>NC_062282.1:19928609-21178609 GCF_902655055.1 Lutra lutra | reverse complement strand
ATGCTGGTATACCTAAATCATCTTTAAAGAAAAGCAATTCTTCCTTTCCCGAGTTTCTTTTTTTCCAGCTTATTAAGATATAATTGACATATAACACTGTGTAACTTTAATGTGTACAGCATAATGACCTGACATGCATACACATTACAAAATAATTACAGGAAGTTAACATCTATCACCACACAGAGTTGCAATTTTTTTTTCTTTGTAATGGAAACTTTTAGTATCTACTCTTTTCTTTAATTTTTTAATTTTTTATTAACACATAATGAATTATTAGCCCTAGGAGTACATGTCTATGAATCGCCAGGTTTACACACTTCACAGCACTCACCATAGCACATACAATCCCCAATGTCCACAACCCCACCACCCTCTCCCTAACCCTTCCCCTCAGCAACCTTGTTTTTTTGTGAGATTAAGAGTCTTTTATGGTTTGTCTCCCTCCCGATCCCATCTTGTTTCATTTATTCTTTTTTTACCCCTCAAACCCCCTATGTTGCATCTCCACTTCCTCATATCAGGGAGATCATATGATAGTTGTCTTTCTCCGCTTGACTTATTTCAGTAAGCATAATACCCTCGAGTTCCACCCACGTCGTTGCAAATGGCAAGCTCTCATTTCTTTTGATGGCTGCATAGTATTCCATTGTGTATATATACCACATGTTCTTTATTCATTCATCTGTTGATGGACATCTAGGTTCTTTCCATAGTTTGGCTATTGGGAACATTGCTGCTATAAACATTCGGGTGCACGTGCCCCTTTGGATCACGTTTGTATCTTTAGGGTAAATAACCAGTAGCACAATTACAGGGTCATAGCGTAGCTCTATTTTCAACTTTTTGAGGAACCTCCATGCTGTTTTCCAGAGTGGTTGCACCAGCTTGCATTCCCACCAACAGTGTGGGAATGGGGGTTCCCCTTTCTCCGCATCTTCGCCAGCATCCGTCATTTCCTGACTTGTTAATTTTAGCCATTCTGACTGGTGTGAGGTGGTATCTCACTGTGGTTTTGAATTGTATTTCCCTGATGCCAAGCGATGTGGAGCATTTTTTCATGTGTCTGTTGGCCATCTGGATGTCTTCTTTGCAGAAGTGTCTGTTCATGTCCTCTGCCCATTTCTTGATTGGATTATTTGTTCTTTGGATGATGAGTTTGATATATTCTTTATAGATTTTGGATACTAGGCCTTTATCTGATTCATCATTTGCAAATATCTTCTCCCACTCTGTCAGTTGTCTTTTGGTTTTGTTAACTGTTTCCTTTGCTGTGCAAAAGCTTTTGATCTTGATGAAGTCTCAATAGTTCATTTTTGCCCTTGCTTCCCTTGCTTTGGCAATGTTCCTAGGAAGAAGTTGCTGCAGCTGAGGACAAAGAGGTTGCTGCCTGTGATCTAGGATCTACCCTTTCACCAACTTTCAAATGTACCATATAGCACTGTTAGCTACAATCATCATGTTGTACATGACATCCCAGAATTACATATCTTGTAACTGGAAGTTTGTACTTTTTGACTACTTTTATCTAATTCTCCAACCTCCAACATGTGGCAACAATTCTGATACCTTTTTCCATAAGTTTGGTTTCATTTAAATTCCACATATAAGTGAGATCATACAATATTTGTCTCACTTCACTTAGCATAATGCCCTCAAGATCCACCCATGTTTTCCCAATTGGCAAATTTCCTTTTTTTTTAGTGGCTTATGGGTATTCCTATACATACATTCCTATATATGTTGTGAAAGATAGATAAATAGATAGATGACAGATAGATAGATAGATGACAGATAAACAGTACATTGTCTTCATCCACTCACCACACTTAGGTGGTTTCCTTGTCCTGGCTATTGTAAGTAATGCTGCAATGAACATGGGGGTGCATATATCTCTTCAATATAGTGATTTCATTCTCTTTGGATAAATACCGACCAATGAAATTGCTGGATCATTTGGTATTTTTATTTTTGAGGTATCTCCACACTGTTTTCCATAATGGCTGCACCAATTTACATTCCCACCAATAGTGCAAAAAGCATCCTCACCGGCATATGTTATCTTTTTGATGGTAGCTATTCTAATAGGTGTGAGGTGGTATCTCAGGGTGGTTTTGATTTGCATTCTCCTAATTATTAGTGATGTTGAGCACCTTTTCATGTACCTGTTGGCCATTTAAATATCTTCTTTAGAAAAATGACTATTCAGGTCCAGTGCCCATTTTTTAAATTGCATTATTTGTGTTTTTTCAATTGAGTTTTATGAGCTCTTTATATATTTTGGATATTAACCCTTTATCAGATATATAGGATCTACAAATATTTTCTCTCATTCTATATATGTCTTTTCACTTTCTTGATTATTTCTTTTGCTGTACAGGAACTTCTTAGTTTGTTGTAATCCTTGACTTTAGATTTTGCTGTTTGTGTCTCAGGTGTTATTTCTAAAAAATCATTGCCAAGACCCATGTCATGAGCTTTTTCCCTATGTTCTCTTCCATGAGTTTCACAGTTTAAGGCCTTACATTTATGCCTTTAATCCACATAGAGTGCATTTTTATGAGTGGTATAAGACAGGGGTCTAGTTTCATCCTTTAACATGTGAATATCCAGGTGCTGGTGAATACCCAGCACCATTTACTGAAGAGACTGTCTTCAGTGACTATTTTCGCCTCCCTTTTCAAATATTAGTTGACCATATATCCATGGGTTTACTGAGTTTGTTTTCTAAAATTTTACATGGTAAAAAACTAGGTAAAAGAAAACTCAGATAAGAGAAATAGAGACAAAGATATGTATGGCTTATAGCTGATGATAATGTTTCCTGTGTGAATTAGAAAATTGCTACTTTTTTGGATTATGATGTAGCAAACTAATTTTATACCCATGAACAATGGACAATATGCAATACATTGTGAAAAATGATATCTCTTGTAATTCCCATAAGAGATATCCATCTCTTTTTCACACAGATATGTATTTGCTGAATAAATGAAAAATTGTCATTAATAATTCTCCTGAATTGAGGGAGGGATTGACCTCAATTGTCTGTTTTTAGAAGGTAAGGAATATCATTTACTGATACCACAATGGGATTTCACTATTGCAGAATTATTTCAGAAAGACTTTTGGCGGGCGCCTGGGTGGCTCAGTGGGTTAAGCCGCTGCCTTCGGCTCAGGTCATGATCTCAGGGTCCTGGGATCGAGTCCCGCATCGGGCTCTCTGCTCAGCAGGGAGCCTGCTTCCCTCTCTCTCTCTGCCTGCCTCTCCGTCTACTTGTGATCTCTCTCTGTCAAATAAATAAATAAAATCTTTAAAAAAAAAAAAAAGAAAGACTTTTGGCAACACTCCTCTTCAGAAACTGCATTTGACTGTATGCTAAAATTGTATTTTTCTGTAAATCCATAAACACCTTATCTTACACTTTTATATTCTACTCTTAAAATATACTGTCCTCCCTTTTTTAAAAAAAAGATTTTATTTATTTATTTGACAGACAGAGATCACAAGTAGGCAGAGAGGCAGACAGAGAGAGAGGGGGAAGCAGGTCCCTGCTGAGCAGAGAGCCCAACATGGGGCTCAATCTCAGGACCCTGAGATCATGACCTGAGCTGAAGGCAGAGGCTTTAACCCACTGAGCCACCCAGGTGCCCCTATACTGTCCTTCTTTAAAACATTTAAGTTATTTTAAAAATTGGATTATAGTCTCAACATTTATTTTTCCAAAGATGCTGAGAAAAGTACACTATAATTGACCATTGCTTTATCTAAAATCAAGGAATTATGGTAATAAAGGCTGCAGGAACTTACAAATCTCCCCAAGTAATCAAGGCATTTTAGCATTATATTATGTTCAATTTTACAGATTTTGTCTGAATTCCTAAAGAAAGTAATGTTTCTTTTTATTTTTATAAAATCCTCTAACTATATAGATATATCTACCCAAAACATGATAAAACTGTTTCAGACTATGTTTTACTGTCTTAAGGACCAAATATCTATATAAGCCATGATGACTTAGAACTGGAAGAGAGGTTAAGATACAGAATTGTAACATTAGTAACTCAAGTCTTTTAAAAAAATCTATTTATGGTAGCATATAAATTTAAGAAATGCTAATCTCAAGGTAATGGTTCTATAACAAATTTGTTCAATATCCTTTTTGGACTGGTTGGGTAGAAAATAAAATCAAAGAAGGTATTTTCCCTGACCGTCAATGACACATGAATTAGTATTAACAAAAATTTAGGAATTAAATTAGGAGTGCCCACAGAAAAGCCTTGTTGTATCTATCTATTATAAAGTTGTGTTTCCATTAATTCTGAGGATTTCACTGGGTCCGTGTCTTATTTAGAAAAAATAAAATGAACCATATATGAGTAATAAAAATTTACAAGATAATTTGTACATCTATATCATCATGATGAAATACTTAAAAATTTAATTTCTTCTTTAAAGTCCCCACCTGAAGTAAATTACCCTAACTTGTGTATGCTTATCTGTGTTATGATATGCATGTAGGAAAAAAACTATCTACTGGATAAATTACCATTACTATGACTAGATGGTTATTTCTATATATTTTCAAGCACAAAAATATTACATTAAATTTAAATTTATTGCATTTTTTTTTTAGCTCCTAAAATAATGTTTCTGTTTTATTAAAACATGCCAAGGGTAAAGAATTTTTTAAAACCCAGTATTGAAGACTGTGATTCGGGATTTAAATTATGATAGAAGGGAAGGGATTTTTTGCCCATTCCCCTAGGCTAAAATACACTGTGAATAAAGGAATGAAGGGAAAACATAAAATAAAGCTAAATATCCTATAAAGCAAGAAAACACATAATTCTAACAGATTATATATGAAGAACTATTAAGAGACATGAAATAAAAAACCAGGAGCAGGAAGATCAAGCAGTAAGGAACTATGAATGTGGAAATCTAGGCAAAAACAAAAACAGTAAAAGACAGATATAGATTTAAACCCACAAAAATTATACTATGAAACAGCTATATAATGACTACAGAAATTGATTCACATTGTCTATCATATAAAAATATGTATATATAATTACCTGTCATTATCTACAACAGATATAAATTATAAACAATTTGATGGAGTAGAAAACTCTAAGAATCAGTTCCTCCACTGAAATAACTATTGAGCTAGCAAGAACTATAGTATAAACTATCTCAGAACTTTGTTGTCTTGTCAAACACTTGCTGTGTAGAGGAGTGCTTATTGAAGAAAGAAACTGATATATTTTGAATTTTGGTGTTTCACATAGCACATACCATTCCCCAATTCCAAGTCTATGGCAGATAGTCCTAAGGAGGGTAGTTTTCATCTTCCTTGTCCTCCAAAAATATGGGTTGTGTGTTTTGACCAGTCTGAAGGTTCACTAGCATGCAGGCTGAACGTTGTTTAAATCACATCAGGCTAAAATGACTTCTTGGAAGGCATCTATCAAAATAACTTAAAAAGGCAGAATACTCTTTTGTTAAGCTTTTCTTATTGAATCTAGACATTTAAGGAGATCTCTCTGAGGTCACTGAGTGACCTCCAAGTTAGTGAAACAGAGATTTGAGTGACCACACAAAACAAGGAATATAATCATTGCAAAAATAGTTTGGAAAGGTCACTAAACCAAGAAGAGCTGGATGACTGAAGTTCTCAAAAAAACAACAGCAAACACTAGGGACAGAAAAATCTGATTTCCAACATTACCAGATACAATTTTCAGTATGTTCAGTTATCAACAAAACCAAAAAATTACAAAGCACACAAAGAAGCCCAAAAGAAAAAAAGAATGAAGAAAAATGACCAGAGCTGGGACATATGGGACACCATCAAAGCTATGGGACATATGGTCTATGTGCCAACATACACATTATATGAGTTTCAGAAGGTGGTGGGCAGGATATTTGAAGAAATGATGTTTTGAAACTCTGTTGACAGCCAAAGCCAAAGAGTGCATTTTGAAAGGAGCAAGAAAGAAGTGATTCAAAAAATGCAGGATATTTTGGTCAAGGTTATCCAGAAAAAAAAAAAAATAGGATACAGGAAAAGATATAGAAATGGATAGAGATACAGATATATGATATCTATCTATCTACCTATCTATCTATATTGAGAGAGAGAAAGAGAGAGAGGGAAAGAGATCTCTTGGACATTTTTCACAAATGTGGTGGGAGGTGCAGACACATATGCAGGGCATGCTGACAGACTGAAAATTTGGGTATAAGTTGATACTGTAGTCTTGAGTCTCAATTCCAGAATGCAGAGATAAGACAAAACAGCATGGTCAATTAAATTTTTCTAAGGGCACCAAGACTATTCAATGGAAAAGATTAGCCTCCTAAGTACATAGTGCCAAAACTTGTTAATACATGCAAAATAATGACATTGGACTCCTACCTAAATGCATATACAAAGATTAACTCAAATCTGATTAATGGCCTAAATGTAAGTTGCAAAACTGTAAAACTCTTAGAAGAATACATAGGGGTAAATTTTCATGACCTCTGATTTGGCAGTGGATTCTTACATTTGACATCAACTTATAAAAAAAAGAAAACATAGATAAGTTGGGTGGCATAAAAATTTCCAATTTTTGTGCATCAAAGAATATTATCAAGAAAAACAGAAAAGATAATCTAGAGAATGGGGAAATGCTAATAAATTGTATATCTAATAAAAGTTTAACATAAAGAAGATATAAAATATTATACCTTAACAAAAAGATAACCCAAATTAAAAAGGTGGAAAAGACTTGAATAGACATTTATTGAAGAAGATATACAGAACACCAACAAGTACATGAAAAGATGTTCAACATCACTGGTCATAAAGAAAATGCAAATAAAAACCACAATGAGATGTCACTTCATACTCACTAGAATGGCTAAAATACAAATAAAAATAGCAAATGGTGGTTTTTCTCCTCCCTTCATCCTCCCAAGTTGATTAATTAGACCAATCATTTTCAATTCTCACTCTGTTCCTATTCAGTCTTACTCAAGCCACAGATTTTCCGGCTTCAGTGATTGTGAACTCCACAGGCACCTGGTTGAAAAATGACAGATCTAACTTTGGCCTTTGTGTCCCTTGGATCTGTGGCCTCCATATCTGCTCAAGGCAACCTACAGTCTGTATATAATCCAGCCACCTAACTACAAAAACTGTTAGGTCTCACTAATGTGTCCTTTCAAGAGCATTAATCACCCACTGACAATGTGCCCATCTCATTACTGGCTTTTCTAAACAAATATTTCATCATCATGGGGGCCCATTCAATTCCTCAGCCATACAATGGCATAGAAATCTACTTCATATGAGCAGCCACTGTGTGTTTCCTATGAATACCATTAACAAGTATCACATGAAAGAATTAGGCTTTTACTCATCAGCAGAAGAGTTAGCAGGTACATGGAAACTATTCTCTCCACATCAAAATATGCTTCAACTTGCACACAAGTATGTGTACTACGGTTCTAGAGTCCAACAGAGAGCCATCTGTTTGTGGCTCTTTCATTTTGTAAAACATGCTTGAGAGGTGGTAGTTGGGTTATAGGAAATACATGTTTGGGGTAAAGGTATCAAGCAGTCTAAGCTTAGGAACTGAATGTTTAGGGAGTTCTTAGAAATACCCAGAAAAAGCAAATTTAATTTTGGTGCCATGGGAAGTTGAGTCTAGGTAGGAGTTGTGAGTAACTAGAAGATTTTCTTGTCAGGCAAAGAGAAGGATGGTTCAGCAATCCTATTTTTCTCCAAAATATTCCACAGTAGTAAGTAAATGTGATTTATCATTATCATATATAAACAACTATGCATTTTAAAAATCAGAATAAATCAAAATTTTAATTTTTTTTAAACTTCAAACTTTTTGTAGAGTTTGAGTTTCCTTTAAACTATTAAATATCTATAATGTTTTGATAACGCAGTAAGATTATAGACACTAGGGAGGTGCATTTAAAATAAAGAAGAGTGAATTAAATTAGTATACTTTTTGGATATTAAACTTATGAGTGTAGTAATTGAATGTACTTACATATTATCAATTTAGCTCTGAGGCCTGGTTATTCGTAAGGCCTCCAACTTTCCACTTTATTTCAGTGCAGTGAATGGGAAAACAGCATAGAAATGCAATGCCTCTAAATTCTTTTACTTTGAACCATTAAAATAAATGAAGGGATATTTACTCTAGCTATTTCTGTTACTGTATAAAGGCAGTGCTTTTGATAGGGCATTGAAATTCACTCATGTTAACTATAGAAACTATAAAATAAAACTAACTTAGAAGCCAGGAGGAAAAGAACTAAATCCTCTTCAAATGCAGTATTATCTGAGTAACTATCCTCCAGAGACAATGTTGAAAAGAGACCTAAGTTTAAACTGTGACACTTACACTCCTTTTTAGAAAGGAGTACATCTCTAAATTTTGTCGTTAAACTGGCAGTATGACTCTTGCTGAATTGTATTATTCAGAGTTCTCCAGAGAAACAGAACCAACAGGATATGTATACATACAGAGAGAAAAATTTATTTTAAGGAATTGGCTAACATGACTGTAAGGGCTAACAAGTCCAAAATCTGCCAGGTGGGCTGGCAAGCTAACTATGCAGGGAAAAGTTGATGCTGTAACTTGATTCCAAGGGCAATCAGAAAGCCAAATTCTCTCTTCCTTGGGGGATCTCAATCTGTTTTCTGTTAAGGCTTTCAACTGATTGGATGAGGCCCACTCACATTACAGAGGGTAATCTGCTTTACTCCAAGCTGGCTGGTTTAAATGCTAATCTCACATTAAAAAAAAAAAAAAAAAAAAAAAAAAAAAAAGCCTTCACAGAAACATCCAGACTGTATTTGACTAGATTTCTGGATGCTGTGGCCCATCAGATTGACACATAAAATGAACTATCACATGTGCCTAATAATAAGTAAGGTAAACTAATGAATAACTGATTTTCTTCTCTGGATCTTTAGTTTACAGAGCTTAAGGGATATACATAAACCCACAGGTGAATCAGCTAGTGTTGGGAGTGCCTTCACTTCAATGTGCTAAAAATAAATCAGAGAATAACACAAGGCACCAATGGCAAGCATTTCTTTTGTAAAGCAAAAGAAAAAGGGGAAAAAATAAGAAATTACTGGGAAGAAAGAATTTTTCAAAGTAAAGGAGGAAATATACCTCTATTAGCAAATCAAATTAAGTCAAAAACCTTTAGTCTTGTTAAAGAAAGTATGCATCGGGGCACCTGGGTGGCTCAGAGGGTTAAGCCTCTGCCTTTGGCTCAGGTCATGATCTCAGGGTCTTGGGATCGAGCCCCACATCTGGCTCTCTGCTCAGTGGGGAGCCTGCTTCCTCCTCTCTCTGCCTGTCTCTCTGCCTACTTGTGATCTCTGTCAAATAAATAAATAAAATCTTTAAAAAAAAATTAAAAAAAAAAGAAAGTATGCATCATCAGCTTTTATCTATCTTCCTTTTTATACTTTTCTGTATTTACATTTTCATAGCATACAAGTAACTTTCAATTTTTTTTTTTTGGATACATGAAGGATTGATAACAACTGAATTAAAATTTCAGTGGTTAGGTATTTCTCTACTTTAATAACCATATCAGCTTTAAGCAGATGCTACCATCTGTTTTAAAGCCTCTAGGAAAATTTAAACTAAGTTTAAACTATAAACAGAGGATGACTTATTTCTCATTAAAGAGGAGAAGCTGATGATGTAGGTAAAATCATTTAGAACAATTTGCTAATGTTCCTCCAATTAAAATACTGTCAATCAAAATTGGTTATAGAGATTTGACGATATAAAAAATTATACTTCATTTTATGCTCACTCACTTGTAACCTTTTGCCTTTATATCTGAATGTTCTCAAAAATCTTTCCTTTCCATGTGTTTATGTGCCATACAAAACTTGGGGTGGTGCTGATTAAGATATGATATCCAATAAAGAGGAAATACAATCTGGAAAAGAAATGAGGGAAATACAAAAATGTAAGAGTATCTTGGAGAAATACATAGAGATCAACCCACACAAATAATAACAGAAAGACACAGATATCTAGGAGAAACCAAAAAACAAAACCAGAAACCAAAAAACAGAATATTTGCTAGAGACTCTTTCACAGATGTTTCAAAATTCTATCAAAGAACTGAAAAGAAACTGGTGGGAAAAATATTTGTATAGGACCACATAGGGAATGATTCATTCTAAATCACTGTACAAGAGAATGAATGTGATATTACGTCAGTTGGCAGTAAATAATGCTTAAACTTAAAATAAGTAATAAATATCGACATAACCAAAAGCTGTCATGAAATAATATTGTGAAAACAGGAGAAAGTAAAATGTTTGTGTGTTTTTTTTTTTTTGAAACATGTAGAAGACAGTAAAATTCAAACTGACTATTGGAGAGATTCAACAGATCATGTATATAATAAAAGAAAAATCAAGAAATAATTGTCTTAAGTCAGTTAAAGGAAAGTAAATAACAAAAGAGAAAGACGTAGTAATGTTAAAGGATACCTCCATGTCCTATAAGTCTAGTTATCAGAGTTGTGAATTTCCTCTAAGTTCCAATATTTAATTTTAGTGGGAAAGACCCACCAGTTCCTGTTTAGAATGACAAATGGTGACTGCTCTTCACTGAAGTCTTTTATTACCCTCAAATCTATCTAACTTGGCTTTGTTCTTCATATTTATGCTACAATCTAAATGCCTAAGATTAAATACATTCTCCAGAATTTTGTCTGTATGTTACACATAGATCATGGTCTTACAGGTGAGTTACAATTGAAGCTTTTCCAGTAATTTGTCTTTTAATTAGCTTTTTGGTAATTAGAGGAACAGCCTGAGATTATTTCCAGAGAGGCTGCAAATCATTCTGCTTTACAGCAGATGTCCAGAGAAGAGGAAAGGCAGAACTTCAGATTGGAAAACTGTAGCCTTCCCCTCTTTATCCTATCTGGTAACTTTATCTGGCTTCTTGTACTAAAAGTCAATAAGCTCTGCATATCAGATTTCGAACTCCGCATTTTCCTGCAAATATATATATTAAATATAATACAAAAACTATTATAAATGTATACATATAAAATTAACTTATTTCTATATATCATATAAAATACCTTTGAGTTATTAAGATTGTAAAAGTTCATCTTTTTGAAGATGCTTTATGACATTCCTTTTTAAAATTTTTAATGTTTAATAATCAATTCTTCCTTGAAATTTATACAGAATTTTTTTTCCTACAGTAGGTAAGGTACTCAACATTAGTCATTAGAAGGGAAATACAAATCAGATCTACAATGACGTATCACCTCACACCTGTCAAATGGCTGAAATTAACACAGTAAACAGTAGGTGTTGGTGTGAATGTGGAGAAAGGGGAACCCTCTTGCACTATAGGTGGGAATGCAAACTGGTGCAGTCACTCTGGAAAACAGTATGGAGGCTCCTCAAAAAGTTAAAAATAGAACTACCCTATGACTCAGAAGGTGCACTACTAGGTATTTACCCAAAGAATACAAATATATTGATTGGAAGGGGCACATGCACCCTGATGTTTATAGCAGCCCTGACAAATGATAGCCAAATTATGGAAAGAGCCCAAATGTCCATCGACTGATAAATGTACACACACACACACACACACACACACACACACACACAATGGAATATTAGTCATAAAAAAGAATGAAATCTTACCATTTTCAATGACATGGATAGAGCTAGAGAGTATTATGCTAAGTGAAATAAGTCATTCAGTGAAGGACGGATACCATATGATTTCACTCATAGGTAGAATTTAAGAAATAAAACAAATGAATATAGGCGTTAAAAAAGAGAAAGGCAAACCAAGAAACAGACTCTTAACTACAGAGAACAAACTGATGGCAACCCGAGGAGAAGTGGGCAGGAGATGGATTAAATGAGTGATGGATTTTAAGGAGGGGACTTGTGATAAGCACTGGGTACTTTATGTAAGTGATGAATTAACTAAATTCTACACCTGAAACTAATATTACACTGTATGTTAACTAACTGGAATTTAAATAAAAACTTGGAAAGAAAAAGAAAAGGCAGTTACTGATTTAAAACAACTTTAAAAATGGAAGCCAACAATCAACTATTTGCTACATGTCCATTTCACTATGATGAACTTGAGCCATTGCCTTCCTTAGTGTTAATATTATGTTTATACAATTTAAGTTAAGAACCATAGACTATTTTCAACTTGACAAGTATCAGATTTTATTACCTGATACAATGGTCATTCCCCGGATGGAGACAGACCAAATGTTTTACCCATCGTGTTTCAACAAAATAATTATGTTCTCACAAAAGAAGCCTCACATTTTTACTTAACCTATTAGAGTACTGAACTGATGCACAATCTTATCAGGCTGACCATGCTAGAATTTTTACAAAATTCTTGGCTAAACGGAAGACAGTTCTTTCTCCATTTCAGGCACTATATTCAATGATTCATTTTATGATTCAAAGATTCGGACCTCAACAAAACAGACACAATTTATATGATTTGTATTAAAAAATTATTTTCCCTTTCATTGTTTTACTCAATATAGTGCTTCCTAAGATTTCTGGTGATTATATTTCCTTCCTTGAATTCTTTCACATCTGAGCAGTGATGATCCCTCCCATTAAGAGTGGCAGACAAACAAGGATTCATTTCTTGCGATATTCCATGGACAAGTCCTTTCTACTTTCTACAAATGACCACTGAAATAAGTATTTTTAAAAAATTGGATTTATTAGATTGACATAGAATGGTAACATTCAATTAGAATACCATGCATGTAGTAGATATTAAATAGTGTATTTTCCCATCTAGCTATTTTTCCTCCTATTATTGTTTGACACTCATTTGTCAGTCTGCTTCTGCTTTCCAGTACATCTGTCTCTGAAAACAGGCTGAGTCAAAAGAAAACTAATTAATCTAAGCAACCTCTAGCATAGCCTTTTTGTAACTCAGTGTTGAAATAAATGTGAATTATGGTGAAATCAATGTCAACCATTTAACTTAAAATGATTATAAACCTGGAGAAGTATCTTTTTGATTGTCAAGAAAGACAAGCTAAAAACTATCAAGTGATATCTGGAATACATATAAGAAAAGTATATAAGGATATAACCTATATATACATATAATATATGATATAATTTATATATCATTATATATACACATATATATAACATATATTATATAACTTATATAATATATATATAATTTATGTATGCTTAACCACAATAGGCCTGCAAAAGCCATGTCTTAAGTGAATAGAGTTTGAACTCCATAATGGACATCAAGTTCCACTATAATAACTAAAAAGCAAGAGAAATATCTCAATGACATAGGCATATACGATGAAAAGAATGGAAGTATAGCCTTATTTTTGGTACTTATATAGCTAAGAATACTCTGTGTATTAATCAAGCTTTTATCTGCTTGATATGTGCCTTGCCCAGTTTGACTGGTTAATAGAGACAGCATCATGAAAAACTCTTGGTGGAAATATTCCAGAACTCAGCATATTCCAGTAAGTGCTGGTAGGTTTGAAAATACAGCTTATCGCTTGCAGTTTAATCAATGTACAGATATCTGGCCTACTGTTTTGGACACTCATGGTTTTTAATCAATGGACACATTCTTCAGGAATTTCTTCCTTCCAAAAAACTGGAAGCTCAAACATTCTTGAGCTAACCACTATAAATATTTAACAAAGAATTGCAAGCTCTTATGAAGCATACTATTGGGCTTTTACATTTTTTTCAGGTTTAGTAAGATATAGTGTAAATTTAAGGTGTGCAATGCATTGATTTGATGTGTTTATATATTATGAACTGCTTTTTAAAAACTGGTTTTGGAACACTTCTGGATTTTAAAAATTTAGGCAGTGTTATACGCACAGAACATGCATAATTCAGTGAAAGTAACAGAGCTGAGCCATGAGATTTTTCCTTTTTTGGCTCAAAAGTAAAATTTTTAGTGGGAAATGATCACATGAATATACGAAATATTGGAGTAAAAACTGCCAAATAAGAACTATAAACTAGGGGCACCTGTGTGGCTCAGTGGGTTAAGCCTCTGCCTTCGGCTCAGGTCATGATCTCAGGGTCCTGGGATCAAGCCCCGCATCAGGCTCTCTTCTCAGCAAGGAGCCTGCTTCCTCCTCTTTCTCTCTCTGCCTGCCTCTCCACCTACTTGTGAACTCTGTCAAATAAATAAATATAATCTTTAAAAAAAAAAAAAAAACTATATCACCATTAACAGACAAGCTATTCTGAAAATTGAGCAATATCTGGAAAATCAAATTGCAACTGGGTTAAGGTTAGCTTGATACATGAGTACTACATATTCCTAATTATTCAATATATAAGAATTTATTAATTCCTAAATAATTAATTAATCCTTAAATAATTTATTTTTTTAAGATTTTTATTTATTTGAGAGAGAGAGAAATCACAAGCAGGAAGAAGGGCAGAGGGAGAGGGAAAAGCAGATTGCCTGTTCAGCAGGGAGCCCAAAGTGGGGCTACATCCCAGAACCCTGGGATCATGACCTGAGCTGAAATCAAGAGTCGGATATAACTAACAGCCACCCAAGAGCCCTGAAAATTTCCGAACTCTTAAATTATTATTTTTTCTTTGCAGCCATGTAATTTAAGAAATTTTAAAATGTGATGTTGAATTTAAGTATCTTGAATTACAACTGATAACTGACTTCCTAACTGTTATGTAAGGTAAGTCAGTTCTACGTCACTAATACACGGTAGCACTACTGGTAAATTCCACATGGTCACATATCATGGGTTAAGAAACTGATTTAGTTAGGGAAAGAGAAAATCACAGAGCCAGTTCAAAAAGTAAAAGATGCAGATTCCCAACTTTCCCATTGTCTGCATAAAGATAAGCGATGTTTGAGGTACTTTGTTATACAGTAAGTGTATACACATGATTTAGTAAATGAATTGCCTTCCATATTGTTATAAATGTATATTCTACTATTAAAAGTATAAAAGGGACTTTATCCATCAAAGGTTCAACTAGATGACCTGGTACCAGCTTCTTCTAGATTCAAGTACCAGCAATTCACAAGAGTTGTGTGGCATCAACAGTTGCCCACATCCTGGAAGTCTTGGGGACCACTGGATATTACAGCCAACCTACCAGAATGTGGAAGCCACAGGACACAGGGGAAACAGAGGTTACATGCATGCTCTCTGACTGTAAGAAGTGAAAGCAAGTTCCCTTCAACTAATCGTGTCCAGACAACTCAGATCAAGCACACAGAGCTACTCTGGGATAACCTGCTTTCTGAAATCAAGTAACATCACTGTTAATGGTGACACATCTAAGATACACCATTCTGTTATGAAAGCACTCCAGTTACTAGTATGTGTAATGTACAACCCCAAACTAAGCATCATAAATTGACATTTGATTATTCTTATGAATTCTATGGCCAGGGATTTAGACAGAGTAATGTTTCTACAGTATGACCTTGGCACTAGAATCATCTGAAATTGCCTTTAATCATATGTATGAAATTGTATATGTGCTATAATCTGCACCCTCAAGTAGCTGTCAACACTAATAATCACACCTAGCTATTCCACGTGCACTTTATGCACAGGATAGTTTGTTTTCTTTTTTTTTTTTTTAATTTTATTTTTTATAAATATATATTTTTATCCCCAGGGGTACAGGTCTGTGAATCGCCAGGCTTATACACTTCACAGCACTCACCATAGCACATACCCTCCCCAATGTCCATAATCCCACCCCCCTCCTACCCCCCTCCCCCCATCAACCCTCAGTTTGTTTTGTGAGATTGAGAGTCACTTATGGTTTGTCTCCCTCCCAATCCCATCTTGTTTCATTTACTCTTCTCCTACCCCCTTAACCCCCCATGTTGCATCTCCACTCCCTCCTATCAGGGAGATCATATGATAGTTGTCTTTCTCCGATTGACTTGTTTTGCTAAGCATGTTACCCTCTAGTTCCATCCACGTCGTCGCAAATGGCAAGATTTCATTTCTTTTGATGGCTGCATAGTATTCCATTGTGTATATATACCTCATCTTCTTTATCCATTCGTCTGTTGATGGACATCTAGGTTCCTTCCATAGTTTGGCTATTGTAGACATTGCTGCTATAAACATTCGGGTGCTCGTGCCCCTTCGGATCACTACGTTTGTATCTTTAGGGTTAATACCCTGCAGTGCAATTGCTGGGTCATAGGGTAGTTCTATTTTCAACATTTTGAGGAACCTCCATGCTGTTTTCCAGAGTGGTTGCACCAGCTTGCATTCCCACCAACAGTGTAGGAGGGTTCCCCTTTCTCCACATCCTCACCAGCATCTGTCATTTCCTGACTTGTTAATTTTAGCCATTCTGACTGGTGTGAGGTGATATCTCATTGTGGTTTTGATTTGTATTTCCCTGATGCCGAGTGATATGGAGCACTTTTTCATGTGTCTGTTGGCCATCTGGATGTCTTCTTTGCAGAAATGTCTGTTCATGTCTTCTGACCATTACTTGATTGGATTATTTGTTCTTTGGGTGTTGAGTTTGCTAAGTTCATTATAGATTTTGGACACTAGCCCTTTATCTGATATGTCATTTGCAAATATCTTCTCCCATTCTGACAGTTGTCTTTTGGTTTTGTTAACTGTTTCCTTTGCTGTGCAAAAGCTTTTGATCTTGATAAAATCCCAATAGTTCATTTTTGCCCTTGCTTCCGTTGCCTTTGGCAATGTTCCTAGGAAGATGTTGCTGCGGCTGAGGTCGAAGAGGTTGCTGCCTGTGTTCTCAAGGATTTTGATGGATTCCTTTCTCACATTGAGGTCCTTCATCCATTTTTAGTCTATTTTCGTGTGTGGTGTAAGGAAATGATCCAATTTCATTTTTCTGCATGTGGCTGTCCAATTTTCCCAACCCCATTTATTGAAGTGGCTGTCTTTTTTCCATTGGACATTCTTTCCTGCTTTGTCGAAGATGAGTTGACCATAGAGTTGAGGGTCTATTTCCGGGCTCTCTATTCTGTTCCATTGATCTATGTATCTCTTTTTGTGCCAGTACCATGCTGTCTTGATGACAGCTTTATAATAGAGCTTGAAGTCCGGAATTGTGATGCCACCAACTTTGGCTTTCTTTTCAATATTCCTTTGGCTATTCGAGGTCTTTTCTGGTTCCATATAAATTTTAGGATTATTTGTTCCATTTCTTTGAAAAAAATGGATGGTACTTTGATAGGAATTGCATTAAATGTGTAGATTGCTTTAGGTAGCATAGACATTTTCACAATATTTATTCTTCCAATCCAGGAGCATGGAACATTTTTCCATCTCTTTGTGTCTTCCTCAATTTCTTTCATGAGTACTTTATAGTTTTCTGTGTACAGATTAGTAGTCTCTTTGGTTAGGTTTATTCCTAGGTATCTTATGGTTTTGGGTGCAATTGTAAATGGGATTGACTCCTTAATTTCTCTTTCTTCTGTCTTGTTGTTGGTGTAGAGAAATGCAACTGATTTCTGTGCATTGATTCTATATCCTGACACTTTACTGAATTCCTGTACAAGTTCTAGCAGTTTTGCAGTGGAGTCTTTTGGGTTTTCCACATATAGTATCATATCATCTGCAAAGAGTGATAGTTTGACTTCTTTGCCGATTTGGATGCTTTTAATTTCCTTTTGTTGTCTGATTGCTGAGGCTAGGACTTTTAGTACTATGTTGAATAGCAGTGGTGATAACAGACATCCCTGCTGTGTTCCTGACCTTAGCGGAAAAGCTTTCAGTTTTTCTCCATTGGAATGATATTTGCGGTGGGTTTTTCATAGATGGCTTTGATAATATTGAGGTATGTGCCCTCTATCCCTACTCTTTGAAGAGTTTTGATCAGGAAGGGATGTTGTACTTTGTCAAATGCTTTTTAAGCATCTATTGAGAGTATCATATGGTTCTTGTTCTTTCTTTTATTAATGTGTTGTATCACATTGATTGATATGAGGATGTTGAACCATCCTTGCAGCCCTGGAATAAATCCCACTTGGTCGTGGTGAGTAATCCTTTTAATGTACTGTTGACTCCTATTGGCTAGTATTTTGGTGAGAATTTTTGCATCTGTGTTCATCAAGGATATTGGTCTGTAGTTCTCCTTTTTGATGTGATCCTTGTCTGGTTTTGGGATCAAGGTGATGCTGGCCTCATCAAATGAGTTTGGAAGTTTTCCTTCCATTTCTATTTTTTGGAATAGTTTCAGGAGAATAGGAATTAGTTCTTCTTTAAATGTTTGGTAGAATTCCCCCGGGAAGCCATCTGGCCCTGGGCTTTTGTTTGGAGATTTTTGATGACTGTTTCAATCTCCTTACTGGATATGAGTCTGTTCAGGCTTTCTATTTCTTCCTGGTTCAGTTGTGGTAGTTTAAATGTCTCTAGGAATGCATCCATTTCTTCCAGATTGTCAAATTTGTTGGCGTAGAGTTGCTCAAGTATGTTCTTATAATTGCCTGTATTTCTTTGGTGTTCGTTGTGATCTCTCCTCTTTCATTCATGATTTTATTTATTTGGGTCCTTTCTCTTTTCTTTTTGGTAAGTCTGGCCAGGGGTTTATCAATCTTATTAATTCTTTCAAGGAACCAGCTCCTAGTTTTATTGATTTGTTCTATTGTTTTTTTGGTTTCTATTTCATTGATTTCTGCTCTGATCTTTATGATTTCTCTTCTCCTGCTGGGTTTAGGGTTTCTTTCTTGTTCTTTCTCCAGCTCCTTTAGGTGTAGGGTTAGGTTGTGTACCTGAGACCTTTCTTGTTTCTTGAGAAAGGCTTGTACCGCTATATATTTTCCTCTCAGGACTGCCTTTGTTGTGTCCCACAGATTCTGAACCGTTGTGTTTTCATTATCATTTGTTTCCATGAATTTTTTCAATTCTTCTTTAATTTCCTGGTTGACCCATTCATTCTTTAGAAAGATGCTGTTTAGTCTCCATGTATTTGGGTTCTTTCCAAATTTCCTCTTGTGATTGAGTTCTAGCTTCAGAGCATTGTGGTCTGAAAATATGCAGGGAATGATCCCAATCTTTTGATACCGTTTGAGACCTGATTTAGGACTGAGGGTGTGATCTATTCTGGAGAATGTTTCATGTGCACTAGAGAAGAATGTGTATTCTGTTGTTTTGGGATGAAATGTTCTGAATATATCTGTGATGACCATCTGGTCCTGTGTGTCATTTAAGGCCTTGATTTCCTTGTTGATCTTTTGCTTGGATGATCTGTCCATTTCAGTGAGGGGAGTGTTAAAGTCCCCTACTATTATTGTATTATTGTTGATGTGTTTCTTTGATTTTGTTATTAATGGGTTTATATAGTTGGCTGCTCCCACGTTAGCGGCATAGATATTTAAAATTGTTAGGTCTTCTTGTTGGACAGATCCTTTGAATATGATATAGTGTCCTTCCTCATCTCTTATTATAGTCTTTGGCTTAAAATCTAATTGATCTGATAGAAGGATTGCCACTCCTGCTTTCTTCTGATGTCCATTAGCATGGTAAATTCTTTTCCACACCCTCACTTTAAATCTGGAGGTGTCTTCGGTTTTAAGATGAGTTTCTTGTAGGCAACATATAGATGGGTTTTGTTTTTTTATCCATTCTGATACCCTGTGTCTTTTGATTGGGGCATTTAGCCCATTACCATTCAGGGTAACTATTGAGAGATATGAATTTAGTGCCATTGTATTGCCTGTAAGGTGACTGTTATTGTATATTGTTTCTGTTCCTTTCTGATCTACTACTTTTAGGGTCTCTCTTTGCTTAGAGGACCCCTTTCAATATTTCCTGTAGAGCTGGTTTGGTGTTTGCAAATTCTTTGTTTGTCCTGGAAGCTTTTTATCTCTCCTTCTATTTTCAATGATAGCCTAGCTGGATATAGTATTCTTGGTTGCATGTTTTTCTCGTTTAGTGCTCTGAATATATCATCCCAGCTCTTTCTGGCCTGCCAGGTCTCTGTGCATAAGTCTGCTGCCAATCTAATATTTTTACCATTGTATGTTACAGACTTCTTTTCCCGGGCTGCTTTCAGGATTTTCTCTTTGTCACTAAGACTTGTAAATTTTACTATTAGGTGACGGGGTGTGGACCTATTCTTATTGATTTTGAGCGGGGTTCTCTGAACCTCCTGGATTTTGATGCTTGTTCCCTTTGCCATATTGGGGAAATTCTCTCCAATAATTCTCTCCAATATACCTTCTGCTCCCCTCTCTCTTTCTTCTTCTTCTGGAATCCCAGTGATTCTAATGTTGTTTCGTCTTATGGTGTCACTTATCTCTCGAATTCTCCCCTCATGGCCAGTAGCTGTTTGTCCCTCTTTTGCTCAGCTTCTTTATTCTCTGTCATTTGGTCTTCTATATCGCTAATTCTTTCTTCTGCCTCATTTATCCTAGCAGTGAGAGGCTCCATTTTTTATTGCACCTCATTAATAGCTTTTTTTTTATTTCAACTTGGTTAGATTTTAGTTCTTTTATTTCTCCAGAAAGGGCTTTTATATCTCCTGAGAGGGTTTCTCTAATATCTTCCATGCCTTTTTCGAGCCCGGCTAGAACCTTGAGAATCGTCATTCTGAACTCTAGATCTGACATATTACCAATGTCTGTATTGATTAGGTCCCTAGCCTTTCGTACTGCCTCTTGTTCTTTTTTTTGTGGTGAATTTTTCCGCCTTGTCATTTTGTCCAGATAAGAGTATATGAAGGAGCAAGTAAAATACTAAAAAGGTGGCAACAACCTCAGGAAAATATGCTTTAGCCAAATCAGAAGAGATCTCAAATCGTGATGGGGGAGAAAGGGGATAAAAAGGTTCAGAAAGAAAAAAAAAAAAAACAATTAAAAAAAGAAAACCAATAAAGAAAAAATATAAAAAGGAAAAAATATATATATATTAGATAAACTAGTTAAAAAACGTTAAAAAAGATAAGGGGAAAAGTTAAAAAAATTTAACAGAAGAAGAGAAAAAAAATTGAAAAAGAAAAAAAAAATTAACTGGATGGCTAAAGAATCATGGGGAGAAAGCCATGAGTTCCATGCTTTGCTTTCTCCTCCTCTGGAATTCTGCTGCTCTCCTTGGTATTTAAACTGTACTCCTTGTAGGTGAACTTGGTCCTGGCTGGGTTTCTTGTTGATCTTCTGGGGGAGGGGCCTGTTGTAGTGATTCTCAAGTGTCTTTGCCCCAGGTGGAGTTGCACCGCCCTTACCAGTGTAGTGAGTAATCCACTTGGGTTTGCTTTCGGGAGCTTTTGTTCCCTGAGCGCTTTCCGTAGAGTTCTGGAGGACGGGAATGAAGATGGCGGCCTCCCGGTGTCCGGCCCAGAGGAGCCGAGAGCCCGGGACCCCACTCCTCAGTGTGCCCTCAGAGAACAGCACCCACTTACTCCCGTCACCCTGGCCTCCAGCCGCGCTCCGAGCTGACCGAGCCTGCGTCCGGTTCAAGGTAACCCCGAGCTTAGAGCTCACTCCTCGGCTCTGTCTCTGTAGCCAGCTTCCCCGTTCTAATACCTGTGAGCTCTGCAACACTCAGACACCCCCGATCCTTCTGTGACCCTGCGGGACCCAAGGCCACGCTGACCCCACGTGGGCTTCACCCCGGTTAAGCCTCTGGAGCGATGTCCCTCAGCGGAAGAGACTTTTAAAAGTCCTGATTTTGTGCTCCATTGCTCTGCCGCTTGCCGGGAGCCAGCCCCTTCCCCGTGGTCTATCTTCCCGTCGCTTTGGATTCACTTCTCCGCCAGTCCTACCTTTCAGAAAGTGGTTGATTTTCTGTTTCTAGAATTGCTGTTCTTCTTCTCTTCGATCTCCCATTGGATTTATAGGTGTTTACAATCTAGATAAGTTATCTAGCTGATCTCCCGCTACCTGAAGTAGTCTCAGCCTGCTACTTCTCTGCCATCTTGACTCCTCCCGATAGTTTGTTTTCTCACATAACTGTGTCTAGCTTCAAAGAATAAGCATCTTAAGAAAGGTGAAAACTTCATGACATTTGTACAATATAGTCTCAAAATTCAAAGACATCACTTTTGCCATATTCCATTGATCAAAACAGACCCACTGGGCTCAAGGGAGGGTGAAATCAAGGTGATTCTCATGACAGAAGAGTGTGGAAGTTCTAGAAGAGCTAAAAGGATGTGGGGATATTGTTTTAGCATCTTTGAGAAATATAATATGCCACAGAGAGTTAGAAGCCTTTATATCATACAATTATGCTCAAATTATTGTAAAGACTTTTGAATTTACCATTTCCCTCCTTTAATCAAGTTTATTTTTTTTTGTTTTTGCCTGAAAGCAATATTGTTACATAGGCAATAGAAACTTAAGAGACCACTGCAGGAAAGCAAAATGACTGGATTCTGAAAGTACTAAGCAAAGTATATTCTGTAATTATCACTAACCGACAAACACTGAAACAAACTTAGAGCAGATTTTAACCCCAGTTTAAGATATTAACCCCAGTTTAACTTCCCTTCCTAATTTTTTTTGTTTCTTTTTATCAAAGCAAAAATATATATACATATTCATTCATCAGCCTTGGACTTTAGAGTTGTTTTTGGACCTCTAGAAAAACTAATGAGAAACTATAAGGAACAGATATTTTGTCATCTGGGATTTTCTGTTGTGTTTGTTTTTTTTTCCTCAGCACTTAATCTTTAGTTTTAGGTTTTGAAGGAAACAAAGCCATCAGAATCTTTCTTATGGGAGTTAATTATATAAGATTTGTTCTACTTAGTAAGAAGGTAGCAAATAAATATGTGTCTGATGAATTAATTGTATTCTCTAAATTTCCTTTCATATTGCTTGACTCAAATCAACTAGGAATTAGACAAACAATGATTGATCCTGTTTGTCCAGATCATAGAATTTAGTACATAAAGGTAGAGAAGCATAAGAAAGTCTAATAATATTTAAACATAATATGTAAACATTACTGAATATTATTTAATTTATTAACAGATCACTTTACATGACGGTTACACTGTAGAGGTTTGGTGTAGCATTCTAAATATTGTTGTTTATACTTTTAATCAAAATAAATTGTCAGATTTAAGTTGTTTGAGTCAACAATATAATTCCACTTGACAGATCCCTGGTATTTAAAATTGAAAAGAACTGAGGACTGAATAGCAAATGATCAAGTGCATCAAAACAGGAGTAGCAAAAAATGAAGATTTTTAAAAGGTACTCTTTTTACTTCTAAATAATCTGTATAGTTTATCCTCCAGTTCTTTAAATTTCCTTTAACATAAATAACTATGTAACCTCTGTAACCCATATATATTTTAAGACCTAAACCCGTGCCAGTGGATGCAACCTGACCTCCTGGTTTTAACTTCCTGTAGTTATGCCAGTCTAATTTCAGCTGGTATGCATCCATTATTGTGTAACTGTAGGTTAATTAAGATTGACTTATGACTCTATTGCTCTAAATATATTTTTTTTTAATTTTACTTATTTATTTGACAGAGAGAGAGAGATCACAAATAGGCAGAGGGGCAGGCAGGGAGAGGGGGAAGCAGGCTCCCTGCTGAGCAGAGAGCCCAATGCGGGCCTTGATCTCAGGACCCTGAGATCATGACCTGAGCCAAAGGCAGAGGTTTAACCCACTGAGCCAACCAGGCACCCCCTCTAAATAGATATTTTGAGATTACTGTATCTCACTATGAATTATGACAGAGAAATATTTTATTAATAAACTATGCTCTATTTTGATCCCATTCAGTCCACTACTAATTTTGGTTTGAATGAGAATATATTTTGAACACCCTGATAGTACATATTATTCCCTCTGAAAAAGCTCTTCCATTTAGTTAAAAAAAAAATTCTCTCACATTTTTGATTCCCACAACATCCTTCAAGGAATAGGTAATTCCTATGAGGGCTTTGGGAAATTGGGCATTCCTATATGCCAAGATCTGACTATTGTTCATCAAAATTAAAAGAAATATACAAAACTAAATAGGAAGAAATGAAATACGGGATAGATTTTATAATGTTGCCTAAATTTACCAAAGAATAATAATTGTTTTCTGTAAACTTATATTTGTAATGTGGTTACCTAGATTACCAAAGATAAAGCCAAAGTATTTGATTACAAAATTTAAATCATCAGGAAAAAAATGTAGTTTAAACTAACAAGATATTATTATTACAGCCTTCTGAAGCTATTCTATTAAAAGCAAGATTCCAGAAGGTGTCTGACATCTACACACTCCCCAAAGGACTTAACTATATAACCCATTGCTGAAACGAATGAATACCCCTACCTAAGGGTCAACATTTTTCAGAGATGTGAATTTAAGTGTCCTCATTCACATTCATAGTTACTTATGGTGACATGGAAGAACACACATGACAATGGCAGCTCTGATCCTTAAATCATTCCCACAAAGCATTGATTTTTTTCCTGTTTCTAAATCAAACCTACTGTATCATATTCCTAGTCCATTAATATACTGACCTTGTTCAGATTAATGACATATCTCACCCGAATTGCTATAAACTACATCACTTACCTCTTATTTCCCTTCCATTTCTAATGGCACCATGTTGTTTACATTTTACCTTATCTAATTCCCTCTTGCTGATTTCTCAGGATCTCACCTTCCCATCATCAACCAATTCTGTTACCTCCAGTGATCATTTCTAAGGACTTAATGATTGTATTGAATTATTTCACCTCTCAGAAACATTTCATGGGCTTTTTACACCATATTAAAGAAAAAAATCCTACTCTCCTCACCAACTCTAGTGCAAAATAGAGTTGCATATAAAAGATGCAGCCTTTGTATGTTCTATGCCTCCATAATCCCTCCAGCCAAGTCTGCTTCTCAAGAACCTACTCACACTTTCGTTAATGAGCGAACACTAAACAGAGGGATTCCTACAGGGCTAGTGTTTTCTCTACCAGTGATTAGTAATTTAGTCACAGCAATTCAAGTCTGTCTCATGAATATTCAACCTCAGAAGGCATAGAGAAACCTCAAGTAAACACTTTTCCATTTTTTGTGTAGAGAAACACTGGACCATTAAACTATATTTACTGAGTAGCCAATGTGTACCAAACACCATTTTAAATGGTATTAATACAGTAGTACCCTCAAAACAGTCTCTCCATTTTTAATCTTGTGCCAACACCCAATCCTCAGACAGTTAGAAGAATGCAGTAACCATTAAGAAAGAAGGAAGAGTGACAGTTTTACTAATCAGGTGAAAAATTGTAGCTGATTCTTTTGTTTCTGGTTGCTTTCCAGTTTTATGATCCAATCTGTCATTAAGTCTGGCTTTAGCTGTTTCCTTCATTTTTTTGGTGAAATTCCAGAATTCCATTTCACAGATGAGCCTATTGTCCACTTACCCAATGTAGAGTAAGATGGGCCCAGTCTCTCATACTGCTGCTGTATACCAGTATCACTACAGCCAGTGATGGGATATAGTTGAACAGCTTTTAAACTTTGGGGCATCTGAATATCCACTCTATTATGAATATGTTATTTTGTAGCCAAATCTGATTTATGTCTCACAAAGTGCTACCTAACCAGCCAGCCTCATGCTATAAACTCCAAAGCTTAAGAGCTATATTTTCCTCTTTGAATATTGTTTTTTTGGCAACCTGCCTCCTCTTTTCAGGTGCAAACATTGAATGTAACTAATTAGCCATAAGAGAATACTAGAGAGTTACAGCAATGAAACATAGAGACATTTAGGATGGAGAGGGGGGAACACAGAGATACTCAACTTTATGAAATTAAATACATCTTCATTAAAAGTGAGTAAAGCTTAGTCACCAGAGATTATCAGCCTAATAAAGATGTTACTTTATTCAATTTTTTAAAAAATTTGCTTTCTTATAACCAAGTGGCCCCTGATTATAATATTATTCAATATTATCAGATTACTGTTAGTATGCTCTCCATAAAATAAGAACACCATACTACTTATTTCCCTGACAGTGTATCCCACACAGAACCTCACTTACCACCTGTCCTTTTTCAATAACATGAATCCCACCTGTGCCAAAATTAGCTCATCTTTCTAGTCATTAATTTCACCTAGAATATGTATTTTGTCTGGTTCTTGACTAGGTATTTAATGGGCTAACTTATACTCTTCCTTCTTGTAAACTATGGGTTTTATATTCTCTGGCTGACCATTTTTGACTACATACTTCTTCCCAGTTTGCATTCATAAATTTTTCTTAATGTCTCTCTTATGTACAGCAATAGCACCCTGTCCATACTGATACCAGAAGAGTGATAAAATGTTGTATACCTTTCTTTATCTTTTTTGCCTATTTATGTCACTAAATAGAGATGGTATGAAAAATGAATTATACTAATTCTTACGTTATCTGTATCAAGCACCTTTGGCAGACAGGCATTTGGTACTATGTTGTTGAATGGCAGAACATTCTGTCTCAATCACATTGGTCTAGACAAGTCACTGCAACCTTTTATCTATCCTAAATTCTACATTTCCACCTTTGGATTAACACTGCCTTGAATGTGAATTTCATCACAGCAACTAACTGTAGGGCTTTAAGCAAGGCTTTTTTACACCAATGAATCCTAGTTTCATGATCTATAAAAGTAGACATCCATCCACCTGGGGGGCTCAGTGGATTAAGCCGCTGCCTTTGGCTCAGGTCATGATGTCAGGGTCCTGGGATCGAGTCCCACATCGGGCTCTCTGCTCAGCAGGGTGCCTGCTTCCCTCTCTCTCTCTGCTTGCCTCTCTGTCTACTTGTGATCTCTCTCTGTCAAATAAATAAATAAAATCTTAAAAAAAAAAAAAAAAGTAGACATCCAGTTTTGATTCTTTCATATTTGAGGTGATCAAACCACCAAAGATGAATGGGAGTAGAGTAAAGGAACAATAAATATAAAGCAATTAGTAAAGCTGCAAAGTAATTAAAACATACCCTAACTCCTAAGCTATGTGAAGTCTTCCCTTTATAAGGTTTATAGTTATAATGCAGTGATGTAGAGGATAAAGGATAATGATGGATGGAAAGAGATAAGACAATGGGCAACAGAACAGTATCATCCTTACTTTTTCCCCATCACTATTCCACACTATCCTTATTACTGTCTTACCTCAATCCTCTTATTCTTTATTGTAGTCTTCATTTTGCTAATTCCCTCTAAGTGTGACTAGCACTAGGTCTTTGTAAAAAAGACCTAGTAAAAGGTGTTCTTTTCACTTTCCTTTGTTGTACTTGCACATTCAACTTCTTAATTTCTTTCATCTTTCTCTTATACTTTCTTCCTATTTTACATGTTACTGGGAATCAACTCAAGAGCTTTAGAAAGGATAATACTTTAAAAAAGGAAAGGGTGCCTGGGTGGCTCAGTTGGTTAAGCAACAGCCTTCAGCTCAGGTCATGATCCTGGAGTCTGGGGATCAAGTCCCGGATTAGGCTCCAGCTCTGTGGGGAGTCTGCTTCTCCCTCTAACCTTCTCCCCTCTCATGCTCTTGCTCTCTCTTCTCTCAAATAAATAAAATCTTTAAAAAATAAAAAAGGAAAGATTATTATGGTGAAACCATCTATTTGTATACTGCAATTCCTCAAATAATTTTCTTGTGTCCCTATGTATTTGCAATATCAAGTACTGCATTTGATCAGAATGGAATGAGTTATAATTTATTAACCTTATTTATACTAGTATTTCAGAATGAAATCTATAAGAATATTTAACATCTTATGGTAGTATAAAACAACAAAAGTTGTTACAGCATTTTTTTTTATTTCCAAGAGTGAGAAGACCAACAGTCCACAACAAAATAGTTTTGCTAATTGCTTATTTGCTATTAAAGAGTAAACATCATTTTACATGATCATTTAACTTATAAAAGGACATTTAACTTTATATTAACTTTATAATCAGGAAAACACAAATTAATTCACAATGGGAGTCTGCAGTACTGATCCTGCATGAAAATATACCAGCACTAAATATATGATAGCTAAGCTTTCGTTTAGAGTCCATACTGTTTTCTAGTTCTTCACCTCCAAAGAAGCCATACCATTAACCGGTATTTCTATGAGGCCTCCAGATTACCCTCACATTCATATTTATACTTTTCACTATTAATTAATTTTAGATGATTATGTCATACTGCCCTCCCTAGCCTGTAAAATCTTCAGGTATTTAGTAGAAGTTAGCTTGTTTCCTTATACTAAACAAATATTGGTTGAATGGCTAACTATTTTATCCATCTATTTTAGTTAGCATGATTAAAATTTCCAGTTAATTTGTCCTCTTTCCTCCTGTCTATGGCATCCCCAACCTACCAGACATTATTTAATTTTCTCCAAGGTTACATAAATACTCTGTAATAAACCCTTTGGATTCCACTTATCACTCTCCCACTAACATACACTGTAGCTAAGCGACAGGGGGAGATAGTTCCATGAAGAAGATACAAATGTACTATCATTCTCACCTTACAGCTTTTCCCTTCTTTTGCATTATCATTTTGTTTAATCTTCACAGAAATGAAGATTTATTGCTAACTGCAGTCTGCAAAAGCAAAAACAAAACAAAACAAAACAAAACAAAAACCTTACTTTGTTGAAGTACCTACTTCAAAACATACACTTCCTTTTAAGGCATTCCTTTACTCCTACAGTACATGTGAATCTACCTAATATATTAATTCATGTATTCCTTTAAATATTGTGATCACTTATTTAGCTAAATCTTCCTGTCAAGATAGTAAGCATGAATAATGGCTTCTCTGTTTTCTTTTAAATGATAACTATTTTTGGTAATCTTTGTCAACATGAAAAGTGTAACTAGTTAAAGCCTAATTCAAGTAATTAAGAGACACCACTTCAGAAGTAATTAAAAGAAAACTCATACTAATTCTGAAACCAAACTACTGAAATCTGTAACTTAATAACAGTGTCTACTTTTTAGGTAGATAAATTACTAATTATAAAGAACTTTAACAATACTAGTCATGTCAAATTCCTCAATGATTACAGAATCTTATAAATAAGTTAGTGGGTGCCTGGGTGGCTCAGTGGGTTAAAGCCTCTGCCTTAGGCTCAGGTCATGATCCCAGGGTCCTGGGATCGAGCCCTGCATCGGGCTCTCTGCTTAGCAGGGAGCCTGCTTTCTCCTCTCTCTCTGCCTGCCTCTCTGCCTACTTGTGATCTCTGTCAAATATATAAATAAAATCTTTTAAAAAAATAAGTTAGTAAAATCCTTTAACTTTAGTAAGACTATGTGCTCTAAACAAATATACTAAGAGTCAAACTGGAGTCTAGAAACCAATGAGTTAGTGTAATGCCAAATGTACATAAAGATAGGTTCTATAAATTTTCCATGAGAGATGATTCATTACTTTGAAGATGTAGATCAGACAGATGTTACACTGAGTTATTTCCTCTAGTTTCTCTCATTTATCCCTCACTTGCCAGTATATGTGAGAAATCAGTTTTTCTGGACTGATAATCTTCTATAATGTTCATCTTTTACTCTTAGTACCTGGACTTTGAATAGGTATGCATCTATTTTTGCAAGGAAATGATGGCATAATTAATCTTTAAATAGTAATATTCTCTGAATAATTATTCAGTAAATAATCATCTAGCATTATTCACAACTGTATATAGTTGCAAGAGAAACAGTTACATTTTGAAATCTTGTCTGAGGTACATCAACACGTTAAAAGTGAATTATTTTCAACACATTAAAAGTGAATTATGTGACGTGTTAAGTCTGTATTTGTTTATAATTTCAGTCTTTATTTCATTGTATTAAGGATATTTATTGTGTTCATTATCATCCCTGCCTAGGTTTTTTTTTTCTTTTTTTCTATTTTTGTTAAAAATACCATTGGGATTTTGATAGGGATAGCACTGAATCTGTAGATAATTCTCTGGTAGTATGGACATTTTAACAATATTAAGCCCTCCAATATATGAACATGGATATCCTCCTATTTATTTGTGTCCTCTTCAATTTCTTCCACCAAAATTTTGTAGTTTTCAGTGTACAAGACTTTCAGTTCCTTGGCTAAGTTTATTCCTAAGTATTTTAATTTTTTGAATGCTCCTGTGAATGTGATTATTTTCTTAATGATTGTTAGGTTAGTTTATAGTGTATGGAAATGCAACTTATCTATGCATTTTGATTTTTGCATCTTGCAACTTTACTGAATTTATTAGTTCAAACTATTTTTGTGGAATCCTTAAGGTCTTCTATATGTAATATCATGTTACCTGCAAACATGTAATTTTACTTCTCCCTTCCTAATATGGATGCCTTTTATTTCTTTTTCTTATCTAGTTGCTCTGGCCAAGACTTCCAGGACTACACTGAATAGAAGTGGTGACAGTGGGCATCCTTGCCTTGTTCTTGATCTTAGAGAACAAGCTTTTAGTTTTTCAGCAATTGAGTATGACGTCAGATGTGGGTTTTTCATATACGGTGTGTTGATACTTTTTCTCAAAAAAAGGTGCTAAATTTTCTCAAATGCTTTTTCTGCATCTTTTGATGACTGTGTGACTTTTATCCTACATTCTATTAATGTGGTATGTTGCATTATTTGATTTGCCTATGTTGAAACATCCTTGTATCCCAGGGATACATCCCACTCTGTCATGATGTAAGATGATCCTTTAATGTGCTGGGGAAATTGATTTGCTAATTTAGAACCGCAAAAGATACCAAAAGTCAAAGCAATCTTGAGAAAACAGAAGCAAAGCCAGAGGCATCACATTTAGTTCTCGCAAATATATTACAAAGCTCCAATAATTAAAACACTATGGCACTGGAATAAAACAGACATAAAAACCAAAGGAACAGAAGAGAATCCAGAAATGAACTCATGAGTATGTGGCTACTAACTGTTGACAAGAGTATCAAGAACACATCAATGGGGAAAAGGAGTGTCTTCTACAATGGTGCTGGGAAAACTGCCAATTTTTATATAGAATGTAACTGGCTGCTTATCTCTCACCATACACAAAAATCAACTGAAAGTGGATTAAAGATTTAAATTAAGACCTTAGACTATAACATTCCTGGAAGAAAACAAAGGGGAAAACTTCATGACATGGGTCCTGGCAATGATTTCTTGGATACAACATCAAAAGCACAAGACCAAGAGCAAAAATAGGGAACTGAAAGTACATCAAACTAAAGAGCTTCTGCACAGTATAAGAAACAATCGAGAGTTAAAAAACAAAAAGAAACCTACAAAATGGGAAAAAATATTTGCAAACTATTATCTGACTAGAGATTAATCTCCAAAAAATATAAGTAGTTTCTACAACTTAGTATCATAAAAAACAAATACCCCTATTTTTAAAATGTCCTAAGGACATGAAGAGACATTTTACCAAAGAATACATATAAATAACCACAGAGTGTAAAATATACTAAATGTGACTAGTTATCAGGGAAATGCAAATCAAAACAATGAAATACCACTTCCCACCTGTTAAAAAAGCAAGAGAAGGAAAGAAGGAAAGCAAGCAAGCAAGCATTGGTGAGGATGTGAAGAAAATGGAACATTTTTACATTGGTGGGATTGAAAAATGGTATAGCTACTGTGAAACTTAGTATGGAGATTCCTCAAAACTTAAAAACAGAACTATCCTATTACCTAGCAACCCCATTTCTGGATATATATTCAAAAGAATTGCAATCAGAATCTCTAAGAGTGGGGTGCCTGGATGGCTAAGTGGGTTGAGCCTCTGCCTTCAGCTCAGGTCATGATCTCAGGGTCCTGGGATGGAGTCCTGCATCAGGCTCTCTGCTTGGCAGGGAGCCTGCTTTCTCCTCTCTCTCTCTGCCTGCCTATCTACCTACTTGTGATCTCTCTCTGTCAAATGAATAAATAAAATCTTAAAAAAAAAAAAAAAAGAATCTCTAAGAGTTATCTGCACTCCCACATCATTGCAGTATGAGTCAAAGTAGCCAAAATACTGAAATATCAGACATTCATCTGTCAGATGAGTGGATAAAGTAAATGTGGTATGTACATACCATGGAATATGACTCAAACTTTAAAAAGAAGGAAATCCTGTCGTATGTAATAACATGAATGAATCTGGAGGATATTATGCCACGTGAAATAAGCCAGTCACAGGACCAATGCTGAAGAACTGTTCTTATATAAGTGATCTAAAATATGTGAAGTCACATAAAACAGAGAGTAATCGTTTGTGGGGGTTGGGGGGAGGAGGAAATGGGCAGTTACTCTTCAATGGGAATCTAGTTATGAAAGACGAGTAAGTTCTAGGTATCTGCCGTGCAACACTATGTCTATAGTTAACAATACTGTATTGTGCAATTGTGTACTTAAAAATTTGTCAAGAGAATATATCTCATGTGGTTTTCTCCTCTTAATAATCCTAAAAGTCATCGATGCCTAGCCCAGAACAAAGATAGAATGCTATCCATTAAAATGTCTGAATGAATATGGTTTTAGCCCAAAGTTAGTGGTCTCTGGTACCACCAAAGACCATAAACACACATCCTAAATTTCACATTTGCTCAAATATAAATCACACTGAAATACGAGTTAATCAATTAAGGTGTGCTTCAGAAAGGAGCAACAGCGTGGCCAATCCTGAGGTAGCTGAAGTTGAAGAATAAAAATTTAACTGTGAATCAAGGGCACCTGTTTCCTAGAAATAGCTGAAGCTAATTCTGAAGGAGGAGTGTTCCATATTCTCACTCACACTTTTATACTTGTGGCTGTTGATCCAACTTATCTCCAGTAATCTTACCCATGTGACGGTTGTAGTTTTCTAGAAAACTGTTTGTATAATTCACCCTCATGTATTTTTCATCACATAAAAGTCATTTTTTCAAAAATATATACTGAATTCAGTATGCTGAACTGCATATTGATCATATGAGCAGATCTCTATCACAATGGAATGTGTTCAGAAACTTTAAATTCTTTCTTTTTAACAAGTCCCCATTGAAAAGAGCATGCACCTGGGACTATGGAAACATGTTTAAAACATGGCTTTGCTACTTGTCTTTCACTAAATTCACTGAACAACGTACCCTTCTGAGACTTGGGATTTTATCTCCAAACTGGAGAAAAGTAGGAATATATTTTGGAGGTACTGGGAGGACTAGAAGTACTGTATATGAAATATCACAATAGAATTTTTGATGTGATAAATAATTACAAAAATTAATAATCAAGGGTGAATGTATAGAGGTGCCTTGAAGATTGAACCCTTATAAAGCAAAACTGTTTGGCTTGTATTAAGAAACTTTATCTTGGGGCACCTGGGTATCTGGGTTGGTTAAGCAACTGCTTCAGCTCAGGTCATGATCCTGGAGTCCCGGGATCAAGTCCCATATCTGGCGCCCTGCTCAGCGGGGAGTCTGCTTCTCCCTCTGACCTCCCCCCCTCTCATGCTTTCTCTCTCTCTCAAATAAATAAAATCTTTAAAAAAAAAGAAAAGAAAAAGAAAGAAACTCTATCTTAATAGCTGTATGAATATCCATGCCAGATAATTTTACCTATGTTAATCATACTATCTTATGAGCAGCTATTTGGAATAAAATCAGGAAAAAGAGTAAATCACCAAATACAGCTCATCTCCTCAAAGGATGTACCCCTCACAAGAATCTGTGTTTATTCACTATCCAGTGCCTTCAGGAAGCTTGTTTTTTATGCTGTGTTCAGAACTTACCGTTGCTATCTGCAAGGTCTGTCTGATTAAGACCTTACTCAGCCTTCATTGGGGGTAGAAGTTCTACCAATCTCTTAAAACACAAATGTGATCATTCTTAAAAGACACATCATTCTCAGAATAAAGCTCAAATTATTAGATTTGCCTGATTCTTAATAATTCTCAGACAGCAGAGGTTTCTGCTTTCCCCCCTGAATTTCTCAACATGATTCACTTATGCTGACCTTCCTTCATCTTGTAAACTCCTTTTGTCTCTCTAAGGCTTTCATTTATGTAGTTCTAGTTACAAGAATGCCTTCTCCTTTCTTCACCTAACTGCTTTGCTGAAATGTGTTTTCCTCAGAAAAGTCAACATTATTCTCCCACTCAAAATCAGGATCCACTCAAAATTTCCTCACAGCACTTTGCAATTTTTCCTCAGTCTTGTATGGTTACTTCTTAGGTAATCCCTTATATTTACAAGTTCAGGTATTTCAGGTTAATCATTGCAAAGAAGGGACTTATTATATGCCGTTGTTCTCACATAGTGAAAGCATAATAAATATTTGTAAAACGAATGAATGAATGATTGAATCCTAAACGAGACTGTAAGGGCCTACTTAGCCAGAGTGACTCCATCTTGGTTAAAAACCATTTTTTTGTTTGTGCAGTAAAACTTAAACTGACCCCCGCCCCCTGCCAAGGAACTTACTTAGAAGCAAGTCTGGGAAACCAGTAAAATATGGTCAGCCAGTTCCTAATAACAGAGCCCAGAATAGAAGGCCTGGTCGGCCAGTTCCTGATAACAGCCCAGAATACAAGGATGAGTCAGGTCAGGTGGAGACATCCAATCAGTAAAAAGCACACATACTGTCTCCCTAACAGCCAAAGAATGTAAATCCCCCCTTTTGGGTGCCAAACTTGAGCGCCAATTCTGACCAGAGTGATAGGCTAATTCAAATAGCACTATAGGGTAAACTGTAATTCAATTGGCCACCTGCATGTGGCCTAACATGACTATGCAATGTTACAGTCTCATTGGCCACCTATGTGTGGCCAGGCTTTGCTCTATAAAAGTTAGTCTGTGAGGCTGGGAGGGGTCACTCTCTTTGGAGGCGGCCCTGGCCGGTAAGTCCGACTTCTAATGCTTGGCATAGAATAGAGCTTTGCATAATAACTTCCACCTTGTCACAGTCTCGTTCCCCTGGCCAATCAGCCTAACTTCTAATACTTGTCATAAAATAAAGCTTTAAATAACCTTCACCTTGTCTCAGTCTCATTCCTTTGATAACAGACCTAACAAAGACAACATGATTTTACCTCACGTGCTTGTTTCCTTGATCATTAGGTACGGTTTGGTTTTCCACTTTCAACATTAACACACTTCAAGAACTTTAGATAAAGTGACTTAACAAGGCTATCCTTCTGGCTATATTTCCCCTGAAAGTGACTGAAAAAAAATAAGGGTTTGGGTTTATCCTATATTCTAACATTTTCACATTCTACTTGTGTGGAAACTTAAGACAAAATTAAATAATTAATATTAATGTAATTTAAGTAAAATAAGGTTGGTTCAATTACCTTTATCAGTAAATTTGGGGGAATAAGATGCCTTTTACTTCAGTATCACATTTTTTAAAAAGTTACCAAATTTTCAAGTATGCTACAGGAAATTAATTTTAAATTCATTAACTCCACTTCAGACTGAGAAGATTTATCAAAAATAAATGAAAATATAGGATGTAAATAATATATTACCTTGTTATAAACTTGTGAAACACTGAAAGAATTTTGTTTTCAGATTAATTTGTTTATTAATTGGTCTTTATATGTATTTCCTACAAAGTAGCATAGATAGATCTTAGCAACAGCTTCTCTGTGTATCAAACATACTATATATAAAATATATAAACTGAATTCTCCATACGATTCTTTGATAAAGCCATTCTCCTAGACCTGTCCGTTATGGGAGTTGGGAGTACTGTGAAAGATTCCCCTGATCTCATAGTACCCTGCACTTCAATCTCTCATTAAAATTCTCCATTTCCAGCTCTACAGGAAATATTGAAAGGGGTCCTCTAAGCAAAGAGAGACCCTAAAAGTAGTAGATCAGAAAGAAAAAGAGACAATATACAATAACAGTCACCTTACAGGCAATACAATGGCACTAAATTCATATCTCTCAATACTTACCCTGAATGTTAATGGGCTAAATGCCCCAATCAAAAGACACAGGGTATCAGAATGGATAAAAAAACAAAACCCATCTATATGTTGCCCACAAGAAACTCATCTTAAACCTGAAGACACCTCCAGGTTTAAAGTGAGGGGGTGGAAAAGAATTTACCATGCTAATGGACATCAGAAGAAAGCAGGAGTGGCAATCCTTCTATCAGATCAATTAGATTTTAAGCCAAAGACTATAATAAGAGATGAGGAAGGACACTATATCATACTCAAAGGAACTGTCCAACAAGAAGATCTAAAAATTTTAAATATCTATGCCCCTAACGTGGGAGCAGCCAACTATATAAACCAATTAATAACAAAATCAAAGAAACACATCGACAATAATACAATAATAGTAGGGGATTTTAACACACCCCTCACTGAAATGGATAGATCATCCAAGCAAAAGATCAACAAGGAAATCAAGGCCTTAAATGACACACTGGACCAGATGGACATCACAGATATATTCAGAACATTTCATCCCAAAGCAACAGAATACACATTCTTCTCTAGTGCACATGGAACATTCTCCAGAATAGATCACATCCTGGGTCCTAAATCAAGTCTTAACCGGTATCAAAAGATTGGGATCATTCCCTGCATATTTTCAGACCACAATGCTCTAAAGCTAGAACTCAATCACAAGAGGAAATTTGGAAAGAACCCAAATACATGGAGACTAAACAGCATCCTTCTAAAGAATGAATGGGTCAATCAGGAAATTAAAGAAGAATTGAAAAAAAATTATGGAAACAAATGATAATGAAAATACAACGGTTCAGAATCTGTGGGACACAACAAAGGCAGTCCTGAGAGGAAAATATATAGCGATACAAGCCTTTCTCAAGAAACAAGAAAGGTCTCAGGTACAAAACCTAACCCTACACCTAAAGGAACTGGAGAAAGAACAAGAAAGAAACCCTAAACCCAGCAGGAGAAGAGAAATCATAAAGATCAGAGCAGAAATCAATGAAATAGAAACCAAAAAAACAATAGAACAAATCAACGAAACTAGGAGCTGGTTCTTTGAAAGAATTAATAAGATCGATAAACCCCTGGCCAGACTTATCAAAAAGAAGAGAGAAAGGACCCAAATAAATAAAATCATGAATGAAAGAGGAGAGATCACAACGAACACCAAAGAAATACAGACAATTATAAGAACATACTATGAGCAACTCTACGCCAACAAATTTGACAATCTGGAAGAAATGGATGCATTCCTAGAGACATATAAACTACCACAACTGAACCAGGAAGAAATGGAAAGCCTCAACAGACCCATAACCAGTAAGGAGATTGAAACAGTCATCAAAAATCTCCAAACAAACAAAAGCCCAGGGCCAGATGGCTTCCCGGGGGAATTCTACCAAACATTGAAAGAAGAGCTAATTCCTATACTCCTGAAACTGTTCCAAAAAATAGAAATAGAAGGAAAACTTCCAAACTCATTTTATGAGGCCAGCATCACCTTGATCCCAAAACCAGATAAAGATCCCATCAAAAAAGAGAACTACAGACCAATATCCTTGATGAACACAGATGCAAAAATTCTCACCAAAATACTAGCCAATAGGATTCAACAGTACATTAAAAGGATTATTCACCACGACCAAGTGGGATTTATTCCAGGGCTGCAAGGTTGGTTCAACATCCGCAAATCAATCAATGTGATACAACACATTAATAAAAGAAAGAACAAGAACCATATGATACTCTCCATAGATGCTGAAAAAGCATTTGACAAAGTACAGCATCCCTTCCTGATCAAAACTCTTCAAAGTGTAGGGATAGATGGCACATACCTCAATATTATCAAAGCCATCTATGAAAAACCCACCGCAAATATCATTCTCAATGGAGAAAAACTGAAAGCTTTTCCGCTAAGGTCAGGAACACAGCAGGGATGTCCGTTATCACCACTGCTATTCAACATAGTACTAGAAGTCCTAGCCTCAGCAATCAGACAACAAAAGGAAATTAAAGGCATCCAAATCGGCAAAGAAGAAGTCAAACTATCACTCTTTGCAGATGATATGATACTATATGTGGAAAACCCAAAAGACTCCACTCCAAAACTGCTAGAACTTGTACAGGAATTCAGTAAAGTGTCAGGATATAAAATCAATGCACAGAAATCAGTTGCATTTCTCTACACCAACAACAAGACAGAAGAAAGAGAAATTAAGGAGTCCATCCCATTTACAATTGCACCCAAAACTATAAGATACCTAGGAATAAACCTAACCAAAGAGACTAAGAATCTATACTCAGAAAACTATAAAGTACTCATGAAAGAAATTGAGGAAGACAGAAAGAAATGGAAAAATGTTCCATGCTCCTGGATTGGAAGAATAAATATTGTGAAAATGTCTATGCTACCTAAAGCAATCTATACATTTAATGCAATTCCTATCAAAGTACCATCCATTTTTTTCAAAGAAATGGAACAAATAATCCTAAAATTCATATGGAACCAGAAAAGACCTCGAATAGCCAAAGGAATATTGAAAAAGAAAGCCAAAGTTGGTGGCATCACAATTCCGGACTTCAAGCTCTATTACAAAGCTGTCATCATCAAGACAGCATGGTACTGGCACAAAAACAGACACACAGATCAATGGAACAGAATAGAGAGCCCGGAAATAGACCCTCAACTCTATGGTCAACTCATCTTCGACAAAGCAGGAAAGAATGTCCAATGGAAAAAAGACAGCCACTTCAATAAATGGGGTTGGGAAAATTGGACAGCCACATGCAGAAAAATGAAATTGGATCATTTCCTTACACCACACACGAAAATAGACTAAAAATGGATGAAGGACCTCAATGTGAGAAAGGAATACATCAAAATCCTTGAGGAGAACACAGGCAGCAACCTCTTCGACCTCAGCCGCAGCAACATCTTCCTAGGAACATCACCAAAGGCAAGGGAAGCAAGGGCAAAAATGAACTTTTGGGATTTTATCAAGATCAAAAGCTTTTGCACAGCAAAGGAAACAGTTAACAAAACCAAAAGACAACTGACAGAATGGGAGAAGATATTTGCAAATGACATATAAGATAAAGGACTAGTGTCCAAAATCTATAAAGAACTTAGCAAACTCAACACCCAAAGAACAAATAATCCAATCAAGAAATGGGCAGAGGACACGAACAGACATTTCTGCAAAGAAGACATCCAGATGGCCAACACACATGAAAAAGTGCTCCATATCACTCGGCATTAGGGAAATACAAATCAAAACCACAATGAGATATCACCTCACACCAGTCAGAATGGCTAAAATTAACAAGTCAGGAAATGACAGATGCTGGTGAGGATGTGGAGAAAGGGGAACCCTCCTACACTGTTGGTGGGAATGCAAGCTGGTGCAACCACTCTGGAAAACAGCATGGAGGTTCCTCAAAATGTTGAAAATAGAACTACCCTATGACCCAGCAATTGCACTGCAGGGTATTAACCCTAAAGATACAAACGTAGTGATCCGAAGGGGCACGAGCACCCGAATGTTTATAGCAGCAATGTCTACAATAGCCAAACTATGGAAAGAACCTAGATGTCCATCAACAGACGAATGGATAAAGAAGATGTGGTATATATACACAATGGAATACTATGTAACCATCAAAAGAAATGAAATCTTGCCATTTGCGAAGACGTGGATGGAACTAGAGGGTATCATGCTTAGCGAAATAAGTCAATCGGAGAAAGACAACTATCATATGATCTCCCTGATATGAAGGTGAGGAGATGCAACATGGGGGGTTAAGGGGGTAGGAGAAGAATAAATGTAACAAGATGGGATTGGGAGGGAGACAAACCATAAGTGACTCTTAATCTCACAAAACAAACTGAGGGTTGATGGGGGGAGGGGGGTTGGGAGAGGGGGGATGGGGTTATGGATATTGGGGAGGGTATGTGCTATGGTGAGTGCTGTGAAGTGTGTAAACCTGGCGATTCACCTACCTGTACCCCTGGGGATAAAAACATATGTTTATAAAAAATAAAATAAAATAAAAAAAAGGAAAAAAAATTCTCCATTTCATTCTATTTAGTTCCTGTTCTGACTCCTTTCCTCACAGAGTGAGTTCTACCTGAGGATAAGAAAGGACCTTTATTTCACTTATGTTAAAATCTAATACTTTCTTGGTTTTATAGGGAAAATGACATAAAAGGATGAGAGTAATAAAAAGGTTTACAGGAGTTAGAATACCCTCCAGATATCTTAGAAACCCTGAGAGTGGAGGCTTTATTGAATGTGGGTAAGAAGAAAACACAAAACTCCGAGAGCAATTTGTCAGGCAACCAGGGAAACACTAAAGCAAATTATAGTTCTTTAATGATGTGAGATGATGTGAGATGATATGAAATCTAACAATGGATGGACTCTGTTGCAACACTCCACTCTGCTTATTGACTTCCTTAATGATACTGTGAGGAAGTACACACCAATCTGCTGTGGAAGTAGGTGATCACTACAAAGAATAAAAGACAAATTTTGTGTTTTAAGCCAGATGATATCCATGATTATGACAGAAATTATCTAGAAGACATGGAAGTCAGAAGAACAAGTTTCCTTACTTGTTTCCAGATGGAATACTTTGGAGGAGAAAGTCTAAGATAAATGTAAAGGCAGAAATTAAGGGCTGCTGGAGGGGAATTTTGGAAAGATGACAGTGACGGCAATCACAAGCATTTTTTTTTTTTCCAAACAGTGGATTTTTACATAACAAAAAGAGCAAAACCCAAAACTCCTGTACAACATTTACAACATAACTAAGTGAAAAATTATTCCAACACCCCCAAAATATGAGCAGATGTTGATAAACTGTCAACACATACAAGCTGCACATGGTATCAACATCTGTGCACTAAAGAAGAAAACATACAGACAGAAACTGTTGCACTTGAGAAATGGAAAATACTAGTATAGCCAAGAGATACTCACTAAAAATCAGGTGAAAACGAGGGGGTTTTACCTTCCCCACTGGCAGGTGAATGCAAGAGGACCATGTAAGAATGGAGGGAGCTAGAGACATTTGTCGTGCCTCAGCACTCTTAAAACCAACCCACTAGGCTCCTTTCTATAAAGAAGGGAAGAGGAGATCCAAATCAAAATGGGGTTAAGTAACAGCCCCAGAAAAAGCTGAGGACACAAGCAAAAATATTTTTGAAAACTACACAAAATATAAGGGGGAAAAGTCTGTGACATCAGAAAAATATCCTGAACCTTGCTCCATTCTAAAAGTTGGAAAACCTAATTTCAAAGAGAAATGAGGAACATAATAGTATCAGTGGAAAATCTTAAAGTACTAGCAGAGACAGAGTAAAAGAATTACTTCCCTACAAATAATAAAAGTATGCCAGAAAGATGGTCACACAAAAATGATTTAAAAGATCAACATATTTTCTCAAAGTGAATTAAAACAAGAAAACAGCAAAAAGCATTAAAGTACAACATGATCAGAATTAGATAAACTAAGAATTAGATGACGAGAAGTAGGTACTAAATAAAATCATTTTAAAAATTAAGATGAACTAAAAGTAACACAAGAGCAAATAAGCCTAGCAAATAAGAGAAATAAGATGAGGGAAAAAGAGGAAAATTTAAAAATTAAAAATAAATTAAGAAGCTCCCAGCAAGGTAGATAACACTGGCTGGATATTCCCTCCTACCTGAAACAAATAACAGAAGCAGAATATACACAAAACTATGTTTTTCAAAACACTGGAAAACAGGAAAGGACATTTCCGAGAGATGAGAAACGCATGAGATAAGCCCTACAAATGGGCCAGCTTCATGCCTTGAGGACTTCTAGGATGCAGTACAGAGAAAAACCAGCAGAGACAACAGACGACTCCCACAGCTGAAGAGATGAAATTAAGAATGGCACTGTGCTGCACAGATTGCTATAACTTACTCATCTTGTATTGCATTCCCCTCTCCCTCTGTTCCCCAGCAACCACTGTTACGTTACCTGCCTCTTTGACTATCTGATATACCTCACGTAAGAATGACAGGTGTGTACATGTATCCATCTCCTCAAAACATATATACTATATGTATGTGTAATTTTCTGTATATTAATAATATCTCAATAAAGCCAGAACAAAGGAAAACTCTGCCAATTTATCAAATAAAAAGAGAGCGAGAGCATCTTGGAACACCAAGGAGGCTGATCTCACAAAGAGAAATAAAGGTGCACAAAGAGAACCCCTAAAGGTGTGTGGTGGGTGTGCAGCGGAGTTCTGATCAGCGCATTTGGAAATGATCTAAGGCTGGGTAAATAACTACCTGAAAGGATTGGAATCATACATGAGAACTGGAATGGGGCTCAGGATAGTACTTCTTCCCCCTACCCTTCCCAGCAAACCTCAAAATTCATATGACCCTGAGTATTCATACTGGTCTTGCCCCAGTATTGAGGAATAGCTTGACTCAATGCTTAACCTTACTTCCCATCTAACATACCCAAAATATGTATGTACCTAATGACAGAGTTTCAAAATAAACCAAACAGAGAAGCAAAAATTGAGCAAACTTAGACAAAAAAAAAAAAAGACAAATCAACAATCATACTCAGGGTTTCAATATCCTTCTCATTAGATATTGCATTAAATCAGCAAGGTTACAATAGCCCTGAACAGCACCACCAACCAAAATGACCTAACAGGCATTTGTAGAACACTCCACAACAGAATGCATATTCTTTCAAAGGGCTCACTGGATATTAACCAAGACTAACCATGTTCTGAGCAACAAAGCATGTCTCAATGAGTTTAATAGATACCATGTAATATAAGATATGATGCTTGAGACTAATGGAACTAACTCAAAAATCAGTAACATAAACATATCTCAAAATGCCCTAACATGTGGATACTAAATACACACTTTTAACCAACCAATGGGTGGAAAATCAATCAAGAGAGAAGGATGTTTTTTGAAATTAATTAAAATAAAAGCACAACCTACCAAAACTTGTGGGATGTCATTACAACACCACTTGGGGTGTCTTATAGCACTAAATACTTATATTCAACATAGTCCTCAAATCATTCTCAGGAAATCAGTAAAGAAATAGAAGATTTAAACAAATCTATCAGCCAAGTTAATCTAATAGATATTTGTAAATACACCACCCCAAAGAAGTACAGAATATACACTCTTTCAAATGCACATGGAACATTTTACCAAGACAGGCCATACTGTGACCCATAAAATAGATCCAGATAAATTTAAAATAATTTAAGGCAGATAAACTATGTTTTCTGATCCCAATGGAATTTTATTAAAAACCAGTAACATGTGGTAGGAATGCAAGCTGGGGCAACCACTATGGAAAACAGCATGGAGATTCCTCAAAAAGGTAAAAACAGCACTACCTGTGATCCAGGAATCACACTACTGGTATTTACCCAAAAAATAGAAAGACATTAATTCAAAGGGACATATAAAGCCTTATATTTACAACAATTATTTATAATAGCCAAATTATGGAAGCAGTCCAAGTGTCCATCAATAAATGAGAAAAGAAGATGTGATACACACACACACACAAACACACACACACAATAAAATATAACTCAGCCATAAAAAAGAATGAAATCTTGCCACTTACAATGAAATGGAAGAGCTAGAAAGTATAATACTGACAAAAAAAGTCAGAGAAATACCAAATACCATAGGATTTCACTCATATATGGAATTTAAGAAACAAAACAAGCAAGGGAAAAAAAAAAAAAAAGAGAGAGAGAGAGACAAACCAAGAAACAGACTCTTAATTGTAGAAAAACTGATGGTTCCCAGAGGGGAGGTGGGTGGGGAGATGACGGAAATAGGGGATGGGGATTAAAGAGTACACTTACCATGATGGGAAAAAAATATATAAGATAAAATTTTTAAACATCTGTCTATGATGACTTTCCCATATGTTTTGGTTAGCCATTTTCCCAAGCACTAATAACAATTTCATGGTCACTTTACTTGCAACAGCACATAACTGAAAATAACCCAAATGTTCATCTACAGACCAGTGAATAAAACTGTGGTATATAGTGGAAAACTGCTCAATAATACAAATGAATGAAATATGTGCATGGAAATATGGGGGAATGTCAAAATAATTATGCTGAGTTAAGGAGGCCAAACAGAAAGAGGATGTTCTCTGTAACTTCACTGATACAAAATTACAGGAAATACAAAACTAATGCTTAATGATAGAAAACAGCAGTTAGCTAGGGAGAGGAGCATTTTGGGGCAGGGAGAGGTAAAAGAAAGGGAGTACAAAGGGGTTTGAGAAAACTTAGGCAAACTAATGAATATGTTTATTATTTTGATTTCGGTAATGGTTTCACGGGTGTTACATGTCAAAACATTTCATCTCAATTTTTGAAGAAATACTATGTTACATCCTTCAATAAGACACATTTTCATATGAGGGATGAAGGTAATGACATATTTAACCACAACATCCTTTTAGATATAAAATACCAAAACTCATTTTCAAAAAAATCTATAAAGAGTTAGCAAAACACAAACTCACTGCAAAACAGTGACACAACACCAAGTGAAACAAAATCTCTAAATTTTAAAAGGTACATAGTGTACGTTGTCCTTTAAAAGCAGAAAAGCCCACATTAAAATGGAAATATCTTGGGGTGCGTGGGTGGCTCTGTCAGTTAAACGTCTGCCTTGGGCTCAGTTCATCATCTCCAGCTCCTGGGATCCAGCCCCGGAGCTGGACTCCCTGCTCAGCGGGAAGTCTGCTTCTCCCTCTCCCTCTGCCCCTCTCCCAACCCCCACCTGGTCATGATCGTGCAAGCTGTGTCTCAATTAAATAAATAAATAAATCTTTAAAAAAATAAAATGGAGTAACTTTCAAGTTCAGAGAAAAATCAGTTTTTGTTCTATAAAGAATTACATGTTATATAGTTCAAAAGGCCAGTGCGTTAATCCAAAATATTCACTAAAACATTGAAAATTTATCTAATTACAGCATTATGTGTGATCAAAATGATCTTACAGTAGATTGTGCTTTATTTTATCTTAGTTGCAAGTGCTTAAGGAAATTTAATTGTGGGAACTGGTACATGAAAGCATTACAGAAAATCTGAGGAAAGTTGGAAGGTGTTAAGAGGATAATGCTACAGATTTAGTTATTACCTAATTTCACTTGAAATATATGCCTTTCTTTTTCCTTGATAAATGCATACTGAGTTAAAGACATCTGTGCTTCATAAAATTAAAGCATTATAATACCGACCTTATCTTTTTATTTCAGGATTAATAAAGCAGCATAGTAACTGACACATATTCTACCTGATACTCAAGTAAAAGCCAATGTGTGCAAATACCTAAACATACATATGATAATCAAGTTGGGTATTAGTAACCAGAAATTGCTTGATTCTGAACATTACATTATTTTTAGAGGAAAGAAAGGCATTTTCAGGTGTAGCCCCAAAAGCAAGTCAACCGAGTTTCTGACACATCTGCCAAGTGGTCAGAAGAGAGGTATGCAAAGATGAATCACCAGAACTCATTTATTTAATAGTTGGTTTTTAAAAATGAGATTTTGAAACGATTTTAAAATGACAGGCAACAGGTCAAGCTGAAAAACAAAGTATTAGAATTATGGCAAAATGTAATAGAATATTATGAATGAAGAGCATTGTTCACATTTAAGACTGTGACAAAAAAATACTCTCTTAAAGTCCAAAACTATTAACATCCCAAGTAAGTGAAAGTTTACATTCTCTATTTAGTTTAACACTCTGAACAAATTATTGAGAATAGCACTTTCTTTATAAATGCTCATGTAACTATAAAGGATATTTGGTAAAAACTTTCAAACTCAATGAAGCCATATCCCCAGGCACCTTCTGAAACCACCTAGTTAGGAGTCCAAGAAATAGTTTTGCTTTGGGAAAATTAAAACAAAGACAAATTCCAATTTTTATTCAGGATAATCCTAGTGACAATTTGCTCATTTCTATTCCAAAGATTCCATGGGATTAAACAAGTTGGCTGTCCTAGTTACATATATATTCAAATACTCTTTTAAATGTTACTTTAGAAAGTGAATTTAGACAGAAAACACCCCAGTAAATTAAAGGAAATAAAACCAATATTTTAAAATACCTGAAGCTATTTGGTTTGGTTTTGTTTTACTGTTTGTTTCTCCTTTATTATTTCAGAGTGTACTTTCAATCTGTTGTGAATACAGCATTTTAGCAGCATAGTGATTTTATGTTCTATGAAGGAATGATTACTTTTCAAACAAAAGAAAAAAAAATTACCTTACAGGAGTTTTATCCCTACACCTACCTACACCCTAAGTCATATTTAACTTACTCTGTCTTGCCTCTGGATGAATAGAGCAGGTCATACTTTAGAGAAAGGAGGGATATTGGGTTAAACAAATGGTTTGTGTCATCCCTGATTCATGAGGAACCATGGCAACAGCAAAGAGGGGGTGTTGCTTAGCGACTGAAAACAATAATGAAGAGATTTCCACACTGTATGGAGGCAAAAAAGTGCTTTGGAAGAACTTCAGTACTTGGCATACATGTACAACAAAATTCATTTATGAAACATGCTGAGTACATAATCATAAATCTGGAAAGCATGATGCTTTATAAGAGGAAAAAAATATCAAATAAGTGGCTTATTAGACATTTTCTCTAAAACATGTTTCTATATTAATAGCATTATGACTAAATATAGCAAAACTACTAAAAATCACAAGTGCTTTATCTTGAGATGTAATAAGAAAATTTAGATTACAAAATCTATTATTATCAGATAACACAATACAACCTGAGATCTTAGGTAGGATCAGACATTGATCAAGTTGAGCCGTCCTGTAGTGCCAAATCTGCAAATATGTGTGATGTGATCACCCAAAACATTTCAGGGTTTTGTTTCCCAAGTTAGAATAGACACTGTAGTTACAAACTGTAACTGTTTTTGTTAACTAAAAAAATATATTTTCACTGTGAAAATGTCTTTCTCAGTATTTCCCCCTGTAGTACATCTTAAAATTAATACAGAAAAAGTGACTCAGGCAATTTTTTTTTTTTCTGGAGTTGTGAAAATACACCCAAACTGGGTGTCTGAGATAAATATGTAACTATATTGTTGTTGTTGTGTTTTATGTGTTCCTGGTATTTAAATATAAATTTTAATGAATAAGCCATGTCAGGTTTGGCACAGAATGTGTATGTTTATATATGTAAATAATTTTATTTGAAATATGTTTTTTCAAGTGTCTATCAATGTAATAGCATTTCCTTTATAATCATTATTACATCATCTTCATATCTTAAAATTTATTCAGTGACTTACAGGAACTTACAATGCACCAATGTTCTGCTAAACACTATGGTAACTATTAAACATACACGAAAAACCCCTGTGTTTCTCCTCCACTACCAAGCTCAACGTTTCCTGGCTTTGGCCACCAAATGTGCGGTTTTCCTTAAACCAAGCAATTTTGGAACACCAGCTGGGTGTCCTACAACAATTTAACTCAATTCCGTTACAACACTTGCCTTTTATCCCCGGGAAATCGTTTCAAAACCCAATTTAAGATGAGGAGATGAAGACTAAGAAAAGTTAACCAGCGGGGACTTAGTTCAAAACTCACCTCTGTGCAGCCTTGTGCCACCTACTAAATCTCTCTGCTCCTCGGTGTCTCCATTTTAAGATATGCCTAAGAGTACTTACTACCGTTAAATTAATTAAACAAGACCATCAGACTGAGGGGACTCTAATGCCTCGGCGGCTGATTCACACACACCAAATCTAAGCCACAAAGGCCTCGGAGTTATGAAACCGGAACTTAAGGGCGACCAATCACAAACCACTATCCAGGCTTCAAGTAGCTACAGCCAATCAACGATGTCCTTGCTTTGCCGAGCTTGTTCTGTGTAAAGGCCTTTCCCCGCGCCTGCGGGTGGATGAGTCCTAGCCCCTTAAGGTTTGACGGGGTAGGCGATTCAAAATGGATAAATGGGCCACTAAAGTCTTTAAATTTTTAACATGCCCTTAGTTTATCTTTTTTAACACTACGTAAAGCTGTTAGGGGTTAATATACGAAAAGCGCAAATGAGTGGACGGCGAGAATTGAATGAACTAATACATAAATTCTCTTGTGCTGGCATATGCATTGTTCTGTTTCTTTTTGTAGCTTTTTTGTGTTGCTTTTATGTGTTTCTATTATGTACACTTGCCAAATAAGGGGCTCTTGGACGTAGAAGCGGTCGGGATTACCATTATAAACTATAGGTTAAATAAAAGTAATTTGATATACGTTATCATAGTTTAAAAATGGAGTAGGAAATGGTTAGCATTTTTTAAAAAGGGAGTGTTGGGCGCCTGGGTGGCTCAGCGGGTTAAGCCTCCCACTCTTCACTTTGGCTCAGGTCACGATCTCGGGGTCCTGAGTTGGAGCCCCAAGCTGGGCTACCTGCTGAGCGGAACCTGCTTAAGATTCAATCTCTCTCTCTCTCTCTCCCTCTCGCTCTCGTTGCCCCTGCTCCCCTCTCTGGTTCTGGCAGGCGCTCTCTCTCTCTCTCTCTCTCACATTGATACATAAATTAATTACTGTTAAAAAAAGGAAATGTCTAGCATTTAAAGAAGTTTAAAGATTCATTAGTTTAAAATTTTCTTCTTATGCATAATAAATGATTTGTCCAAAGTAAAGTTCCATGTTTTCCTTCTTAGCTCATTTTATTTATTGTTATGTGCCAGATACACTATTCATTTCAACCATATTGTCCCCTCTCTGCATCCCCATAATAGAGTAGCTAGATAGACATCATTAATTCTCCTTAAATTACCCTATTTGTACATCTCAGAAGTGGCAAAAGCTGGATTCATACCTGTATCAGTTTTCTACTGGTCTATAACTAATTATCACAAACTTAAAGGATTAAAGCAATACCCATTTATTGTCTCACAGTAAGGTCAGAATTGGATCAGATGCACTGAGTTCTCTTACAGTCAGGCTAAAATCAATGTAGTGGCAGTGCCAGACACTTACTTAAAGGCTCTGGAGAAAAATCTGCTTCCACATTTATTTAGTTTTTTTTAAAGATTTTATTTATTTGACAGAGAGAGATCACAAGTAGGCAGAGAGGCAGAGAGAGAGGGTGAAGCAGGCTCCCTACTGAGCAGAGAGCCCAATAAGGGGCTCAATTCCAGGACCCTGAGATCATGACCTGAGCTGAAGGCAGAGGCTTAACCCACTGAGCCACCCAGGGGCCCCTATTTAGATTGTTGACAGAATTAGTTGTTTGTGGCTTTAAATTGGCCGTATCCATTTTTTTGCAAGCTGTCAGCAGAGGGCATCATCCACTCCTAGAGGCTGCCTGTATGCCTTCTTGCAGGTCCTTCTTCACCTTCAAAGGCAGCAGTGGAACATTCCTCTCACAGCTGTATCTTCATTCTGCCACCAGCCAGAGAAAGTTCTGTTTTTAAAGGGCTTTGTGATTTGATCAGGCCAACCCAAATAATCTATTTTAAGGTTTAACTTTCAATGTTTATTACATCTGCACAATTACTTTTGCCAAGTAATGTAACATAATCGTGGAGTAACATCTAGTCATGTGTGTAAATTCTGCTCACAGGTAAAGGGGCGATTATACAAGGGAAAGTCCATTGGGGGTTATTTTTGGAATTCTGCCTATCCTAGCATCCAAATCTATGATATCAGAGAGCATTTCTTATATACTATGTAATAATGTGGGACCATATCCACAGGGATCCTAATGTCTGTTTGAATAAATAGGCATATATATTCATAATAGAAGACTCACAGTAGAAGAATCTATAAAATTAGATATATAACTAGATTAAAATAGAATTACCCTGATTTCAAGGGTTTACTTGGCTCCAAATATCACTTTCTCTTATGCTTTGAGAATGCTCTCAAGATATCCAAATTAGTTGATTTTTGGCTCCAGATCCAAATATGTCATTGGAAACTCTAAGATTAGTCTCATAGAGCTCTCCTTTTGTGAGTTGTACAAAATGTATTCTATCATAAAAAACAACATATAATTATATGCTGTGTTGGACATAAACAATGAACCCACTTTATTCTCTTCATTTCATATCATATCCTGAATAAGATGTTTCTATTATTAAGGGAAAATTAATTTGTCATTTCTTTGTTCTTTCAAGTAATTATGTCTCCTATTATGGTATCTTTCAAATAATTATCAGAACTGACATCTGATAAAACATTACTGAAACATAAACCCTAAAATTAGTAATACCGATTACAATTGTGTAGAACATTTATCATTACTTTTAGGATGTAAGTGTATGAAAGAATCAGTCTCAATTCCATACGTGCCCCCAGTGCATAATGCAATGCCTGTAGTACATCAGTTGTCCAACAATAACAACAAAAAAGTTTCAAGTAAGAAAACTGAATAAGTAATTATAAACAATTATAAATAATAAATTAATTCAAATGATCATCAAAAGTTTTAAATGCAGGTGTATATAATCTTTCAGAATAAGCCAGTTCAAGCATTATCTTTAGAACAATTTTTGCCGAATAAAATCTGCAATATAATTAACATAGCACTATTGCTTATTCCATTATCTTCTCTTAACAACTTTTTTCTGTATATTTGCTCTACTATTATTGTAAATAAAATCTGATTAAGTTGTATGGCCTATTAAATATTGTTCAAATTAAGTTAATGTACCTGTGAAATAATCAGATAAATATTGGTCATGTTTATTAAAGATCAGTATATAGACTTTTTGTATTTTTGTTTTAAATTTTTAATCCTGTTTTTTTTTTAAGATTGATTGATTGATTGATTGATTGATTGATTGATTTGACAGACAGAGATCACAAGCAGGCAGAGAGGCAGGCAGAAAGAGAGGAGGAAGCAGGCTCCCCCCCGAGCAGAGAGCCCGATGCGGGGCTTGATCCCAGGACCCTGAGATCATGACCCGAGCCGAAGGCAGCGGCTTAACCCACTGAGCCACCCAGGCGCCCCTAATCCTGTTTTTTTATTATTGTTTTAAAAAAGTTTGCCACTTGAATTACATATAACGAACTAGACATACCTGAAAACAACTAAATCAAAAACTCTGTAGTTGAGGACCAGGATTTCATAGTTCTTCCATCTTTTCTCCATCATTCTAATACATGGAATTGACAACCAATAGCCAATACTCTCAACTATGATATTTAAGTATCCTTTAAAATACAGCAGAAAAAAAAAAGTCATAATCAAAGACCTTAAAAAGACTAACACTCCTTCTATATAAATGTAAAAAATAAGACAACACAAAACCTTCCCTCCCTCCTCTCCATCATTTATTCACTCCACAAGTAGGAACTTCACCAATGACATGACAGTTACTATAGTACTTACTGAGAATTAAAAGAAACAGAATTCAGAATATGTTCTCAAGAATTTCAGTCTACTAATAATACTTATTAATCTCATATTGGGGTTAAGTGGTTAAGCATCTGCCTTCAGCTCACGTCATGATCCCAGGGTCCTGGAATTGATCCCTGCATCAAGCCCCACATCAGGCTCCCCGCTCACTACTTCCCCAGTTTGTAATCCCTCTCTCGCTGTCTCTCTCTCCGTGACATAAATAAATAAATAATCTTTTAAAAAAATAAAATATCAATCACTTACTATATGTGGAAGTTCATATATTATTTAAATCATTTAAATCCATTTCACAAGTTGGTAGGTACATATTTCTGTTATAAAAATAAGGAACTGATGGGGCGCCTGGGTGGCTCAGTGGGTTAAGCCGCTGCCTTCGGCTCAGGTCATGATCTCAGGGTCCTGGGATCGAGCCCCGCGTCGGGCTCTCTGCTCAGCGGGGAGCCTGCTTCCTCCTCTCTCTCTGCCTGCCTCTCTGCCTACTTGTGATTTCTCTCTGTCAGATAAATAAATAAAATCTTAAAAAAAAAAATAAGGAACTGAAACTCTGTTCCTTGAGATAACACTGAATATAAATGCTCATACTAGAATTTGATTTAGTTCTACTTCATTCCTCAGAAGGAAGGACATACAATCCAGAGGAAATTCTTCCCACCCAAAAAAAAGATATAAACTCAAATGAATAATTAACGTTAACGTCCATTCAAGGAAGTTCTACTTCTAGATATGAACAATTAGAAAACGTAATACCTGCAAAAAGAGTTAAACAACATTTATAAAGAAAATTGTAAAAATTCAGGTATTTGAAATTCTTAGAGAGGTGTGTCTGGGTGGCTCACTCCATTAAGTGACCAACTCTTGGTTTTGGCTCAGGCTGTTATCTCATGGGTCATGAGATCCACAGGCTCAATCTCCACACTCAGCAGGGAGCCTGCTTAAAGATTCTCTCCCTCTGCCCCCTTTCTCAAATAAATAAATCTTTAAAATTCTTAGAAAATTATGGGACGCCTGGGTGGCTCAGTTGGTTAAGCGGCTGCCTTCAGCTCAGGTCATGATCCCAGAGTCCTGGGATCGAGTCCCACATCGGGCTCCTTGCTCAGCAGGGAGCCTGCTTCTCCCTCTGCCTCTGCCTGCCACTCTATCTGCCTGTGCTCACTCTCGTTCTCTCTCTCTTTCTGACAAATAAATAAATAAAGTCTTTTAAAAAATAAATAAATAAATAAATAAATAAAATAAAATTCTTAGAAAATTAAAAATGGAACAAGGTCATATAAAAGGATATGAGATATGTAAAATGAAAGTTTGTTATAAAACAGAAAAAAGTCAGAAATCTGGGAAATTAAGTAATAAATATTAAAATGACCAAAGCAGCAACAAATCATTAAGAGGAAGTGTAGAGATGACACACTGAACAAAAATCATGTTAATCTGTGTCATGGTAGAGTCCAAAAAAAAACAAGGATGGGGAATATGAAAACAGTTTACAGCCATAGTGTCAACCCAAAACCTTCAAAATACCTTTAATTAGAATTTTTAAAAACAAAATACTGAGTGTGGAAAGCAGGCAACCTGTAAAGAAATAAAAGTCTCAAATTTTACACAATAAATGTGATGAGTCTTCAGAATTAGGTACTACTTCAAACAACTACAATACCAATACAATAATACACGCAAACAAATTCCAACAATAACTAACATTTAGGCATTGTAATGAAACTTCAATATCTTTCTCTTTTTTAAAGATTTTATTTATTTACTTATTTGACAAACAGAGATTACAAGTAGGCAGAAAGGCAGGCAGAGAAGAGAAAGGGAAACAGGTTCCCTGCTGAGCAGAGAGCCCTATGCGGTGCTCTATCCCAGGACCCTGAGATCATGACCTGACCCGATGGTAGAGGCTTTAACCCACTGAGCCACCCAGGTGCCCCGAAACTTCAATATCTTAAGGATAAACAGAAAACCCTAAAAGTTATGAGAAAAAAGAGTGCATTATATACAACAAACAGGATTCAGTTTTGTTTGTTGGTAGCAAATGTTGAATCTTACAATGCCAGGCACCTTTCTAAATGTGTGGGACATATAAATGATCTGAATAAAGACGGCTGTTCCCTGTCAATCTCTTAATCTAGGAGGAGGAGAAAGAGTACAGTCTATGGAGGTAGTAAGTGCATCATACTATGGAAAGTGATGCTGATCACGGACCGGTAAGTTAGACAAGATTGTATGGGTCAGGGACAAGGCAGAAGTTAGGGTAATCTACTTTGAGTAAGTGACATTGAAAAAAAAAATCATGAAAGAAGCAAGGAAGATATCTGTGCAGATGCCTCTGTGAAGATTATCTGAAGCCGAAGGAATTGGAGGTGTAAAGGCTTACCGTAGGAATTCACCAAGCATGGCTGAAGAACAAGAGGCCAGTATGTTTGGAGCAAGTATAAGGCGGGGAAATGATAGGAGATAAAACTAGAAAAGGATCATGTTTTAAGTTCACGAAAAGCCTTTTTAGGTGACTATAAATATTTGTGATTTTACTCTGAATGAAATGAGGATTTTGAGGATTCTAAATATAAGAGTGAATGTCATCGACAGATTTTTAAAAGGACCACTCTCAATATTGTGTTGAGAAGAGAATTTGGGTGTTAAGCAGAAAGACCAGGTAAAAGACAACTATATTTGTATATCTGAGAGATTATAGTGACAAACTGGCAAGGTAGCAAGGAACATAGGAGGAAGTGGTTAGATTCTTGGTTTTAAGAAATGAGCTAAATATGTAAAAAAGGATTCAAGGAGAATTCTAACTGGAAAAATAGAGTTTACATCAAATGGAATAGGAAAGTTTATGAGTGGAAAAGATTTGGAGCAGAAGGAGCAGAGAATCAGAGTTCTATCCTGGACATTTTTTTTTTTTTAAGATTTATTTATTTATCTGAGATAGGGAGAGTGTGCATGAGAGTGTGGGGAGTTAGGGGGAGAGGGAGAGGGAGTGAATTTCAAGCAGCCTCCATGCTGAACACAGAGCCAACACAGAGCTCCATCCTAGGACCCCAAGATCATGACCTGAACCAAAATCAAAAGTCCAATGCTCAACTAAACTGAACGACTCAGGTGCCCCGATCTTGGTTATGTTAAATTAGAAAAGCAATTACTTGATACATAGGAGGGGAATTCATGTAAGAAGTTGAGTATATGTGTTGAGCTTGGGGGAGAGATTTGTGCTGAAGATATAAATTTGGAAGTTGTTCCGTAAAAAACGTGTTTCAGGTGTAAGAGCACATCGGTCACCTGATGTATGGCTTCAGTGTAGATAGATAAGAAAAAAAAAATCATAAGGTCATAGGATACACTAAACTTGAGGTATTTGGGAGAGGAGGAATAACCAACAAAGCAGACTGAGGAGGCAGTCAGTGATATAGGACAAAAACTCATGTTAATATGTTATCCTAGTGATTAAACTTTATTAAGGGGTGTGATTAACTCTGACAACTATTGCTGTTAGATTAGATATACTGACAATTGAGAAGTGATCTTTAGAAATAGCAATATAGATATCATTAGCAATATAGATATCAATAGCAATATAGATATCATTTTGGTAACCTTGACAAGTTAGATTGCTTGGTTAGGAAAAGGTGTTCAAAGAGAGAATAGAAAAGAACCTGGAGACAATGTGTATAGTTTATTTATTTGAAAAATTTTGTTTAAAGGGAGGAAAATGAAATGGAACAGCTGAGGGCTAGGAAATTCTTCTTCCCCTTTCTCCTGCTCTAATGCTTCCTCTTCTTTCTCCTTCTTCTTTTTTAATTGGGAAGAATAATATTTTATTTTATAGCAGTGAAAATGAATTGATGGAAAGAAAAACAGTCTGCATTGGCAGTGCAGGAAATTACTGGAGCTATATGCTGGAGTAGGCAAAAAGAGAAGTAAATTAATGCCCGAGTTAGGACGTGAACTGTAAAGAAGATCATGAATGGTTCATATATAATTAATAGGCAGTAAAACAGATTACATGAGCTGGAAGGTAGGAAATATGCTAATATGCAGGGGAATCTGGAGAAATTCTCTTTCAAATGCTTTACTTTCCTTAATAAAAATAAGGTTATCAATTTAGACAAAGGCAAAAAGGTGGTATTGATCATTGGAGTAGAGAAAAAGAGTAAAATAGTTGTCTAAGATAGTAAGAAAATTAATGGAATAAAAAATATAGTCAAGATGCCTGAAAACATAAAGACACACTTCAGGTTCCAGATTTTGAATTTAAAGTATATTTTCCAGTGTTCCAAAGAGCTGCACTAATGGAGGTTCAGCAAAAGTGGAGGCAACACATTACCATGGTGTGATTTTCCAAGGAAGTGATCCCACAGCAAGGGAGAATAATTATAATGATTGAATAATTATAATAATTATAATGATCACAGAATTTGAGCTGGGTAAGGGGGACAAGATGATCCCACAGAATTGTAGAAGAGAAAAAGTTGGGTTTCTCAACAGATTAGTGATTCCAAGGGTAGAGAAATTTCCTGAAGATTGTGGTACAAGGGAGAGTAAGCACCACCCTGGCTGAGCCCTTTACTTCAGAATCCATTAGGTCTTTCTTTATTCATTAGCATTTGGCTAGCTTCATTCCCTTTGTATGTGTGGTCGGTGTTAGTAAATTTTATTTTTCCTGAATTTAAAATTACTATATTACAATATTTTTGGAATAGGCAAAATCTGGGATACAGGATCAACCTGCCATATTAACCCAAGAATTTTTATCATTCTTTTGTTTCCCCATTCACTGTCTCCTCTGTCCTTCTCTCTTTTTCTCAGTTCCATTGCTCTCTTTTTTTCCCCTCTCTCTTTCACACTCCTCTCTTTCAAGCATACACATATATTTACAAAGAAAGTAACTTAGAGAACTTTTCTTGGTTGATAAAACATTTAAACCTATAATTTTGCTATGTGAACTTCTTGGTAGTTTAATATAAAAAATTGAATCAAACTTTTAAAAAATGTTTTAAGATTGACATCACCTTCCTTTAAGGCATGTAACTGGTTTTCTCAGATAGTATAGAGTATATAGTTACCAGCTATGATAGAGCATGTAGTTGCTATTAGAGTGAGATTAAAATTGACACCTATTTATCCCACAAAATTTTAAGGTATAATATTCACATACATCTTCCAGTAGTAGTTTCATTACAGTTATAAAATTACTAGCCGGAAAGTGAAGTGGAGAAATGATGACATCAAGCATAAGATATCCCAGGGAGAGAATTAATGTCAAAATAATTACATGGTTCACAGTCAAGGCTGTATGGTTATTAGCAACTCTAGAGAAGCTAATTAAGTAAGTCAAAAATTGTGGTTAAGCAGTTAAATCGAAGTGTTTCTATGGCTTCTGAACAAATAGGTAACACCTAAGAGCTGAGAATGTGCTCATTAATCAAAGGAACTGAAAATTATATCATACTGATTAAAACCACATGTAGTAAAAATGCCTATTTAGTCTTCTTTTAAAATAAGAGCTTGGCAAAAGCTGAACTGCTACTAACTTTAATTTGATCCTACAATCAGACAAGTTTTTCATTTTGTTATTCTCTCACAAGTATTGATAATCGCCTATTTTCCTTTAACACCTCAGTCTCTCTTTTTTATTTATTTATTTTTTTTAACAATACCCATTCCTAGTTTTTAAATTAGAAAAAAAAAATCAAAAAGAATATGCAGTGGGGTCTCAAACTGAACAAAAGAGTTAACATTCAACATACTCAGCACTGAAACAAAGGTTATTCTAGTTAGGTTTAAATGAATTTGCCCATAAGGATTCCAAAGATTTTAGTTAGAAAAGAAAAACAACAAAGATCTCTGTCTATACAACTAGGCAGAATCCCAAGCTTCAGGGAAAAAGGAAGACAGAATTTGAAGGATGAAAAGAGACATCATGGGTGTCATAAACACAGTGTCCGTGTCAGATTTTAAAACTTGCTGTTTGTCGGTCATGAATCTTGCTTCTTTATCAGAGTGCCTCAGTGATCTTGACTTATTTTGGAATATACCACCGCAAAATTTTTAGGAAGGTAATCCTCAAGTTCTCTTGAAATAAATACCATACAATAAATTAATTTATCAAATATTTTTAAGCTTTACATCCCATGACTATAGTCCATAACCAATTAGAGAGGAGAATACAAGGAATTATTCCAGAAAAAATACTTCTTTTCAATAATATTTCAAATATTTTTTAAAGTGAAATAAATCAAATTTTAACGTGGTATTCACATAAACATTAGAGATAATTTTAGAGTTAGATTTGTATACTGAATATTATAGATATAAAATAAATTAGAAGTGGTAGAGGGGATACCTCTTTAAAAGAATATCGGGTGTTAAAGATTTCAGGAGACTATGTTTCAGTTAGGAAAGTATACCTGAAGAGTAGAAATATGTATTCTGTAATGTTTTTATTCTTGATGTAATGTTTTATTGTCAATCTTTTTAAATATAAATATATATATGATTTAAATGTATGAAACACAGCTAATATCCTCTAAAATTTATTCTAAATTTTTAGTGCTATTCCAAATTTGAATATTTTCCTTTTGCATAGATTCTGGTGATAAGTGCGTATTGCCTAAATTTAAGAATACTTGCACAAACAGGTTTGTGGGCAAATAGCTAACTTGCATTTTCATGGCTCCTAAATCTTTGAGATTGTGCTAGCTTCTAGAGGATAGAAAATTGCAAAGAATGAGTTTTGTAACCTGACACACCTTTTTTTAAACCCTGATTTTTAAAATTATTAGATGTGTGACTTTGAACATATACTTCAATTTCCTTAATATCTGTGTTTAATCTGTGAAGTGGGGATAATATTGAGCCACTTTAAGAATTGAAGAGAATTTATTTCTCACAAGTGACAATGTACTTGGTATAGAAAGGAATTAAAAAATTCTTAGGCATTGAGATATTTCAACGGTTCCATATCCGGGCAGCATACTAGAAGCACGTGAAGAGCTTTTAAAATGTTAAAATAGCCATGCCATTCCCCAGACTGATTAAATTAGAATCTCTGTGGGGGGAGCCAAAGTACTGGTGTCTATTTAAAACTTCTCAAATGATTATAAATTGCGGTCAGATTTGAGAATCACTGACTTAATGCAAAGCAAATTGGTATTGTTGCTTCATTGCACTTGTCATTTCTTAGTTATGAAAAGGAATGGAAAATAATTTTCCTTCTACTTTTCTAGGTTCTTGGCTGAGACACCTACCTAATAAAAGAAAGATTAACAGGAGAAAAACAGACACAAGTTTAATAACATGTATATCTCCCCTATCCATAGGAGATACCCAGAAAAACTGAGTAACTCTCTGAAATGGCCCAAGTCACCACCTTAAATAATATCCCCAGCTAAATACAAAAGGAGACACGGAGGGTGGGGGGAGGATGGTTTTGGGAGGTTACCAGGAAAACCACTCTAAATAAGAGTATGTATTGTTGTTATACAGATTTATTAGTCTTCACCATTGGGTTTCTAGAAATTTAGGTTCATCTTCCTTTCCTGGTACATAGAGGGAAGTACTTCTCAAATGGAGAGTTCCCTTATAAATGTAAATGTCTCTTACAAAAGGGTAACTTCTACTCAGTTTTCAGAACTTCTCTACTGTCTGCCATTTCTTAAAAATCACCAACCTAAAATATACCAAAGAGGCATTTTTGGGGAGGTATATGCTGCTCCCCTTCAATTATAACAAATTCAGTATTAACCACCCTTAACAAGGTCAACAACAACACACACAAAACATCTTTATAGTTAACAAAAGGAGGAGAGAGGTTGCTTGGGGGAAAGGCAGAATTACATTTTTAAAATGAGAGAAAATAAGAGGAATCCATTGTTTTTAAATTAGAAAGAAAATAATAGCCAAGAAGCAATGTGTTGTGAAGGAAAGTTGAGTCATGACATTATTAGTGCAATCCTTCATGTATTTATACATTTCTGATAAAAAAAAAGGCAAGTCCTAAGGTTAAATTTCCAGTTATATCTAATGATGCAAAAAAAAAAATAAAAAACAACCCAAAAAACAAAAAACCCCAAAAGCCCACCATGTAATTACATATGCAAAATGGGTAATTTTGCATGCAATCTATAATTTTCTATTGTTTAATTTGAAAGTTAGCTAAATTACTTTCTCTCCCGGTAGAGTTTTAGGTGGCTTTTTTTTTTTTTTTTAACCATTTAAGATGGTCTGAAGTTATTCACCTATATTTGCCTTGAAGATTAAAAAATTGTTTTTTTTTTCCCATTATCTGTCTGTTGCAGGTGGATCCAGGTGTGTTTTAATAGCCTTTATAAAATGAAAATGGGCTTAACTACAAATTTTTCATGTGTGATTTTTTGTCAAAGAAATTATTAATTACTAAAAACACTGGGAGAACTATATGATTTGTTCTCATATACAGATAGAAGTAAAATTTTTAAAAAAGAGAACATTGTACATCTGCTCTTTGAAATATTCCTGGAAAAAAATATATACACATACACACAAGATGCCTTTGTTTCCTTAGCAATTTGAGGAATAACCTGATTATGTTTATTTTAAAACATAGTAGAAATTGATACTTGTGAGTGAAATATTTGTTTATGTATAACATTTCCTTTAAGGTTAGTATAGTATTTATACTGCCATATATTTTGTATGTATTTTATTCAAATGTCCATCCCTGGAACATCATTTTTCTTATAATTTCTCTTCTAACATTCTAATAGTATGAAAGAACTAATACTTATTTAAAGGTGGACCTTCTAGTTCACTGGAGCAGTCATTTATTAAATAGCACCCTGTGGACTTAAAAATCAAATGCACTTCTTCCAATTTTTTTTACTTTCAGGCAAGAATTAGATTCTGCACACAACAACTGTAGCCCATTAAATACTACCGGTTTGCAGATTTGTATTTTTAAAATGTATTATAGACAAACACGCACAAATAGAATTCTGCCCTTAGAAAATGTCCACATCTTAATAATGGAGGAAAGACGGTAGGGTTTGAAGGCGAGAGCCAAGAAAGAATTCTTGAAACATCTTTGGTGCAAAAGGGTGGTTTTATTAAAGCACGGGCGCAAGACTTGTGGGGACAAAGAGCTGCACTGGGGTTTGTGAGGGGTGGTTATTATATGCCTTTAAGTTGGGAGGTGGTTGGGGATAGAGTAAGTCCCTAAGGAATTTTGGAAACAAAGTTTCCAGGAACTTGAGAGGGCTAGCTATTGCTAGGTAAAGATCATTTACTACTGTCCAATAAAACCTTAGATCCTTCTGATGTATATCAGCAGGTCATATGCTTGGGGAACGACTTCTAAAAATATCTTGCACTTTTAAAAATAGTATGCTTGAAAGGTTAGATTCTCAGTCAAAAAGTTTTAGCTGGTCTTTCAAGAATGGTGAATTAGTAGGAATGTTTTGCTCTTGAACAAGCAACTTCTGCCCTTAATCAGCTTCTGCTTTTCATCTGTAAAATAAGATCGGTAACATCTATGTCAAATAAATTGTGAAGATAAAGAGATAATATAAAATAGGGATGCCTGGTGGTGCAGTAGGTTAAGCGTCAGACTCTTGGTTCCAGCTCAGGTCATGAGCTCAGGGTCATGAGATCAAGCGCCATGTTGGGTTCCATGCTTAGAGTGGAGTCTGCTTGATTCATTCTCTCTCTCTCTTTCCCTTTGCCCTTCCTGCTCATGTGCTCTCTCTCTCAAATAAATAAATAAGTCTTAAAAAGGAGAGAGAGAGAGAGGGAGGGAGGGAGACATAATATAAAATAAAATGATTAGTCTGATATAACTCACACACCAAAATGTCTGATCCATTTACTTCTGAATCCTGACAATGCCTAGTACTATATTGAATAGACACAATAAAAATGATATATACAGTTAAGAAAAATAAGCCTCAGTTGGCTGACTTTTAAAGGTGTGTAACTGGTTGAGATTTAATAAAATATTCTAAGAAAGTGGACCATAAATGATGGCAAGTATTTAAAGTCGAATTCTATCTTTCATTTGAGGAGGTAAGCTGTTCATCTTACCTTTGCCTAAAGATACATGTTACTCCAGGAGTATATTTTTTTTCTAGAAATGAAGAACATGAAAAATATTAGATCTATCAAATTGTCAAAGCCTTATTCAGTTTTAAGGTCTATTACACCCCATTTTTCATAATGGGATAAACCTTGAGAACAGATATAACTGGGAATAGAGAAACACAATTTTGTGCTTCAAATAACATTAGTAAAAAGCAGCATTTGAATAGTGCTTGGGATACCCCATTTTTTCCTACTTAAGAGTCATATCTCTCCAAATAAATATTCAGTCATATAATCTCCACAAATTTATAAAAATTATATTTACAGACTACTGCTAGAAGAGAGTTATTTCAAATATCTTTTATATTCCATCTTTTATTTCAAAATCAGGAAATTTTTCAAGTAAAAAATTTTAGCTTATTCTATAAAGCCATACTGAAAGTAATTTTATTTACTAGTGTGCATAATTTGTTTATTTACCATTTATATGTTAGGTTAACCTTTCAGTATGTCCCAGATACTTTATAAATTGTTATTATGTTTATAAGAGAATGAGAAAAAATTAGAATTAGAATCATTGAGAAAATAAAAGTAAAGAAAAAGAAAATAAATTTATTCATAAATATTTATTAGGGGTCTACCATTTATTATACGCTTATATAAGCTCTTGGCAAACATCATCTGACTAAATTAGACAAAGATCTTTTTCCTTAAGTCCTAAAATTTCAGCAGGGGAAACTGACCATAAGAAATAAGCATAATTAAAAAATCAATTGTGACATTTTTTTTAAGATGTTATTTATTTATTTGACACAGAGAGAGAGATCACAAGTAGTCAGAGAGGCAGGCAGCGAGAGGGAGAAGCAGGCTCCCTGCTGAGCAGAGAGCCCGATACGGGGCTTGATCCCAGGACCCTGAAGACCTGAGCCAAAGGCAGAGGCTTAACCCACTGAGCCACCCAGGCACCCAATTGTGTCATATTTTTTAAAATTGGAACAAAAAAAAAAAAAAAAGAGCAGGTGAGGAATATAGGATTCTGTTCTTATAGACTGATAGACTAAAAAAATGAAAAGATAAAAGTACTTATCAACCTATCCCCAGAAGTGTTTTCACATACATTATCTTTTTTTGATCTCCAAAACTCCCCAGTAAATATATCCTTACCAATAAAGATCTTTGAGTTGAAAGTTCAAAAATTGAATTAAAATTCACTTGACCCAGGACACTCAGCCTTCTATGAAAGTGCCTTTTTGTTTGTATGAAATGAAGTTTGTTACATATTTTGTTGTTGATTTATGTTGGTTATTGGTTAATGTAAAGGAAGAGATGGAAAATGATGTCTTTTGAATATCTTTTTAAAAATATCTTTATGTTATGAATCCCGCCATCCTGGCAAGAGAATCAAGACTTACATTTCTAATTCCATCTGCAGCAGAACTGAGTCCTCTGTCACTCAGATATGACCACATAAGACGTCTCTCCAGAAGGGAATACAATAAATAAAGAAACTCAGGACAGGATTTTCAATTTTTTTGCAGATGTGAGCAATGATGGTGTTAGCTTTTATACTTAGCTGCAGCACAAGTTCCTAGTCATTACCAATTTGCAGACTGGTATTGGTCTGGTGACAGCAGCTACTATTGTCTAATGAACAAACTTATTTTATGCTCCATAGAAGCAGAGGTGACATTTTGTCCCCAGCTGAGTTTTTGCTGTGTGCTTCTGAGGAGGCATCTGGATGGCAAGCAGAATCACGATTTCTCTGTTCCTCCAAACAAATCTGCAAGTTCCCTAATAATCATTAATGACTCCTTTTTCCACTTTAAGTAGATAGAGTGCCTTTGGTTATTTAGTAATCAAGAACTGACTGATACAATAAATTTGGAGTGAGAAAACTCCTGGCTTTCTTTCCCTTATATGAAAATGGTCCTTTTCCTTTTCTTCCCCCCATCTTTAGGATTTCCACTGGAGGGCATAAGTGAGGGAATCTGACTTTATGGTACTTGATCCCATCTCCCAAACCTATGACTGTCCACTTTGCGTCTGCTCCTTACCATTCCATGTTCTATCTCCAGGTCGCCCATGTTTTCACCAAGGTACTCACCCTGCTTCACCTCTTAGTTTCGTCAGTGACGCTTTCCTTGCTCTCCAGGAAAGGAAGAGAAAATAAACATTTCACACTCAATATGTGTCTCACTATGTAGAAGATGACCGTTTCAGATTTTGTGGCATGACTTCCTCTGCATGAGGCAGTTTTAGGACCCTTAATGTAACAGTTCTGTTTTGTGCCACCTTCTTTCTTTTTAATCCCTGGTCTTTGAATTTTATTATATAGAAATGAGCCCCATTTCCCCTGTAGTTATTCAAGGTGAACTAGTTTTGTGATTTTTTTTTAACTTTATTTTGGGGGAGGGGGAACAGATAATAGTAACTCATTATTTCCCTTCTAGGAGAATTTCATCTTGAACTTGAGATACTAAAATTTCCTAAATAACTTGTTTGCCAAACTTTATCAATATACCTATAAATAAACAAACACCTCTTATTCTTTTTTTTAATATTAATTTTTTCATTTCTTTTCAGTGTTCCAGAATTCATTGTTTATTTACTACACCCAGTGCTCCATGCGATACGTGCCCTCCATAATACCCACCACCAGGCTCACCCAACCTCCCACCCCCGCCTCTCCAAAACCCTCAGATTGTTTTTCAGAGTCCACAGTCTCTCATGGTTCCTCACCTCCTCCAATTTCCCCCAAGTCCCTTCTCCTCTCCATCTCCCCGTGTCCTCTGTATTATTCCTTATGCTCCTCAAATAAGCGAAACCATATGATAATTGACTCTTCTCTGCTTGACTTATTTCACTCAGCATAATCTCTTCTAGTCCCGTCCATGTTGATACAAAAGTTGGGTATTCATCCTTTCTGATTTAACTTTATTTTATTTAACAAACAGTTTAACAATGTTTGCTATGTGTCAGAGCGGTTTTCTTTCTAAGGACCTTATCAATGTCAACTGATTTAAAATTTATACAAATAGGATGAGGTAGATAATTTTTAGTCCCATTTTGCAAATATCTACATTGAGGTGAGAGAAATTTAGGTAATTTATCAAAGGCCCACAGGCTGTACATGGAGAAGACATAATCAAAAACAGAGAATGACCCAGGGTCTATATTGCTCTTAACTATGTCATCATTTCCCTCCTTCATCTCATTAGTAGTTTGCAAAAAGGAAATAATAATTTGATCTCATTCCACTTTTACTGCAAAAATTATCTTTATTGTATTTTCCCATATTGATCTTTATCACTTGGGAAATATAAAAACAGAACTGTTTCTGTAATTCTCAATTTTATTCTCTTTTCCATACTAAATGTAACTTTTCCCTAAATATAGTAATTATTCTCAAAAGTCATCTGAAATCCCAAAGAGTTACAAGATTCTCACTTGCTTGGAGTTCATGTCTTATAACATAGGTTTATCCCAAACTCAAATAAGAACTTACAAAAACTGATTGAAATAAGCACTTTTATTTTTTAAGCTTTTAAGACAGATGCCTATTTATTGGGGAAGAGTGCATTAATGCATAAATAGTGACACTAACCCACTCATGTAATGGATTTTTTAGTGTGGCCATTTACTTTAACTCAGATTAATCTAGTTCAAACTCCATCTTGGTTATTTATGTTGGGGAGTTCGGATGCTGCAGAGAATTAAGAGCCAAGATGTGTTTTGTTATTGTTGTTTGGAGCCAAGATACATTTTAAAGTGTCTCCTGAATAAGGCAGATATTCACTTGAAGGGGCTCAGGTGTATAGATAGCATTTAATCTTCTTATACAAAATTCACATTGTCCATATTAGCAAGTTATTTTCTCAGCCCAACTTTCAGATCTATTATTTCAGTGGTGGAGATTGAGTCCCTGTTGGCTCATACCACCTCAGTTTGCCACATTAAAAGAACAGCACACTAAATTTTGAGTATAAAACTATCATAGATATATCTAGTATAGTATATACTATACTTGTATAATTCTAACATAATACTAATAAGTATATACTAATATAATAGTACATTATGTATTAATTATATATACTATTATAATTAATATAATTTTAATTTCTAGTATAAAACAAAATAGAAACCCTCCCTGAAAGAAAGTAGTTAACAGTTACTGAATTGTATGGTTTACTTTGTTTCTTGCTAACTGGTGCTTATCAGAGTGAGGCTCCTGCCTTTTCACAGAGACTAGAAGGAGGCAATAAGGGTCGATCTTGAGGATCACACATCATCGAAACAATGCCTAAATCTTACCCCCCCCAAAAAAGGACTTGAGTTCTAAAACTAGCAGAAGGCTGAGAAAAGATTTACATTTCAAAGGGGAGGAGGAAAAAAAATCACAATAGAGAGGTGTGTGTTTTTGTTTTAAGTTAAGTGCTCTAAGACAGGGGAGGTCAGGGGCCTGTAACCAGGGGGATATCTGTCTAAAATTCAGTCTAGCTGAGGGAACTGTTAAGGTCATTTTACTCAATATATGTGAAAAGCCAGCAAGGCACTTACCTCTCTTCACACAGAAAACGTAGGAACCTCAAAGTGAGGAATTAGTGTCTTGGGGAGAGAGAACAGAGGCACTTGAACTTTGTGTCAAACACAGGCAGGTGTTAGGACACCACTGCTAATTGCTCAGACAATCATCTGTCTTGGCTTCTCTTTCACTCGCTATCCCCTGAGTCCTGTGAGGAAGACTGAGAAGTCTGTAACAAGAGATAAATAAATAGATCATTAAAATAACTGTGAGATAATGAGCACTTAGAGCAATTTCTGAATTCTTGTCACTGTAACAGAGTGAAATAAGAACCGGGAAGAAAAGGGTTTGCTCTAATTCAGTGAACTGACTGTAAGGACGGAATGCGGATGTTAGAGGAGCAGAGTCTGGACAAGGAAAAGGATCAGGGACACAGGGGAACAGGAAGCCACAATGCCACTGACAAGGATCTGAGCAGCAAACCAGGTACATTCTCTGAGGAGCAGAGAAGATAAAAAGAAAGATACAAAGAAAGAAAGGAAGAAAGCAAGCTGGAATGTCAGTGGACTGAATCCACAAGTGATCTCAGAAGTTCAGGCTGATATACATGTGTAACATTTTATGGTGGTCCTTAAAAACTTAGACAATTCCCTGGATTGTACTTGAATCACCCCACTAGGACCCTTATGACATCCAGACTAGTTCAGTTTAGAGAAATCTGTTAAATATGTGACCTATTCATCATAGATCAGAGATGTTGAGAATTGATCATCTTTTATACTAATGCTATTTTATGCATTTCACAAAGAATCACAATAATAAGAAAAAATATATATGTAACAACTTGAAATAGTCAAATAAACTATTCTGATTATGACACAGTCTTTGAATGCTTAGGAAGAGAGACATTAAACTGCATGTATTTTAAGCTACAATGAAAAGAAGAAGATATGCGTAATGCTAAACTGCATGATATTCCCAATAAATCTTGGCTTTTAGGAGAAGTAATTACTAATGCTCTTCTGAACTTTTGGTACTTGCTATTAACCCAGTTGGAAATTTTAAATTGTAACTTACCCTGAAGTCAACCACTCATAGAAATGAATGGAGTCCTCCTTCTAATACGAATAATAACATTCTTCTATTCCTTTTTTTGAGCTAAAGGGGCTGAACATTGCATATAAATAGCATGTGTATTGTTTTCACTTAAGTAGTCTCTTTTTTTGCTATATTGTTTCATTTAAACCAGTGTAAAGTAAAAGAAAAGTAGTGGGCATACTGTTTTCATTTTAATTGTTGTTATTTTGTACTTTGACTACAGGTTGACTAAGTACGATAAGGATCAGCAAAACAGGTATTTGTAATCTTTTTATCCACATCATTCACAAAAGAAATATAAAAGTTTGTGTCTGTTTTTAAATAATACCTACTGGATGGGGCGCCTGGGTGGCTCAGTGGGTTAAAGCCTCTGCCTTCAACTCAGGTCATGATCTCAGGGTCCTGGGATCCAGCCAGGCATCAGGCTCTCTGCTCAGCAGGGAGCCTGCTTCCCCTTCCCTCTCTCTCTGCCAGCCTCTCTGCCTGCTTGTGATCTCTGTCTGTCAAATAAATAAATAAGATCTTAAAAAAAAAATAATACCCACTGGCTAGTTATTGCATCTTCTCACTAGTATCATTTTTCAGTTTAATGATTGAATACTTTAGAGAAGCACAACCAGACCAGTCACACTTTTGGGGGGGCATTTTCAAGTATACACTTCTATCACTTTCTGACTGGATACTTGGAAGAAAAACTGAAAAGCTATAATTTGGATAAAACTGCATTTAGGATTTCAGAAAATAACCAATGATTTCTGATTTAAGAAAAAAATCGCTTGTAAAATTTTAGAGTATTGTGGGCACCTGACTGAATGATTGCACTTTTGTTTCCCAAACCAGCACATGAGCTTCCAGAAAACATTGTTACATGTCTCATTACATTAATTTATAAAGTAGCTAACATTGAAGACATTCTCTGGGGTAGTCTGAAATTAATTTTTGGTGTGGGCATGTAGATGGTGATTGATGGACGAATGAAGAATTGACTATTGTCACAGGGAAGAATCAAAGGATCAAGGCTCAGGGAAGTTGCCAGTTCATAATTTGAAAATTGTAATGTAGGATTTAGCATTGGAAAGGAGCTTGAACTTAGACAGTTCATATGAAATAAATAAACCCAAAGGGATTTTCATTTGCCTCACTATCTCATTTTCCACCCCTTTATTTGTTCATGGGGATACACACATAGACAGCAGAAATCTTTCTCAAAGAGTTTTGTATTTAAAGTTAGTGTCAATTTCTGATCTATGGATGATAATATTCACAATACAATTTGTCTACCCTAATCAAGTGGGAGACATTTCTATGAAAGCATATACTACGCCATAAAAAGGAAAAATTTTACAAAGAAATGCCAATTTCTTCCCTTTTCTTTCATCCTTATTTAATCAATACCATGAAAGATGTTTTACAGGAACTCTGGGAAAACAACCCCATGTTTCATAGGTACTTGTAAGGAAGTAATAAATTTGCTTAGTGCAATAGAAGACATCCTATGAGAGCCCAATCAATATTTGTTGACTCGCTGACTAAAATAAAATATACCCCTTCTCATGAAAATGCAATTGCTAAGCAGATATTGAAAACATTCTAATTGAAATAATTCTAAAAATGTTTTGGGCGCCTGGGTGGCCGCTGCCTTCGGCTCAGGTCATTATCTCAGGGTCCTGGGATCGAGTCCCACATCGGGTTCTCTGCTCAACGGAGATCCTGCTTCCCTCTCTCTCTCTCTGCCTGCCTCTCCATCTACTTGTGATCTCTCTCTGTCAAATAAATAAATAAAATCTTAAAAAAAAATGTTTTGAATTGGTGAAATTCCACTTTATAGGCAGGAACCTTCCTCAAACACTTACAGCGGTCAAATTAAGTAACCTATAAAACATATCAAAAAGATTACACTCTATGGTAGCAGAAGAATACAGTGGGTTTCACTCCAACTATTGTATTATTAAGAAAAGACTGTTTTTAAATTAATACTGTATTATTATTATGCAAGTGGGAATACAGAATTGACCTGAACATCTTTATTCCTATTTTTGTGATTTTCATCACCTTTTTTATGATAATTAAAACTCATGTTGGAAATAAGATGCCAAAAAATTGCAACATTAAAATAACTTTTCACACCATTCTGAATCACCGGATGAAAGTAAAAGACTATATACAAAGTTATGAGATAGTGAAGAATATCACAGTAAGCAATGAAGGCATATTAGTACTTTTGGGAAATTTTAGTCAATTTTTTTGAAGTATAATTGACATGTTAAAATACCACATCCATTTTAGGTGTGCCTTTTTAATGAGTTTTGATAAATGCATATACCATGGTTTTTACCACCTTGGTCATGATAGAAAGCATTTTTATAACTTCTTAAAATGTCCTAATGCTCTTTTCCCCTAGTCCCAAGTAAAACTGATGGGCTTTCTGACACTGTATATTAATTTCCTTTTCCACTATGTCATATAAATGTATTTGAACACCATATTGTTTTGTGCCTGGCTTGTTTTGCCCAACATAATATGGTTTTAAATGCTTTTGAATTTATTGGCAGTTCATTATTTTCTATTGCTGATTAGTATTCCAATGTATTGGACTTATTACACTTTGTTTGCCCATTAACCTGTTGATTGGCATTTGGGTCATTACCAAGTGTTAGCTACTGTGAAGAATACTGCTATGAACTTTGATGTGAGTCTTTTGTGTGCATATGTGTTTCCATTTAGTTTGGATAAATACGTGTGAGTTAAATTGCTAGGTCATGTAGTAAATGTATGTTTACTTTTATGTTTTTTTTTTCATTTTTAAATTCTTCGATGACCTGAATTTTATTATAGTCTTTGCTATAGCCCTTACTAAATATAATTTGGCATCAATAGCTAAGAAACAACTCACTTATTTTTTAACACTTAATATATTATGTCTCTGGGATATTGGAAGTAATAATAGTACCTGGAACCCTTAAGTATTGCTGGCAGTGGAACAACGATTATCTTCCTTGGAATGTGGGATGACAAAAATTATCCCTATATTTCTTATCACTCAGAGGACACTTAAGGTTTTCTCAAGCTGCTAGGATACCTCACAATAGAATAATTTGGGGGAACAGATTTGTGGTTTAATTTTAAGGGTTTATGAGTAGCTTGGAAGTATATGACATTTAATGCAGTTGAGGAAGTTTTCTACTCTGAAGACTCAAATATGCCATTGAGATCCCTAACATTGTGTTATCAGTGCATCTGCCATGAAACCAAGAGGTTATCAGTGGAACACTAAATCTGATCAACACTCCACCAAATGAAAATAGGAGATGAGCTAAAAATAGCAAAGACACATCATTTTCTTCACCACAATGGGCTTTTCACTAAGCTATGGATGATCGAGTAAACGATTATCCACCACACACAGAACACACACCGGGCAACACAACTTATCTGTCACAACTGTTTGGAATTCTATGCAAAAAATTTTTAGAGATTATTTACATCATTTTTTTTCTAAGATTTTACTGACTTACTTGAGATAGTGAGAGATAGTGAGAGACAGCTCAAGCAGTGGGGAGAAGGAAAAACAGGCTTGATCCCAGGACTCCAGGATCATGACCCCAGCCCAAACAGAGGCTCAACCCCAACTGAGCCACCCAGGAGCCCCAAAGCCTGTAATAACACGTATTCCCAGGCAGTCTTCCATCTAAGTACTAACCATGCCTGATCCTGCCTAGCTTCTAAGATCAGACAAATCATAGACTGTTTAAAACATCAACTTTAAAAAAATAATGCCTTTAATTTAAAAAGGAAAAATGTGTCAACTATTTGATTAGGTAGGTGAACTAAATACCATATTTACTATATTGGTGCTAAGTCTGGGTACATAAACTAAGCATTTTTTAAAGAAACAATGTTCCCAACACAGGGTAGATTCTAATTTGGATTTCTTACTTGTATAAAAATATGTAGCTAATTTTAAGTAATAATGATTAATCTGAATGAGTTCATATATATGTTTAGACTGATACTAATTTTATACTGTACTTAAAGACATATTTGCATTGTAAGATGCTAAAGACTCATCTTTGTTTATCTAGTACCAATAATAAGCAAAAATGATGGATTAATTGAAACTATAGGAAACATAACTTATAAAATCAAAATCAAAATGTTCAAGCATGCCATGATAATATTAACAAGAAGATTTCCAGCAAAAGCAGTTAATTAGCACTGAATCATGATGTTACTATCTTTGTGCATGATTCTTTAGTTGTGAACTATCAATAGGCTCTATGCAAATGATGAATAAAGTGTGATAGCCTTGACATATTTTTAGCTTAATCAAGGATGCAACTGGTCTTATCTTTACCATTAATGAAGCTGTGGGAAATGTTATTTCAACAGGAATAGATGTCCATTAATCATCTGTGGTATAGTTACCTGAAAGTAGACTATGCATTACAGAGGAGGACTAAACTCTGTGGAAGAGTAAAAAGTTCAAAGAGATGCTGTGTCCAGCCTCTGGTTAGTAGGGAAAATGATGGGTTTGGATTCTAAATTGTCTGTTGTATGTTAAGGAAAGAACTTTCCCTCCTTTTTTGAGAGTTCATGGTAAACTATGCCCATTAATGAGCTTCCAGTTCTGCAAAGGTCAAAGCTAAGGAAAACTTAACTGAGTAGGGGCCGGTCTGAGGAGCCTTGGAAATCAGATAAGGAAAATTATGTGGTGCCATTCCAGCCAGGCAAACGTGTATGATCAATCAGCACCCATTCCCATGCTCCAGGAAGGCATGTGTAGTCTAGAAAAGAATAGAGAGGTGCAAGGAATTCCGTCTTGTGACTACAGTAGGTAGGTACTGCCCACAAAGCAGATTTCTTCCTGATCTATTCCCTGCTGTGGAAGACCATGAACGGGGAGCGTCTTGTTTAGGTTCAGAAACTAGATGCAGAATAATGTCTCAGAAGAGAAATGGCCAGAATAATGGGTTGGGGAACCAGATGACTGACAAGTGCAGATGGAATTTTGTGTGCAAAATCTAAAAATGGAACAAGTCAGCTGTACAGGCATTTTCCTGTTATTCCCCTACTAGTCACTTGCCATGGAGCTCCTCCATTTTGGGGAGTGATGACACCTATACTAAGGGTAAGCACTGAACAACTCAGTGAGAATAAATTAATAAATATAGAAGGATGTAGATATTTAACCAATATCTAAGTCCATATTTCCAACACTTAGAGACCATAAGGAAAATAATGTCTTCATAGCATGATGCTGCTTTGCAGATAAGTACCACTGTTTGGAAAGATACATTCTCTATGGAAAGAAGACACAATAAAAAGTAATTGAATTTTATTTACTAGGTAGGAAGCTTTGTTGTGAGGGACTGTGTCTGGCATAATGCATTGTCATTTTAATACTTTCCCATTGACTCCTTCTTCTCCCTCTTCCAGGGAAACATTTGGTTTCTTGTGCGCACAGTTCACAAAGTAAATGGGCAGAAGGCAAATACAACTTTGATGCCAAACACAGACTCATCTACCATCATTTTCACCTGGCAAGAGAAAATTCACAGAGAGAAAACTTACTGCTCAAACACTAGATAGAAGAAACATCTTCCTAGATGGAAGCCTGATGGAGGAAAGGGGAGAGAACGTCTATAAAACTTGAAAGTTGAGAAAACTTTCTTTCTTTTCTCAGACAGTGGGAAAAAACATAGAGGACGATGAGATGCATCTAGACAGAGAAAACCATGTGTACATTTGAAAGTATTTCCCATATACAAAATAGACATGATGTCACAGGAAATTTTCTAAACCTGAATTATGTGAACATAAGAAATTCTTAGGTGTTGAGAAGACAGAAAGTAACTTTTTGGCTAATGTATTACAAGGAAGGTTTTAGAAAGAAATAGAACCTAAAAAGGGTGAATAACCCACATTTTGGATTTAAAAAAAAAAAAGAAAAAAGCCATGGGCATCTATACAGGAATAAATCTATGATTTCATTTTTAGCAGAGAGAATAGGCATAAAATGTAAAAGATAAATAAATACTCTTGATTGCTTTGGGAAGGACATTTACCTTGAATAAAAAAATCGTGAAAATGGGCAAGCCTGGGCTCCGGATTTGGAAAGCATGGGTGAATTTCTAGATGTACTTATGTATCTTTGGGAAAGCCATTAAACTTTTAAAATTGTCTCCTTTCTTATTTACATAATGAGGATAATAATCTTCACTACTAAGCAATAACACTAGCAATAGCCTTTAAATTTCTTATATGCCATAAGCAAACAACACATCATAGTTTCTTATTTTTAATTTTTTATTATGAAAATTCCTGGATTTTTAGTTTCACCTTTATTCTACTGGTAATAAGGAATAACAAAAAGGTTTTCAATCAAGCAAGTAAAGTTACCAAGTTGCTCTCCAGCAAAAAAAAATTCCTTAGCTGTAATGTAGTCTGAAATTGAGTAGAGAATGGATGATAGTCAGAAAAATTGCTTTATGACTTTAGAAACTTGAATTGCACATTGTTCATATTAACAAATTATTAGATAATATCCTGATTATAAATACAGGAAAAACTATGGAAATACTGATAAGAGATATTTGCTATCTTATAATGTGGAAATTTCCATTTGATTTTAAAATGTATTTTCTAGGTGCAATCTAAGCATCTAGCTCTTGGTTTCTGCTCAGGTCATGATCTCAGGGTTATGAGATCAAGCCCTGAGTTGGGCTAACGCTCCACATGGAATCTGCTTAAGACACTCCATCCTCCACTCCCTTTGCCCCTCCCCGTCCTGAATGTGCTCTCTAAAATAAATCAGTAAATCTTTAAAATGTATTTTCTAAATAAAAACTCTGAACAACTCAATAGTTTTGGACAGTATATATTTACCATTTTATCTTATAAATATATAAAATTATGTAACTTGTGTTTACATCTTTAAGTTAATGTTACTTCCTCAGTTCTGAAAATTAAATTATACTTACTTTGTACCAGAAACATGCTATAAATGACCATATAATGTAATAATATAATTTGCCTCGAAATTATACAATTTGCTATTTTTCAGCAAATTTTTAAATTTAAATTCTATTAGCCAATGTACCTCACATCGTTAGTATCAGATATAATTTCTTTTTAAATTTCATTTATATATTTGACAGAGATCACAAGTAGGCAGAGAGAGAGGAGGAAGCAGGCTCCCTGCTGAGCAGAGAGCCCTACTCAGGGCTTGATCCCAGGACCCTGGGATCATGACCCGAGCCAAAAGCAGAGGCTTTGACCCACTGAGCCACCCAGGTGCCCCCAGATGTAATGTTTAACAATTAAGCAGTTGCATATAACACCCAATGCTCATCACATCACATGCCCTCCTTAATGCCCATCACCCAGTTATTCCAACCCTCCACCAATCTCTCCTCCAGCAACCCTGTTTGTTTCCTATACTTAAGAGTCTCTCATGGTTAGTCTCCCTCTCTGATTTCTTTCCATTCAGTTTTCCCTCCCTTTTCCTGTGATCCTCTGTGTTGTCTCTTATATTCCACATGTGAGGGAAATCATATGACAGTTGTCTTTCTTTTATTGGCTTATTGCACTTGGCGTAATACCCTCCAGTTCCATCCACACCAATGTAAATGGTTAAGTATCCATCCTTTCTGATGGCTGAGTAGTATTCTATTGGGTATGTATGTGTGTGTGTATATATATATACACACACAAATATACAAGAACATCAGATATATATATATATATATATCATCTTCTTTATCCATTCCTTCATCTGTTGATGGACATCTTGGCTCTTTCCACAGTTTGGCTGTTGTGGACATTTGCTGCTATGAATGTTGGGGTGCAGGTGCCCCTTCGGATCACCACATTTGTATCTTTGGGGTAAATGTCTCTCAGTGCAATTTATAGGTCATAGGGTAGCTCTAATTTTAACTTTTTGAGGAACCTCCATACTGTTTCCACAGTGGCTGTGCCTGTCTGTATTCCAACCAACAGTGTAAGAGGGTTCCCTTTTCTCCACATGCTCACCAACATTTGTTGTTTCCAGTCTCATTACTCTTAGCCACTTTGACTGGTGTGAGGTAGTACTTCACTGTGGTTTTGATTTGTATTTCCCTGATGCCAAGTGATGTGGAACATTTTTTAATGTGTCTCTTGGTCATTTGTATGTCCTTAGAGAAATGTCTGTTCATGTCTTATGCTCATTTCTTGACTGGATTGTTTGTCTTTTGGGTGTTGAGTTTGATAAATTATTTATAGCTCTTGGATACTAGCTCTTTATCAGCTAAGATATTTGCAAATATTTTCTCCCATTCTGTAGGTTGTTCTTTAGTTTGCTTGTTTCCTTTGCTGTGCAAAAGCTTTTTATCTTGATGAAGTCCCAATAGTTCATTTTTGCCTTTTTTCCCTTGCCTTTGGAGATATGTCTAGCAAGAAGCTGTTTTGGCTGAGATCGAGGAGGTTGCTGTCTGTGTTCTCCTCTAGGATTTTGATGGATTCCTGTCTTACATTTTACTTATATCCATATTGATTAGATCTGTGGCAGAGAGTATTACCTCTGGCTCTTTCCTTTGTTATGAATTCCTCTTTCTAGTCATTTTTCCCAGAGAAGAACAGATGAATGAGAGAACAAAATCAGAAATAACCATCATGACCCAAACAAAATACATACTAGACAAATCTGAAGAAGTCAGAAACTGAAAAAGAAAAGAAAAAGAAAAAGAGGGGGGGAATGAGAGAGTATAATCTCCGAGGTGAACAAAATAGGGTGATTCACTTGGTCTTGGGTGGATGTTGGTCTGTTTTGTTAAAAAACACTAAATCCCAAAATTGTAAAGAAAGCAAAACTTGTACATATAAGTTTTGTTTTCTTTCATATATGTATATATGAAATATATATAAACAAAATACAAAATAAAAAATACACAAAATAAAATTTGCATATATATATATATGTATATATATATATATATATATACACACACACACACAAATAAAATTAAATACAGGGAAAGGAAGCCAAAAATGAATATATTTATAAAATGTAAATGTAAAAATGAAAGTTAAAAAAAGACTTAAAAACAAAGAGCTGACAACATAAGAAACCAGTTGAAAAGAAAAAAAAAAGAAAAAAGAAAGGGAAAATTTTCAACTGAAAGATAAAATAATCATGACAAAAAACCCCAAAATATACTATTTTCCCCTAGCTTTGGAATGTTACAGATCCAAGTGTGCTTGGGAAACTTGGTATTCACTTGATGTTCTTGCTCGTGTTCTCGGGGAGGGGCCTGTTGCACTGTTTCTCAGGTGTCATTGCCTGGGGCGAGCTGTACCATATCTTGCCAGGACGCTGGGCTCAGTGCAAGCTCCTCCAGGCTGTTCTATGTAGCTTTTGATCTCTGAGGCTTTCAGCACCCGTTCAGAGGATGAAAATAAAAATGGCCATGCCCTGATCTCCATCCCTGGAGCTGAAAGGTCTCAGCCCCCCTCTTCAGTAAACCCTCGGGGAAAAGCAGTGTTTGCTTTTGTGTGCATCAAACTCTGCAGACTCCTATGGTGCTATACCCATCCTCTGGGGGGAAAGGAGGAAGGTAGCCCCGGTCCTGCAGCTTTTAGGGCCCCCCAACAGACAGCAGTAACCCGATGGTGTTGCAGTTTGCAGTTTATGGCAAACCCAGCTGAGACCCCATTCCCTGGCTTACTGACCACAGCCGGTTTACCTACTCCAATGCTTGGGAACTCTGCTGGCTCAGGTGCCCGTGTTCTTTCTGTGACCCTGGGGCCACACTCTCCCACATAGGATTCTGCCTCACTTTGCCACCTGAGCACCTTTCAGGCAGGGATGTCTCTCACTAGAGCAGACTTCGAAGAGTTCTGGTTTCCTGCTTCAGGGCTGTACCACTTTCCAGTAGCCTGCTTGCAGAGGCTCTCTCCCTCCACTATTTATCTTCCATTCCCTTCAAATTCATTTCTCTGCACCTCTTACCATGCCAAAATTAATCACTTTTCTATTTGTATTCTTTCTATTTGTAGAATTTCAGCAATTCTTTTCTTGCATCTCAAGTTGTATTCACATGTATTCAGAATGATTTGATAGTTATCTAGCTAAAATCAAGGAACCAGATGAAATGAGATCTCCTACTCTTCTACTATCTTGCCTCCCTCCCTGCAATTTACTTTTTAGTGATTCATTGTTTAAGGTGATAGCGTAGGGGTGCCTGGATGGCTCAACTGTAAGAGCATGTGAGTTTCAATCTTGGGGCTGTGGGTTTGAGCCCCATGTTAGGTGTAGAGATTACTAAAAAAATAAATAAATAAATAAAATTTTAAAAATGACAATGTGAAATTACCAAATCATGTTATCTTCTCATATATAACTACATATAAAGCAATCTTAGATAATGAAACATCTTAAGCAGTTAATCTAGAAGTAATTTCACTGTATCTTTTTTCTGAATGGCATATTTAACAAGCGTTCATTTGTGTTTTTTAATACTTTTTAATTTTATGCATCAAAACTTTTTGAAATTGACAAATGAAATTTTTGTCCATTAATTAAAATTTATTTCAGATAATTTTACCATCTTTTTTTTTAAGGTTTTATTTATTTATTTGACAGAGATCACAAGTAGGCAGAGAGGCAGGCAGAGAGAGAAAGGAGAGGGAAGCAGGCTCCCTGCTGAGCTGAGAGCCCGATGTGGGACTCCATCCCAGGACCCTGAGATCATGACCTGAGCCGAAGGCAGTGGCTTAACCCACTGAGCCACCCAGGCGCCCCTAATTTTACCATCTTAATAGCATAGGACAAAATCTGAAATGTTAAAATCTGAGTCCTTTTAAGCCAATCCAAGATTGAAGTAAATACCGTGGTTCTCAAATATGAATCTATTCATTTAAAAGAAGGATAACAGAAAACAGAAATTTGAAGCTATTCATTCATATATTTATATGGGGAGATACGATTAATTTATTATAAAAGAAATTATCTACATGATAAAAGATTTCACAACTTCAGTGGAATAGGCAGCTTCACGTGATGCCGTTTCAATAAGGATTTATTTCTGTCTATGTGCTTCTGAGAACGTCACCATCTCTAAATAAGAAATAGTCTTTGTCATCCAGAACTACTTTGGTGCCTCCATATTCTGGGAGAAAACCTTTATTTCCAACTTTCATGCTAACTTTTTGAATCTTTCCACCTTTTCCTGTAGAGCCTAATCCAACAGCTTCTCCTGTTTCTTGCAATACTTTCCCTTGAGTTTTTTCTGGAAGCATAATGTCTCCATTGGTTACAATTGAAGCTGCACTCCTTTCAGCTAAAACTTAGTCAAAGAGTGGGGAGAAACTTTCTTTTCTTTCTCTCTCTCTCTCTCTCTTTTTTAAGATTTTGTTTATTTGACAGAGAGAGAGATACCCAGGCACCCAGGCACCCCAGGAGGAAACTTTATAATCACCTGTCCTGCCATGATTCTGACTACTGCATTTCACACTCTGCATACTCTGAAGACCTACAGTTGGACCCTCGGGGCCATGTGAACTTGAAGCTTTTTCATATATAATGATGTTAGACATCATCAATTAGAGTTTTGAAGATCACTGCAGAAATTACAGACAGCAAATTAAAGGCAAGTTGATTTACTCTAAAAGAGCTAAGTATAAATATTGTTAGGAATATATCAGTATTGGGCAACATTAAATAAGATGGAGTTATGGGTGCCTGAATGGCTCAGTTGGTTAAGCATCTGCCTGCCTTTGGCTCAGGTCATGATTCTGGAGTCCTTGGATTGAGCCCCCCATCAGGGTCCCTGCTTCTCCCTCTGCCCCTCCCCCTGTTCATGTTTTTCTCTCTCTTTCATATAAATAAAATTTTTAAAAAAGATAAGATGGAGTTATATATAAATGACACACAGATGGTATGCAAAATAGTACATACTATTTGTTCTAAATGATTTCATTTATATGAAGTTCAAATTTTGACAAATCTGATCTACAATTCAGAAGTCAGGGTTATTAAGCTACTCTTTGATACTAGTGTTGGATCTCTGCAAATGATATTTATCTTCTTACCAGTTGACTCTTTTGTTAGGTTTTAGTACCAGGAAGTTGGCTCTGAAGGAAGACTGGAAGGTAGGAAGGAGAAACAATTTGCTCCATTTTTGTTTCTTTGCTTTCATAACAGACTTATCACAGAATTGACTCTTTACCCTGGCAGTGGTTGAAGAACCACCTCAAGGTTTTTTTTGTTTTGTTTTTTTTTTGTTTTTTTTTTTTCTGTTTTTGTTTTTTTTTCCTGGCACTTCCAGAAATAACATCATTGTGTGTGCATGTACATGTATATACATGTGATTATGGAAGCTAACAAGTCCCAAGATCTGCATTCAGCAAGCGGGAGACCCAGGAAAACCTATGGAGTATTTCCACTATGAGTCCCAAAGCCTGAGACTCAGAATGGTAGTTCCAGTCCAAAAACCTATAGACTACAAACTCAGGAAAAATTGGTGTTTCAGGTTGAGTCAGAAGGCAAGAAAAGACCAATGTCTCAGCTCCAGGCACTCAGACAGACGTTCCCTCTCATTCAACCTTTTTGTTCTATTCAGACGTTTAATTAATTCTAGGAGGCCCACTCACACTGAGGCAGTCTGCTTTACCCAGCTTATTGATGTAAAATTTAAACACATTTTAAAACATCCTCAAGAAAACACCCAGAAAAATATTGAACTAAATATCTGGGCACACCATGGCCCAGTAAAGTTGGCAGGTACGATTAGCACTAGATCAATTTTTCAAGTTTCTAGATACTAATAATCAAAAGCTTTCTTTATCCAAGCAGTGACTTCTTTCTGAAGTTACTATTTCCATGTGCCCTCATGTCCTTGTTTCATGTTCATTTCTCCAATAACTCACATTAAACCCACATATTAACCTTCCTGTTTTGATATACTTAACTTAGGTTTTGCTTTTCTGATGGAACGTGGCTGGCTCAGCATTTGGTTCAAAGAGTGGTCCCAGTAAAGAACCTTAAAAATGAGATTTAGGAATTCATTTATAGTTATCCTTGGACTTGATATCAGTAACAGCCAATGAGAAATGGGATAATAGTAATTAGTGACATATAGTAAAATTAAGAATAATTAATTCTGAAGCAAGGGTCTGGATGATCCAAGGACTAATGCACCTGTTATGGTTAAGAATAATGACTACTGGGACTATGGGATGGGATGGCTTTTTCTGATCCTCCTAGAAATCTTAGAAATCAGGACAGTGGCTGTCTGGAGATCTATAGCTGGGAGAGGATAGCAGGAGAATTGTTTAGATTTTTATATAGTTTAATTCCTTAATCTGATTAGCAAATAATAATATCCATGCCCTTTGTGAAAATGTATCAAGGAGAAAAATTGCTTATGCACTTTTCTTTTTGTGTTTTGTATTTCAATAACATTTCCAAAAAAATAAGATGTTAAGACTAAGGTGAAAAGGAATGAAAAAGCTGACAATCATCAAACAGTGGACAATTTGAGTATCAAGAAGAATCATGACAGTAATGGATTATAACAAACTGAATTAACTTAATATTACGTGAATCCATAAAGAGAGAAAAAAGTGAAGAAGGCTTCTTTATCATAGCAATATGCCAGTTTACAAATGTTCAATGATTGATAGCTGTTTAAAATCACCATTTTTTAAAGATTCAGGCAAAGATAATCAAAAGATACTAAAAATCATTGTGTCAATGAATGTTTGTTAGGGAACAGACTATTTACATGATTTCAAAGAATAATCCCATAATTTACTTCTTAAGTACAAATTGAAAAATACACTCTCATAATAATGAAGTCTATCTTAACTAAATGCTCCTTTTTCCCATTACCGTCATGGGACAGCCTGGTATGCATGTTGTATGGCAGGTGTTAAACTGCATCACCCATTTAATGTTCTTTCCAGAAATTACTGACAGAAACTAGTCAAAAGGAAATAGATTGATTCACAATGCAGGATACTTTTTTCAGGGTAACTGGTCTGTACTTTTTAAGACTTCGCTGGCATGAAGAACAGAGGGGCAAATGGAAATGAGGTAGGTTGGGGGAGATAAAAGGGACTTCACAGAAGCCTGCAATACATGATCTGGACTAAAAAAATCAGAAGATCTGAAGGGAATTGCAGAGTCAGCTAAGGAAAATTGGGAGTGGATATTTTGTTTGGTTATAGTATTGCATCACTTGATTTTCATTTATAGTAACGTTATTATGATTACATAGAAACCAAAGGCCTTTTTCTGAGACCTACATGGTAAGGGACTCAGGGCTGGAAGGAAGGTCCTCACATCTTCAGTGATTTGGAAAAAGAAAAGAGAGAGAGAGGAGGGACAGGTGTGGTAAGATATTAACATCTGGTTGAAAGGTGAATAGGTGTTTACTGTGCATTTGAAATTTAATAAAATAAAAGTAATAATTTAATTAAAAGTACACACACACTTATTTTTTACCCCTCAGGGCTTTTTAACTTCAGGTGTACTAAGGATAGAAAAGTATTCAATGTAAAAGAAAGATACCTTAAAAACAAGTATTTTGCTATCACAAACTCCCCAGCAATTTCACACTTTAAAAATCCCTTAAAAAGACCACATATACTCCACTGGTAAATACAAAATTTCTCAATAAAAAGAAAATTAATGTGCAGAACTAAAGACTAGAGATAAGATGGAAAACTACATTAGTCCTTTTTGGTAATTTTAGCTTGTTGATAAAAATGTAAAGGATTATAGTAAAAAAAAAAAAAAAAAGCATAAAATGCTACCAGACTTCATATTTGACTTCTTTACCAAGATTCCCTTTTTTTCCTCACATAATTTTTCATTTGGAGATAGTTCCTTATAAATATAAAAATTAATTGGCTTAAAAATATTTGAAGTTAGTGGCAAAGTAAATCTTACAAAAGCTGTGTAAAAAGGCCAAATGCAGCTAAGCTAATGAATGACTAGATTAAGTAGTAAAATCTAGCAGCCTGATAGAATATGAGGTATGTTCTTGAAATTATATTTTTTGTATCAACCTTTACTGTTTATTTTTTATAGATCATGACCTACATACAGGTAAGATTGTGAAATTCCAAAATAGAACAAACATATACCCATAATCAATATAGAAAAGTATCAATAGAAGCTTTAGGAATAACCAGACAAAAACTTTAAAGTAAGTATGAAAAAACACTTACTTTAAAAATTAGTTTAGTTAAAAAATTTGGAAAATGTAGATACATACTTAAACAGATGGCCATTTTCAATGCAGAAATGAAGACTATTAAAAGAAGCAAATGAAAATGTGAGAACTGACAAATACAATAATGTTAAAAAAATCATTATTGAAATCACAGTAAATTAAACACAATTAAAAAAAGGAATTGGTCAACTTAAGGCCAATGTATAAATTATATCAGAAGAAGAGTAAAAATAATAAAAATTATAAAAGAATATCCAAACTCTGTGGAAAACATCAAATGTTCTATACCATACATTTAACTGGAGTCCCAGGGGAGTAGAAAAAAATTGGATTCAAGATATATTTAGGAAAACAGAAGCCAAGAATTTTCCCAAAGTGTCATTGTGACTCAATTCAGAAATCCAAGAAGCTTAGTCTGTCCAAAGTAGGACAAATAAAAAAGAAAATCAAACGAGGCACATCATCGGGGGCACCTGGGTGGTTCAGCGGGTTAAAACTAGGCACATCATAGTTAAGGGCTGTGAGCTAAATATAAAGAGGAAATCACAACAAATGCTGGGGTTAGTGGGGAAGGACATATTCCAAATAAAGAAATAAACAAAAATGATGCCTAAAGTTCCATTAAAAAAAAACCCAAAAAACCAAAAAACAAACAAACAAACAAACAAAAAAAAACAAAAAACCTGAGAAAGAAGACACTGGAATCTTTAAAGTCCTAGGGGCAAAATAAAGTGTAAACCTAGAATTCTTTTACTTTTTTTTAATTTTAATTCCAGTTAGTTAACATACAGAGTTACATTAGTTTTAGGTGTACAATAAAGTGATTCAATACTTTCATACATCACCTGGTGCACATCACAATAACTGTCTGCTCTCCTTGCTCCTCATCACCTATTTCACCCATTCCCCCCAGCCCACTGCCCCTCTGGTGACCATCACTTTGTTCTCTAAAGTTAAGAATCTGTTTCTTGGTTTGTCTCTCTCTCTCTTTTTCCCTTTGCTCATTTATTTTGTTTCTTAAATTCCACATGCAATTGAAATAATACAGTATTTGTCTTTCTCCTACTGACGTATTTTGCTTGGCATTTAGCAATATGCTCTCTCTTTTTAAGAAGATTTATTTGAGAGAGGGAGCACAAAAGAGAGATAGCATGAGCAGGGAAGAGGAGGGGCAAAAGGAGAGGGACAAGAAGACTCCCTGCTCAACAGAAAGCCTGACTTGGGGCTCAATCCCAGGACCCCAGGATCATGACCTGAGCTGAAGGCAGACACTTAACCAACTGAGCCACCCAGGCACCCCACCATTATGCTCTCTACCTCCATCCGTGTCACTGCAATGGCAAGATTTCATTTTTTATGGCTAAATGATATTCCATCACACACACACACACACACACACACACACACACACACACACACACCATCTTCTTTATCCATTCATCAATCAATAGACACTTGGGCTACTTCCATATCTTGGCTATTGTAAATAATGCTGCTATAAACGATGCTGCATGTATCCCTCTGGATTCATGTTTTTCTATACTTTGGATATATACTCAGTAGTATAATTGCTAGATCATAGGGTAGTTCTATTTTTTTTAAAGATTTTATTTATTGATTTGACAGAGATCACAAGTAGGCAGAGAGGCAGGCAGAGAGAGAGAGAGAGAGAGAAGAGAGAGGAGGAAGCAGGATCCCCGCAGAGCAGAGAGCCCGAAGCGGGGCTCGATCCAGGACTCTGGGACCATGACCCGAGCCGAAGGCAGAGGGCCTAACCCACTGAGCCACCCAGGCACCCCAGGGTAGTTCTATTTTTAACTTTTTGAGGAAACTCCATACAGTAGCTATGCCAGTTTGCTTTCCCAACAACAGTACATCAGTAAACCTAGAATTCTTTATCTTAGAAAATAATTTTTAGAATGAGGCAAAATAAATATATTAAGAATAAATTTATGGAAATTAAATGTAATTTGTTTCAGGAGAACTGCACAACAATTAATGATGAATATTTCTTTATTCTGAAGTTAACTGACACCAGATAGAAACCCAAATATGTAGGAAGGAATTAAGATCAAAATAAAAGGAAAACATGTATAAGCATAGCTTATCTGCTCATCAAAAGACACCATAAGAAAAATGAATGCATAAGCTACACACTGGGAGAAAATATTCATTGTAGGTATCTGAAGATAAAAACTCACTTATTTCCAAAATAGAAGAGAACTTTTATGAATCAGTATTTAGAAGGCAGCCACTGAATTCAATAAATAAATTAACTAATTAACAGCACAAGATTTGAGCATAATTTCACTAAACACATATAAAAATGTTGAATAAGCACATGAAAAAATTATAAACATCATTAGTTATCAAGGACATGAAAACTGAACCACAATGGATTATCTTCATACCACTAGAAGAACTACAATTAAATAGACTTAAAAGGAAAACGTTAGAGAGGATATTGAACAAGTTAACTTCTTATATATTGTTAATGGGTGTGTGAAATGTTAAAACTTTTGAGTTTAGAAAAGAAGTGTACTTGTATGTCATGACAAAGGAACAATTTTCATGGAGAGATGAAAATATATGTCTATAGGAAATCACTCAGTTATTCATAGTAGACCAAAAAAGGAAACAAAATTTCAATAACTGGGAATGATTGAAATATTATGATACTTTTATATAATGTAATACCACATAGATAACAAAATGTCAACTATTGATACATGCTATTACATGGTGAATTTCAAATACACATTATCTTGAAAGCATGAACAAAATAGGCAGGAAAAAAACATGCATCATACCTGTATTAGTTATCTATTGTTGCTTATCAAATTACATGAAAACTTAGGGCTTAAAACAACAATATACTGTTCCACAGTTTGCTTGAGTCAGGAATCTGAGCACAACTTAACTGAGTACGTCTGACTTAAAGTTTCAAGCTCTGTAGTCAGTGACTGGGGATGTCCTATCAGAAGGCTCAGTAGGGGGAGGATCTGTTCTCACAGTTGCTCATGCAAATATTTGGAGGAGTTGTTTCCTCATGGATTGTTGGACTGTGCGTCTTCCCTCAGTTCTTTGCTCCGTGGACCTTTCAGACCATGGAGGCTGGCTTTCTAGGGAAGTAAGAGCTCCCAGTGTAGAAGATGCAGTCTCTTTGTTATCTAAACTTCATTTGGCATATCCCAGTAACCAGGTCCAGCATATTCCAATTGTGTGGGAAATACATTAGGGCATGAATATTAGGAAGTGGGAATTATTAGTGGTCATGGTAGAGATGGTCTACTACACCTATGATTCCATTTATATAAAATAAAAGGACAAACAAACTGAGTTATGCTGACTAAAATCAATAAGTGACAGTGTTCAATGAATGGCAGAAATTTAACTGGAAAGAATGAAGGAACTTTTTCTGAGTTATGGAAATCATCTCCACCTTGGTGGTGGTAATTAGGTATTTGCAATTTTTAAAATGTAACACAGGGGCACCTGGGTGGCTCAGTGGGTGAAAGCCTCTGCCTTCAGCTCAGGTCATGATCCCAGGGTCCTGGGATCGAGCCCCACATTGGGCTCTCTGCTTAGCAGGGACCCTGCTTTCCTCTCTCTCTCTGCCTGCCTCTCTGCCTACTTGTGACCTCTGTCTGTCAAATAAATAAATAAAATCTTAAAAAAAAATTTAAAAAAATGTAACACATTGGTGAAACTGAAACATAATATGTATATAACATCTTTTATCATTTATACTGAAACATAATACATATATATATAATTTCTTTGGTCACTTATATTTTAATGAAATTATGAAAACAAAAATAGTAAAATTAAATATTTGAACTATCTGAGTATTATAGAACTAATAAAATCAAAATTATTTAAAGGATAACAAAATGTCAATATATCACCCATAATTTTCTGTAAGAAGTATCTACCAATTTTTTTGCTGAAACATACTTTTACTATGACATACTCTTTCTAAACAGAAATATTCACTTGGTTTTTAGTCTTGTCAAGAAAGTTTAATAAGAATATCTGTTAAAAGAACCTATACCAACACTTGGCATAATATTACCAGATCATAAATTTGTTTTTTAACCTAAGTGTGCATAGAGGTGGTAATCACTGCATGTTCATGTGTGTATGGATGCATATATATATATCTGTCACAAAATTCCAAATGAAATATAAAAGCATAAATAAATATACATATTAATAATGCAGCTTTTCTATTCTTACCTCATACGTACTTTCTGTTCCCAGCCCATTGCAAAACTTCCCATCTGATCAACCACATGTATATTTGTGATTTTTGTTCTGGTTACCTTTTGTTACATAACAAATGACTCTGATTTAAGGTATGAGACACCATTTGACCATGGTCATGGTTTTTTGCATTTGGAGAGGACACAGCAGAGACTGCTTGTTCCTGCTCCACAATGACCAGGTCCTCAGCCTAGAGGACTCTAATATCGGACAGTGGCACAAGTGATGGGGGCTGAATTCACTGAAGACTTTTTTCTTTAATATTTTCATCTGATGACTCGGCTGGGATTGCTCTTAGGCTGGACTCGGCTGGGACTGTTGATCAGGATACCTTGTTGGGGCTTTTTATGTGTCTTGGAATTCTCAGCCTGAAACAGGTGCCAGAAAAGGAGCATTCAAAGAAGACCCAGTCAGAAAGATGATTCTAGTAGTGTAAGTTTGCCAGAAAACCAAGATGAAGCTGGAGGACCTTTTGTGGTCTTGCCTTGGATATCACCTACCTTTGCTCCTGCTACACTGTATTGACCCAAATCATCAGAAGCCTACTTCAAGACGAGTTGACAAAGACTCTTAACTTTCTATGGGAAGTGGCCAATAAGTTGTAACTTTTTTTTCCCCCTGCTGCTTCTATCTCATATGGTATTATAGCACTCACCGAGGGTCACTATATGCTGATCAGCTTTTATCTTGCATCTAGGTGTTACTTGTAGCAGCTCTTTGCTCTTATATCAATTCAAGGATTTTTCTTGATTCTCTGCCAATGTTGTTCACTAGGAGACCCTTTACTACTGATCTGCAATTCCTTGAGCTTTCAGATTATTTTGTTTTCTGTATGTAGGAAATAAAAAGTATTGCTCTGTTTCTTATTATATCCTCATCAGAATGATGTTATTTTGTGCCCTGAATGAGCCATGTATATCCTGGTTTCCTTTTCCTGTGCTCCTCCCCCTGCCCCACACTGTATCTTAAAGAGTCCTTCATGGAAACATCTTTGGATTCTGTTCAAATACTCTACAAAAATTGTGTCTAATGAAACTGAAAAACTGTAGTCTATAGATACAGTGTTATATTCAACACAATCCAACTTCCTTCCTTCTCATCACCCTTCAGAAAATGGGAGTCCTATGAAAATTTATCTAAACACTTAAAATAACCTTAAAAATAGTTACATTCTCAAGGGATTACTCTGCTATACTTTCACAGCTCTCTAGGCCTTTGCATCCTTGCGAAAGGGCCTACCTTTTATATAATACATCTATGATTTCCTTCTCTGAGGATTAAAAAGATGCACATTTCTATCTACTGAGACTCTGTGCTACCTACTCTTCATGGACTTCTATCCCAGTGCCATATAGTCTCACAAATAAAGCAACACAAAGTTCTATGTGTGTGATTCACATTCTTTCCTCTGACAACACAGCAGTGAGAAATAGGAATCTCAACTTGATAAGAAAATACAGCAGCTTGTTTTTTAAATAAAATAGATAAGTGTTTGACAATCTAATAAACAAAAAATGCAAAGCTACAAATGAAAACAGAATTAGAAATGAGACGTGCACATACCAAGTGATATGAGGAAGATAAACTGTAAAGAATAATACAAAGTGTAATCAATGCCAGTACACCACAAATCTAGCTGATTTTAAGTATAACTTTAATTGTTCCAAAGAACGTTAGAGCTCTATACTAGCCGTGATTTGTGCATTTGTGTGTGTAATTTTGAACTATATTTAAGGTAAATAAATACTGAATATTTCATATTCGTTTTGGAATGAAAACTTAGCAGTCATCACAAAACGAATGTGACATAGTATTTATTTACCTTAAATTTATCTTCTTACATTCATATGTGTGGATATACATATAGTTTTATACATTATACCTATACCTAAAATTCTAAGTAAAAATCTTAGAAAATTACTCTAACAGATAATCAAAAGATTGTTCCACTTCAAATTCTGAGGCTCTATCTCAGAAAAGAAATGTTATTTCAGAAAGAAGAAAACAGTAAATATAACAGTTTAAAGCAATAGATTCAAGAAGAAGAATGGAAGAAGAATCTGAACGTATGTGAACAAACATTGAGTAAATGTCAGTCAGTGGTTTTAATTTAAAAAGAAACCAAACTTTTAAATAACTGGGGATCCAAACTTACAGAGAATATTCTTTGTTCACTGTAAGTATTTTCTTTCTTTCTTTTCTTTTTTTCTCTCTCTTTCCCCTTCTTTCCTTCTTTCTCCCTCCCTCTTCCCTCTTCCATCCTTCTTTCCTTCCTTCCTTCCTTCCTTCCTTTTTCTTCCTTTCCCTTCCTTATTAAAAACTTTTCTCTCCATACTCATGGGTACTAAAAGAAAACAAGTTTTATTAGCCTCACTTCTAGATACAAGTGGACATGAAATTAAATTCTGGATGAAAATGAAAGTTCAGTCTGTAAACTTCCTGCTGGGTTTTACATTTTACCTGTTTTAAAAATTTCCACTTACACTCTGTCGTTTTTAGCGTGGATACTCCTGTTTGGACCACAACATGTATTTGTTTAAGCATTAGATTAGAAGGAGTCTGGCTCTCTGAAACCATGCAGAGTTAAATCAGTCTTTTACTCTTAAGACAGTGCATTATGTTTTCCTTATACATAAGTACAATTGGATTACATTTTTAAAACATTTAACTGGTTGGAAAGAAATGAAATGTGAAATCTTGATAATAGAAATTATGAAGTTAAGGCCCGGCGGCGGGGAAAGGTAGAAAAGAAAAAAAAAATTAAAAGGTGGTTTCGATTAATTTTTAAGAATTAGAAACAATGGAACTGAAAAGTTTCTACTCAAACACAAAACAGCATTTACTGCAAGAAAAACTATGGTGTGGTTTACACCATAGTTATTCAATAAAGTTATATTAGTATAGGTCATTGGCATGCTGTACTTAAAATATCATAATGAATGTCTAACCTTTAGTCAATCATAATGATAATTCTTGTAGTACTAATCATTCACTATGTCCCGGAAACAATATAAATTTTCAGGCTTTTGTAGAAGTAATTTCAAAATTTGATGCTTGAATGCCAAAACACAGCAGATAAAAATGTATAAAACAAATGACTACTCTTTAGGATGGATAACTCAAATGAGATTATAGTTTAATGGTTAGTCAAATTATATGATATATTTTACATAAAGTTTTAAAAGTAAATGTTCCTCAGGTCAAGTAGTTTGTAGCAAGGTCAATATTATGTTAAACCACTGTGATTTATATTACATATTGTTGAACTATGAGAGTAAGAAAACAAGTAAGTATAAATTCATGACTTGTTCATTGATTTTTTTTTTTTACTTGTGAAAGCATAGACTTTTGACTTAAATGAAGATTGAGAAGCAACCAGCCATCATAATCCTCAATTAAAATGTTAATAATGATATGCTGTTAAGTATAAAAAAGAAAAAAATTGCAAGCCAGAATTTGGCTAAAATTTGAGATTTCTTTGTGAGTTGTATTGCGTGGAATTGAATGTATTGCTTAGAAAAACGATCACAACTGTGCTACTTACAATGACAGTCTTTAAAATATTCAAACATCATTTATGATATTTTCTAGAATCTCTAAAAGTTGGAATAATTTAGTGAAGTATATTTCAAAGACCAGGTTATAACTACTCTCAGACACTCAATAGAAAGAAATACTAAATACAAAGGAACTAGATTTAATTTAGAGAGATTCACTAAGACAAATAAAACAAAAGATCCTCTAAAAAAGGATCAAATCATGGCCATTGTTGGAAAAAATTTTGAATATCCACAATAGGCTTTCATTTAATGTGAACTATTGTTCGATATTATGACAACACATCCTTGCAAAAAAACAAGCAAATGTATGTTTTATTGTTTGATTTTTAATAGGTGTAAAACATTTTTAAAGATAGAAAAAATTATTTAGAAGAGAAAGAAAATGTTTATGAAATATCCAACAGAGTTGCATTCCAATAAATTGTAAGCAGATTAGAAAAAATAAATGAAACTCTTTGCATGACTATGAAACAGAAAATTCACATAAACTACTGAAAAAAATTTTTAATGAAACTATGATCAAAAAAACAAAACTATGATCAAGGTATAGGCTCAACTGAAAGATGTGAACACAGAGCAACATACTGCTTTTTTAAAAGTTTTGTATTGGGTGCCTGGGTGGCTCAGTTGGTTGGGCAACTGCCTTCAGCTCTGGTCATGATCCTGGAGTCCTGGGATCGAGTCCCACATCGGGCTCCCTGCTCAGCAGGGAGTCTGCTTCTCCTGCTGACCTCTCTACTCTCATGCTCTCTCTCTCTCTCAAATACACAAATAAAATCTTTAAAAAAATAAAAAAATAAAAATAAATAAAAAATAAAAATTTTGTATTTATGTCATCCCAGTATTGAAATTCTGAAGAAAAATTAATATTACATGAATCTAGATTTTAATTTAAGAATCAGTAATGAATCCTGATAAAAGTGAATTTTATCTATATGTTAAAATTAAAACAATAATATTAATGACATGAAGTATTTTTATGAAGATTGTGTTCAATTTTGAATCTAAATATTGCTTACTAATTCTATTAACAAATCTAGTTGTAATCCTTAGCATACAAAATTCCTCCAAATTGAAATTATAAGGCAACTTTTAGAACTACTATGATTCAAGGCATATCTAGTTTGGTGATACATTAGTTTAACCCGACCATGTGAAAAGCTTATCACAATATAATGAGTAGATTTTGTGAAAGCTAAGGCAATGTAATATATACTAACATAATTTGTATCAATTTTTATTTTGTTGTTTATCCAAATGCCCCCCCCATCAATAGAACATATAGGTATGTGCAATAGTTCTTGTACATTGGTTCCTTTAGCATAAGAAATAATTCACCAACAGTTAAGAATATACTAATTTTATTTATTTTATTAATTTTTATGTTTTTAAAGATTTTATTTATTTATTTGAGAGAGAGAGCAAGCAAGAGAGAGAGAGGGAGTGGGGGGAGAGGAAAAGGGAGAGTGAAAGTAACAATCTCAAGCACACTTCCCGCTGAGTGGGGAGTCCCACAAGGGGCTCGATCTCATGACCCTGAGATCATGAACTGAGCCCAAATCAAGAGTTGGTCGCTTAATCAACTGAGCCACCCAGGTGCCCCAAGAACATACTAATTTTATAACTGTGTCATCAGATACTTCTATGAGAAAAGCCAATTAATTAAATAATGGTTTAAATTTTTTCCATCCAATTAAAATAAAAAAATTAAAATTGGTGGGACTTCATTAAGCCAATAAAAAAAGATCTGACATTTGTGTAAACATTATTATAAATCCAGTCTAAAAAGCTAATATTAAGAAAAATTTATTTTGTTCTAATTTGAATACATATTTATGATAATATGAAAACTTGCATTTTGCTGGGACACAGAATCATGTTAAAAAGTATTTTTATTAAATTAAAGAACTTATGAAGCAAAAATGTACTTTGAATTGATAGTGATATAAACATGCATTCATAATTGACTCAAAAAAACACCCCAAATCCCCCCAAAGCAAAACCCTGTGATTTTCTATCTATTGTGATAAATGTAGTTGTTAGACCAGAGACATATCCTTATGTAAGCTATTTACAGGAAGGGCACATGAAACTTTTGTGATAGTGCAGTATGGGATAAAAAACATCATGGTAACAAGTTTTCTTTTTTCTGTGCATATGCAATATAATAATAATAAAGAAAACAACACCACAAAAAACTCAGTCAAAATCAATTTAACTGTCAAATCAGTCTAAGATCCTACAATGGCATTGGATTACTATTGAACTGAATCTCCTGTAAAAAATAGTTTTATTTACAGAAAAACATTAGACATTTTAAATCAAAATATTAAAAATGGTGCCTTAAACTTTAGATTGATGTTTTTAGATAATACTTACTGAAAATAAAGCTTGCAAATGGGAAAAAAACTGATATGTAGGCCTACATCAAATAAGAAAATAAGAAAATAAAAAAATTAAACACTGCATAAGATTTTATTATAAAATTTTTAAGTGTGCTTTGAACTATCTCCACTTTTGAGAATTATCTTTTTTTTTTTTTAAAGATTTTATTTATTTATTTGACAGAGAGAGATCACAAGTAGATGGAGAGGCAGGCAGAGAGAGAGAGAGAGGGAAGCAGTCTCCCTGCTGAGCAGAGAGCCCGATTCGGGCCTCGATCCCAGGACCCTGAGATCATGACCTGAGCTGAAGGCAGCGGCTTAACCCACTGAGCCACCCAGGCGCCCGAGAATTATCTTTTGAAGGAGCCATTTTTAATTGGATACATGTATTCTAATACCAATTGAATGAAACATATCAGGCCTATAATTTTGTAGAATCTAAAATCAAATAACATAATAGTCAATGTATTTTAGGAGGTTTCCCTATAGAAATATTTTTCTAGTTGCTAAGATGGTAGATCTCAAAATTCTCATCACAAGAGAAAAAAATGTAATTATGTATAGTGATGGATGTGAACAAACATATTCTGATAATCATTTTGCAATTTATACAAATATCAAATCATTATTTTGTACACCTAAAACTAATATTATGCTATATGTCAATTATTATCTCAATTAAAAAAAAAAAAGAATATGACTCTTGCGAATACCTTCTAGCACTCAGTCCTGCTGAGGAAAATTCTCTAGATACTTCACCTTTGGGCTTCGAACAAAATCTCTACCCAGATGGTAATAGTTTTAGAAAGTTACCAACTCTTGAAAATGGAAGTGGAGAAGGAACATACTACTCAGCCTTAACTGAAAATAATTAAATGCCAAACTCCTCCATCCTGATTCCAGGATTGAGAACAGTAAAATTGTATTCAAGGAAGCAAATGTCACCTGGGGAGGCATCCTGTAGCCATCCGGACCAACAGAGCCCCCCAGACTCCCGAGATTCTTTCATGTAAAGAGGACCACTGCGGCCGGTTACAAGGCAGAAAGAGGGATTAGAGGCTCAGGCACCCTCTTTCTGTGTTTAAATTCTCAACTTCAGTGGTCTTTACCTTACGATTAAGGGATAAGGAAGGCTCATTGAAAAGGATGGTCTGGGGTGCCTGGGTGGCCTGATCAGTTAAGCATCTGCCTTCTGTGAGTCCCAGATTGGGCTCCCTGTTCAGCGGGGAGTCTGCCTTTCCCTCTCCTTCTGTTCTTCCACCTGCTCCTGCTTGCTCTCTCTCTCTCTCACTCTCTGTGTCTCTCTAAAATAAATAAATAAAAGATGGTGTATCTTTATTGGTAAGACTTAGTATTTTAAAATTTTGCATAGGAACATGTGGAGTTTGTCCTCAAGGCACCTGAGGAACTCAACTCTGACCTTCCCAAGTCCTGGTGCCTGGTGACCCCAGCTGAACCAGCTTGTACAGACAGTGGATTGACGAGGACACAATCCAACAAGACCGGGGCTTTTTCCTCTAACTTCTGACTTTGGTCAGGCTGTAGGAGGGGCGCTCCTTTCAGAGACACACAACAGAGACTTGACCCTGACCCTGGTCTGCCAGCCTTTGTGCACTGGACACAGAAATTCACACAGGAGAGTGAGAGTGACAGGCAGGACAAATCTTCACCTCCGCTAGAAAGACCAAAAGTAATGTGGGCTAGAAGTAGGATGCCGTGAGTTTCAATCCTTCTTCACTAGCACTAGAACCAACCTCAAAATCTACATCTTTTAATCTGTAGAGCTGCAATTTTGATAACACAGATTTATCAAATGAAATACTGTAAAATTGTCTTACAAATTGTCCAGTGCCATAAAAGTATAAGGAATACATAAAAAAAAAGAAAGAAAGAAGGAAAGGGGAAAAAATTCTAAAATGTTTTTGAGTATATGTATGGAGATACTATGAAAATATCTGATCTGGAATGTTTGCACATTTTAATATGAAAACTGTTAGAATAGGGAATGCTCTACATAGCAAAATTTATTCTCAGTTTATGTGGTAAAAAAAATTATGCTTATAGAGAAGAGTCATTTGAAGGTGTCAAAGAATAAGAGTTGCAACATCAAGAAGATTATTATTTTAATCTAAATAATCAACAGATTATTTAGATCCAACAGACTGAGGAAAGCTTTTTTTCTCCCCAGAAGTTAACAGTGAAAGTATAGTATAGATACAGGACATGAATGTATATCAAGAATAAATGTCCTCCTTACTTATTTTTACATGTTTTATATTTTATTTTTAATATTTATATTTTATTGGTGAATCATATTTGTAATTTAACAACCTAGAAAAATTCTTTTTTGCCTTATTTCAATGTACATATTTCCATGGTTGCATTTTATTCTATTTAGAAAGAAATGTATTTTTATAATAGCTGTTGAATATAATCATTTTATCCATTCAATGAGATAATAGATCAATTTATTAGTTAATTTAGTATTTCATATGTTGTGTAATTTTTTTGTGTGTTCTTTTCCTCATTTTCTATGTTTGGACCATTAATTTATGGTCCAAATCTATTTACTACTTCTTGTTTATCAATTTCAATCAACTCTTCCTTCAGTCTAACGTATGAAGGTCTGCTCCCATATGGATTATTTCTTCAACCAGTAGTATTCTCCAAGTCCTGCATTTACTGTGATGATAAAATATTTTCTTCTGAGAGCAATGAGAGTAAATGGATGAAGATCATCAAAAAAGGTTTTCCTTAAGGTTGGATCTTCTCTGGGTCTTCAGGAAAGATGCTCATCTCCTCCACCAAGTGGGTTAGAGCTCCTTCTGCTCTCCTAGAGAGTTCATGGAAATCTAGGGCATTTATAGGTTTTCAGTTGCATCCATTCAAAAACCTCCAAGTCCCAAATAATGGTCCTAAAACTCCATTTCAGGTCTTCAACCTTAGCATTGGAAACCTGTCAGGTTTATACATTTTGTTTTCTTTTAGGCTCTGCCATCTGGATGTGATTTTCTCCACAGTCTGAATCAGATGCAAGAGATGAGGGTTTATTTAAATAATTTTGAAGTTTTGGATTTCAACGTTTCCACTGAGTTGGTGATTGGCTACCTGAGCTTGCCATTCTATTTTTCAAGGCTACAGGTGGTTAGCGAAAAACATGATTCTTATAAACACTTTTGCCCTCATACCCTTCAAATGCCAGGGACAGCACTGCATAACCTGGGATTTCCCATTCAGGTCCATTCCAGACCTCCATGAGTGAGTTCCTAATCATTGTGATGCCACAGCAGGTCAGAGATGATTAACACACGCTTCAACAATTGGATTTTTTCTTGCCATCTGACCAGTCATTGATGACCCAGATGAAGAATTCTACACCAAAAGTCTGTTCTTTGAGCCTGCTTTTAACAAACTCTTAATTTGGATTTCCCCCCAAAGCTGAGTCTGTTACCCAGGCCAGAAAGTATATTTGGGAGCAAATAAGTATTTGTGAGTTTATTCAAGAAGGAAGGAGTGAGGACAAAGAAAAATAAGACAGAGAAGGGGGGAAAAGCCAGTTTTGTTTATTAATATAACTGCTTTAGTCAATACTTTACTTTTCAGGTACCTCAAAAATTTGAAGTCTCTCTCTTAAATTCCTACTGTTAAAGTTTGTTGGTTGGGGTACTTAATCTCTGATGCCCATTCGCCAGTGTTACCTAAGTGCATGCATGTACCTTCTTCCATGCAACTCTTCACAATTCCCAGCCAGAGAAGAGTGACCATCCCCAACCCTCTAGCCATGATCGGCCATCTCTGTCACTCTCACCAGAACAGTCCACATTGCTATATATGAATGTGCCCTTGGGTCCTGGGTAACTCCCTTCTTCCTTTTTCCTCCTGTAGGGCAAAAGTATTAGTGGCTTCGGTTTTTGATAATATCTTGATTTGGGCATCATCCTTTTTGACCTCTGACTTTCCATTACCTAGGTTACCAGTTACCTGCAATATATCCACCCCCTTATTCTTGATCTTACACTCATTTCTCCACTTAAACTTCTCTTAGTAATGGCATTAATGCAGCCCATGTTTTCAAGCATTTATTATTCATTCCTCAATTTACGTAGTTCTTATTAGCATTTGATATTATCATAACCTGTTATTGAAACATTTTCTTTTCTTGCATTCACTAAACAAATTATTTCCATTCATATTTCTCCATATCAGTGTCTTTTACAGAAAAAAGTTCTTCTCTACCAGCTCTTTAATGTTGACCATTATCAAGACTTAGTGCTGGATGTGATTTCCCTTCATTCTACAACACTCCCACCCAGAGAGACAGCTTCAATTCCTTACCCTTGGCAGAAGACTCACAAATTCACAGCTCCAGCCCAAATTTCCTTTTTGAACCCCCTACCTTATATTAAAATTCTATTTTCATCTTTTACTCAAATGTTTTAAAAAACCCTAAAATTAAACATGTGAACTATTTCATAATACTCTCACCACAAATCTGCTTGAGTTATGGTCAGAATCCTCGTCTCCTTGTATGGCTAACTTTGTTTCATGGAAATGTGTTATCAGTTTTTCTCTGACCTCAACAATTTTGCCACATTCATAATCCCAATCCATCTTGACCATGTATATAGCTTAGAGATGGATGCTCAGTTTTGTTATCTCCACTTAATATGTTTTGTTATTAACTTTGGGGATCTATTTCTTCTTTGGTATTTAATATAGACATACTAACATAAGTTTTTGTATTATTTTTAACTATTTCTCACAGATTACTTGATAAATTAGTTCAGTGAATGATTTGGATAGTAGACATATATCAATCTAAAATTTTACTATTATTTAGAGGAAGGCACAAATAATATCTCTCTTAATTTCATACAGAAAATAGAAAATAAAAAAAAAATACTGGGTTGTTTTTAAGTTAGTCTGGTCTTATTTTTCCTTAGTCTACTTGTACTATGGAAATTAGAATGGAAGGACTTTAGATTATAAATATTTAGACTCCATACTTAATTTTGAGTTTTACATTTTATTGAATTCACTCTGTTTATTTGGAAAGAATGTGGATATTTAAACTAGAAAGATATGAACTAAGTATTAACTACCATTATATAGTTATCAGTTACTCTCTAACTAAATTTTTTAGGAGTGCGTTTCCATAGGAAATAATATAAAAGGTATTTATACTGAAAATTAGACTTATTATATATTAATTACCTCCAAACCCAAGAGCAATATGTAGTAGTTATTGTTGCAAAATACTACTAATAATTTTATTTTGGGTATCATCATGTTTTTCCTATTAATTCTTACTATCTACTCATGCTTATACTATCAACATGTAAAAACCTACTGTCTCCTCCTTCGAATTGAGTTTTGAATAAAAATGAAATTGATTTTGTATGACATTAATCACAAAAAATTTATTTCTGGAATTTTTGTTTCCTGTGAGAATTTTAAGGCATTCTTAGGTGACACAAGTGAAAACATATTTCCCCTCCATATTAATTTTTGTGATTTTGGTTTTTTTTTCAGTTATTATTTTGTGACTCATATTGTATAAATCCATCATTAATAAAGTAGAAGAAAGCATGCCATCAAAATTAAACTCTGGTAAGATGTATCATATACTTTATAGTTTCTCTAGAGGAAAGCTGTCAGCCTTCCCTTTAATTCTAATTATTCTATGAAATATCATGGTAATTACAGAACTCCTGGCATGGCATTTATGTTGCCATTCACCGTGATGGATGTACGTTAATCAAGTTGTCAATTCCAAAATATATAAAGAGCATTTTAATATGTATTTGTTTTAATGATTTCTTCTGCAGCAAGGTATAACATCATACAAATATTGCACTGTAAAATATTTGTCATGAATAATACAAAGTCATTTGTCCTTCAATCATAGCATTGATTTGAAACAGGAATGAATATGAATTTTCTATGCAAATGAAGGCAATTCATACCACAATTGGGTTTCTTGGCACTGTGGTATAGACACCACCCAAATATCCTCTTGCAGTTCTGAAGCTAAGCTTGTAGAAAGGTTTCCTAGCAGCAGGTAGTAGTTAGTATTCATTCCTAATATGGGAAGTGGCAGCCTTTATTGTGTCAAATTCACTACTGATAGTTTCTCCCCATAGTTATCTTTTCTCTCTATGTATAAGCTATTACTGTAGACTGGTTTTAACTATGTTGCGTCCTGCTCATAGACAATTGCTGAATATTCAAAAACATGACCTATATTTCATTTAGAACAATACTATAGAAGTAGCAAACTTAGCGGAGCATAACATCAGGGTGGGTTTTTTACTTTACTATATCTTTGTACTGCTATTAAAAACAGAGCAGAAAATCTTTGTTTTTTACCTAGACCATTGCAGACTCCTTCTAAACTATATTATCACTTCATTCTAAGACATTTTATGCATGACTTCCAAGTTATATTATCTACTTTAGCAGTTTAATTGTATTAATTCCTCAACGTAAGCACTGACAGCGATTTCCTCTTTTCTGGGTTTATGGATTACGGAATATCAGTTAGAAATTAGCATAAAGCTTAACCTGAACAGATCAAGGTTTGGAAGTACCAAAATATTAAAAGATTTGTCTGAAGTTATACTGCTGAAAAATAATAGACTCAGACCTTGATTTATGTGATTATAAAAGCATTATTAGTTTCACCTTTTATTCTGCCTTAAAATACTATATAAATGGCATTTGTTTAGTCTTCAAGTTTATCTGATACCCTTTTTTCTCTATCTAAACTAGTCAATTTTACTGTAATAAGAAATTTCTTTTCTAATCATATTATATTTTGCATTTTATCCTTTCATGTTTTGGTTATCTATGTGATGGGTTTTTTCCTTGTACTCCCACAAGAACACCGGCTTCAGTGCCTAAAAAATTCCATGTCCTCAGTAACTATATAAAGATTATGCAGATATATAAGTTAATACTTTTAATATTCCTTTTAAAAAATGTAACTCCAGCAAACCCACCAGGGTGGGCATTCAGAAATCTTATGTTTCGACTTAATTTTAGTATTCTAGTTTTGGCAGAAAGTGTAATATCTGTGTAATATTTTTCGTGCGCCATGTAAACTTTTTCTTTCCCTTGGAATTACTAAATCAATTTCTTATCCAGTCAAATTGGAATACAAGGGTTAAATATGAGATAGGTCTCAATGAAAATGAAGCTCACATAATGAGGCAACTGAAAGGAGAAGGAAAGAGTGGTAAACCAAAATATATTTTTGCCAAGCAAATTTCCTCATGGTATAAGAAGTTTCATTGAACTTGTATGTGTGATCTGCTTCCATTGGCAAGAATTAAGTTTCCGTGAGGGAAAAACTAAAAAATCAATTTTAATGTTTATTTACATTGGCCTAAGAAGTGAAAAATGTCAAGTATTATTGTTCTCCAAAGTACACAAGTTATGAAAATGTTTTTCTGTATCTAGAATGTAAAAACCATATTCTATGATCAGCCCTGGATTGTTTTGACAAAACACAAAGTTGAAGTTGTCCCCACAATTAATTCTGAAATATAATCCAGGCAACAACAGTTACATTCATAAAATGAATGCAGAATGTTTTGAATTTATTATTGGAGACATAAATACATTTTTAACAGGAAGATACTCAAATTCTACTGAAAGAAGTCACTACTATTTTGTATATAGTGTTTTGAACATGACTTAATTTGAAATAGCATTAATTTAATAAAGAAAGAGAGTGAAATATTTTATATCAGAGATAAAGTTCAAAAGTAAGAACCATAGAACTTTCCATATATCTTCTCAAACCACTGCCCTCCAGAAACTATGAATCACTTTTCCAATGTTACATAATCTATCTGGCTCCTGTTGCTTCATTTACAATATACTGATAAAGTCTCATTTTTTTTAAAATTTTTTTATTTTTTTCAGCATAACAGTATTCATTATTTTTGCACCACACCCAGTGCTCCATGCAATCCGTGCCCTCTACAATACCCACCACCTGGTGCCCCCAACCTCCCACCCCCCACCCCTTCAAAATTCTCAGATCGTTTTTCAGAGTCCATAGTCTCTCATGGTTCACCTCCCCTTCCAATTTCCCTCAACTCCCTTCTCCTCTCCATCTCCCCTTGTCCTCCATTCTATTTGTTATGCTCCACAAATAAGTGAAACCATATGATAATTGACTCTCTCTGCTTGACTTATTTCACTCAGCATAATCTCTTCCAGTCCCGTCCATGTTGCTACAAAACTTGGGGATTCATCCTTTCTTTCTTTCTTTCTTTTTTTTTTTTTTTTTTTACAGCTTTATAAACATATATTTTTATCCCCAGGGGTACAGGTCTGTGAATCGCCAGGTTTACACACTTCACAGCACTCACCATAGCACATACCCTCCCCAATATCCATAACCCCACCCCCCTCTCCCAAACCCCTTCCCCCCATCAACCCTCAGTTTGTTTAGTGAGATTAAGAGTCACTTATGGTTTGTCTCCCTCCCAATCCCATCTTGTTTCATTTACTCTTCTCCTACCCCCTTAAGCCCCCCATGTTGCATCTCCTTTCCCTCATATCAGGGAGATCATATGATAGTTGTCTTTCTCCGATTGACTTATTTCGCTAAGCATGATACCCTCTAGTTCCATCCACATCGTCGCAAATGGCAAGATTTCATTTCTTTTGATGGCTGCATAGTATTCCATTGTGTATATATACCACATCTTCTTTATCCATTCGTCTGTAGATGGACATCTAGGTTCTTTCCATAGTTTGGCTATTGTAGACATTGCTGCTATAAACATTCAGGTGCATGTGCCCCTTCGGATCACTACGTTTGTATCTTTAGGGTAAATACCCAGCAGTGCAATTGCAGGGTCATAGGGTAGTTCTATTTTCAACATTTTGAGGAACCTCCATGCTGTTTTCCAGAGTGGTTGCACCAGCTTGCATTCCCACCAACAGTGTAGGAGGGTTCCCCTTTCTCCACATCCTCGCCAGCATCTGTCATTTCCTGACTTGTTAATTTTAGCCATTCTGACTGGTGTGAGGTGATATCTCATGGTGGTTTTGATTTGTATTTCCCTGATGCCGAGTGAATAAAGTCTCATTTTTGTCTGAGTATTTGAGGACTCGGACAAATGGGTTTTTTAGAGATCCTTGCTAGGTTCAAAATCACTGATCCTTAAAACAAAACAAAATCATTGATTCTTTGATTAAATTTATGCCTTAAAAAATCTGTTTTAAACTAACTTTCATATACTCTAATTTATTATCAAGTATTTTTTAAAATATGTTTTTAAAAGAGTTACTATTTGTTGCCAGATATTTTTCACTAAATTTCTTAGAACACACACTGAGTTGTAGTTTTTCAACAAAACATTTAAAATCCTCAAGGCAATTCTAATTTAAAATTATCTTACTATATGATATAAATAAAACATTAAATTATGACAAAAACACATAATTCCATCAAATATAAATGCTGTTTCATTCTTTTAGTGGAGGAGCAATAGAAGAATTCTTTATTTCTTCCTTTTATTTAGAAGGAAATTAGAAAGAATTTTCTGTAGTCAGAAGGTATGATTTATGCTATGCATAATACGCATAGGAGAGAATGAGGGAGGAGGAAAGAAAAATTAAGGTATTTTATCTATTGCAGACATATCCAGAGACATTATGAATTTGATTTCAGAGCACCACAATAGAGTGAATATTGCAATAAAGCAAATATGGCAATAAAGGGAGTCAAATGGATTTTTTGGTTTCTTAGTGCATTCAAAAGTTACATTTGCCCTTGACTATAATTTATCAAGTGTGCAACAGCATTATGTCTAAAAAAAAAGCACATGCCTCAATTAAAAAGTGCTTTATTGCTAAAAATTTCCAACCATCACCTAAGATTTTAGCAAGTTGTAATCTTTTTGCTAATGGAGGGTCTTGTCTTGATGTTGATGGCTGCTGACTGATCAGGGTGGTGGTTGTTGAAGTTTGGGGTGACTGTGATAATTTCTTAAAAAAAGGACAACAATAGATTGACTCCTCCTTTCACAAATGATTTCTTCATAACATGCAATGTTGTTTGATAGCATTTTACCCACAGTAGAACCTCTATTAAATGGGAGTCAATCTTCTCAATCTGTGCCACTGGTTTATCAACTAAGTTTATGAAATTTCTAAATCTTTTGCAGTCATTTTAACAGTCTTCACAGCATCTTTACCAGAGGTAAATTCCATCTCAGGAAATCAATTTCTTTGCTCATCCATAAGAAACAACTCCTCATCCATTCAAGTTTTATTGTGAGATTACAGCAATTCAGTCACATCTTCAGGTTCCACTCCTAATTCTAGTTCTCTTTCTATTTCCTCCACATCTGCTGTTACTTCCTCTACTGAAGGCTTGAATCTCTCAAAGTCATGCATGAGGATTGAAGTCAACTTCTTCCAACTTCCCATTAATGTTGCTATTTTGACCTCTTCCTATAAATCATAAATGTTCTTAATGGGATCTAGAATGGTGAAACGTTTCCAGAAGGTTTTCAGTTTACTTTGCCCAGATGCATCCAAGGAACCACTACATATGTCAGCTATAAACTTACAAAATATACTTCTTAAATACTAAGACTTGAAAGTCACAAATACTTCTTAATAATTGAGCTTCAGAATGGATATTTGTTAGCAGGCATGAAAGCAACATTAATCTCATTGTACATCTCCCTCGGAGTTCTTAGATGACCAAGTGTCTTGTCAATGAACACTAATACTTTGAAAGATTTTTTTTTTCTTCTGAGCAATAGGTTTCAAAAGTGGGTTTTAAATATTCAGTAAATCATGTTGTAAACAGATGGGCTGTCATCCAGGTTTTGTTATTCCATTTATAGAACATACACAGAATAGACTTCCCATAATTCCTAAGAACTCTAAAAATTTCAGAATGGTAAGTAAGCATTGGTTTCAACTTAAAGTCACCACTGCATTCACCCTTGACAAGTGAGCCAGCCTCTCCTTTGAAATTCTGAAATCAAGCATTGACTTCTCTCTAGCTGTGAGATGGCAGCTTCTTCCAAAAAAGTTTGTTCAAGACAGTAAAAATTTGTTGTTTAGTGTATCTACTTTTATTACTTATCTGAGGTGGGTCTTCTGGGTAAATTGCTGCAGCTTCTCCATCAGCACGTGCTGCCCCTCGTGCACTTTACGTTACAGAGATGGCTTCTTTCTTTCATCCTCATGAACCAAATCTGCTACTTTCAAACTTTTCTTCTGCAGGTTTACCTCCTCTCTCAGTCTCCATGTAATTGAAGAGGATTAGGGCCTTGCTCTGGATTAGATTTTGGCCAAAGGGAATGTTGAGGCTGGTTTGACCTTCTGTCCAGACCACTAAAACTTCCCCCATATCAGCAGTAAGGCTATTTCACCTTCCTGTCATTTGTGTATTCAACCTTCAATAATTTATCCTTTGCATTCACAATTTGGTTAACTGATGCAAGAGGCCTAGCTTTTGTCCTGTCTTGGCTTGTGATGTGCCTTCCTCACTAAGCTTAATAACTTCTAGCTTTTGATTTAAATAAAGTGAGAGATGTGTGACTCTTCATTTCACTCGAACCCTTAGAGGCCAATGAAGGGTTATTAACTGGACTAATATTAATGTCATGTGTCTCAGGCAATAGGGAGGCCTGACGAAAGGGAGAAAGATGGGGAAACAGCTGGTGCATAGAGCAGTCGGAATACACACAACATTTATTAAGTTTGCCATTTTATACAAGAATAGTTCATGGCACCCCCAAACAATTAGAATAGTAACATCAAAGATCACTGATCACTGATCACCATAACAAATATAACAATAAAGGCAAAATTTAAGGTATTGTGAGAACTTCCAATGTGACACAGAGACACAAAGTAAGCAAATGCTGTTGGAAAAAAATGGCCCCTACAGACTTGCTTAATGCAGGGTTGCTACAAACCTTCAATTTGTTAAAAACAAAACAAAACAAAACAAACAAAAGGCAACCAAAACCCCCCCACACAATTATCTGCAAAGTGTTACAAAGCAAAGTGCAACAAAATGAGGTAATGAGGTATGACTTTATAGTCAATTTAAATAGATACTAACAAAACAAAAAACCAGAAATTTAAGGGGAGTGTTCTTCTATATTCTCAAAAGGCATAATATTCTGGTCACAGGTAAATCTGTATTAATATTTGCAAAGAAAAAATTTTTCATGTATTTGTTCTTTTTAACAACACCATGTATTATTACATCTATTAATTTTATTAAATAGCTCTACTATAAGCATATATTATCTTGCATGCTTTTAATAGTAAGATGATATATTTTAATATATATTTTCATGCATATATAATAGATGTATATACATATATCTGCTAAATATTTGCATATATTTAACAATTATAGTTTGTTTTTTTTTTTTTTTTTAGTTTCAAGTGTAGAATTTAGTGATACATCATTCACATACAACACCGAGGGCTCATCCCAAGCACTCTCCTTAATACTCATCACCCATTTAATCCATCACCCCTCCAGTAACCTCAGTTTGTTCTCTATAGTTAAAAGTATGTTTGCTGGCTTGCCTCTCTCTCTTTTTTTTTCTTTCTATGTTCATGTTTTGTTTCCTAAATTCCACATATGAGTGAAATCATATGGCTTTTGTCTTCTCTGAATGACTTATTTCACTCAGCACAATACTCTCTAGTTCTACCCGTGTCGTTTTAAATTCTTGCATGATTTTTAAAAGAATGAATTTTGGAGGGGCGCCTGGGTGGCTCAGTGGGTTAAAGCCTCTGCCTTCGGCTCAGATTGTGATCCCAGGGTCCTAGGATCGAGCCCCGCATCGGGCTCTCTGCTCAGCAGGGAACCTGCTTCCTCCTCTCTCTCTCTGCCTGCCTCTCTGTCTACTTGTAATCTGTCAAATAAATAATAAATCTTTAAAAAAAAAAAGAATGAATTTTGGAGCTAGATTACTAAAGTTGAAATCTGAGTTACATCACTTACAATTTCCTCATTTGAAAATTTATAATAAAAACAGTGCTTTGCAACCTAAACATGGAGAGGATTTGAGGGTAAAATGTATGCAAACACACACCCACAAACACACATAAATGTATTTTGTTTGGAATACTGTCTGGCATATAGTAAGTGTTACAAAATGTGTTACAATATTCTATATTTCTATCAACTGAGATATTACTCCTCAGAAAACATAAAGTTAGTATTGTTTAAGTTTGATTTAAAGTAAAACTTCTGATATGACTATGGTTGAGAGACATATTAATTAAGACAGAAAACATATTTGAATACATGAAAATAATTGAAATCATGTTTATGTCAACAACATTTTTGTTTAGACAGTGTTGATATCATATGCTTTGGAATTCATAAAGTTAATATAAAATCAGTTAGTTCATGATGACATAGCCATTGTGATGCCTCATTGTGTTGATATTATTTTGTTGCTAAAATTGCTTTCATTTTCTTATGGCAGAACTCTGAATGCAAGATAGAATAATTTTAGTTTCTGATTATTCTAAAAGTAAATTCTAAGATGCTACTGGCATTTTAATTAAATTTTCTGAATAGTAATACAAAGTTTATGATTTCCCCCCAAGAATTACATGATCAATCACGGTTATATTACATTGCATAAGGTACAAGTGGAATTCTAATATTAGTATTAGAAGACAAGTTATTGTGACACTAACTTTGGGTATGTAGATTTCTCAGTCCATCAAATTAACAGTATTTTTTCTGTTGAAAATAAAGCCTTCCTCCTCTTTATTCTTAAATACCTAGATAATCTGTGTACAGAAATAGACATAGGGGCACTTGAGTGGCCCAGTCAGTTAAGTGTCTGGCTTGGTTTCAGCTCAGGTCATGCTCTCACAGTCCTGAATGGAGCACTGTATCAGGCTCCACGCTCAGTGGGGAGTCTTTTTGAGATTTTTCTCTCTCTCTCTCTCTCCTTCTTCCCCTCCCCTTGCTCATACTCTTAAAAAAAAAAAGAAAGAAATAGATATAAAGATATAACTTAGATAGAGATAAATATAGACATAGAAATAAGGATCAGGAGAAGGTTAGAGATATATCTGCAATAACAAAAACAGTAACATGTCTAATTTTACTTCCCATCTTATTTATATTAAATCTCTTTTGACCTTTATTTGATGAGTCAATTTTAGTCAAAATTCCATGATTCTGAAAATCTGGAGATGATGATGATGATCATTGTTTTCTCCGTAAAACCTTAAAAAAAGTAACTGGCATATGGTCAGCATTCAATAAATTTTTAAATAAACACATTAAAAATATTATAGGTCAACATCCCAGCTACGTATATTTTGCTGGTTAGGTTAAGCAAATACAACAGAACTCAGAATCTTATGACTCAAATATTATAAACTGTTACCTGAGCTAAAATACTAAGAACATATTAGGCCAGGTCTAAGAGAGTAATTATGTTGTCTACTAAATGGGGTTTCTGTGAGCTTCCTAGAGCTGTCTCAAGAAAGTACCAACATCTTGGTAGCTTGAAACAACACAAATTTACTGTCTCACAGTTCTGGGCACTGGAAGTACAAAATCAAGGCGTCGGCAGGGTCATGTTCCGTCTTTAACTTGGAGAGGATATTTCCTTCTTGGCCTCCACTGGTTTATAGTTGCCCAGACATTCCTTGGCTTGTGACCCCATAATTTCAATCTTTGCCTTCAGCTTCACATGGTGTTCTCCCCGTCCCTCTTCACACTGCCTTCCTTTGCTATGTGTCTGTTTCTGTGTCCAAATTTCCCCTTTAGGAAGGACACCAGCCATATTGGATTAGGGTCCACGCTAATAACCTCATTTTAACCTGATCACCTCTGTAAAGATCCTATGTCCATATAAGGTCACATTTGGAGGTCCAGGTGGTTTGGACTTCAACACAGTTTTATTGCGGGATAGAATTCAACCCATAACAGGTTTCAGTGTTCATTTAGGCGGGTCTTTTTCTTTCCAAATAACTGGATCTACTCAGTTAGACAAGTACATTTGAAGCAGAGAACAATGAGTGGAGTATTGAATTTATTAAGAAAATAAGACATGGTAAGTGCTCAGTAAGTATTTGCTGAGTGAATGCATTAATCAGCTTCATGTTATCATAAAATAGAATCATGGAATTCTAAAAGCAATGGAGTAAATATTGTACTGCTTCACATATTAAAAAAAAACAAAACCTACATCTGTAGTTCTGTATTTTAATAGGATCAAATTCAGGATGGTACCAAATTCACTGGGCACTTGGCAGGTTTCCAGACAAGTGGAACAATATATGCAGATGCACTATGAATACAGGATGTTATTTTATTTTTATTTTATTATTTTTATTTTTTTTTTAAGATTTTATTTATTTATTTGACAGAGAGAGATCACAAGCAGGCAGAGAGGCAGGCAGAGAGACAGGAGGAAGCAGGCTCCCTGCTGAGCAGAGAGCCCGATGCAGGACTCGATCCCAGGACTCCGAGATCATGACCTGAGCCGAAGGCAGCAGCTTAACCCACTGAGCCACCCAGGTGCCCCAGGATGTTATTTTAAAGAAAAAATGGAAATTAGACTTTATGGCTGTGTATTTTGTACTAGTTGCCAAATTATAAAGGGGTCATATGTCAAGGGTTCACTTAATTTGTGTTGGTTGAATTGATATTTTCTAGGGTTTCTAGGTTTAGAGAAAAAAGAGTTGAATTTGAAATTAAATAACACATAATTTTAGTATATATTGTGTTCAATATATATTTGGTAATCCTTTTTTTCCTTTACTTCCAGAGTGACTTTTATTCTATTATTTTTGTAAATAAATTTTGGAAAAGATGTGGTAAACTCAGTCTATTGTTGATGAGGTAGAAAAAAGAAAACAGAAACATAATTAGTAGGAAATAAACTTCTATGCAGTTTATGACAACCTTTTTTTTTATGAGTCATCTCAAGTCAAGAGTTTAGAGCTCACAGGACATGTAAACTTACACTAAGCAATTAAAATGTATTTTTAAATTACACTTTTAAAATTTATTTTCATTTAATTAGGTAATTGTAATTATGTAATTATATATGTCCTGGTTTCTATCGTGGCTGTACCAATATTCATTTCCATCAATAGTGCGCAGGGCAGGGGTTCCCTTTTCTCCACATTCACACCAATCCTTGTTATCTGTCCTTTTTAATTTTTTTAAAAGATTTTATTTATATATTTGAGAGAGAAGGAGCCTACAAGCAGGGGGAAGGGTAGGCAGAGGCAGTAGCAGGCTCCCTGCTGAGCAAAGAGCCTGATGTGGCGCTTGACCCTAGGACCCTGGGATCATGACCTGAGCCAAAGGCAGCCGCTTAATGGACCGAACCACCCAGGTGTCCCATCTCTTGTCTTTTTACTATCTCTAGTCTAACAGTTATAAGGTGATATTTCATTGGTGACTGTATTTGCATTTCCCTGATGATCAGTGATGTCGAGCACATTTTCACATGCCTGTTGGCTAGACCCCCGACCGATGGGACTGCATCTGGGATCTAGACAAGCAGGGTTGTCAGATCATATGGCTGTTCCCAGGTCTACAGTTGAGTCTGCAGGCAGCAGGCCTGTTACTAGTGCAGGGGCAGATGTGAATGAGGGTGCCTCTGAGACCACAGGCCGGTGAACAGGCCCACTTCTGGGGCTGCCATGGACAAATAGTGGTCCTTTTACCAGGGAAATAGATGGGTGTGGGTCCTTCTGGGTCCCTGCACAGGCTCCTGCCAAGTGCCTGGACAGGCAGCTAGCCATGCAGAACTGCTCTGGGATGGATAAAGTGGTACAAAAGCCAGGTCACAGGCCCATTTCAGGTTCTGCAATCGGGTCTGTAGCCACCGGGCCGATCACCAAGGGTATACGTGGAATGGGGAGGTATGACTGTTCTTGGGTCCCTTAGAGGATTCATTGCAGACCTAAGCCAAGTAGGGCTGTAGCAAAGTCTGTAAAGGCAACTGGTCTGCTTTTGGTCTGCAGAAGGGACCACATTGGCAAGCTTACCACCAGAGCTCAGACTTGCTTTTTGAAAGCTGCGTTCTTTGCTCTTGAGCTTCGCTGAAGTTTTGAATCTTCCTACCTGGCTTCCAAATCTCCCATCGAGGCACTTTTGTCCATGGATGGCCTCCAGATTATCATTTATGTGTGGGAACAGAAGCTGGGGACTTCTTATTCTGCTGTTTCATTAACATTGCTCCCTAGCAAGTGGTTTTTCATGTGCTCATAACACACAGTTGAAGGGTTGATCACTATATGTTTTCCTAAAGAATATATAAAAAACTTTGGAAAATTCATTTATAATTTCTGGAATTCCCATGCCTTCTAGAGATTCTCACTCTTTCCCTTAAATAATGCTAGAAGAATCATTACTGAGATTTTATCTTGAGTTTTCCATTATGTAGACTGAATGAACAACATGTCCAAGCACATTTGTTATTAACCTTGAAAGGTTTCTAAGATATTTCTCATTTTATATTAATTTACATTTAGATTAATGGGCCTTTGAGAACACTGGTGGGGGCAAACTATCCTCATGAGTATCTAATTTACAACACATCACTTGCAATGAAATTATACCTGCGGAAAGCCAATCTCATCTATCTATATTGTTTGCTGCTCATGTTGTTATCAAGAAAAATGACATTTCCTTTTACCTTCATATTATTAATATATATTCTGCTAGGTATAAAATATACTATTTAACATACCAAGAGAAAAGGTAGATATTAGATATTAAGACTGATTTTGTTCAAGCCTATCATTGGAAATCACTGTGGCTTTCTAAATACTTGATAAAATAATAAATACATCATGTGAATAATTCAGTTGGGATAAGAATAGAATGGGCAGAATTAGTAAAGTGAAGCAGCATACACATCTAAAAAACAACCAAATTTGTTTTAATTTAATTTTAACATCAGTTGTCATTTTGGTTTACAGAGTAAAATAGAAAGTGGTGGGATAGATACCTTTCAATTAATGAATTCATAATCATTCTCCTATAAAATCTTATACATTATCATTAGAGATAATTCAGAAAATGGAATAAATTCTGTAGGAAGTATGGTAAAACACTAAAGGATTATGTAGTGACAGCATTTTCTGCAATGGATGCTTGAGTATATTCCACGATGCTCTTTTTTATATGAGACTACTGTTAATGATGGGCACAAAACATTAAGCATAACTCAGTGAAGCAATTCTGCAAGGTGCTAAATTATATAGACCAGATGTGTAGCCTTCTGGGGGTGAAGCTAAATTCGGGATGTATTTAGAGTAGGAATAAGATATATAACAATTATATCTCTTGTATATACCCTAGAGTCATTTCCACATATGTGCACAAATTAGGATAATGTGTGTGTTATGATAATAATTGTACAATTGTGTGCAAACCAAAAATAAATGATAAAATAACATGCATGTATATAAATTATGAACTGAGTAAATAATATATTGTATATCTTTTGAAAATATTTTATATTGGTAACTAGATAATTTAATTCTATATAAATAGCCATGTAATTAATAGTAATTAATTAAATTAATTAAAAGTAATTAATCAAAACAGTATTGGGTACAAAAATAAAAGCAGTAAGAAGCTGGAAAGAAATGACACTAATTATGTAAATTAAGGAAGTACAGTGCTAAATGCTGATTGTTGCCTTTATAGGTCATAATGATCAAATATTTGTGATTTACTATAGTTTGTAAGTTTATTTTACTATATTTACTATATTTAATTCAGAACATGAACATGTTTGTAAATATTTAAAATAAGTATACATCCCAATCAGACTACTTGAGGTTAGCAAGCAATAACATCAGAAGGTAAATTTTCAAGTGTACTTTACCATTCTTGTGATGCAGTATTTTCAAATATTTGTTTTTCACATGTATCTCTTTGATAGAATCTGAAATACTTAGTCTTGATGTGTTTTCTGGAGACAGAATGGAGTCAATATTGTTGACTACTTGTTGAAAGTGTGTCCATGTATAAAAGTAGTTAACTTGATATCCCTTTCTTTATTTAAAAAAATTAAGGAGTTTGCTTGATATCTGCTGGGATAAAAACCCATTCACTTCTGTTATAAAGGTAGAGTTAAATAATATCTTCAAATATAAATTTTCCTGAAGAATATTGTTAAAACTCACTCCTTCAAAGTATAAGGGACAAATAAAATTTCAATATCTGCATCTAAGAATATGGGTAAACCATTTTTTATAAGAATTTGTTTAAAGGATACATTCCAGTGTGCTCATTCTCTCTGACACATCTGTGTAAGGCAAGTCATTTAGCCTATATTAATCCTTAGTTCTGAGTGGAAATATTTAAAATCTTAAAATATTAACATTAAAATAACAGATAATTATTAAAAAGAAAAAGACAATGAAAAGACTTCTTAGCAGTATAAAAGAAAGTACATAAAATCAGTCTGGCATAGAAGTAGAATTCAACAAAGGACACAGAGAAGAAATATATCATATCAGATGTGAATGATTAGTTTTTAGCTACAGAAACTAACCCATCAAAAAAATAAAGTATATTCCCACGTCTAATAGGATTAACTGACTTTTAACAAATTACAACTTTTAACTATGGGTCTAGATATGAAAGTGAAAGCTTCATATTTTCAGGAATCTAAGTCCATTTTTTAGCTTACTTTTCTGTGAATTTTATTCTACAAATAAATTTTATTTTAGAATTTAATCATTCTATATTTATATTTTATTTTTTAAATGTTCTTATGGTATTCTTTGCCAACCAGATTATTGACATGGAATATTAGTGTTTAAATGTGAAGCGTCCATGCAGATATTTGAGTCTAATTTACACTTTAAAAGGAATATTCTGTGGACATAAGATTTTATGGCACTATAGGAAACTTTGAAATTTGTTAACTAATGCAATTTTGGATTATTTCTCTTTTTCTTATTTCTGTGAATTTCCTGAACTTGTTTTCAGATACTAAAACTTTAAGATTTAATCTAACACTAAAGGAAATGCTAAAACAATGCCTATTGAAATTTTATTGCAATAGAACTTAATTCTCTTTTGCTAAAGCCAAGATTTATTCACAGAAATTTAAAACTTAGTATAGGTGTTATCCTTAACTACTGGATAGATATTTCAATTATATTAAAGTAAACATATAAACTTACTCCTTGTCCTTTCAGATTAAGCTATTTCTCTTAAGTTAGATAATTTTATTATAATTTATTATCTATATCTATATTAGCTATAAAGTATGATCCGTTTTTTAAATTATGAGTTATATTGTATCCAAAAATAAAGTCCTTTCATTGCTCCCTTTCCCTCCTTTGCTTCTAATTATCACAATCAAGTTAATTAACATATCTGTCTACTGACATATTTACCCCCTCCCTCCTTTTTTTATGTGAGAACAACGGAGATCTATCAGCATATTTCAAGTATACAATACATTATTATCAACTATAGTCCCCATGTTATACATTAGGTTCTATTAATTATTTAATTATCTCATATATGGGTTAAGCCATTATTTTTAATTAATTTTCATGTAATAATTCACAGATTAGATGTTTACATGCATGACTGTGTGTATATTTGCATGTAGATACTGTGTTTCTCAGTATTTTAGTACTGAAAAATTCATAAACTTTAAACAGACTTGAATATATCAATAGTATATCTGTAAGAGCATGGAATGACAATACTTATTTTATACTTAACCTAAACACAAATTTGATCATGGAAATTATTGTCAGTCTAAAGCTCAAAGAATCATATACAGTTTAGTAAACTATCTGTCATGTTTCTGAATACTCAGCAGGTTGAACATCCTTAGTTATAATTGGAAGATTCCAGCCAAAGCCTTGCACACCAAAGCAAATCCAGAAATAGAAATTTCTAGAATCATCCCTAGCTAGTATACAGACTTGGAAAGAGACTCTGAAACCAGAAGCATTACAAACTTAAGTTTGAAAATGAGTAAGGGGATAAATGTCCTAACACTCCTTTTGAGTAATGACCAAATCATCAGCCCTGATGGCAGCAGCAGTGACAGTCTGGTATTCTGTCAAGATTGAGTATTTCAAGAAGAGAATAGCTTCAGTTGAGAAACAGCAGTTGTATCATCTTTAAGTTTTTTTTTTTTTTTTTTTTTTAAGATGTTATTTATCTGTTTGACAAAGAGGCAGCTAGAGAGGGAACACAAGCAGGGGGAGTGGGTGAGGGAGAAGCAGGCTCTCTGTTGAGCAGGGAGACAGATGTGAGGCTGAATCCCAGGACTCTGGGACCATGACCTGAGCCGAAGGCAGACGCTTAATGATTGAGCCACCCAGGCTCCCCTGGTCATTTTTAATACATATATTTTTAGGTACCATTCCTGGTATTTGTTTTCTATCCCTCAAAACAATTATTGTAACAACCTCATATTATTTTACTGAATCCATTTTTGCTTATTCAGCGTCTGTTGCTTGCAACTGAAACTTCTGCATGACCCAGAAAAATCTCATATCCATTGAAGAGTTTGTGTTGCTCTAACATATAAGTGACAGAAAACCTGACAATAACTTGAAAATGGTTCTCCCCGATGCCCCCCAATGTCCTAAGATATCCAAAAGGTGATTACTTCAATGATTCAAAGGCATGAAGTTGACAGGCTAAGATTTTTGTATTTGTCTTAGCTTTTTTCCTGTGGGACCACATGGCGATTGTTAGAGATTCAGCCATTAAGACAGATTTCCTGCAGTAAAGTAAGTTAAAAAAAATAATAATGCAATGGTAAAAAGAGGCAGACATATTAGGGCATGAAAACTCATGCAGAATTTTCTAGTGGACTTACACTTGTGCCTAATTGGTTCACATTGTGTCGAGAATCACCGTAAATGGGATACCTGGGTGGCTCAGTCATTAAGCCACTGCCTTCAGCTCAGGTCATGATCCAGGGGTCCTGAGATCTAGCCCCACATAGTGTTCTCAGCAGGAAGCCTGCTTCTCCTTCTCCCACTCCCCTGCTTGTGTTCTCTTCCAGCTGTGCCTTTCTCTTTCTCTGTCAAATAAATAAATAAAATCTTAAAAAAAAAATCACCATAATGCAATATACACAAATGACTGTAGTTTATAGCAGAGTACATTGCTGCCCCAAATTAACAGGGGTTGGTTTTAGAAAAGAATTTAACCTGACCATATCATTCTGGGTCAAAAGCAGTTAATCTAAAGCACTGCAACTATTTTACGCCAAAAGATACTTATTCAATACCGAGCATATAATGTTTGTAACAATCACCAAAAGCTAGAGGAATATATATATATATAATATATATAATATTTAATATTAATATATTAATATTAATTAATTAACTAATATAATTAATATTAATATATTTAATAAATATATATATAAAATTTATATATAGGTGTGTGCGTGCGTGTGTGTGTGTGTGCTTATATATATATATATATATATATATATATTTTTTTTTTTTTTTTTTTTCTGCTATGACAGACAATGCCAAAAAGTTTTTTTTATATAATCAAAAGGTTTGGAAATTTTCAGGACAAACTTTCAGGATCTGATTTCACAATTAGCATTATTTAAATGCTAGAGTTACATTATATATAAGTAGCATAAGCATTGTATAAAAGTAGTGAAAGTCTTAAGTACTGAGAAATATTTTCAAAAAGATTATAATTTATTTATTTTTACCTTTTTGTTTTCCTATCAAAATTACGGGCTTTGTCTGTTTTCTTCAAAGACAAAAATAAACATAACTAATTCTTCATTTAAAGTTTCTAAGAAATAATAAATGAATTATTGAGGAAAATGTCTTCTTCTGTGATTAGTTACACTCTTTGGAAAACCTCTATGATTATCTCGCAACAATTGTCTTCATTAATTAGGAATATAGTTTTCTCCATCTTCTAAATTCAGTTAAAAGTAAAATAAAAGTGTAATATCCATATGGACTTATGGCTACAAAGCTGCCTTTTAGAAAATGCTCTCTAAAAGAAGTAACTGTCCAGAAGTTATTTAGTTTGCTGTAATGTTATTTTAATTAGCAATTTTGAGGATTAATCCTTAAAAAGTTAATCTGATAAACTGCCGTTCCAATAATGGAAATTAGAAAAAATTCACCAAAAAGATATCCCAATATAGAATTATTTCATGCGCAGCAATCAGCAACCATTCTCATGTGAATACCACCCAACATTTTCTCCCAGGAAAAGGAACACAGTCCATGTTTTTTCTGCAATCAAAACTTAGGGATAGCTCTCATTTAAGACACTCCTACGGTCCTGTAGAATTTTAGCACTGGTTGCTTTTCCCTGAGCATTTGAATTCTGGACTCTGAAGGCTGGGGTAAAAGCCTAGTATAAATGTAATTGAGTTTTTAAAGGTTTCTCTAAAGTTCAGCAGGGATTTAAAATGAAGAATTTCAAGCCTGCCTGGCTATAAATAAAATATGTTCTTTAATGTTGGAACCAAGCATTTTTTTTTCTTGTCAGCAGAAGGAGGGAAAAAATTACCATTGGAGAAAAATGAAATATGACTCATAAATGACTGATAATCAAAATAGTTTTCCAACCTTGCACTGCTGTTTTTGTTATGAGGGGTCAAAGTGCTTATGATATTACTCCTCCTTTTCTTTTGTCATCAGAGGGGTTAGGTGGGATCTAGATTAAACTGTCTCAATTAGGAATTTTTTCAACTATTCAGCTCAAAATGAGTTGGTGGAAAGAAAAAATATATGCACATGGCATATATATACATACATATATACACAAATAAAACACACACATATATACACATATGTGTATCTATATAGCTGCTTATCATTCTGTATTCTTATAGAAGAAATGTATTTAAATATTAATAACTGCAGAATATGGCTACCTAAACAATAGGAAATAATATCTTAGACAACAATAAAAAGGCAAAGTACATGTAATAAAATAAAAATATTTATAATATGTTAAGACTGAATGAAGAACAGAGAACATGTAAAATAATTAAATAGCTTAATGAGAAGAATTTAGAGATTCTAGTTAATAATAATATTAATAATAACTCTAATTTATAGATATTATTCATAATATAGATATATTTAGAATACATTATATTGTATAAATGATATATAAATATAAATGATATAGATATTATTTATAGATATAATAATAATAAATAATAATAACTCTAGAGTTATCTAGTTATTCTTATATAATTAATTTTATATTATAAGGTAGCAATTAATGGCACCAGAACTCACATAATGTGCCAATTTTTAAATACAGACTTATACTTATCTTCTAAAAATCAGAAACATTACTGAGGATCAGTTTCTCTCAGGCAGGAACAATCGTATCAATAAAGAAATGATCTCTACTTGTTGCATATGATTTACCTTGCATAAAATACGTTAATTCAAATCTGAGTCAAGAAGTCATTTCTCCATTAACACTAAAGAATACATAGAGTTAGAAGATCATTTTTAATCATCTTGTTATTTTCTTATCTATTCAATAGGAACTTCCATTTATTTTCCAATAATAAACAGGCATACTTATATTTAAAATAAATATCATAAAAATAATCTGAGTATTAACTTGCTCTTAGCAGTATTATTACTATAGCTATACTTCAAATAAGACTATTTTACCTCCACTACTACTACTACCTAAAAAGAAAGATGAACAATATGTTAATTTTTGTTGATCACTGTAAGACTTGAATAGTCCTAAATATTTTACATGAATTACTTCTATTATAAGCATTAAATAATGTTGGAATTCCATTAGGTTTGCATATGAGATCGAGGAGAGAAATAGAATATAATTGTAAAACAATTCCACAAAAATGTCACTCTCTTTTTTAAACTTCTACGGTTAATTTGACAACCAAATTGTTCACAAGCGCATTTATATCCACTGTGAAATAGGAACAATAAATACTATATAACTCCACTTAATCAAACCTCTAAAATGATTTCTTTTGTCCTTTTTGTTGTGCCAGCAAATATCTGGGCAACAAATATTTTCACCATATAAATTCTACACTGCATTAATTTTGTAGCTCATGACAAAATTATAGCTGATCCTAATAATGACCCAAGCCTCAGACTGACTTCTTGTTAGAGATTTTTGAAAAGTATATTTCAAAGCAGAAGTAAATGTACCGTTTTCCTATATGTTGATGAGGCAAAATGAGTAGATGAAACATACATTATCAGTCAAAATTTTACTCTGGTATCTAATAAATCTCTAAAAATATTTCTACTAAGAATGAATTTACACAAGTGTAATATTCACACATTTTTATTTGGTTTGCAATAAGAAACAGCAAGTAAGACATTTTAAATATTTTCAGAATGTAACTACAGATTTGGAAAGAAAATTGGATAAACAAGGTATAGAGAGCAAAAATTTGTCTGAAAAAGATGAATTAATTAAAACATTAACAGACTGAATTGAGTTTGTGTGTGTTTCCATTTTTTTCAAGTAGTGGCTCAGTAAAAATTATTATAAATACATTTTTAATAGTCATAATATATTATTTTCCACATAATCAGAAGATTTTTTTCTCACTGAATTTCCTTACAGTATTTACCAGATAAGAGTTGTGTAGTTCAATATAACATCACATAATTTATAGAATTATAATCAAGGGTCTTTATTTCCATTGTCTCTAATGCTTTTTTTTTTTTTAAATTATTAAGATTGTGTTTACTAGAAAATGCAACTGGTGGTTTTTACAACTTTTTACTTTTTTACTCCTTCACCGAAGATTAATGTATAAATATAATCTTTATAAAGAAAACTATTTGAAGTACTAGTCTCATATGGAAAAAAAAATTCATTTCTTGCTGCCTTTCAGTGACACTATTTTAGGTATCTATACTGTTTTATTGGCTATAGCTATGGGTTTGTCCCATTGCATTATTTAGATTATATTTACATTATGTTCTTAACCAATTCTTTACAAAAGAATTAAAGAGCATGATTCAGTTATTTTCTATATGGTTAAAGTAGGGCAGAAATAAATAGGTGCAGGAAGATATACAAATCTTCAAGAATAAATATTTGAGTGAGGATTGCCAATCATTATGCCACTGGATTTGACAAGCACCACGAGTTGATGGGAAATACATGTTGATGAGATTTTCCACTATAGCTATAGTATGGAGACTCTTTAAGTGTAGATTAATCTTGAGGCATCTGTTGTAGCCTTACTTGTTTCAAATCCTACCTAAGACTATGTATAGCTCAAATAATTCTGTTTGCTTTCACAACTGGGTTAGATACATGTAGCTTCCTTACCCACTTACGTAAAAGGGAAAATGCACTGCTAACAGCTTATGGGCTGGCCTTGGTTAAGTTTAACAAGAGTTTTATTATATAATTCACTGACTGTTCCAGTGTGAATTGATTTGGGGTATATCTACTATTCAAAATAATCAAGAAAACATCAAATAAAAATATTAACCTAGGAACATAAAGCATATGCAGTTCTAAGTTGAGAGAGGTATGAAAGTCTAGCATGAATTCAGTATACACTAGAGAACTAGAAAAATCTGAATAAAAAGTTGTATTGTTTTATGTAGATTATAAAAGAATATTAGAAGCCCACTTACTTAGACATTCTGATTCAATTGAATTTACAAACTATGCATTCTGAATTTGACTTGTATTCAATAATAAAACATCATGACCAAGTAACATTTATCCCAGAAATGGAAGGCTCTTTTCCAATCAGAAAACCTAAGGTTTTAATTGACAATGCACAGTCATACAGTTATCTCAAATGATGTAAATTTTTTGATGAATTCAACACTTGTGATTTAAAATATTTACCAAATAAAGATTGGAAGAAAATTTTTTTAACTTGTTAATATTTATAAACAAAAACCAATAGCAAACATATTTATTAGAGATATCAGATGCACTTTTTGGGAGCAAGAAAAGTGTCCACTATTATTGAGATATTTGCACTGGAGCTACTTGCAATTAAAAAAATAAAGAACAATTAAAAAAAAAGAAAAGTAAATCATTGTGAGGACTAAAAGAGGAAGGATGCACTGTCCTTATTTGTTAAGAGTAGTATCTTAATTAAAAAATCAACATAGTAATGAAACAAAAAAATTTGGCAAATTTTCCAAATGAAGCAAGAGGCATATCTCTAACCACCTAGAAAATCCATCTCTAGTAGCATATCTCTAACTACTTAGAAAATTTAAATTGTAAAAATAGACCTTTAAGTGTCAATAAAGACCTTAACATGTAATAATTAACTTAGGCAAGAATAGAGAAGTTTCTTAAAAAAATAAGTTTAGATTCCAATAAAAGCATTATGATTTGAATTCGTAAAGGAATATTCCAAAGGCCTAATCTAAGTAAGAAAAGACTTTATGAGAGACATATCCTTCATGGGGAATGGGTATTTATTTATATGGTACCACTCCCCTCTAGCCTTCCTATCTAATATAAAAGGAGGAGTGGAGGAGGGAAGAGCTATGAACACTTGTTAAGGTTAAATATCCACAACACAGAGGAGTAAAAGACTGATAATTAATCATAAGATTGCAGACTACTTCTCCCCTCTCCTCAGCCCCCCTAGTGCTTACTCTACTACCACATTAACAATACGCAAGTGTACTTATGAGGGATCCAGCTGAAAGTGTGGCAAGACACATACACTTTTGTCCCTTAGTAGGTGTCAAGAACAGAAAGTTTACTGGAAATTTCTCCAAATATTAGGAAATTAAGTAGCACATCTGTAAATAAAATGGCCTCAGGAGAACTTCACAAATATTTTGAACTAAATGAAACTAAAAATACAATAGGTCTAAATTTGTGGAATACAGTGAAATCAGTATTAGAAGATTTTTAACACTTAAAAATATATTTTGTTAATGAAAAAATATCTGAAATTAATTACCTAAGACCCATCTTTGGTTAAAAAAGCTAAGCCTAACGGAAGGAAAAGAAAATGAATAATAAAGGAATGAATAAAAATGAAAACAGAACAACAATAGTGAACATTAATGAAACTAAAAAAGTACCTTTCCAGAGATCACTAAAATTTGTAGATATCTAGTTAGAATAAGAAAAGAAAAAAAAAGGGGGATGATAATAATTAATATTAGAGGTGAAATAGGTCCTGATTACTAATCTCCTGGATATTAGAAGGATAATAAATGATTACTATAAACAACTCAGCTTAAATCCAAAAGTGGATGGAAATGAAAGACATAAATACCAAGTGTTAAAGATATCGAGCAAGTGCAGCTTTCATACCCTGCTAGAAGTACACATTAACACCTGCACTTCAAAAACTGGCTGCATATCCACTCAAGATGAACATAGAAATACCCATGACCACGTAAATACAAGTTAGATATATGGAACATAAATGTATATATTTGTATGCAAATAGATATGTCAAGATTGCACACAGAAGCCATACTTTTAAAAGCCTCAAAGTGGAAAGTATGCAAATGTTCATAAGCAATATAATTGACAAATACATTGTAGTGTATTCATAAAATGGAAATGAATGAACTACTTCCTGAAGCAACAGCATAAATGGATCTTGCAACTATTATATTTAGCAAAAGTTGCCAGACATTTCTATCTCTTTATTATTCAAAACAGGCAGAAGTAATTAATGGTGATAGGAGAATAGAGGTTAGTGTAAATGGATGTAAGTGTAGAAAAGATGATTGGTTGGTAATAAACCATTTTTTAAAAGATATTTATTTATTTGACAGACAGATCACAAGTAGGTAGAGAGGCAGGCAGAGAGAGAGAGAGAGAGAGAGAGAGAAGCAAGCTCCCTGCTGAGCACAGAGCCCATGCAGGGCTCAATCCCAGGGCCCTGGGATCATGACCTGAGCTGAAGGCTGAGGCTTTAATCCACTGAGGCTCCCAAGCGCCCCTAAACCATTTTTTTTTTTTGATCTGATGGTATTATATGGAATGTGTGTTTTGTGAAAATTAATCATTCTCTTTATTTAAGATCTGTGCAGTTTTCAACATGTTAGTTTATATAAAGTTTAAATAACATGTATATAAAAATCATGCATCCATGGGCTAGCCAAGATGAATTTTATTTTTTTAAATTTTTTAAGATGAATTTTAATAGAAATAAGCAGAGTAAGCATTCAGCCAGATTAAATTTAAGTATTAATAATTAGAGTAGCATGATATTCATGAATGTAGAGGCAAAGCTCAATAGAATGGAATGAAAAATTCAGGACTAGATTTAAACTATTATGGAAATTTAGGGAATCTCAATCCAATGCAGAAAAGATAGATTATTTCCTGAAGTGTGATGTAACCACAGACTAATCAGTTGGAAGTTTAAATTTGATGGTTCAAGAAATGGGGTAATATCATATTAGAAGAAAAGAAGGAAATATTCAAACAATTGAAATAGGCAAAGGTAGAATGCTCTGGGGGACAGCACCGATCAAATGATGTGAGGACTGCAAGACCTTTAATTTTGCACTTAGTGGTCAACTTGGATTTTCATTTTGATATGTGTAATTTTACTTAATGGAAATAAAAAATTCAAATTGCTTTATGGAAATCATATGGAGACCACATGATATGCAATCATGGAGATAAAGAACACTGGAGAATCACAATTTATATTTTGGAATAAAAATGATTTTTTGGATTATTTGCTTTTATATTCTAGTCTAGATAAATGTCTAAAACCAGACATAGTATAGAGATCTCAGTTCAGGTGTATATTCTTCTCATTTAGTTAATAGCTGTCAGTAGTTGCATTGAGAAAATCTCTGAAGTGTTTCTGGGATTAGTAAGAAAGCAAATGGGAAAATTTAGTTGTCTTTCAGGAGATAAGAAAGATGATGTGCTCCATATTCACCCTCTCTTTTATCAGCCAACATAGTGATATGCAATGTGCTTTGATGAGATCATTCTGTAAAATAAGTGAATATTTAAATAAAGTGACTCTATTAAAGCTTATTCAATTTTAGTGCCGCATACTCTAAAAATACATTTTCATAATGTCTCAAGGTAGAATGAATTGCTAGTAAAGTACGTATAGATTATCTGTTGATAAACCATATTTGAAATGGGGCTTGGTATTTTAAAAAATATATATATAATGTCCCTTACTATCACTTAATTCTTTGTTAAGGTTGGTAAAATAATTAGACCTAAAAATATTTTTTCCCATTATATTAAAAAGTAGTCATGTTAGGTGAGGCTATCTTAAAATTCCATTTATTTCTTTGTAACTTGTCCAAATCTACCATAAAAAAATTACTATCAGTAGGCTTTTCCAGTTATCCTGTTTACCTGACTATAGTGCATCCTTAACTTGGCACATTTTGTGGCTATTGTTTTTCCTGTTATTTTTGTTTGTTTATTTTATAATCTTTCAATGAATATTTTATTTTATGCATTTTTATTTTTTCAACCTACATTTTAATATCATTTCACTCTCAAGTTTTCTTAAACATTATACTCTTTGATGACTTTGCAAACCACACATTAGTTGTATTAAATACCCAGTATGATAGAAGTTAAAATTTAATTATAAGTATGCTACCATACCTGTTTATGAAGTGTGTTTCTCCAGCAAGAGTATATCTTACATAATGGGTAAAATATTTCTAAATCCATGTTTTGTAACCTGAAGGTTGCCTATATCCTAGGCATATAATATTAAAATGATAAGTCATTGATTATTAGAGGATGGATTTATTTCTTTACAGAAAAAAATCCAATGTCATGAGAAATCCATATTTTCCATAGTCACTAATTTTAAAATGTTAATTTTATAAAAAACAATAAATTTATTTTTAATATACTTTCATCTAATATAAGACGGTATTCCAATATTTGTGGAAGAAAGGTAGCAAATTCCTGAATTTCACTGTAGGCTCAAATAAAGTTTGCAACTGTGACCAGTTCTATGATGATTTGCTAAGGTCTTCTGCATTTAAAAGCTAAAACTCATCTGGTTTAAGGTTAAGATGACTAGGGCATAAATTTCCAACAGGGAAAACACGGTTTCAAAGACAAATTTTAAGAGAACAGGTGACTCACAGCACAGAGAACTATCATTATAAATTACAAACTTTACTCGGTCCACAACATTTGGGTTTTTCCCTTCTCTTTTTTCCTTTTCCTTTTTAAAAATAAAAAACTTGTAGATTTTCTGGCATGGAAGCTAAAAAGAAAGGATCAGCTATAAAGGAGAATATCTGAGTTATTGGCAAATACTTAGGTTAAAAATGAGGCTAATGTGAAATAGAATTTGCATTCTAGTCATCGGTGTGGTATATAATCATGAACTGTACGCAGTTAAATGAGTCTGTTGTCTGGCTGTAATGAATATCTACATCCATCCTAACAGTTAATGAGGAATAAATGACTTATTATCCATGAATGGCTGTGTCTAAACAGCTCTGCAACAAAAACAGAATATTAAAATGTGTAGCTAAAATAGATCTTAAATGATAATGAACTTACTTAGACTATTAATTAATTTTTAAATCATCATAAGATTCGTTGCTTTAGGATGAAATCAGCACTAGACAAAGTTGAAGCACAATGACAGTTTCAAAGTCTGAATTTTAAATTGGATTTAATGCATATTTTTATATGTTTGTGTATAGGCAGTTATATACAGTATGTATGTATGTATACATACTTCATACATATATAACTGTACATATATACATACATACACACATATCTAAACACTAGCACACATTTAAAGGAAAACTGTCCTTTGTGAGTCGTCTTTGCTACTTTAACAATAACAGCACATAACTAAATTTACCTACCCAAAAGCGCAGTCGATGTTCACTTGTAATGTATATAAATCTAATTTTAAAAATTTTAAATGAACATATGTAATGTATAAATCTAATTTTTAAAATGAGAGAATGCCGTATTAGAACTATGTTTTTGTTAAGCCTGAGGGGATTATTTTTTGTGAAAACTGTGTATTTTAGAACATAAGTTTTAAAAAGAACTTACAACTTTATTTTTTTCATAATGGTTCATTATGTTATTTTGCTCAACTAATAAAATAGATTTTTAAAAAAGGTATGTTTACTTAGAGAGCGAAAGAGAGAGCGAGCATGGGACGCAGGCAGAGGGAGAGGAAGAAGCAGGGAGGCCAAAGGGAGGCCAAAGTAGAGCTCCATACCAGGACCCGGAGATCATGACCTGAGCTGAAGGAAGAGGATTAACCAACTGAGCCACGGATGTGCCCCAGCACAGCAACTTCTATAAAAAGCTAAATTCAGACATTGTCTAAATCACTCCCCAAAAGTCAAAAAGCCTATTTGCTATTTTATCATCAACTATATGTTGATGTATCCATTCCCTTTATTTTACTCCAACAAGATTCCAACTACCTTTATCTCTACCTAGCTCAGGAAACTGGACTCAGGAAACTTCCAAATGACCGGACAAAACCCACTATCTTGCCTTCCAAATGCATCTCTCTCCCTGAAGACAAAGTAATCTATTAAAATAGCATAACTGTGTGTTCCTTCTTCTCCCCCATCCATTATTTACCATTCGAGTCTTCCCACTGCTTTCTGAGTGGGACCCGGATCCTTTCCTACCTGTTTTGCCTCTTCTACAGTATGCTCTCCTTTGCTCTTTTCATCACTGATACGCAGTACTTTTGAGATGTTCTCTTACCGAGCCATGCGCCATTTCCTTGGGACCTTTTCGCATCCTGTTATAATCACACTTTATTTTTTTCTCAATCATCAGTTTTCCAGGGAAAATTAGCCTGAACATGCAGATCAGTTAAATCTTTGTTGTATGTGTCCATACATAATCTATGCACCTCTCGAAGAAGTTTCCAGAGTTATGAATTTTATATGTATTTGTAACCAGGAAGCAGGGTTTTCAGTAAACTACAGGGCAAATTTATGTAAATTAGAAATTATGACCTGATTCTGTAGAGCATTATGTGGCAATCAGAATGAGCATCAATCAGCCAATTCATGCCACACATAGTAAGTAGCAATACAATAAATTAATGAGTGACATTTGAGCAAGTGTATCTATAGTTAGCAAATTATCTTAGTTTTCTGACACCTTTCTGGAGAGGTAGCAATATTGGAAGATGATCTACCAATATCGGTAATATATACTCTAAATGGTTACTATATTTTAAGAGTAAATGACTGAAATATCATAAATATAGGAAACTGTGCCTTTCAGTAACTGACCATTTCCAAGATTAATTACACTCGGCCACTAAGTTGGCAGACAACTATATGTTTGGGTTTACTTCAAAGTGATTTCATGCTCTTACTTTGGTCAAGTGTTAGTATTTTAAGTATCTCTAATTTGATGCAAATATTACATGGTGTTTGTGGGTAAATTAACACACATTTTGACCCTGCTAAGTGTTAAAATAATGCTAGAAAAACACAAATGACATTTCCCTGTGTTGATAAAGTTAATGATCAAGGGAAAAAATGAACATAAAATTACACATAAAGCAAAAACAAATTTTTATGATTATACATGAAGGAACAAATTTGGCCAAAAAGAGGATTAATATTTTGTATATAATGTTTTTTAAAATAATAATTTTTATTACTTATCATGTATTATCATGGTATTTGTTATAGTGGAATGACATATTTGAGCAGTTACATTCTTATTTTAAATCCTCAGATCTGGGGCGCCTGGGTGGCTCAGTGGTTTAAGCCTCTGCCTTCGGCTCAGGTCATGATCCCAGGGTCCTGGGATCGAGCCCCGCATCGGGCTCTCTGCTCAGCAGGGAGCCTGCTTCCTCCTCTCTCTCTGCCTGCCTCTCTGCCTACTTCTGATTTCTCTCTGTCAAATAAATAAATAAAATCTTTAAAAAAAAAAAATCCTCAGATCTGAAAAAGATAAAAAATGCAAATTATTTCAAATAAATTTAAACTTAAAACAGATGTGTAATTCCTTTTTGTATACCAATTTTCCCATAAAATATCCTTGTATATTTACGAAAAATTGAGAAAGAATCTCTGAAAGTATTTTTTTAATGAGAGAAATGATTGAAATTTCTAAAAGAGTCTAGCAGATATAATGCATTTAGACACGATTGGGCCAAATTAAAAGTACATGAGATGTTTCTGGGTTAAGCGATGATAGAAAGGTGGAATTAAAAGTATAAGGATATCGCGGATGCCATATTTTTACGAATTTCTAGCTGATAATAATAGCTAATGATAGGCAGAGATCTGAACCAGTGACGCTGGCATGAGAATCTTCTTACCTGTCCAAATTTTTTTTTGGTAAGTCAGTTTTCAAATTAGGTTGAATTTGCATTTCAAAAAATCAAAATGTATTTTAAAATTGAATTACTCATAGGAGTATCTGAAAAGTGTAACTGATTCTGAAACTGAACTGCTCAACTGGGCCACAAAACAGAAAGTTAAAATAGAAATGGTCATTCAGGAAAAACCCAAGGACCACAAGTCAGGAAGAGACGTTTGATGAGCATATTTGCAAGACTACTTTAAAGCACACAGTGCGGGTGGTTACAAATAAAGTGCTAGTTTTCAATCAGGAATGGGAAATTATTTGTAATTATTATATGTGCTTCTACCTTGTTTTAGTCTGATATGCATCATTTGCTAAAATAATTATCTTAATAATGGGAAATATCTTATACAGTGAAATACAGAACCTTTTAAATTACTACATATCTAAAGCCACCAAAACTTAGAAATGACACAAATATCATTTATTTGTATTTAATAATGAAAATAATAAAAATATATTAAGATTTAGAGGTTAAAAAGAAAACATTCAATTCTAGGATAAGTGGTTAAACAATAGCAACATATAACTGACTTATATACCTTTCATTGTTCAAAGTCTTCTAAGGTCTGTCTTTTATTTAATTAATTTATTTGCTCATTTTTAAAGAAGATATATTTATTTATTTTGAGAGAGAGAGAGAATCTCAAGCAGACCCTGTGCTGAGTGTAGAGCCTGAGATGGGGCTCCATCTCACAACCCTGAGATCAAGACCTGAGCCAAAATTAAGAGTCAGAGGCCTAACCGACTGATCCACCCAGGTGCCCTTATTTGCTCATTTTTAAATTTTATTTTTTTGAAACTTTCAAGCAAGGTATATATATATTTTTAAACATTAGTTTATTTGAAAGAGACAAAGAATGCACATGTACATGTGAGTTGGGGTAGGGGCAGAAGGAGAGAATGTTCAAGCAGACTCTCTGCTGAGCACCGAGCTGGATGCCAAGGCCTATGACATCATGACCTGAGCAGAAACCAAGAGTCGGACACTCAAATGAATGAGCCACCCAGCACCCCAAGGTCTATATTTGATAACCATGTTTTGATTGTTTTCTCACAGAAACAGATTCAATGAAACTAAGTTGTTTGAATTGATGCCATTTAAGTGTTCTCAAATCAAACTGCATAAATTTAACCCTCTTGAATATTTTGAGATGTACTACCTAAATTTATTTAATCACAAAATTTGTTTTCTAAACCAAACAACATTAAAAATCAACAGAAATCTAGCCTACTGGATAAAGTCTTGCCAATTACCAAGGTACCCAATTCTTCCCCAGATCTACCTTGATATTTTTATATGCTGTTACCATCTTGTCTTACCCTAGTATGTTTCAGCCACCTAACACATATGTGATGGGCACCATTGTTAGATATCTTGAAAAAGTTGGTGTTTCATAGAATCCTCCTTCTTTTCTCACTTTTCCAGCTGAATTATTACCTTCTCTTTACACATAGGCTTCTTTGGAAGCTACAGGCTTAGAACTATCGTCCAATATATGTTAAAACAAGTAATTTTAAAAAGAGAGATGTTAACTAACTAGAAATTAAATAAAAACTTGAACAAAATAAAATTAAAAGAAAGAAAAATATGTTGGATTTTTTTTCTTTATAAATAATTGTGATATAAAAAGAAAGAGATATGGACTGAAGAAATTTATAATGTTAAAGAAATTTGATCAGAATGAGAAGAAAACCTAACTAAGTGTAAAGACCACTTGATCCATACACATCCACGAAATTTCTTGCTGACAAACTTCATTTGATCATACGCTTTTTATGAAATGTACTCTTAAATCTTGGTTAGCGCCATCACTTAAATAACATTTTGTGCCTGGCGAAAAGAAGTGAAAATTTAAATAAGTCAATATATTTGTATTACTTAGAAAAATGCAGAGGAATGTAGAAGCCAAAAATGATTTCGTGTGTGTGTAGATTTTAATCAGTTATTCTATCCCTTTTCTAAAAATCATGATTACCTTTGTTTGATTTTTAATTTCTATTTAATATCTCTTTTTAAAATTATTTGTTTATTCATGAGAGATAGAGAGGAGGCAGAGGGAGCTCCACAAGGAGCCCAATGCAGACTTGATCCCAAAACCCTGGGATCATGACCTAAACAGAAGGCAGACGCTTAACCGACTGAGCCACAAAGGCACCTTCTGTGTTTGCTTTTGAAAATTTTACTTTAATAAAAATCTAAAGCTTATTGCAATTCTATAAGAGAGAGATTTTTTAATAAAGTCTTTTTGTTCCAGGAAAACTGATTATCATTGCAACATGGGAATTGTGTCTGCTGTTATCCCACCTCCTAGATGTTTTTATTTGGCACCTACTTCCTTTCTGATGTCACACTAAAGATTATATCTAGCAAATTTTTATTTCAATATAGGTTTATTTCTAAAGAAGAGTTCCCAGAATGAATGTAAAAGAAAACTGGAAAAAATGGTTCTCTCCAATTTGTGTACAACAAATAACTCTACCAGAAGTGGATTCAGCTGTGATGAATCTTTTGGAATTGTTTTCTTGACAGCTACATCAAGAAGATTAGTATCTCCCGTATTCCTTTTCTAACTTCTTGAGGAACCAATTCTGTCTTTGAAGATCAGGGTAGTAGGGATGCATGGCTAGGAGACTTATTAAAATGTAAATATGGTAGGGTCTTATCTCTCTAGTCCTATTTATTTTTATGCCATGTCTGCCCTCTTTTCTCTCCTCTTTTCCCCTACTTATCATACTATGTCAAAATACAGAGAATGGACACTGTTTAGAGAGCTTCCAGGTTAGTAAACACATGGAGATCTGGGGGACAGTAGGGTGCCTGGTAAGTCATGGAAGCCCTTGCCCTCTATAGCTCTTCATCTGGCTGATTTGCATCCTTTATTATATCCTTTAGTATATTGGTAAATGTACAGCAAAGAAACAAAAAGGAAACAAAGAAACAAAAAGTACACAGAGAATGACCTGCAGTTTGTTTAAAACCTCACATGGTTCCACCGCTTATTCCTTAAATTATGTTTATTCCCCTTTCTGGGAAGTATTTTTATCCCCAAATTGGTGCACCCTGTGTTGACCTTGTTTTTTTATAAGATAATGATTGATTTATTCTCAAAATATCACTGATATAAATTTTAGCATTATTTATTTACCCAGTTTGAAGAATAATAAAATTTATGTTGAAAAATAAAAGATCCAACACTTCACATCCCATCTTTGTTAAATAACTCAACATTATTTGGAGTAAGGAATTTATGTTGGCGTGAAAACTTCTCCAAATCTAAAAAGGTATCAATGAAGTTTGTCCTTAGAAACATTCTCCTTAATTGCTCCTCCACAATCTCTTTGTCCAGGGCTTTCTCTACATTGTCTTGCCTTCATACAGTGCACATGACATTTTCAAAACAGAGACTATATATTTGCTATTTACAGCAAGAAAGAAAAAAGGCATAATGATGCCAGATTATCAAACACTGTGTATCACAGGAAAAATTCCTGCTCAACTGCAGAAGGGGAATAAACTTTGGAAACCTAATGTGTGCAATTAATCTACTATCTGAAAAGCAATTAATCCAGCAAGGTTGTAGCAAAGATGGCTACAAACCAGCGCAGATAGACATAAACATTGAGCAAATCAGGTGTAAGTTAAATAAAGATCTAAGATTCTTTTACTGAAAATGCAATAGATCCTCCCTTAAAAAGAGTAAAAAATTATTCCAAAGGTTGTCTCTGTATTAGGAAAATAACCAGGAAGAAATATTATATTCTATTGTTAAAGAGAGTCTTCTTACATAAAATACTCTTGTTAAAATGGAGGATTTTATCAGCCAACCTATAAGGAAGAACATCATGGTAAAAACTATCTGTATGAACAGTGGTGTTTTTAATATATATTGAAAGCAATTTTCATCCTCTAATATACAAAATTATTTTAAGAGTAAAGACTTCTGTGGTTCTTCAACTAAATTAAAGATTGTATAGAAATGGAGTCATATATAAAAACCCAGATTTTATAAAAACGAAAAAAATATATATTTATGTGGAAAAACACATCATCCAAAATGTCCATGTATATCATTATTGGAATAGTTATGAACTTTTTTAAGTATCAGGGAGAAAAGTAGTACAATTGAGTTAAAATTTGTTTAAATGAATTTGGAAGATTAATATATATATTTATTATATGAGAACAATGTCATAAAATCCAATAGGGCTAATTCACAACAGACATTGATCTAGGTGCATACTTACCGCTACAGAGAAATCTCTTCTAACCTCTTTTTGTCTTTTTGCTGTCAGTTATCATCAATCAGTTAAGCCTTTTAAAGCAAACTACAAGAGAATTCTTAGGTCACCTTTATTTTTTTGCTTTTCAAAAGAAGTATATAAAAAAGGACATGTGCTTTTATTGAATGACTGAGTGTCCTGTATATTTAATATATCTTTTAAATATGCTAGACACTTTCACTGGCTGGCATATCTTAACAGTTTGAGAAGGTATGTGAAACTAATTTTATTCTTTTTTCATTAGAGAGCTGACATCAGTGCCTCAGGAACTGAATTTGTCATGAAAAAAATTTTCTGAAATTAGAAAAAATAAATCTGAGTGTCTGGAAATGAACACTCACCTTGATTAAAATAAAAAGAATACAACAGCTTTCACTTTCAATCTTTCTTTACTAGAAAAACAGTTTTCACTTAGTGGTTTCAAACTCACCTGAGGAATGCATAAAAGACTTTTGAATCAGTTCAACTAAGAGTTACCAAGCATAATTTATAAAAGTACTAGATTCAGACTAAAATTGAAGAGCAGATGGTGGCAATATGAATAGCCAATTGTTTTTAAAGGTGACTTTTAAAAATAATAGCATGCTTTTATTTTCATATAAAATAAAGCAGGATGAACACAATTGTAATATTCTTTAACCTATAAAATTAAAAAAACTTTATAGTATGTCTAACACAGAAGCATCATTTTGAGAAAATAAGCTAAAATCAAATGTTGATTGCTTAAAACGAAATGATGGCACAGGAAATAAAATAAAGTAACTCCATTGTGTCTATTTTAAAATTACACACATTTAATGTTTATTGTTATTAATGGCATTAATCCCACATTAATGACTACTAACTATAAATATAAACCTCACACCACCATTAATATTTTTCTTAATTCAGTGAGAAGAGTAATGAATCATTTATGCTCAATTACTCTTTTTTTAAACAGCTTTATTAAGGAATAATTATAAGGTGTGATGAAAGGCCACATATATTTAATGTATACAACTTGATGAGTTGAGACATATGCATACCCCTGTGATACCATGCTCTCTTACTCTTAAGGACTCTATATACAAGCTATATATGAGTTTATAAGCATAAATTGAGCATTATAAATTTCTCTACATGTAACAAATAACCAAACATGGAAATATCTTACATTGAAAGCAACCTACAAGTTTTTCCAATAGTCATTGAAAATCTATAGAGCATTAGAATAATAATTTATCCCAGGGAAGTGAGATGTCTTCTGTAGGTTTTGGCTTCCTCAATAGATATACAATTGATGGAACCAAATCTTTTTGGTTATCATGTAATTCTCTAATTTTACATTTAAAAAATTAAGTTTAAATGAACATGTTTAGGATAAGAAGTTGGATAAAACTGCATAAAAGATAACTGACGATTGAGAAACGTTTATTTCTACCCCATGTTCATGACTTGACACATGTATTGCTATATGTGGTTATGAAACAAATGCAAACCTCGGAACAAATTATATTTTGTTTTCCTGTTGGAATCAGGATAAAAAGTAGATATGTTTAGTCATAGAGAAGTAAATAATGATATACTTCTTGTATACTTAAGTTTGTAACTGAAATAAATTCCTGCTACTTTCACATAGGATTTAAATAAGTAAAAACACTGCATATCCTATAAGTAGACAAGCTTTATTTTCAAAGTAAATATAATACACATACCACTAATGAAAAACTGATCACCTGAATTTCATTAATGGATTAAACTAATAACTTTCTTTATATATGAATGAAAGTAAGAATCATGGACTGTGATTTTATATTCATGTGGATGCTTAAAAACCCATATTGGATTTTCAGGGCTGGGTACTTGCCTCTGATCTGGGAATTTTCTCACTCTGAAGTCATCTGTGGATTTATTTTCTAAACTACAGTAGTCCCCAGTTTCCTGGGTATCATGAGAATTAATTCAAGCAAATTATCTCCAAAAATGTTTTTGAGCTGAAGTCAATTTTAGAGCCCTCCAAAAAAGGTGGATAAAAGGATGTGGCCCTCCCCTGTCCATGATATTACCATTAATGCATTAAATAGCACTGAAAATGACAGAGTGGGCAAATGATAAACAGGATCAAAATTAGTAGCTCGGAATCAAAACATACTTTCTATTTTGTTTTATAGTTAGCATAGATGGGAGAATTAAATATCCATGTCTACAGACATATAAAGGTATATTAATAGTCTTGTTATACTTTTCATAAGTGAATTTAACACTATCAAACCTATATTTTAAAAAGGCAATTAATGGTATGATTCACATATTGTCAAATAGATAGTTAATAATAAAATGATGACTAATTTTCATACTTTTATAATTTCATATAAGTAATCATTGGTGAGTTTTTTTTCTCAGAGTTCAATATTTCTGACATAACTTTCCTTGTTGAAATGATAATCATACGATCATAATGCATTTGTTTTTGGGTCCACTGAACTTTATTTCATAGTAACATTGCTGCCTTTCTTTTACTTATGTTCAATCATATTTAGTCTATATTCAAATTTTTAAAATATACTACTATATATAGCACTAATTTGACTTGTTAGATAATCAACATAATAGTAAAGTTTTACTTTGTGTGAAAAAATATTTGCTTAAATATCTAAACATGATATCATCAAGAACTTCATTTTAGAAACAATGGGAGTGAATCACAAAGAAATAAAATAATCCATAAATGCAGAAGGACATACTGTGAGAAAGATGGAATAAGAATTCAGATTTCTAAATTCCTTTTTTTTTTTTAGATTTTATTTATTCATTTAATTGAGACAGAGACAGAGAGCACAAGCAGGGGGAGAGGCAGAGGGAAAGAGAGCAGACTCCCTAGTGAGCTGGGAGCCTGATGCGGGGCTATGATCCCCAGACCTGGAGATAGAACCTGAGTCAAAGTCAGTTGCTTAATGATCTGAGCCACTCAGGTGCCCCAGAGCTTTCTAAATTCTTTATATGCTATCTACTAAGTCTTATGTGCCAGTACAGTCATAAAGACACATCATCATCACACATTAGCTCTACGTATGATGTCGCTGCATTATGACTACTTACCAACATTATTTAAAAATGGGCATTTTCCTCCAGAGCACTTACTTATTTATTCATTTTTCTTTTCCAAGCTTTAATATAAATTCCAGTTAACATACATACAGTGAAATATTTGTTTCAGGCAGAGTGAGTGCATATCTATAATTGATTTAAAACTGACTACTTCTGTTATTGTTTATTTAAGGTATAATCATTTATAAGCTGCATAAACCCCAAAACTACATCCGTCCAAAATTTTTAGATAGTTTGCTTATGGCTATAAGTCAAAGATAGCTATTGAATGAATGAATTAGCAAGCGACAGTATGAGGAAAAGCAATATGAACCTCTACATGTCTTCTCCATTTGCATGTTGTCACTCTACACCTTCCTGCCTAAGTTCCACCAGTAATACACTTCTTCTTCTTCTTCTTTGACATTAAAAAATAATGTCTATTTAGGGAGGAGTTTACACAGGTCACTAAGAACTTATGTTCATTAATCTATATATTTTATCTGCTTTGGAAATGTTTTATACATGGATTTCTCTTTTAACTAAAATATTTTGTTTGTATGTATCTAAAGTTTTTCTCTAATCAAATTCAAATTTATAAATTGTAAATGGCCAGATTTCACTCCGGTGGCTGAGTAATATGTGTTTATACCACTTCTTTATCTGTTCATCAGTCAATGGACATTTGGACTCTTTCTACAGTTTGGCTATTGTTGATAATGCTGCTATAAACATCAGGGTTTATGTGCCCCTTTGAATCAGTATTTTTGTATTCTCTGGGTAAATATCTAGTACCACAACTGCTGGATCACCTTAGATTCAGGGTGCTTCTATTTTTAACTCTTTGAGGACACTTCATACTGTTTTTCAGAGTGGCTGCTCCAATTTGCATTCCCACCACAGTGTAAGAGGATTCCCCTTTCTCTGTATCCTTGCCAACATCTGCTGTTTCCTGTGTTGTTAATTTTGGCTATTCTGACTGGTGTGAGGTGGTATCTCATTGTGGTTTTGATTTGTATTTCCCTGATGATGAGTGATATGGAGTATCTTTTCATGTGTCTATTGGCCTTCTGTATATCTTTGTAAAAATATCTATTCATGTCTTCTCCCCATTTCTTAACTGGATTATTTGTGTTTTGGGTGGTGAGTTTGATAAGTTCTTTATAGATTTTGGATACTAACCCTGTATCAGGTATGTCATTTGCAAATATCTTCACCCATTCCCAAGGTTGCCTTTTAGGCTTGTTGATTGTTTTCTTCACTGCGCAGAAGCCTTTTGTCTTGATAAAGACCCAATAGTTCATTTTTGCTTTTGTTTTCCTTGCCATAGGAGATGTATCCGGTAAGAAGCTGCTCCAGTGGACATCAAAGATGTTGCTGCATGTTTTCTCCTCTAGAATTTTGATGAATTCCTGTCTCACATTTAGGTCTTTAACCCATTTTGAATTTATTTTTGTGTATCGCATAAGAAAGCAGTCCAGCTTCATTCTTCTGCATGTGGCTGTTCAATTTTCTTAACACCAATTGTTGACAAGACTGTCTTTTTCCTATTGGATATTCCTGATTTGTCAGAGATTAGTTGATCATATAATTGTGGGTCCATTTCTGGGTATTCTATTCTGTTCCATGATTGATGGGTCTGTTTTTGTGCTAGTACTATACGTCTTGATGACTACAGCTTTGTAATTCAGCTTAAAGTTCAGAATTGTGATGCCTCCAGCTTCACTTTTCTTTTTCAAAATCACTTTGGCTATTTAGGGTTTTTGTGGTTCCATACACATTTAAGGATTATTTCCTTTAACTCTGAAAAATGCTTGTGTTATTTTGATAGGGATTACACAAAATGGATTTTGCAGATGTGATTAAATCAAGGATCTTAAGATGGGAAAGTTATACTGGATTGTAAGGAGAAGGCAGGAAGATCAATCAGTAACCATGAAAGGAGAGTTTGATAGGGAATATGTAGATTGCTTTTGGCAGTATAGACATTTTAACCATATTTGTTCTTCTAACCCATCAGCATGGGATGTTTTTCCATTTCTTAGTGTCCTCTTCAGTTTCTTTAATAAGCATTCTACAGTTTTCAGAGTGTAGATCTTATACCTCTTTGGTTAAAGTTCTTTTCCTACGTATCTTCTGTTTTTTAGTGCAATTGTAAATGGGATTGATTCCTTGATTTTCTGCTGTTTCATTATTTGTTTATAGAAATGCAACATATTTCTGTACCTTTGTTCTATATCCTATAATTTTACTGAATTCATGTATTATTACTTTTAGGAATTTTTTGGTGGAGTCTTTTGGTTTTCTTACACAGAGTATCATGTTGTTCGAAAATAGCGAAACTTTGACTTCTTTGCTGATTTGGATGCCTTTTATTTCTTTTTGTTATCTGATTGCTGATGCTAAGATGAGAAAACATATTTATAAAACATATTTTACACTGGAAATAATGTTGGTTCTGAAAATGTTGAGTAGATGGTATCATTTCAACTTAATGTGCATTATGTTAACTACTTAACATTAAATATTTGATAATTGTATTATTTAGATGCTCCTTCTTTTCTTTTCGTGTTTTTTTGTTCAAGTAATCTCCACACCCAGTGTGGGGCTGGAATCATGACTTCAAGATCAGAAGTCACATACCCCACTGATTAAGCTGGTCAGGTGCTCCAAAATATTTTTAATTTTCAACACATAATACCCTTACTGATTTTCTTGTAGTTAAACATTAAGAATCTTATCTGTTATCCTGAAAAGATTTGTGTTGAACATCAATAGTTGAAAAAGTTATTTCAAAAAAACAATTTTATCACAAAATGGTCAAGGACATATATCAAACTCCAATTTATGGAAAAACTATTTTATAAAAAATGTAAAATTAGTTGGTAAAATCATTAAAATCAAATCTGAGTAGCTGACCTCAAATAGTATATAGTTTATTTTCTTTACTAACACTTTGAGCTTGCTATTTATACATATGTATACAAGAATATGGTACTTTATTTTAATTTTTCCCCTGGGTGGTCATAAAACAAAAACCAACAGAAAGGCATTTCATTATATTCAATTGAGCATCAAATTCCCCACTGACTAATAACAATTCAAACTGAATCATATTCAACAGCAAGAATACTAATAAAACAAAATGTTTCAATCACTGATAACACACATTTATTTGTCAGTAAAATAATTTTAGAATATTTGACTTGTGGATTGTTTATGTTCTTGGTTCTAATATTGCTCTCTGGTAAGATAAAGATCATGTAAAATTACATTTTATTTATTACTGCATTTAATACAACTTGATAAGCTGTAAATAAAACTGAAATGCACATATTTGCATAAGTCTTGTATCTAATACAATGTATAAAATCCAGTGCAAATAATTGACATATCTAATTAATTTTAAGTAGACTTAATCAGTGTTTCCTTACATACACATAGTTTTGAGTGGGAAAAACACCATTCCTTGTTCAAACTACTGGTTTTTTATTTATTTAATTTATATGTACAACTTTTATTTTGGAATAATATTAGATTTATATTTTAAAACCTCAGTAGACATCATTGATCATGCTTGGTTATTTTACTAATACTAGGTGTTTGGTGATTATATTTTGAATTTTTTAGAATACATTTAAATTTTTCCTTTGAATGATAGCAGAACAATGTTTCTGTCCTCATACCCTAAACCTGTTACTTTACATGACAAAATGGATTTTGCAGATGTGATTAAATCAAGGATCTTAAGATGGGAAAGTTATACTGGATTGTAAGGAGAAGGCAGGAAGATCAATCAGTAACCATGAAAGGAGAGTTTGGAGTCATGAGCTCTGAAGATGAAGAAGGGAGTTATAAGTCAAAGAATTCAGGTAGCCTCCAAAGGTTGGAAAAGGGAAAGAAATGAATTATTTCCTAGAGCTTCCTGAGAAAAATGCAGCCCTGATAATGCTTTTTAGATATATGAAGTCCATAAATCTAAGATAATAAATTTGTATTATTTCAAGGCACTAAGTTTGTGATCACTTGTTATAGCGGCAATAGGAAACTAATACAATCACTTGTTATAGCAGCAATAGGAAACTAATACAACATCCTCAATGATGGTGTCCTCGTTGAGTATGTTTGGAATTTTTGCCTCTTAAATTAACTACAAATCCTGTTACCCCTACTTTTCTCTAAGATGAAAGTATTAATACTACCTTCCCTTCACTCCTTTCTCTGGTGTTCCTTTATGGTCTTGGCATTAAATATTTCCACTATGTCTTGTTGCCTACTTCTTGCCACATTAGGAATATTAATTATTTTCACACATATAATTTTTTTTTTTTTTTGCCTTATAACCAGAATAATTTTCTGGTTTTTTTGTTTGTTTGTTTGTTTGTTTTTTCTTTTAGGAAGATTTTCTAATTTTCTTACCCTCATTAAATTTTATTAATTATTTAAGATCCATCTCAGTAGTCCAAGCAATTTCTCTTTATGGGCATGGTAGCCTTCCTTTGGGGTCCATGGACTTTTTAGGTCCTGGTACAATGTCTGACTCACAGTAGATACATAATACATCCTTTTATTGTTTTAAAATTTTTTATACTAAAAAAGTAACTTAAATTCAGTTAATTAGCATATAAAGTATTATTAGTTTCAGAGGTAGAGGTCAGTGATTCATCAGTCTTACATAATATCCAGTGCTCATTACATCATGTGCCCTTCTTAATGTTCATCATCCAGTAACCCCATTCTCTCCATTCTCCCCTTCAGCAACCTGCAGTTTGTTTCCTGTGATTAAGAGTCTCTTATGGTTTGTCTTCCTCTCTGATATTTTCTTGTTCTATTTTTTCCTTTCTTCCTCCAATATCCTCTGTTTCTTTAATTCCATATATGAGTGAGAATGGATGATAATTGTCTTTCTCTGACTTATTTTCCTTAGCATAATACTTCTGGAAGATTATGTCCATCCATGTCATAGTCAATGACAAGATTTCATTGTGGTTTTTTTTGGTGACTGAGTACTATTCCACTGTGTGTATGTATGTGTGTGTGTGTGTACATATGTGTGTGTATACACACACACATATATACACACATATAGATGAACATCTTCTTTATCCATTCATGTGGCAATTTTCTATAGTTTGACTATTGTGGACATTGCTGCTATAAACATTGGAGTGCAGGTACCCTTTGGATTTTTGGATCATTACATTTGTATCTTTAAGGTAAATCCTTAGTAGTTCAATTGCTGGGTCCTAAGGTAGTTCTATTTTTAACATTTTGAGGAACCTCCATACTGTTTTCCCGAGTAGCTGAGGCAGCCTGCATTCCTACCAATAGTGTAAGAGGGTTTCCCTTTCTCCACATCCCTGCCAACATTTGGTGTTTCCTGTCTTGTTACTCTTAGCCACTTTGGTGGTGAGATGGTATCTCATTGTGGTTTTGATTTGTATTTCCCTGATGCCATGTGATATAGAACATTTTTTCATGTGTCTGTTGGCCATTTGAAAGTCTTCTTTGCAGAAATGTCTGTTCATGTCTTCTGCCCATTTTTTCATTGGATTATTTGTTCTTTGGGTGTTGAGTTCAATAAGTTCTTTATAGATCTTGGATATTAACCCTTTATCAGATATATCATTTGCAAATATCTTCTCCCATTCTGTTGGTTGTCTTTTGGTTTTGTTAACTCTTTGCTGTGCAAAAGCTTTTTATCTTGATGAAGCCCCAATAGTTCAGTTTTGCATTTGCTTCCATTCCTTTTGAAATGTGTCTAGAAGGAAGTTGCTGTGGCCAAGGTTGAAGAGGTTGTTGCCTGTGTTCTCTCGGATTTTGATGGATTCCTGTCTAATATTTAGGGCTTTCATCCATTTTGAGTTTATCTTGGTGTATGGTGTAAGGAAATGGTCCAGTTTCATTCTTCTGCATGTGGCTGTCCAAATTTCCCAGCAAAATTTTTTGAAGAGACTGTCTTTTTTCCATTAGGTATTCTTTCCTGCTTTATTGAAGATTAGTTGACCATAGAGTTGAAGATCCATTTCTGGGTTCTCTATTCTGTTCCATCAATCCATGTGTCTGTTTTATGTGCCAGTACCATGCTGTCTTGATGATTACAGCTTTGTAATACATCTTGAAGTCTGGAATTATGATGCCACCAGTTTTGGTTTTCTTTTTCAACATTGCTTTGGCTATTTGGGGTCTTTTCTGGTTCTATACAAATTTTGGGATTATTTGTTCCAGCTTTTTGAAAAAAATTGATGATATTTGATAGGAAATGCACGGAATGTATAGATTGCTGTAGGTAGCATAAACATTTAACAATATTTGTTCTTCCAATCTATCAGCAGGGAGTGTTTTTCCATTTCTTTGTGTCTTCCTTAATTTCTTTCATGAGTGTGCCGTGATTTTCTGAGTACAGATCCTTTGCTTCTTTGTTTTTTTTTTAAATGTGAATTAAAATTCTTTTGAAGTTAAAAGATACTGGGAATTAGACATATATAAAATAGTAAGGAATGGGGGCACCTGGGTGGCTCAGTGGTTGGGGCCTCTGCCTTCGGCTCGGGTAATGATCTCAGGGTCCTGGGATCGAGTCCCGCATCAGGCTCTCTGCTCAGCAGGGAGCCTGCCTCCTCCTCCTGTCTCTCTCTGCCTGCCTCTCTGCCTACTTGTGATCTGTCTGTCAAATGAATAAAAAAAAAAAATCTTTAAAATAGTAAGGAATGGAATTTTCTCTCTTTATACAATAAATATGTTTCTAAAAATGTTGTAGTATAAGTACTTTTAAAGTATCATGCTGGTGGCTAATCAGAATAATAATGTGGGCATATCTGTTCAAATACTATCTGACATGTTCTGGAACACTTTATACACTTACCTACCAACCATGTGTAGGATCAAAATTATCTCCCTAAAAATAAGATAATATTTGCCATTTCTTTCTCATTTTCTAAAGAGTGTATAGTGGAGTTTACTAGTGGCTACATGATGTCAATATCCCAATAGATTAAATAAGGAAGGAGATATCAGAATCCAGCTGTCTTCTAATTGTCAGTCATTAAGGAGATAAGAAAAAAATATAAAATGAGCCTACTTTCCTCATTATTTTTATTGGATTGTAAATTACAGTTACTTTTCTTAAAATGTTATTTTGTTAGCATGCAATGGGTTTAATACGGCAATTTTAAACTGAACAAATTGCTTTAAGTTTTCTCAGTTTTAATTTCTAATACAGTAAACACTGATCTATAGAATTCATCTAAATGAAAACACTTTTGGATTCTCAATAATTTTTAAGAATTCAAAAGACTCTTGAGACCAAAACGTTTGAGAACTGCTGACACATGTCAAAGCATATATGCAACACCACTGGACCTCATACTAGTTCTGCAGAAGAATCATCCAGGGAGCTGTTAAAAAACAGTAATATATAGGCTCCATCCACAAAACTTCTGTGAATCTTTGAAAATATTTATGTTCAATTATATACTTCTTATTTGTATAAGCTAAATGTGCTCAGTGGTGCTTCTCACTGCATAAACATAGTGAAAGTAGATAAAAATAAATTCAGTGTGTATATTTCATTTTATTCAAATCATGCCAAAAATGTTTGCAGAACTTTTGAAAATATAAAATGTAGGGTAGAAGGATTTGCAAGAAAAACTGAATGTTGAAGAGAATGCATAGTTTAAACCATGATACTGAGCAAAAATAACAACAAAAGTGACAAGAAAGGTAGATGAAATAGAGAATCAATTCTGCATTCAGCACCTGAGGATAATTGAAATCACTGAGACTGAGTAATGACTTGACACAGTTTTTATGGGTAATGGTTGATAGATTGAATACATTTGAACAAGCTTGAGGATTTTCCCTCTGGTAATTTCTGCAATGTCTCTAAAATGGAAAAATCCTGAAGTTGCATCATCCATATTGTTATCTGAAGACTCAGTCCACTTGAAAATAAAGTGTGGAATTCAGCTTTAAAGATTGAGTCTTATGTGGAGAATTAAAACACTAACAAGTAGGAGATATAGCCAGAATAGTTATATACTTTAAGTATTTATTATATTATATATATTATATATCATTTCTACATTCAATGTATATCTACTGTCTATTAATATTTATTATAGTATATATAATGTATCCAGTTATTAGTACCTACATATTAATTGCCTTTTTAGTACCCACTGGTAATATTTATATTTGAGATACGCTCACATTCCTCTTCATAAAAGAGAGTAAAATAGGCTTTTTTTTTTTAAGATTTTATTTATTTATTTGACAGGCAGAGATCACAAGCAGGCAGAGAGGCAGGCAGAGAGAGAGGAAGGGAAGCAGGCTCCCCACTGAGCAGAGAGTTCGATGCGGGGCTCAATCCCAAGACCCTGGGACCATAACCTGAGCCGAAGGCAGAGGCTTTAACCCACTGAGCCACCCAGGCGCCCCAGTAAAATAGGCTTTTAAAATAATATTTTGTGGGGCGCCTGGGTGGCTCAGTGGATTAAAGCCTCTGCCTTCGGCTCAGGTTATGGTCCCAGGGTCTTGGGATTGAGCCCCGCATTGGGCTGTCTGCTCTGCTCGGCAGGGAGCCTGTTTCCTCCTCTCTCTGCCTGACTCTCCGTCTACTTGTGATAGCTCTCTCTGTCAAATGAATAAATAAAATCTTTAAAAAAATAATATTTTGCTAAAAATTATTCTTTGAATATCAAGTAATATAGTGCCCCCTCAACTTGGCAAAGTTTAATTGCAGATGTTAATAAAAATAAAAGAACTTTAAAACTTTTATATCTCTTATTATTTTAGTAGATTAACTTCACACCATGAAGAATATCTTAAAATCTAGTTATATCAGACACATGAAAAAATGTTCATCATCACTAGCCATCAGGGAGATTCAAATTAAAACCACATTGAGATACCACCATATACCAGTTAGAATGGCCAAAATTAGCAAGACAGGAAACAACGTGTGTTGGAGAGGATGTGGAGAAAGGGGAACCCTCTTACACTGTTGATGGGAATGCAAGTTGGTGCAGCCACTTTGGAGAACAGTGTGGAGATTCTTTAAGAAATTAAAAATAGAGCTTCCCTATGACCCTGAAATTGCACTACTGGGTATTTACCCCAAAGATACAGATGTAGTGAAAAGAAGGGCCATCTGTACCCCAATGTTTATAGCAGCAATGGCCATGGTCGCCAAACTGTGGAAAGAACCAAGAGCCCTTCAAACGGACGAATGGATAAGGAAGATGTGGTCCATATACACTATGGAGTATTATGTCTCCATCAGAAAGGATGAATACCCAACTTTTGTATCAACATGGATGGGACTGGAAGAGATTATGCTGAGTGAAATAAGTCAAGCAGAGAGAGTCAATTATCATATGGTTTCACTTATCTGTGGAGCATAACAAATAACATGGAGGACATGGGGAAATGGAGAGGAGAAGGGAGTTGAGGGAAATTGGAGGGGGAGATGAACCATGAGAGACTATGGACTCTAAAAAACAATCTGAGGGTTTTGAAGGGGCAGGGGGTAGGAGGCTGGGGGAGCAAGGTGGTGGGTATTATGGAGGGCACATATTGCATGGAGCACTGGGTGTGGTGCATAAACATGAATTCTGTTATGCTGAAAAGAAATTGAAAAAAAAATCTAGTTATGACTTTTTGTGCCTAGTTTACTATTCACCATCAATGTTAGTATTGTCAGTGCAAATTTATATTCAGATAATGTATATTTTTTTGGTACTGGAATCATGAAAAAATGAACATGAACAATTATTTAAATCACCAGGCTCACCTCTTCATAATAGGGGCACCTTCAATGCAGTTCATCTTTTTTAATAGTCATTTAAAAATTAAGATTATGTTAGACTCATAAAATTACAAAACTAGTATCAAGAGTTCCCAAAAATACTTTATAGAGCTTTCCTATGTGTAACCATTTTACAGAACCATGAAACATTTATCAAATATAAGAAATCATTCTTAGTATAATACTATCAACTAGATACAGAACTTATTTGGGTTCATCATGTTTCCCTATTAAAGTCTTTTTTTAAACCACTTTATTGAGGTATAATTGGCATGTGAAAAGATTTCAACTGGACGACTTTAGGGAAAGTATACACCCACAAACTATCACCATTTTCAGGGACATGGACATATTTATCGCCTCCCAAAGTTTCCCATTATTATTATTATTATTATTATTATTATTTGTTGTATGTGGATTAGAACATTTAAAGTAATTCTACCCTCTTAGCAAATTTATACAATTTGTATACAATTCAGCTCTGTTAACACCAGGACACTATGCTATATAGTAGATTCCTTGAACTTTCCTGTCCTGCTTAACTGAAACTTTGTACCCTTTGACCATTGACTCCCCTACTCCCACCTTCTCCCAGCTACTGGCAGCTACCATTCTATTCTCTACTTCTGTGAATTTGACTACTTTAAATACCTCAGATAAGTGGAATCATACAGTATTTGTCCTTTTGTGACTAGTTTATTTCACTTAGCATGATATCCTCCAGGAAACCTAACACCACAATGAAACCAGTACTAAGAGCAAATTCTGTGCTTCCTGCTTTAAGTGGCTTTTATCAGTTCGTTTTACTATCCTAGCACTGTTACTGTGCTTCTTCTCATCAAAGAATCTGATTATTTCCTACCCTTCAGCTTGCTGATACTGTATTTAAACACCCATAGTTTTTTACCTGATCTCCTTTTTTTCTAGCTTTGCTAGAAGAATCTTTAAAAAAAAAAAAAAAAAAACAACACTTCAGTTCATGTGAATTTCAGCCCAAAACTCTCCAATATCTCCAAATTCAAAGTAAATACCAAGTCCTTTGAAAGGCCTGCTATTCTTCTAATAGGATCTGATCCCTCTTTACTCTTACGAAGCTCACTACAACCTCATTCTCTCTCCACTCCGGTCTCCCAGGCAGGCATCCCAAGTGTTCCAAAAATACATTAGGCAAACTCTTGCTAGGGCATTACAATTGTTATACCTTCTGTCTATAAATCTTTCCCCCGTATAACACATCATGTATCCATTCTTTCTTTGGTCATTTGCCAAATGAAACTTTCTTCATGATTCTTAGAATATCTAAAATTGTATCCTCCATTACCCTCTAATAGTCAAATGCTTATCCTGTTTGACTTATATTTTATAATCATCCCAAGTCATATATTATCTTTATTTATTTTATTTATTTATTTAAAGATTTTATTTATTTATTTGACAGAGAGAGATCACAAGTAGGCAGAGAGGTAGGCAGAGAGAGGGGGGGAAGCAGGCTCCCCACTGAGCAGAGAACCTGATGCGGGGCTCGATCCAAGGACCCTGAGACCATGACCTGAGCTGAAGGCAGAGGCTTAACCCACTGAGCCACCCAGGTGCCCCAATTATCTTTATTTTTATGTGTATTCCCTAATAGAATATAAGCTTCACAAAGTAAATATTTTTGGTTTATTGGTTCCTTATGTTATCTGTGGCTCCTAAAACAGTGATCCAGGACTATTTTTTAACTAGATTAATTAAAAATGCATTATAGTTATCACTTCATTATGAATTTAACTTTAAGACAAGAAATAATCTTGTTTATTTAGAGTAACAAAATACATTTTGAATATGTATTAACCTTATTAACTTTATTTTGAACTTTAGCTTATTATTTATTTGTAGACTAGAAAGTAAAGGTGTGCTTCCCTATGCCTTCAATTCCAAAACTAGTTTTTTAATTTACAACAAAACTCAAAAAAACATTTTTTTTTTTGCCTTCCAAAAAAAGTTACTGTTTTCTCTCTAATTAATCCAGGTGTTTGGTTTAAGTGACTTTCATTAGACCACTAATGGGATAATCTTCAAATTATCATCATCGAACTATTTTTTTAAGTCCCAAGGTTTTAAAATATTCCATTACAAGCTAAAAGTATATTTGTGTTACTTGCTAAATTTTAAAATATATTTCTATCTTGTTAAAATATTTTAAAAGATACTCATTAACATACTTATTTATAACATTTTATAGAAAGAAGAATGTTCAGATAATAAATAAAAATGGGCTTTGTGGAGATGCCAAATATTAAAAGGAAACATTACTATAGTGTCTCCACTCTAGCAGAGGGTTTGGCAAACTACTGTCCATGGACCAAATCCAGTCTTCCACCTGATTTTTGTTAATAATATTTTACTGGAGCACAGCCTGACTCGTTAGTTTTTGCACTGTTTATGGATGCTTTTGTGTTTTAATAGTAGAGTTGAGTTATTATAAAAGAGACATATGGTCTACAAAGCTGAAAGTATTGACCCTATCTTTATATTTGCAGATAAAGTTTGGCAAATGCTATGCTGGTAGAAGATGGGGGTTAAATTGTAAAAAATGAAAAGGAGTAAAACTCTATGACTACCTTGAAATTCATGGAACATTATAACTGGTGCTCATAAGCCATATTTGCAAATAGACTGAGACTCCCAAGAGAAATCAATATAGAAAAACATTAAAACTGAGAGTTATCATGAATATTGGATTATATTATTTATCAGGAGTGTATCCAAAAGTTGTCTCAATGTTGGGATAAACAAATGCAGTAAAAATGGGATTGTAACAGACAAAAATGTAAAGAGCTATATCATGTTACATAGCCACTGTTTTGTGTCAAGGTTTGCTATTTCTCAAGGAACATGAAGATATGCTACTTAAATATCCCTTCACTGGGTACCTGGGTGGCTCAGTGGGTTAAGCCTCTGCCTTTGGCTCAGGTCATGATCTCAGGGTCTTGGGATGAAGGCCCGCATCGGGCTCTCTGCTCAGCAGGGAGCCTGCTTCCCCTCCTCTCTCTGCCTGCCTCTGCCTACTTGTGATCTCTCTATCAAATAAATAAAATATTTGTTAAAAAATCCCTTCACCAGCAGCTCCTTATTTTTTCCAAAAGTTTTTTTTTTACAAAGTAAACTAGTAGTTTACTAGTGCCTAATAAAGAATTTTAGTAGTTTACTAGTGCCTAATAAAGAATTTTATTGAACATTATTTTCATCCTCATTTTTTTTTGGCTGTTCTATTTTATTTCATTTCTTTTCAGTGTTCCAGCATTCATTGTTTATGCACCACACCCAGTGCTCCATGCAATACTTGCCCTCCATAATACCCACCACCAGGTTCACCCAACCCCCCACATCCCTTCCCTCCAAAACCCTCAGTTTGTTTCTCAGAGTCCATAGTCTCTCATAGTTTGTCTCCCCCTCCAATTTCCCCCAACTCAATTCTGCTCTCCCAATGTCCTTGAGATTTTTTTTTAGCATCCAGACTTACCCCATAACAGCCCTGGTAGTGTTTGTTCAAAGATGAACAGTAGTTTTGATCACTTTTTGTCTATAAGAGTGGTAGAAAGAGGGAGAACTACAGAATGAAGCAAAACAACCAAAAATTGGAATAACGATAGAGTTGACTTGAGTAAAGTCTGTGCTATCTAAACCCTCCCCCTGAGCATAAATAGAAGGGTGTGAACCACACAGATTGTGGAAATGGTACTTATGTATACTACTTACCTCTTTATACAAATCACCATAAGATGTAAGGTCCTAAGTCAATAATAATCTTTTATTAACTCATGAATCTACAACTTTGGTGGTTATTGGTGGAGAAAAGGACCTGCTCTACTCCACATAGCATCACCTGGAGTTATTCAGAAGACAGTAGGGATACAGAGTTATTTGAAGGCTCACTCACCCATATGTCTAATGGTTTGGGGTTGGCTTTTGGCTGGGGCCTCACCAAAAGGCTGTCAGCGAGAACATCTCCATGTAGCTGTTTGACTTCCTCACAGCATGATGATTTGGTTCCAAAAATGAGCATTCTGAGAGAGAACCAGGAAAAGCTACATTGTCTTTTAGCCTCAATAATCATATTTAATCACTCTTGCCATAGTTCAATAGAAAGGTACATATCTTCTCGCATTTGGTAGTAGAGTGTCAAAGTTCTAAATAAGAACATAGAAAACTGGAGATGTTGTGACCATTTTTGAAATATAATCGGACACACTAAGAGTAAATAAGACATTATTTTAAGTGTTATGTATGCCACAATTTGTATCCAAATCTTATTTACATAAGAAAAATTGAATATGCCTTTTACTATACTGCAGCTTATCAAAAATAATTTTTGAAGAAGACAAAAAAAATCTAAAATTTATTTCTTTTACCAAATTACAGTATTCAGTCACAAAATGGATGAAAAATAAAATGATGCAGAGAGCTTAGTTGTTGATTTTCATACACCATAACAAATGAAGGGCTATGGTATGGAAGTTCTTCTGTAGTTGGTGAGGATATAGGTCAGTATTAGCAGAATGACTAGTTCCACAAAGACGTTATCTCAGAAGCATTGGTCCATGCTTCCCTGGTCTTCAATCCCCAATGAAGAGTTTCAAGATGCCGAAGATATTGTCTGATTCGGATCCTGTGAGATGAGCTCTTTTGCATTTCATGAATGTTTCACATCTTTTAGTCCCTTTTGATGGCTGCTGGCTGCCCACCAGGGATATACGTATCATATCAGTATCATATCACTCAGGAGAGTACTTAGGGAGAAGCTGGATGGTCAGGATTCGTTTGTACGAGCTCTCTACCAGGTCTGAAGTTGCTGAACTTTATAGTTGTGCTAGAGCTATTTTTATACTATAAATACCACAAAACATTAAAACATAAATCGATTAAATATTTTTAAAATTCCTTCTCAATTCTAGACAAAAACCTCAGAAAAATGAAAGAATGGACACAGGAGATGTGATGAAGCAAGAAACTGTTGATGCTTGCAATTTTCTGTTTGAAACACCAACCACACAGTGACCCCATATACAAAAACAAGAAAGGTTGGGAGTTGTACCTTGGAAATAAATTATAGTACCTTTTTTTTCACAAGTTCTATTTGACTTGTAGCAAAGGAGGAAAATCAGTAAAGAGGTTGACCTTGCTACTAACACATGCATGGCATCTGAAGCTCCAGGGATGTGGGAGGTCACCCTGGTATGTGCTCACATCACCAGCTCCTCGATTCCACTAAGAAAGACTATGCCTCTCTTTTTCCTGACACCCTGGTTAATATTACCAAAATCTAGTCATGAAAAACTGATTTTGATCAACATCATAATTTACCATATGTTACTGGAGTCAAAATGGAATATTTTCCCAAGGAAACCAGTAACATCATGAAGAATTTTTAAAAATCAATGAAGTATTAGAAGAGAAACATCACACTGTTGAAAGTATGGGATGTACACGTTAGGGTAGAAAGGAGTGAAGCAGGTGTTGAATTTCATGAGGATATGGAAGCAGAATATCTGCTTTGAAGCCAGTTTATTCTATTTACAATGCATATTCTGTAACTCATTAGTATGCTCAGCAATACATGATGCACAAATTTGAGGAAGGGCGGTCTTTGCCCTGATACGCTAAATTAAAAAAAAATTAATATTGAAAATGAAATATTTCTCTGAAAGCACAGTTTTTGTATACAGTCAACCATAGTGTTTTTTCTGGAGATTCAGAGGATATTTCTAGGTATGAACGTGAATTAAATATATACTGAATTGTAAATAGTTGAAATAACATAATATGACTAATGTGCTTGTGCTTGAATGATTTTTTACAGCTGAATTATAAGTACGATAAAATGGACATATTGATAGAATATTAACTCCATTGTGCTGGAGGCAGGACATATTAAAATATTTGTTCTACTTACTTTTCAATGTCATGCTCATATCCTTTATAACTAAAAGGATATTTATGTATTTGTTGGAAGTTTTGTTTATCTAGGTATATGAATTGCTAATTTTGATAGATAAGGAACTGAGAGGACTGATTCAATTGTGCAAATAGTCAGAATTTTTATTAGGGTGCCAAGTATAATAAACTATATGTCTACATTTTTTTTTTATCTGTTTCTGAGCAGGAGATGATTTTAAAAAATGGACTGTCACTAAACATTTCAGTTTATCTCCATGGATCTCAATGAAATCAAATCATGTAATAAAGGCTGAAACTTCATCTAGGAGCATAATATGCTCCTGTCACCCTTTATTAACATGACAAGGTTTAAGCCATAATTCATGTATGCAGGTTTGTTTCTCATTATTCTTAGGTACTCTTTTGTCCTTAAGATTTCTAACTCAGAAATGATATTCAAATTTAGGATAGTCTGTAAATCTCTGACAATTATACCAAAAGTATAATTTGTTTGCTGTTGAATAATTTATATTTATAGGAAAAGACCTTCCATTTCTTCTAAATGCTGATTTTTGGGGATGTATTCTATATACATATATATATATATATATATATATAAATATATATATATATCTCATATATAACATAGTCCATATATATGTTGTACAGTATATATATATTTATATATAGATATCTAGAAACAAAGTAAAATGCCACTACTTTAACATTTATTTTACTTTAGAAAAATGTATACTAAAAATATAAAGTTATTTATAATAATGACAATATTCATCTTTTATATATTACATTTTAGATTTTCCTAAGAACATTCAAGATAGTTAAACTCTTGGTTTGAACTACTTGGGGCTAGCAGCCATATTCCCATGAAAAATTCAATGAATCAATATGACATAAATGAAATAAAGCAGTTGTTTTTATTAAGATAATATAAAACTATAAAGCAATGTGAAAGAAGACTGACTTATTGATCATAAAATTCTTAGAAAAAATAAGCATATCAATGAAAACCTTTTAAAAAGAAACATACTGAGGTGTGACCAATTTGGCCAAATATTAAAATATATTTTAAAGCCTCAGGTTTTAAAAACATGTATTACTACAAGACTAAATTGATGAACAATGAAATAAAATAGAAAGTCCAGAAAATGACTTAAATGCTTTTGGAAAGTTACTCTATGACAAAATATCACTTCTAATCAGTGGTCAGCTATGTAGAAAATTCTGAAGATTTTATAAAAATTCTATTAGAAATAAGAAGTGAGATTAGTAATGCTGTGGGTTACAAAATTAATATAATATTTATTAAAAACTTAGGAATAAAAGCTTTTCTTTCCATCTTCGTTTCTCATCTTTATATCCTGTAGTCATGTTTCTCATCTAATTTCACTGGCTGGACTCTCCAATACAACATTGGATAAAAGCAATGAGAGGACATATCCTTGTTTTGGTTCCGAAGTGCAAAGAATGTCATTCACCGTCTTTAGTAGTAATATAATCTTAGCTTTGGTACTTTTTTCTCATAAATGTACTTATCGTGTTAAGGAAGCTCTCTTCTCTTTCTAATATAGTAATAACTGAGAGTTCATCAACCTTTAACACATTTTTCTGCATTATTGAGATACTAGAAATTTTTTAAAAGTTCCTTTATGTTGTGAATTACAATTAATTATTGAATATTAAATCCTGTATTGCTGTGAATGAAAAGCACTTGGTCACAATATATCTTAGTCATTACACTTTACTACATTTAGTATCACCTGCATAATTTGTGAGACCTAGTGCAAAATGAAAACATTCAAACCCCTTGTTCAAAAAGGAAGGAAAAGAAAAGGAAAGCAGGAAAAGCATGCTTTTAAGATGTTCGAAATGATACAGCTTTTCTTTTTTTTTTCTGTATCTTTGTCAATATACTTATCATTATGTTCTTTCTTTGATTTTTGATCTTCTACATGATGAAAAATTAATAATTTAAATTATTAGAATGACATTTATCATCATACTTATATTGTGTAATACCAGTTTTAAATGCAGAGACATGAACACAACTCTTATGCGCAATCATCAAAATTGCACACTTCATATTTTGTGGCTCTTATATGTATATGCATTTCCTTGTTTTTAATTTTTTAAATATTGTGTTTATTTGAGAGAGAGACTGAGCAGTGAAGGAGGGCAGAAGGAAAGACATAAAGAGAGGGAAGCAGACTCCAAGCTGAGCAGGAAGCCGGTGGTGCTTGACCCCAGAACTCAGGGATCATGACCTGAGCTGAAGGCAGACACTTAACTTACTGAGCCATCCAGGCTCCCCAATGCATTTCATTCTTAACAGGAAAAAAAAAAAAAAAAAAAAAAAAAAAGAAAGCACTGCAGAAACCTAGCTCAACTATTGCTGTTTTACTTCTGCGTAGTACATACTAAGGGAAACTCTCTATCTTTGGCTTACTGGTGAGTATGAATGCACCAAAAGGAAAAAATAACAAAAATATGGGTTATTCCATTTCCCCTTTTATTTCTACGTCATGATATTCAGCATAAGTAATTGGTTAGTACTGAAAAGTTCATATGGAAAGCACAGCCTCTTAGGACCATCAGTGACCTGGCTTGTTCTGTCATAGCTGTTGATGAAATGAGCACAGAATCCTCACTGCCTCCAAAGCTGCTGGTTCAGCAAAATTCAAAGTGAACACAAGGTGAGCTCCCAAAACATAACAAGCTTACCTCAAATTCTCCAGACTCTCACTGAACTACCCTGCACTTCAGATTCATCAGAATCTGGTCGTTTACTGGATATACAAAGGAGGCATCCACGAACTGGGAATGCATTTTGTGTGTATCTCCTCTGCTCACATGCAAGCCCAGTGGTCACGTCAGACTTTGCTTGTAAACACAATTTCAAAAATAAAATTATTACGAATTCAAGATGGTGATAGCAGGCATTAAGGGCACCATAAATACTGGGTTCTGTGCATCTGCACGATTCACAGGCCCATGAAGTTGACCCTGTTATATATGTGATAGACACGTTTATATTTTGCAAATCAAAATTCTGTTAAAAAGAGAAAACAAACATATGTGTTGTCCCCTCCATTGAAAAATTAAATATATATAAACACATCTTATTCTAGTTATTTTCTTCAATCATACACTTTCCTTTTTATGCATTTTATGTTGACTTTTCTTGCTTGAACATCAGTAGGGAATCAATCTTTCACAAAACTAATGAGGTGCAGTAATACTTATTATTGTTATTACTGTTTATATCATTGTTACAACTACTGCTATTTCCAAAAATTGGATAGTGGAGTCACTTCAACTATCTATATTTTTTATAACATCCATGTTTTCTAATAACAACGAGGTTACCAGATCCAGCCTGACATTTTCCTTGCTCCCCAGGGACATGGAAGATCAGTGACATTTAAGGTGTACCTTTAGGGAACAGTAGTATGAGAGACATAATAAAAATGCTAGAGATGGGCATGAGGGTGGGTAGTAAGCAAGAGTCCTCTGATATTCTTCAGCCATGAATGATGTGCAATAATGTGGAAATGTCTTGTAAAAGATGTGGACTCATTGATTAGACAGTCTACTTTTTTCTCAGAGAATATGTTTCATCTATCACCAAAATATTCTATAATAATGATGGATAAATTTGCAAAAATCCTAGACAATACAGATTATTTTTTTTATTTTCCCTCAGATTTACTGAAAAATGTGTCATATTTCTTATTCTTTACCTCTTTTTACTACCACTCCTGAAGTATAAATAACTAGTTTTGTATTTTAGCCACATATAATTTTTATTTTTATGTAATATATTATCTTCAATTTTTGATAAGACATTTGTCTTCTGTTTTGATCTGAATTTATAAGTAGAATCTTTAAATTAAATAGTTTTGGGTCACACTATTTAGATGAAAGGCAAAGTTACAAAAACAAAAACAAAAACAAAATATTTAATGCCAGATTGACTAGAAACCAAGCTCTTAAAATTCCATACTCCTATGAAGGAATTAATCCTTTGATTAGCATACAGAGATAGAGCAGGATTGGCTGAGTCCTGACATAAAGCCAAGTGTAACTTAGGGTCTACAACAGGTACCAAATAAGCAGGCACTTTTGCTACTTTTTGCTTTCCTGAGAGAGATCCTAAACGCGTTGCTCCATCTATAACTCCTGTCAAGGTGTAGAATTTTCTGGTCAGCAGCCTTAAGACTCTCATCTTACTTAGGAGTTGTTCGTGTTATCTTACTGCGGCTATGATGTGGAAGTCAGCCAAAAACAGGGTAATAAAAAGGAAAGAGGCAATTATCTAAAGAATGAAAGTAACAATATGCACTTGTGACAAGAGGGAAGAAAATGACTGGAAGTTTGTCTCAAATAAAGAGATAACATTATGAGTTCAAGGGAAGAGGCAGTAATATATTGCTTCATACCATATATATATATATATATATATATATATATATACCATAAAGAGAAAATAGTGTGATACTAGGGAATGAGAGAATGGGAATTTGTAGGGAGTCCGCTTTGGGCATTTTAAGTTAACCTCTTTAAAATGATATACATCTACAAGGACAAGCTTTGCATACCAGATATGTATCAGAGAACAGAAGATTTAATTCCCTAGTAACATCACAATCCTGGGATAATGCCTTTCTGAATTCCCTTATTTACATAATTAGGAGGAACAATCTTTTCCAGGTGAACTGTGATGTAGATATATAGGTGAGGTTGACATTTTAATTAGTCCTTATTGGTAGGCATCTCTCTTAATCTTGTCGGTTAAAGGCATTTTGTTGTTGTTGTTTTCCTTTACAGTAACTAATTTGTGGGGAAATTCTTAGATACCCTATAAATATGTGCTTCCCATTGAGGTAGATAGTATATTTTGCAAAGACTGATACAGCAGTATCTTAGCCCCATGGGCTCTTCTACAGTGTTCCCTGGCTAGGCTTTCATCAATAGGTCAATCTAAAAATTCCCCCTGGATCCGTTTAGGCTTGTAACTAACTGCTTTGGACTGGGAGACTGGCAGTGATGACACTGTGACTTCCAAATTAAAGATGATCTTTAACCTTTCATGTTTACTGGAACATGCTCACTTAGAGTGCTGAGCTCCAATTTAAGAAGTCTAATTTCCTGAAGACACTTTTCTGTGAGTAGTTGAACAGTGCAAAGAGACTATAGGTGGTGTCTTTGCTTCTACGAACTTCTAATAGTGATGGCATCTCATTGTGGTGTTAATTTTCATGTTCAATGATATTGAGTATCTTTCCATATGCTTATTGTCATCTGTACCTCTTCTTTGCTACATTATCTATGTAAATCTGCCCTTATTAGTAAGTACTGAGAGCTCTTTATGTATTCGGAGTATAACTGCATTATCAAATACAGGAACTGCAAATCTCTTTCCCAGTTTTATATTGTTATTTCTCTCTTAGCAGTCTTTTTCAAAAAGTAGACACTCAATTCGATGAAGCCCAATGTGAAGTTCTATTTACTTTTATGGGATGCTTCTGTTATTGTAACTAAAAAAATCTTTTGCCAATCTAGGATTACAATATATTTCTTTTAGGTTTACTTTTATTATTTTATTTTAGATTTACTTTAGAAGTTGCAATTATATACTTTTAGAAGTATATAGTTGTTTAGGACCATGATCCACTGTCAGCTAATTTTTACATATAATGCAATGTATGGAGCAAAATTCCATGTTGTTCCAGTGTCATATTTTAAGATTATATACTCTTTCCACTGAATTGCCTTTGCAACTTTGTTGAAAATAAGCAAGTTGGTCTGTTTCTGGACTCACCTGATCTGCTGGGTGATGTATCTAAGTCAAGGACAGATACTATCTTGAGTACAGCAGTCATTTAGTAACTCCTCAAGGAAGGAAGAGTAATTCCTCCTACTTCCTTCTCAAAGCAGTATTGGTAACTCTAGTGACTTTGCATTTAAATGGTTTTTAGAGTCACATTTTCAAGTTCTACAACTACCTGGTATGTTGATTGTTTTAAATTTTGTTTGGGAAAAAAAAGAAAAAAATAAATTTTGTTTGTTTTAAATCTATAGGTGGTTTCAAAAAACCTGGTATCCTAAATTATTGATTTTTCCAAAAATAAACATGGTATAACTATTTATCTAGGTCACACCTAGGTACACATGGGAAAATAGGATAGTCATGTTTAGACATATTTAATTATAAGATAAAATTGCATGTAGCATACATGGTAATTTAATTTGTATTATACATAAATAATGGGTTAGGTTTTAAAAAATGGAGAACTTTATATCCAGGTATTTTTCTATGAAATTCTATTTAGGTTTTTAACAGACGAATATTTTGTTCTTTCTTTTCATTTTTATTTTATATATCTTAATAAAATTATTATTTTTTAAAGATTTTATTTATTCATTTGACAGAAAGAGAGAGAGATCACAAGTAGGCAGAGAGGCAGGCAGAGAGAGAGGGGGAAGCAGGCTCCCCGCTGAGCAGAGAACCTAATGCGGGGCTCGATCCCAGGACCCTGGGATCATAACCTGAGCCGAAGGCAGAGGCTCAACCCACTGAGCCACCCAGGTGCCCCCAATAAAAATTATTCTTAATCTTGGTAGTGTACTTGGTTATATTGAATATTGTTCACATGGTCTATTCTTTTTTTTTTTAAGATTTATTTATTTATTTGACAGACAGAAATCATAAGCAGTAGAGGGCAGGCAGAGAGAGAGAGGAAGCAGGCTCCCTGCCGGCAGAGAGGCCTGATGCGGGGCTCGATTCCAGGATCCTGGGATCATGACCTGAGCCGAAGGCAGAGGCCTTAACCCACTGAGCCACTCAGGTGCTCCCACATGGTCTATTCTTTTTTTAAAGATTTTTTATTTAATTATTTGACAGAGAGATCACAGGCAGGCAGAGAGGCAGGCAGAGAGAGAGGAGGAAGCAGGCTCCCCGCTGAGCAGAGAGCCCGATGCGGGGCTCAATCCCAGGACTCTGAGATCATAACCTGAGCTGAAGGCAGTGGCTTAACCCACTGAGCCACCCAGGGCGCCCCATACCACATGGTCTATTCTTAAAGAGATCAAGGAAACTCACTGACATGCTCATGGTATTTTATTGCCTCAAGGAAACAATTAAATTATAATTCAATTCAAAATGCACCCTCATAAATAATCTATTTTCGAAATCTTCATTTTGTATTGGGTCTACTGCCTTCCTGCACTGCTATAGCCTAGGGTAAAAAATAAGGTTTACTATCCTTTAAAATGTAGACAAAGACAAGAAAGGAAGGATAGATAAAGAAAAAGAAAACAAATCTCTTCCTTTGGTCTATTCCATTGTTTTGAGATAATGATTGAAATATAGCATTGTATACTTTTTAAAATTTATTTAAAGATTTTATTTATTGAGAGAGAGAGAGAGAGAATGAGAGAGAGAGCATAAGAAGGGGGAGGGTCAGATGGAGAAGCAGACTCCCTGCTGAGCAAGGAGCCTGATGCAGGACTTGATCCCAGGACTCCAGGATCATGACTTGAGCCGAAGGCAGTTGCTTAACCAATGGAGCCACCCAGACGCCCAGCATTATGTAAGATTAATTTATACGTTACATTAATTTGATCCACTTATATATTACACTATGATTACCATCATAGTGTTAGCATTGTTCAGTTTTTTAAAGATTAAACATATAATAATGGATATCATAAAGTATTTGTCTTACATTGCTTAGCATAATGCCCTCAGTTGCATTCATGTTGTCACAAATGGCTGGATTTGCAAATTTGGGAATGGTTTTTCTCATGGTTGAATGATATTTCATTGTATACTTCTACCACATTTTCTTCAACCAATCCTTCACTGATTGACCCTTACACTGTTACATAGCTTGGCTATTGTGAATAATGCTACAGTGAACAACAATAGTGTAGGTATCTCTTTGAATTAAGTATTTTGTTTCCTTTGGATATATACCAAAGTAGGATTGGTTTTAATTTAATTTCTTGAAGAACCTCTATAATGTGTTCCATAGTGGTTTATTAATTTACATTCCCACTAACAGTGTACAAGGGCTCTCTTTTCTCTACATCATTCTCTTTTGTTTTTTGATGACAACCATTCCAGCAGGTGTGAAGTGGTATCTCATTGTGGTTTTGACTTGCATTTCCCTGATGATTAGTGATTTGAACACCTGTTCATGTACATTCTGGCCATTTGTATGTCTTCTTTAGAAAAAAAAATGTCTATTCAATCCATCTGTCCACTAAGAATTTGCCTATGTTTTTCTGACAAATTTTCCACAAAAGTTTTTTGTTTTTTTGTTTTTTTGTTTTTTTTTCAGAGAGAGCAAGAGAAGTGGGGGGTGGGGAGGGGCAGAAGGAGAGGGAGAGAAAGAATCTTAAACAGGCTCCATGCCCAGCAGGGAGCCAGACATGGGGGTCGATTTCAGACTCCAAGATCATGGGATGCTTAACTGACTGAGCCACCCCGGTGCCCCCACAAAGGATTTTTATTCTTGCATTTGAGTATCAAGATTAGGGAATCAAAATTTGTTTCTTCTTGAATGCCAGGAAAAGCAGGTAATTTTCTTCAATTACCTGTTTCCATAATTATCTAATCGTTTTCACTCAAAGTTAATGTAGGCTTAATTTGTTTAAAATTTTATTGTTATGTTTATGTAGACACGTTTGAGTTATTTCTATAGGATTAAATTCATAAAAATTGAATTGCTACATCAAAGTCTATATATTTTTTAAATGTAATTAGGTGCTCAGTAATGTAGCTCATTTGACTTACCCAGGAATTAAGGATGTCAGGTTGTCCCAACCATTATGTGTTTTCTGTATTCCAATGAGAAGCCAAATATTTTAAGCTATCAGTCTTTCAAATGTAGTCCAAGAAACAAAACAAAACAAAACAATTACAGAATGTTAAATGGGATTCTTCTGGGTTTGGTGTTTCAGCTGAGAACATACAGTTGAAAAAAGCATGTGTCTTTTATCTCCAGTTTTATTATGAGTAACTACACTGATAAACTGTTTAGTTGATCGGTAGCTCCAAAGTGACTTTACCATCCTTAAATCATTATTAAACCTGACATAAAGTAGGTGAGAAATCAATAAAAAAGATAGTTGAGTTTTCAAGATCCTTGTCATATACCGGCGATGTGAGGAAGGTGGAGTTTCCTCTCCAGAACTACAAGCACGGTGCAGAGGGCATCAAGTGACCACTGACTTTGGAGGATATCATCTCTGAAATTTTCAACTGACAAGTTCCAAAAGTAAGTGGTGGTCTGGAGCTGACAGAGCATAAGAGAGAGGGAGAGAAAGAAAGAGAGATTTAGACCTGTCCTTCCATGGTTTTCAGCATAAGGATGCTACAGTTTTCTCAATGCCCAAGTAAATCTGTGGCAATACATTGCTGTTTTAAACTTTAAAGGTAATATACCACAATGGCTTATTTAGAGGTTCAAGATCACTGCCCAGAAAAGGTTTCTGTGGAATAAACTGCTAGAAAATGGGTAAAATTGTATTGCTAAGAGGAATGGCCATCTAGATAAGACATATCCTGTTGTGAATATTGGCCATTGGGTAGGCCCAAGGGTTTGAAATAACCAAGGTTAGCAAAGGGCTTCCCAGGTGCTAAGAATGGCCAATAACCTCTGTACCGACAGATGAAAGATTACTCCAGACTTTGCTGTGAAAGAGCGGAGAAGACAAGGGGGTCAACCCTCAGAGATGAAGATCCTTTGCTCTTCATTGCTCCCACTTTTATTGGCCTTCCAGTATAATCACGAATCCTTATCACTGTTTCTCAAGCATGTGCGTGATGTGTGACAAAGGGGTCTTACTGGAACTGGGAGGAGCTGTTTACAGGAAAGATACTATATGCTAATCTGCATGTTCTACGAGTTCTCTAAACATAGCCTAGGGGAAAATGCACACACCTCTTAGATCACTGGGTGATGACCCTTTAGGCTAAGACACCTGGGTGACTCAGTTAAGTGTCTGACTTCAGCTCAGGTCATGATCAGTGCTGGGATCGAGTCCTACACAGGGATCCCTGCTCAGGGGAGAGTCTGCTTTTCTCTCTCCCTCTGCTTGTGCTCTCCCTCTCTCTGTCAAATAAATAAATAAAATCTTTGGAAAAAAAAAAAAAAGAAGAAGGAGGGAAGCTTCGGGAAAGGTCAGTCCTGGTAGCATTCCTATGGCAGAGGGGTCACACTGGTCTCTGCCTTCCAAAGGCCTACGCCCTTCTCCGAAAATTTCCCTGCCCCCAGTGGCCTCTGTGTTACGTGTCAGCAAGCCAAATATTACAGATGATGTCATGCTCTACATTAACCCCAACACCCAGGTGACAGAAACAGCTTTAGATTTCTTGAAGCCACATTTAAAGTAAATAAGCTGTACATTTATTTTCCCCTCTTTTCTTCTAAAATATCTTTTTCCTTGCTCCAACACAAGGGGGGCTCTAAAAGGAACTACTGAGTTCAGGACAGTGTGGAATTTCAGAGATAAAAGAAAGCAACTATGACCTCTTCCTTCTCTACTATAGTCTTCTAATTTATAATGAGAAACGGCTTTTGAACCACTAAGAGACAATTTTTGAAAAAAGTGTAACTAGTTTATCCTTATAGCATTCTTGTTTAGTTTTAATGTATGTTCTCAAATGTAATTAATGTATTGCTATAGGAAATATAAATTTTGCTCTCCCACTATAAAAAATTTAAAAAAGCATTTTATTTGGTCTTTTCAAGTACTTTATGTTTTGTGTGATCAATGAAGAAAGTGTGGCCCCAGCTGCCATTTTCCCTTCCCTTCAATGACAGATTGTTATGGAGTGTAAAGGCCTGGACATTTCAGCTCAACTAGAGAAAACTTTGAAAGTCTATTCTTGTTCCAAAGTTCCCCCAAATGATCAGTTGAGGTTGTTGCCAGGCCTGAATAGCAGCTGAACTTCTCCCTTTGGTGCACTTTTACTTTCTCCCCCTTCCTTCCACAGGTGTTGATCCTAAGAGTACTTAAAACATCACACTAGCTAAATTTTATCCCAAAGTCTGCCACTAGAAACATCCAACCAGTAATACAGGTTGTAATTTGCTTAGTATTAAAACAACCCTCTGATTGGGGAATTATTTATATTCTCATTTTAAGATAATGAAATATAGAAATGTATATATTTTTAAACAAATAAGTAAACATATCTATTAGTGAATGCTTCAAAAAACAAAACAAAACACTAAAGATTCTTATTACTCTAGAGAGCAGACCTAGTATGGACAATAATAGCACATTTAAACACATTTTCCAGTCAAATCAACAGAATATGGAATAAGCAACATTATTTTGTCATATAATAAGACTTCTTACTTTCCTTTCTGATCACTTCTGAAAAACCAAACATCGGTCATGTTCAAACATCACACCTTGACCATTTTTTAAAACTTTAGATCTATCTGCCTTTTGATTTTGTGTGTCTTCATAAGACCAAGTCTTACGTCCCAGCTTTCAAGTATTGTCCCTAGTTCACACCCTACTCCTTCTTACTTAAGTATCATCTAGTATGTTTAAATACCTATATTTTTCAAGAAAAGGTATCATCCTGGAGTGACAATGAAATCAAGAAATCCCATTAATATAGCATAGAAAAAGATTATTTGTCAATTTGGAAATGTCTCCTGCAATCTGGGGGTTCTTTAGACTTATGGATCTAGTCCATGCCCATTGTACAGCAATGGGCATGGACATTTCAAAATGTGGCTTCCAATTCATGTTAGTATGGAAACAGAAAGTAAAGTATTATTCAGCCCAGGAGTCAAGCATGTCATTTCTGCTTAAAGTTCTGTGGGAAAACTAGGCTGTACCTAAGTTCAAGAGGCTGGAAAACAACCTCCTGTGCTTCCTATAAGGAGAGGCACACCAGGTACTGATGAGCACTGACCATGTTCATAATCTCAGCCTAGACCAATCCTATGAGTAACATGGCCACCTACTATGACTCTGTATTTGGAGTCCTCCAGTCACTTTCCAGCCAATAAAAGAATGCAATATGATTACATCAGTCCAAATTCTCCAACTCACTCTAAAGAAAATACCATTTTGAAACGAAACTATGGATCCAGAACACTCACTATTCTGACTTACTTTTTCTGTTATCCATTGTCATCCTAGGTATGTTTGGTAATATTAAAAAATTATTAGCTCATGTTCAAATAGTTGAAAAGGATTAGCTTTTTAAATGTGTTATTGACCTTTGAAGGGACCTTACAAAACACCTTTCCATATTGCTTACCTTCTAATAATCTTTGCTTACCTTTCACACTGTCATAGAACCAAATAGTATTTTGAATATAGTGAGTTCACAATAGCTACTGATTTAAGGATTAAATATTACATTGTGTCTTGAAATTACAGTTAAAATTGAAGAACATATGTTCCCTTTCCCAGAGATTGGTTAGCTTTTCAATCTTTTATTATTGTAATTGTGCATTTCAACAATTAGAAATAGTTACCATTGAAAAACTAAAACTAAAACCACTGATTTATAGTTAGAAACAGTTAACTCAATTTAATACAAGCATGTATCAATTATATCCAGAGTACAAAGCACAAAATTATAAGAATAAAGCAAAATGATTAAAACATATACTTTTTTCTTTTTTTCTATGTGAGTAGCTCACATATTAATTATATTATACCTTAATTATATCTTTTTCTTTAAGACAAAAGATTTCTTACTAAGGCTGCAAGATTATCAAGAAAATTATCTATATTTACATGTTAATATTAACTATACATTTTAGACACGTAAACATTAGAATTAAAACAAACACTACAATAAGACTCAAATAGTTGCTTGCTTATTTGATCTAAACTCTATATAGTCAATGTTCAATGATTAAGTACCTAGGGTAAATATATTAAATCTATGCATCTCAGACATATTAGAGTGGCTGATTTATAAGGTCATTTCCTATTCTAAAGAGTTCAATTGTATAATTTCAACAAACCATATGCTTAGCCTTATTGCAAGAATCATAGTCTGAACTGAAACTTTTCTTATGGGTCAGAGGATGCCTTGGGCACATATGCTACATACCAGCAATTCTATTATTGACTCAGCTATAGATCATCTTGATTTGGCATGAAAACTAGCCACTTAATCTTTTCTGCTCTAGTTCCCTCAGTTGAGGATCAAAAAAAAAGTTTCTGTTTGATTGTCTTATAGAGAGGACATTTATGTCATGCTGTTAGCTCTAATCACCTATAGAAAAAACTTGGCCAGGGATACATGACTTCCCGTTTCCCAGCTGTGTTTTCCAACTGCTCCTTCTGCTAAGGTATTTTTGGGGTATAGTTGGTAAATAGTAGAAACCTTATGAAAAGAACTAATGATAATATAATAAAGGTTAAGCAATTCTCTGACAAACATAAGCTTGGAGGAGAAGAAAAAGGATAGCCAGTGACAGATAACTATGTTATAGAAGTCAACTATATTGAAGTAAGTGGTCAGGGAAACAAAAACAAGTCAAAGAATGATTTAGGTTCAAATAAGAGCCTGATGATAAATATAAAATAAGACTTCTAAGCCTGAGAGCTCCATAGCTACTGTCTACTTTACCAAGAATATTTTTTTTAAATCAAGCATTTACAGATTATTTTGATTCATGTTCATATCTTATAGAATTATATTGCTAATATCTTTATGGGGCCAAAAAGTACATACTTTTTCAATATGAAATTAACAAGAACACTCAAAAATGGTAATGAGCACCTCCTCAAGGACTCCAACATTTACATTTGTCCTTAAATAGTGATATTGGCATTCTATTATTAAAGAAAATCAGTACAAGGCTTAGAGTTTATTAAACTTTTGCAGAACGTATTTACATCACTTTATACTCCATTACCTCAATGAGATCTAACGGGATCTATAAGTAGCTTAAGGCTATAGTTTCATTCTCACCAGACATATAATACTGTGATATTACTGTAGAAATACACCCCCTACTGGGATACAAAAATATCATGAAGAAGACCAGGAAAATACCAAGTGAAGTGTTTTTTTGAGGTAGCAAAGGAAAAAGCAACTCAGTGTATTCCAACGAGATGAGACAGGAGCATTTACTAACATTGGATGCGTGGAAGGAGGCACCTGTATGCTAAGTTCTTGTATCTCATAGTATCGCAGTGTAAATTATCCCTCCAATGGCAATTGAAAAAAGGAAACAACTCAGTTACCCCATCCTAGTCTTCGTTGATGCACTTCACTACAAAAAAATCCAAAGAGTAAGTCTTGCTCAAAAAATAGCTCTTTAATGAGGTACTAATATGTGTGAATAGTCTGCAAAAGACATGCAGGACACAAAATTTTAATATGATACAGGAAAGATTAGGGGAAAGATGCCAAATTTACAGTGGTAGAGGTTTTGCCTAGATTTGTTACTATAGTATGTAATATAAGAATTTTATTTGGAAAAAAAAATTACAGAAAAATTATAACAGCAAGAATATTACAAAAATACATAAAAATACATATAAGCTTTTATCAAGTTCATTACTGTTTTGTCCATGCATAGATGTAGTTTTAAAATTTATTTATTTATTTATTTTTTGAGAGAGATAGGTGGGTGGAGCAGAGGGAGAAGGAGAGAGAGAATTTTAAGCAGGATCTACACACAGTGCAAAGACCTACACCTGGGTTGACCTCAGGACTCTGAGAATCATGCTTTTATCCAAAATCAAGAGTTGGATGCTTAACTGACTGAGCTACTCAGGTGCTCCTGGATGTTGTTTCTTTGTTTTTTGTTTTTTGTTTTTTTTTCCTGGATGCTGTTTTAAAACATATTTTAGAGGTCTTGATAAATTGGCTGCAAATGTGACTACAATTCTCCATTCTTCCCACCCCACCTCCCCAAACCCTGGTATCATGTCTACAGTCCTTGCAATGTGTCTTTCCAACAATTCTCATCATTTCTATTTCTCCTTCCCATTAATCTGCCTTGGCCTTGCAACTTTTGGCCAATAGAATACGGCAGGAGTAACACTGCTCCAGATCTGAGCCTATACCTCATGAGGCATGGCACACTTCTGTTGTCTCATTTGGACCTTTTTGATCATCATGAAAAGATGCTCAGGCTGGTGTGCTGGATAAAGAGATGCATGAAATGGAGCCAGTAGTCTAGGCTGAGGTTATCTTATATCTGCCAACAGCCAGCTGACTGCCAGACATGTGAGTGTGCCTAAGCCAAGCCCAGAACTTCCTTGCCAAATGCCGTCAAGATCATCAGAAGCATTTAGGTCTTCTGCAGTTTCATGAACAATCAGAAAAATATTCTTGCTTTAAGCCATTAGGTTTTGGAGTAGTTTGATTTTTCTTAATAGTTAAGTGCTGTAGGGAAAAAGTGTTATCCAGGAGGATAGTTAGAAACCCATCATGGCAATGATAAACTCTATAAAATGTCTTAGGAGGTCAGTGAAGATTTTGGCATGGAGTAAATATTAGAAATGGAGAAAATACAGGGCGCCTGAGTGGCTCAGTGGGTTAAAGCCTCTGCTCAGGTCATGATCCCAGGGACCTGGGATTGAGCCCTGCATCGGGCTTTCTGCTTGGTGGGGAGCCTGCTTCCCCTCTCTGTCTCTGCTTATCTGCCTACTTGTGATCTCTGTCAAATAAATTAATAAAATATTTATTTAAAAAAAAATAAATGGAGAAAATAATGTATTTGATATATGTTTTGAAGATGAATTCAAGAGGACTTCTAAATGGTTTAAATGTGGACCATGACAAAGATACTAAATATCACCTAAGACTCCTTTTCTATTTTTCCTTCAGGGAAAAAGAAGGTATGCTATTTCTATATTCTTGAAAGTAGCTGATTTTGCTTTGTTGATTATGTTTTTAATATTTTGACTTAAAAACATACTTTGGGGGAGGAGTCAAGATGGTGGAGAAGTAGCAGGCTGAGACGACATCAGGTAGCAGGAGATCAGCTAGATAGCTTATCTAACCATTATGAACACCTACAAATCCAATGGGAAATCGAAGAGAAGAAGAGCAACAATTCTAGAAACAGAAAATTGACCACTTTCTGAAAGGTAGGACCTGCGGAGAAGTGAATCCAAAGTGAAGGGAAGATAGACCGCGGGGGGAGGGGCCGGCTCCCGGCAAGAGGCAGAGCAACGGAGCACAAAATCAGGACTTTTAAAAGTCTGCTCCACGAAGGGACATCGCTCCAGAGGCTAAACCGGGGGGAAGCCCACGTGGGGTCAGCATAACCCCAGGTCCCGCGGGGTCACAGAAAGACTGGGGGTGTCTGAGTGTTGGAGAGCTCGCAGGTATTAGAGCAGGGAAGCTGGCTACAGTGACAAAGCCGAGGAGAAAGCTCTCAACTCGGGCTTACCTCGAACCGGTTGCAGGCTGGGTGAGCTCAGAACGTGCTGGAGGCCACAAGATGGAAGCGACCAGGTGCTTTTCTCCAAGTGCAAGTGATTGAGCGCTTTCCTCCAAGTGCAACCAGAGGCCAGGGAGACAGGGGCGGTTGGGCGCTTTTCTCTGAGGGTGCACTGAGGAGCGGGACCCGAGCTCTCGGCTCCTACAGGCCAGAGATTGGGAGGCTGCCATCTTCATCCCCGTCCTCTGGAACTCTTCGGAAAGTGCTCAGGGAACAAAACTCCTGAAAGCAAACCCGAGCGGATTACTTAGCCCGGCCCCTGGTAAGGGCGGTACAATTCCGCCTGGGGCAAAGACACTTGAGAATCACACAACAGGCCACTCCCCAGAAGATCAATAAAAAACCCAGCCAAGACCAACTTCACTCATCAAGGACAACAGCAGAATTCCAGAGGAGGAGAAAGTAAATCTTATCTGGACAAAATGACAAGGCAGAAAAACTTACCACACACACACACACACACACACACACACAAAATAAGAGCAAGAGGCAGTACCAAAGGCTGGGGACCTAATCAATACAGACATTGGTAATATGACAGATGTAGAGTCCAGAATGATGATTCTCAAGGTTCTAGCTGGGCTCATAAAAGGCTTAGAAGATATTAGAGAATCCCTCTCTGGAGAGATAAAAGCCCTTTCTGGAGAAATAAAAGAACTAAAATCTAACCAAGTTGAAATAAAAAAAGCTATTAATGAGGTGCAATCAAAAATGAAAACTCTTACTGCTAGGATAAATGAAGCAGAAGAAAGAATTAGTGACATAGAAGACCAAATGACAGAGAATAAGGAAGCTGAGCAAAAGAGAGACAAATACTGGACCATGAGGAGAGAATTCAAGAGATAAGTGACACCATAAGAAGATACAACATTAGAATAATTGGGATTCCAGAAATAGAAAGAGAGAGGGGAGGAGAAGGTAAATTGGAGAGAATTATTGTAGAGCATTTCCCTAATATGGCAAAGGAAACAAGCGTCAAAATCCAGGAGGTGCAAGGAACCCCCCTCAAAATCAATAAGAATAGGTCCACACCCCGTCATCTGATAGTAAAATTTACAAGTCTTAGTGACAAAGAGAAAATCCTGAAAGCATCCCAGTACAAGAAGTCTGTAACATACTATGGTAAAAATATTAGATTGGCAGTGGACTTATCCACAGAGACCTGGCAGGCCAGAAAAAATTGGCATGATATATTCAGAGTACTAAACAAGAAAAACATGCAGCCAAGAATACTATATCCAGCTAGGCTATTAGAAGGAGAGATAAAAAGCTTCCAGGACAAACAAAAACTGAAAGAATTTGCAAACACCAAACCAGCTCTACAGGAAATATTGAAAGGGGTCCTCTAAGCAAAGAGATCCTAAAAGTAGTAGATCAGAAAGGAACAGAGACAATATACAGTAACAGTCACCTTACAGGCAATACAATGGCACTAAATTCACATCTCTCAATAGTTACCCTGAATGGTAATGGGCTAAATGCCCCAATCAAAAGACACAGAGTATCAGAATGGATAAAAAAACAAAACCCATCAATATGCTGCCTACAAAAAACTCATTTTAGACCGGAAGATACCTCCAGATTTAAAGTGAGGGGGTGGAAAACAATGTACCATGCTAATGGACATCAGAAGAAAGCAGGAGTGGCAATCCTTATATCAGATCAATTAGATTTTAGGCCAAAGGCTATAATAAGAGATGAGGAAGGACACTATATCATACTCAAAGGGTCTGTCCAACAAGAAGACCTAACAATTTTAAATATCTATGCCCCTAACATGGGAGCAGCCAACTATATAAACCAATTAATAACAAAATCAAAGAAATACATCGACAATAATACAAAAATAGTAGGGGACTTCAACACTCCCCTCACTGAAATGGACAGATGATCTAAGCAAAAGATCAATAAGGAAATAAAGGCCTAAATGACATACTGGGCCAGATGGACATCACAGATATATTTAGAACATTCCATCCCAAAGCAACAGAATATACATTCTTCTCTAGTGCACATGGAACATTCTCCAGAATAGACCACATTCTGGGTCATAAATCAGGTCTCAACCGGTATCAAAAGATTGGGATCACTCCCTATATATTTGCAGGCCACAATGCTCTGAAGCTAGAACTCAATCACAAGAGGAAATTTGGAAAGAACCCAAATACATGGAGACTAAACAGCATCCTTCTAAAAAGTGAATGGGTCAACCAGGAAATTAAAGAAGAATTGAAAAAATTCATGGAAACAAATGATAATGAAAACACAACAGTTCAAAATCTGTGGGACACAACAAAGGCAGTCCTGAGAGGAAAATATAGCGGTATGAGCCTTTCTCAAGAACAAGAAAGGTCTCAAATACACAACCTAACCCTACACCTAAAGGACCTGGAGAAAGAACAACAAAGAAAGCCTAAACCCAGTAGGAGAAGAGAAATCATAAAGATCAGAGCAGAAATCAATGAAATAGAAACCAAAAAAACAATAGAACAAATCAACAAAACTAGGAGCTGGTTCTTTGAAAGAATTAATAAGATTGACAAATCCCTGGCCAGAGTTATCAAAAAGAAAAGAGAAAGGACCCAGATAAATAAAATCATGAATGAAAGAGGAGAGATCACAAGCAACACCAAAGAAATACAAACAATTATAAGAACATACTTTGAGCAACAACTCTACGCCAACAAATTTGACAATCTGGAAGAAATGGATACATTTCCAGAGACATATAAACTACCACAACTGAACCAGGAAGAAATAGAAAACCTGAACAGACCCATAACCAGTAAGGAGATTGAAATCGTCATCAAAAATCTCCAAACAAACAAAAGTTCAGGGCCAGACGGCTTCCCGGGGGAACTCTACCAAACATTTAAGGAAGAATTAATTCCTATTCTCCTGAAACTGCTCCAAAAAATAGAAAAGGAAGGAAAACTTCCAAACTCATTTTATGAGGCCAGCATCACCTTGATCCCAAAACCAGACAAGGATCCCATCTAAAAAGAGAACTACAGACCAATATCCTTGATGAACACAGATGCAAAAATTCTCACCAAAATACTGGCCAATAGGATCCAACAGTACATTAAAAGGATTATTCACCACGACCAAGTGGGATTTATTCCAGGCCTGCAAGGTTGGTTCAACATCCGCAAATCAATCAATGTGATACAATACATTAATAAAAGAAAGAATAAGGACCATATGATACTCTCAATAGATGCTGAAAAAGCATTTGACAAAGTGCAGCATCCCTTCCTGATCAAAATTCTTCAAAGTGTAGGGATAGAGGGCACATACCTCAATATTATCAAAGCCATCTATGAAAAACCCACTGCAAATATCATTCTCAATGGAGAAAAACTGAAAGCTTTTCCGCTAAGGTCAGGAACACGGCAAGGATGTCTGTTATCACCACTGCTATTCAACATAGTACTAGAAATCCTAGCCTCAGCAATCAGACAACAAAAAGAAATTAAAGGCATCCAAATCGGCAAAGAAGAAGTCAAACTATCACTCTTTGCAGATGATATGATACTATATGTGGAAAACCCAAAAGGCTCCACTCCAAAACTGCTAGAACTTGTACAGGAATTCAGTAAAGTGTCAGGATATAAAGTCAATGCACAGAAATCAGTTGAATTTCTTTACACTGACAACAAGACAGAAGAAAAAGAAATTAAGGAGTCAGTCTCATTTACAATTGCACCCCAAACCATAAGATACCTAGGAATAAACCTAACCAAAGAGGCAAAGAATCTATACTCAGAAAACTATAAAGTACACATGAAAGAAATTGAGGAAGACACAAAGAAATGGAAAAATGTTCCATGCTCATGGATTGGAAGAACAAATATTGTGAAAATGTCTATTCTACCTAAAGTAATCTACACATTTAATGCAATCCCTATCAAAACCCCATCCATTTTTTTCAAAGAAATAGAACAAACAATCCTAAAATTTATATGGAACCAGAAAAGACCTCGAATAGCCAAAGCAATATTGAAAAAGAAAGCGAAAGTAGGTGGCATCACAATTCCAGACTTCAAGCTCTCTTACAAAGCTGTCATCATCAAGACAGTATGGTACTGGCACAAAAACAGACACATAGTTTAATGGAACAGAATAGAGAGCCCAGACATAGACCCTCAACTCTATGGTCAACTAATCTTCGACAAAGCAGGAAGGAATGTCCAATGGAAAAAAGACAGGCTCTTCAACAAATGGTGCTGGGAAAATTGGACAGCCACATGCAGAAAAATGAAATTGGACTATTTCCTTACACCACACACATAAATAGACTCAAAATGGATGAAGGACCTCAATGTGAGAAAGGAATCTATCAAAATCCTTGAGGAGAACACAGGCAGCAACCTCTTTGACCTCAACCACAGCAACTTCTTCCTAGGAACATCGCCAAAGACAACAGAAGCAAGGGCAAAAATGAACTATTGGGATTTTATCAAGATCAAAAGCTTTTGCACAGCAAAGGAAACAGTGAACAAAACCAAAAGACAATGGACACAATGGGAGAAGATATTTGCAAATGACATATCAGATGAAGGGCTAGTGTCCAAAATCTATAAAGAGCTTAGCAAACTCAACACCCAAAGAACAAATAATCCAATCAAAAAATGGGCAGAGGACATGAACACACATTTCTGCAAAGACATCCAGATGGCCAACAGACACATGAAAAAATGCTCCACATCACTCAGCATCAGGGAAATACAAATCAAAACCACAATGAGATACCACCTCGCACCAGTCAGAATGGCTAAAATTAACAAGTCAAGAAATGACAGATGCTGGTGAGGATGCGGAGAGAGGGGAACCCTCCTACACTGTTGGTGGGAATGCAAGCTGGTGCAACCACTCTGGAAAACAGTGTGGAGGTTCCTCAAAAAACTGAAAATAGAGCTACCCTATGACCCAGCAATTGCACTACTGGGTATATATCCTAAAGATACAAATGTGGTGCTTCGAAGGGGCACATGCACACGAATGTTTATAGTAGCGAATGTCCACAATAGCCAAACTATGGAAAGAATCTAGATGTCCATCAACAGATGAATGGATAAAGAAAATGTGGTATATATACACAATGGAATACTATGCAGCCATCAAAGGAAATGAAATCTTGCCATTTGCGATGACGTAGATGGAACTAGAGGGTATTATGCTTAGCAAAATAAGTCAATTGGAGAAAGACAACTATCATATGATCTCCCTGATATGAGGAAGTGGAAATGCAATGTGGGGGGTTTGGGGGGTAGGAAAAGAAAAAATGAAAGAAGATGGGATTGGGAGGGAGACAAACCATAAAAGACAATCTCAAAAAACAGACTGAGGGTTGCTGGGGGTAGGGGGGACGGGAGAGGGTGGTGGGGATATGGACATTGGGGAGGGCATGTGCTATGATGAGTGCTGTGAAATGTGTAAACCTGGCGATTCACAGACCTGTACCCCTGGGGATAAAAATACGTTATATGTTTATTTAAAAAATATATAAATAAATTAAAAAAAAAACATACTGTGAATTGAGTAGCTAAATAAAAACCCAAAGTGTTATAAAGTGAAAAGGAAATATTTTTTTACTCATCAATAAAGTTAATATTCTAACACTTGTGATAATTTGAGTTACCCAATAGAAATAATTCTGGAAAAATTAGTGCTTATTCTAATAAAGTTTTATTGGGGAAAAATATGTTATTCATTTATTTTATTTTAAATTTGTTATAAAAATTCTCTTCTTATTTTTCAATTTTCAAAATAAAGTACTAGCAAAATAATTAAATGCATGTTTAAATAAAGACATTTCCTTATGGTTTTGATGTGCAATATTAGAAGCATTTTGTAAGCAATAAGCTCCTCATTTTCAGCTGCTTTTAAATGTCAGGAATTACTTTCTAAGGTTTTTTTGTCTTAGGAAATCACAATTACCATTTCACTTCTTTCTTATTGATGAGCATAACAGGAAAATTTAAGTGTATAATTTTTTCTGCTGTTGTTGAAACTCTGTAAAATGTCATTCATATAGTACATGAACTTGCACAAAGTAGAAAATAAAACATGAATAAAGCTTTAGGAAATGCTTTCCTAATACATTGGAGAATATTACAATTACCTTTGAAGAGTTAGAAAAATGATAGACTTTTGATGAGCTATTTAATTATAAATTAATCATAACACTTATATAACATTTTACTTTAATGTCCATGATGGTTAATTTTACATAGCAGCTTGACTGGGCTATGGAGTACCAGATATTTAATCAAACATTATTCTGGGTGTACTTGTGAGGGTGTTTCTGGATAAGATTAGCATTTGAATTGGTGAACTATATAAATCGGATTGTCCTTTGCAAATGTGGGTAGGCCTCATCCAATCCATCTGAATCTTGAGTAGAATAAAAATCAGAATAAAAAAGAATCCACTCTCTCTGTCTTCAGAGCTGAGACATTGGCCTTCTCTTGCCAGAGGTTATACCTTCAGATCTTCTTCCTTTAGGCCTTTGTACTCAGACCTGAACTATACCATTTTTTCCTAGCTTTAAGTAAGGGAAAGTATAAAGTGCGAGGAATGGATTCACTCATTCATTCAGCAAAATAGACTGATGGTCTGTTAGATGCCAGAAAATATTCTATATACTATAAAATAAAATTTTAAAATAATAATAATAATAATATTTCATTATTATTCATTCCAGAAGTTTATGTTTTATTAGAGAAAGTGATTTTAAGATGCGTTAATAAAATCCATGATATATGGTTCTAAGAAGGTATATTTTTGTTGAGAATGTGGCATTTGAATAAAAACCTGAAAGAGGTGCATAAATGAGCAGCGTAGTTTTTTGAAGAGGGATCCCTCAGGCTGATCAAAGAGTCAGAATCCACCCCTTGAGGGGAGTACATATCTGCAGTGCATAAGGAATGACTATTAAATAACATGTCATGTATTGTAGATCATTTTAAAGCTTTTGGTTTTTACTATGAATGAGATGGGAATAGAGTGGAGGATTTTAGGTAGTGATTAGCATGATCTGACCTCTATTTTCACAATGTCCTTTTAGCTTTTGGGTTAGAAATAGATAAAATGGAACACATGTAAAAGCAGGGAGACTGTCTATTGTAATCACTCAGAGTGATGATGATGGCTTGTACTAGGGTGTTAGTACATGTGTAAAAGCTAAGTGGTTTTTAGACATATTTTGAAAATAGAGAAAGGTTTTGCTCACATCTGGATGTGAGATAAAATGGAATGGGAATACTCAAAGATGTGAGATAAAATGGTATGGGAATACTCAAAGATGACTCTAAGTTTCTATAATCTGTATAACTGGGCTGTTTGTCATTTACTGGGCCTTGTCATTTACTGTGGTCAGAAGGACTGTAGGAAGATAAAGTGTTCTGTATAAAGCAAGATCCTTTGGACATAAGTTTGATATATCAAAAAAAAAAGCTAATAGGAGACATAAAGCAGGCAGTTAGACATATGATTTGGGAACTTATGAGAGCTCTGGCTGGAAATATATATTTGGAATTTTCTGTGTACAAATGGCACACAAAAAGCTATAAATTAGACAAGATCAGAGAGGCACTAGAGAAGATAGGAAAGATAAGTTCTCTAATAACTGAATCTGTGACATTTCAACACTGAGAAAAAATTAAGAGGAAACTTTAAAGGAGATCAAGAAGTGGCCAATGAGATAGGAGAAAATCTTGATGGTGTATTGTTCTGAAATCTACTGAAAAAGTATTTATCTGAAGAAAAGAAAAAAAAAGCTGGACAAATACAAGGAAAACTGAGAAATGACTAGAACACAAAGTAACTGATATGCTTAGCATCCATCATGCTGGGATAATACTGAAGGAGTGAAAGTCTATTTGGAATGGTTTCCAAAGTACTGGATGAGAAAAAAATTGAGTAGAGATAATTTTTTCCAAGAAATTTAATTCTAAATTGAAAAAGGAAATTGGGCAATAGGCAGAGGAGAAAGTGGCATCAAAAGAGAACTTTATGAAGTTTGTAGAAAGCAGTTTATTTTTTTTTAATGGAAATGATCCAATATATATGGATAGAACTGACAAACAGGTAGAGTGTAGGCAGTGAGTAGATTCTATTTACCAAGGGGAAGAATTTGCCTTTGTCTGGAGCATAGCTGATTCTTCCTAAGTAGTTCTAGGAACTTTCTTATAACTTGAAAAGTAAGGTAAGAGAAGAAAATGCAGTAGAGAAATATGGTACCTTTTCAAGGCATCACTCAGGGTCTCATTCAGGTATTATATTCTCCTGGAATATATCACAATTTCTAGTGTCCTGTTTATCCATTTCTTTCCTAGAAATGGAGAGTGTTGGTATGAATTGGTGGCACAAACAGGACCATATTATTTTTGTTTCTGCTTTTTAAGGGTCTGATTTAGTAAGAAGATTAAACACAGTTTGTTGGTTTTTTTTTTTTTTTTTTTTTTTCCATTTGTTTCCACATAGCTTGGAGTATGGAAACTGAGGGTGCTTCCACTGGGGAGATTATCCAGGCAGATTCCTTTTCCCTTTCTTTGAAAGCTGTTTTATCCCACAGGGGCTAATGGACACAGGGACTAGAGAGACACTACCTGAAGCATATTTGAGTAAGAGTCCTAGACAAGATCAACATACAGAAATTGAATAAAAAAAATTTCTTATATCATTGTTATTACTTGTTGTAATAGGCAAATAATCTATTAACATATTACTCTAAAAAGAATACAAGGGAAGCCTAATTACTTGCTATGCGGGCCTAATCTAGTACGCAGTCCAGGAAAAGGAGAGTTCATGGTTTACCCCCACATTAATACTGGAATTTAGATGCAAAACATCATGTTAAGGAGCACCTGGGTAGCTCAGATCATGATCCCAGAGTCCTGGGATTGAGCCCCTTATCAGCTCCTTGCTTGGCAGGGAGTCTGCCTCTCCCTCTTCTTCTACTCTGCTAGTGCTCTCTCTCTCTCTTTCTCAAATAAATAAATAAAATCTTAGAAAATAAAGAAACATCATGTTAATAAAGATGATTAGCTTTTCAGTCACTGAATACATCTCATATGTGATCTTTGGGAACTTTTTGCATATGGTGGCTGGAAACAGAGAGAATTCCAGTGTTTGTACCCTTCTTGGAAAAAATATGTCAATATCAACTATTAACATATTTACAAAGTTTTGGAAGACAATGCAGAAAATTTAAATATCAGGTATTATCTGATTTTGTATAAAATTCATTTGTCCCTGGCTTTTTTTTTTTTTTTTTGGTAAATTAATAATTTGAGAATACTCAGTTCCTTTTTGCATGAAGTCACATTAACCCATCAGTTTAAACATCTTTTGAAATAGCATTAACTATTTTATCTTCCCTCAAACACTATTTTGATAATTCACAAATTCAGTGGTTGTATCAGGAATAAGTTACTTAGGTGCCAATGAAATGTATTGTTATTCAAGCCAATTTTTAATTCTGGCTTCTTATTTTTTATGGTACACTTTTTTTTTTCAGTCTTCATCCTTTAACTTTATTACTTCCTGCCTACCTGGATTAGATAAACTCTGTTATCCCTAGGAATATTCAACTATAAATTCTATAAAGATACAAATATTTTTAATTATTCCATATAAAAGGAACTTAAAACTGTAATGTGCATATTAACATAGAATTCACATTTTGTAATATAAAAATAACTTTAATATTTAAAACAACTCAACCCAACATGTGCAATTGTAAAGGAAAATGGAAGTAAAAAGAGCAATTGTCTTTTGATTTTATACCACCATTTGTTCTGTTTTCCTGTGGAGAATTCATATAGAAGTGCAAGGACAACAAATTGTCAAGTTCAAATAAAAATTTATATCTTGAGATAAAAACAAGAGGCACAAGAAAACAACATAGATCTTTTTAACAGAAGGCTTCCTGTTGCTCTTGTTGTAGATGGTGATGCTTTGTGGTCCAAAGGTCCTATGAATTAATTACTCTCTTGACACCTTGTTGGGAACCTATTGCCAGCATTCTTCCTTACAGAAAGCCTTTGATGTTTGGAAAAATAGGAAGCAAATTGTGTTTTACCTCCATTTTAAAACTCTGATGCAACTCTAAAGAAAATGCATTTCTTGCCCTTTCATTCTTTTACATGGTATACTAAGAAATGAAATATTTGAAGGATAAAATTATTATTCTCCTAATTAATTAATACACTTCCTCTTCGTAATTTCTGTCTTATTGTCAAAAACCACCTCATAGGAGTGCCTGGGTGGCTCAATAGGCTAAGTATCTGATTCTTAGTTTTGCCTCAGGTCATGATCTCAAGGTTGTGAGATCAAGCTTCATGACCAGCTCAGTGCTCAGCCTTGTGCTCAGCCTTCAGCTCAGCTGGTCTCCCTTTCCCTCTGCTCCTCACCCCCTCCCCCGTTCTTTCTTTCTCAAAACTAAATAAATAAAATCTTAAAGCAAAACAAAACAAAACACTGTCATATTTTTATATTTTCAAATTGAAATCTTGGTTTCAGTTCTGATCCCTACATTACTATCTTTGTTCAAAGAATTTCCAATGCTTTATAGTTTCACTCTTAACTATTATTTTAACCATCACATCATATTGATTTCTACGATCAAAACCCTTTCTATACTTTTGTTTTTTCTACTTGTATCATTTAATTATGGAAATTATAACTGATCTTGGATTCATATTTTCAGTTCAGTTGTGAGTTTTCAACCACTGAGAGTGATTTTGAAATCACATTAATCTCCTATTAATCTCCTATTCAAAAAGGTCAAGAACTCACCATGCACTGTTCAAATTCCAATAAGGTTTTCACATAAGAGACACAATGAGATCATTAAATATCGATCTAATGGAAACTCAACAGAGGCACTTTTTTGTTATAAATGTTCTTTGAATAAGTGAGATATAAGGGTGCAAAAGATATTCAAGACAATTTAGAAGTGACTGGAGTAAACACAGTCAGAAAGGATACAACTAGATAGTACAGAACATGTTCCTTAGGAGGGGACAAAACACAACACCACATATTTTAGCTACTGAGGGATAGTGGGGGACACTCTTCTCACATTCTCCTCCTGGTGGAGCACAATTTAATTAAGGCTTATGACTTAATGAGCTTCTCAGTTTCTGCAACGGCAAATAGTAAGAATATCACAACCCAAAGAGAGAGCACTTTAAGTCAATCTTCTCAGGTTTTTCCACTGCTGGATTTGAGACTCCAGAAATCTCAGAAGCACCTGAGAATGTGACATAAATAGTAAGCGTCTCTTACCCAGAATTTGTTATGGATAGCTTCTTAAATCTATGTGTCTTCAAGTCACTGATATTGAGATTACACTGTTCATAAAATAGCAGAAATTATTAGTGTATTGTGGGAGGCCACGGTAAGGCTTGAGACGAGAACGAAACCAGGCCCTGACTTGTGCCTCCTTTAAAGGCTGAATAGCCGAACAAAAGGCTTAGGTCGATAAAGTCGAGTAGCACTGAGAAAGGGTCTGTGCTATGTGTTGTGCGCTCACCTACGTGACTTCCCACACATTTGCTAGTCAGATAGAAACGAGTTGGTCGGGGTCAGAAATTCTTGGCTGGTCCTTGCTGTCCTTGCACAGGCTATAGACTACACCACTGTAAGAGTGTGCTGTGCTTACATAAACTATGTCTTGAGTGGCCTTGAAGTCAGTACATCTGGCGCTAGAGGGTCTGCTATTGGTGTTTGGGAAATAGATAATGGGAAAGCTTGAAGGATTTTCTGTGCATGTTGCAAACTGTTTAGTAATCAGCTAAAAATAGATACTTTCTTATGATTGTTTCTGGTAGCTATATAATGCCTTGCTGCCTTGAATAAAATTGGCACTATTGGACATCCTCCTTGGTGCTCCTCCTGCCCCCATCTCTTTGTCTCTTAATTTCTTTTCAGCATCCTCTTACCTTCTCGACCCTGGTCAATTTGTCGCAACGGCCACGACAGTGTATCATATTCAAAGACTAGAGAAAAAGCTAGAAGCAGAGCTTGGATTTCATTCCACATAGGACAGATTACTTATGTTTTCTGCAACAACGTCTAACCTATTCTCAACTCTGTCTCTTAGATTATTCTCTCGCAGTTATCTTTCCCTTAGTTTCCAAAAATGCCCATCAAATTTCTATTACCAATAGCTAATTACATCACTTATTATTAGCCAGACATTGTGCTGGATGGTTGGAATACACAATTTTAATCTACTGGCACATTAATTTAATGGATTAGATATTATTTCAATTTTAATTAATCAGAAATTGATATCTTCAGCAAATTATACAAGATAAGATGGCAATATCAAATGAGTTATGGGATGTATTCATATGGAGGTTGAGAAAAAGATCCAACAGTGAAGAGGTAGGAAACCCTTAGTATATCCATTGCAATTGATGTAATGAGAGAATATGGGATCATTCAAGGAAAACAAAATACTAGAGAAGAGGTGAGAGCCACAGTAAGACCTTGCTTATTTCAGCATTTAGATGTCAATTGGAAAAAGAGAAGTGGAAAAGTAAGACTGCCAATGATTACCATAGGTCAGAAACATAGAGTGGAAAAAGTAGAGTGATGTAAATAGAAGCCAAAAGAAGGAAAGTTTTAACAATGTTAAGTAATTTCAAATGGTCTGCACATTTTAAGCTACATAAAAATATAATTCTGTGAATTAAATTTAGTGACATGAAGATCTTAGGTATATCAAATTCAGTTTACCCAGAAATGAATTATACTTGATTTTAAGACTTAGAAAAATAGATGAAATGTTATCTTAGAAATTTATACATGGTCTAATAAAAAATACTTAAAATTTCTAGATTTGAGGGCTTCTATTTGCTTGAAGAAAATGGATACCACTTGAATTAAGTCTTTTTATCTAAAATAACAAATGTAAGATCAATAAGACATAGGAAATAAAATCTCACATTTTCTAAACCTTGATCATTATTACTAGGAGATAGAAAACATCCTGACTTTCAAATTACTCATAAGCATAGAAATAGATGACAAATTCCAACACAGTTACCACTGGAACTTGAGCCATTGCTACAAGCCTTTGCAGATTGAGAATGAAGGAAGAGAACCTTCAAAAGTCAATGGAAAAGAATATAGAACAGCAGATGTCTTTGACAAGTCAGGCAAAATCATTTCCAGAAAACAAAAATTCAACTTTAAAACAGTTGAATACAAATAGATGCAATGAAAAAAAATATATTCAAACTATCCTTCAAGTATTATGAAAGAGCTGTAAATATGCACAGATTCTGTCTATGCAGGGCAAACTATTCTTATAAGCCCTTCTCTATACTAGAGAATGAACCTCAGACAACCAAAAAGGGATTGAAAAAGCTGGCAAAAGTACAAAGGTGAGGTGTTATGGAAGACAGCAGTGTTCACAAGGTAGAAAATGAGGTAGAGAAAAAGGGGTAGAATAATATAATTTACTGTTGTGTAATAGGTAGGAGACAGACTATATCATGTAAACTTGACAAACTAGATATGCAAGGAATAGTTAATAGAAGAGGACTGAGGGGCGCCTGGGTGGCTCAGTGGGTTAAGCCGCTGCCTTCGGCTCAGGTCATGATCCCAGGTCCTGGGTTCGAGCCCCACATCGGGCTTTCTGCTCAGCGGGGAGCCTGCTTCCTCCTCTCTCTCTGCCTGCCTCTCTGCCTACTTGTGATTTCTCTCTGTCAAATAAATAAATAAAATCTTTAAAAAAAAAATAGAAGAGGACTGAGAGTATTATAAAAGATATAAATATGATACAAAATAAATATGTGAATCATTCTAAATACCACAAGTATCAAAAAACAAGCTGCAAATAATGAGAAAGAAAAGAGTAAATGTAGCATACGACCATTAAAAATTATAATATTTAGTATGGAATAATATATTATAATAAAATATAATATATAATAATATAATATGACATAATATATAGTATAACAATAATAAATTAAAATAATTATAAAATAAAGGAGTATGACAGAGTTGCTATATATCAAGCATATCCATAATCTGAATGGGCTCTATTTAGTAATAAAAAAATTAAAATTATATCATAAGGCAATCTTCAGCTCTATTCTCTAAAAAGAGACTCATTTAAAAACAAATTATTGATACCAGTTGAAAATAAAAGTGTGGACAAGAATACACACACACAGGAAAAAGGAGATACTAATGGAATAAAAGTAGGGATGTTAATATGAATATAAGAAAGAAGAATCCCACCAAAAATAATAATAATAATAAGAAGAAGAAGAAGTGGGGTGCGTGGGTGAGAAGAAGAAGAAGTGGGGTGCGTGGGTGAGAAGAAGAAGAAGTGGGGTGCGTGGGTGAGGAGAAGAAGAAGTGGGGTGCGTGGGTGAGGAGAAGAAGAAGTGGGGTGCGTGGGTGAGGAGAAGAAGTGGGGTGCGTGGGTGAGAAGAAGAAGAAGTGGGGTGCGTGGGTGGCTCAGCTGATTGAGTGTCTGACTCTTGATTTTAGCTCCAGTTATGACCTCAAGGTTGTGAGATCCAGTTCTGGGTGGGGCTCTACACTGGGTGTGGAGTCTGCTCAAGTTCTTTCTCGCCCTTTCCTGCCCCTCCCTCCTACTCCTGGGCTCACTCTCCTTCTTTTTAAAAAACAAAACAAAACAAAAATTAATGAGAAATACTTTTAGGGCTAAAAGGCAAACAAAACAAAACAAAATAAAACAAAAACTGACACATGAATAGCTGTTCCTCCAAAAACATAGCAAGCACCTATTAAAGCAAACTGTAGAAAAGTAAGTAGAAATAAATTTTTTAAAAACACTGAACACATTAGCATACCATACTCAGTTAAAATCAGGGCATGTAGACAGTCTAGATAAGATTTTAAAAGATTTCAAAATGTAATATGGTAAAACTTTTAAATACACAATTTATAATCTATAATAGACTCATAAAGACATACAATTAAAATTGAGCATTTAGAAGTGGATAGTGATCTGAAAGAAGACAATAAATAGATCCATTGCTCAAACAATACAAAATAAGAAACTTCAAACTGATCACAGATATAAATGTAAAATGTAATCCTATAAGCACTAGAGAAAAAACATGGATAGAATCCTTTGTATTCTTTTGTAATCTTGGTATAGAGAAATGTTTTCTAATTATAACTGAAAATCAAGATGCAATAATAGAACAGATTGATAAATCTAACTAAAAATGTGGGAAAACATTTATAAAATATATCATTAGCTAAAAAAAGTTAAGTACATATTAAGTAAAAGACATAAAAATTGAGGCTGTAAAGACCAAAAAAGCATGAGAGAAAAATAGGAGAAACATGAACACATATTTCTCAAAAAAAGATATAATGGTTCTTAAGTAAAGAAAAAAAATTCAAATTCAATTATTACAAGAGAAATGCATATGTAAACATAAACAGATACAATTTTGTAAACCTTGGATTGCCCCAAATTCCGATATTCTTCAGTATGCTGTTAATGAAGCTACTAGGAAACAGGCATTTGCATGGATTCCTAGTAGGAGGAAAAAAAGATCCAATCCCTACAAAGATGACTTTAGAACATCTGTAAACCTTATGTTTTCCCTTTATCCTTCCACGGAGCAAAATCTTTAAGGAATTTACCTTGGAAATAGACCTCTGATACTATGAAAATACACATACAAAAGGCTCCACATTGAGGATAATGATGAAATATTGGGAACCTTATAAGCATTCTAGATTTTGTGTATGAAAGACTTTTTTGGCCACTTATTTTCCTTGATGAAAAACCAAACACTAATGAAATTGGGAATTAACAAGGGTGGAGGAGCACGTGAGAGAGGGTTAAGAACAAATAATCCCAAACTGAAAGCAAACTGAACAAATAAACTAAAAAAAAAATAATGAAAATAATAAAAATGATCTGTTCAAGTAACATTTGAACATAGTATTTTAATTATAAACCCTCAGCTAAAACACATGTACACAGCTAAAACACATGTACACAGCTAAAACACATGTACACAGCTAAAACACAGGTGCTCTTACTGAAAGCTTGGTATTTCTGAGATAATGATATGAGTTTAGTAATTTTTTTAAAACCATATTCTGTAATTTGTAGGACTGAGCAATAAACAAATATATTATTGCTTAGAGCTGGGTTCCTCAGTGTGGAAGAAAGGAAATATCAATCAAGAACACAAGGAAGAATGGTGTAGAATTAGAATGAACTCAAATATAATATATATAAATATAAATATATAAATATTATATATATATATATATATATATAAAAAACTCCTGATATTTGTGTATGTAATGTATATGTACATTATTTCTGGTATCTGTGTAAATAACCATATCTATTAGAATACACCCTCATATACTCCAGGGTATATGTACACACATGTGTGTGTGTTTATACCTTTCACTAGAAAGTTGGGAAATAGAACCAATGAGTTAAAAAATTTCCCCAGACTCACATAGCTGATAAATATTGAAGGTAGTATTTAAAATCCTGCACATGCTTAAAAAGTATTCAGCTGATTATCATGTTAGTCAGAATTTAGGCATTACAGATGTATATTAATTTTCATTATGCAAAATGTGCACATTGTTGTCTACCAGTTAAAATAGAAACTAAAAGTTGCATTCATAATATTGAATATTTGTAAGTCTTCTAAGAGCAAAAGGAAAAGAAAAGAGTAAAAAAAAATATTCTAGCACAAGTTCAAGAGTATATGATCTGAATCATTTATATATTGCTTTTCTAAAAAAAAGTTAAAGTAAAAAGAAAATTGATAAAATTGTGATTGCCATAGAGAATTTAAAAATATATATTCCTAATACTTGACAAGGAAATGTGTCCAAAACAATAACTGGAACATAATTGATATACTTGATAAACTTGATCTGACAAATTGTACATATTATATACCATGAAATATAAAGTATCCATGGAACATTTAAACATGACTGTCTTTTATTTCACCAAGATATCCTCAATAGATCAAAACTTATAGTACATTGTTTATGAAGTCATGTCACAAAATGCAGATTTTAAAAATAAAAATTTAACAATAATTTTTAAACATATTTTAAAGATTAAATTGCATTATACTAAAATTAACTATTTAATTAAATATTGATATAGCTTACAGCAAACTGCTTTGTTTCTAAATATTATTGTCCATTTAGAGATGAAAACAATACAACCTATCAAAATTAAAGAATCTTACTAATAAAAATGGAAAAATACTGAAACAACCCCCAAATAGAATCTATAAATACATTAAAGGAATAATGCATAAGGACAAAATAGAATATGTTGTATTTTAGTTGTAGGAAAAATAAACATTTAACTTCTTTAAAAAAAAACTTCATGTCAATAGTTTAAATCAGAAAAAATACAATGAGTCAGTATCTAGATATTAAAAAGCTATTGTCAAATTGAATAAAAATTTCTTTCCAAAGAGTAAATCATGATACAAGAACATATGTTTTATCAAATTGAGAATCTCCAACTGAAGCCAACAGCCAAACCATACTATGGATAGGAACATTCCAATTAACTGAAGATTAAAGCACAGATCGAAAGCTACTACCATATTTATTCAATCCCATGCAGTATTATAAAAGTGAATACAAGAGAGAAATATCAGCGATGGTGAAAATGCCATTTCCAAGTACAATTATGATTGTTTCCATGTAATTCAAGGGAATCATTTTGATAGGAAGATTTAACATTACATTATTAATTCTCCCATAAACATATCCAATTATTATACAAAACAATAAAAATTCAAAAAAATTTATATCTGATTTTAATAGTCATTGGGTAATGGAGAATTAAGTTGCAGAAGTTTAAATTGTGATAAGGAGACAGTGGGGAATAAAGCCAGATAATATAAGGTCCTAAGTAGACTGGTGGGAAGTAGATTCAGAACAGTTAGAAAGATCAGACTTCCCCAATATGAAGTATATATATTTTTATGAGAAAAAAAGAAACAATGTGAGATGAGGTGGCAGTATAAAGTTTATGACAAAACATGGCGGGGAAAGTACTAACAACACAAGTCAAAATGTGCATATATACACATAGTTCTTCTATGAAATATGTGTTGAAGGTGGAATATCAAATCACTGAGAATTACATGGAAAAAAGTAATTGACATAAACAAACTGAAGTTAATTTTAAAAAGAAAAAAAAAAAGAGAAATCATACCAGAAACCAAAAATTTCTACATATACTGCAAATTTAGATATATCAACATCTTATAGTTGCTCTAAAAAAAAAAAAAAAAACCAAAACCACAAACTCAGTGGCTTCAAGTAACCCCACTTTATTATTTCACAGTGTTGGCTTTCAGACCTGTGAAGTAGGTGGACAGGGCTATGCTCCTTTTGGAGGGACTAGGAGAGAATCTGTACCTTATCCTTTTTCAGATTCTAGAGGCTGAAGCATTCCTTCACTTCTGGGTTTGCACCAATCTAACATTTATTTTGGTCATCACCTCTCTTCCAATTTTGAAATTTATGCCTTGGTCTTCTAAATAACCTTTTGACTGGATTGGGTCCACCCAAATAAGTCAAGATAATTTCACCACCTCAAATCATTAACTTAATCACATCAGCAATATAACTTTTGTTGTGTAAAAGGTTTAGATAAATAGGACATGGACATCTTTAGGGGCACTTTATTCTACCTACCACACATATAAAAACAAATAAGCAAAAAGACCAAAATTAAGACACAAGTGCTCTATGTGCTTCCTATAAGAGTCTCATTTTAGACCTAAAAACATCTGCAGATTGAGAGTGAGGGGATGAAGAACCATTTGTCATGCAAATGGACATCAAAAGGAAGCCAGAGTAAGCTGTTATAAGCAGTACTTATAACAGACAAACTAGATTTTAAACAAAAGACTGTAACAAGAGAGGAACAAGGGCATCGTCACCAACATCTGTTATTTCCCGAGTTGTTAATTTTGTGTGAGGTGTGGAGAACCATTTATCATGCTAGCTGGACTAGCAATCCTTATATCAGACAAACTAGATTTTAAACCAAAGACTGTAATGAGAAATGAAGAAGAACACTATATCATAATAAAGGGGTCTATACAACAAGAAGATCTAACAATTGTAAATATATATGACCCCAACTTGGGAGAACCCAAATGTATAAAATAATTAATAAAAAATATAAAGGAACTCAATAATGCAATAATAGTAGGGGACATTAACACCCCACTCATAACAATGGACTAAAATCAACAAAGAAATAATAGCTTTGAATGATACACTGGACCAGATGGACTTAACAGATATATTCAGGATATTTTATCCTAAAGCAGCAGAACATACTTTCTTTTCAAGTTCACATGGGGCATTCTCTAGAACAGATCACATACTGGGTCACAAATCAGGCCTCAACCAGTACAAAAAGACTGAGATCATATCCTGCATATTTTCAGACCACAATATGAAACTTGAAGTCAACCATAAGAAAACATTTGGAAAGATGACAAATACAGAGAAGTTAAAGAAAATCCTACTAAAGAAATGAGTGGACCAACCAGGAAACTAAAGAAGAAAATTAAAAAATGCATAGAAACAAATGAAAATGAAAACACAATGGTCCAAAATCTTTGGAGGCAGCAAAAGTCATTATAAGAGGGAAGTTTTTGCAATACAAACCTACCTCAAGAAGCAAGAAAAATCTCAAATATGCAACCTAATCTTAAATCTAAAGGAGCTAGAAAAAGAGCAACAAATGAAGCCTAAAGTCAGCAGAAGGGAAATAATAAAGATTAGAGAAGAAATAAATGATATAGAAACAAACAAAACCCAGTAGAACAGAGAGATGAAACTAGGAGCTGGTTCTTTGAAAAAAAAAAAAAATTATAAAATTGATAAACCTCTACCCAGACTTATCAAAAAATGACAGGACTTATCAAAAAAGGACAGAAAGGATCCCAAAAAATAAAATCATGAATGAGAGAAGAAAGATCATAACCAACACCACAGAAATACAATTACAAGAGAATATTGTGAAAAATTATATGTCAGTAAATTAGGCAATCTGGAAGAAATGGATAAATTACCAGAAACACATAAGCTATCAAACTGAAACAGGAAGAAATAGAAAACTTGAACAGACTGATGACCACCAAAGAAACTGAATCAGTAATCAAAAATCTAACAAAAGTCCAGGGCCAGGTAGCTTTCTAGGGGAATTTTTTTTTTTTTAAAGATTTTATTTTTTCATGAGACACAGAAAGAGAGAGAGGCAGAGCAGAGAGAGAAGCAGGCTCCCTGGTTCCCTGTGGTGCATAAGACTTGATCCTTGGACCCTGGGACAGTGACCTGAGCTGAAGGCAGATGCTTAACCGACTGAGCCATCCAGGTGCCCACCAGGGGAATTCTACCAAACATTTTAAAGAAGAGCTAATACACCTATTCTTCTCAGACTGTTCCAAAAATTAGAAATGGAAGGAAAACTTACAAACTCATTCTATGAGACCAGCACTAACTTGATTCCAAAACTAGAAAAAGACTCCACTGAAAAGGAGAATTATAGGCCAGTATCCCTGATGAGCATGGATACAAAAATTCTCAACAAAATATTTGTGAATCAAATCCAACAGTACAGTAAAATAATCATTCACCACGATCATGTGGGATTTATTCCTGTACTGCAAGGGTGACTCAATACTCGCAAATCAATCAACATGATATACCACATTAATACGAGAAAGGAAAAGAACCATATGACCCTCTTAAAAGATGCAGAAAAAGCATTTGACAAAGGGATAAAGGGAACATACTTCAGCATTATACAGGTCATATACTGATATCTCAGCTAATCATATCAGCTAATATCATGCTCAGTGTGAGAGCTTTTCCTCTATGGTCAGGAACAAGACAAGGATGTTCACTCTCATTGTTGCTATTTAACATAGTACTGGAAGTCCTAGACTCAGCAATCAGGCAACAAAAAGAAATTAAGACATCCAAATCAGCAAGGAAGAAGTCAAATTTTCACTCTTCACAGATGACATGATATTCTATGTAGAAAACCCAAAAGAGTCCACCAAAATTTTGCTAGAACTGATACACAAATTCAGTAAAGTTGCAGGATAAAAAAATCAACTTACAGAAATCTGTTGCAATTCTCCACACCAATAATGAAGCAGCAGAAAAAGAAATCAAGGAATCAATCCCATTTATAATTATACCAAAAACCATAAACTACCCAGGAATAAACCTAAGCAAAGAGGTAAAAGATCTGTACTCTGAGAATGATAGAACACTTATGAAAGAAACTGAAGATGACACAAAGAAATGGGAAAACATTCCATGCTCATGGATCGGAAGAACAAATATTGTAAAAATGCCTGTACTACCCAAAACAATCTACACATTTAATAAGGTAGCATTATTCACAGAGCTAGAATAAACAATCTGAAAACTTGTATGGAACCACAAAAGACGCCAAATTGTCAAACCAGTCTTGAAAAAGAAAAGTGAATCTGGGGGCATCTCAATTCCAGACTTCAAGCTGAACTACAGAGCTGCAGTCATCAAGACAGTATGGTACTGGCACAAAAATAGAGGCATAGACCAATGGGACAGAATAGAAAACCCAGAAATGGACCCCCAACTATATGGTCAACCAAGCCTCAACAAAGCAGGAAAGAATATCCAATGGGGGAAAAGTCTCTTCAACAAATGGTTTTGGGGAAACTGGACAGCCATATGCAAAAGAAAGGAACTGGACCAATTTCTTACACCACAAACAAAATTAAATTCAAAATGAATGAAAGATCTAAATACAAGACAGTAAACCATTGAAATCCTAGAGAAGAACACAGGCAATAATCTCTTTGACATCTGCTGTAGCAACTTCTTACTAGCATTCTAGTATGCTGGAAGCATACTTTTTTCCCCGGAGGAAAGGGAAACAAAAGCAAAAATGAACGATTGGGACTTCATCAAGGGGTTTGAATCCTTCACTACATCTGCCTTCGGAGGTCATGAACCAGTCTGAAGGGGAAGGCAGCATTCTCCATGAGGCTTTTGTAATTACCTATGGTTGATCCTGAAAAATCATCCATGGGTTTTCAACCAGAAGCCATACTCCTGAGTCAGACCAGAATTTTTTCCCTTACAGCTTTTGCTGACTGGTTTAAGGCAGTGCATGGATGTGAGTGCATGTGTGCCCCACCCTCCTACTCCCCCACACTTCTAAACAAAAACAGTTCATGATGGGTATAGATGGTGGAAAATTCCATTTTTATATTTGCTTATTTAAACACTTTAATTTTGTCTATTAAACTGATATTACTAAGCAATATTGCACTAATAAAAGTTGGGGAAAATGTGAAATAAAGATAAATAGAGCCAGTAAAAAATTAACGTTTGTTTAAAATAATGATGACATGAAACCATTTTATAATTCCACAGAAGACAATAAAATTGTTCACTATCTCTGAAATTAAAAGTAATGAACCTGCTTAATGAAGAGCAATTGTCTAAGGGAATTTAGAATAATCAAAGAAGTAAGTGTACTTAAAAAAATAAGACTTCTCTTTGTTCAAAGAAAACACAAATACAATTTGTCTACATATTCTTGAATACAGAAAAATGCTTTTCAACAGTTTGCATATTTTAAGATTGTTAACAGAAACACTTTTAGAAACATGAAATGCATTTCAGAGTGCATAGACTCCATTTAATTTATTTTTTTCAATAACACTCCGACTTCCATAATTGAAATATGAGCTCCTACTCCACACTTTCTGTATACAAAATATGTTCAACAAGAACTTAACAAATAAAGAAATATGAGATTGCAAAAATATTATTAAAATGGTTTGATATATTACAGGACAAAAAGCCTAGATATGTGTGTGTTGGTTTTCTATTGATTTGTCATATGAGATAAAGAAAAATTCTTCTTAAAACCTGTACATATACTGCCCATTCCAATATTCTCAGAAACCTGTGGAAATACCCAAATGATGAGAAAGTGTCAAAAAAGGGAAATGACCAAGCAAGATCATATGTTGTTGCTTGCCTGGACAGGACATTTGCAGTGACATGGAAGCATTCCAGAAGTGCTTGGCAATTTCTTCACGGCAGTCTTTGGGATCTGCTGAGAAATGCATTTCCTAGCGGCAGCCTAAACATGGGTCCTCCAAGTCCCCGAGAGCACAGGCAGGGCAGAAAACATCTTTTGTTTGGCTCAGGCAAGGATTTACACACAGTTTGACTTTCTCTGCTTTTTTTTTTTTTTTTTTTTAAACCTTGGAAGTTTCCAAAATTTCAAAGTTAGATCACTGCATTCCAGTTTCCCTTAAAGCATTGGAGGCTGTGGTCCCATGGAACCCCCTAAGAACGTGGACTGATCAGCTAGTATGTATTAGAATTTGCAACCTTGGTGGATGGGTCACCCTAGAGTGGGTGCTCAGATGCTGGGCTCTCTGAGGGAGGGGCTGAAGACTCAGAATCAGAATGTAGAAAACTATTTGTCCTCTCGGATCTAGGTGTGTGGCAAGCGTCGGAAATGTTTAGCAAGCCCTTTTGGGAAAGGAACACCAATTTGATCAGGTGAGGTACTAAGTACAGAAATTCACTGTACAAGAAACAAGACGTTTGAAAGTTCTGAGGATGATGTATGTTACTGAAAAATACAAATTGTAGTCATGTAAATGTTTTCTGTTTTCTTTTTATTAAATGCCTCTCAAATCATGGAAAAAAAAAAAAAAACCTGTACATATACACAAAGGCTTAAAGGCTAGACAGCTGCAAGTTCATAAATCTGCTTGAACCCAAAGGACTCATCTTTGGGAGAACCACACCTGGCCTCATGCCCAAATAAATGACATCATTCAATAATGACCAATCACAAAAGAGACTTTTCAATCACCTTCTGTAACTAATCATATTGTATTTTTATTTTTTTTCTTTTTTTAGATTTTTATTTATTTATTTGACAGAGAGAGAGATCACAAGTTGGCAGACAGGCAGGCAGAAAGAGTGGGGGGGGGAGTAGGCTCCCTGCTGTGCAGAGAGCCTGACGTGGGCCTCAAGCCCAGGACCCTGAGATCATGACCTGAGCCGAAGGCAGAGGCTTAACCCACTGAGCCACCCAGGCGCCCTCGAATTGTATTTTTCTGAATCCAACCTTATTTAGAATGAAATTCCTCTTTTCTGCATTGTAACTACCCTTCAGACAACACATGCAGAAATACTCATTCTACTTATTCCAGTATGGTACGGGCTCTTTGGGCCTAATAAACTAATAAACTCAGCCTTGATTTAAATGATTATTTTGATTTTGACTACTTTTCAACATTTTCCCCCTAAGAAAAGATGATTTCAATAAATTTTACATGCTTCCTACATCAAATAGTAAATAACTTTTAATTTAAAATTATTTCAGCATATATTTGCTATACTTGATTTTGAGACTCCAACTCTTTTTCCTGTTTTATTTTTGTTTATACATTGATTTTTGTGTCTCTTGTCAGAAGGCATACCTAGGCTGCCTGTGTCTCCCTAAGGTCAAGTGGCTAGATCATCCTGTTCTTCACCCCATGAGGACAGGGTATAAGTGACATGGGCACCTTTTTCTCTTTACAATTGTTAATTTGGGGAATTTTTGAAGCCACCATGTGTGGAAATTGGGGAGATGAGTTAAAGTTATCACATATGAGAGAACACATAAAATCCTGTATCATGTAGATACATTGATCTTATTTGACTAACCGATCTTACTGTGGTTGCTACTGTCTTTATCTCTGGAATTTTCTTGGTTCATTACCTCCTACCCCCAACACTTTCTAAATAGACTTTTCAATTTACTTTCAATTGATTTTAATTAATTTTCTCGATGCTTTTTAAAAAATATATCTGAGATCATATCATATCATTTGCAGTTTATAATATTGCCTGGTAGATAAACTGCTATTGAACAGTGCCTTGGGCGGGAGTGGAGGGGAAGATGTGGGGAAAAGTGGGGCACTGAAAAATAACTAAAATGCTCAGATTAGGCAGAAGTCTATAAAAAGCTATTAATAAGCCAGGCTGCGGGGCACCTGGGTGGCTCAGTGGGTTAAAGCCTCTGCCTTCAGCTCAGGTCATGATCCCGGGGAGCCTGCTTCCCCCTCAACTCTCTGCCTGCCTCTCTGCCTATTTGTGATCTGTCAAATAAATAAATAAATAAATATTAAAAAAAAAAAAAAAAAAAGCCAGGCTGGTAAATTAGCTGACAGTGTGGAATCAAATGCTCATTGAAACAACGCTTGCAAAATGTATTGTTGAAAGAATCCAAGTATTCTGAATTGAAGTGGCTGTTTTTGACAGTGTTTGGCAGGCTGCAGAAAACTTAAGACCAAACACACACACACACACACACACACCATATAAACTCCAAATTTCTTAGTCTAAATCTGGAACTAAATTGAGGGATATTCTATGACAGTGGAGAAACAAAGTTTGACTCTGCTAACCTCTTCAGGACAGAGATAACTAGAAATCACACTCGGAATTTGGCATGGTAGGTTGTCTCATTAGAACATGCACTGGTGAATCCAAGCCTGGTTTTAATATACACAGTCCAAATAAATAAAGATGATAGAAATTCCTGACATAAATAAGAACAATCTTCCTCAATAACTTTCAATTCATGTCAAAAAATAAAAATTAGGATTTATATGACAACCCAGGCACGTAGAAAAGATTACCCATAGTTCTGAAAGACCAATCCAGGGGCCAGGCCCTTTGTATTCCTTCCTATCCCTTCCTAGGAATTAGGGTGGGGGTGAGGGGAGGATAATAAAAGCACACGTGTATATAGGTGCTACACTTTATGTTGAAGGAAAGAAGTATAAATATTTAGAAAGATGGAATTATTGGATCAAATTTTGGGGGGTTCAAATAACTTTTAGCTATGATTTTTGAAATAAAGTAGAAAAGAGTCTCATTACAAAAGGTTGTATAGATACTTTCAGTGAGAGGAAATTTCAATATTCATGGAAATCATCCGGGCAAGTCTGTCTGTAATATAATCACTTTTGGTGGTTATATGGTCATATATGTGGTTTCCTTAGAAATAAACAGATTAGCAGTCTAAATTATTAAATTGTACCTCCCTTTAAAAGTCTGTCAATTCCACAGGATCATAGGGGAAGGGAGGGAAAAATGAAACAAGACGAAACCAGAGAGGAAGAGAAACCATGAGACTCTCAATCTCAGGAAACAAACTGAGGGTTGCTGGAGTGGAGGAGGGGTGGGAGGGTCAGGGTGGCTGGGTGAAGGACATTGGGGAGGGTATGTGCTATGGTGAGAGCTGTGAATTATGTAAGACTGGTGAATTACAGACCTGCACCCCTGAAACAAATAATACATTATGTGTTAATTAAAAAAAAAAATCTGTCAATTCAAGGCTAGTGAATAAAAGTTATAATGAAATGAAAAGGTAGAGAATTATGATTTTCTCCCGCATCCATCTCCCATATTTGAGTCAAATCAGACATGCAAAGTTGTAGAAAGAAATATATTAGATTTTATTTTCTGTCCTTGTACTTTCTGTTCCTTTCTACTATAGCTTCTCGCATCTGTCTTTCCCTTTGAGAAGCCTATACAGGCTTGGCCAGTGACATATTAATAGGAGCGATATTTTTCCATTTCTAAGTAAAAGTTTTAAAAGGCATTTGTGATAATGGCTCTTTTCTCCCTAAAAATGACGTGTTTCTAAATCGGCTGTTTCCTTAAGATGCATCCCAAAATGAAAAAACAGCTGAAATAGAGTCACAGTTAACAGGCAATATGAAAAAAAATAACAAATTTTTGTTGTGCATATTTCTTAGATTTTGGATTTATATGTCAATGAACTGTAACTTAGTAAAAGTTGATGCATTCAGACAGGGACCCAGGTATACTCAAAAAAAGGGTGAACAATAACAACTCAAATAATGTTGATGAGTATATTTCTTACAGTCTTATCTAAAAGGATTTCTGGCTAGATCATTTAAATATATATGGTGGTGCCTGTGTGGCTCAGTCAGTTAAGTGATTCTTATTTTCGGCTCAGGACATGATCTCAGGGTCATGGGATCAAGCCCCACATCAGGCTATCTGCTGGGCAGGGAGTCTGCTGGAGAGTCTCTCTCCCTCTCTCTCTGCCTCTCCCCCTGCTTGACTGCATGCATGTGCTCTCTCTTGCTCTCTAAAATAAATAAAATAAACAAACAAGCAAATAAATAAATACTGAGGAAAGCAAAGCTCAGAACTTTCTAGAAATTTCATATACTAGCTCTAAATTGTCATTAATTCCTGGAAACTCATGTCACTGCAGCCATAACTAAAATAGAGATATTGAATTTTGATGAATAATGACATTTTGACTTCAGTTACATTCATGGTTACCCCCAAAAACCCAAAGCCCATACTATGATCATTTCTCCAGCTTCTGAGTATAAAATAGAATATTTGGGGTCAGAAATTTTCAGGATTTGTTCCTTTTTCTTGATTTAGCCCAGAAGTCAGGAAAGCTAAGAAAATAACCCATTTAGGAAGTGACTTAGCTCTTAGCCCTTATATGAAGACTAGGGGCTTTTGAAGTGAGAAGGTAGGAGAGTATCATTCAAACACAGAAGCAGTATGGGAAGTAAAAAGGTAACTTCTAGAGAACGAAGTAAGGTCACACTACTAGAAGAGATAATGGAATGGGAGGAACACGTGCCCATTATCATTAAGACTGTGGCTTTATGCTAAGAGCAGTAAATATGATTAAACATATTTTAGCCATGTGATTAGACTTTCCTGCTGTAGTGGTCATTTGTCTGGATGTTCAGAATGTGACAGCAGGGTCCAGATAAAGGAAATGGCTAGACACATTTCTATACTGAGATAGGCCCAATTCCAATTCCTAGACAACTGCAGGTGCATACGTGAGGAATGATGTGGGGTAGAGAAAAGTGGACAGAGAGGTATCAAAGTACATTATGAAAACCAGAGAGACTTAGAGGTAGATTGGTTTAAAAAGGTAAGAGCAAAGGAGGTAAAAGCTAAAACTTGGATTACTGCATAGAACACTTGATTATCTTACACACACACACACACACACACACACACACACAACTTCTGTTCTTCCTCCTCAGATTTGTTATCATGATTACAGATCTATTTTTTCCCACACCTTATAAGTCATTCTTATAATTCTCTGAATGTAACATCAGTCCCATTGGTTGAAATTTTTTAACTTCCACTTTTATTTTTTTCAATTTTAAACATTTTGTTGAATATAAGTAATGGAGGAAATCTCAAAGGTACAGGTTGATAGGTTCTCACAAAAAGAATTGTAACCCTATAACAAACACCTCCTCACAAAAAATTAACTAAAACCCAGAAGCCTCATGGGGCCACGTTTCATTCACAACCCACTGCTTCAAGAGTTAACCGTTATTCTGACTTTTAGGTTAGCTTAGGTGTTTTTCAAATTTACATACGTTGCAAAAAAAGGCAGTGTACTGAGTTTTAATTTTGTTTTTCATGGTGTCTGTTTAACATTGTTTGTAACTTTTAAATTTAATATGGGTAAGTCAAGTAATTCCATCCTACAACATTTTGGTTCGTTCCTTTGGTGGACATAGGGCTGATTGTTTCTTTCTTTGAAAGCAGACTGAGAGTAGAATATAAGGAAAATTAAAGACATGTACTAAATGCAAAGTTGAACATGTAAGAAAGAGAAATTTCAAGATAAGTTATATGTGTTTTCATAATGTTTGAACACTTGATTGCTGGTTTTTGGAATAAAATTCTAATTTGTTTTTAGTAAGGCTGCCAATATCTAATGATCATATTCACTTTATTTTTAATCGTCACTACAAAGAATTTATTATAATATCAAAGAAAAATTTTAATATTTATTGCTTTGCCAGTAGCTGTTCTAAATTCTTTAATGAGTGATTTCCTCAGGATCAGACAACTAAGTGCTCAGGTTAGAATTTCAGCATGAAAGGATGGCTTCAGACACCCCTACACTCTTAGTGCAAGAATCTGAAATCATCTTAAATGGAAGACTTGATACAGAACCAACGAGTGCACTATTCCTAGTAGCTCAGAAAGTAGATCTAGGTAGATTTTTATATTCTATTCTTGAACGTTAGAAGGAAGAGTATCTCTAAACTGTTTTAGCTAATCCATTCTCCTGTATACTTCTAATTGAATCTTAAATCCATTTTCAATATTTATCATGCTGTTTAATAGGAAACTGTTTAACCAACATAAAACATTTTAATCCAATATGCTAATGAGACAGTGCTGATTGTTGAATAAAATATGGCTAACTGAAGGATATTTAATAGCCCAATCCACAACATGCCTCTTTTTCTACCTTCAAATATGCTTTCTTTTCTTTTTTAAAGATTTTATTTATTTATTTGACAGGGAGAGAGATCACAAGTAAGCAGAGAGGCAGGCAGAGAGAGGGGGAAGCAGGCTCCCTGCTGAGCAGAGAGCTGGATGCAGGGCTCAATCCCAGGACCCTGAGATCATGACCTGAGCCGGAGGCAGAGGCTTAACCCACTGAGCCCCCCAGGTGCCCCTCAAATATGCTTTCTTGATAGAATTTGTTATCTAATCACACTTACAATTAAACTTAAAGTAACTGACATATACATAGTAAACCTTTCACACTGAATATACCAAATTGTATGAAACATGTCTTCCAAAAAGGACTGTTATCAATGAGAATAAAATATATTCAATGTCATCACAATGTAAAGTATGCTTTTAATGTAATCATCCATTTTATTTAAAGAAAAATTTCACTAAGATCTTAGCAAGCCTACAGCTCCAATAAAACACAGGAAAATTATATTTGAACTATTTTAAAAAAAATTATTCTTTGGCTGTCATACCTACCAGTAGAAGTTCATGCACATTAGAGAAGTGAGATTTAATTATGACTGTTTTAGACTGCAAAAAGCTCATCGCTTGTAAAGAGAAAATTGATGAATAGAATATGTTATTATTAAATTTTAGATTATGAGTATATATTGATTTTGAAATGTAGGTTTTGGCAATTTTATCAGAACCCATCAAAACTTTAAAACAATATTTTGAGAAAGTATTACTCTGGGGGAATAATGACAATATCTATAATGTTCATTTATCCTTGGTTTTAGTAGAAGTACCACTCAGTAATTTCAAGAAGTGAAAATGGTATATCTCCATCACTCTTTTTTTTTTTTTTTTTTTTTTTTTTTTTTTTTTTTTTTTTAGCTGAAGCTCATTGCTCTTGAATTTTCCTGCCAAGGATCATTATTGTAGCCATGCATTTAAATGTTACCTTGCCCACCTGGCCTGAGGCCAGCGATGAGTACAAGTCATACCTTAGGAGATAATGTGAAATGCAATTCCTTAAAACAAAGGAAAAAACAATTTTTAAAAGTAAAGGATAGTACTTAAAAAGTAAAAAGATATGGTTGATGTTGAAAATGTCTGCTTTGAGCACTTTTATGATAAGGACATTTCTTAGGCCCCTTGTGTCTATAGAGATCCCTTTGTCCCTCTGATAGTTTCAAATCTAAGATGTTACTCCTGGAGCCTAACTTCCCTCCTATCTTATGTCATTAATTTGATCATTACGTAGCATGTATGTTCTACATCTTCTACCCTGCCCACTTTTTCCAACCTTGTCTTATTCACTACCCTTTAGCCCTATGTTCCAGCTCAGTGGCTGCTTGCTATCCTACAAGCAAACTAAACCCTTTCCCACTTCAAGATTTTTCACCAACTCTTATGGCTGCTTGAAGGTACTTTTCTCTCTAGTTTTCACATGACTGAAATCTTATTCTTCACTGCTCAGTTTAAATGTCACCTTCCTAGGGAGGCAATCAGTGAATAACGTATCTCTTTGGGTTCCCTCATTGCCAAAACCTGAAGGCTCCTTCACACTCTTTTATTTTCTATCATTACAGCCTGTTTACATAATTGTGTGTATTGCATCTTTCCATCACAAATTGTGCTTTTATACAGGTATACAAACATACATAAGCAAAAATTTGCTTGTTTGCTGCCTATGCCCTAATTCCCTAATTTGCTCTATATACTCTGTATTGTGCCGTGTTTTATTTTATCAATGATGAACATGAAACCTGCCACATAGAATGCAAATGGTGTTTTGCAATAATTTATTATAGTGATCCTTAATCTGTATCCATTCTAGGAAACTAAAGTTTCTTTTATTTATGTTATAGTAGGCTTTATCTTTTTAAGGATTTTATTTATATTCTTGACAAATCACAAGTAGGCAGAGAGGCAGGCAGAGAAAGAGGGGGAAAGCAGCCTCCCCGCTGAGCAGAGAGCTTGATGTGGGGCTCAATCCCAGGACCCTGAGATCATGACCTGAACCAAAGGCAGAAGCTCAACCCACTGAGCTACCCAGGCACCCCGTTATAGTCGGCTTAAAAGTAAAACATTGCCAAACTAAACATTAGTTACTAGAAAATACAGACTCTTGAAAAGAACAACTAAATATAAGCATTCCCTAACCAGACAGATAAATCTTCATCAGTTCCCCTCTAGCATTCTCTCTACCACATCCTTATTCCTATTTCTCATTACTCCAACCTTATTTACTTGCTATTCCTTGAATAAAGATGGCATCTTCCAGTGTTTGCTTAAATACTATATTCCCTTTACCCACAATGATGCCACCATTTTTTCCCTCTAGGTTATTTCTTATTTTCCTGAAGTGCTACTATTTTCATTATTCTTCATTTCAGAAGTAAGTATTCATTCATTCTCATAACCCTATATGATTCACCTCTCTTTTAGTCTTAATCTCAGCTGGAAAATTTGGCAATCAATCAAGGGACAAAAACAAAAAGCCTAGAAATTATCCTTAATGACTATTCTCTCAACATACATGTTCAATTAAATTTTTCAATATCTACCTATTTATTTTATCCACATTTCAACCATTTCACTCTATTCAATTAACATTTCCATGTTCATGTTGTATTGTAACCCCACAGGGTTACCACAATATACAAAAGGGTTTCCTTTTTTCTTTTCCTCTCACCTTGGCTCCCTCAAGATATCTCACAAAAGATGCTGGCTTTAACAAAATATGAACGTGACACTGTCATTCCTTGAAACAAACTACCGCAGGGCTTCCTATTTTCTTCTAGGTCAAATCCCATCTCTCTGATCTGACAGACGGGAGCTATTAGGTTTGTTTTTGGCAGAATTTCCCTGTCTTCTCCCTCTATTTCATTGGTCCATTTCCATACCCTGATAATTCCAACTGGCTGACATTTTCAACTTTCATGTTGTTTCTTCAGCTTGGGAGTCCTTCCCCACTCTCTTCCCTCCTTAACTTTCTTACTTCATGATATTTCAGAGTACATGTCCTAACTTAACCTCAGCCATCCCAAATTCTCCTGGTAGGTAGTTCTTCATATACTTCAATGCCACCATGCAAGCATGTGTGTGTGTGTGTGTGTGTGTGTGTGTACACACACACATATATAGTGTACATGTGTGCATTAAAAAAAAAACTTTACATGAATCGTATTGCACATTTGCTGTTTGGTTTTATGACCTTATGTAACATTGAGCAAGATAAATCTCTGTGCCTCAATTTCTCTTCTGAGATCTCAGAGTGAGAATCAAACCTAAATTAAGGGACTATTATAAAGATATAACAACCCATGTTTGACTCAAGGAAAGCATTTGCTAAATGCTTCATGCTTATTTTGTTGTGATTATTGTTTGTATCATGAACATCTGTCTCTTTGTCCATCTCTCCCCGCCTACTATCAACTCCTTGAAGACAGAATTCAGAGTTTATTTATTTTGATGTCAGCATAGTGTACAACAATGGCAAACACATATACTTATTCAAACCCTTCTTTAAGGAATGAAAGAATAAACAAATTGAGTATTTTGAAAATATAAAAACTTTCCTACTAGTATAGGAGGTTTTATTTATATGGGCTTTTAGTGTTTTGAGTATATTTAATCTGTTAATATATATGAAAAAGCATCTAGATATCACCTATGCATTTTAATAGCAACCTCTGCAAACTGCCACAATTAAAAAACAAAAAAAACAAAAAACAAAAAGCGGTTATTGGAGAGTGGCAGGCAATGAAACCTGAAAATGATGCTTACAAACCAGCTTTGGCATTGACTGTAGCTTATTTCTATTCTACCCCAGACTTCAGTTATTTTCCTGTGATGTGAGCTCTCTGATCCAAAAGGAATTTCTTTTTCAAACTTTGAAATACTTAAGGATAACATTGAGTTGATGAGGAGGAGGAAGAGTGAACATTAAGAGATCACACTGCATTTTGTTATTACTCATGAAAATGGATGATTTCTTATTTGCATATGGTTTTGCTGAGATCTGCAAATGGCAAAGTAGTAGTGACTGTTTGACAAATTGGCCAATCTAGAGTATTTTTTTAAAAAACTCATGTGTATAGTCTAATAATCTTACACTAGTTATGGCTTGGAATTTTTCAATATGTAATTATGTGTGTGAATGAAAGAATTGATATAGAGGAAAGAAAATATCTGTGTGTGGGGGGAAGTTAACCACAAAACACATAATTTTAGGAATTGCATATAAAGCAGTAAAACCAAATGTTTCCAGAAAACAAACAAAAATCATCAAGATTGATCATTATGCTTACTTAAGTCTTTTCATTTGACATAATAATATTTTTGACATCATATAGTCAATAATTTTAACTAAAATGCAGTTTATTTGTTTGCTTAATGTTTTCTCAGGCCTATACTGGAGATACTTATTTACTAAATAATTTTAAAATCTCTCTTGTTGTTTACTGTCATTGCATATTGTCCAATTCAATAAGTTTGTACTTTATGCAACTCCAGGATTTTCTTCCCTATTTAGGTATAATGCAAATATATGCAAATTATATGTATATGTACACACACACAGACAACACCTTGAATAATAAGTCTGTAAAGCTGACCTTTGTACCTTTGTAGTCCCAGTTCATTTATAAGTGGAATATTAATCTAAATTAGAAAAAAAGGCCTTTGTGTTTCACACTCAAAATATAGTGATACTTTTTGAAAATTGTTAAGGAAAGATAAGATAATGGTTTTGTTTTCTTGAATATGATAGAAGGAAGAAAAAGGAAGTCAATTCATGGTATCTGGAAATTTGTCATAATAACTTTGGATCTAAAGATCTTTGCTGGACTATGAGGAAAAGTACAAAGGAAAAGGTAATGATTAAAAGAATATCCTGAGAACAGTTAATCAGAAGAGGATAACTAAGATGTTTCAATTACTGATTCTTTTAAGTGATATTTACTGTGTCTACAAGACCAAGATATGCTCATAGGAATCTGTGTGGTGAAGAGAGAAAATATCACTGGTGGTATGCCGGTGAAGAAACATTTTGGGTGGCTATATCAGTGTCCATCCAAATGGATTCATCAGTGTAGTTGTCTGAGAGTGATCGCATAATTTTGGGTATATAAGAAACCTGTGAGTCATTTTTATGGAGATTGTGTGTATATATATATATATATATATATATATGTGTGTGTGTGTGTGTGTGTGTGTGTATATACATACACACATGTATATATTTATATATATATAATATATATTTCCATCCTCAGTTCCACTCTGATTAATGTTGATTTGCTCTTTCATTAACTTCTATGATTTATTAGTTGTATATCTTTGGAGTATTAAGTACAAAGTAAGCATTTGGGGAAATGAAAAAAAAAAAGGATGATAATTCAACAAACTTATAGTCTGATGAGAAATAAAAATGAGTTGACAGGTTTGACATGCATTATAAATTTGAAATTTTAACTTATGCATATTTTATTTTTTCCTATTTTATTTTGACCACAAAACTAAGATCTGCCTTATTTCTAGGTGACTAATTGTCTGAAGAGAACCAGAAAAGAAGAAAAAGTATAGGTGGGCAATGAAATAATTCTGAGAAAGAAGCATCATTTTAATGCCATGCGTTAGGGTTCTGAGGCAATAGGAGAACTGCATGTTGAAGAAATCAGAGGGCCCCCCTATTTCTCCCACCTCACCAACACAGTCAGGCATCAACAGAGCTATATAATGAGAGAGCTGAACTGAATCTTTCTCTGTTTTCCAACAGTGTCAAGATATGGACAAATTATCTTAAATCTTTAGTGAAAAGGCATGTGCTTTTCATCTCACTGCATTTAAGGAGATGTTCTATAAAAGTAGTGAGATAAGGATATATACAGATAGCACAGCAAGTAAGAACACAGAAAGGTAAACAAATCTGAAACTCACATGGGATGTCAGTATGGAGAAAAGTAGAAAAGGTATCTCTTCCTAATGCCTGGAAATTGTATAATCAACTTAAAAGTTAAGAGGCTTTTCCAGTGCATGCTTGCATGGTTGAGAGAAATGAACAAAGGTCAGAAAGGAGAAACTCAGAAGAAATACAGTATTGTCTAGAAACACCTTCATTTCAAAGATCTAAATCTGTTCGTTTTTTTCCTCTTACAAGGTCCATGATATTGACACAATTAGGCAAGGTGCTCTTCAGTCTTCCCAGATTTTTACGTTTATACATCTCATCATAGATTGATCAGGAGGGGGCTATTCTATTGGTATTGGAAGGCTAGAGAAGCAGGAGGCACAGATGAAAGATCCAGTTTCCATTCTGATATTATCATACAGCAAGTGCACAAGAACAAATCCCAGAACTTTGCTTCTGGCGAATACCAAGGATTATCACAATTTGTAAGACGCCTTTTCTCAGGCAAAAAAGATAGTAAGAATGACTACTCTGGTTTATCAAGGAAATTGAAAGGAGCCTCTCCTATCCAAATTACTTTTTAAAAGCAGCATACAAAAGATGTACAATCTTTCAAATTTTAGGTTGTAGCTTATAAATTTCATATAACTTTAATATACAAGAGAATAAAAAGAATCTTAATCCCAGTGTTTAGAAAATGGAATGTTTTAGACAAAGGACTTGTCTTATTTGCTTTATTTTCCTGTATGATGAAATTTTAAGTTAAATATAGAGTCCAATGTATTATAGAACTATATTTCTCTTACTTATGTAGGTTCAAAGATTTGTTAGCATCTGTAACATTAACATTACTCAGAGTGTCAGTAATTAGGAAATCAAGTACATAGCTAATTATGGCCAAAAGCCCAGCCCATTGCAAGTTGAACACATCTGCCCCTAGCATATTAGTAGAACAATGGGTGGATGATAAAACATTGAAGGAATTGAGATTATTAAATAAGAGAGTCAACTTCAATAAGAAAGAACAAAATAAAAATAGCAGATAAATATTTAGGAAGGCAGGAAAATAATTTTCAAATTCAAACATTTTAGTTTATGCTTCTTGTATAGCTTCTTTAATTTCTTTAAACTGGGAGTTAAGACATTTCTCAAATATACAGTGTATTACATAAGCAAAAAGAGAAATATTGGATACTGATCATCAGTCATGGTAATAGTCTTGTATACAAGTGATTTTTATTGGTTTTCCATTTTTGCTAATAAAGGCAATGTAATAATATTTGCATCATATTTAGAAGAAACAATCTTGAACCTGAAAATCAATTGAACTTAATTCAAAAGTGATTCTAATAACTAATTCCATAACTCTAAGTTATGTTAGGGTTTCCTGTTATATGCCTTAAAGTTAATTATTGTTTCATGCTATACCCAGCACACATGTAACTACATTTTTACAAAATTATGTCTCTCTTGAGGATTATAAATGTCATTAGGGTAAAAGGCATATCCAACTTTTAGTGTACTGCAAGAGACATACTATACCTTAACTATTTGTTTTGTATGATAAATGAAAGATTAAATGTAATATAGGAGCAACTTCAAAATAGTTTATAATCTAAAGCAAGTGATTAAGGCAGACAAACTGAATATAGGTTGTAAGCTAATATAAAGGCAGAAAAATAACCATTTCAGAGCACAGAAACAGAAAAAGTTAGTTCTTCTTGGAGTTTATTTAAAAGTGGCATTTTAGTGGGTTCAAGGAGAAAAATTTCAACAAGGAAAATGTGTAATAGTTTTCCAAGGTAGACGTATTAAAACAGGTGACGGGTCACCAGCCTCCTCCGTTACTTCACATTGGATTTAGCACTTAAACATTGGATAAATGGAACTTGATGTTGTAGAAGAAGCATCTGAAAGTCCATATAAGATTTTAAAGAATAATGACTAGCAAGGTAAACAATAAGTACTTGTTTTCTTCATTTTTTTCTGGAAAACAAATTTTTTTTTTTTTTTTTAAGGTTGGGGAGTTGAGAGGACCATAGAAACATTGATAAGAGCTATATACTTGGGTGATAAATAGCAACTAAATACTACTTTACCTATTTGAATCTAAAATCATTAATTATGATTATATTTATTTATTATTTATTAAAATAATAAGTTTTTCTCTATTTATATCTTATTTCTGTTTTCTGTTATGTGATTTTCAAATATAAAAGATGCAAAATTAACAACATATAGCAAGAAAGTGGTGGACACCCAGTGTTAAGTATCTGAGTGCTTAAATATTAAAATTCTAATTAAATTTTATTCCTTGTTTTTGAATATCACAATGTATAATACAGAATTCTGTTTATGTACAGTAAAATTATTGCAGCATATTTATATGATATTTTAAATGATGTTTAAAAAGTCTAACAAATATGACTAATTATATGATTTTAGTTTCAGAGTTTTTTATTACCTTTTTCTCAATATCTTTTTATTTAATATTTTTTATATTTGGAGATACCTGTGTCAAAGATGGAAAGGAATAAGTTAACAAATTGTCAATTCTGATCAAAATTGGTGTGCCAATTAACTGACACTTTGCTTGGTCCAAATACTCTTAAGTGAATTTATAACTGCTGCTAAACTTATTTACTGTGTACTTTTTTTTCTTCAAAATTTTATTGAAGTTGTAGTTAGTTAACATATAGTGTAATACTGATTTTAAGAGTAGAATTTGCTGTTTCATCACTTATATAGAATACACGTTGCCCAACATAACAAATGTCCTCCTTAATACCCATCATCCAATTAGCCCCTCCCCACCCACCTACCTCCAGCAACACTCAGTTTATTCTCTATAGTTAAGAGTCTCTTAATGTTTTGCTTCTTTCTCTTCTTTTCCCCATCCCCTTTGTTCACCTGTTTTGTTAAATTCCACATGTGGTATTTGTCTTTCTTTGACTGACTTATTTTGCTTACCATAATACACTCTAACTTCATCCATGTCACTGCAAATGGCAGTATTTAGTTCTTTTGTTGGCTGAATAATACTCCATTGCATACATATAATACATCAATATAATCCATTCATCAGTTGATGGACATTTGGGTTCTTTCCATAATTTGGTTAATGTTGATAATGCTGCTATTAGCATGTGCCTGTGCATGTGCCCCTTTGAATCAGTATTTTCATATCCTTTGGGTAAATAACCTAGTAGGGTAGTTCTTAGGTAGTAGGGTAGTTCTACTTTTAAGTTTTGAGGAATCTCTATACTGTTTTTCAGAGTGGCTGCACCAGTTTGCATTCCTACTAACACCCTTCCTCTGTATGCTTGCCAACATCTGTTGTTTCCTGTGTTGTTAATTTTAGTCATTTTGACAGGTATGAGGTGATAGCTCATTGTGATTGATTACTGTGTCCTTTTTTTTTTTTTTTTTTTTTTTGAGAAAGAGAGAAAGTGGGGAGGGGCAAAGGGCGGGAGAGAGAGAATCTTAAGCAGGCTCCATGTCCAGCCCTATGGGGGCTCAAACTCAAGGCCCTGAGATCAGACCTGAGACAAAATCAAGAGTTAGACACTTAATCAACTGAGCCATCCAGGCATCCTGATTACTGTGTACTTTAAATACAACTTCTAATTAGTTACACAGTGCAACATAAAATTTTGAACTTTCTAAAATAAATACTGGAGATTTATTTTTCCCTAAGAGTAAGCATTTTAGTTCCACCTCCAAGGTCTCTTGAAATATTCCACTATATTGTATGTACATTTATATAGCACAGTTGTTAATATGAGTAGGCTAATTTCTATAGCGCAGAGCCTGTGTGTTTTCAGAATAGTTTTATGAGGAAATAGCTGTTTATCATAATGTTAAAATTGTGTTAATAAAATATCCTTTGTTTAAAAATCATGTTATATAAGGGATTAGTTACATTTTTCTAAAATATATTGTACATATAATCTCAAAAGAAGATATTCAAATCAAAAATGTGATTCTTTGTTCAGAAAATAAGTTGTGGATTAGTTGAAATTCAAGTCATGGAATAGTATCCACTTATTTTTCATGTATATTGGTCAAAGGAGGTTGATCAACAATTTTACTCATATCCTATTAAAGACTGTTCAATGATCTAGACAATTTTCTGACTATTGAGCTCATCTCACAGTTATTAATGTTTATGTCATATTATGTATGTATAAAGAAATTTCACAATAGTGGTTTGTTCTTTAAATTTGAAAATAAATGCAATGAATATTTTAATACATTTAATAGGGAAGGCCTTCAGGGATCATAAGCAGTAATTATGCTAACAAGCTTCTTAAAATTTTGCAGCAATTGAAATAAACAGGAATGTTTGTATTGCAGTATTTTTAACTCACATTTAGAATGAAATCAATTTTTTCAAGTAAAAGCATCTATTTTTTAAAATTACATATCCTTTGCTTATTGTTAAATAACACTAAATATTTTACATTTATATAAATATATTTATATATATGTGGAATTTGGCTGAATAATAGAATAATTTCCCTAATGCTTTCAACAGAGGAAATTCTTAAATACAATTCTGAAAGTGAATATTTTTTTTGCCAGATCAGTTCCTCATTTGTATCAGAATAATTCAGTAATTATCATCATGTTTCAAGTGGCCATCACTTTCCACTTGGGCTTTTACAGTAGTCTCCTAATTTGTCTCCCTGCTTTCATCTTTCTCTGCTCTATAACCTATTTTCTATAAGCAGGCAGAGTTCCTTCTTAAATGTAAATATATTCATTCCAATTCCCTACTCAAACCCTGTAATGGATTTCCAAACTTCTTAGGATCAAAGACCTTAATTTTGCTCCCAACATCCAATATAATTTGACTATCGTTTTTTTTCTCTGACCTCATCATTTGTTAACTCTGGCCACTTTGCCCCAAACATACTGCCCCCTTGATTCTTGGCCATGCCAAGTGTGTAGTTTTTGAAAATGCTGGCTTGATTCTCTTTCTTCATGTATTTGTTAAAATCATTCTCTTAAAACTTACAAAGTTCAGCCCAAAAACAACTTAATCAAGAGATTTATTGACTACCCTAAATCAAGTTTTATCCCTACTTCATTTCTTATCTTCTTACCCTACTTTCTTTTTCTTTAGAGAACTTATTTCCTAGTCATGCATTATGTTTCTCTTTTTTTATCCACTTGTTATTTACTTTCTATGTCATTACCCCTATATAATCATGACAATAGTGATTTTTTTAACAGTGATTTTTAAAAATTTTATTTTGCTTTTAGTTTTATATTGTATTTTGTTTTACTTCTATTCTTGTTGCACTATCTTTAAGAATTATAATAATTCTTGGCAAAGCAAAGGGGTTCAATGAAAACACATTGAATGAATCAGTGCATATTATCATGTGGTTAAACAAGATAATAGTTTCATGAGTTTTCATCATTTCCCTCTAGTCTTGTCTGTGTGTTTAAAAAAATTACATTTTTAAAATGTATAGGGACTGAATTAATGTAGGATTGTAAAAAAGTTAGAAAAGATACATTTAGGAAATAGTTCAGAAAGAATGTTTAGGAATTTGTCCAGCAGAGACGAATTACTAATTATTTTTCAGATGCATAGAAGCTTGAATAGAACTAAATATTTATTGGATGAATAAATGGATACAGGCATAAATCCATGAAAAAGAGAGAAAAGAAAGAAAATGAAACACTTCATTTATGGACAGATGTGTTTTGTTTCCTTTTTGCTCCATTAACAAGGGAAAGATTCCTGCCATAGTTCATGGGGATGGCTGAACACAAAACACCTGACGTTGGACAGATGGGATTGACACCTGGTTATTAGTCACATACACTTAACAGCCAGGTGGCAGAGGACACTGTGTCACATAGGGCCTCATCGGGGTTTCACTCTAGAGCACACTGAACAAGCAAGGCCTGCAGGAAGCAAGCTTTGTAGTAACCAGGGGAAGGATGTGACTGAGTTATTTGAGTAATTCTGAGAGTTGACAGAAAATGAAATTTGATGCTAAGGAATAAGTAGTCATTGTGCCCAGCCTGTGTGATCAGGAGGGTTGTTTGGTTAGGGAATCTTATCCATAGAGAGAAGAGAGGGCTTAGGCCGTTTAGCCCCTTCGAACTTTATTAGATTTTCAAGGCAGCACATAATATTTAATCTTATTTTTAGGCCCTGCACCACTAGATGTTTATGCATAGGAACAGGTAGGGGCGAAGACTGATTCAGGGTTCTGAAGTGGACGATGGAGAAAGCATTAAGTGAGAGCAATTGTGTAGAAAGAGGAGGGATTGTACTGAGTGAAATAAGTCAAGCAGAGCGAGTCTATTATCATATGGTTTAACTTACTTGTGGGCATAAGGAATAACGGAGGACAATGGGAGATGGAGAGGAGAAGTGAGTTGGGGGAAATTGGAGGGGGAGACGAACCTCGAGAGACTGTGGACTCAGAATCAAACTGAGGGTTTTGGAGTGGAGGGGTATGCAGAGTTAGGTGAGCCTTGTGGTGGGTATTAAGGAGGGCATGTATTGCATGGAGCATGGGGTGTGGTGCATAAACAATGAAATTTGGAACACACACAAATTAAATTAAATTTAAAAAAAGAAAAAGGAGGGATTGAGGTGTAAAGTGATATGTCAGTTGTGCTGTTTACATATAAAGCTGTTGAGTTTTGGTTTTGTTCAAGCTTGAAACAAAGGTTTAGGAGTTTTCACTAGGATGTTTAATTAATTTAATTAATTAAAATTAAATTAAATTAATTTATTTAATAAAATAAATTACTGATTTATTAATAGTTAATGAATTAAATAATTTAATTAAATTAATTTGACTTAATTAATATGAATACCAACTTTTAGTAGCATAAATAGATAGTAGTACTTACGATAAGCATGATTACATGCACAGTTTTAGAACTTTCAAAGTAGAATTCAAACATGTTTTAACGTAGGCAGAAACTGTTGTGTTATTTATTTAGTGAAAAATTAGGGGGTTATTTTTTATCATCTTATAGATAAATATATTGATATTCAAGCTATCAAAATAATCTACTCATGCTTCTGACAACTTCTATCATTTACTAAATTCAGTAATCTTCCAGCAAACCACTGTTCCCATTGTAAGTACACTTTGAATATTTGTAATATGTAGCCAGGAGAAATTGCCAAAACTTTTTCAAGTATAAACTAAAATTATCCAAGTATTAAGATAGTAAGAAGATATGATATGAAGAAGAAATACTCAACTATATGTTTATTTTTCTTCAGTGGAAGAAGCTAAAGACTATGACAGGGATAAATATGGGAGTAGACCGGGTAGGCAGTTGAATAACATGTCAGACAATCTACCTGACATTATATTATATTTGTTAAATTATACATTTAAAAAATTTAAACATATAGTGGTCAAGCAAATTTAAAATAAATAAATGCCAAAATTTTTCACCTGATTAATTAATGATGGAACTAAGAAGTAAGTTAAAACCAGTTCAACAATCACCTGAGGAGTTTGGTCCTTATATATAATTTATAAATAAATGTTAAGCTAAGAATTATAGATTCAAATTTGATTGCAAAGTTAATTAATATCTTAAAGATACAAATTTGATTAATATCTTAAATAGCAACAAATGTAACTTTTAGGGTTATCTTTTCTTCAAGACAAAAGTGAAAAATGGTCTAATAAATAGAAAACTAATCAAAGATGTCAGTCTTATACTTTACTGAAAGAGCATTCAGTAATATCTTTTGCCAATTTTCAAGTTTAGTTTGGTTTTTCTGACAGTTTCAACCTTTACCAAAAATATATGAATGAATCTATTTGACTATATTTCTCTTCATTTTACAAATTAAAGTTCAAAAATCACAGAGTAAATAAGTAGAAAATATTGGATATTAATGAAAGTCAGTCCGCTTCATTTGTAAATCTATCATCTTTCAACTACAACAACTTTCTGCTTAAACCATCTCTTCAGTTGAATAATCACTTGGCAGAGATATATCAGAAGGAATGCAAATACTGAATTGTTAGTTGTTCTACAACCAGTATGTGTACAGAGTAAGTTTTAATATATAAATTTTTAAACAATGTATTTGATACCTGCTCTACTTCCCTCATTCTCAGCTGATGACATTATAATAATAATTTTAGAAGTCTACAAATTCCTAACCATTGAGCTACCCTTCTTCATGCAGCTATCCATGCATGTAGTTTTCTTTCATACTGGATGCTATGGAAGCACTGTCCCCTACTCCAAATATGCTCAATCCTTTTGCCTGTGAATTAGATCCCATCCTTTACTACTTACTCAAAGATACTGATGCAGAAATTCTATCTCCTTTCTCGTGCATATGCAGTTTTCCCTCTCTTTTATTCTCATTTCTTACATGTATGATGTATCTTTATTCATCTCTAAAAAAAAAAATTGACCTAACTTTAGCTCCAACTATGAATCTATTTTTCCTCTTCTTTTGAGAATTTCAAAATTCTTATATTTGTCTTAAATTCCATCTAGAGAGACTTTCATCCCCTGTACACTGAAGCTGCTCTTGGCAAATTAACAAATAATGTTTAAATGGTGAAATCCACAATCTATTTCTCAGTTGTCATTTTACCTGAAATGTTTTTACCTGCTTGTATCCCAGGACACGTCATTCTTCAGTATTACTTAGTTCTCTTCTTAGTTTATTTTGCTAATTCTATCTTTAGAGAGGTTGAAGAGCTCACTCCTACAATAACATGAATACACTGATTCAAATTTACATTTCCAGAATGAAACTTTCTCTGAATTCCAGTTTCATATATCCAACTGCCTATTCAAGGTCTCTGATCCCATGTCAAACTAGCATCTGAAACATGGCAAATACAAAATGGAGCTCCAAATCTTCCCCTGTCTCTCCTGCCATCATCTCCATCTCCTACTCCTCCAATGGCTCAGCCAAAATAATTTGGCATCCTTGACCTTTCTCTTTCTCTCTCATAACCTGTCTTTAACCTATAGCACCTCTTCTCGGTTTTATCCTCAAAAATGTATCCAGAATCCAACCGTATATTATTACTCTCAATATTAAAATCTTGTCCAAGCTACCATCATATTCCCATTAGATTATTCAATGGCATCTTAAACTTTCTCCCTGCTTCAATTCTTCTTCCCCTTTAATTTATTCTCAATGAAACATCCAGAGAAAACCCCCATACATAAACTGCTATTTCTCCATTCAAAATCCTTAATTGAATTTCTATGTCAAAGACTTTCCACCAACGTTTTTATAATGATTGACAAGACCTTACATCAACTGGCCTTTCATTAACTCTCAGGTGTCTTTCTACTTCTCAGACTCTCACTTGCTCTATCTAATTCCTTATCAATCTTCTGTTTTGTTTTGTTTTGTTTTGTTTTACTAGAAAACTGCAGGAATGAACCCAACTCAGGATATTAGTATTCCCTTTAATGAAACTTGATTTCCCTAGTTATCTACATGGTTTATTCTCTAACTTAATTTGTGTATTTATTCTAAATATGATTCTGTTGGAGTGGTTTTTCCTAACACTATTTTAAAAATAAACATTCTTACTTCTTATACCATCTTCCCTGAATTATTTTTTTCATTAATCATCATTAAGATCCTCTATATTTCAATCAATATGTTTTAATATTTGTATCCTTTATTTGAATATAAGATGTCTTAGTAGAGAAATTTTGTCTATTTTTGACTCTCCCTCCTCAATCTCATAAAATAGTGTCTGAAATACATGTCTGTTCGCTAAGTTAATGAACTATGAATAGATAAATAGCATCTAATCAATAGGTTATAGATGCTCATTAAATAATTTTCTTTTTTCTTGGACCTCCATTCCAAACCAGATCCACCTTCCTATGATTTATTGATTCTAGATATTGTTCAACTTTCCAGAATCAGGATGACAGACCTAAGAAAGATACATGCATAATCTTTACTGCAAATTATTTCCATTTTTCCCTCAATGACATTTATATGCACGCCAAACTTTAGTGACATGAATCTAAAGGAATTATTTTCTAATAAAGTATTTAAAATATTATAATATGCTGCCTAAGATATTGGCACTACTAGAAAGTTTTAAGAACCTACTATGGATTCTAAAGTTCTTTTTTTTGTTGTTAAAATCAAGGCACTGGCAGGGATGCATTCCTTTCTGAAGGCTCTAGAGAAGAATACATTTCCTTGCCTCTCCTAGGTCTAGAGGCTGCCCATATTCTTTGGATCCTTAGCTCTCTAATCTTCAAAGTTAGCGAGGGCCAGTCTAGTCTTTCCCATGATGTCATCTCTCTCTCTTTTTTTTTTTTTCCTGACTCTTCTACCTCCCTCTTCCCCATTTTAGAATCTTTATGATTACATTGTGTCCACATGGCTAAATCTAGATAATATCCTTCATTTAAAGTGAGATGATTAGCAACTTTAATTCCACTTATAACCTTGATTCCTCCTTGCCAAGTGACAGAACATATTCACAGATTCCAAGAATTAGATGTCTACATCTTTAGGGGATCATTCTGCCTACTGCATCTATAAATAACATAAACTCCAACTTTGAGTCGGCTAGAAATGCAAATTATTGCACCCTATTCAAGTTCTACTCCTTCAGAATCTTCAAAGATTCTCTGTTTTACCAAGTTCTCCAAGTCATTTTTAGTCACACTAAATTTTGGGAAATGATGGTTTAGGAGATACAAATCAAGAATAAGTGACTTTCTTTGTCAATAAGAATTAATATCCTAAACTGTAAACATTTAAAGATATAATAAAGATATTAACTTATGTATTTTAGATACTTTTTCCAGCTCTTCCTTTCTTGCTTTTGCATTGCTGAGCAGTCTACTACCAAATTGCCAAATGAGCGGCTGTTGCTATAGCCTTTTCTCTGACCACCTTCCATTCTGTGGTTTGCAGACATTAAATTTCCTTCCTCCCTCTCTTCTCACCCATTTCAGGGACATCACTGCTGCTATTACTTCTCTCAAACCAAGATTACACCATGCTGATACCTCTGGAAAATAAATGGCATTGGGGATTTCTAATCCAGATTCTGGTCATTACAGTCACCTTTCTGGATATTGGTTTTTGTCATTTCAATCTCTACTGCCAGAGAGGTGTAGTGCATTTTATAAATTGTAGATGGACATATCAATACTTTTTTCCTGATGGAAATATCCAGGAAACCAGATAAAATCACAATTCGAATTCTGTAAATGTTTGTTCTAAAGACCTTGTAAGAATTCTACTATTATATAAAAAGTGACTTATAAGATTATTATAACAAAGATCAATTTTAAATAAAACTGAAGAAACAAAATTGCTTTCCTACTTTGCAACTTTTTCTCGTGTTATCAGATATTTAATAGCTAGTTAATTCCATATTAGGAAACATTATTTTTCTTTATCACTTAGGTAGAGACATTGATTCAAATCCTTTTCAGAGATATACTGATTTAAACTCTTTCTCAAAATAAATTGTTATCTCTGTGACATTAGGCAAAAGGTTTAGGGTCTGTAGGAGTGTAGGAGGCAGAGACCAGACAATATCCAAGTAAAGACTTTCCTGTCTGTGAATTATTTACTAAATGTAAGGCCAAGTAATACTTCGCACTGATGCTCTTGCTGACTGAAAAGCAAATCCCCAAATATTCATAAAAGTGTAGAGTATCTATCCTGCTTAGCATTCTGAGTGAAAGAGTATCTGTCACAGCCTGTGCTGAATAGATTCCCTGTTTACATTATGAAACAAACACATTTATGACTCAACCCATCTGCTATGTTATTCCTTCAAAAACTTTGGTACATGATATAATTTCTTTTTTTTTAAAATATTTTATTTATTTGACAGAGAGAGATCGCAGTTGACAGAGGCAGGCAGAGAGAGAGAGAGGGAAGCAGACTCCCCGCTGAGCAGAGAGCCCGATGCGGGACTCGATCCCAGGACCCCGAGATCATGACCTGAGCCGAAGGCAGTGGCTTAACCCACTGAGCCACCCAGGCGCCCCTCATGATATAATTTCTAATAAAAACATAGTTCAGGGAATATTCCCAGCTTTTTTTTCCCCTGTAAAAAAATAAGCTTGATATATATATATAACCAAAGGATCTTTGACCCAGAAACATAGATCATGGAAATATTTTATGTAAAAACAATAGAAAAGGGGTTTAGTTATTTTAACCCATCTAATCTCCACTGGCAAAAATTTACTTTTGGTGTCTTAAATTTTTGTGAGTCTACATCAAGTTTCTCTTCTTTTCTTTTTCTTTAAATTAGGTTTCTTAAATGCCCTTAGCTTCTATTCTTCCACATCTGATATAGAACTAATGTCAACCTCATGAAGTTATTTTGAAAAATAAATGAAATAATGATGTACATAAAATCCTTAGTGGATTACATGGCATAAGGTAAACTCCTTGATAAATTGTAGTGACAATGAGACAATATATCATTATTTATATCATTATTGTCTTTATTTTTTATTTTATTTTATATTTTAAACTATTATCTAACTTCAAAATTATATGTATTTAAGGTGTACTGCATGACTTATTATACATATACATAATGAAATGATTAGTACAGTTAAACTAATGAACATATCCTCTCACATAGTTACATATAAATGGGCAACAGGTAGGTACATAATCAACACCACTAATCATCAGGGAAACAAATCCAAACCACAGTGATACATCACCTTACACCTGTTAAAATGGCTACAATCAAAAAACTTAAAAATAAGTAAATAAAATATAGAGGGTGTTGGTGAGGGTGTGGAGACAATGAAACTTTTGTATATACTGTTGGTGAGAACATAAATTGGCATAGCCCTTATAGAAAGCAGTATGAAGGTTACTCAAAAAATTTTAAATTGAGCTACCATATGATCCAGTATTCTCTCACCTGTGTATATACTCAAAGGAACTAAAATCGGTACTTTGAAGAGATAATCTGTTTTTATTATTTTAACACAATATTCTACACTTAATTCTGTGATTTTTGTTATTGGATCTTTCCCCCCCCCCCCCCTTTTTAAAGATTTTATTTATTTATTTGATACACAGTGAGAGAGAACACAAGCATGGGGAGCGGCAGACAGAGGGAGAAGCAGACTCACTGCTGAGCAGAGATTCCCTACCTGGGGCTGCATCCCAGGAGCTTGGGATCATGACCTGAGGCAAAGGTAGATGCTTAACTGACTGAGCCACTCAAGTGCCCTGGATCCTTCTTTCTTTGGAGATTTTAGATATTTAGATAAAATAATAAAATAGGAGAATTTAGGAGTTGAAGTTACTGACCTTAGCAAATATATTAATTCCTACTCTCTCCATTTTTCTTGTTTTCTAAATTGAAACAGGAAAACACCATTCCATCAGATCCCAGCCTTCTGTACCTGGGGCACCTCTGTCCAACACTTAACACTTTACACCTGCTAGTTGACACCATGCTTCCTCTCTGTACTCCTGAAGTCAAGCTTCTGAAATGTATTTTGAGTGCTGTAAAACACAGCATGGAATTGTTTAAACATGAAGAGCAATTAGTTTCTCATGCCGGGATCTTTGGTGGTCCAAAATGTGTACTTACTTTTAAAGAATTCAATGTAATGTGCCTTTTTGTTTGTTTGTTTTGTTTAAATGGGTTTCCTTCTCAATGATAAGTACACACATACATTCAAAGAAAATATCATAGGAAAGTACAAAATTGGAGTATGGTTATCTGTTAGACATGACAAAGTAGATATGCAAATGAGATGACTCTTCGAGGATATTTCTTAAAGAGTGTGTGTGTGTGTGTGTGTGTGTGTGTGTACTCCAATTTTGTTCTTTTCTGTCTTGTTTAGGGTATTCTGTAGTAATACAGAATGGGAACTCAATGGAAAACAAAGACAGTGATATTCAACCCTGAGTTACGATGGTAAGATAAATGATACAAATAAAGATGAATTGAGAGAAATAAAAGTTTAATTATCTAATATCTTGTGATAAGCATTTAGAAATAAAACATAAACCAGAAAACAAGTCTTCATGTAAACCAACATATTATCAAGTCAATATATAAAGAAAATGTTTTTTTTTCCCAGTGGCAAATAATCAATTTTCTTAAAAGTTCTTTGTTTTCAAGTTCTTAAAAATTTGAAGAAAAAGGTTCATATTTCAAAAGAAAATGAGGAAATTGTTTTTGTCCACCCAACACATTCATTAAAAATAAAGGGTTATCAGTAGCTGTCTTCCCTACTATAATGCATGATCTTGGAGGGTAGAAGTGATTTATTCTTATTCATTACTGAGTGTCACAACCAGAAAGAGTAAATGCAATATTTTAAACTAAATAATATCCAATATTTTTTCCTTGCTTGAAAAATTATTTTCATTCTAAATTTTTAAATTATTCTAAAATTATAAAACTTTATTCTAGGCAACCCTTGGGCAAACTAGGCCTTAATAATATCATGTCCAACTTTCTGCTTCTTCCTCTCTTCACTCCAAACCTATCTTCCTGATTTTCAGTTGATTTGGCCTATATCTCTCTATATTTTAATGTGACGATTAGTCAACCTGTTGTAGTTGTGACATTACTATTTAGGTTTAACTTTTTGACAATTATATCTGATTTCCTTTCCGATAGCTTCTCCCTTTGAATAGGAGGCTTCTTCAGGTTCATACTGGCAAAATAAGTTTATGTAATCATCACATCAATGTACATTCTTATAGGTAAATTTAGCAATTACATAATTTTACATATTTTTTTAAAGATTTTATTTATTTATTTGACAGAGAGCGATCACAAGTAGGCAGAGAGGCAGGCAGAGGGGGGGGGAAGCAGGCTCCCCGCTGAGCAGGGAGCCCGATGCGGGGCCCGATCCCAGGACCCTGAGATCATGACCTGAGCTGAAGGCAGAGGCTTAACCCACTGAGCCACCCAGGTGCCCCCATTTTTCATATTTTTAAAAACTTAAGAAATAAACCATTAAATTAAAGCATATGTCCTACTTTTTTCTGTGTCATAACTATCCACTGCATTGTCTATGGCTTGAAATTTCAGGAAAAAATTAAAGCAATACAGTTTGATATTGGATTTTTGCGAAGGCAGACTGGTATTTGTCAAGTTCCGGGTTACATCTCCATAAGACAGCGCATTTGCTGGCACATATTTGATCCTCCATAAATATTCAATAATTGAATGACTTTAATTCTTCTCGCATCAGTGCATCATTTGGTGCAATCCTTCAATGCACTGCCACTGTCATACAGAGGGATGAGGAACAGCAGGACATGGCTGGGGAAAAGGAGCCAAATCTAAAAATCTGTTAGGTAAGTTTGTTCTGGCCGATTCCACTTGTAGGCCTACAAGAAATTAATTATATAGAGTGAAATATGTCTAAAAGTATCAAGTGAAGATTATTGAACTAGGCAGGAAAAACATGCAGTTTAGGAAATTCAGGAAAATTAAAAAATAAAAAAAAACTACCAATCTGTCTACCCCTTTGTTTTTTTTTTTTTTTTTAAGATTTTATTTATTTATCTGACAGACAGATCACAGGTAGGCAGAGAGACAAGCAGAGAGAGAGAGAGCAGGAAGCAGGCTCCCCGCTGAGCAGAGAGCCCGACTCGGGGCTAGATCCCAGGACCCTGGGATCACGACCTGAGCCAAAGGCAGAGGCTTCAACCCACTGAGCCACCCAGGTGCCCCCTACCCCTTTGTTTTAATCTACTTATGTGTTTAGTTTGATCAAAACACTGATATTTGCACAACTAGTACAATATAGTCATTAGAAACGTAGTCATCAGAAAAATAAGATGAAGAGAGATCATTTCCCAAATTACACATTTGGACCTATACTTTTAGGTAGTGCAAAAAAAAAATAAAAGTCACATAAATGACTATATCAATACCAGTCAATTTATAGAAATGAGTCCTACTCTTCATTATATTGTGATTTTTAAATGAGATTTTGTGAGATTTTAATATGGGTCCTCATAAAGATAATAGTAAAGGTAGTAAGATTTATATTGACAACAAAAAAAGATTTACATTGACACATTTTTTCTATTGAAAAGCAATTCATCTTTTAGGGTTTTCTTAATCAATGGTAAAGAAATAGCAAACAAATGCTTGTCAGTAAAGGCATTTCCATTAGGGGTTAAAATATACAATCCATGTTAGTAGTCTTCCATGATTATCTAGTTTAATTCAAAAACATAGGGTGAGAATCTATTAAAATAACATTTTCAAGACACTGGCAGTGAGACAATGGAGGCCACTGATCTAGGATGGAAACAAATAATGTGAGCCTTGCAACTGCCCCAGGCTATTGCCCTATGAGTGCATCAAGATCATAAGACAGGAGAGCAAAAAGGAAATCATAAAGCTGGAAGAAGAACTGAGTCAAAGCCTGACAGATTCCCAAAGTGAGGCTATGTAACAGATTGCAGGGAGATAAGCATACTTGAGTTTGCAAAGCAGAGTGCCAGAGAAGAGAGAAATGAGCAGAGAGAAATCTAAAGATCTACAGTAGGTCTCCCTTAAGTAGTTGGCAGCGTAAGATCAATACAGGCATGTGAGGCAACTACCCTGATTTGAGGGAATGAACATCCATAAAAATTAGAGAATTTTAGGAAAGCTCGTGATTACCGCCCCTAGGTAGAGCATTCAGAAGGATCTCAGAGGGGAATAACCAGACCTAGACTACAGCCTGTTCTGGTCCCACCTAATAAACTTTAAAAGCAAAATTCAAAAGAATCAGTTTCCAGGTAACGTAAGGTCACTTTAAAATGAAGTTCAATAGCACTTAAAGGAATAAAAAAAAAAAAAAATGCCATGCAACTAAAAAGGTGCAAAACTCATAGTAACTGCCATCTGATCAAAACTTACCAGACATGCATAAAGAGGAGAAAAATATATCCCATGTAAGAAAAAAAAAGCAAATAATTTGAAACAGACCATGACTGAAAATGCTGTTAAAATTGTTATAACCTGTTTCATATGTTCAAAAAGCCAGACAAAATATTGAACGTGTTTAGTATAGGTATGGAATATATAAAACAAATCAAAGCAGTAGAGATGAAAACTACAAAAATAGAGAGGAAACATATTGGTTGAGATTAACAGCAAATTAGAGATTACCAAAAAAAGATTATCATGAAGATGTTGAGATAGAAACTAGTTCAAAATTAATCACAGAAAGTAGGAGATAATGAACAGAGAATCAGTTAGCAATGGGATATGTTCAAATACCCTGTATAATTGGAGTACATTTATAATTGGAATATCAAAAGGAGAAGACAGAGAAACAAAATAAACATTTAAAAACATAATAACCAAAAAGTGTCTAAATTTGATCAGAACTATAAACTCACAAATCCAAGACTTTCAAAAAAACCCAAGCACAAGAAACATGAAGATGTTTCCACACTGAGGATCACCATGGAGCTGCTACACCAATCTCTGAACCACTAACCTCTGTATATTTTATATATGATTTCTACTAATAAGCCCTATAAGGCCTCATTCATCAACCCTTCCTGACCCTTATATTTCTCTGTTATCCTATTTGACAGAAAGTTTATATAGAAGATTTCTTTTTCTTAATCTAGTTTGAAAGATTTTTTTCAATTGTTTTATGACCAGGAACTGTATCTTTCCTTATTATGTATATTTTCCCTATCGTGTTTTAACTGCACTATTTTATATTTCTGTTATGTATTAGATCCATCTTATGCACTGATTTAGATTTCCTTGCCTTCAATTATGTTGATTTTTTTGCGTTAGGTAACCTATTCATCTCAGGTCCATCTGCTTCCTCTAAGACATTCCAACTCTCCAACTATACCAATTGCTTGTAGAATCTGATGAACCACAGCAATACAAGGACTGGGATCTGGCTTCTTGGCAGCTGTGGGGGGAAAAGTAATATAACCCCAAATTCTAGGAGCAACAATTGCCTAATGAACAACTGTCAACCAGTGGGGGCGGGAGACAAAAGGGAACTGCAAAAACATGTCTTCTTCATCATGTCGTCTAATAGAAGAGTGCAAGACTTGTTTCTCTACCTCTGTCCAATGATGTCCCACTTGGCTAAGGAGACATGTTATGTCTCTTTGTGAGGCAGCGGTCACCTGGAATGCATCACTTGTTATGGCCTCCAATCCATTTAAGACTGACTTTCTTTTTTCTTCACTTCCCCTGCATAGATTTTGCATTTCCCAAAAAAGCATTGCTCCATGGGCTTTGCTTCAAGCCAAACACAATGCAGTTCAAACTTAATTTAAAAAACTTTTATTTTAGAGTTTAATGTGTGCGTGTGTGTGTGCGTGTGTCTTTAATCTCTGATAATTTGAGATATATAACCTATTTTACACCTTTACTTATACTTTCTTCTATGTATATTTATATTTCAATAAATGGTGAGCCTGGGGGTGAGTATTAAGGAGGGCATGTATTGCATGGAGCACTAGTGTTATACGGAAACAATGAATCTTGGAACACTACATCAAAAACTAACGATGTATTGTATGGTGACTAACATAACACAATAAACATTTTTTAAAAAGTTAAAATTGAAAAAAAAAAAAAGATGACACAATTAGCCCCAGGGCTTTTTCCAGTACTTGCAGTGTTTGCCTCAATAGCCTATGCTCCTACAAGCTGTCATAACATGCTCATAATGAAAGTTTGTCAAAATGAAGATCAGAAGGGCTACTTGGTAATATTTGTAAATTTGAATGTTTTCTTTCAAGAATAAAATTCCTGTTGCTCTTCACTATAATTATGTTCATATGCAGTACTTCTAAGTTTTGTCTATGCTACAATACCACTTCTTATCTCCATCACAAGGTTAAGACATTGTTCATGTCTCTCTCTGCCCTGTTAAGTAGTATCATGGTGAAGCTTCCAATAATCTTCTACATCAGCAGTACTTCTGTGATGAAGAATGTTGTTTTGAATCACAATGTCTATAACACAGAGATATTTGTGGTTTACAATGTCTGGGTAGTTTTTATTTATTTGTTTTATCTATTTTTATACAAATATGTGGAGAAATAGTCCAAGTAAATCTGTGTATCTTTCATCTAGATCCGCCGATCATTAATATTTTGTTATATATGCTCTACCTATCTAGATAGCTATCATCTATCTCTTCCATTCATTTCTCTCTAAATAAACAGAAAAATATTATTAGTCCACTTGAAAATATTTCCATGAATTTAACATAAGATCTTTCCCAGATCCAAAGTCATTGTTTTTCAAAAGCAGAAACAGAAAAATTTAATAAAACAGAAAATTAAAAAAAAAAAAACAGAAAATTTAATAGTCACCTAACACAGATACAGTGGTATTTTCTAAATTATGAGCTATACTCAAATTTTGCTCTTATCCTAATAATATGCTGTAGAGCCTTTCTCCCAATCTAGAATACGATCTATGTCTATTCATTTTGTATTTAGTTGTTAGAGCTATTTGATCTTTAAGCTGGAAATTTCTTAATGCTTTTACTTTTCTCTCATGAAATAGACATTTGTGAAAAGTACAAAACAATTTCCTTGGTAGAATGCTTATTATTTTAGATTACCTGATTGTTTTCTCATAACCAGGTATAGATTTTCCATTTTTGGAATGATACAGGATAAGTGATACAAAATCCTGTCCTGCTTATATATTTTGAGGAAATACTGGTTATTAAATTGTCCCGTTGTATTTATATAGTATTGAGTCATTTGGCTAAGGCAGCATCCATCAGATCTATCTTTTCTGAAGTTAGTTTTTACTTGTAATTAATTGTCTGTGACTATGTCTGGTTATTTTTCAAAACATAAAAATACAAGGGATTTGAAGTGAACTAAAATACTGGATGTGGATTTCATCCTTTTTTTGTTGTTGCTTAAGATTATCTATTTACTTATTTGACAGACAGAGATCACAAGTAGGCAGAGAGAGAGGGGGGAAGCAGGCTCCCCATTGAGCAGAGAGCCTGATGTGGGGCTTGATCCGAGGACCCTGAGATCATGACCCGAGCCAAAGGCAGAAGCTTAACCCACTGAGCCACCCAGGTGCCCCAGATTTCATCTTTTTTGATTGACTGATTCTTTTTATTGTGGTGTGGTGAAAAGCATGTAAAATGAAATTTATGTTCTTAACCAAATTTTAAGTATACAGTACGCTATTGTTACCTGTATACATGTAGATGTATATAGCAGACCTCTAAAATATGTCTATCCTGCAGGAATAAAACTCTATACCCATTCAAAAGAATTCCCCATTTTCCATTTCCCCCAATCTCTGGAAAACATCATTCTACTTTCTAATTTACAAGTTTGAATACTTTAGATGGCTCATATAATTGGAATCTTACATTTATCCTTCTCTGCCTGACTTATTTCACTTAGCATAATGTTCAAGTTTCATCCATGTTGTAGTGTGGGATAAGACTTCCTTCTTAAAGGCTGACTAGAGGGTGCCTGCGTGGTTCAGTGGGTTAAATCCTCTGCCTTTGGCTCAGGTCATGATCCCAGGACCCTGGGATGGAGTTCTCTGTTCCACGGGAAGCCTGCTTCCTCCTCTCTCTCTGCTTTCTCTCTGCCTACTTGTGATCTCTGTCTGTCAAATAAATTAAAAAAAAAAAAATCACAACTTAAAAAAAAAAAAGGCTGAATAGTATTCCGTAGTATGTATGTATATGTATGTGTGTACATATATATGTATTTTTTCTTTAATTATCTGTTAATGGAAATGACAATTCTTTCTGCCTTTGATTTTTGTGAATAATGCTGCAAAGAACATGGGAATATGCATATCTCTTTGAGAACCTGTTTTTGGTTCTTTAGGATAAATGCCCAGAAGTGGGATTGCAGAACATATGATAGTCATATTTTTAATTTATGAGGAATCTCCATCCAGTTTTCCATAGCAACTGTATCATTTTACCTTCCTACTAACAATGCACAGCAGTTTGATTTGCTACACATCCTTTCCAGCACTTGTTATTTTAAGTGCTGGAAAGGATGTGCTCACTCTTTTTCTTTCTTTTTGATAATGGTCATCTTAATAGGTGTCCAGTGTCCTTCAATTTGCGTTTCCTTGATAACTAGTGATGTTGAACATATATCTCTTGGCTAATTGTAAGTCTTCCTTGAAGAAATGTCTATTCAAGTCCATTGTCCATTTTTTAATGGGTTATTTGTTTTGTTTTTATAATTTTTTATTTTTTTATTAACATATAATGTATTATTAGCCCCAGGGGTACAGGTCTGTGAATCGCCAGGTCTACACACTTCACAGCGCTCCCCACAGGGTTTTGTTTTGATATTGAGTTGCAAGAGTTCTTTATTTATTTTGGAAATTAACTCTTATCAGATATGTAGTTGGCAATATTCGTTTCACATTTCATACATTAGCTTTCACTTTGTTGATCCTTTCCTTTGCTGTGCAGTAATGTTTCAGTCTGATGTAGTTCCACTTGTCTATTTTTTTATTTCTCGGCTATGCTTTTGGTGTCATATCCATGAGATCATTGCTAAGATCAATGTTATGAACTATATGTTTTTTTCTAGGAGTTTCAGAATTTCAATTCTTACATTTAAATGTTTACTCTATTTTGAGTTAATATTAGGTATGGTATAATATAAAGGTCTGATTTCATTCTTTTCCTGTGGATATCCAGTTTTCCTAAAGCCATTTATTTAAGAAATGGTTCTTTCCCCATGGTATAGTACTGGCTTCCTTGTGAGATATCTATATATCTATATCTATATAACTATACATCTATATCTATCTATCTATCTATATACATGGATTTATTTCTGGGCTTTCTATTCTGGTGATTTGTTTGTATGTATGCCACTACTATATTGTTTTGATTACTGTGGCTTTGTTTAATGTTTTGAAATCAGGAAGTATAACTCCAGCTTTGTTATTCATTATTGACATTGTTTTGGCTATTTGGTATCCTCTGTGGTTCATATAAATTTTAGGATTGTTATTTCTACTTCCAGAAAAATGTCATTGGCATTTTCATAGAGATTTGATAGGGATAGCCCCCAGTTGGCCTCATACAATAATCTCTGGGAGACTGGATATGTTTGCTTACATTGTAAAGATTTGCTGATGCAATGATTATTACTAATGGATGACCTTAAAATAGGAAAACTGTCCTGGTGGGACCTTAATAATCACATGAGCCTTTAACAGTAGAAACAGAAATGGAAGCAAGAAAGATGAAGGAGAAGAGAATTTCAGATATATATATATATATATATATATGTATATATATATATATATATATATAATGAGGGAGCCATGTAACTGGGAGTGTGGACTGCTTCTAGGAACTGACAACTGACAGTGAAAAAGGAAATAAGAACACAACTGATGACCAGAAAGGAATTTGAGACCTCTATCTTAAAACAACAAGAATTGGATTCTCCATAAAATGAATAAGACTAGAAGAGGACGGTGTCCAAAAATCTCTAGGTAAAAGCCAACGTTGACCAGCACTGCAATTTTCCCTTATAAGATTCTAAGCTGCACAGAGTCACCTAGACTTCTGACCTATCTAATTGTGATAAAATAATTGGGTGTTATTTTAAGCCACTACATTTGTGGTAATTTATTTTGCAGAAATAGAAAACAAATACAGATTGTTTGTATGTATGTATGTATGTGTGTATATTTGCTTAGAATAAAATTTCCTCCTCTGTATTGATGATTGAAGTTACATTGGGTGCTATTATATTCTTTAGTCACAAAATCATTTTGTCATAACTTCTGCCTGAGAGAGTTATATATGTACTAAAGACAGAAAATATTTTGGTTTTATTAAAGGTATTCTAGGAGTGCCTGAGTGGCTCAGTGGGTTAAAGCCTCTGCCTTCGGCTCGGGTCATGATCCCGGGGTCCTGGGATCGAGCCCCACATCAGGCTCTCTGCTCGGCGGGGAGCCTGCCTCCCCCTCTCTCCTCTCTCTCTGCCTGCCTCTCTGCCTACTTGTGATTTCTGTCTGTCAAATAAACAAAACTTTTAAAAAATTGTATTCTACTTTCCCTAATTAAATATTGGTATACCGGTAAATCCTAACTTCTAATACGTTCATATTTGGGGTAAAATGTTAAAGAAATGACATTTTTGTTGATCCTCATTTTCAACTGAATGTGGTTGGGTTTTTCTCAACTCAATTGGATTTTATTGTAAAAATCTTTATTCTTTCTATGCCATCTAAACAATCTTACTATTTGTATATGATAGAAGCATACCACTAGCTTTTCTAAATTACTTCATTTAAACTTATTTTAATTTGAGTTACTTCTATCTTAAATAATATTTATTCCATAATTTAAAATCTTGACCAATACAAAGATAGTCATTCATGTTTAATAAGTCATTTAGAACTCAATGTCATACATATGTATTTTTTCAGTTTTCTGAACTATAACTGTAACTGTTTAGCAAAGAAAATGTGTTTCCGAGAATTCAGAAAACAGAAACTAAATTAATATAGTTTTTAATGGACTGTGATTGTAAGATAGACATACTATTGCACAACTGGATAACAATAAGGGCAAAAATGATTATTTTCAACCTCATTTATGAAAAATAAAGTCTGTCACTTTAAAATTATGTTTACATATTTAAAAATATGAGGTTAATGTCCTTGTGTAACAGTGTATAATTTTTTTTCATTTTGTTTTGACATTATATTGGTTTTTGCTTTAGTTCTTAGAAATTAATGCAATATAGTAATGATTTTTATTTCCCATTGATACGTTTTAAATATTTCCTATATATCTGTTTATATTCAAAGCAATCTTTTAGAAATTCGTGTAGCATTTTCCCCCTAGAGGCTTAAATGCAAGACATTTTTATCTTTAGTGGTAAATAGATCTGACAACATGTTTAGCCACAAAGTCAACAAGATTAATAATATCTGTTAAAGGAAAATTAAAAACATTCTTTTCCATCTAAAAAGAAAAAGTAAATTACTGCAACAAATACATTAATGCAGTTAATCCATTACATTTATAGATTCCATTATGTAAATTTATTAGATTTTTATCCAGCATCATTTATTCAGAATAATACAATCTTATAAGCCATAAATCGAAGATTGCTAATGGATTCAGATATGTTTATATTTTTTAAGCACTGAGGAGTAGAAATGCAAATACTGTTGGGCCACAAGTGACTCAGATCATCCATCCATGAATGAAGGAAAAAAAGACTCATCAAAGCTATAAAATGATGATCATATTTTTAAGAGTATCAGAACATGTTTTTGAGGGAACACTACCATCTACTAAAATCTGCATTCGATGTAAAGGAATGGGAAAATGTTCAAAAATACTTTAGTATCTGTCATTCATTCAGCTTAATGATTCCCAACCTTGTGAGAATGTTGGTAGTTCTGGTTCAAAAGAAAAGCTCTCAGGTTATCTCTTGACAATTTATTTTTTCTCCCTATTTGTTTATGTTTTCCAGAATTAATACTTAAGATAATTACAGAATTTCTAAAAGTGTCTGAAGGTCAGAGATAGAAGAAAAGGAAACCTAATATCTATTTTCATGCTTTAATTAGAACCTATCAATTCTTATTCTTGTTACAATCCTCACCTATATGCCAAATAATCAGTATAGTTTCCAGATTCTGAAGCCCTTATTCTGAAAACCATTTTATTTATATCAAACCAATATTGTTGATTTAACAGTCCTATATGATAGTTTAATATTCTAACTATTGACAATATTGACAGATAGAAGTTATATATATTTTTTTCTTTATTTATTTGAGAGAGAGAGAGAGAGAGTAAGTGCACAAGCAGGGGGAGCAGCTGAGGAAGAGGGAGAAGCAGGCTCCCTGCTCAGCAGGGAGCCCTATATATTTCAATGAGTATGTATTCTCATTCAAAAATTTGCTCTATGTAGAACAGTATTTCTCAAATTATTTAGAATACTTGCTAGAAGAAGTAATCTATAAAAGTGCTTCTATTTATAATATTTTATTATGCATTATGCATAATTTTTGGTAGAGGGTTTGGAATGGCATCTAAGCATACATATTCTAAAGAATATCTCAACATAATACCACATCTATGATTCTGCTTGAATCAATGCCATCATTATAGGTCTATGGAACTCTAAACATGTTCTGGTAAACAGAAACTCATAATAGAAGTTGCATCTTTCTTTTGAAGTGGATTATCTTACATAATGAAAGTCCATGTTATATTACAACCATGGAGAAATTTTCAGTGTGCCCTGGGAGGACACCTACATAAGCTCATTTTCCTTTTAATTAGGTGACAAAAGAAAACAAATGTTATTTCATGTAAAAAAGAAATCTCTTAATAATGGTGGAAGTTTTAAATATGTAAATTAGTGACAAGCCAGAAGCTGAATATATGTATACATTCATATGAATATATAAATAAATTGGTCTCATTTGTTAAAAATATACTAAATTAACTAAATAATTATGCATAGAAATGCAAAAAAAGAATGCTTTAACAAATAAATACCTAAAGATGCACCTATGTTAAATAAATCTTAATGAATATATGCACAATTAATTTAATATATCCTGTCCACATGTGGTCACTGCAAGTCCTTGCCCCTAGGAACAATGAAATAACATGAAGAAAATTTAAAAAAAAAAAGAAAAGAAAAGGGAATGTAAAGTTTGTTACAAAAGTTCTAAAAATTATAGAACAATGACATGTTACAGAATAGAAAATTCCTACTAGGTATAATGCAGATGGAAAATATTTCAAACTCCATACAGACCCTGAGGTCTAACTCACAAGTATTCTTCTTCGAACTTACTGTTGCAGTAAATTGACTAGACCTAAGATGACTTCCTTTTGGAGAATATAGTGTTGTCCCAGAAGTATCTTCCTAAATCAGTAATCTTGGATAAATTATTTCCATCATGGTATAAAAAAATAGGATCAATGGTAGTATATGTCTGTATTGGTTTGAATCACCTGAGAAGTAGGATCAAGACAATATAAATGTGCAAGAATGTTAGAGAGAAATTGGAGCGAGAACTTCTTAAGATTGGAACAGCGATCTAAGCACAATTGAAGTCTGACCCAGAAAGAAGGAGAAAAAGGAAGGTAGGTTGTGTAGAAGGTTTGTAAACTGCTATACAATGTGGAAAATTTCGCAAAGCTGTTGGGGAGTTTTTAAGCCAAAAACAACCATCAGAGATAGTCCCATCCCAGGAACGGATCTCCAGCAGTACCCCTGCTGAGCTCAGTTACTATCTGGGAGCAGTCCAAGTGAAGTGTGGACTCAGCACACATGCAGGGGTAGATCTCCGAGCAGAGCAGCTGGGAACTGGGGTTGAACTTGGGAACTTGGGAACTTCTCTCCTGGTAGTTGGGGGGTCTACAAGGTACATTTTTGTGGCTACTGCATTACCTCACAGAGTTATGAATCTTATAAAGACGATTCTACAGAACACTTAAAATAGTTTTAAAATTATGCTTGATAAATGCTTGCTATTTTTGAAAAGATAAAATACCTGCTCTTGAGTAAAGAAATAAGCTACAGTTCACTTGTAGACACTCAGGACTTTGAAGATTAATAGGAGTCAGAATTGCTAAAGCAGAATGCCCAAGTACAAACTGAGGCACGCAAAGGACTACATACAGTAAGAACAAGGCTTCTGCTTGACCTCATAGGTCTTTTTCCTGACCTAGCAGGAGCATCATCAGGCACAAGATCAGCCTTTCTAAGAGAGAAGACCAAGGGAAAATTGGACGTTTCAGGCTGTTCCCGATATAACATTTTCACCAATTATAGAGAATAAACTGTATTAACGCAGTACAAACATATAGCAACCAGCCTCCAGGGGCATGTGAACAGAGGAGTCTTACAGTATTTTTGTAAACAAGTGAAGTATATAATTTTCTGACAAAATTAAAAATGTAAATTAAGTTAAAACAAGACATTAGTTTTATAAGATGTACAAGATTTTATACTTAGAATATGATTTAAATGCAGAGTCCTCCCTATGCACACATTTTTCTCAGGTTCTATGTTGCAGTATTTCGATATTAGACAATAAATGTACTTGACATTTCTAATGATGCGTTTATATTCAAGGATAGCATTTTATATCTGTTCCATGATATTTCAGTTACAACAGATACACTATTCAAGTTAGATCATGCATTGCATTATTAAACTTTAATGAATGTGGATGTTGATAGGAGGAATATTCAGCAATGAGAACAATATAAGAACTTAAAATTGCATGACATTGTTGAGATAAGGACTGTTCATAACACAGTGCACAGAAATGTTTTAGGAGGTAAAGGTAAAGGAGGTAAAAGAAAGATATTTTCTTTCTGTAGTTACAGATTGCCACATGCATAGCTAATTATATATATTTATATAAGTATACATATATATTTATATATATATAAATTTTATTTTCATTTTGGCCATAATGGAAATTACCAAGAGCAAATTTCTGTTCAAGAAGCATTGTGATACAAATGAAAGGCATTGTAGTCATGAATCATTGCCAATAACATAAATTTCCTGAGCCTCAGTTTTCATATTTATAAAAGCAAAGTGGAAATAACTCTCATAATAATGCCCTTAAATTTATAATATGTGCAACTATTTATCACATGTCTAGGTCAGGGCAAGTAGTCATAAGAAAAAAATCTTAAACTCATTTAATGGACTATCACAGGAGGAGGGAGAATTTCTGTATTGATAGGAGCTTCCAGGTTGGTGAAAGCATCCATGCATTGGGAGGGTCATACACCCCAAAGCCATGGGGACAGAAGCTCCCATGCTCTAGATGCTTCTGGAACTCTCCCTATGTACTTCAACATCTTCCTATCCTTTTATATCTTTATAAATGTCCTTTATAATAATAGCAAACATAAGACAACATCTATGAACATATAAACTAGAAATCTCAGACTCAGGACGCCTGTGTGGCTCAGTCAGTTAAGCCGCTGCTTCAGCTCAGATCATGATCTAAAGGTCCTGGAATCGAGTTCCGCATTAGGCTCCTTGCTCAGCAGGGAGCCTACTTCTCTCTCTGCCTCTGCCTGCTTGTGCTCTCTCTCTCTCTCTCTGATAAATAAATAAATAAATAAATAAATAAATAAATAAAATCTTAAAAAAAAACTTAAAAAAAAAACAAACTCAGACTCAAACTGAATACATGAGCTATTCAGACAGCAAGTGAAGACAGAACTTATTTCCCAATGCTGAACTCTGAGATCAATAGAATCAGAGTTTTAGTCATATTTGGAGATGAAGTCATAACTATGGAAGAGTTTAACAAACCTTCATATATATAAACCATGTTTCAAATTCATCTGGCTATCTCAATATACATGTGAATATAAATGTGTCTCAAGGAGGATAGATCCAAACATGTACTGTATTTACCCAGAAGACAACAAAACTTTTGGAGTTGGCTAAATTTATAGGACTCTTAGTATAAGCCTAAACGTTTTAACTCTGTGGCCAAATTCTAAACAACATTTGGATTCATTCAATTCTGAAGGTATAATTTCAGCCATGAAACTAGTGAAATCAAAGACTCAGATATTTAAATCATGTATTAAATTCACTGTATCATAAATCTCATTACTATACATAGCCCTATAATTTGTAGCATTAGCATGTTACTAATTTTTAATTAGTAAGGTTATATTTTCAATTTTTAACAGATGATTACATATGTTGTTAAACAGAGAAAGTTTTATAAATGCATACTGATTAAAATTCATGGTATTAACTTCTGATGATACAGGAATTGAACTGACCCAACTCAACTATTTTAAAATATGTCTACCAGACTAAAGAAAAAAGATTTTTGTATACCTAATTTTTAGGTATTTTAGAATATTCTTAATACTTATATAAATTTTATTAGCAAGACTATGATTACTTATGTAAATAGCATAGCAAAACTATGACAAGTTATGTTTACTTAAGGAAAAAGTATTCACAGAGAGGCAGGATAAATTTTAGGCTTGTTTGTTTCATTGACTATTAAATCACTGGAAAAGCGTTAAGTCCTGTTCAGAAAGCCTACACTCCCCTAATGAGCTTGCATTATGCAATTGAAATTTTGGATAACGATTTCTTCAAGGTTTCTCCTCAGTTAGTTCCTTTTTTCTCTTTTCCCTGTCATTCATTTTCTTATTTACAAAAAGGTAATTGATTCAAACATGAAAATAAGGCAAAATGACAAGTGATTATGTAATATTTTGAAGTGTATTTTTTATAAGCTTACTTTCCACTCAAGTAATTAACAGATAATCTATTCAAGAGATATTTCTACATTTGATTGATGGTTTCCAGCCTCATAAAGTTATAAACTAGCTTATTGAAAAAACTATGAGTTGTGATTATGGCCTATAAAAAGGATAAATCAAAGCTTGTGATTTTGTAGCTCTGTAGAAAATTAAACTGTCACTTAGCTAACTTGACTTTCTTACCTGTGCATTCCCTCGTGAGGTCTTCAAACACCTATAGGGATGATCTCTTGTCTTTCGGATGGTGCCTTATTAGTAATTCAAGAAAACTTTGACGTTAACCAAAATCAAAACCAAAACAAAACCAAAAATCTTTCAATATTTTGCTTTTACCCATTTCCCTTGTTATTCTTTTTTCATTCCTCTCTTCCTTCTTTCCCTTATCAACTTTCTCATCTTCATTTCCTTTTCTTCACCTTCAATACTTTCTTCCTTTCAGCTTTCCCTTTATTTTTTCTACAGTTCCCCTTCCTTGACCAAGCTGCATTCTAGATTATAACCAATTTTGTAAGCACTGACAATGTTTGTATCTCATTATAGCTTTACTACAATGCACCATGAAATTCTGCACAAATGTACTAATTTTGATAAAGCTCAATATATCTATATGTTCTTTTATTACCAGTGCTATTAAAGATATATTTATTTATTTGAGAAAGAGAGAAGGAGAACATGAGAGGGGAGAGGGGTAAAGGGAGAGAATGTTCAAGCAGACTCCCTCCTGAGCATGAAGCCTGATGAGGACTCTTCTGGCTGCATCCCAGGCCCCTGAAATCACGACCTGAATGAAAACCAAGAGTCAACTGACCTAGCCACCAAGTTCCCCTGTTGCCTGTGTTACTGATCTCATATCCTAGAGGTTATTGCCAATGTCATAAAGCTTTTTCTCTTTATGTTGTCTTCAAGAGTTTTACTCAGAGTTCTTGCACCATTTTTGGCTAACTTTTATATAGCATGTAAGGTAAGGATACAGATTCATTCTTTTGCATGTGTATATACAGTTTTTCTAGGACTGTTTGTTGAAAAGACTGACATTACCCCATTGAATGGCCCTGGCACCCTAAATTATTTTGAGTCACTGAAGTGTCATATATGCTTTAAAGGTACCTTAGTAAATAATGTCTTATAGGTCATAATGATTTATCACCCCAACCTATAAATATTTATGGTATAAGATATCACCTCTAGGTGCTCTAATATGTAATTTATTTGAGGCTTTGGGTTTGATCATTTAACCAACTTCATTTTCCATTTATTTCTCTGAGATAAGTGAAATTATTGATCATAAACCTCCATCTTATAGACCACACAAAACCAGGTTTATATGGATTGTGAAACAAGAAAAAAAGGTATCATACTAAAGTTTATAGGCATTTTTAACTGACACAGACTTAAAAGTCTTTAGTAGTATAAGTGGAGAAAGTGCACAACATAGCAGTGTCAATTTATGAAAGGTTACACTTGTTTGTGTCAAGTGTCTAAGCTCCCTCTTATATTTTTGGTTTGCCTGACTTTAAGAACCAGCATATTTTAGAGGTCCCCACTTCTAAGACCTTGTTCTGATAGAAATATTTTCAAAGACTGGAAGAAAATGCAGGTAACTGACATTTACACAGTAAATTATTTCAACTATTGCTGTTTCTTTAATCACACACTACATGTCTGCCACTTCCAATAACAGCTTGGTATCTGGCAGACACTCTGCTTTATCTCTGAATTTCACTGCTTATGTGATCCTTTGTGAATAACGTAGTCTAGTCATTAGGTACATTTTTAGATTCATGTTCACTCTAATTTCATTGCTCCCACGTACCTCTGTTCAAGCCTAACTGGCACTGATGCTTGGTCTGATCTGACCTGTGTGTTCCTTCTGCTTCTGTTAGAGTTTCCACAGACCAGGTACTTGCCACATTGACTTGTAGAAATTGCTCTGTGGTTCGAAAACAAAAACAGAAAAGCTCTCTCTTCTGTCTTTTGCACAGCTGTATTGAACATGACTTTGTGTTTCTGTTTCTGAGTTATTTCATACACTGAATGGATGTTCTTTTATATTTCAGCCTCAGAGTCACCGTCTGTGTTTCTAGTAGACTTTTTTTCTCTCTGAAATCCCTCTCTCTCCTATGTTAAGTCAATAAAAGTGGCGTATTTTAATGTGTTTCCTTTACAGAGTGTTTAATATTCCCTCTTCTTAAGTTAGAGTTCAACTAAAAAGAATACATAAAAAATACAATTTGTTAACATAATAATCATAATAATTTTATTCATATAAAATAATAAAATATCTTATTGTAACAATAAATAATTAATATATTTAATAATATATTTATTTATTTACAAAATAGTGATTCAAGACTTCCATACAAAACCCGGTGCTGTAACTTTAACTTCTATCCCTCTCTAAACTATGAATTGCAATATTCCTTCTGTCCTTACTCTATAAAAACTTGCCACAAATGCTCTAATCAAATTGAATGATATTTGTTTTCTTAAAACTAGTGACTGTAGGGGCGCCTGGGTGGCTCAGTGGGTTAAGCCTCTGCCTTCGGCTCAGGTCATGATCTCAGGGTCCTGGGATCAAGCCCCGCATTGGGCTCTCTGCTCAGCAGGGAGCCTGCTTCCTCCTCTCTCTCTCTCTCTGCTTGCTTCTCTGCCCACTTGTGATCTCTCTCTGTCAAAAAAAAAAAAAAAAAATCTTTAAAAAAAAAAAAACTAGTGACTGTATCCTCATGCAAGAATCTCTAATACATGCATTTTCTTATTGAATAATTTAAATATTTTATCAGTTGGTTTTTTTTTTAAGATTTTTTTATTCATTTATTTGACAGAGAGAGATCACAAGCAGGCAGAGAGGCAGGCAGAGAGAGAGGAGGAAGCAGGCTCCCCGCTGAGCAGAGAGCCCGATGCGGGGCTCCATCCCAGGACCCTGAGATCATGACCCGAGCCGAAGGCAGCGGCTTAACCCACTGAGCCACCCAGGCGCCCCATCAGTTGGGGTTTTTTAAGCACTCTGTTAGACACACATTCATTCCTCCTAGAAAAATCCACCTAAAAATTTTATATGTCAATTTGTGTTCCCTGCATCTCTTCTAGTCTGGTCCACTTCTTAAAATTAATAGAGTAGGAATATAAAGTTAGCAACAGACTACTTTTTTTTTGGTAAGTATTAATGCTCAAAAGTCATAACTTTTTTTTTCAAAAGTCATAACTTTTGAGTAAAAATTAAAGAACTTGTCAGCATTTTACTCTGCTTGTTCATTTATACTCAGTTAAGTTTCAAAGCATATGGGAGTTGTTTCATGCTTTATATGTTAATTGGTATTTTGATTATAAGCTATACATTCAAAGTTAAAAAACTAACATTCATCTGTTCTTTCTTTATTACATGTATTAGGTTTTGTGGGGTTTTTTTAGATTTTATTTATTTATTATTTTAGAAAGAGAAAGAGTGCACACGAAGAGGATAGGGTCAAAGGGAGAGGCAGACACCCCACTGAGCAGAGAGCCCTATGCAGGACTAGATCCTGGGTCTCCAGGGTTATGACCTGAGCTGAAGGAAGTTGCTTAACCAACTGAGCCACCAGGGGCCCCCATATATTAGTTATTTTGAACTGGTATTTATTAAATAGTTTTAGTTGAAAGAAAAAAAAACTGAATTGATTGATTATATTAGGCTTTAACTTATTTTCTAGCTTTATGTATCATCAATAAACTTGTAGTTTGAAGAAAGAAAATATTTACTGGTAAATAGTTTTATCATTCTACCACTATTATGTGAGTGTCATATTATTTTGCTTTCTGAAATACAATTTATCCAACTACATAATGAACTGGGAAAATTCCAATTCCAATTCCATAAGAAGCAAATAATTCTAAAGTATCTATTTTTAAATTGATGGTATTTAAGTCGAACATTGTTAATGGTTACAAGGAATAAAAGATATTATAATGCTACATAAATATATCCTTCAAAAGAACAATAGGATTTACCTGGAAGGCTTCCATCTTACTGTGGTATACTGCTATTCCACAAACAGACAGGAAGTATATCAAAGATAAGGCAGTTGGGAATGTTATACTCAGACAGTCAATCCAAATGCATTGAGCTTCAGATTAAACTGGAAGTCAGTAATTGACAACAAAGGAAATCTTTTGCTTGGGAAACTCCATTTAACGTTTAAGAAAATAAGTAGAAAAGTTAACTGATTTCCGTAGTTAGTTCTAAGATGATTCTCTAAAAATGAAGAGAAGACTTCTTTAATTATAAAATTGATACTCATCATTTATCAGAAGGGAACTTAAAAATCTGTTTTATATGAATTTTTACATATATTTTTATAGAAACCAAGTATTTTATAGCAAATATTTTATGTAAATATATATTATATCAAAATTTCCTTTCTTAATAGTTTTTTTTAAATGTAAGATATTGTAGACTATAGGTCATTTGAAGACAGTCAAGATGCATTTAGAGAGGGGCGCCTGGGTGGCTCAGTGGGTTAAGCCTCTGCCTTCGGCTCGGGTCATGATCTCAGGGTCCTGGGATCGAGCCCAGCATCGGGCTCTCTGCTCAGCGGGGAGCCTGCTTCTCCCCCTCTCTCTGCTGCCTGCCTCTCTGCCTGCTTGTGATCTCTCTCTCTTCGTCAAATGAATGAATAAATCTTAAAAAAAAAAAAGATGCATTTAGAGAAATCAAAGACAAATTATTCAATGGTGCACATATCGGACCTATTGGATCAGTATTTCCTGGGGGAAGCTCAGAGGCCAAGGTAAATCACAGGTGTGTGGATTTCTAGTTTTCCTTGCATTCCAAGACATTATGCCATATCTAGTAGACTGCATCTCACACATTATAAAGGAAGCCCTGACTCTTGGGCTGGGGGTTTTTTAGCTCCAGGGCTGGGAGAACATTAGCCCACCCCTTGACATGTCATAGAGCATTCAAAGATTTTACGGTGTTTTATAGTGTTATAACGAAACAGGATTTGTGGTCTGAGCTATCATCTTAGAACTCTACCAGGTTGGTTAAATTCTGCACTTAGTTGAAGCATTTTTCATGAAGCATCAAGCTTCCAAGCAGTGCTAACTGCTGACATCATAATGGCTGATATAAAATCATGACTAGTCGGGGCACCTGGGTGGCTCAGTGGGTTAAGCTGCTGCCTTCGGCTCAGGTCGTGATCTCAGGTCCTGGGTTCGAGCCCCACATCGGGCTTTCTGCTCAGCAGGGAGCCTGCTTCCTCCTCTCTCTCTGCCTGCCTCTCTGCTTACTTGTGATTTCTCTCTGTCAAATAAATAAATAAAATCTTAAAAAAAAAAATCATGACTAGAATGGGCCTAATGGTCACTCTCAGGGAGTAGGTCATGTTAACTGGAGTCAGGCAGAAAGATCTCTTTATAAATGTATGATACGCTTATATGAGATACTTAGAGTAGCCAAATTCATAGTGACAGAAAGTAGAATGGTAGTTGCCAGAGACTGGAAGAAATAGGGAATAAGAATTTGGGTTTTGTTGTTTTGTTTTTGTTTTTGTTTTTGTTTTTAATGGGTACAGAGTTTCAATTTGGGAAGATGAAAAATTCTGGAGATGGATCGTAATGGTAATTGCACAACAATATGAATGTACTAAAGTCACTGAACTCTACATTTAAAAAATGGTGAAAACAGCCCATTTTATGTAATGCATATTTTACCACAAACTTTAGAAAATGACCAGTATACAAGAGCCTCTTGAATATAGGTACTTAAATCTTTATAAGATTTAATAAAGAAAAAAATCTTATTTCTTATTGGGAAATTATTTCTAAAACAATGAAAATCACTACAAGGAAAATTGTAGTTGTCAGCTGGGACTATTAAATATACATAAATCAAAAATTAAAAAATAAGTTTTTAACACAAAATGTTTAATGAAATCCAATTAATCTATACAAATAATCCTAAATGATATCAATTTCATAAGATTAGACAAAAATTTCTAATGAGTTTCACTAGCTTATAGCTATATGTATATTAAAATGATATGCCACTTTTAACTCCAAAATTTGAAATCACCCCCTTTTTTTAAGTTTACAATGTTGATTAATGGCAAAGATTTGAAATGCTTTCTTGCTTGATTGTGGCAGATCAAATTGCTGTGATGTTTTCAGAAATCATTTGCTAGACATACCAAAGTGAGGTTTTTAACACATTATTTTATATGTTCAATGACTATCATAGTGCTTTAATCTTAACAAAGAAGCAATTGATTTTTTTTCCTTATATTTTAGATTTCTAAATTTTATAGACTGGTGATATATACTGGACTGATCAGCAGAAAAGGAAGCACTCAGTTGACACTATTTTTTTGAGAGAAAAGAAGTATGTATAGTTATAAGGAAAACTACTCTGGTTGACTGTAGAGACATTTCAAGGGCTTTTCAGGGGATTTTAGAGCTGAGCAAAGAAAACAGAAATGACCACCAGGTGGCAGTAGCACACACACAAACTTTCTTGGGTGATTCCAGGACAGATTTGCATGGACGAAGTTCTTCATAACACCAAACTGTCCCTATAGCAAGGGCCACCACACAAAGGGTGGGAAGGTCAAAGGAACTCTGGGCAAGAACAGGTTGGAAAAGGGGCCTTATGTATCTAGGTGATGTCACCTGGCAGAACAATAGGCATTCCTTGAGTCAGAGGACCCTTGGAGGTAGCAGTGATTTAAGGGTCTTTATGCCTGAGTCTTATCTTACCAATAATTAGCAGATGCTGTGCACAATTCTGTGGGTTACGCAAAACAACCAATTTCTTATTGGCTAAAAATTTGCTTATCTGGACTTTAGTTAAAATAAGTACTTGAGTAAAAACTTTGTACCGGTGAACTTTTGAGCTAAGAGTCCTAGCAGCCTGTAACCGTCCCTCAGAATAATATACTGCTTAAACTATAACTTTAACTAATGAGGAGTTGTACTGGTCACACAAGAATGCTCAAAGATGACCTTGAGAAAAACATGTACTAGCTGCAGGCCTCTGGCTGAACAGATCATACCCGTCCTTGAAGCTGAGCAGCTGGGAATGCAGCCCTACTTCCCTTTTTGTTTGTCTCCCCTACCTCAGAGAAAGCCTCCTGCTAAGCTAATCCATTTAAGTGCATTTGCACAACTACAAATCTCATGCTGCTGGACCAGACACACCCTACTTCTCTTCCTGTTTACCTCCTTTACCTCTAAAACTTGTGACCAACATATGACTCACATTCCTTCTTGTTTACCTATTAGACACAAGACTAATGTATAACCTTCTTTTCTTAACCTTTGTTACCTTGTATCTAATAAATATGGGATTGAGGAGTTGTTCTGGGGGACAGTCCTTCCAGCTGTCATCCCATGCTCCCATTCTCTTACAGCTGACTTGGTGGTGTCTCAAGTGGCAATTAAACATTATTCTCTCTGTGAAATACTTACTATAAAAAAAAATCCACTCCATTTTATAGTAAATTGGTGATAATATCAATTGCACATACACTTAATAAAGGTGTTTAAAAAACAAAATTCAACTGAATATTTTTAAAGATCATATTGGCTTTATTTAATAATTCTCAAGTGGGACAGCATCCAGTCTATCAGAAAAGACCTCTGACGAGATGTACAAAATAGAAGGTTTTTATAGGCAGAAAGGAGGTGGGACAAGGAAACTATATCAAACCTTTCAGACAATGTCACCTTCCTTTTATAGTGTCTCTCCCAGATGACCTCTCTAGTTTTGTCCAGGTAATTCCAGACTAAATTGTTAAAAGTTAGATTCCTGTCAGAGACTAAAACTGCAATTAGGTTAAGTATTAGGTCTTCGTTTGCTGACATGGGGCTTAACACAAGTGATTTCATTTTGGTTCTGTTGTCTTTTTTTCTTTTTTTTAAATTTCCTTCTTTTATTTTTTTTTTTAACAAAGTCAAGAAGGAGATAGGACTCCAGCAGAGAAACAATTTTTGAAGATGAAAAAAATCAGTGACTATTCAGAGGTGCAGGTATAGGGGATGAAAAATCACTTTTATTTTACCTTTCTAGATTCTTGGCTGAGACCCCCTATGACAAAAGACAGATTTACAGGAGAAAAACATAAGTTTAAAAACATGTATAAGTTCTGTCTATGTAGGAGACACCCATAAAACTTGAGTAACTCCCAGAAATGGCCAAAGTGGCCACCTTAAATACCATCTACAGCTAGAGACAAAAGAAGATACTGGGGAGTTGGGACCCAGTTATGGGAGGCTATCAGGAAAAGCACAGTAAACATGGGCTAAGTTGCTACTCAGCTTTAGGTCGGTAACTTCTTCACTGATAAGAGTTTCTAGAAATTTAGTCATCCCTTTCTTCCTCATACAGAGAGGGGAAAATAGAGATTTCCCTTATAAATGTAAATGCCTCTTACAAAAGGATAACTTCCACTCAGTTTTCAGAGCTTTTCTATGTTGCTGTTTCTTAAAAATAATCAGCCTAAAATAATCCTTTGTTGGAGAGACATAATTTACTGCAGCAAATTCTGCTGCCCTTCATAGGCAAAATATTAACTTGTCTAGAACAACAAATTAGTTTACAGTATGAAAGCAATGTAAAAACCACGTTACGTCTGAAATAGAAATGTTTGACATATAAGTGGAAACAATTGTGTATAGCAACAGATTTAAAAGATGATAATATGAGGGTTGAAACAATGTGCCTTTTATGTTTTTTAATATGTACTTGACTTTTCAATTACATAAATCATTTTTAAGTATTTGTAAAATTATTAGGACATCCTTCGTCCTCCTTGGAACAGCTACAGTGATGGATAGGTGTTTTCCTAGGATGCGGGTGAAATAAGTTTAAAAATAAGTTAGGGACGCCTGGGTGGCTCAGTTGGTTAAGCAGCTGCCTTCGGCTCAGGTCATGATCCCAGCGTCCTGGGATCGAGTCCCGCATCGGGCTCCTTGCTCATCAGGGAGCCTGCTTCTTCCTCTGCCTCTGCCTGCCATTCTGTCTGCCTGTGCTTGCTCTCTCTCCCTCTCTCTCTGACAAATAAATTTAAAAAAAAAATAAGTTAAATAAATATCTATAACATGTCCTCGAAAACTATAGAGTTCAACAAAAAGAGTAAATAAAACCACTCACAATCCACATGTAGGAAAGAAGTGGGATACAGAATCCAGTGACCTTCTCTTTGTAACTAAGTGATGTGACAAAGTTCTGGAACCAGAAGTGCAGACTCAAGAGTCTGTAGCAGAGCACAGAATCTGGCATGAAAAAGAACAGTGCAATAGAGTTCTACTGGTGGCAGGTGCAGATAATACGACGCAGAAGAGTCCCATTGAGAGAAGAAAACAATAAGAAATGGAGGGAGACTTAGTAGAGCAGAGAACTAGCTGCTGGGAAGGTTCTCCATGGTGCCTGTAATCAGAAGGGCAGTGCTGATGGAGAGGAAAACAAGTTTAAAGGGGAGGCATACCTTGTTGAGTTTGTGTAGAAAAAAAAAAAGAAAGTAGTAAAAATAAGAGTCCTACAGTAACAAGAGCATCACAGTTCTGAAAACCATAGTTGTTTTAAATAGAGTATTTTATCGAAAAAAATGCACTTCATTTTACTAATAGTAAGAAACTTAGTAAGCTAATGAAATACCACACACTATCCATTGACACAAGGGTTACAGCCTCTCAAAACACTTAGCATAACAAAAAAAGTCGGAAGTCATATCTGAAAAGTTAATAGAAGACAATATAGAAAGTGCTAAGATTTTTTTTTTTAAGATTTTATTTATTTATTTGAGAGAGAGACAGAGAGAGCATGAGCGAGGAGAAGGTCAGAGAGAGAAGCAGACTCCCCATGGAGCTGGGAGCCCGATGCGGGACTCGATCCCGGGACTCCCAGGATCATGACCTGAGCGGAAGGCAGTCGTCCAACCAACTGAGCCACCCAGGCGTCCCAGAAAGTGCTAAGATTTTCACATGACGAAAATACTAAGTTGGTAGGTAAAACTATTAAAAAAAAAATCCCGCCAGGATAAATATCTTTAAATTAACAATTGTAGCAACACGTACAATGAATGTGTTGTATCTAACAATACAATTGTATGTAATGAATCAGCAATTTCTTGAAATTTTTATTTATTTATTTATTTTTAAAAAGACTTTATTTATTTATTTCACAGACAGAAATCACAGGTAGGCAGAGAGGCAGGCAGAGAGAGAGGAAGGGAAGCAGGGCCCCAGCTGAGCAGAGAGCCTGATGATGCGGGGCTTGATACCAGGACCCTGGGATCATGACCTGAGCGGAAGGCAGAGGCTTAACCCACTGAGCCACCCAGGTGCCCCATGAATCAGCAATTTTTAAAACTCTCGATAGAACTTCAAAAAGAAAGACATAAAATGTGAGAAGAGAATTCAGAAAATTCACTGAAGAAAACCACCAAATCAAAGCAACAAGAAAAAAGGAAGATGGAACAACAAGAACGCCAGGAAACAATGTGTTCTTATGAAAAGAAAAAAAAAAACAGTGGAGAGAATAAAGAGAGTATAATGTGCTAAAATAATAAGAAAGTGAAATAGTTAGAATGCCTTAACTACAACCCTAAACCTAACCCTAATTCAGTCCAGTGTGCAAATCTAATTCTCAAAGAAAAACAAAACAAAGAGATAGAAATAATATTTAAAACTATTATTTATAGTTTTTATCCACATATTAAAGATTTTATTATGTAATTATGAAAATTGTACATGACTGATAATTTTAGGACATGTAAAACTATTGTACTGTAATTCATAGGGAGAAAAGATGCAAAACTTCCAGGCAAAATGATCAAGTCACTTCTGAAGAAAATCAACAACAGTTTCTTGACAAAACACAACATAAGACAATAGTGAAATAATATTTTAAGAACCACAAAGGAAAAAAAAATTTAGAATTCAGACAAACTGTCGTTCAACTATCAAGAATACGAGAATAATTGAATTTTCATGAATGTAGTAATGAGTCCTTTCTGAAGAATCAATTAGAGGTAAAACTGTAGGGAAGAACAATGCTGAGCAATAAACATATTTAACTGTAGTTATTGGAATCAAAGTGGGAACAAAATGAACTGATAATATTTAAATTTTAAAAGTTCTATAAAAGTAGAAAGTAAATGTGAGAATATAAAATAACCCCATTAATGACTGTATCAGTAATGAGTAAGAAGCAAAGATTTGTAGAATCCCAAATAAATAGCAGCCTAAGGATATTATGAATTATATTACTGCAACATGATAATTTGAACAAAATCAAAATCCTCATAAATACCAGAATTAGTACCAAAGAGCCAAGAAAGGACACTATATATAGAAAGATATATTTAATACACACAGGAAAGTAACTTAAGATCTCATGAAAATATGGAACTAAGTATATCAATCATATCAATATTTATAAATGGAGTTTAAGTCTTCTGCTTTGGATTTGCTCGTTAATCAATATTTAATTTTTTTTTGATAAGATATTTAACCTAAAGGGGTAGATAAAATTATTCCAAGAAAACACAAGCCATATAAAAGTAAGGGTTGTAATATTGCTATTAGACAAGGTTTTCAAGATGTTTTTTCAATAAGGGAATGCATGGCTTTGGAGAGGATTTGGTCTAAGGATATAAAAGCCCACATCCTGCCCCAAACAATCTGTGTATATAGGTTGGTTTGGGTAAAGATGAATGAATAGCTAGATCAGATTTTGTTAAAATAAACTGATGTTTTGAATTACTGGGTAAGTCACTCTCAGAATTAAACTATGGATTTAATAGAATTCAGAACATGTAATATTATTTCATTTCACACTAATTAGTATTATTATAGAAGTGCATAATAGTTATCTTAGAAGTGTTATCCTTTTAAATAATAAACATAATAAAAAATCTATGCATATGTTAAAATTATAAAGAAGTGGGAAATTGAAGAGATTGAAAAAAAATCTTAGTTTTATGGATGATACATATGTGATAATCACGGACTGGATGTATTCTGCATGATTTTTCAGATAAAATGTCACTAATTAAAAATGTTGCTAATACAGAGGAATGGGAGAATTTTTATTTATTCTTAGAGTGACAACAAAACATGGTCAAATTAGGCTTTATACTTTCTGAAAGTAATGTTCTAAGGCTTTTAGCGATGATTGAATGGTGTATGTGCACTTAGAAGATGATTACATCATACTCAGAAGAACTCAGCACATTAAATACAATGGTGAAGAGAAGAATAGTATCCGATAATGAAGATGTTGGTTGCAGAGTGGAGATGTGTTAACCGGTGGTGATGGATAGAGCTACTGTCTGTGAAGACCGTTAGATTTTTCAGTGTGGCTATTCATGTTGCATTCTTTCAGCCACAAAATTGGCTGATCAAGGGACTGAAATGAAAGCAGATGTTTCACTAACGTATCTTCAGACAACGTATGACTAATGCAGGCAAACAGAATTATATCTAGTTATGTACTATGGGAGGCTTTGACATAAATTATTTTAAAATATTTTGGTTGTGTTGCCATCATGTTTCCACAACAGGATTACACAGAAGAGCTTCAATGGAACAAAAACAAAGTGGAGATATACCTAGTTTCTGTAATCTACCCTTAGAACCACATAGTGAGTTATATTCTCTGGTTTTGCCCACTTCAGTTCTATTTAAATTTTTATTTTTCAACATAAAAAGTATGTACAGCCAGTACAATGTTACATTTAAAACACTTCAATGTTCACGATCTAAAAAACTCAGTGAGAATTTCTGTATCTACAAAATGAGTAACATTATAGAGATGATGATCTTTCTCCTGATTTCTGCTAACAGACATATAAGAACTATCAACAAGTGTCTAGTATATTAAAAGAACCATGCGGTATGATCTCCACTAAGGAGTCAAGCAAGTAGGTAAACTGCATTATCTGTGAAATAAATTTCACAAATTTGTGAAACCACATTTTATAATTTAATCATTTGTATTTAGTCATCACTACAGAAATAAATTGCCATTCCCGCTCTTGTATGGACTGAAATTCACTGTGCAACACAAAGTATATTTGATCATAGTTAAATATTGCTGCTTTCATTGTTTTATAATACATTGACCAGGGTTAGATATGAGGAAACAAAATGTTAATCTTGCATTCACATAAAATCATGCTCAGTTTGCTTTTATAATTAATAAGTAGTGATTATATTTGTTTATTTAATATGTTCTAAAATTATATATTATGAACTATTATTTTTGTCATCTGGAGAATATTTATTCTTTTCCATATTGGAGATAAATCAAAGGAGATATTTTCAGTTATCTCTTTCACTTGGTTTTCAATTACTTTCTTCAATTTTGAAAAGAATAAGAAAGGTTTTGGATCTTAATTTAAGATAAAAATTTGATTCTTACGCTTATTAGAACCTTGATAATTATAAAAAAGTATTTATGTGGTACCTATTATGTGCAGTATGGTGAATATAAATGTTATTCAGATACAACAATCTTTTCTAAGATTTTAAAATCTAAAGCATTTAATAAGATTCAGACACAAATATAACACAGGATTGAAAAAATATAGGTCATAAAGAGTTAAGAGTCATTATTTATTTGGAAAAGGGAGAAAATGCTTTAGCACAGGTCTTGAGAGAGCAAGAAATATTTTTTCCCAGTTGAGATAGACTCTAAAGGGCAAGTGGAATGTAGAACAAAGGAGATGAGTCAAGACTAAGGAGTATGTTTGTAGAAATAATGAAGATCTGAAAGTATAAGCATGTATTAAAAAAAGAACAACCCTTAGTTTGGACAGGTCTTGTGTTTCATTAAAGGGATTAGAGAAAGATAAGCTTGAGAAAGTTGAGTGGGGTTAGTTCAAGCAGAAAATTAAATATCAGGAAAATAAAATTGGGGTATTAAAAAAAAAGACATTGGCAATTTTATTTTCTTTCGTGCTGTTTGTTTGCTTGGGAACTGAAATATCAGAGCCTAGGGGACAGACAGAAAAAAGAAATTGCACAGAACTTTATGGATATTCCAGGCAAGACACACTGAAATTATGAACTGGCAGTAGAGAGATGCCAAATAGCAATTTTGGTTATATTTTAGAATTGTCCATATATCTCCTTATGGCAATGAAAAGAAAAATATATGCTACTCTTTGTGTGAAAAGAGAAGCAAATTTTCAGCTTAGCTTGTTACTCTAATATAGATCTAAATAAACATAAGTCATACATAGACAATGTTATATTTTTGTGGTATTGAGTCAAGCAGGAAAAGCATTATGATTCCAAAATAATTTCCAGATATTGTGTTTTAAGAAGAACCTCATTATTCTGATTGATTTTAGGAAAAATTAATACAAAAAGAAAATGCTACCCCTTCCAGGCCCCACCCTGACCTGATGAAGAACAATAAATTCTTGTACGGGTTAAGGCTTACCTACAGAATGAGGGTGTTAAAATGCCCTCTTGCTTTTCATCACCTCTTGAGACATATCTCTAACTCGGTTACTTTCCATGTATCATCAGATCAAACATCAGCTATTCCTGCTTTTTTTCCAAAACAAGTTATTCCCATTATATTCCTTACGAGTTTTATACATTTTCAGGACATGGGCACTGATAATTAAAATATCTTGCCTTAATTCTGAGGACTAAGTCAAGAGACAGTAGAATGAAGGAGACAGAAGGTACATAATATCGTAATTTTGTTCTGCAAAGCTTCCTCCTAGGATATTGTTTTAAAAGATTTTACTTATTTATTTGACAGAGAGAGACACAGTGAGAGAAGGAACACAGGCAGGGGGAGTGGGAGAGGGAGAAGTAACTTCTCGCAGACCAGGGAGCCCAATCCTGTGCTTCATCTCAGGACCCTGGGAACATGACCTGAGCCCAAGGCAGACACTTAACAACTGAGCCACCCAGGCACCCCCGCCTAGAATATTTTAAAGAACCTGTGGCATGTAAATTGGTAACAATAGCCTAAGTATAGGGATGGGCCTCAACTTTGAGAAACATGGCACTCTAGCTCTATGGGAATGTCAATTACTCCCATTTCTTACTGACCTAGTTCATTTATGTTGTTCTAGAATCTTAATTTTAAGATTTCCATATTAAAAAAAATTGTTTCTTTTATAGTTGTTATTTTTCACGTTTTCTAAAAAAACATGTCTTTACTCAACTTTACAAATTAGTGTAATGTGCTTTAAAATGTTTATAATTTTGCTTGTCTTATTTAAATTTACTCTGTGTATACTGTAAGATGAACATCCAATCCTTTTTAAATTTTCAAACAGTTTAATCTTTAATGTTTTAATCCTTAAAATTTAACATAGCTGATATTTTAAAAATTAACTAATTCAAAATCACTATTGTCATTTCTCCGAATTAAAAAGACTTAAAAAGCCTAATCACCTCCAAAGAGTTTGCATGTTTTTGTTATACAAGATTTCAATTTTATTATTCTTCACTATTATTTTAAGTACCATCTTTATATTTCTCATCTTCCTGATCATCATCATTATTTGCATAAATGTTGTGTTATTCAGTAAATGTATATTTAAGTTTGTGTACTGTTTTTCCAATGTGTTTCTTTATAATTTCTCAGATTTTACTTTTCAAATATGTTGATTCTTATTAAAATACAGAATCTCTTTGTTTAATGTTATCTTGATTTTAAAAAGCTTGGGTTGTTTGCCATATATTTTACTCTTATTATTAAAAATAATCTTAAGAATAAAACAATCTAGTTTGTCAGTATAATCTCTCAACTCTTTAAAATTATTATTCCATTTTTAAAGATCTTGCATATACTGTTTTTGAAAAACCTTTTGTCATTTTTTTTCTTGTAGTACATTTTCCTTTTTCTCTGGCTCCTTTTATCTTTTTATTTTTTAAAGATTTTTATTTATTTGAGAGAGAGAAATAGAAACCATGAGCAGGGGCAGGGGCAGAGGGAGTTGCAGGCTCCCGCTGAGCAGGGAGCCCAATGTGGGGCTCAATCCCCGGACCCTGGGATCATGAACTGAGCTGAAGGTAGAGGTGTAACCCACTGAGCGACCCAGGTGCCCCTCCCTGACTTCTTTTAATAAAATCGTTTTGGCTTCCTTTTGCTGAAATTTCAGCTATAATTTGTATATAAAGTAAGTGATTTTTTTTTTTTTTTAATTTTCTGGTAGGTGTTCTTCTTTTAGCTGTGGTTTTATGTCTTTTATCAGTGTGGGACATTCTCAGAATATTCCACTGACTTGCTGCTGTTTTCAGGCCTTTTAACCCATACTCTTTTTCATTTAACTGTTGTTTCATTTTTCAAGTCTTCTTATTCTCTCAATTGTATTGAGTGATCTTTTTAAATATATTGTGAATTTATAAAATTTGTATTCCTTTGTGACTAATGTGATGCTTTATTCATGAATTTATTTTTGTTTCTGCGTTCATTTTCATATACATAATTCTATTTTTTCTTTGCTTCCTCATCATTGAATATCGTTCTGTTTGCACATTTGTCAATAAAATTTGTTTACATATTTCAGTATCATTGGCTGGAATGAGCCTAGAGTAAATATATAGCAAATTAATGCTTCTTGGGTTCTGTGTTAATGGATCTGGGATTAGTGCAGACTAGAGATGGTAGAATCTGCAATCAGCATTTAGAAGAGAATAAAGAATAACATATGCTCCTGGTCTCTCAGAAACCATAATAATAGAGCTCTACAGACCCACAATGCAGCATGTAGCTTCATGAAGTACAAACACGAAATACAAGGATTCATCATCCAAGATGGAGTTTTCATGAAAGGATAATAAACCAAGAACAGTATATATTTGATTTATAAACTGGCTAGTTTACTGAAAGGCTTCCAATTCATCTGACAGAGCTTAGGAAGAGCTGCTGTAGTCCTCCAGGCAAGAACAGCTTTCTCCAGGAAAAAACAGAAAGAATTAGTGGATGTGTAAAAGTCTGGATGGAAAGTGGATGAATACAAAGGGCACTCCTAAGGATTTGGACATGACTGACACCAGCCAATGTATTAAGGTTAAGGAGCCAGAACTCCTTATATGTTGAGAACAACATGGTTTGTCTTAAAAAAAAAAAAAAAAAAAAAAAATATATATATATATATATATATATATATACACACACACACACACACACACACACACGCACACACATACTGATGTTTGATTAGAGGTTGAAAAAAGGACCACTGAAAAAACTGTAATGTTTAAAGGTCTCCGAGAGATTCTCAGTGAGAGCCCTGTTCAGGCAGTTTCAGCAGTGAGAGAGAAAAAAAACATTCCCCTGCCCCAACCCCCACACCAGTTCTCTTGGTTGAAGTAGGAATTGTCTAAGAGAGGAAGGAGTCCTGGGGGGACATGAAGAAGTGACATTATCACTTTAATCTGTACTAAGAAATGCTATTTCTCCGATATCCCTACAAAATCTTAAGAGAATTTCAGTAAATTTTCAAAATTTACATATTTAGAGTGTGAAAGTCAGTCTCGGAGACTGACCAAGAGCATACTGTAGAGTATGCTCTCATAATCACAAGTTTTACTGCATCCCAGGAGAACTTTCTCTCATGACCTAAATTATAGAGTCAATATGATAAATATAAATATTCTCCAAGTCATTAATTGATGAAAACCTAGTTTGGGCTGAGATATCAAATTGGTTTTAAAAGTATCCCAAAGATTATCCTCTATTGAAATAGTATTTTAAATAGCAATTTACCAAGTAAATATATGAATTCTACTTCTCAGAGTAAATAGGTTTCTCAAAATTCAGAATCCATATTTATCACAGCAAGGAAAAATTCTGAAGAGGAAAGCATTTATGAATGCAACATTTTTTTCCCCTCTGGGATATCTGAAAACTAGGTTGTTGACTGAAGTGACTGGCTGTTTTCCTTATCAGGCAAACATAACCTTAATACTATTAGAAAGACCATCAAGAGCTTCCAGAAATCAGATTTTAGAGCCAAATGTGCTGTGCAAGTATATTATCTTCCTTTCATTTTAAGACTGTCATTCTGGAACATTCAGAAGTGTTACATTCATAACCGGAGACAGAACAAACATGCAAAGCTATGGTTTTCAAATTTTGTTATGCATTTCAAACTAAATACTGTTTTGATTGCTGAAGAAAAATAAAACAGCTTGCAAACTGATACAGAATACAGAGCTGATATGGTCATTTTCTAGAATTTTTAGATATTTATGAAGTTTTTCTGAATTTTCATTTGGAAACTGGATTTCATTCCAATAAATTATCCTGTTTTAAGTACATATTTGCAACATAGTAGAGGTAAGATCCAAACACAGTTTTTCTGCCCCCAAAACTATTCTATAATCCTTCCCTAAAAATAATTTGCTTTAATAAGAAAAATAAATAAGCAGAAGAAATATTTTTAAATTTTAAAACATTATGACAAGAACTATGTTCCATTGTTAAAATAGGTACCCTTATGTTATGCAATATTTACACACAAAAGAAATTGAAATGTGAACTTTATACATTCATTTGATAATTTTGTTTTATTTTTTCCTCTGATTTTGGGGTAAGGGGTAAAAACTGAACAAAGAATGACTTAAGGGGAGTTTTTTTGGTCAATTCTTCACACGTGAAAGGGAGTAATAGCAAGTGTTTTGGTTTAAGAGCATTCCAGCTGGTCTTAAGGGTTAAACTTGCTTCAAGTTAATACACTCATTGCTTGCTAACCTAAGACCTTTGATCTTTAACAAAACTAATTTACTTTCTTTTAGATCTACAGACACTGTCCTTGGGGAATGAAGGATCAGAACTTTCTGAGGCCAGAGAGGCCCACAAGTCCTTTTGAAGCAGCCTCAGCTTTCCAATGAATCCAGCAATTTTTCAGCAAAATGTTTTTCTTTTTTAAGGTCACACAAATGACTTACTGATATCCCTCTGCACATCTGTAGACCTTGCCCTCCTTTCCAGAAAGAACAGAATACTCTTGGAGTGCTTGGGTGGCTCAGGTGGTTTAAGTGACCAACTCTTGGTTTCGGGTCAGATCCTAGTTCAGGGGTCATGAGACTGTGCCCTGTGTGGGGCTCTATGCTCCGTGTGGAGTCTGCTTGAGACTCTTTCTCTCCCTCTGTCCCTCCTCTCTCTCTCTCTCAATAAATAAGTAAGTAAGTAAATAAAAAAATAAATAAAATCTTTAAAAAAAGAAAGAAAGAATACTCTTGCACAACTGCTGGGTGCTAAGGAACCAAACCTTCTTGCATAACCTCTGAGCACTATGAGATAACTGTAGTTGGCATCATCGAGTCTCCATGTAATCCAGAAATGTCACAGACCACTGCACTCCCTTAACTGATTTAACCCCTTTAAAAATCTTTGGGTCAGATGGAAAGCTTAGAGTTGGCTTTTGGACAAGAGTCTGCCTTCTCCCCAAGTTACCAGCTTCCTCAATAAAGCTCAAATTCCTTTCCAATCAAAATTCATTTTTTGAGGACTGGATTTTTAAGGGACAACAGCCCAACTTGGGTTTCGATAACATTGGTAAATCTAGGCTCCTACAAAAGAATTTTATATATATATAAAAGTCTGGAAAGTCCAAGATCATTTTTCTGTGCATGTCTAAACTAAATATTTTCCTTAGACAAGCAGTATGTTATCCATTTACACCATCTAAAGTAATAACATTTGTAAACAAATGATAATTTTAGCTTCTGCATGTAATAGTTATAAGGTATTTTATCTTGTCCACAAAATATACCCGGCTTTTTGATGGCCTGGAGAATTCATGGCAAAAGTAAGGGATATAGAGTTGATAATTCATGAGACCGTTCTGTGATATTAATGATTTCTTTAAGATTTTATTTTTGATCAGTGGGATTATGGAAGAATTTGGCAATGTAAGGAATAACTATCAGCTGTGTGCTGCCTCAGTTCTTCAGAGTACCATCCATGTTGGCTGCCAATAGATAGTCAAGTCAAGGGATATACAAACTTAGTGTTGACCAAACTTTGCAATGTCGGGTATGTACATTGCTTGGTACAAGTGTAATATTTTGTAAAATGTTGATGTTTGTTATTGATCTCATGTACATGTTTGTATAGACACAAGTGTGTGTATAATCACTTAATGAATATCTTAGATAGGGAACACATCTACACGCAAATTGACTTTTTACCCAGAAGCCTCCAAGAATTTTTATTTTAAGACTTTATTTATTTGTCAGAGAGAGAGAGAGAGAGCGCGCACAAGCAGGCAGAGTGGCTGGCAGAGGCAGAGCAAGGAGCCTGATGCTCCTCCCTGTTGAGCAAGGAGCCTGATGCGGGACTTAATCCCAGGACCCTGGGATCATGACCTGAGCTGAAGGCAGCAGCTTAACTGACTGAACCACCCAGGCATCCCAGAATTTTTATTTTAATATAATCCCACTCTGACTTATCTTTTCACCTTTATATTCCTATGTAATGATTACTGCAAAATAAAAGTGATATAAAAGATTTGTGAAAGTGACATAAAACCAATGCTTATGTTTGGATTGTGCTTTTTCATAATAACATAATTGTACTATAATCATAGAAAAGGAAACTCTGCCAAATTTTATTCTTAAATATTTTTGTAGAAAAATTAATGCAAGTTACAAATAAGACAAGTGGCCATCAATCTATTCATCTCCATTTATGGCAGAAAATGATCTCAAATTTGTTGACATTTCAATATCTCAGATTGCAAGTGATTCTGGAAGCTCAAAACCAAAACAGTACATTATTTACATTCATAATTTGCTTGCTTTTGAGGAAAATGACATCTGTGCAATATCTCCCTTCCAAAACACATTAATTTCTACATAGGCTGAATTTAGAGCTGGGAAAGCTAATACAGAATACCAGTCCTATCTTGTCACATATAAAATAATAAGATTAAAAATATAAATTAATTTTCTAGTAGATATACTCTTCACAAAAAAAGCATAGAATGTTTTATACCATAAATATGTTATTTTCATAATCAAATTCCTTAAAACTTTTTTTATACTTTTTAGCTAAAAATAAAGCAATTTTTGGGGGGGGGGGTTGGCCTCCAACTCTTTGAGTTTTAACATAAGCAAAGACTCATGTGTACATCTCCATAATCAGAATACAGGAAAATTCCATCACGCAAAAAATCCCCTCATGTAGCCAAACTCTCCATTCACACCATGCGCCTTACAACTGATCTGTTTCCATCTTTATAGAATTTTCTTTTCCAGAAATTGTCATTTCCAGAAATGTTTTTTTCCAAAATTAAAACTGGAATTTTACAGTAACAACCCTGTGTACAGCATCATTTTACATCTGGACATTTTAAGTTCATGAGTTATTTCTACTTTTCTCCATATGTTTTTAAATCTTTCCTTATATTCTTAATCCTAGTATTCCTATTACTTCTCATTCCTGCAACTCAAACATGAACTATATTCCTGTGTTTTGATTTTATACTTCCTAGAATAATCACATAGTGAGAAATGTTTCTCTTTTTTTCTGTCTTTATACAGTTGCTTCACACATAAGCAATATATCTTTTATTCCACAAAATGAATCTTAGTTTCCTAGAATGGAAGGTGCTGCATTTCAGAGTTTCTCAAAATGACAAGAAAGATGCAAATGGGTTGGAAAAAGAGTACTCCTGATATTCTGATATGTTACTTAGTGAGGAAAGGTTTCTAGATTTGGATAAGTTATGAACATCATATTTTAATACTCATAACTTTACATATCAAAATGAATATAAATTCTTATTTCCAGATACTTAAAAATAGTAAAAAGCAGTCTATTACTTTGGGCATTAAAGGATTACAAGCAAAAGATAAAGGTGGTTTTAGTACCCTAGTTCTGAGAATTTCAGATTGTTTATTTTCTGTAAGTTTACTTCAATATCAAAATGTCTGTGAATGGATTAAGTTTATGTCATCTCTGAATCTATTAATTGTTGTGTCCTGATTGCACTTGTGTGGATTGTTCTTGACACATAAGTGGTCAGTTCAGAACTCAAAGGGTCACATGCACAAACCAGAAGAGCATATTTCTTGTTCTTGGGTTAGCTCTCTGATAGTGCTGTTCTGCTCTCCACTCCCTCATCATCTGCCACCAGTGCCATATTGATTCCTGAAAGCTTTCTATATTGACTCTCCTTTCCTTCTAATTGAAGTGATGAAGTTTGGGTTCTCATGGAGTAGATACTGAAAGGGAATTAGAATTACAAAAGGTATATTGAAAAGTAACACTTTGAAAGAAAAAAAAGGGAAGCAGGTAAATAATAAGGGCAAATAATAAGGCTGTGATTCCATCATGACAACACCTGAGCCAGCCCAATGGAAAGTTTCCAGAGCAAATACTGCCTGTTAAAGAAATCCCTTTGTTGCATAGAAATGGCTAAATTCTTTTACTACCATTACGGTCCACCATTGGCTGGGCACCTCCTTTATAAGAGCATAGCTGCTGCTCTAAAAGGTAGGTGTACCCTGAAAGTCCTAAGCACTGCAGACTTTAACACATTGTAGTTGGACAGAAGGTCTTTCTAGGATGAGACAGTGTAAGTAGTGTTTCTGTTTTTCCAAGTCTGACACAGCAAGCCAAATAAAAATAATAACAATAATAATAATAATGTCTAACTAATTTCTTTACCTCATATTAATAACTTTCTAAATTTCTTCCTTTCTATGTCTACATATAATTATAACTGATAATTCAGAATATATAAACTAAATCACAGATAAAGAATTAGTATTATTAAAATGTCCACACTACCCAAAGCAATTTACAGATTCAGTGTAATCTCTATCAAAATACCAACAGCATTTTTCACAAAAGTAGAATGATACTAAGTTTATATGGAACCCGTGAATGGCCCCAAATAGCCAAAGCAATCTTGAGAGAGAACAACAAAGCTAAAGGTATTACAATTCCACACTCAAGATATACTACAGAGCTGTAGTAATCAAAACAATATGATACTGGCACGAAAATAGACATAGATCAATAGAACAGAATACAGAATCCAGAAATAAACCTACATTTATAAGGTAAATTAATCTATGTCCAAGGAGGCAAGAATATACAATGGGGAAAACACAGTCTCTTAAATAAGTGGTGCTGGAAAATTGAGCAGCAACATGCAAAAGAATGAAACCAGACCACATTCTAACACCATACACAAAAATGAACTAAAGGATTAAAGACCTAAATGTGAGACCTGAAACCATAAAAATTTTAGAAGAGAATACAGACAGAAAATTCTCTGATATCAGCCATACCAAATTTTTCTAGATATGTTTCTTGGGGCAAGGGAAATAAAAGCAAAAACGAACTATTGGGATTACATCAAAATAAAAAGCTTTTGCACTGTGAATGAAACCATCAATAAAACAAAAGAGCAACTCACTGAACAAGAGGTGATATTTGCAAATGTTATCTCTGGTAAGGGATTAATATTCAAAATATGTAAAGAACTTATACTCAACACTGTAAAAACAAACAATCCAATTTAAAAAAACGGCAGAACGAAGTAGAGGTGCATGCCAGTTAGCTACAGGGAGGAACAGAAAGGAAGTAAGCAGCAGGCAGACTGCAGAGGCTCCTTGCTGGGGTGAGTGAAGAAACATGATCCTTCTGGGTCACTGTCCAAGAAGCAAACTGTATAGGAAGAATGTACTGGAGTTGTTGGGGGAGAATGTTTCTTGAGATTCTAAGTGAGGATTCACAGAACTTTTGTGGCATGAGAGACTCAGAGGTTTTAGTTACTTCACCTGACAGAGTTAGTCTTTGCTGAGCCAGACCTATTGTGGTGGGGTAGAAGGTGGCTCAGGTTGGGTGACTTCTGGTAATAGTCCATCTGAGAAGGCCAGTCTGTGTCCTTTTTCCTTGGTGGCCTCAGGGATGAGCTAATGCTTTAGTGGCTTACCTTGGCTCAGTGGACAGAGTGGCTTATAGCCATAAACCAGGATCTCCATATTGTGGCACCATCAGATTCTCCAGATGATATCCCACTCTTGGAAAATGAGCCAAGGTCTTCAATGGAGTAAATTATAAGCCTATTCCCAAAGATGGTCCCTTTCTTAAAGCACTACTCTTTGAAGTTAGATTGTTGGATAATGATAAGAACTTGATACAAAGTCATGATAACTGGTTCACATACAATAAAACATCTGTTATGGTCTCCTAAGAGATGGAGAACTCTGGAAAGTTGTTGCTTTTCTGAAGAATAACATGATATATGTTTATGTTCAACTGTTGAATAAGCTGTAGCTCCTCATCCACCATTAATTAGCGTTAGTGGAACTTCACAAGGCTCTTTTCCTCTAGAGGTAAAATAGATATATATATTTTTTTTACTTGGGACAGAAAAAAGACACTGAGCTAAATACAAAATTGAACCAACTGCCTGATTTACTTCTACAAAATTGTCCATTGGAATTTTCTTGGATGCCAACCTACAGAACTCACTGGATAGTGCTAGTCTTGTTTCTGTGATGCATCCATAAAAGCAGCCAGCCTGGAAAGTTAGAACCTACAAAGGAAAATCACAAGTTTCTATTTCTATCACTGAAAAGGTAAAATCCATGCAATATGATAAATAGGATATAGCAGATACAAGGCAAGTCTTTGGAGCTATCATTTGCAAGTGTGATTTAGAAAGAATCATGCCAAACATTACCATCAGCTTGAGTCTCCCCAACAATGGATCTCCACTTCAGAATATTCTAGTTCATCCTTGTGTGACTTCTCTTGACCTTGGCATTCTGACTTGTAGTAGCATTGATGCAATGGATGATTCTGCACTTAGTGTACCTTACAAATTTCCATTCACTCTTCCTTTAGAGGAAGAGTGTTTTCCTTTCCTTCCTTTATGTTACTATACTTTCCAGGTCACTGTCCCTCCAATTGTGGTTTGTTTTTTTTCCGAATGAAAGAGGAAGAAGTACAAGTAAAAATAACAGTTAATTTAAAATGTCACAAAAGTGTCAAAAATAATTTTAAAATCTGTGAAGCTCATGTATCTTTTTATAATAAAGGTTCAATTACACATGTGGAATGCAAAGTTAGTTTTGGCCAGCTTGAAGTATTTCAAGAGAAAAGCTTATATTGATCTGGGTTATTGGATACAAGTTCCTCAGATCAATGGAAATTAGTCCTTCTGGAACTGTAACTTTTGGAGCCAAGAGTCATAAGAAGCATCCATTTGACTAGATTTGGATTGGAGGTACAGCATATTTAAAACTTCATTTTAGAAACTTAGATTATACATTCATTCACTGGTTGTTACATGGATCAGCATTTAGTTCAAGTTTCTGCATCAGAAAAGCCAAAAATAAGTACATAGTGGAAACAAATTTCTTCTGATTATTACATTTGGAATTATAAAGCTCCTGCTCCAGTAACATATGGATCATTATTACTATAATTAACCCATGTTTAAATAGGATCTATATAATGGTAACATAGCTTAAATTAAATAATAGTCTTTTATTTTCAATGTGTATGCATATAACCTATGAGTGAAAAAAATGAATGATTTAATTATAAAAATACTTTGGCCTAATGTTTTTATTCTGACAGTTTGAAAGAACATTTAAATAAAAAAAGATTTTATTTATTCACTTGAGAGAGTGCGAGTGAGCAGGAGTGGTGGGGAGAGAAGGGGCAGAGGGAGAGGGAGAAGCAGACTCCCTTCTGAGCAAGGAGCCTGATTCAGGACTTGATGCAGGGCTTGATGCAGGGCTTGATTCCAGGATGGGGAGATCTACTCAAGATGAAGCAGACACTTAACTGACTAAGCCACCTAGGTGTCCCATTTTGAAAGAATATCTTAAAGATTAATGTCTCCTATGATATAACTCTTTGATTTTACTCTAATATGATCCAGAGCATAAAAGTGTTGTTGATTCACTTTAGGCTTATTTTAAGCCAGTCCTGGGTCACCCTACCATACATGTTCCTTTCTGCCCCTGTGGCAGGTGTGACTATCAATTGCAGCCTATGTCTCCACTGAGTCTTCCTGGACTCAGCCCAGGCCCTTTCTCATTGCAGAGCTGCAGGAAGCAACTCCTGATGGATTGAAGATGATATGCAAGATAGAAAAAACAAACAAACAAACAAACAAAAAAACCTCTTTGCTCTTTCAAAGCTGCATAGTAAGCCCTTAGTGTGATGTGTTGTTATAGAATACCAGATACAACATCAGAAACCACCATAAATCTCTTGAAAAAAAAGTCAGTGAAAATGAAGGCATATCGGTTAATAGTAACCTGTTCTTAATCAGAACTCTCTTATTGACTAAGAAAGAATATGTGTAATTCTAAAAAACTTAAAAATAAATTTAAAAAATTAAGAAGGGCCTAAGACTTGAACATACATTTTTCTATTTTTCAAAAAAGACATGTAGATGGCCAACAGATACATGAAAAGATGCACAACATCACTAATCATCAAGGAAATGCAAATTAAAACTACAATGAGCTATCGCCTTATACTTGTCATAATGGCTAAAATAACAAAGATAAGAAATAACAAATAATAAGTGTTGTCAAGAATGTGGACAAAAAGGAACCCTCATGCATTGTTGGTGGAAATGCATATTGGTGCAGCCGCTATGGAAAACAGTATGGAGATGCCTCAGTAATTGAAAGTAGAAATATCATTTGATGCAGCAATTCTACTATAGGGCATTTACCCAAAGAAAATGAAAACACTAATTTGTAAAGATATATTCACCCTTGTGTTTATTGAACCATTATTACAATAGGCAAGATATGGAAATCACCTAAATGCCCATTGATTGATGAATGGATTAGGAAGATTGTGTATATATATATATAATATGTATTTTTTATATATTATATAATGTATAATTTATGTACCCATAAAAAAGAATGAGATACGACATTTGCAACCACATGGGTGGTGAATAACCACACACTAAGTGAAATATGTCAGACCAAGAAAGACAAATACCCTCTGATTTCACTCATACATAGAATTTAAAGAACAAATGAATAAACAAGCAAGGAAAATGCAGAATCAGACCTATAAATGCAGAGAACAAACTGATGGTTGCCAGAGAGAAGGGGGTGGGGATGGGGATGGGTAAAATGGGTGAAGGAGAGTGGGAAATACAGGTTTCCAATTATGGAATGAGTAAGTCACGAGAATAAAGAGCACAGTACAGGGAGTTAGTCAATGATATTGGAATAGTGTTGTATGGTGACAGATGGTGACACACTTGTGATGACTATACCATAAACTTGAAATGTCGTGTTGTACACATGACACTTATGTAATGTATGTCAACTATATACTGAAATAAAAATAAATAAAAATAAAATTAAAAAGTAAACCATAGATATACTCTGAAAAGTATGATGTTTGGAGTTTTATTTTCCCCTAAGGAAAAACAACCCAAACATCAAAATAAACATAAAACATTCAGTAAGAATATTTCCAATGTATAAGCTTATATATTTAAACTTCTTTTCCATAAAATTATGTTATCAAAAATAAAACTTTAACAAAAACTAAAAGAAATCCAGTCTCCTGAGAATCAAGGACAGAGGTAATAAAAATCATAATTAATTTTTATATTTCTAAGAAAAAGTTGATATAAATACTTTAAGAACATAATTGAGTAGATGAATATCAGTCTTTTTATTAAATATATTTTAGACCAGAATATATAGCATAATAACATATGATCTATCTTGAATAAATGCCCCAAAGAGTCTAACTATCTATATGGAATGATATATTGCTAATTTCATTACTAATTTCAAAATTTAATTTAATAAACTAAAACACATTTCTTCCTTCATATGACTAGATAAACTTTGTTAAATGTGTATTTAATAATAAAAGTCTTGTGAAATATAATTACTTATGTTGAAAATAATTTAAAACAAATATCAATTTTGGAAAAAGAAACTTAATTACTCATTAATGCAAAATCATTAGACTTAAGAATTAGAAACATTCAATGATTATACTCTTGCAATAGAACAACGAAACTGATACTGAATCACTACATTTTTTTAATTAGAAAAGTTAAGCATGCCTGCTCTTGTCACTTCTATCTCACATTATACTGGATGTTCTAGCCAGTGTAACTGGACAAAAATTATATAAGTAGATAGATAGATAGATAGACATCATTTATATTGTTAAGGAAAAATAAAACTGCTATTTGTAGATGACATCATCCTATGTGTAGAAAATCCTAAAGAATATACAATAAAACTTCTGGAATTAAAACTATTTCATCACACCTCAGGATACAAAATAAATATAATAAAATCAATTAATTCTGCTTTTATTATTTTTTAAAAAGATTTTATTTATTTATTTGATAAAGACACAGCAAGAAAGGGAATACAAGCAGAGGGAGTGGGAGAGGAGAAGCAGGCTCCCCACTGAGCAGGGAGCCCGATGCGGGGCTCAACCCCAGGACCCTAGGATCATGACCCGAGCTGAAGGCAGACGTTTAATGACTGAGCCACCCAGGCGCCCCAAAATCAATTAATTGTGCTTTTAGATACCAGCAATGAACCAAAATATGGTACTGAAAAAATTCCATTTATAATAACATAGAAAAGAATAATTTAACAAAATATGTTAAAAACTTGCAACCTGGAGACTATAAAATGTTGCTGAGAAATATTAAAAAAAACCTAAGTAAATGGAGAATTTTCATTCTATATGTATGGGCTGGAGGAGTCAACATCATAAAAAGAGTAATTCTGCAAATTTGTATTATATTCAATATGTTGTTTTTAAAAATCTCAAGTCATTTTTGTAGACACTGTCAAATTGAACTTAACATTTATATGGATTTGGATAGGAATTATATAAACAGTAATCAAGATAGTGTAGAATGTAGCTTTGGTGAAAGAACAGGTATGTAAGATCAATCAAACAGAACTGAGAGTCCAGAAATAACCTTTGTATTTATGGTTGTATCAATCTGTAATAGGTTTCATTGGGAAAGGATATCTTCAAATTGTGCTGAGATAATTGAGCATTCATCTGCAAAATAAATTAATTAGATAATTTATATTGTACATAAAAATTAACTCAAAGGGATACATAAACCTGAATACAAAAACTAAACCTATACAGTGTCTAAAAGAATACATAGGAGAAAATAACCATGACTATGGTTTAGGCAAAGAGTTCTTGTTAGCTGAACCAACAAGGGCATGATCCTTAATAAGAAAGAAAAAATAATGGCAAATTGGACCTTATCAGAATTGGAAATTCTTTGTACTTCAAAAAACACCATTATGCAAATGAGAAGATAAGCCACAGATTGGGAGAAAATGTTTACAAAACATATCTGATAAAGGAAATATATTCAGAGTATATAAAGAACTGTTCAAACTCAATAATTAGATGTTAAATAAACCATTAGAAATAGACTAATGAGGGGCACCTGGGCGGCTCAGTTGGTTAAGCAGCTGCCTTTGGCTCAGGTCATGATCCCAGAGTCCTGGGATTGAGCCCCACCTCGGGCTCCCTGCTCAACGGAGAGCCTGCTTCTCCCTCTTTCTCTGCCTGCTGCTCTGCCTACTTTGGTCTCTCCCTATTTCTCTAATAAGTAAATAAAATCTTTAGAAAAAAAAAAAGAAATAAAAAAAGAGAAAGAAAGAGACCAATGATTGAATAGACTGAATAGACATTTCGCCTTAGAAGAGTTTTTAACCAAACATAATTTTATATAAAACAAACATAGTTAATTTTATTTCACCTAAAATTTATGTTTCTTTTAACACCAAAATGTGTTCCATTGATCTACTTTTTTAAATATTTATTTATTATTTGAGAGACAGAGATAGAGGGGGCAGGGAGAGAGAAATCCTCAAGCAGACTCCCCACTGAGCACAGAGCCAAATTGGGACTCCATCCTAAAACCCTAAGATCATGACCTGAGCAGAAATCAAGTCACCCACTTAGCCGACTGAGCTGCCCAGGCGCCCCCCACTGATATTTAATGAAGCACATTTCTTGAGGTTGTATTTTTCTGTTTTTATATAAAACCATGCTATTCTAATCTGCACATATGTTCTGGCTACAGAGCATGGCTACATGACTGTCTTATATAGATTTGGTGGTCCCCAAAAGTTAGCTTGTATACCTTGGTTATTTAGATAAATCACCACTTAAATTTTAAATTCAGGCATGAGAAGGAAGCATAATGTTTGCTTATAATGTATTATAACATTTACTGAGAATATTTTATCTCACATGGGGGCATGTCAGAACACATTTAACTTAAAAATATCTCTTTGGTTTTCATCCCGATTCTTTAACAATTGAAAGAGAATTGCATGGTTTATATACATCTAAATAATTAAGTCTTATAGGTGAAGAAGGCCATGCTTTTCTAATATATTTAGAAACACACACCATGAATTTTAATGTAGATGACAGGGAGACATTTAAATGATGTTTTTCCAAAGCCTTAGTTCACAGTTTATAATGATGCTTTAACACAGATAAATGATTGGACTGTGCAGGGTATCATTTTGATCCTGTATTTGTTACCGCGGATATACTCTGCAAACTTCTACGGTGGAACAGGCAGATCACTCTTAAGTAAACTGGTGAGAAAGAAAAAAAATAGGTCCCCAAGGGAAAAAAAAATGTTAAAGAAAAAAAAAGAGAGAGACAGTTTTAATAGTTGGATCTGTTCTTCAGTGACATGGGCTGCATTTTGAGGCAGAATTCTAGCATGATGTAATAAAAAATTACATACAATCACCTTTAGAAATATTGTAGTGCAGAGCCCCAAAACTTAAATGTGTACAGAAGTTTGCAGAGTGATAGGAATGAAATAATCATGCCGGATGTAAGATATGAAGCTGATTGATTTTTTGTAATGTCTGATTTTTATTCAGGGACACAGGAAGTGTGCTTTTTCTCTCATGAACTCTCTCTTCATAAGAAAAGCCAAAAAGAAAACATTTGTGATTAATGGCTGACCCTGGGCCTGAATGTCAAAAAATCATTGGGGAGGAGTAGATAGTAGGAAATTATTGACTGTGCTGTGATCTAGCTAATACATGACTAATAGATGACCATTACTCAGCTCTGCCACAGTGGTGCAAAGGGGTAAATGTGTAATTTTCTTCCTTTTTTTTTTTTTTTGAGAAGAGTACACATCTCAAATATTATATGGTATTGCACATTTGAATACAAATTTAATTAATACACACACACATTTGTGCATCAATATTTTCTTATCCAAATGAGACTTCAATTTAAGCAATATAAAGCACTTGCCTTGACAGTTTGCAACATGTAATAGTCGTGATATTTGAATTGTATGGGTATTTGAGTTAAATGTTGATGTAGAATTCTTTTTTTTTTTTTAATTTTTTTTTTCATTTGACAGACAGAGATCATAAGCAGGCAGAGAGGCAGGCAGAGAGAGGAGGAAGCAGGCTCCCCGCTGAGCAGAGAGCCCGATGCGGGGCTCGATCCCAGGGTCCTGGAATCATGACCTGAGCCGAAGGCAGAGGCTTTAACCCACTGAGCCACCCAGGCGCCCCTGATGTAGAATTCTTACCATGTTTAAACTCAATGATTCTGAGTTTAAAGTTATCAATGGTTGATATATATAAAATTCTCAGCATCTAGAATCCAAAAGCAATTGCTGTCTCTAGTTGCAATTTAGTTTAAAACATTAATACAGTATGCTTCCAGAAAGAGTTTGTAAAAAAAAAAAAAAAGTGTTTGTCAGCTATGTTTTTTCTCTCATATGACTGTAGGGCTGTCAGTAATATCCTACGCTTCCTCTAAATATTTTGCAATAAATGAGTGAATTCTATAAATCTATAGAACATTCTTTATATACTTAATTAAATTATTGGAATAGATTATTATAAGCCTCTATAAGGTAAAGAATCTAAATTTATTCCTTGTTTTTCTCCAGCTTTTCATTTTCAACTCCTTCAAGTATATAGGGGAAATGAACTTTTGGAACCATACAAGGCATCTGTTACAGACGTGAGAGTAGAGGAGAATGAGTCCCTTATAGACTACTCTTCCTGCTGTTAAGTGAATGTCATAAAGAAGTCATATTCACTATAATAAAATAATGGGGTAATTCCTGAAATAAAAAATATCTATAGAACCAAGAAATATTTAAGGATTGAGTATTACTAATTCAAATTTGAGGATTTTATATATTGGAATATCTTTATGATTGCTGATTCACAATTTCAATTAAATATATATGATAGGTGATCATGAATGTAATGACTCAATTAAAAAAGCTAGAAAAATTGCAGTTTCCTCGTTATAATAATAAAAATATTCCATTTAATCTAATTAGACTTCAAAGAAGACGACTGTACTTCAATGATTTCCAGCTCCACTTTTTTCAAACTGTGCTGTCAGGATGAGAATTAATACAGCTGAGCTGTGTGGTGGAGATTCATCTTATACAGCACCACACAAGTATGTGACTGCTTATTTCTTAAATCTTAAAACACAGTAAACAAACATTTTAAATATATTTCCTCTTAAAGATTTTGCCATATAAAAGGACAAGTAAGTTCATCAATCAACATTTCCATGTTAGTCGATCTCAAGCTTCTTCATCAATGCCCAGATAATTAGGTGGCCAGTAAATAATACTTTTCAAAAAGCCTTATTTTGGAACCTGGAAGGATGATCACTGTGGTAAAAGAACACTATTATACTGGAACTAGAACAAGGCAGAATTGATTCCCTGGTCTGTATAGTGAGTGCTCGTTAGAGGAAGTAGAAAGTAATGGATTGTTTCTGTTTTGTTTTTTTAGTGTTCTCAAAGTTCAACACATATGGCTTTAGATATAAATTGGTCACTTTGTAAGACTATCTATTCTTCATTGAAGCTGATGATTATTGCCAAACATACCTATTACATATAAAGGAAATATATTCAGTTTATTTTTTTATTTTTTTATTTTTTAAAGATTTTATTTATTTGTCAGAGAGAGAGGAGAGCGAGCGAGCACAGGCAGACAGAATGGCAGGCAGAGGCAGAGGGAGAAGCAGGCTCCCCGCCAAGCAAGGAGCCCGATGTGGGACTCGATTCCAGGACGCTGGGATCATGACCTGAGCCGAAGGCAGCTGCTTAACCAACTGAGCCACCCAGGCGCCCCAATATATTCAGTTTAAATAGCATTTCTATGAGTCCCATTTGAGGCAAATAAATTATACATATACACTCTAAAGTATTTATATTTACAGATATTTTTCCATTGAAAAATAATACTTTATAATTCTATTCTTTAAAAACGGGGATAAGGGTCAGAAATTAAAATATTTTTAATATGTGATATGATAATCAATAAAATACGGAGAAAAATGAATAACTGGAAATCATCACGAGTGGAAAGAGTATGCTCCTGCTTCCAGGTAGGCTCTCGTAACTGCAATTTACTCATTAGCCAAAGTAAAAAAAAAAAAAAAAAAAGTGAGATTTTTAAGGATACTTAAAATATGGATTTTATGACTTTGAAGTTTCAAAAGAGTCTGCATTTTGTTGTCTCTTGTGAGAGAAAACCCTGAGCAATAACTAAATGCAAATAACACTCAGAGCAATATTTTGAAGCCAATAATGCAAATTATGAATGAATAGGACCAAACTGTTTTTTCAACTCAAAAGAGAAAATTCTTGGCTGGGAGCAATGCAATGAAAACTATAATCAAAAAGCAAATTAATTAATTGCTTGGAGCTTCCTTTTAGAAAAGTTTAAAAATTGCCTTGATAAGTGAATTTTATGAAATAGATGAAAACTTGGCACAGCCTGTCAAGTAGATATCTGTCTTGTGTCAAAGAGGGCAGGCAGGCTCCAAAATACATTACCACAGGACATTATTTTTAAATGTACAAATGGATACATTTAAAAGTGCACAGAACATGCTTGAAAATAATAAGAAGACTAAAAAGACCAAGATTAGGCTAATCTTTACAACTTTATAAAATGATGGATGTCATCCACTAAGCCTATTTTTCCATGTTTATTTATTTTATTCATACTGTTGAGTTATAAAGTGGATAATTAACAAGGGGCTTTATAACTAAAAACATACATTTGAAGAAAAGCAAAAAAAAAAAAAAAAACTGTTTCAGAAAATACCGAATTAACAGGAAAATATGAAAGCTTGTCTAGATAGTTGTCAATTCAGTGTGTGAAAAAGTATTAATTGTGCAAAAAGTATTAACCTTATTCCAACCCTAGTTCCATTTTATTCTTTTCTCTATTATTAATGACATAAGGGGGGGGAGTTTAAAAGACCCATGCCTTCCATAGTTGGTTTTGCATCATTTTAAAGGACAGTAAAATGTTTCTAGGCTACTTCAAATAAATTAGAATTCAAATAATTTAAAAATTTAAGATAACGTGATAATATTTAATTTTTTGAAAAGGAAGGAAACATATGCCATATACTAAGCAGAGAATGATCTGAGAACTTTAAATACTTTATTTCATTTAATATTCAGCACATACACAGAAACTATGATTTATTCCAATTTTAGAGGTGGCAGAAGTAAGGGTTAGAGAGAATAAATAATTTGACCTAGCTATCCCTTAGTAATACCAGGATTTAATCTCCTCTGCCTAGCAACAAAACAAATCCTTTCTCAGTTACATCAGACTGACTTCTCTGGTGGGGTGGATGTTACAATTTCAAGTTTACTGAGAAATTTATTGTTGTTTGTGACTTTTTTTCATTATTTGGGATAGAGTTGTGATGGTTATAAATCTGTGCAGGGGAAGTTTCTGAGTTCACAGAGATACAGGGAGCACTAGACAAGTGCAATATCCTTGTTAACATTTGAGGGTAATATGAGGATAGCGTGTCCAGAAATGTTTGTGTTATCTATATAGAGAAAGAAAATGTCTTCAATTCCTTGTACATGTGATTTCTGGGTGACTTCAATTACTTTCCAGTAACTATGGTGGCACCTATTTTAGCCCAGGCTGTCAGCTAGCAAATTAATTTAGAAAGGTCCTCCTGAGGGTGGGTTTTCTGACTCATGTTAGTTGCTGAAGAACAATATAGTTAGGATTATACTACCTGCTTCTACACTAGAAGACAGCATCATGTGGCCCTTATTTTAAAAGTGATGAAAAAGACTTAGGAATTTGGGTGTTTATTTCTAAAGGAATTTCTAAACAAACTTCTTAACTGATGTAGTATTGTACATCCAAATTTACATATTTACATACCTAGTATACGTGTTCATGTGCATGAGTGTATGTATGTGTGTGTGTGATATGTGTGTATATGTAATATTGGTATATGTGACATATATGCAAGATGTATGATATACATCATCTATGGGTAGGTGTATTCATTGTCTTGTCTAGGATGCAAGCAGCAAGAGTCTTTGTCTGGAGGGTTTGGTGCAATGCAAATAGAATCAGAGTATGGGAAACAGAAGATAAATGAACATACCCTACAGGTATTAAGACAACCTCATTTGTTCTCAACAGCTTGCATTTGCAAAGCACTTGGTAAGGAATGTATATTGCCAAAGTTAATAATGTTTTTTTTTTAAATGCAAATTCACAACAAAGACTTTCCCCTTAAAGATTATAAATATCTAAAGTTTATAATTTTAAATATTTCAATATCCAATAGGGGTTCAATTTAGCTGCATAAACCGGATACATTATTTCGTTGCACTTTTTCTTCCATGTATCTGGACTTAGATTTAAATTGTTAGAATGTTAATTTTTTAAATAATCATATTTTAAAATAAATATTAATTTCCTGAGGTTTCTATTGATTGCTCTCATATAAAGAAGTATGTACTAGTAGATTTTTAAATATATATTCATACTTGAATGATGGGAAGTCCCAAGCATTTCTATTGCCTGTAATGGAAATATGTATGCAGATTCTGTCATTGAAATGTTCCTTTTACTTTATCATATTTCACAGAACTTTATATCCAAAGGGGAAAGAGAAATTTGCAAATATTTCTATTCAATGAATAAACATAAGGACAATCCTCACAGCACTTTGCAGATCGTGCTAACGCATCAGACTGGCAAGAATGTAAAGGCTCCAAATGCTTTTGTCTATTTGCTTGGCATCTGCCAGCATATATGTGTTCTCGTTGCCGACACCTGCTTCTCCAATTTATTTTGCAAAAATCTACTTAATTTTTAAATGAGTGGAAAGCAAACTTTAACATTTAAAGAAAATATATTACATAAAAAAAACCCTCTGGCATTATGTCAAAAATCCAAAACTTTTCATTCAAGATAATTGCATAAAAGGCCGTATCAATGTAAGGCTACACCTCAGGAATGATTCCTGCATACTGAATAACTGAGAATCCATGCTATATGAATTATTAAGAGTTCCATGCACAACCTAGTTAACTGATCAAAAATATTTGATTGCCTTTAGGATCACAGAGTATTTGGGGGAGGGAAGATTTTTTTTTTTAAACGACTAAGAATAAGTTGTCAGCCATTTTGTCTCTGAACAAATACTTCTTTTGGCAGACACTATTCCAGCCACCTGAGTTATGTCATTAAACAGCAATAAAAAAGATATTTGCTTTCATGGAACTCGTAGTATTGAAAAAAAATGATTAGAGTGAAAAAAGAAAAACATAACCCCATTTGCTTGTGATAGTTTCAATTTGTACCTGTTTTCATGACATGTTAATAGCAAACTTCCATTCTTCAAATTGTACTAGTTAGCTAATATTATTAAATGGTCAGCTTATCAAAGTAAATAATAACTTGGTAAATTATATAGAATGTTCTGTGATATGTGCTCTAGAAAAAGAAATAGTGAGGTGGGGTGGATGGTATTGAGTGCAGGAGATGGTGGAGAGGAAGCTGTGTGTTACCCTGGCTGTCAGCCTAGGCCTCACTGCAGACTGAATTTCAGCAAAGATCAGGATGACTGCAATAGCCATAGAAAGACCATGTCTACACAAAGGAAACGCTGCTGAAAATATCTTAAAGTGAGTATGTGCCTTAAGTCGCAAAGACAGAATAGCTGGGACAGAGAGTACAGATATGTGAGAGGAGAAGAGTCAGATCATGGGACTCCTCGTAGGCCATTGCTAGGGTTTTGGATGTAACTAAAAAAAAAATTGAGAGGATTGGATTCAGCAGAGAGTAACAGAAGAATCTTTGTGACTGTTGGTAGAAAAGAGATGGCAAGAGGAAAAAAATGCAAAGGGAAAACTCTTTCAGGGCTCTTTCCTTTCCTTTTTCACTGGCCAAAGTTTTTAATGCAATAGGCTGATTGATTAATAGTGGTGTCCTTGGTATTTTTATTGTTTAAGAAATGCTTTTACATTCTCACCACACAGTACCATGATTGTCCTATCCTTCTGGTTTCTATTTAGGGAAGTTTTTTGTTTGTCTTTTATTTTTACTTCATATGGAAGGTATTACCAAATGCTCCCTCTATATCTTGCTACATGCGTAGGTTTTTCCTGTTTAATGTGTCAGTGTGGTGAATAAATGTGTATATATGCACGCACATGTATATGTATATAGCAGCCTTTGAATACATTTTCTTATGTCTTTTTGGATTTTTGCATGCATTTTGTGATACACTTAACCTTAATATTCTCCTCTATTATCATCTCTGTTTTATTTTGGTAAAAGGAGTAGACAGACTTTTTATACTTTTTGCATTCTCCAAATAGTATAATATTGTAATTAAATTACCTGGAATATGTGATATAACTCATTCTTAACACTGAGCTTTCTATTTTGTTGTTACAATAATTTTTCAATATTGATTCATTTGATTTTATTATTAAGTGTCTACACTTATTCATAAGTCTGTGTTCTTAAGTTATATTTTTGTATGCTTTTTAAATTTAAATTACTAAGTATATTTATTGAATGCATTGGCAAAATATTTATATTTTCCTATTTTAAATATATGTTACTTTTATGATTATTTTCTGCTTTTCTTCTATACTATTGGTACTCATATATTTTTTTCACCTTCAAGAGGAGAAGGAAATATTACAAAAATTCTTCAGTTCTTTTTTTTTTTTAAAGATTTTTTTCTTAACTTATTTATCTGAGAGACGTGGAGGAAGGGCAGAGGGAGAGAATCTAAGGCAGACACATCACTGAATGCTGAGTTGGGGGGAGCCTGACGCAGAGTTCGATCTCATGATCCTGAGATAACCATAAACCAAGAGTCAGATGCTTAACCGAATGAGCCACTCAGGCAGCCCAGCTTTTCAGTTCTTTTAAAATTTTATTTGATTTTAGTTTTTAACCATTTGACTAAAACAAATGTGTTTTTTGGGCACCTGGGTGGCTCAGTAGGTTAGAGCCTCTGCCTTTGGCTCAGGTCATGGTCCCAGGGTCCTGGGATGGAGCCCCGCATCAGGCTCTCTGCTCAGCAGGGAGCCTGCTTCCTCCTCTCTCTTTCTCTGCCTGCCTCTCTACCTACTTGTGATCTCTGTCTATCAAGTAAATAAATAAAATCTTTTAAAAAATAAATAAATAAAATAAAATAAATGTGTTTTTGACTCATTTTAATTTTGTATTCTCTTTAATTTCTTTTCCTGTTTTGACTATCTATTGTTGTGTTTGAATTAGCCATTAATTTTCATCTTTTAGGTATATTCATTTATGCCTTTGAATTTCAACCTTTCTTTAAGTCCTAATTTAGTTCATAAGTGGTTCTTGAGTTAGCATTTGTGACATTTTTATAAAGTGTTATTTTCTTTATTATTTACATCTAAATATACTCCCACTTTTGTTATAATTTATTTTTTGATTTGGGATATATAGAAATGATCTTTAAAATATTATTATTCTTAAAAAAGTTATTATTGTTCTATATAAAATTTTATTAAGTATTGAATGAATTTGAACTTAAATATATGTCATCAAGTAATGTGTACTTTATAACTGAGATTAATAAACAATGCCCCGTAAGCCAAATCCAGCACCAATCCTGTTTGATTAAAAAAAAAGTTTTATTGCAATCCAGTCATGCCCATTCATCTACGTATTTTCAATTCTACTTTTGCATTATAACATGAGAGTTGAGTAATTATAATTGAGACTACATGGCAGGCAAAGATGTGCATATTTACACTCTGCAGCTTTACAGAAAACAAGGGGTTTTTTTGACTCCTGTTATACAATGTTTTGAAATTTAATAAGAAAGACCTACTTTATGGGTGCCTGGGTGGCTCAGTGGGTTAAGCCGCTGCCTTCAGCTCAGGTCATGATCTCGGGGTCCTGGGATCGAGTCCCGCATCGGGCTCTCTGCTCAGCAGGGAGCCTGCTTCCCTTTCTCTCTCTCTGCCTGCCTCTCCATCTACTTGTGATCTCTCTCTGTCAAATAAATAAATAAAATCTTAAAAAAAAAAAAAGAAAGACCTACTTTATGAAATAATACATTGAAAATGTAGTGGTGTGTACAAATCCATGTATGCTTGAAAAGGTGTATCTTATAGTCATATATTGTTTTATTTACTTGTTCACTGAATAAGATTTATTATATGTTTTTAAAATCTACAAATGTGGTTTTCTGAATATGCTGTTAATTGTTGAGTGACTTATATAAAAAAATAAATACCTTAATGATAGGTGTGTATTTTTACTTTTACTTCTCTTAATTATTTTAATTATAGTTTTGAGATATTATGTTAGGGGCATATGAGCTTAAAATTAAAATTCCCATCATGCTTTCAATGCTGCCTAAAATCTTTCCTTTTAATTTCAATAGATCTGCATCAACTTTTTGTTTTTATTATTAGATTTCATTATATCTATATTTTTTCTCAGTATATCTGTTTATGTGTTTTAGTCATTATTCTTGTAAATAGCACATGGATGCAGTTGTGTTTTTAACCAACATAAAAATATTTATCTTTTAAATAAATAATTAATTTCTTTTATATATCATTTGATTACTGATTTGTTTATATTTTTCTTTAAGTCATTTATTTTATTTTTTCTATTTACTTCACTCTATATATGAAAATGCATGTGTGCAGTGTGTACAGTGTGTTTTTCTCCTCTTTTGGTTTTGATTTATTATATTTTCTAATTCCATTAATTTTTTCTACAAGTTTCAAGATATATACTCTTTTGAATTTTCTTAGTTGTTTTCTTCAATATACTAATTTAATGAATTATAAAGTTAATGATAATTTTACTACATTTCTATAAGATACAGCTGGGAAGAGCTCTCTGACTGATGACAACTTTCCAAATTATATGTCAACTCCATAAAATAGTTTAGCTTTCCTTTTTATGCCACTTGTTAGAAATTATTTCCATTTTAATATATCAAAGTATTTATGTTCACTGGCATGTTTGACATTTTTTTTAATGGATGTTCTTATTTGGACCTCAGAATTTCTTATTAGGTTCATTTTTCTTCTCTCTGAGGTGTATGTTTACGAAATTCCTTTAATGATAGGTTCTCAATGGTACAATCTCACATTTAAGATTGTATAAATTTTTTTTAAATTTAATTTTGTATTCATACTAGTTTCTATTATTATTAGAAGTCAGCTGACAATCTGTCATCCTTCTGTATATAGCATCCTCCCTCTTTCCCCAACTACTTTTAACATATTTCATTGCCTTTGGTGTTTTACTGCTTCGAGATGATATGGCAAAATGGGAATTCTTTCTGGAATCCATTAATCTTCATTTAACAGTTTGTAACTTTAAACTTTCTGGAATATTCTCATTCAGTATCCCTGTGTATTTTGCCTCTTCCACATTTTCTCTATTAACTACTATTAGAATTCTAAAAAGTCATATGTCAAACTGTCTCATTTTTTTTTTTAAGATTTTTTATTTATTTGACAGAGAGAGATCACAAGTAGGCAGAGAGGGAGAGAGAGAGAGGGAGGAGGAAGCAGGCTCCCTGCCCAGCAGAGAGCCCGATGCGGAACTCAATCCCAGGATGCTGAGATCATAACCCGAAGCCTCTGAAGGCAGAGGCTTCACCCACTGAGCCACCCAGGCAGCCCCAAACTGTCTCATTTTATCTTCAATATATTTATCTCTTTCGTGCTCTCCATTTCCTTGCTTTTGCTGTTATTGTTTTTCAGATCTATTCTAGGGCATCTAATGCCTTTTCAGATATTTCAAATCTGTTATTTTACTCTTCCATCAACTTTGTAATCTCAAATACTGTATGGTTACTTCTTAAAATTTTTATTTTTTTCTAAATCTAGTAATTTTTTAAAGATCTCTTATTCCTAATTTCAAATCCAGTTTTTTCTCAAAGATTTTATTTATTTATTTGACAGACAGAGATCACAAGTAGGCAGAGAGGCAGGCAGAGAGAGAGAGAGGTGGAAGCATGCTCCCCGCAGAGCAGAGAGCCCGACGTGGGGCTTGATTCCAGGACACTGGGACCATGACCTGAGCCGAAGGCAGAGGCTTTAACCCACTGAGCCACCCAGGTGCCCCTCAAATCCATTTTTTAAACAAATAAAACATACTTGTCTTTTCTCTTGTTTCCTTTAATTACTGTCCAGAGTGGTTTGTTCTCTATGTAATTATTGCCTTTTTCATTGTGAGCCGATATTTCTTTACGTGTTGATTTTTGAAAGCCTGAGTTTAAAGATGCTTTTCTTCAGAAATGTGGGTCTGTCATTGGTCTTGTGTCATTACCAACTCAAGACCAGTTTAAGCCATCTTCTAGGATTATAGATTTTGGGGACAGAAGAATAAAGTGAATTCAGATCCTAACTTCTGTTTGTGCATTTTCTGGAAACTTTTCTGATCTTTCCAAGGGAAATGAAAATCTATAAAAGCAAGTGTAGGTACAGTAGAGTTCCATGTGATAGTTTTCCAGATTTGCTCAATTTTTATGCATGGCATCCCCTTCCAAAAATTCAGTCTTTACTTGGGAGTCTATAATTTGACATTTACCATGTTGATTCAGGGGTTTGTTGTGTATCTTCCATATACACAGATAATTAAAACCCAGGACATAAGATCAAGTGATTATCAAATGCCCTAAGGTAGCTACCAACTTCAAAGCTTAGTTTCTTCTTTATTTTATTATTTTTTTAAGATTTTATTTATTTATTTGACAGAGAGAGATCACAAGTAGGCAGAGAGGCAGGCAGAGAGAGGGGGGGGGGAAGCAGGCTCCCTGCTGAGAAGAAAGCCTGACATGGGGCTCGATCCCAGGACCCTGGGATCACGACCTGGGCCGAAAGCAGAGGCTTTAACCCACTGAGCTACCCAGGCGCCCCTAGTTTCTTCTTTAAATTCACACTTTATCATCATTTTACGCTCACACATTTCTTTTACTTTCCTGACTGCTATGAACTGTTTTGGAAAAAAGTTTTCATATTTTTTTTTCCAGAATTTTTTTATTTTTTTATACTGTGAGTTTTGTTCATATCACTCAGATTGTTAAATTGCCCATAAACATAAGTAATCCAGCTTCTAATACATTTTCTGAAAACAGAAAATTGCTAAGACAAGTCATTGTTTATATTTTCTTATCCCATCTATTTTTTTTTCAATAAAGTTTCTGTATTTTTTATTCCTCTCTTATCATTTTAGTTCAGCAACTGAGAAATTAACATTTTGGTAATCCTCCTATCTTGAACCAAACTACTTATAACTGCCAAGTTTATAACCCTATGGATTTGGTATAGCACTCAACATAAAGTCAAGAACTCAGTTATCTGGACATTTCTATATCATTTTCTTCCTTTTGGTCTTTGGATGGCAGAATTGTAAACAAATGTTGATGCAGAATAAATTATTCTAATTATGGCTCCAAGACATCAGAATCCTTCTACATTATTTAAGATAATGACTTATTATTGAACTGTTCAGTTTTCCAAAGACTTACAAAATTATGGTAATAATGTCTGTTGCAGGCATTTTCATTAATGTTATAAAGGCACAATTTACCTTTTTGCTCCTTTTGAACTTTGATAATAAACTAGTTTTTCCTGGAGCAATTTTGTTTAAAAATATTATAACTGGCAGACATGGGAAAATGGAATGAAGGAATAGCAAATTTGACCAGCAAAGGTTATAAATGAAGATCTCTACACTAAATAATTAGGTGAAAAAAAAAAAGGCTACAGATAAATAAATGTTATCCTACAATTTCAAAAATGTGCTAGAAGTGTCAATTAGTGCTGATATCTCTTTCTAAATCTAAAGCATAATAAACAATATTATGTCAATTTTAAAGATTGATAAAATGAAAGGCAGAAAGCCTTACCTAAGGCAATAGATTCTTAGCAAATCTAGAAATGGGAAATGAATGCTTTCAGAAAATAAAAACATAAACTACTTCCCTTTTCTTATAGCTACTTAAACACTATCATTAAATAGACTAATAAAGCAATAGATTTTGGGGAACCAATTAGTGAATTTTTTCCTAATTTCCATAAAAATGGCACTATAATGAACTCCTGAAATAAGAAAATATGTAAACATTAGATTATAACTAGGACTGTCAAAGCCTTGGTAAAACTGTATGAAAACAGAGCCTTCAATTTAATATTGATACTATTTCAGGTCCTTGTTGTGTATACTAAACACTGGCTTAAATGTGTAGACTTTAAACTAAGAACCCAACTTCCTCTACTCTACTCTTTCTATTATGCTAAAATAAAGAACTAGTTAGGTTTTCTTTTTCACACTAGTAACATCACTAAAAGAAGTACTTCTTTTATTTTGTTTTTAGTTTTAAAGATTTATTTATTTATTTATTCTGAGAGAGAGAGAAAGAGAGAGAGAGACAGAGAGAGCATAATTGGGAGGGGCAGAGGGAGAAGGAGAGAGAATGCTAAGTAGATGCCACACTCAGCACAGTGCTTGATGTGGGAGTTGATCTCATGACTCTGAGATCATGACTTGAGCCAAAACCAAGAGTTGGACGTTTAACCCACTGTGCCACCCAGGCACCCCAAGAAGTACTTCTTTTAATTTCTATTTCAAAAACCTAAAATTTTTAAAAAATGAAGTTTATTAATTGGCTGATTTTTCATATGGTGCTTAAAATAATGAGAGTATAAAACTAAAGAGGGAAAAAAGACTTGTCCACCCCTGAAACACACACAGCAGAATATATAATATAATCTGCACCCTAAAAGATGGATAGGATGATATTCCTATTACTCTGGATATATGGAAAGTTATTCACCATACTTTGAAGTCTGTACCACCATACTTTGAATGAGTATCGGCAAGGGAGACTAGGAATCTTCCCATCCAGATTTATATTCAGCATCTATTTACTTGTTAGAACAGTTGTGAAAACAAAATAGAATAATGTATACAAAAATTATTTTATAAAACAGCAAACAAACACTTTTAAGGGAGAAAATTGTTAGAGCATAGGCAACAACAAGGAATATGAAACTATTAACTTAATCAAAAGAAGTCCAAAATCCTGCTCTATTATTCATTTCTCCAATGTACTCCTGAGATTATATGAACTTCTGTACAGATTTTCTAAATATTATTCAGACTTCTATTAGCAGTAGAGTGCTAGCCAATGGGAAATATGTTGAGCAAATAAAAGAGTCTAAAAAATAAAACTCTGTCCTCTAAAGTTTATATTCTAGTGTCTGAGTAAGGCAACAATCAAAAACAACACACAAAATCAGTTAAAATTATAATTATTGCCACAAGCACTTTCCTTAACGGCAATATTTGAAGTGAGATTTAAGAATGAGTAAGGGTTAAGTAAGTGAATGTAGTTAAAAACAAACAAACAAGATAAAGCTTCATATTGGGAGCATGTTTGGCAATGATGAGGGAACAGAACATGGTATTATTGGCATCAGTAAACAAGGAGCAAAGGGATATTACTCACAGAGGATGCTGGTGTGGTAAATAAGGACATAGAATCTTTATCCCAAACCCAATTAGAAATTAACAAATAGAGTGAAGACAATACAGATTTTTTTTTTTTTTTTTTTAGATTGCTCTTCAGATCAGGGCAGACATTGTGGTGAAGAAGGAATTGTATAAGTGAACCAGTTAAATTATGCCAGCCTAAAGATTCATATAATTTTTCAGTAATTCTAGTAATAAAGAAGGGATAGTCTTTTCTGATCTTTCCGATTGGAATTCAAGCAGGCAGATATTCCTCCATTTTACGGAAAGTGAAAGAATGGCTTCTTCACCGCAGTTCAGTCTTGTTCCATGGGATATGTGTATCCCACTATCTATTCGAATATATGGACCAACAATGTGGATGTTGTTGCAATATACAGCAGATCACTGCATTTCAAATTCTTCCATAGGCAATGGGATGTGTCAGTTGAAAAAACAAAACTTACATTGACTAACCAGTATACTACATACCAACTCAAACTTGGGTCTACATATCAGTAAACTGAGAGCCCCTTGAAAGCAAGCATACCCCTCATACTAGGTTCTCAATCAATGATTAAGGAAATAAAAACTTATCCATCAAACATATGTGTTATACACCTACACTTTCCCATAATAGACCAAAAAGTCCCATAGGATCATAAACTTTTTTTTCATACCACTTAGAGAATTTCGGTCCTGATTTATGGTCCATAGTCTCAAGGTCAAAACATCAGTTGTTAAGTCAAATCCAATAAGAATATTAGATTCCTTAAGAAGAGTTATCTATACTGCTTGACTCCAAAATTATTAGCCATGTTACATTCTTACTGGATTTGATAATAGACTAAACAATTATAGAGCTATTTAAACCAAAAAAAAAAAAAAAAGCCATGGAATCTAGGAATATACTGAGATTTACACAGTAAGATTATTCTACTGAAAATATTTTCCTTTACTGACATAATACATGCTGTCACAGAATATTCTTTAAAATAAACATGGCATAACCTCCTCCTATCTTCATAGCAATCAGAAATTAATACATATTGTATATCCTGGCTTCCTTGATCTTTCAATTTATGGAAAGTATTAAAATAAAATAATTTTTAAAAGCATATATATTATGCATCATCTTTAATTAAGGAAATGCCAAAATTTAAAATACCATATTCCTAACTATTTTGTTGTTTTTGGTACAATTGTGAATGAGATTGTTTTCATAATTTCACTGTCTGCTGCTTAATTATTAATGTACAGAAATGCAACAGATTTCCATATATTGATTTTGTATCCTGGGACTTTACTGAATTCATCAATCAATTCTACTCGTGTTTTTGTGGAATCTTTAGGGTTTTCTATATATAGTGTGATGTCATCTGCAAATGGTAAGAGTTTTACTTCTTTATATAATTGGATGCCTTTCATTTCTTCATGATGTCTGATTGCTGTGGCTAGGACTTCCAGTACTATGTTGAATAAAAGTGATGAGTGTGGACATCCTGGTCTTTCTCCTAACTTTAGGGGAAAAGCTTTCAGGAATAATCTTAACAAGAGAGGTAAAAGACCTGTACTCTGAAAGCTGTAAGACACTGATGAAAGAAATTCAAGATGAAACAAAGAATTGGAAAAACATTCTACGCTCATGGGTTGGAAGGACAAATATTGTTAAAATGTTTATACTACCCAAAGCAGTCTACACATTTAATGCAACCGCCATCAAAATACACAGAACTAGAACAAACAATCCTAAAGTTGTATGGAACAATGAAAGACCTCAAATAACAAAAACAATCTTGCAAAAGAAAAACAAAACTGGAAGTTTCACAATTCCAGATTTCAAATTATATTACAAAGCAGTAGTAATTGAAATAAATTAAATGAAATAAACGAAATAAATAATAAATGATTTGAAATAATGAAATGAATGAAATAATAAATAAATGGATTTGTTTATAAATGAAATGAAATAAATATATAATGAAATATATATTTGAAATATATAAGTATATATATTGAAAAAATATATATATCTATATATATGAAACATATATATAATGAAATAGATAATAAAATATATATAAAATGAAATATAAATGAAATAAATAAATAAATAAATGAAGTGAAATAAAGTACTGGCATAAAAACAGACACATAGATCAATGGAATAGAACAGAAAACCCAGAAATAAACCCACAATTATATGGCCAATTAATGTTCGACAAAGAAGAAGTGAATATCCAATGGGAAAAAAAGACAGTCTCTTCAACAAATTGTGTTGTGAAAACTAGATGGCTACATGCAAAAAAATAAAACAGGACCAATTTCCTACACCATACACAAAAATAAACTCAGAATGGATTAAAGATTTAAATGTGAGACCTGAAAACATAAAAATCCTTGAAGAGAGTACAGGCAGTAATCTCTGACATCAGCTATTGCAACAATTTTCTAGATATGTCTCCTGAGGCAGGAAATAAAAGTAAAAACAAACTAATGGGACTACATCTAAATAAAAAGTTTCTGTACAGGGGCTGCCTGGGTGGCTCAGTGGGTTAAGCCTCAGCCTTCGGCTCAGGTCCTGATCTCAGGGTCCTGGGATCGAGTCCCACATCGGGCTCTCTGCTAGGCAGTGAGCCTGCTTCCTCCTCTCTCTCTCTGTCTGCCTCTCTGCCTACTTGTGATCTCTCTCTGTCAAATAAATAAAATCTTAAAAAAAAAAAAAAGTTTCTGTACAGTGAAGGAAATAATCAACTAAACCGAAAGGTAATCTACTGAATGGAAGAAGATATTAGCAAATGACACATACAATAAAGGGTCAGTATCCAAAATATGTAAAGAACTCATACAACTCAATACTTAAAAAACAAATAAGCTAATTAAAAAATTAGGAGAAAATATGAACAGATGTGTGTGCATTATTATTCAGCCATAAAAAAGGATGAAATTTTGCCATTTGCAAAAACATGGATAGAGCCAGAGATTATAATGCTGAGTGAAATAGGTCAGCCAGAGAAAAATAAATAACATATGCTCTCACTCATATGTCGAAATAAGAAACAAAACAAATAAGCAAAATTAAAAAAAAAAAAAGAAAAAGAGAGAGAGAGAGACAAGCGAGACAAACCAAGAAACTATAGAGAACAAACGGGGGGAAATAGGGGATGGGGATTAAAGAATACACTTATCATAATGAAAAAAAATGATAAAAATAAAAATACAATATTATTCAAATTTAAGAGAAAAGTTTTTTTTAAAGATTTTATTTTTTTATTTGATAGAGAGATCACAAGTAGGTAGAGAGACAGGCAGAGAGGGGGAAAGAGGCTCCCTGCTGAGCAGAGAGCCTGATGTGGGGCTTGATTCCAGGACTCTGAGATCATGACCCAAGCCGAAGGCAGAGGCTTAACCCACTGAGCCACCCAGGGGCCCCAAGAGAAAAGTTTTTAAATTTAATTTAATTTAATTTTTTTCAGTGTCCCAAAATTCATTGTTTGTGCACCACACCCGGTGCTCCATGAAATACATGCCCACCACAATACCCACCACTAGGCTAACCCCAACCCACCCTCCAAAACCAACAGTTTGTCTCTCAGAGTCCACAGTCTCTCATTGTTTGTCTCCCCTCCAATTTCCCCCAAGTCATTTCTCTACATCTCCCAATGTTCTCTGTGCTATTCCTTATGCTCCACAAGTAAGTGAAACCATATGATAATTGACTCTCTTTGCTTGACTTATTTCACTCAGCATAATCTCTTCCAGTCCCATCCATGTTGCTACAAAAGTTGGGTATTCATCCTTTCTGATGGAGGCATAATACTCCACTGTATATGTCAACCATATCTTCTTGATCCATTCGTCTGTTGAAGGGCATCTTGATTTTTTCCACAGTTTGGCAACTGTGGCATTGTTGCTATGAACATTGGGGAACAGGTGGCCCTTCTTTTCACTACATCTGTATCTTTGGGGTAAATACCCGGTAGTGCAATTTCAGAGTCATAGGACAGCTCTATTTTTAATTTCTTAAGTTAAATCTCCACACTGTTTTCCAAAGTGGCTGCATCAACTTGCATTCCTACCAACAGTGTAAGAGGGTTCCCCTTTCTCCACATCCTCTCCAACATATGTTGTTTACTGTCTTGTTGATTTTGGCCATTCTAACTGGCATAAGGTGGTATCTCAATGTGGTTTTGATTTGAATCTCCCTGATGGCTAATGATATTTGCAAATGACACTACAGACCAAGGGCTGATATCCAAGATCTATAAAGAACTCCTCAAACTCAACACACACAAAACAGATAATTATGTCAAAAAATGGGCAGAAGACATGAACAGATACTTCTCCAAAGAAGACATACAAATGGCTAACAGACAAAACAGAAAAGTTTTTTAACAAGTTAAAGTCATTTCAATTTCATTTTTGATTTTTTGAAAGAAAAGGGACCTTTAAAAATGTGAGACTTTCGGGGCGCCTGGGTGGCTCAGTGGGTTAAGCCGCTGCCTTCGGCTCAGGTCATGATCCCAGGTCCTGGGTTCAAGCCCCGCATCGGGCTTTCTGCTCAGCGGGGAGCCTGCTTCCTCCTCTCTCTCTGCCTGCCTCTCTGCCTACTTGTGATTTCTCTCTGTTGAATAAATAAATAAAATCTTTAAAAAAAAATGTGAGACTTTCAAAGAGTGAAAAAAAAAATCAGATTTGAATATCATGCCTTCATTGTCCCATACAGTTTGTATCCTTCATCATTCCCCTCATTGACCCAAAAGTATATTTATAGGCTGAAGAGCCCATTAGGAATTATTTTATTATAGCAGAAAAATGGAATCAATACCTTTGATGATTCCATTGTGACCTGATTTGGGCAGTGGGGGATTAGGAAGGAGAAGGGGCAGTTTGTCATTTCTATTAAACTTTACACAAGTTTTATGCTGTCCTTTTCCCTTAGCATTTATTTTAAATGCATATCTAGGACATTTGCAAAAGTTGTAAAGTGACAAGTCAAATATCTAAGAAACATGACATCCTTACAGATAAAATTGTGGGTTTGTTTTGATCTTGAAGACTTGGCACCAAGCACTTATGGTGGTATCTCTCCTGATATATTGTGTCAATTCAAGAATAAAAGTTACAAATTAGTAGAGAGTCTTTTCAAAACAAATCCAGAAGTTCAGTCAGATCATAAAATATACTGACACTCATAACAGAACATTTTTATTTTTTTCATTGTGTGCATTGTTTTTGTCACAAATGGCTAAGTTCTACAGTTCCAGTAATGCCTAAATATAGAAAATACTTAAAACTGTATTGAGGTATATTTATTTTACCATTTCAATTATCAATTTTCACTATAGAGAGTAACTATATTAAAATGGGCATGAGTTTGAAAGTTTGAAAGATAACTATGCCATCATTGAAGTCTCCCTAAACTTGCTTTTCTTAGGAAGAAAGATGGCAGAATATTTTAACATGAAAAGAAGAAAAATTATCCACTTGACAAACCCAAATATCATGTAAAGAGTCAAACATGCTAAGGTGTACAGATTATACTTTAAGTAATCAAAGCAGCTTTAATGACATCTATATAAAAATCTGGGTCAGGAGATTGACACCTTTTTCTTTTTTTTTTTTTTTTTAAGATTTTATTTATCTGACAGAGAGAGATCACAAGTGGGCAGACAGGCAAGCAGAGAGAGAGAGAGGAGGAAGCAGGCTCCCTGCAGAGCAGAGAGCCCGATGTGGGACTCAATCCCAGGACCCTGAGATCATGACCTGAGCTGAAGGCAGAGGCTTAACCACTGAGCCACCCAGGTGCCCCGATTGACACCTTTTTAATGGGCAATTATTAGGTTACTCTTCCCAACCTGCATTTTGATTTTTGATTATTTCAGAGGAGTCAGAGCACACCATAATGGTCTTGTTGATAAAGATCACCTGACTGCTCAATTCTTATTTTAAATATCATTCATAATTAGAATATAAGCCTATCTAGTATTCCAAATATTATTTTATAATTATATAGCATACTGCTAATAAATGCAGATCAATGCCATATCTATCAATTTTATCTAGATTTTTTTTTTTTGTAGTGTGTTTGGAAAGTTAGTAAAAAGTTATAAGATCTTTGGGAATGCTGAAAATGAAGCAATGGAAGTGAATGACTTCTTCAAGAAAACATGGGTATAGGGACTTTGGATTTGAAGTTAGGTATCATTTTGAGGCCTGTATTCATTTTGACACACTAGTGCCTATCCTTAAACTAAATAATCACTTTTTAGGCTATAATTCAAAGTTCTGTCAAAAACCTTGCAAGCCTAAAATTGCATGTTCCCATATGCATTGTTCTTCTTACACACCATCTGCACCTGTGTCTATGGTGAATTACAAGGAAAATGTAAGCATGGTGGGTAAAAGATTGCCTATGAAGATAGTATAAAGCTCAACATAGAGAAATTTGGCATAGCTGCATACAGCTGGGAAGTGAAAACAGCAGATGGGTTATGTTGACTTCCTAAAATCAGAAATGAGATGGTTTATATCTAACAAGAAATTTACATAGCCTCTAAGGCAAAGGCTTTGCAGTCTTTGCAAATGATAACTAGAAAATATTAAGGTGACATTCTTGAAACTGTATGCCAACAACAGTATAATTGGCAAGAATTTTATAGATAAATTCTTCCTTCCTTCTTTCCTTCCTTCCTTCCTTCCTCCCTCCCTCTCTCCCTTCCCCCTCTCTCTTCTTTCATTTCTTCTTTCTTCCTGTCTTCCTGACTTCCTCTCTCTCCCCTCCTCCCTCCTGCCTCCTTCATCTCTCTCCCATCCTCCCTCCCTTCTTTCCTTCCTTCCTTCCTTCCTCCCCCCTCCCTCCCTCCCTTCCCTCCCTTCCTCTCATGTCCTCTCCTGTCCTATCCTCTCCTATCCTTTCCCATCCTTTCCTTTCTTATCTTCTCTCTTTCTTTCTTGTAAAAAGGAGAAGGTAGCAACAAATAAGATCAAAAACTAATTTTATGTCACAAAGCTTACTTTACAAATAAGTCTTCTCATACATATATAGAATATATAAACTATTATGATTATATGAATAAAATAAAATATTTACTGCCATAACTAATAAAAAATTCAAAAGCATGAATATGTATAGTTTTATTTGCTTGGTTTTGTGTGCTTTGTTTTCCATTTTTGTATTGAGCTATAGTGTTCCTATAATGTAAGGACAGATAATCAAAAAAATGCTGGTATTTTGTATACTGAATTTACAAGCAACATTTAGCATTCACTTAGTAAAGACTTCATAAGACCCCCTTTTCTGATAATGACTTGATCAATAATAGAAGATATAAGTGCATGATTTAACTTCTTGTGATAGAATATTTAGTTATAACAGTGATAATAATATAGTTTCTTACCAAGTGCTATACTAAATTAAATATTTTTTATTATTTATGGAAATATGTATTACTTAATTTCTATGAGTTATGTCAGGAACTATGAACAGCTAAACTTCTACAGATCAATAACTACATGGCTATACAATCATATTATTTATTATTGCAACAACAAATTCAAATTATAGAAAACTATTTGAAATAGTTTTTAAAAAATACCTCCAAGAGAAAATTTTAGAGATCAAGATATTAGGATATTATTATTTTGTTTTAAACACTTTCTAATTCTTCCCTCCTTTCTGTGTTTATTTGGTTCTGGGTCAGCTCTTAGTGTCTCTGAGAGAATTGCAGTGGCAAGGGTCAAAGGCTGAATGGTTTCCTGCACGTATTCCCTCCACTTACATAATTTCAGTATTGTTAGTTTTTATCTTAGTTACTTGAAAATCTATATGAATGAGCTTCCTTCTTTAACTGTCCTTTCATTTCTATGAATGAATAACTTTTCCCCGTATCTAGAAGGAAATGTTCGAATTTATATGACTGCTTGTGTAATAAAAAACGTCAAAATACACATTTCTCAAATTAGTTTCATATTCCACGACCACCCATCTCTGTTTTAATGGTCATTTGGCTGTCTGGAATCAGTCTCCCAGACCATTTGAAACTGTTTAGTCCTTGGTAAAATTGCTCTGCTGTTCTTTCTCAAACGGTTCAAATGCAGCAATCATTGTCAAGGTGATCTTGAGTTTTTGAAAGAGGAAAAAAAATAGATAAAACTTATACTTTCTGAAGAGCTATAAAAAAGTAAAATACGCATTTAAGGAATACCAAACATGACTTCTCCATGACAGGCATAAAACTTCTCCTACGGCCTTTACAAAAATTTCTTATTTCAATATTGATAAGAACCACATTATTCATTTTCAATTTTAAAATCACATTTGTTTTTAAATTAGAGTAAACAGGGATAATGCTAGACACAGGCAGAAAAGGTAATTATCTACAGGTCTCAAGGGAAGCTGAAATGCACTCTCTTCACAAATATTTTTTTTTCAAATCTTTTTGATGTTCTTTTGTGTCATTATTTGATATAAATTCAGTAAAATACTTCCATGATGAAATGGAAGTAAACAGGGATTTACAGTGTATCTTAAGTTTACTTATACCTTAGTATAGGATACATGTCTCTTTTTCTCCTAGTTGTGAGTTAAGTTATAAAAAAATCTAAATTAGAACTTGATCAATTATATTGGAAATAGGTAATTTTAGAAAAAAAAAATTATTTTTGGTGATATGAAATCTAGGTAGATTGGCTAGGTCCTATAATAGGAAATATTCTAGGATGTCAAAGAAATAAGATTAATGAACGATGAGACATGAACACAAAGGAGGTAAAGGAGCATCAAAAACACCATTACTGATTTGACAAATTTGTTGATAGTTTTCCATAAGATTACACTGGACAAAAAATAGAAATAGTCTTTTTTTAATGTGCAAATGCTGACCCGCTGGTAATGATTTGAAAGACTGTTGGCAATGAGTTTGAGGTTAAACTGGAAAGGCTCAGCGATTTATGCAAATTATCTGCAGCCCACTCAGGAAGCATTGTTGCAGTGGGCCAGCATTGAATTTGGCAGTCTTCCCTTTTTATCTACCTATTTATCTTTCCAATTTTGCTTTTTTTCACTCAACTAGTTTTTTTTTCCCCCCTCACATATACCTTATTATTTCTACCTAAGTTATATGGTTTCTCATTTAGTTAATTTTTCCATGCTACAGCCTATGCTAATATATTTTTATTTCTGTAATTCTGCAAACTATGCTCAGCTAAAATTTCTTTAACTAGAATTCATGACCCTTTTTTTAAACCAGTACCAAATAAATTTCTACCAGATGACACGCAAAAATTTTCTGGCTTTTAACTCATTCATTGTACACTTAATTTAATTAATCATTTCACTTTCAAAGCAAATGCTTGTTTTTTTTTTTCCTATATTTTATATTATCATAGATTTATATTAATGAGAGTGTCCTAAAAGTTATCCTGTCTTACTTTCTTACTTAGAAAATTCTGTAACTGGGTCCTAGATTATTAGAGATTTATTCAGAGAGGTTATATAACTAGTTAATGGATAAAATTTGGGGCTAAGGTCATAGAGATGATTTTCTAATGTTTTCCAAGATCATCTGTAGATTTTCTTGGTATGATACAACTTTTAGGGAGTTCTTAGTCTAACACACATCATCACACTTTCAGTGTATTGCATGGTATCTATCAGTTATGCACTGTTAGTGTTTCTAAAGAGCTGAATTTTGACGTAAGTATAGACACCTGAATGTGAGCTTTCTCAGCTGAAATCTATAATCAGTTATTTTATTAGAGAATCACCTAGAATTCTGGGCTCTAGTAACTTCTTGGGCTTGCTCTAGATTTCAACTTGGTGCTGTTTGGCAAAAGTACTATCGTAAGAAATAAAGACTTTGATGTTACAGAGAACTGAGTTTAAATATTTTTTCCACTCAGGGGATATTTGACCTAGAATTCTCTTCCTCCCCCTCAGAATACGTTCTTTCAGGACTACAGTTAACTCCGTATATTTTGTGTTAGATGAAACTATCTTATCTGTGGTCTTGGCTGGTTCTCATTGACTCCAACCTCTTCCAGAAAAAAATCCAAATCATATTTCAGGGTTTTGCTTCATCTAATAATTATTATTTATTTAAAGATTTTACTTATTTGTTTGACAGAGAGAGAAACAGCAAGAGCAGGAACACAAGCAGAGGGAGAAGGAGAGGGAGAAGCCGGCTTCCCGCTGAGCAGGAAGCCCAATGTTGGGCTGGATCCCAGGACCCGGGGATCAAGAGCTGAGCCACAGGCAGACACTTAACAACTGAGCCACCCAGGAGCACTGCTTCATTGAATTAAATACCCTCAAGCTACCTCCTCTATGATAGTTTTCAGCTTTCTAAGAGTTTCTTACTCTCATAATAAGTCATTGATGTTGGCTAGAATAAGCTTTCTTGAACAACAGATAGACAAGCAGACATATGTGACATTTCATATTGTGATATTGGACTTATTATTTATTATTAGTACTATTTTTAGTGTATGTGTGAGTCTTGGAGAGATCAGTGTAAATAAAAGCAGTGAATCACAAGTTTTATTTTGGAGACCATTATAGTCACAGACATGTCCCACGTGACATACTTCCTTTGAGTGAAGAGATTATTTTGGGAAGTGATAGGGTATATATGTATATATGAAGGCTGAATTGTTAGTCACTAGGCAATTTTGATAGGTCAGGTTTTCTCTAACTTAAGATATTAGATACTTTGATGCTTATGTAAAGGGAGCCAATATGTAACCACTGAAGAGCCATTAATTGCATTTGTGACATTTAAACACAAAATTTTGGGGGCACCTGGGTGGCTCAGTGGGTTAAGCTGCTGCCTTCGGCTCAGGTCATGATCTCCGGGTCCTGGGATCGAGTCCTGCATCTGGCTCTTTGCTCAGCAGGGAGCCTGCTTCCCTCTTTCCCTCTCCGCCTGCCTCTTTGTCTACTTGTGATCTCTCTCTGTCAAATAAATAAATAAAATCTTTAAAAAATAATAATAATTAAAAAATAAATAAATAAATAAAAAATTTTTCTTGGTGTGTCTCAATTATGATGCTGTCATTGGTCTATTCCTACTTGATAATATATAGCAAGGGCTAATTAGTTGTGGGATTAAAGTCAAGGTACATGACCTTATTATATTTCAAATAGGAGATACCATGAGAAAGAGGGATTAGACATTAAGAAGAGTGAAGAAAGGCATAAACATATGTAATATATATCTGGAAAATCATTCTAAACATCCTAACAAAGTGGTAGACATCTTATGTAACTGGCTGAGAAAAACATGTCTATGACTATAATGGTCTTCCATCTTTAATGAAAGCTGTACTAGAGTTGATTCAGTTTGTATACACTAATGTGTACTAGAAATACGGTGCTACCTAAGAGACAACCAATGCTGCAGATTCATATATACCTGTGAAAATGCATTTTAAAGTTAAGAACAAAATTAACAGAATAGCTGCAATATTTAAAAAATATGTTATTTCATAAATTTTAATCAGAAATATCTTATAAATATTATGATAAATATATAATATGAAATAAGCATATGTATATATATTCCATGGGAATGTATGCAATTTAAAATTTTTTTTGAAATTTGAACCATTTTTTTCAAAACCATTTACTTCAAAGAGTAATTGTCAGGAGCTAGTCCCTGAGTGTATACTTTTTGTTGTTTTTGGAATTATTGATAGCCTTTAAAATATAATTATTTTCCTATATTGTATCTTTGTATTTTGTTTACTTCATGCTTAAGATTGTAGAGTTGACTCAAGTTCTTGGATTTATATAAACAGATTAACATTTGTTACTGCTTATTCTAAATCCTAAAGGTCGAATAGGGCTTGATAATATGAGACACTAGCTCTTAGAATCATATCAAGATTGGAGATCAGATCAGAAGTTGGATGCTAACTGACACAGCCCACCCAGGTGCCCCTGAATATTGGCAATTTTAATAATAATGAAAAGTCATAAGTAATGTCTAGTATATCCATATTAAAAATTGATGACCAATATTTATTTGTTCAAATTTGCCTAATGTAAATTGAAAACACAATTATATATTTTTTTTCCTGATAGTGTCTTTTTTTTTTTTTTTCAAGTTTTCATTTCAATTCGTTAGTAACATATAGTGTAATATTAGTTTCAGGAGCAGAATTTAGTGATTCATCACAACACCCAGTGATCATCACAAGTACATTCCAATCACCCATTTAGCCTTATTACTATCTGCATTTTCATACTACATATTTTAATTTTGTATGTTTTTCCTTCTCCTCCTTCCCTTTCTTCTTCCTCCTCGTTTTACTTCTCCTGTCTTCTTAATTTTATTGCTAAGCATTGAGAAAGGATTATCCCTTTAGTTAGGTCTTCTAGATTTAGTTCTGCTTATCCCACTCTACACACCACCTTTTTTTTTTTTTTTCAGGAGTTTCAGGTGCAAAGCACAGTAATTTAATAATTCTATACATTACTTAATACCATAAGTGTAGCCACCATCTGTCACCATATAATGCTATTACAAAATTACTGATAGTCCCTATGCTGTACTTTTTGTTTCTGTGACTGTTTTATAACTGAAAGTTTGTATGTTTAATCCCCTTCACTGCACACTATCTTTTTTTGATGCTAATGATTTACTTTCAGTTTTTTATTCTCAATAACTTCCAGATATTTTTTCCTTCTTCTGAGGCTTGTATATGACTCTCCAGGAGAATTTAACAATATCTTGTTAAATTTTTCTGTTCAATATTTCTTCTTTTATTTATTTTCATAAATAAATAAAATTCACACCTCTTCTTTTCACACTTCTCAGTTTACTTTTCTGGTTGATACAACAATGTTTGCCACTTGTCATTCTGTTGTAATGACAAGGTAATGTGAAGGTAATACAGGTACCCTCCAACCCCTTTTCAAAATGTATGTTACACTAGTTGGCTCTTATGAAAGCCCTACAGTAGTATCAATTTTTGCTAACTGAAAGAAATCTGAAAAGGATTTTCACTTTTATGAATCAAGGCAGAAAGTGAAAACAGTGTTTAGCATTTATTTTGCAGTGAGTGCCCTGAGAAGGGAGAGTAGCACTGCCTAGCTAGGAACTACACTCAGCATCTCAGCATCAAGCCACTATAGCTTTCAACTGCCTGTGAGCATCTGTGCTTGATATCTCAATTAATTTCGTGCATTTGTTAGCAAGATATGTCCTAAGAAAAGCCCAAGAGAGGTTATAGTTTGGGTCTAGAAACAAAATTTTTTTCCATATAAATTAATTATAAATTGCTTCTTCACTTTACACCATTTTGGCTTACAAATTTTGCTTAAGAGTGTGCCTGAGTGGCTCCGTCAGTTACGTGGCTGTATTGAGCTCAAGTCATGATCCTAGAGTCCTGGGTTTGATTTCCCCCCGCCCCATCAAGCCCCAGATCAAGCCCCGCATCAGGCTCCCTGCTCAGCTGAGACTCTGCTTCTCCTTTTCCCACTTCCCTTCCCCACTGCTTGTGCTCTCTCTCTCTCAAATAAATAAATAATATCTTAAAAAAAGTTTCCTTAAGAATGCTCTACTTATGGATAGTGGGAGAAAACCAGTATAATTTCTGTTCTATTATGGAACAAAGTGCTATTTTATTTGAGTTAACATTTGCCATAATTATCAAATTTTAAGTTTAAAATTTTTCTATTCATAATCCCTAAAAGGAACCCCGTGTTCTATTTAAGATGTTCGTCAATAGAACGATAACACAATGAATAAAATACAAGCATGCCATATACTAATTTTAGTGTTACTATATTTATATACATAACAAATATACTAATTCATAAGAAAGTAGCAAAAGATAATTATAAATAATCTGATTTAAATTATTTTCCTAGTAGTCCTTATTCAAAGATTTAAGAACTAAGTTGGATAGTTACTGAATACCACTAAGTAGATTTTTTATGCTAAAAATAACACTACAATGATATGGAGATCTTTTCCCTTTGGGATATATTGGAAGCTCTTTAGGCATAGTATGAACACAAGCTGGAACATATAATCTACTTTACATTTATTTATTTATTTTTAAAGATTTTATTTATTTATTTGACAGACAGAGATCACAGTAGGCAGAGAGGCAGGCGGAGAGAGGAAGGGAAGCAGGCTCCCCGCTGAGCAGAGCCCGATGCGGGGCTAGATCCCAGGACCCCGGGATCACGACCTGAGCCGAAGGCAGAGGCTTTAACCCACCGAGCCACCCAGGCGCCCTACTTTACATTTATTAAGAGCTAGTTGCTTAGGTCACGAACTCCTATGAAGTGAATATTTTCTAGTAGACCTAAATTTACTTTTTCTAGGCATATTTTCCCCAAAATTCTTCTTCTTATGATTTCTTATGGTTAAATCTTTGAAATGTTGCTATTCAAGTATTCTAACTTCATTTCATATTTCTAATGGCAGTGGGGAAAAACATAATTAAACAATTATTTTACCTCTAGTCACGGTTATTTAGACTACTTTTTAGGTCAGGATATGGCAATGTGAATCAGGCATTCACATACCATATGGGACATCTTAAATCATTGGTATTTACACGTTGAAATAAGCATGGGTATAAGTGGTGTCTGATTAAACCTGAGTAGACTTCAGAGAAACCCATGGGGTCTATATGCCCAAATTATATTCGAAATTAAATAGAGCTTCTCAACACCTTTGTTTTACATAAGATCTTTAGAAATGAGACCTAATCATGTGGAAATTAGGAGAGAGAAAACGGAAATAATGGAGTTTCTATCATGCCAATAGATAGATAAAAAGATAAAATTACGTTTATGAAACAAATAGTTTGTGAACAGAAATATTTACCTACTTCAGAATGTTTTAACAAGACATAAAATGAAAATCTATCTTTGGGCAAAACTGTCTACCTAACTGATATAATCTGCCTATTAGTGGAAGAGACAAGAGTTCAGATTAATAACCCAAAAGCAAAGAAGATATTATACTCTCTTTCTTCACTTACAAAACCAAACACCATTAAGTGCTTTACCCTTATTCTGTTAAAGAATCTAGAGAAACTTTGACAGCCATAGGGATTATTTTTGAAGTATTAATCAATGATCCCACACTTAATGTTGCAATATTTTCCATTAATTAATTTTTTCTATCAAAGAACATGTTATAGTCACTTGTTAGACTGATCCAACCAAGTTTATCTTCATGAGATAAATAACTAACTGGATTCAGGGCTGAATTGTGAGAAGACAAAGAGGAGATAGATACACATCAGCAACACAGCTCAGGCCTATTTCACGTAGGTCTTATTTTGGGGTCCATTAGTTTTCTTTTCTTTTTTTTTTTCTTTCTTTCTTTTTTTTTTTTTAAAGCAGTGTTCAATCTGGGATGTCAAGAGAAGAAAACCTTCCCATATTTCCAGTTCCTAATAGATTTTACTACTAAACGAATTCTTTGACTAGTCACTCTGTGCAGGTATAAAAATGTTCAAAGATAAACAAGTGACATCTAATTTATCACAGTCCTGTAGTGTCCTTTACCAGTATTGTCCTCCATGGAACATGGTGAACTAAAAACTACTCCTTTATGATGATAACAGGTTTAATAATTTCAAAGAGTAATTTTCTTAATAGTTTATTATTATTTTCCACTAAAATTTCATGGAAAACAAAATCAACATAAATGTAAAAGAAAACCGTATTTTTCCATAGCATGATCTTCCCTATGAGTACTGATATAATTTCTGAGAATGTTAGTGGGTAGGCTCACTTATCAGTTCAAGTCCAGTGAATATTAATTCATCTTATTTGATAATCTCATCACATCCTTGTAATATCAGAAGAAAAACACTGGATGATTAGTTAAAGCTCTGAGCCTCACACACTGGGGGCATTCTTTGAAAATGCCCCTACATTTCTTCATCTATTTTCAACAATAAATAGGAGGATGAGTTTTATGGATGTTATGAACATCCCTATAAAATAACTTCTTATAATCTGCTGACCAAGGACAATGTAAAGGATTTGAATACATCTCACAGTGATCAATATTATGAATGAAGACCTATAACTCAGAAATAAAATGCTGCTCCATCCCCTAAGAGAGAACAAGTCACAAAAGTTATGTCTAAATGAGTTTTTATGGCCACCTGAAAATTAAAGCTGGTTCAAATTTGAGATTTTTAAAAAGAAAACTTCATTATAAAAGAAAGATATTTTCTTGTTAATGTTATTTCTGGAGTTCAGTACATAGTGAAAGCCTAGGCTTCCCATCAAAGATGTGAAGTTTGAGAAATTCTGGAAAAAAAAAAAAGAAATGGGGAAGGGGGGCCTCCAAGTCATCACATTAAAGGTAACTCATCCCCAGGAGGCTGTTGTCCATTCAATGTCCATGTATGTCTTTGTAATTTCACAGGAGCAGGAAAAAATCCTGACTGGCCTACAGAACCTGGGATCAACATTAGAAAAAGACAGAAAAACCTATAATCAATTACATATAGTAAACACATATTTCCAACTATTAAATTACCAAGAAAATAAAATTTAATTACTTTTAAAAAGATGCACATGCAAGTGCCTGGGAGAGACAGTTTCTTGATAGTGGAGAAAACAAGACTTAAAAAAAGATGGGACTCCCTAGAAGAAAGAGAATCCTAACCCTACATTTCCTTCCTAAGCCCTGGCCAAAAGGATTGGATAATATCTAAGCATCACTGAAGTAAGTCTGAACAATAGACAGAACGGATCAAAGAAGTCATAATAAAGGCACATTATCTCATAGTGCAGCCTTAATTTTAACTCTAACTCAGTCATATTTTCAGGAGATTTCCAAGAATTACAAGTCCAGTGAACTAATCTTTTACCTCATTGCCTAAGTATGAAGGCTCAGGGAACAGTTAAAATGATTAAATGAGCATTAATTTCCATATCCAGAAACTTATCTACTGACATTAACCCTAGAGGTGAGGGACACATTTTGTTGATCTAATTACCAGTGTTCAGGAAGCAACTGTGCCTGCGATAGGATATCCTGAATGCAACTTAGAGCCATGGTAAATTTACTTGATAAGGATTTTAATCTACTTCCTATCTAAGAGGCCAACTGTAATGAATATTTTAGGCCAGATCCAAAATGATAACGACAGGAATTTTCTAAGATGCTAAAAAACATTCTGTTATAATTCTTAGATCCAAGGGATATAACTATGGACATTACAACAAAAGCCCTTTAACATAATTATGACTCAGACACTTAATGGCAATCACCACAAATCAGGCATGGAGTGGCAGGATCAGATATGGGAAAGAAAGATGTATTTAAGGTCTCTGCACTCTAGAGTTTATATTTAACTATCAACTTCATTATACAAGGAGGTTCTTAGGGAATTGAGATAATCAATTCTATATTATCAATCCTGTCTTATGCTGGTAATGTGACCATTCAGGAAATAGGAACTATAAATCCTATCACTGATTTGAGATCTAATACTTTTACTACCATAGGTTGCAGTTTAGTAAATATCTCAGAACATTTAAGAGCAGAAGAACTTTTAAAATGTCTCATCAAAACTTTGAGACAATATCAATCAAGATTATGTAGACAGAAAGTAATCTATTTTTGACCCTCTCTCAGTGCATATATTATAAGAATAATTGAATTCAGATTGGTCATATGCAATTTTTAATTCAAATTCCTATAAAAATGGTTCTAAGGGAGACAAACCATAAGAGACTCTTAATCTCAGGAAACAAACTGAGGGTTGCTGGGGGTTGGAGGGGGAAGGATAGGGTGGGTGGGTTATGGACATTGGGGAGGGTATGTGCTATGGTCAGTGCTTGTGAATTGTGTAAGACTGAGTATTCACAGACCTGTACCCCTGAAGCAAATAATACATTATATGTTAATAAAATAAAATAGTTCTATAATGTATCCTAAAGTGACATATGATCCTGTAATCTCTTATCACATAAATCATCAAATTCAGTTACATTATTAAAGAGTTATAAGTAAAAATGGTTGTTTGTGCCATAACTGCAACATTTAACATTCTAGGCGTATCAATAAAACAACTGTATAGAACAGAGCAGTTTGCTGTGTACTACTAACAAGTAGGTCAGGTATTCTCAGTATTACAAAAGGAGTATTAGGTGTTACTATAATTCGGAAAAATCGTAACACCAACCTTGGAAAAGCTCTTCATAGTCTTGAATTTAACAAATGCATCATTCTCATCATTGCTGTACCTGGTGCTCAAGCTCCAATTTTTTTTTTTAATTTTTTAATTTTTTCAGCATAACAGTATTCATTATTTTTGCACCACACCCAGTGCTCCATGCAATCCGTGCCCTCTACAATACCCACCACCTGGTGCCCCCAACCTCCCACCCCCTACCCCTTCAAAATTCTCAGATCGTTTTTCAGAGTCCATAGTCTCTCATGTTTCACCTCCCCTTCCAATTTCCCTCAACTCCCTTCTCCTCTCCATCTCCCCTTGTCCTCCATGCTATTTGTTATGCTCCACAAATAAGTGAAACCATATGATAATTGACTCTCTCTGTCAAGCTCCAATTTTATTGGTATGGTAGTGACAGCGGTCGCCCCTTTCCTTTTCTTAGATCAAGCAACATTAACACTCTGTTCCTATGCTATAATTTATTTGGAAGGAATCCAAACTGGGCCATTGATTAAATTCTACTAGTTGTCAACCTGATGTATTAAATCAATAATATACTATTAATCAGGTTAATTGGAAATATTGAAATGAATACTTTAGATTTCTTTTTGCTGCGTATATTGGAACAAGTATGAACTATAAACACAAATAAATTCAAAGCATCCAACCAGTGACAAACTCATTAGGGTCCAATGCATGAAAACCATGTTTAAAGATTTGACATTACACCTAGCCCCAAATGCCTCTTTGGATACGGTAGATGGATCATGCATCCAGAGAATCCTATTTATATGATTATATGGGTTCATAAATAATGCCAATTAATATAGCAGAATGCAGAGCAGGAAGAATTTCAGTATAAGTGCAACTGGAAGTTGAGCATATATTTCTCATACTGTCCATAGTAGATGGGCATGCCAGTACCTCAAACCTTTTGCAGACCTATAAGAGTTAAAAATGACACTTCCTAAAATTAAGGTTGGAAAGAATGGTCATATTAATTAAAATGTATCTATCACAGATGTATAAAGATAAACATAAGACTCCACAAACCAGCAGTGACTAGCATAGTACATTATGAAATGGGAAATAGAGAATACCTAAGCTAACCAAATAGGACAAGCTGAATAGCATACAATCATAGAATGGGAAATACATATATTACACAGGGCTTCACATCATGCTACTTTTGCTAATATCCTCTGTCATTTGATTGCATAAGAAGATGAATTATCTTCTTCCAGAACTTTTTGAAGGGAGACTATGAATGACTGTTGATGATTTAGTATTACCTAGTCTTTGTTGAAAAGAGTGAGCATTATTCTTGTTGGTGTTAAACATTTTCTAAAAGTACAAAAATTAAAATAACTTTTACTCCCTACTGAACATTATCATCCTCAAGACAAGGAGGGATCAGTGGGGTTTAGGTTAATAAGAAATTCTTTAATATTATCTATATAATTAAATATAACTTAAATTAGAACAATAAAGTCATGCTTAATACATACTCCTCAACTCAATTCCACCTAATCCTATCCAGCAATTTAAATCATACATTATTCTGTTTTGTTTTGTTTTTTTAAGATTTTATTTATTTATTTGAGAGAGAGAGAGAGCACAGAGAGGGGTGGCAGGCAGAGGAGATGCAGGCTCCCCACTGAGCAAGCCCCCCCACCCCGCCGAGACTGGACTCGATCCCAGGACCCTGGGATCATGACCTGAGCTGAAGGCAGACACTATAACCGACTGCCACCCAGGCATCACCATCATTCTGTTTTCAATAAAATCCTATTATAAAACAATAAAATAATTAATGAAAGGCCAAACTTTCAGTAAGTGCAACCCAAGCTATGGGAGATAAGTACGTGGATATGCTTCTCTTAGATGCTTTTGCCCTATGCTCAAGATTACCGACCCTTATAATATTTGAGAATGTTTTGGTGTGTTATTGTTGCTCAAAATATGACAAAGAAAATCCATTTGATAAGGATCCTGGCACACCAACTGCTGATTAGCAAGCCGGTTTGAGTCAAGCCCTTCTAGAGTGACTTAAATATCTGGTTAGGCAAGCATTTGTCTTCTTGAAAGGAGAGTCAGTCAGACTATCGCTATTGCTTTAGAATTAGCCACCCATTGAGGGTTTGGAACCGATGGCCTCACCACTGGACATTACAAGAAACAAAAGTTTAAGTTGCAAAACTAGTTTTAAAAAGAATAAATTTGACAGATGCCCTGATCTCTCCACTATAGTAGCCAATTGGCTTTAGAGCCAATTGAATTCATGAGCTAATCTTCTAATGTAGGATAAAATACCCACAGGTCTGATTTGTTTTATTATGTGCTGCCAAGAAGCAAAAATATAGTAATGAGAGAACAGAATAGCAATATTTTGGAGGTAGCAACAATGCAGAAGAAAGAGAAGAAAAGAGAATTATCCTCTCTGTTACTGAGCCCAAGGTCCAGTTCGTACAAAAGAATAATCATAGCTAACCAGAAAAGGACAAGAGAACTGTTGCTCTCAAAAGACAACCAACGGTAAGCTAGAGAGAGATAAAGAGATGGAGAAAAGTTTTAAGCTATATCAAATAGAAACAAATTTGATACAGAGAAACAGTACTTGCAGTCCGTAGAAGGCTTTGTGAGTGGGAGAGTTTAACACCTTGGTAAGATAGCTGGGTTAGGGGGCACCTGGGTGGCTCAGTGGGTTAAAGCCTCTGCCTTAGGCTCAGGTCATGATCCCAGGGTCCTGGGATCGAGCCCCGCATCGGGCTCTCTGCTCAGTGGGGAGACTGCTTCCTCCTCTCTCTCTGCCTACTTCTGATTTCTGTCTATCAAATAAATAAATAAAAAATCTAAAAAAAAAAAAACATAGCTGGGCTAGAAATTTAGTACAATGTAAGCAACACACTGCTATAGAACAAGTGATTCTCAAACTTTAAGCCACATACAAGTCACCTAGGAAGCTGGCTACAGTGTAGATTCTGGTTCTGGAGGTCTGGCACAACCCAAGATTTTGCATTTCTTATAAATCCTCCACATGGCGCCAGAGCTGCTGCTTTGTGGAGGATGATTTTGGTAGCAAGACTATAGGCCCAATGAGTCATAGGCTTTTACTCTGGAACAAAACCAGGAATGAGGAAGATAGTTCTATCTTTTCTTTGAGGAAGGTGAGCACTAAGCTTAGTAGTCAGAAGACAAATATTAAACTGCCAGAATGTATGCTTGGATATATGTTATTACTCACATGTTTCCAAATGATTTGCGAGCTATTTGAGAAGCAAAATCATGTGGAATTTTTTTTTTAAAAGATTTTATTTATTTATTTGTCATAGAGAGAGAAGCGAGAGTGAGCACAGGCAGAGGCAGAGGCAGAGGGAGAAGCAGGCTCCCTGCCAAGCAAGGAGCCCGATGTGGGACTCGATCCCAGGACGCTGGGATCATGACCTGAGCCGAAGGCAGCTGCTTAACCAACTGAGCCACCCAGGCGTCCCAATCATGTGGAATTTAAAAACATTTTATTAATTTTCAGGAATGTCTATTTGATTCAGTGAAAGTTCTAAATAAATACTTTTTTTAATTGATTCATTAGTATGTGCCTTTTATCTAAGGGGAAAATATATTTGTTCATGTGTGGATTGCATTAGCTAAATAATAAAACAATCACTGAATTTTTAAACAATTATAACTTAATCATTATTTTGAATTAATATTATGTCACTTTTAGTGATTTGGTTTCATTTTTATATTTGTTATAGCCACTTATCACAATTTTAATTATAGCCAATTTAATTTAATGAAATTTTCCAAATATACTTCATTATTATGCAAAACAGAAATAGTCCTCAGGATAAATTGTACATGGAGGTGGTATAATATATAATCTCATATTTCCAAACATCTGCGTATGTGTAGTATTATCATGAAACTCAATCTGTATGTAGCAATTATTTTTCTTGTATAAATTCATATAACATTTTTCTATACAAAATTTCTAGTAAACATAATTATTGGTAATATCAAATAATTTACTATTAAGCCAAATAAAATATATGCTATATTATCCACAATCTACAAGGAAGGGTTAAATTATATTGCCTGATCCAATATCTTTTCTTTTGTCCTATTTGTTTGGTGGGATTTTATTCGATTCCATATAATGGAGCAAATATTTACTGCACAACTTATATCAGCAATGCATTATGTACCATGCTCTGGGGATGGAACAGTGAATTAAATAAAGTTCATGGCGTTATTCATGTAAGAATCATATGAAGGCAACAGACTTCTAAGTGCTACAGTGCATAGTATTCTTTGTAAGCAATGCAACAGCAGAGCAAAGTGATACAGAAGTGCAGAGAATTAAAATGATTTGATTCATTACAAATGAAGAGGCTTAATTTGTGCACTTGATCAAATGATCTGGACCTTGAAAATTAAATAAGGTGCATGTGAAAAAGGGGGTGCTGAGGGAAAAATAACATCAATTTCATCATCAGTTTGGGCACCTATAACGAAATATCATTGATTAAGTGGCTTAAAAACCACAGAAATTTATTTCCCATAGTTTTACAGTTTGGAAGTCCTAAATCAGGATATCAGCATAAGGTTCTGGTGGGGACCCCCTTCCAGTTGCAGATTGCTGACTTTTGGTATCCTATATGGTGAAAAAAGGGCAAGAGAACTCTCTGGAGTCCCTTTTATGAGGGTGCTAATCCTATTCAGGAGGCCTCCACCCTATTTACCTAGTTACCTCCTAAAGTCCCCACCAACAAATGCCATCAGTTTGGGGTTAGGATTTCAACATATGAAATTGGGGGTGGGGGGATGTGTAAGCATTCAGTCTGTAACAATAAACAAAACAAAGACACGTACATATAGAGTAGGGAGTATTGAAGACAAGCAGCATGGTGGGTCTGGAGGGGGAAAGGCAGCCAGAAGAGAAGTTTAGAAGCACAAAGATAATGACACTTGAAAACAATATCAGTATGGTTCCTGAAAAGATGATAAATGTATCCTGTTTTGGTTAGTAATAAAGAAAGAGGGTCAAATGTATTTATACTGACCATGACTTTTTAATGATTAACTTTTATTACATTTTTAGTCTGATATTTTTATGTAATTATAATATCCAAACCATAAGAAATTGAAAATATCAGAAAGGATTGAGTTTGAGGCAAAGACTAGCATCATATAAAATAGCCCTTATTTTCTTGTTGTACTCATTCAACTTTAAGAGGGGCTTATTAGGAATATTTTTTTAAGTTGCAGCATTACTATGTGTGTTAGATGAAGAAATACCAGTAGATTTGATTTCATCAGTTGCATTGATGAACATGGAAATAAGGATTTCTATGAGTCTGATTCTGATCATCCTCAGTTGGGTAAAAGATGGTGGTGGGTGGTCGTTTTAGGGTTGGGTCTAGTACAGAGAGTGACAAAGAAGTTGTGGGGTTTAAAATTGTATTGTGTAGATGGAATATAATTCGATCTATGTTGGAAAGGATCAAAGGAAGAAGCTGCACAAGGTTATGACATTAAAGAAAAGTTTCGCAGGGTGCCTGGGTGGCTCAGTTGGTTGAACATCTGACTTTTGGTTTTGGCTCAGGTGGTGATGTCATGGGTTGGGGGATGAGCTCCACATCTGGTTCCATGCTCAGTGGGGAAGCTACTTGAAGATTCTCTCCCTCTGCCCCTCCCCCCTACACACACACTCTTTCTCTCTCTCTCTCTCTCAAATAAGTAAATAAATAAATTAAAAACAAAAACAAAAACAAAGAAAAATTCCTCAGAAGAGCACTGAAACATACAGGGACAAGAGATGAACAAGAGATGACCGGGAAGCTGAGGCCCTAGAGAGCTAAGATGTCATAACAGACAAGGGTGCACAGAACAACTGTGACAATTGTAAATTAGAATGTTTTATTGAATAGCACCTTAACTGCGGGCTGAAATGATTGTGCAAAGCTGATTTTTATGAACTCTCTTTGTAAAAAAAAAAAAGATTTATTTCTTAGCGTGCACGTGCATAGGAATGGGGGGAGGGGCAGAGGAAGAGAATCTATCTTCCAGCAGCTGACCCCTGAGCATGGAGCCTGATGTGGGGCTCAAACTCACAGTGCCAAGATCACAACCCAAGCTGAACCAAGAGTTGGACCTTCAGGTGACTGAGCCACCCAAGCGTTCCTATACTCTCTTCTAAGTAAATGATTTGACTACACTGAACGCAGTCACTATCAACTAAGACTTCACTTGAAATCACCCAGGAAAACATCAAAGCAGTGTTGATGCCCATGCCTTATGGCAAATCAATTGAGTCAAAAGTCTCAAGAGAATACTGTCATTTTTAAAAGCTCTTCAGATGATTCTCATATACAGCAGGATTAAAAACTACTAATCCAATTGATGAAGAAGTGGAACCCAAACCAAAAATTCTCAGGAGTTGTAAATAAGAAATTCACCTCCATGATGCATTTGATAAGATGTCTTTAATGATTATTCTATGGTTAAGTGAAAGTTGTGAATTTATTTTTCTACAATATATAAAGAACTCCAAATAGAACAATTAAAAAATAAAAGCAACATAATACAACATTGGGTGATAAATATACCAGACAGTACAGAAGAAAACCAAATGTCCAATAAAATTATGAAAAGATCCTCAATCTCACTGGTAGTCAAGGCAATGACATTTTACACTGAGCTAACAAAGTTTTGAAAGTCTGTTGATGAAAGGATGGGAAAAGTAAATACACCTATACTGCTAGTTGAATGCAGATTTTTAAAAAAAAGAAAAAAAATTGGTAGAAAACTATGTTAAAATTAAGTATCTGCATGTTATAAAAAAGATCAAACTTGCTTCTGGCAAACGACTTATAGAAATATTTGACACATCTGCCTAGGGTGATCAATTTAAGAATATGTATCCCAGCACCAATTGTAATAGAAAAAATCAAGAAATAACCAAAATTCTTATAAAATAAGATAATAGATATATATTTTGGTGCATTCAAATGAATTAAGTAATTAACAATCATTACATATTTCAATATGGATAAATTTCACATATATGCATGCATGTAGTAGTGTGCATATGTGTATGTGTGTGTGCACATCAGTGTGTAGCTTTAGTAAATGATTTTTTTCAGGGAATCTTGATACATTAAATGTATAAAATAATTCATGAGAGAGGTATTACCAGCTACTGCACAGTGTCTGACCTGTCAAGGGGCATAAAAATAGGATCAAGAAAGAGTCATAGGACATTGAGGTAACTCTTAACATTTTATTTTTTATTTTTTATTTTTTTTAAGATTTTATTTATTTATTTGAGAGAGAGAGACAATGAGAGAGAGCATGAAAGGAGAGAAGGTCAGAGGAAGAAGCAGATCTCCATGGAGCTGGAGCCTGATGCGGAACTCGATCCCAGGACTCCGAGATCATGACCTGAGCCGAAGGCAGCGGCTTAACCCACTGAGCCACCCAGGCGCCCTGTATCAAGTTTCTTGATGACCAATTACTATTTGAGTCTATTTTTAGGCACAACAAAAATCTAGGTACCATCACTGATAAAGAAAATGAATGAACTCTGAAAGGAGTTAGGATGATGATAAGGATATCCTTAGATCGCCAAAGCTCCAGAGAGTATATAACAACGAGCTGCTTGTTCTGGTTTGAGTCTCTCCCTCTGTCTCTCACACCCCTTCCCCCAACCCCAAAAAACAAACAAACAAACAAACAAACAAAACTGAAACAAAAAACTAGCATTATAACACTTGTTTTTTGAAACTTGTTCTTTGACTAGGGTGGTTATTAATTAGGCATCCAAGTCTTTGAGGAGAAAAAATGGGAACTCTTGATTAGCATACCACCAGAAATCCAGTCTTTGACAATCAGAACACTTGGACTTAAAAGAATCCAAGTCCATTCCCAACCAGGGGCACCAGGAATGTATGGTCATTCTGAGTTTGGTCAAGGAAAAGGAGTCACTTCAAACATGAGGGAAATAGAGGACACAGGTTAGGAATTATGGTGTCCCTGGATGTGGAGAAGCAGGGAGAACAAAGGCTGGAACATCGCAATGGGTAGATCAGACACTGGAGCACTGGAGCTAGAAGACTAAAGGAATCTTGGGCAAAAGTGCACCAAGACTTCTCTAAGGAAGTTTAGGGAAACATCTGCAAGTCTCTCCAAAGTAGAAAATGGAAATGGAGTAGAGGGGCGCCTGGGTGGCTCAGTGGGTTAAGCTGCTGCCTTCGGCTCAGGTCATGATCTCAGGGTCCTGGGATCGAGCCCCGCATCGGGCTCTCTGTTCAGCGGGGAGCCTGCTTCCTCCTCTCTCTCTGCCTGCCTCTCTGCCTGCTTGTGATCTCTATCTGTCAAGTAAATAAATAAAAAAAAAAAAAGAAAAAAAACGAAATGGAGTAGAAAATTGAAAATTGTGGGTCCAACTTCATGGTCTCTGAACAAAACAGTGTCAGAAGAATAATGCCTTCTTTCTCCCTTCCAGCTTTCAAATTTGCCTCTTATGGCAAATTTCTGGGCCATTCCAGAAACGGATTTTTAGAAAAAAAATTTTCCCATTATGGAAGGAAATGGATGTAATGCTTGTTTAATAATAGAGAGCTCTGCACAACATATAAGCCCCAAACTATACCATCATAAAAATATATGTAAGTCAGAAATTAGGCAAGACAGGGGTGTCTGGGTGGCTCAGTAGGGTAAGCGTCTGCCTCTTGGTTTCATCTCAGGTGATGATCTCATGGGTCATAAGATGGAGACTTGTTGTCAGGTTCCATGCTCAGCAGGGAGCCTGCCTGAAGATTATTATCCTCTGTCCCTCCCCCAACTCATGCACACACTGTCTCTCTCAAATAAATAAGTCTTTAAAAAAATTAGTTAAGAGTGCCTCCATGGCTCAGTCAGTTGAGTGTCTGACTCATGATTGGAGCTCAGGTCATGTGTGTGCTCAGTGGGGAGTCTACTTGAGATACTTCCTCGCTCTCTGCCCCTCCCCAGCTCATGTTCTCTCACTCTAAACTGAATAAATAAATCTTTAAAAAAAATTAGTCAATACAAGCAGATGCTTACTAACTTCCTACTGTAATCACATAACTATTCCAGGGCTTCGATACTTACAACTAGAAAAAGGTAATTGTTATTTTAAATGTCACATGACAATTTTCCCATGAGACTTATTTTTTAGACTTTCTTAGACTTCTTTAACATGACTTTCCTATTAGTGGGTCTTTCCATGAAAATATGTGACAGTGGAGATGCTGGAGGGATACAAAACAAAGCATTTTCTCATAGGGGAAGGTTCATATGTTAATATGGCATTATCCAAATAAAATGGTTGGATTTTTGGAAAAAAAAGCTTAGGTTAAATGGAAGGACTGAATATAGGCTTCCCTAGTGCAAGATGGGAAAAGGCTTTGCTGGAGGTACTCAAAACTAAGTTGCCAAGTGCAGGATGCTGAAATAAATTCAAAGTCATAATGCTTAGCAGCATTTTATATCTAAGGGCTCTGACTGATCCTAGAGATTAGAGAATAATGATGTTTGCTGGAGACCATTTGGATCATTATATTTTTAATACCAAATAAGCAAAATTTCTAGTCCCAGAAAGATATTTCCATCCTTTGGAGGGAAACAAAACAAGAAATAAATAAAAATAAATTAGAGTCCAAGTATGTGGTTAAGGTCTATTTAAATCCAGAGGAAAAATTATAAATCCAAAGAGAAAACTCTTTAGGAAGAATGAACAGACACACTGAATTATAAAAGGGAAGTGAATATGATTCCAACATTGAATTCTAGACTGCCAAATTCACACCTGACCTTAAGCAATGCTTTCCCAGACCCCTCGACCAGCTTTTACTCAGTGTAAATAAAGGACAGAAGAGTGAAGTCTTCTCCTTTTTCCCTAGTGCTTCATGCTGAGGCCTAGTTACTGTTTCCCAAATCCAAATAGTAGAAGTAGTAGAGAGTGTGCAGAGACCCAGAGGTCTAGGTGGGGTTTATCTTTTGGTCTTGTGTTTATAAGAGAATACCCACCTAAAACCTACATAATTAGGGAACAGCTAGAATAAACATTTCAATGAAGCGCAGAAAAAAGAATCAACATTTTCATATCTGAAAAGGCAGAGAGAAATGTGGAGAGAGGCAGGAGAAAACTGTTCTACTATGTCAATTAGAAGTGGTTCATAATATTTTTTTAATTGAAAAACTATGGTCCAAATACAAGATTCAATTTAAAGTATCAATATTTTCAATGTATTAATCATAAAATTCAACTCTGAAAAAGATGACAAAAAATTAAAAGATGATATTGAGAAAAAAGGCATTATTCATAAAGTATCAGTGACATAGTACTGGAGACAACTACAATTAAAAAATTAATTATAACATGGGACTATGTATGAAAAATACCAATTCTGTAGGTGTTATTTCTTGATTTTCAGATATCAATATATTTTTGTTTTAATTTATATGAATAGGTTAGCTTTTCTGAAAGATTTTGATTCTTTAATTGATTTAAAAATATTATTTAGGTAGAGAGAGAGAAAAAAAGAACAAGTGGGGGAGGGATAGAGGGAGAGGAGAGAAAGCATCTTAAGCAGGCTCCACTCCCAGTGCATAGCCCAACAAGGAGCTTGATCTCATCACCCTGAGATCACGACCTGAGCCAAAATCCAAACTGAGGCACTCAGGTGGCCCATAATGCTAAATTTTAAATATATTCCCTGTCATAAATTACCACCAGCGGGATATGAAAATCTATAAACAGGTATTTATCAACTATATTAGAAATATATTAGTCCCTTCTTAAGTTATAAACTGTAGATAATGTTTAAAAATTAAACATGGGATTCTAACTGCAACAAAATTCTGATTTCCCTCTAAACTGAGAGGTTTTATTTAACAAATATTTAATGGGTTCGTTTTATGTGCTAATATTACAATAGAATACTGTGACTACAAGAAATATGTCATTGATTTTGATTCTACTTTTTAGGATAATCCATTTAACGTGTGAGATAACTTATAAACAAGTAGTTATAATTCAAAAAGATAATTCTTTGGAGAGTAGAGGTTTTTTTAAAAATTATTTGTGTGTGTGTCTGTGATTCACCAAAAGACATGAATCGAGCTAACCCTAATGTGTTATTTCACACTCTGAACCTAAATTGATCCAGATAATAGTGATTTGATAAGGTTGGTGTTTTTCAGTCTTTTAAAGTAGCAACATGAAAATGTTCCTATATATGAGACAGTGATTCCATATAGGCACTTGAAATAAAAAGAATTGTCAAAATAGCCAAAAATAATCAGAACACAATATTTTTCAGTAGATATGATAATTGAATTGTTTAGTATAAATGTTTGATTTTATATTTAGAGCACAAAGAATTGCATAAAATATAATTACAATTTACTACACTGTTAGAAGCAGTCAACCAATAAATTCACCTAATGCTAGTTTGTACTTTTGGTTGAAGTTTATTGCTCTTTTGATCAAATTTGGTTTGGAAAGGAAAGAAACTAATAGCAATAACATTAATTGGATAACTACTAATTATTGTGAAAATGAAAATTACATTGTCTCCTTTTAACTTTGAAAGATCTGTGATATCAAATTATCCTAAAGAGCACATCTAAATGTGAGATTTCTAAAGAATGCACATTTCCAACTGCTCAAAGTTTTCCAACAATCTTGGTGTGCTAATTATCTAATTAACTGGGATAGACAGTCCAATTATAATTCTGAGGTTCATGTGGAAGTATAATTATTTTTGTAATCATTAACTTGGCTTAATCACCTTTAACACTAGTTTTGTAGGTCCTCAACTAATTAGTTTTACCAGCTAATTACTGAATATAAAGAAATTTGATTTTCATTAAGATCTGATAATACTTATTGTCATCTGGGTAGGAATTGAGGACATTGTGTACATAACACTAGATAAAGTTCACTAAAGGTCAGGTTTTGTTGAACTCAGAAATACTACAGTGTAATTGATTTATAGGAACACATATAGATGCACAGCAAGTAGCCCATCATTAGTTTTTAACAGAATCTTTGATTTTAGCTACCTGTAAATTCCTCTTCCATAAAAATTAAGTAATGTTGAAAAGGTCAATTTCAGTTGCAGCTTTAACTAAAATGACTTTTTAAATTAAACTTTTAATAGAAAAAAGATAATGAGGAAAAAAATAATACTTTATTTGGAAGGCAGTACAATTTTTCTCACCCTCTGTTTATTTTATTTATTTTAAGGCTTTCTTTTATTTCAGTGCCTTACTTCTTTTCCCTAAATTTTTTAATTTCTATTTTTCCACTTTCAAGGCAATATGCAATATCCTTACCTTCTAATACTAGTTATCACCATTTCTCTTTGCAGTGTGATACTCACTTTGAAAAGTCAGATCCTGAAAGTCATTTACATTGGCAAACTATATTCATTATAAATTCTGGAATGAAGTTCAATAGATATTTGTTCCCTTTGGATTATTTTTTGGATGTAATACACTGATTTGGTCCCGAAAGATGAAACAAAATATTTACATATTTATGAAAAATAAGTAGTCAAATATCTGAAATTATGCATATGAATACCCAATGGCACATTCAATTTAAATTTGTAACTTTAGAGATGTTGCCATCTGTCTTACAAACAGCAAGAGACCAGCCTAAAATATCTCTAATGTAATTCATTTTGACTAAATTTTATTGTTTGTATATTAAAATATAAAATATTTCACATACATTGACCAAACCATAAAGGAATAAAAAATGTATCACCTATGCTTTTCTTATCTTTGTTTTAAACAGATTAAAGAAACATTTTTATGAAGAAGAGTTTAAGAAATACTGTATGTATTTACTAACGTCAAACAGTAAGAAGTCAGAATAATTCACAACTTGTAAGTGTCAAATACAAATAAGAACTAGCAATATTTAAACTACCACTGCCTGTAGGCTCTGTTTCTCCCATTTATTTTTTTCACCAGGCACGGAGTTGGATACCCAGAAAAAATATATATAAATTTTGCTTATAATGAAATGGCATTAAGCCCTGCAAATTTATGTTAGTTCTCTCTGAATCTCATTGCACTTCTACTGTGTTTTATTGCTTCTCACTCTTAACAACCTTAGAGGACAGAAGAAAATTCATTGCCTCTTCCTTTAAGAAGAATTGTCATCTTGTAAGTGAAACTAAATACAAGAAAAATTACCCAAATTAGTAATTGAGAAGGTGCACAGTCCATATTCATTAACTCAAATGCTAGGCACACAAAACTGTTGGCAATTCATATAAATTATATGAAATTTACATATTTTGAGTAATTTTTCTCTTCTACATATTACAATTTACCTTAATTCACACTAAAATAATTTGAAGACCAGAAAACATTGGAAATACCTTCCTCCTTGGAATTAATTATTATATAGTTGCCCTCTCAATTGATGTGACATACAAAAAAAGAGTCACAAATTGCTTTGTGAACACATAGGTAATAAAGTGAAAGAGATAATATATGCCTATGGGACAGAATTTCAAAAAGATTGAAAGGTATATCAATACAGTAAAATTATGAACACTTTAGTTGCTCAGCCCTCCTATTTTCCTATCAAATGTCAACCATTACCTTTAGCACTTAATTACTATTTTTTTTCAGATAGGAAGCATATTTTATTTATTTAAAAACATGGTAGCATATAGTACCCATTTGCATTTTGCTTTTTCAGTTAAAAGTATTATTTTCCATAAATAATTTTCAGTAGCTACAGAATATCCATTTGGAAATTCTGCAAGTATACATGTTTAATATTCTTAATACTGGATATATCTTAGTGTCCTGCTTTGGAGAATATTTTACTAAATATTATTATACCTAGGTCATGTCACACATGTCCAAAATATCTATATGAGAAACTATATATGAATAATTGCACCAAGGAATAGGTAGTATTGATGTCACAAATACTTCACCTTCTCCTGTATCTACGCCCTTTTATGTGTGACTTTCAAATTAATCTTGATAAAGATGTAGCTTTATTTCCCCACACCTTGATTCTGAGTGTAGCCAATGGACTGGCTGTGGACCAGTGCAGTGTTTGAGAGAAGGATGTAAAGAGAGGCTTGAAAGACTTTCACAACTTGGCTTGCTTGCTCTGGCACCTCTGCTTTCACCATGAAAACATGTCGCCAGGAAACTGTTGCAGTGATGTAATAGATACCTGAAAGAGAGCCAGGTAACCCCAACTAACAGCAAGCCAACACGTGTCTATTCCCAGAAATGCACTGGAGGCCCTACAAGACTGGAAAAACTAATCTGCCTAAATCACTGGTTCACAGTTTTGTGAGTTCAAAACTGTGTTTAAGCCATTGAATTTGGGATGGTTTGTTTTGCAGCATTATTATGGTAATAGATAACTGATATAAATATATAAACTGATATAAATAGATAACTGATATAATAGATAACTGATATAAAATAGTGTGTGTTTTTCATGTTAATAGATATTATAATATTAATAAGAATAGTACCAGATTTTATTCTAACTAAATCTCTCTTTTATAAGCAAAATTATAAGCAAAATCTCTCTCTCTAATGAGAGAGCAAAGCAGTATGCCAATAATTCATTATTCTTTGCCAACTGGATAGATGACAATACTTTCCTTTATAGTTTTTATTTCACATAGCATAAGTGAGATCTTTGTGCAAAATTATAAATTAAAGTATTGACAGTTCAGCTGAAGGACCCTATGTTCCTTTCTTTTACATCTCCCAAATTTGGTGTTTTTATTACAAACACCAAATATAAATTATTCAGATAAAAATAGAAGATTAATTTTGGTGGTGTTTTTTAGACACAACTATTATCATTTTCTTTCATTTAAAATTACTGTACTCTTTTTAAAAAATATTTAATTTATTTATTTGAGAAAGAGTGTGTGTGGGTGCTGAGGGGCAAAGGGAGCCTGAGAAGCAGACTTCCCATTAAGCAGGGAGCCCAATGCTAGCTTGATCCAAGGACCTTGAGATCATGACCTGAGCTGAAGGCAGATGCTTAACTGAATGGGCCACCCAGGCACCCAAAATTCTTGTACTCTAGTGTTTTTAGAAATGTCTCTTTATATTACATACAAATATTTTTCATCTAGTCTACAATTTAAGTGATGATTTTAGACCAATAATCACATTTTGAGTATGGATATATCTTGATATATTCAACATACTTTGTGTACTTTCTAATTATCTATGCCTACTTTTTTTTTTTTTTAAGATTTATTTACTCTATGGGGGGAGAGAAAGAGAGAGAGCAAGAGAGCATGAGTGGAGGGAAGGTTTGAGGGAGAGGGAGAGAAAGAATCCTTAAACAGACTCCCTTAGGAACAAGGAGCCTGATAAGGGCTTGATCCCAGGATGCCAAAATCATGACCTGTGACTCAATCAAGAGTTGGCCACACAACCCACTGAGTAACCCAGGTACCCCTATCTATGTCTATTTTCTAATTTTTGAAATTATTTGTTACAGTGTTATTTTTCCTCCATTTTGAAGTAAACTTCTACTCTTTTAGTATATACATTAAGCATTTAAAGAAATTTATGTGTAATAAATCAATTTTATTAAAAAAACAGAAAATTCTTTAACTTTTATCATTTCTCTTTGTTCATATATATATTAATGTAATCCAGTATTTTACTGTTGGGTCCCCCAATAATGGGCCCATGGTCAAAGGAGTGAGACTGATAAAAAGAGAAGGTCAAGCAAAGCTTTATTTTGCACCAAGCATCAAGAATCAAACTGACTGGCTGGGGCCACGCCTCCTACAGAGAGGGCGACCCCTCCCAGCCTCACAGACTAACTTTTATAGAGCAAAGGCCATGTGGTTGGGCCTGGCCACACACAGGTGGCCAATGAGATTGTAACACACAGAGAAAGCTGCACAGTCATGCTAGGTCCCACACAGGTGGCCAATTGAATTACAATTCACCCCATAGTAGCTATTTGAACTAGCCTATCACCTTGGTCAGAATTGGCACCCAAAAGGTGGGGCCCACACTCCTTGGTAGCTAAGGAGACAGTAGTGCACTTTACTGATTGGATGTCTCTACCTGACCTGACTCATCCCTGCATTCCAGCTGTTATCTCCACCTGACCTGACCCACCCTTGTATTTGGCTTTGTTATCTGGGACTGGTTTCCCGGACTTGCTTTTAAGTAAGTTCCCATGGGGGGGCAGGGTCAATTTAAGTTTTACTGCATAAACAACAAAATGGCTGTTCAACCGGGGTGGGGCCACTCTGGCTGAATAGGCCCTTACATTACTAATTCTCTAAATGAAATTTACCATCATTATCTTTATGTAGTCAAAATTTGCTTAGGTTTATGTACATAGTTATTAATTTTTTAAAAATTTTATTTATTTATTTGACAGACAGAGATCACAAGCAGGTAGAGAGGCAGGCAGAGAGAGAGGAGGAAGCAGGCTCCCTGCCCATCAGTGAGCCCGACGCGGGGCTCAATCCCAGGACCCTGGGATCATGACCTGAGCCAAAGGCAGAGGCTTTAACCCACTGAGCCACCCAGGCACCCCTATAGTTATCAATTTTTTATCAACTTTTACATCTCAGAACTTTTTAAATGGCACAATATTTCTCTTTTCTAAAATACCACCTTGAGAATTTCCTTAATGAAGTCTGCCTACAATAAAATGTCTTAATGCTTTTTTTTGGCAAAGGATTTGACTTTGCTTAATTCAAAAAGACGAGGACACAATACTAGGTTGACAGTTACTTTCCAGGTACTCTAAATACCTTCTATATACCATAAAAAAATATTGTTAGAGAACATTTATGTTGCTAGAATAGAAAATGGGTGAAACTTCTTGGGGGATAAAATTCACATCTACAAACAAGGTAACGCAAATAAATGAAATATCCAACAAGTATGTTACTTCTGGGAGTAATGAAATCTCTTTTCTTGGAAGTAAATATATTGATCTTGGATAACTACTGTAAGAGGAGATTTTTATTAAATTAACGTGATGTTGAACTTAAAGACTTACAGGTTTTTCCCCTTTAAGTTTAGCTATTACTAATACTTAGGCTTATAACATGAAGTAATAGATAAAGAATATTTTATTTTGTTTTGCTTTCCTTTGGAGATTTGTAGTATGGGGAAACCAGGAAAAGTGTGACCCTTGGGTGACGACAGACTTAAATGAATCTACTGTCAACGTAATCTTATCTCTTAACCTCTCTGAGATGCTTTTTTTTTTTTTTTTTTTTTGGTAGGATGGATGTTAGCATTCGAGGAACTAAAGAATATAAATATCTAATGCAGCACTTGTGACATCACTGGTTTCGCTTCCATTCCTTTTTTCTTTTTACTTGTGTAACACAAAAAAAGTATAAACCTTAGTGCTGTTCTTTCAATTTCACTCATTTCTACCTCTGTCGTCTGATATAATTTAGAATAGGTAAGTAATTTAGATGTTGGCACTTAATTGAAGTTATGTTACATGTATATACATATGTGTGTGTATAAAATACAGCATACAATGTGTTATACATTATACATTGTTATATTCATTTAAATCATATATTATATGACATTACTGTACATGAGTTTAATCCATGTTGTATTCCTGAATTAAATTTACATGCATACTTGCCTCTAGGCCAGGTAGAAAAATAATTCAGGTTAATGACTCTGTGTTTATAAATATTTTCATTTTCCTAACAAAATAATGGACTCATCTTTTTGTGGCCAGGGATGGCAATTATTCTGGGAAACGAGACCTGGGAAATGTGTCTAAGAAGGGACTTAATACTGTCTGGCGCGAGAAGGGTTAGCAGTTGATAGCAGTTGCATAGGGCACAATAATGGAGCTGTACTTTGTCCCAGGAGGTTTGCCTGGGGCAAGATACTTAACATTTCTGTTTTAGTTTCTTTAACCCTCCTTCATGATTCTTTTGCAGTAATGCACCCAAGTCCTCAATAAATGATAGTTATCATTTTAGATATCAAATTATAGCTTAGACAATAGATTTTAGGGTTATACATATCTATGTTAAAATCCTTGTGCTGAAGGGGTGCCTGGCTGGCTCAGTGGGTTAAAGCCTCTGCCTTCGGCTCAGGTCATGATCCCAGGGTCCTGGATTCGAGCCCCACATCAGGCTCTCTGCTCCACGGGAGCCTGCTTCCTCCTCTCTCTCTCTCTGCCTGCCTTTCTGCCTACTTGTGATCTCTGTCTGTCAAATAAATAAATAAAATCTTAAAAAAAAAGAATTTTGTGCTGAAGCTTAATGCTCTGTGAATCTGGGGCTGTTAACTTAATTTCTCATCTGAACTTGATTTAAGTTTTAAGGAATAGATGTGGAAAGATGAGGAGTGTCAAATATATGTATGTAGAATTGCAGTTGTTGTAATTTACTTTCTGTAAGTGGTGGTTTTATAAACCAAACAATAAGCACCACAAAAACAAACTAACAAGGGAGCATGTTGGTGGCTTAGTCAGTTAAGCATCTGACTCTGAATCTCAGCTCAAGTCTTGATCTTAGGGTCACAAGTTCATGCCCCATGTTGGACTTCACACTGTAGAAGAAGTGACATTTCACTAAGTAGGTCAATAAGATTTTTAACATGCCTTTACTATGAGATAAAATTTCATGTCTATAGGAAATGGTATTGTACCTTACGGTTAATAAAGAATAAAACAATTTGAAGCATCTTTAATAAAAGCAAATAAAACTATCAAGTCAGGTCCTCCAATGTAATAAACCCAGTTCAAATTAAGTAGCTTCCAGCAGATTGCATCACTTTATAGCTTCCCGCCCCCCATATTTTCTCTACATTTGCAAATTTTTACATTTGGACTAAATTAAAACATTCATCTAAACTTTTATTTCCTTTTAGTGTTAATTAATATTGCTCTGTGCTCTCTGAACTATTTTCTAGCTCAAAAGATTCTCATAATCTTTTATTGATCCTATGTACTCTGCAGCCTTTCGTAATAAGTTTCTACTTCATAAATAGCAAAATGAGTTTATGGCACATATTATGAGTCATATACACTTAAAAAATTCAAGAAAATCTCTGAAAACAAAATAAGTTTTTACAATGTGAGGAAGTAGAAATGAACTACCCAAATAGAAGGGCCATTACATTTTTTAGTTTCTATGTTTTTGTTTTGTATTGTTTTTCCCTAAAAACATACTCCCTAGCTACTTCATATTCTCCCTGAGAAGCTGCAAAACATCAAAATATCTGAAGTCCATTCCATTTATTGAATCATAATTGCTGAGGATAGAACTAGATTTGAGTTTAATGAAAAAAATCTTCTCATCTGATTATTCAATACTATTAAACAACATATTAAAGTCAATCTTGGTCACAGTTGCCAAACTGTGGAAAGAGCTAAGATGCCCTTCAACAGACGAATGGATAAAGAAGATATGGTCCATATATACAATGGAATACTATGCCTCCATCAGAAAGGATGAATACCCAACTTTTGTATCAACGTGGATGGGACTGGAAGAGATTACGCTGAGTGAAATAAGTCAAGGAGAGAGAGTCAATTTTCATATGGTTTCACTTACTTGTAGAGCATAAGGAATAACACAGAGGACACTGGGAAATGGGAAGAAGTGAGTTGGAGGAAATTGGAGGGGGAGACAACCCATGAGAGAGTGTGGACTCTGAGAAACAAACTGAGGGTTTGGGAGGTGAGAGGGGTGGGGGCTTGGGTGAGCCTGGTGGTGGGTATTAAGGAGGACACGTATTGCATGGAGCACTGGGTATGATGCATTAAACAATGAATCTTGGAACACTGAAAACTAGAATCAAGTTAAAAAAAAAGTCAATCTTATATTTTTGTTTACCGACTTACGTTAGTTTTCCATTTAAATGTTAGTTTTAAAACTAACTAATGTTAGTTTTAAAACTAACTTATGTTAGTTTTCCATTTAAATGTTGTCTTATTTATTTATTTATTTATTTATTTATGAAGATTTTATTTATTTATTTGACAGAGATCACAAGTAGGCAGAGAGGTAGGCAGAGAGGGGGAGGAAGCACGCTCCCTGCTGAGCAGAGAGCCCAATGTGGGGCTAAATCCCAGGACCCTGGGATCATGACCTGAGCCGAAGGCAGAGGCTTTAACCCACTGAGCCACCCAGGAGCCCCTAAATGTTGTCTTTTAGAAAACACTTGCATAACTCACTGTTATAGAATTAGTTTTCACTTCTACGTATGTACCATTATTTTTGAACTACTTAAGTCCCCAGTCCTGATGATAAAAAAAAAAATGTTGATTAATTCATTGTAAAGGTTAGCTTACACATTGATAATCTTAAGAACATGATGTTTCATGTTATGAAAAGTCATTCATGGTTACAAGTAAAGAGGTCATGATGTGTCAATTAGAAGTATATGTTAACATAACTTTTCATTATAATATAACTTTTCATTATAATAGTGATTTTATTTATCATTTGTAGTGTTTACTGAATGATATATCCACTGTAGGAAATAACACACAATACAAATCACAAAGAACTATAACTTTTTCTACTTTCTAGACAATGTCTCGTAAATATAGGGATAATTTTTTTTTAATCACTAATGGGTCAATATTCTACTGTTAATATGTATCATAAAATAAAAAAAATATTTGTTTTTAAAATCATTCCTTTATGCCATAACTGAAACAAAACTAAATGACCTATGATTCACATAAGAGTTGTTTCAAAAAAGAGAATTAGAAATAAATATAAGATGGAGAGCATTTGAATAATAGCTACCCTTGGATTAGAAAAACATTTGAGTCAAAAAATTATAAACATTACTGAGATACAGGCAAGCTTGAGGAAAAACAAACAAAAAAAGAGCTATACACTTATACATACCCTAGTAAAATTTCTGAAATCTAAGTATTAAAAGAAAAGGAAAGAAGATCTTTTTAAGTTTCTTGAGAGACAAGTCACTGAGAAAGTAAATATTCAAATGCATTAAATTTCTCATATCTAACACTGGGAGCTGAAGAATATATGGAAAGACTCCTCTACCCTGGAATCATATATCAAGTTAACATAGCATTATTTTTTAGCAGATATTTCACTTCTTAGGATTGAAAAAAAAATTTGTAGCAATGTAAGAATTCAAACTCTTTATCAAGATGCAACTCACAGAAAATATTTGACAGAGGACTTTACCACAAAATAAACTCAATGACAAAAACAGACATTGATGTAAAAAACAATGAGGAGAAAGTTAGGAGTTGTGACCTTACAACAATGAATAAAAAGGTTAATATGGGCACCACACTACTGAATTCAAAAATTCAAAGCTGGGTGTGAGTCTACAAAAACCTATATCCTTTTAATGTTTGTAACAAGGATTAAAATGTTAAAACACGGCTTTAAAAATATAGAAAGTATTTCTTCACAAAATAAGGCCTCTGTCAGAATTCTTTATATTACTTTTATTAGAGTTTACAGTTTATACATTTATTTTCCTCCTTCTTTTGTCATGAGGATTAAAAGTACTAAATGAGGATTTGCTAATCTGAAAAAAGAATAGCAAATGTTATCCTGGAGAGATTTCTAAACATGCAATTTTTTTGAGGAGAAATTTTGTATTTAATATAGATTTTTCAGTATAAGAAAACTTTCAGAAAAAAAATCAAAATGCAAAATAAGTAAAAGTCAGAACTACGTTCTATACCTAAACTAAATTCCGTTTCTTTTCTATTGTAGCTGCTTTTTGAAATCATATCCCTTTAGTGACTGGTCACAAAGCCTTTTTTTTTTTTTTTTTTTGTCCTTTTCATATCTTTTACCTTGGGTATTTTTTAAAAAATAATAATCCTTACATAGGTGGATCTTTCTTCTTCCTTCTTCAGTGTTTATTAGGATGGATGTTCTGTTCTGTTTTATACTCTCTCCCAGGCACTCTGAACCACATAAAACATTTTTGTTTTTTACTTCTCATGAGATATGTTAAATCTAACAATGTCTTTTCACCTTTTCTCAGCCCTTAGGTCCCATTTTGTTGTTGTTTTTGTTTAATTTTCTTTTTAAAAATTTGTTTTTCTTTCCTTCAGTTAGAATACGAAGGAAAAGAACATGAAGGAGGTGAAAGAGGTGGAGGAGGAAAAGGAAAAAAAGAAAGAAGGAAGGAAAATGTACATAAACTCTCAACAGAATCTTAGGAACAAAATTTTTTGGGTTCAAGAATTTTTCTTTTAACTTCATGTTCTTCACAACGGAATAAAACCCAGTCACTCAAGGACTAAGCTTTGAGTTATGGTGGAGTGTATGTTTTTTTGTTTCAAATTTCTTCTCCACTTCCCACATGTAATCAGTCATCAAAACCTGTGAATATCATCAATCCCATTGTAACTCCTTCTTGGAAAAAGAGACATCATCTAAAAACACTTTGATCTTATTCTTTTCTCTAGGTTATTTACAAGGAAAACTCTATTCTATAATAACTGATCTATCTCACAGACTTGCCCTTCTAAAATTGGTTCCCTTTTAAAATCTCCCATAAGCCTTGATGAGTTATGAAATAATTTGCAAATACCTCAGCACCTCATTCTATGACTTCCATTAAGTATCCTTACTTTTCTTGAGGATAGTCACTATTTCTTGTGTTTTATGACATTTCCTCACATAACTTGAATGATATATATTCTCATAGGTTTTTATAATCCATTGGTTTAATGTACTATAAACAAGTTACTATTAATTTTTATCATTTGGTTTAATATATTGAGGCAATTCCAGACATTGCCTTCTATATCTTCTTCCTCTACTTGTAACATCATGGACACTATGGTTTGTTATTTTATTTCATCAAATGTGAAAAAAATATGTTACATATATTAAGGAACAATTTTAAGTTTCCTCTTTCATTGTGAGACATGTTTTTTTTTTTTAAGATTTTATTTATTTATTTGAGAGAGAGACAGTGAGAGAGAGCATGAGAGGGGAGAAAGAGGGAGAAGCAGAATCTCCAAGGAGCAGGGAGCCCGACGCAGGAGTGGATCCCAGGACTCCTGGATCATGACCCGAGCTGAAGGCAGTCGCTTAACCAACTAAGCCACCCAGGTGCCCAAGACATAATATGTTGATTAAATACATAGTTGATGAGGTTGACATCACTGTCATTTGAAAATAATATGCCAAGCAAAATAAGTCAGTCACTGAAAGACAAATGACATATGATTGCACTCATATTTGGAATTTAAGAAACAAAACATAGAGGAGGAAGAAAGAAAGAGAGAGGCAAACCAAAAAAACAGTCTTAACTATGGAGAACAAACTGATGGTTACCAGAGGGAAGATGAGTGGGGGGATGGGTTAAATAGGTGGTGGGGATTCAGGGGAGAACTTGTGATAAGCATGGGTGCTGTATAGAAGTGCTGAATTGCTGAACTGTATACCTAAAACCAATATCACACTGTATATTAACTGGAATTTAAATAAAAACTTTAAAAAGAATTTTTTTTTAAGATTTTATTTATTTATTTGACAGAGAGATCATAAGCAGGCAGAGAGGCAGGCAGAGAGAGAGGAGGAAGCAGGCTCCCTGCTGAGCAGAGAGCCCGATGCGGGGCTCGATCCCAGGACCCTGAGATCATGACCTGAGCCGAAGGCAGCGGCTTAACCCACTGAGCCACCCAGGCGCCCCTAAAAAGAATTTTTTAAATCTAATTTTTTAAAAACTTCTAATTTTTTAAAAGAATAAAATAGATAAGTTTACATGTCTCTTTTAATATTATTTAGCCATTTTTCCATCTATCTACCTGTCATTAGTTGAGTTTAGGCCCTCAAAAAAAGATATGTTGAAATCCTAACCACCCTCTCCCCCAGTACCTCCGAATATAACCTTCTTAAACTGAGGTCTATACAGAGATAGTAAGTTAAAATGAAGTCATTAGGTGGGCCCTAAACATGCCTGGATCTTATTAAAAAGGGAGAAACATGGACACAGAGGCAACCATGTACAGAGGGAAGACGACATGAAGAGATACAGGGAGAACACCATAGAAAGTTGTAAGGTATTAGTGACACCGTCTACAAGCCAAGGAACACAAGGTAAACCACCAAATGCTAGGAGAAAGTTATGGAACAAATTTTTCCTCACAGCCCTCAAAAGAACCAACTCTGCCAAACTTTTGACTGCAGAATTCTAGACTCCAGAGATGTTAAACAGTAATTTTTCTGTTATGTTAAGCCACCTAGTTAGTGGTAATTTGTTACATCAGCCCTATGAAATTATGTATCTAGATCTCATCTATGTCTCTATCTATTTACCTAACAGCTATCCATTTCAGTTGCATTACTGCATTACAAATATATCAGTCCCGTTTTATTAAAAAAGGAGGGGGGCAACAAAAATTTTTTGTTGCTATACTTGTAACACCAGCTACATGTAAATTATTTCATAGACATATTCAATTTTCAGTAATAATGTCCCATGTCCAGGTTGCTAATAGTCCACATGGTTGGACTAACTATGTATATATATGTATATACATATACATAGCTCTTGTTTAATCACAGTTGTTATCCAAAATAGCACCTCTTGGATTATGTGGGTACAGTTGGGTTTTCAACCTCAATTCAAGTTGTTTCAGGATAAGACCTCATCAAATGTTCTTTGTGTGAGTCATGAATGTCTAATAATACTCTCCTTTACTTCAAGGTAATTCTAGTGTGGAGACTTCCATATGTTTTATTGCCCCTGAAAGCCCATGAATCTTGATCAGAGCAATCTTGCTCTACAGCAGTACTTTGTAAACAAAATTCTGAGGCTCAGAGATTGGAGAACTCAGTTCTATTCTCTCAAGTATCTAATGTGTAAATTATTCCACCTATACCCTAGTAATTTGCTCAGAATATTAAAGTACCTAGCAATATTTGGTAGATAACACAAAGAAAATAAATCTTATTACCCTCATATTTCAGGACAATGAGTGCCTATCGTGGGGGCCAGTGGGAAGCCCCACAAAATGCACCACAATGGCATATTGATTATTTTGAATCAAAGTTACTTGATAAACAGCCAGCGAAGGACACTCAGAACTTCCTCTGAAAAACAGTAAAAAAAAAAACCTCCCACATTGAAAGGTACCCTCCCAGTACTAAGAAGTAAAAAGCCAACTTCTCACCAGAGAGAAGAAATTTAGAGCCAAGAAAGCTGTGTAAACACCTTGTTAGTTTCTTACTAATCTACTACCTCAGCCCAAATTATGCTTAGAATTCCTTACTAATTAAAACTCCCAAACATCTGCCTTCTTTATCCTGTCAATTCTTCACAAATTTATTATCTCTTTGTCTAAAAAGTATAAAAACTGCCTGCCTTAGTCATTTGTTTGGATCTCAATTTCATTATTGGGCCTCTGTTGCATATAATAAAATTGTTGGGTTTGTTTTTTTCTCCTGTTAATGTGTCTCATGTAAATTTAATTCTTAGTCCTGCTGGAAGACTTTGAAGGGAAGAGGGAGGATTTTTCCTTCCGTATTCAAAGGTAATTTACAAAACTATTTATATGGATGTATACATATGCACAAAGGTACACACACACACACATGCATACATGCATGAGTTCAAACACATTGGATTTTGAAAAGACAATAATATGGCATTTATTAAAGTGATATGATCTAATTGGATGATATTTGTGGAGGCAATCATGAAGTCAAATATTTCAAAAATGTCAGTTCATGTAGATGACATTTGCTCAAATCAAGTCTTCCAATAAACTCCCAGGCAACATTTATTTTGTTCAGTGTGACAACTCTGGAAAAATATCATAAGTTAATACTGACAGTATCAATTAAAGAGAGTGATGTTATCGTTGGAACACAAAAATTGGTGATAAGTTATAAAGTAAGTGATGAGTATTATGGAGGGCATGTACTATAAGGAGAACTGGGTGTGGTGCATAAACAGTGAATTCTGGAACACTGAAAAGAAATTTAAAAAAATTTAAAAATTTAAAAAAATTCAAAAAATTAAGAAGAAATATATAAAAAATAAGTGATGACAATGTAAAGATGTATAGCATTGGGGATATGGTAAATAATATTGTAAGTATTTGGTATGATGACATATAGCAACTAGACTTAATGTGGTGATCATTTCCTACTATATATAAATGTTGAATCTTTCTGTTGACACCTGAAACTAATATAATATTATATGTCAACTACACTTCAATTAAAAAAAAGAAAAACAGGGGCACCTGGGGGGCTCAGTGGGTTAAGCCTCTGCCTTCGGCTCAGGTCATGATCTCAGGGTCCTGGGAATGAGCCCCACATGGGGCTCTCTGCTCAGCAGGGAGCCTGCTTCCCTCATCTCTCTCTGTCTGCCTGCTGCTCTGCCTACTTGTGATCTCTGTCTGTCAAATAAATAAAATCTTTAAAAAAAAAAAGAAAAACAAAAATAAAATATTATAAAGGGAAAAATTTTTTTATATGTAACATGAATCTACCTTGCTGAATAAATTTGTGATTATTTGTTAAGATTGTTGTTGTTTTTTTAAATATATTTTTTAAAAAATTAAATGTTGGCAATAGTGTGAAATATCCACAATCTTCCAAGACCAGAAAAACCACATCTGGTTGAAGAATGTTAGTACTGTGAGAAAAATTAATGTAACATAAAAAATGATCCAATATATGTCTTTTCAAAGTAGAAGCACTACAGTTCAAATATTACCTCACCACTTCCATGTAGTAATTAGGCAAATAGGATTAATTGGTTTGATAAAACAAAGTACAGATTTCTCCCACACCTGACATCAAAATGTCCAATTATAAAGAAGTTGTATTGGAATGTTGAATAAGACTATAAAAGTGGAATACTATAGCTTTCTTCATTTAAATTATCATAATTCAATTATTTCTAAAAGTTCATGTTTATTCTGCCAGTCTCTTTCCTATTAATTATATACTGGCCTGCAGTGTGTGTTTTTTCCACAAAATGGAAAACCTGTAAATATTTTAGTGATCAAATATTAATGGATGAAACTTAATGAGTGAATGTCGGAATCAAGTCTGATAATCAAAGGGATTTCATGTACATTATGTGAGTTTTTGTTATTCTATTATTTACATCGTTATTATTTTTAAGCACTCCATGAGGGATATACCACACTGTCAGCATTATAAAATAAAATAATAAAATAAAATAAAATTGTCCTGTATATCAAGTTGTTCTATATTTACATATATGTTTAGATGATAATGCTCAATACTTAATACTTAAATGATGTCCAAATAAACATTAAGAATTTTTTTCTTTTTAAATTTGGCTTATTATTATGTATAGGCCAATTTTTGTCTGCTTTTTTTTCCTCTTATATTCCACTAGGACACCTCAACATTTTTTCTTTAAGTATGTGGTTAACTGAGCAACGCATACAATAAGGAAGGCCAACTGTTCTGGGAAATTCAAAGCATCAGTTTGATAATTGTTACCTTTCTTTCTTGTTTTTATTTTTGTCATTTGTACAGATGATAAAAGAGCATGCAGCCAAAAATGGAAGGGAATAAAAGGACTATAGAGGCTTGTCAGAGGTCAGAGAGTTATATAACAGTTTTAATTCTGTTGTTTTTCTGAATTTTTGCTTATGTTGTTTGCAAGTACAGAAATCTTGTAATTAGAATTATCACTGTATAAAAGCATTGTTTATTACCTAATTTTGTTTGTATATTAAATCACTCTTCTTGAAGTGGGCCCTACAAATTGCATAGCTGTCAGGCCTTGCAAACCCAAGTTTCTCCTTCGGACACCTTTAAAGATGTGCCCCCATGGAGGACTAGGGTCTTTATGTTCTCCAATCTGAAGGCTCATGACCTGGTTTTTCACTGCATGATGAAACCTAGAACATGGCCCTTCACTTCAACCTCAGTCTCTATTTTGCCTATATTTCTTTTGCACATTATTCATGGATCAGAATTTCTTAACCATTATTCCATCCATGGGGAAGTTCTCTCAGCCATGTACACACTTAGCTGGGAAATGGTGGTCTCTTGTAGACTGAACCAAGCTTTGAGGACTTCTTTCACTGTGACAAATTTTTGACTTAAAGGAGTCTACAATTTAGGTTAAAAACTTCCATGGAAGAAAGGATATATTATCTTCAAGTCTATATTTTAAGGTTTGGAGACACTATCTCAAGTATCCTTAACATCTGTAACATGCTGGACTTGAAAGTGACAGAGCATGTCACTTCTGGAAGAGTTCTGTGTTTATCATTTTATTAACTATCCACACAAAAATATTGTGTGAAAACTTGATTTCTAATTCTGATTCACAACATGGTTGCATATTGGGAATGCTTTATTTCAATCTAATGATCAGTGGAATCTGGCAGTAGTAGAAAAGGAAGCAATCACAGCAGTGCTTCCAAGAGCGCCGGAAACATCTGATGGGGACGTGAGGTGGTGGACACAAAAAGATGATGCAGATACCCAGAAAGCTGCTCTAAGCAGGTGAGTATTCGCACTCCAGCCTGAGACACAATCTCACTTACATCACTGAATAAATAGTACAGGACCTCTCTTAGCCTATTACAAAGAAAATGCATTGTCTTATGCTGGCTACCTTAAGTCAAAATGAAGAAACACCTTCCACAATCTTAGGATGCTCTCCTAGTGCTGATGGATAAAAGAAATCAACATGACAAATGTTATTACGTGGTTGAACTATATAATTAAAAACCCAAATACTCTGATTGGTCTTCCATATTAAAAAAAAAAGAAAAAACATATTGATCAATTGCCTCAAATTGTCTTTAGGGTACTGGTGATATACTTATATCATATAATGTCTACCTTATATGTTACATAAGACAATTTATAAAACTCATCCATGAATATCATCCCATTCCACACAATTCAAAATTGACTCTAATTGTACTTCTTGTCATTACTAAGGCTCCCCCTGGTCATAGTGTTAGCTATTATGTTCCTCGTTAGTAATGTTAGGTCAGTTTCTTTCAGACTAAAAACTAGCAAAATTTCACTCTTTGGCCCTGGTTTCATGATATGACCCTGTAATCTGGAAATCCTCTCTTTATAGAGGATTTATTCTTCAGTATATCCATATATATCATATTGCCTATATCAAAAGCCAAGGACAACCAAAACCTTTTGATGTCAACTGAATTAAACTGTAATAGGCATAACATGTGAGACACTGCAGAGTCTAATGACAATTGGCAATTAAGCAATTACTTAAATATAACTATTATATTTGTTGCAAAATTTGTGAAAATAAATTTTATAGAAATTAATCAAGGACTTAGTGGGGAAAAAAAAAGGAAGGAGTATCAGTTTAACATAATGTGTCAAAAGAAACTCCTACTTAATTTGTCAAGAAAGGCCTCTTCAAAGAGATAACTCAGTGCACCTATTCCAGCAGTAAAATGAAAAATGTATTTTTTAAATGTATTTTTCTAGTTTATATTTTGTTTTTATTTGTGGTATCACTCTTAAAAATCAAAACAGTACATATGTTTATGTGAATTAATTGCTATTTTAAACATTATATTTTGAAGCCTTTTCAAGTTTTATATTCAATGTTATGCTTTTCAAGTTAATAGACTATATGGTTAAAATTCACAAAAGCTATATCAAGAAATGTGAATGATTTCTTTCCAGTTAAAATGTTTTGACAGAGATAATTACTTGAGCAGGAGAAACTTGATTCAGAAAAAATTATTATTTCACATAAGCTAAAGAAATCCTATTGCTCTTATAGTCTCTAGGAAAGAAGTTGTTCAACATACATAAACACTTCCAACATGGATGTTCTAAAATAATTTATTTGACAAATACAGCTGTTTCAGTGATTTTTCCTAAGGTTTGTTATGTTATGTTTCTGATGGTTTCTAAAGGTATGTTATGTTTCTATAACAAAGTAGGTGTTTCTTTTTTCAATAATATAGTATGGCTACCTATTTCACAGTCTAATGATACTCGTTTTCACTATATAAACTCAATTTTCATGGAAACAAGAATGACAAGTTCTTGGAAAAGCTAAAGAATAGAGTTTAGCATAACTGTGATCAAAACGGGGTCTTTTGAAGCACTGTGGCTAAACTATAATTATACAATTAAAATATGGAAAGAAAATGGTAACATTTTATATTATCAAATGCTGTTTTCATTTGGCAGTATTCATTATATGTGGTTTCAAACTTTCCAGTTTTTATTGCTCTAATTTGTTCTACAGATGTTCTTTTTAAAATATGAAAGAGGGTTGGAAATTCGATGGATTTTGAATACCAGTAAAATAGTTTCATGTTTTGATGAGTAGGTTCTGGACATAGATAGTGGTCAAAGTTGTGAAACAATGTAAACATAGTTAATGTCACTTAATTGTATATATGAAAGTGATTAAAATAGTGAATTTTGTTATGTGTATTTTAGCCCAATAAAAACAGCAACATTTTACCATAAAAATGAACCAAGTAGCTCAATGGTTAAAATATGAGCTCTCACATTAGATTAGCCAGGCTCAAATCACTTCTAAACTATTAACTAGTTTAGTAAACTTAGCCAAGTTAATCATCCTGACCTCATTTTCTTTAACCCTGAAGTGAGCTTGATGTGTATATCTAATTCAAATAATATTTGTGAGAATTAGATTATATAAAAACGTTCTCAGTTCATAGTAAGTAGCATATATGAAGTGATTAAAAATCCTAAACTTTCAACTGTGATTCCTGTAGTGCAGGATTTGTTAATAAACTATAATTTTACAATATGCTTTGTCAATTCTATTTTTATTTTCCAGTGATTAAATTATCATTTCTGTGAGAGTTAGGAACTACTGTAATATTTCAATAATGTTCTTAGGACTACCTACTCCTTGCAGATACTTTTTACACAGTCATGAAATTAGAAGTGGTTCAAGGTTATAGAAGGTCCCTAAGTAAAGGCTAGTTTATGTCAAAATATATAGAAGTACACTGATATGAAACATTCAGTATGGCATGGCCCAAGATACTAGGTTTTTAAGCAAAAAGACTATATATACACAACAATATAGGTCCCACAATTACACTGAGGTATATCTATGTACACTTTTGTTCTAAGGTCTGCCCATAAACATATATGACCATTGTATTTCATTGATATTTAATAGTAAACTATTTTAGAATCTCACTGGACAAATATGTTCTGCAATACTCATGTCTACCAATTTCACCATTTGTGTTCTGAAGAAAGTTCTGAAAGAAAAGTGAATACTCAAAAGCCTTTTGCCACTATTGTATTTTGTTTATAATTTCTATTTTGCTGCTGCAAGAAATATCAATTGGTCAATAGTTAAAAACAAAGAGAAGACATCTGTCAACACAATAAAAAGTACAAAAGTATGTACTTTTGTACATACAAAAAGTATGTTAAGTATTAACTCATTATATATACATGAAGTATAAATTATTATAAAATATGTAATTACCCCATATTTGGTAGATTAGTAAGCAAAATAAAATGACTGTGATTTAAACAATAATTGCAGCATCAATTTAAATAATAAATTAATGTATATATTAAACTCTTCGGCAAATAAATGCTCAATATTGATAATGCACTATTTCTTTGAAATATTATGATTTAATTAACAGTAATGAAAATTATTGCTTGGAGACTGCTCTTTTTCCTTTTTTTTTTTCTTTAGATTTTGTGACATTTCCTAGGTTTAATAATAGTCTTTAAAAATCTACACTTAACTATAAATTTTATTTTATTTTATTTTATTTTATTAAGTTTTTATTTAAATTCCAGTTTGTTAAAACAGTGTAATATTAGTTTCAGGTGTAGAATTTAGTGGCCAATCACTTACATACAACATCCAGTGCTCATCACAAGTGCCATTCTTTTTTTTTTTTTTAAAGACTTTATTTATTTGACAGACAGAGATCACAAGTAGGCAGAGAAGCAGGCAGAAAGAGAGAGAGGAAGAAGTAGGCTCCCTGCTGAGCAGAGAGCCCAATGCGGGACTTGATCCCAGGACCCTGAAATCATGACCTGAGCCGAAGGCAGAGGCTTTAACCCACTGAGCCACCCAGGTGCCCCACAAGTGCCCTTCTTAATACCCATCCCTCTGCCCACCTCCCCTCTGGTAACCATCAGTTTGTTCTCTATAATTAAGACACTATTTCTTGGTCTGCCTCTCCCTTTTCTCCCCCCATGTGTTCATCTCTTTTGCTTCTTTAATTCCAAATATGAGTGAAATCTTGTGGTATTTGTCTTTCTCTGACTGACTTATTTCCTGAAGGATAATACTCTCTGGCTCCATCCATCATTGTCAATGGCAAGATTTTATTCTTTTTTTTTTTAATGACTGAATAATATTATACAACAAAATAAATACTAAATAATAAATAACCATATATGCAAACATTTTGTGTGTTTGTGTATATACACGATCATATACAGTCAAATCCCATTATTCACAGTAGACATAATTTATAATATCAACACAAACACTGATTTTGCAAATACTAAATCATTGCTCCTAAGGAAAATATAGGATTTGAACCTCTGATAACTTTTTGTCAACTGGTCAATACATAGACTTAGTCCACATATGTTTCTGTTTAAAGACACCTTATTTAAAATAAACTAATGATTCATTAACATTGGACTAATTGCCAACAGCACTTTAATTCATGCCTAAGCATATATTTTATCAAAGATCCTCGCACTCTTCTTGTTCTTAGGAGCCTTTTATAACACTTCAGAACTAGTCATGGTGGCCATTTTAATTAAAGAGTGAAACAACCAATGCCACCACCACTAACAACAAACTTCAAAAGAATGCAAATATGTAGCACTACATAAAGAACACTCTTATATGAGATCCGAAATAAGAAGGCAGATTTACCCTTAGCTGGGAATGCTCATGCACGTGGCTGACTCAAGTTTTTACCTCACTGCATATATTCACAAATGAATGACCATGTACATGCCAAATATCAACTTTGGAGTTACAATAAATAAACAAAATAAATAAAATTTTGTGAGGTGGAGAACTCACAACTATGGAATTTACAAATAATGAGGATTGACTGTACAAACAATGTGTGTATAGAGATTTTACTTCACATGGTAGAATAATTTGACCATCAATTATCAACATAACAATGCAATACACTTTCCAGAAATGAGATACAGTACATTTCTATAAGGCTGTTGTTCTTTGCTAAAACAAATGTAATTAATGACATAAAAAAGATTTGGGGAAAATTCCAGATATTTAGTAGCCAAGAGAAATTCTTGGCTTTATATACCTTTAATTTACTTTTAAATGTGATGCCTTTTTCTAAGTTTTATTGAAGAGACTAGTCTTATAATCATTTAAGCTGACTTTTGAAAAACTTTAAATACTTCAACACAAGAAAGTCATTTAAACATTTCATTTCCCAGGGGAGGAAGACTCATCAGTTAGTGGAAAAGAAGCTTTGATATCTAGTGTCAGATACCCTGAAAAAGAGAGGAATCTTAAATTAAATGTAACAATATGTTCATAGAACATTTATCCTTTTTAGTAACAAAAAAACATAATTCAACCAGATGTATTAGTTAATAAAACTGATAAACATCATTGAGTAGAATGACTCGACTAAAATCTAGTTTCTCACTTTGTCTTTTTGTTAACACATTCAACTGGGTGGGAGAAAAATGTATTTCTAATAAACAACACTTTGATAATTTCAAAACACTTGCCTTATATAAATATGTCTAAGGTACAACTTAATAAGGAGAATTGTTAGAAAGGCTCATGGCAAGAATTCTAATTATCTTAAAGCATGCTACTCTTAAAACAAATGTGGAAATATGAGACAATTATTGATATGTTTTCACATAAAATACATAGATGCCTTATCCACTAAATGGAATAATCATATTAATTCTATTTTTGTAATCAGATTGTATAAATACACAAATGATAAGAAAACTTTGGCAGATCTGAAAAATAACTAATTCAACATTAACTAAAACAAGCTAAGATTAATATACTGAGTAAATAATTTAGATCAAGTGACAAGGATCAGTAATAGACATTTGCTTTTAATTATACATCACTTTTGAAGAATTGAACTTATTTTAAAAAGAGCACATATATTTTATAATAAGATATTTATAGATATTAATTAAAAGAGGATATAAAGAAAATATAGAAAACATAAAAGTTTTTGAAGTCTAATGCATTTACTAAGTGATAGTTAAAATGTTGACTATTAACAAACCAAAATGAAAACTACAGGGGTGCCTGGTGGCACAGTTAATTAAGTATCTGCCTTCCCCCTAGGTCATGATTTCAGGGTCCTGGGATAGAGCCCGACATTGGGCTCCCTGCTGAGCGGGAGTCTGTTTCTTCCTCTTCCTCTGCCCCTCCCCCATCCATTCTCTCTCTCTCTTCCTCTCAAATAAAATAAATAAAACCTTTAAAAAAACATGAAAACTACAGTGTAAAGTTTTCTGCCATTTCAATTCCATATCCAAAATGTCATAACACTTACTCACTTAAAATGAAAACATCCATAGATCTATTTCTAATTCTCTAATTTTCATGAGAAAGAGCTTTATAATAAGATATTTATACATATATATATATATAAGAATTTTTGTCATTTCACAGCACTTTTTTTGGAGCACTTTTTGGTAAGAAGCCAGTTTATCAAGCAGTTTGACAATGATTTCATGGACTGGTTATGGTAAAATCAACACATTTCACAGTATGGTACAAATTAATGAAAACAACTGCAAAAATATGAATGATGTCAAATGCCTTTTAGATGTTTCTAATGAACAAAATAAAACTATCTAAATATGAACTTGACATTTCTTGTTTTATTTCTCAAGGTTATACAAAACTATAGCAAGTATATATGAATAAATTATTTGAATATACACTAAATTTTTAAAATGCTATTTTCTTGATAAGAATAGATTATTTTTAGATATATCGTATATCTGTATTTCTTTTTTTCTTTTTTAAGATTTTATTTATTTATTTGACAGACAGAGATCACAAGTAGGCAGAGAGGCAGGCAGAGAGAAAGGAGGGGGGAAGCAGGCTCCCTGCTGAGCAGAGAGCCCAATGTGGGGCTTGACCCCAGAACCCTGAGATCATGACCTGAGCTGAAGGCAGAGGCTTTAACCCACTGAGCCACCCATGCGCCCCGTGTATCTGTATTTCTAAAAGATGCTGTGTAATTGCTGCTTTTCATTTTTTCTCAATATATTTGAATCTAAGTTTACTTTGACATTATGAACTTATTTCTATTTAAAACACAAAGTAATGGGCGCCTGGGTGGCTCAGTGGATTAAGCCGCTGCCTTCGGCTCAGGTCATGATCTCAGGGTCCTGGGATCGAGTCCCGCATCGGGCTCTCTGCTTAGCGGGGTGCCTGCTTCCCTCTCTCTCTCTCTCTGCCTGGCTCTCCGTCTACTTGTGATCTCTCTCTGTCAAATAAATAAATAAAATCCTTAAAAAAAAAAAACACACAAAGTAATAAACAAAATCCAAAAACTGAAAACAATAAAACATACTTCTTAATATTGTGTTTAGTTATAATTTCAAAGTACAATTAATAACACGACTTTTAGGCATGCCTAAATGACGCAATTGGTTAAGCATCTGTGGTTTTGGCTGGGGTCCTGATCTCAGAGACACATATGGGGCTTGACACTCAGTGTGGTCTGCTTGAGAATCTTTCTCCCTCTCCCTCTGCTCCTCAGCACCAAAATAAACAAATAAATAAATAACAAAACTTTTATAAATAACAGAATAGAAACATATAAAATATTATTCAGCTAAGTAGTTAATAATGGAACCAATGCAATGGTATGGCTGGCTCAAATTCAGTAATAAAAAAGAATGAAGGACTGATATATAATACACCTGAAGAAAAATCATTAAATATTATGCTAAATGAAAGAAGCAAATGGGAGAAAAAAAAAAGACCACATATTTTAAGATTCCATTCTGAAATGTCTAGAATAGGCAAATCTATAGAGACAGAAAGTAGACTATGGTTTGCCTAGGATTGGGGCAGGAATGAATAAGAAAGGTAGGGGTGTAATGCTAATAGGTATGGTGTTTCTTTGGGGGAGAGATGAAAATTTTAAAGTTCTGAAAGTTGTGAAACTTTGTGAATGTACTAAAAAATATTTATCTTACATTTTTAAGTAGGCGAAGTGTATTATTAAATCATACCTTAACAGAGCTATTTATTTATTTATTTGTTTTAAAATTTAATTTAATTTTATTTTTTCAGGGTTCTAAAATTCATTGTTTATGCACCACACCCAGTGCTCCATGCAATACCCATCACCAGGCTCACCCAACCCCCCACTTCCCTCCCGTTAAAAACCCTGTTTGTTTCTCAGAATCTACAGTCTCTCATGGTTTGTCTCCCCATCCGATGAAGCTAAGGTACAGAGTTTTATTATTTTTTAAGATTTTATTTATTTATTTGAGATAGAAAGACAGCAGTTGAGAGAGCAGGAGCAGGAGAGCAGAGGGAGAGGGAGAAGTCTGAGCAGGGAGCCCCAGACAGGACTGGATTTCAGGGCACTGGGATCACGACCTGAGCCAAAGGTGGACGCTTAACCTAGTGATCCACCTAGACGCCACAAGGTGCAGAATTTTAGTCTGTCAAAGAATGCTAAAATAGATGCGCCTGGGTGGTGTCATCAGTTAAGCCTTCAATTCCTGGGTTGGCACAGGTCCTGATTCCAGCCCCTTGGCAGACTCTGTGCTTAGCGCAGAGTGTGCATAAGACTCTCTCTCTCTCCTCTAGCCCCTCCCCCTGCTCTATCTCTCCAAAATAAATAAATCTTTTTTTTTTTTTAAGAATGCTGAAATAAATTTGCTAATAAATAAAAATACAGAGGATAAGGTGCCTGGGTGGCTCAGTGGGTTGAGCCTCTGCCTTCAGCTCAGGTCATGATCTCAGGGTCCTGGAATCGAGTTCCATGTTGGACTCTCTGCTCCATGGGGAGCCTGCTTCTCCCTCTCTCTGCCTGCCTTTCTGCCTACTTGTGATCTCTCTCTGTCAAATAAATAAATAAAATCTTTAAAAAAAATACAGAGGATAAAATTTTAATCTTTGGGGTTAATTTTCAACTCAGAAAATTTTCACAAGTTTATTTGTAATTTGACAGTGGTCTCTAGTCAAATAGCAAGTAACAAAGTCAAACATAGGTGTCTTGTCCTAGAAAATTTAGTAGTAATCACATTATAACTTATCAAACATGTTTCCAGTAAGGTATGTAAGAACCTGTTTACTCTGTGTATCAAAGCTTCCAATATTATTTTTTTCTTAACAACTGTAAAAAAAAATATGAACCACAGATAATAAGTAAAAACCGAGGAGTAGAAGTTAATTGTTTACATTATTACTGAAGACATTTCTGCACATTTCTTATTTTGAAGTTGAAAATTTTTTCTTAACACCTCCTTTGCCCTATTTGTGACCATATATAATCTCAAAAGATTGTTGTTGATCATACGCACACACACTCACTCCACCAGTTTCATTTTGTTTTACATATGATCATCTACACAGGTGCAGCAGTAAATGATAATCAAGACAAAGAAACCATGTTGAACACATTAAGGCAGGTGAGTTAACTTGAACGTAAATTTTTGTAAGGAATGGGATTGGACATTCAAAAGACTCTTAGTTGTTTTTCCATCTTGTCACTATAAAACTAAAGTCAAGAATCTATTCACAGCTTCTACAGTCACAATATAAAGAATTTCCTCTTCAGGGTTCAGATACCATTTTCACTTGTCAAAGACATACATTTTGCCTGTAGCTTATAATAGAGCCTCCAGGCAAACCTCCAAGTAAAGAACAATTCACCTGCTGAATGATACAATTAAATAATAATGATTAATTTATTACAGTAACCAACTATCAAAAATTGAAAAAAAATCTCTATGGGGTATAAAAAAAATTTCATAAGGACTTAATATTATTCCTGATAATAAGATACATGGTGAAAAGCATTCACAAGGGCAAATTAGTAAGCTCCTTCTATTTTATTTAACTTATATTATAAATAAGTCCACCAGCAGTGCAAAAACTTAGTTAACATTTTAACACATTCTGCTTTGTTTCTTATTCAGATATAAATCAAGGGCATAAAATTTTCCTCCCCCAAATATTTTATGCTTTGCTATGAATGGTCAAGTCTTACTTGTCACTATCTCTTTCTTTAAAAAAAATTATTTTTTTAAGTTAACATATAATGTATTATTTGTTTCAGAAGTGCAGGTCTGTGATTCATCAGTCTTACACAATTCACAGCACTCACCACAGCACATAGCCTCCTCAATGTCCATCACCCAGTCACCCCATCCCACCCCCAACCCTTGAGCAACTTTCAGTTTGTTTCCTGAGATTAAGAGTCTCTTATGGACTATCTCTTTCATATTACAGGGAAGATGGCATTTAATTTTAGGTGAAGATTACTATCACTTTCATTGAAATGCAAAATCCATCCTATTACCTTGGATATATAAAGTACTTATTTGTTGTGATTGTTGATAGTACATGCTTAACCACCTGTGCTAATTATAACACACCCAAAGTTATTAATTTCCCTTTCCTAGAGAAAACTACGGTGTATGTATGTAACTGAGAACTAGGAAGTATGTAATTGTATGTATATATTACACATAAATATATTATCAGATTAGCTAAGCTCATAAGGACATATTAGTAGATCCATATCCATGCACAAGTCTTTTCCACTTGTTTAAAATAGCAAAATGTAAAACAATCATTAACAGAACTTAAAAAAAAATAGCTACTTCAGAGCCTATTAAAGTCAGAAGCAAAAGCACCTGTATTAAAAAAGATATATAGAATCAAACAAATATCCAAAAATTATTGAACTGAATATAATATTATTCAAGGGTTTAAACTTCACTATGTATCTTGAAAATTATGTTTTATCTGATTTACTCTAAGACCTAATTAGTATTGATGTCACACATTTTGTCACAATTATAATTCTTTTGTATTCAATATAATTTTTCAATTTAATCTTAGTATACATTAGTAACTGCAGTTTATCTGAATCATAAATAAGTATTAGAAACTTGAGGGGTGCCTAGGTAGCTCAGTGGGTTAAAGCCTCTGTCTTCGGCTCAGGTCATGTTCCCAGGGTCCTGGGATCAAGTTCCACATCAGGCTCTCTGCTTAGCAGGGAGCCTGCTTCCCCTTCTCTCTCTGCCTGCCTCTCTGCCTACTTGTTATCTCTCTCTCTTTCTGTCAGATAAATAAATAAATAAAATATTTAAAAAGTAGAAACTTGAAAGTTTAGTGTAACTAATGGTTTTATGAGATAACCAATGAAGTATTATTTTTAAAATGAAATGTAGGTTTTCAACTCCTACACTGATTAAATCAGTTCAAAAGAATACAGATATTAATTTATTGACCTTTTGACAAGAACGACAACAACAAAATATTGTGTATATCTGGTTTGTCCAAAGATTCAAGTTAATTACATGAACTTAGATGTTTAAATAAAAATGTATCTGATCTCTCAATTTCTGTCAGGGTGATTTTGTTTTAAAGTTTAGTATAAATATTAGCAAAATCTTAGAATCAGAACTCTGATTAGTGCTTGTTCCTCCAAAGAAACACCAATTAAACAATGATATATGGACCAAAATACCTTTATAAGATATCCAAAATCCAGCCAAGATCTTGCATTTGGCAGACGACCTTAAAATTACTTAAATACAATTTATAAAACTCTAAAAACAAGACTCGCCTACAAAATAGAAGCAATACATATCAAAATCCTTTATTTAATTATGGAACAAGCAATAGTTTAAGTTTAGTCTAAGGAAGAATTAGAAAAACAGATATTAATGGACTCCGCCAGTCAAACTAGTGTTAAAATTAATTTATTTACATATACAAAACTGGTTAATATCTTTCAGGGCAATAATGCCAGTATTTTTGTGTTATCATTTTTTTTTAAAGATTTTATTTATTTATTTGACACACAGAGAGAGATCACAAGTAGGCAGAGAGTCAGGCAGAGAGAGAGGAGGAAGCAGGCTCCCTGTGGAGCAGAGAGCCCGATGCGGGGCTCGATCCCAGGACCCTGAGATCATGACCTGAGCCGAAGGCAGAGGCTTTAACCCACTGAGCCACCCAGGCGCCCCGTGTTATCATTTTTGTCAGACAGAAATCTACAGAGCGACATTTGCGCTATAATTAAATAATAAATTCCAAAGTCAGACACAGGTAAATATTCCTAGAGGCTTAAGTATTCCTTGGGAAAACATTATATGAGGGATTATGGTACTTAAAGGATATATATATTCAATTTTATTTCTAAGTTTGAATAATTTTCTTAAAAAATATAAAAGAAAAATACATTACTTAGTCTAATGAAATAATAGGTGATACATAGAATTAAATTTTTATACCATTGCTGAATTTAATATTTCTTGACATGTTCCATAAGAGTCTTCTTATTTAAGAGAAACAATTTTGGAAGATGTAAGAAAAACAATAATTGTAAGAAAATTATTACACTGTAAATATATTTGGGATAGCCAAAATTTAGATCAATTATAAAAATTCCCATATATATTGGCTTATGGTTTGTTCATAAAAGATACGTGTGTACATAAATTACCCTCCCCCAGAAAATAAGAGTAATACTGGAAAATGTATGAAGAAAAAGTTTTTAGACTTGGACAACAGGCAGAGCAAGGCTGTGATCTCTGCAAGAAATTAGATTAAGTAAGCCCTGTGATTAACCTAGCTTACAGCTAAGCAATTTCCAGGTCATATTAGAAGGTGAGGAAAACTAACCAACAACAGTGATCTCCTGAGTTGAGAAGAGGGAGGTGATGTATGTCTAGTGTTTGTGTGACAGAATATCAGAGAAGAGAAGAGACACAGAGACAAGTCTACAAAGACTAGTTGTTGGGCCTCCTTGAATCTTTTGCACTGGGTTCATTTGTGCGGAGTAGAGAACTCTATGATGATGGTAAAAGAACCACTAGTAAGCAGCTGGCCACATAATTTCCAGACATCATAGCTGGCTTGGAATAGTTCAGTTTCAGTCAGTGGAAGGTGAGAGACACTGTAACATATAAAGCTTTGAAAAGTATCCAGAAGAGTAAATTTAAATAAGAGGACTAAACTAGGCCTAGAATAAAGTAGACTCACCGTAAGGAAGCTTAGAAACAAGTCATGAAAATATTAAACATATCCCAAGTAACTGATCTTCATACTAGAACAAAATCAACATTCTAGAAATATACAAAATGCAGACCTCAACAATGTAAGTTCACTTCATCAAAATTTATTCTATTCTTCAAAAAACAGTATTAACAAAACAAAGGACAGACTAGACACTGAGAGAAAATACTTGAAAAATATATACTTGATAATAAGCATATGAATAATATATAAGAAACTCTTAAAATTCAGTTACTGCCAAACTTTAAATAAATAAATTGGCAAAATATTTGAAAAGACTCCGAAAATGATATAGATAGATGACAACCAAGTATAGAAAAAATATACTAAACACATTAGTCTCTGGGGAAATGCAACTTAGCCATAGTGAGATACAATGGCATACCCAATAAAATAGATAAAAATTTAAAATCTGTAAATAAAAAATAAGGCATTGAGAGCTAGAAAACATAATCTTAATGGAATAGAGCTATATCTTGCCCACAGTTCACCAGACACTCTCAGTAAGAATCCTTAACGCAAATATGGTGTGAAACCAAAGCAAGGTCTGTTTTATTTCTAAACACAACACAAGTCACTATGGCAAACTTTTGAGATTTTCAAGGAAAAAGGAAAATACACTCTTCTTGTAACAAACTCAGAGTACTTTGTCCTAGTCTGGAAATCACTTCAAAAAAAACTATGTGCAAATCATAGAAAGGAAGAAAAACTGCTATAATTTAGCTGATATCATTATCTAACTTGTAAACACAAAATAATCAATAGCTTGTCTATTGATTATGCTACATGAGTTCCTTAACTGCCCAAGAACAATTCAATAATACAAATAACAAGTGTGAAAAAAAAAAAACAAGAAATCATTAGATTTATTTAAGTGATACCTTACTGAAGAATGAAAGAAAAGCTTGAAAATGTAGACTGATAGATCATGTTTCCATGGCATATATAATATTTGAAAATTGTCAGTTTGGCTCAAATTCAAAATATAACAAAATTGCCACCAGTTAAAAAATTCTAAAACAACTGTTTTGGGGACAGATTATAGCATTGTAAAATTCATCTGGAAGAGAAAATATGAGTGTCCTCAGTGTAAAATGGCATATCATGCCATGAGATTTAATGCCATAGAGAACAGCAGATAATGAGACTAGATCCCTGAGATAAGCTGGTACTAAAAGGTTGGTTAGAGTAGGAAGAGCCATTAAATAAGATTGGAGTGAAGCTTCCAATAAAATGGAGGAGGGCAGAAATCTGTAGTACCACAGAAGTCAACCAAACGTGTTTTTAAAGGGTGAGAGACGTCAGTTGTGTTCATTCCCAGTTAATTAAGATGAGAAGTGCAAAGCGAATTGTTATGCGCAATCGTAGATTTTTAAAAAAGAAACTAAGTGAAATGTAAGTACCAGAGACCAAACTGTTGTAAATCAAGAATAGGTGAGCATATCGAAGAACTAAATGTTAAACAACATTGAAATTTGTCTGGAAAGAAAAAAAAAAAAGGCAAACAAAACAGATACAGATGGAGGGGTCCACAGGTTACTGAAGCTTCTTTTTAATTGGAAGTGTTAGTTTGCTATAGAAGGTAGGTGTTTTATAACTTACTGAAGCTGATTCAGTGAAAGACAAATGTTTTATGAATGTTGAGGCCCTGCAGTGGGTGTATGAAGAAGCAATAAAGCCCTCTTTGGATATCTTTGAAGTAAAGATATTAATTGAACTTATAAATTATTGTGGTGGGCATGTTTAGTCCAAAATCATGGGGTGCCTGGGTGGCTCAGCGGATTAAAACCTCTGCTTCACTCAGGTCATGATCTCAGGGTCCTGGGATCAAGCCCCACATCAGGCTTTCTGCTCAGCAGGGAGCCTGCTTCCTCCTCTCTCTCTCTGCCTGCCTCTCTGCCTACTTGTGATCTCTGTCCGTCAAATAAATAAATAAATAATCTTTTTAAAAAAAGAATATCTATAAACAAACAAAAAATACAAAATCACCATGAATGGTAACAAGAGTCAGGGTTGGGGGGTGAAGGGTAGGGGAGGAAATCTTGAGCCAAGAGGCAAAAATCAGTTGGGGGAGGGTGGCTCACTCAGTTAAATGTCTGCCTTTAGTTTAGGTCATGATCCCAGGGACCCGGGATTGAGCCCCGTGTCAGGTTCCCTGCTCTAGGCGGGAGTCTCCCTCTCTCTCTGTCCTTCCCTTTACTCCTGCTTGCTCTCTCTCTCTCAAATAAATAAATAAAATCTTAAAAAAAAGGAACAAAAACAGGGGTGCCTGGGTGGCTCAGTGGGTTAAAACCTCTGCCTTCACTCAGGTCATGATCCCAGGGTCCTCGGATCGAGCCCCACATTCGGGCTCTCTGCTCAGCAGGGGGCCTGCTTCCTCCTCTCTCTCTCTGCCTGCTTCTCTGCCTACTTGTGATCTCTATCTGCCAAATAAATAAATAAAATCTTAAAAACAAACAAACAAACAACAGAAAACAACCTCATACACAAAAAGTCAAAAAACTTCAGTTGGGGGAGGAGTGACCCAAATCCTTCATATTGCCAATAAGTCTCAAAATGAGCTATCCTCTTTACTTCTCTTACTTCTCTGATTTTATCTCTCACTCATCTTCCTCATTCTGTTGCAACCACACTACAGACTTTTTCTCTCAAATATCCAGCCATTCTTATTGTCTTTGCTCAAAGGTACCTTCTCCTAAGAGGTACACAGCCTACATTATGTAAAATTTCAAGCCATGCATCTTCAGTGCTAAAATCCTCCATGTCCTATTTTAGTCTTTTGCCCAAATAGTTATCTTCCAACAAATCTACTAATTAAGTTATTATTGTTTATCATCTTTCTCTACCTACTACATTGTAAACTTTGAGAAGATGATAATAATAGGAGTAGCAGTACATAATATATTTAGGTGTCATAAGCATCAAATAAGGGAACAGAAAGGAAGAAAAGTAATTTGGAAATGCCAAGGTGAAATGATTAAAGTAAGTAATCCATCTCCTGCCCCGAAGCATGTGAAAAATGACTAATCAAACAAATCCCACTGGAAGGGGCTGCAGAACCATTGGATGGCATATAGCTCTCAATTGGGTGAAACAGGAAAAGAGAAGATTCAGAAAAGAGGATGAGAATATAGAGGAGCTTGAGAATCACTTATTTTGTATTAAAAAACACAGTCAAATTTTTGTCAGGATGTGAAGTCTCGGGGAAATGGTTCACATCAGGTGCTACACATTGGTATGGGAATGACAGTTACAGGAAAATAGATGACCTGGAAAACAGATCTCTGTTGAAGAACAAAATAAACAGGTAGGTAAGGCAAGATAGCTTGATTGCTGAGGCTTTAATGTAGGCAGGGCAGCTGGTTCAATATGTGGTTTTGAAAACTCTGTTCCCAGCAAAGTTAGTAATATTGGGAATGAACACATACTTTCCTGTTGAGATTAATTTAATTCTTACTTGATGAAGAAGATGTATTTACACATTCAACCAATAGGAGAAGAGTAATACTTTCACAAGTTATCCTTTGTTGGGGAAATTTCTTTGGGCCATTCACATTATAAATTCACAATGTTGTATAACCATAATGGCTGCAAATAAATTATATTTTCTGAGCTATAACATAAAGTTAATTATTTCTAAATTGTGTTGAGGTATATGAGTTTATTCTTTTGTTCAAGGGTGGTTTGAAAATTAGTTTTCGTTACCAAATTTCATATTTAATCTCATTAGAAAATCAATTATAGAATTATAAAGGGCTGAAGACTATGGGCACAGAGTTTTTAAATTTTTATTATTATTATTTTTTTATTTCTTAAGATTTAGTTATTTATTTTAGAGAGAGAGAAAGAGCATGAGTGGGAGAGGTGGGGGAAGAGGGAGAGAGAATCTCAGGCAGACTCTGTGCTGAGTGTGGAGCCCATGACCTGAGCTGAATGAAGCCAAGACTCAGATGCCTAATCAACTGTGCCACTCAGGCACCCCTAGGCAAAGAATTTTTTAAAGGTTAATGGTGAGATCTAATAGATAAAAAGAATAACTAGACAAAGCAAAGGAGTTTATCAAATCATTATCCTCCTGCTCTGTTTTTACATTCCAAGTTAATGAGTATGTTTGTGTGACAAATTTTCCCAGATTCACTTATTGAGAGGGATGCAGTGGTCATGATATTTACAAAATTAATGAATGGACTGTACTCCCACTGACAGAATCACATGAACATTATATTCATATTTCAACTCTGGCTGTTACAAAGGGAGTCTATGGAGTTTCTCTGTGCCTTCATGGACTTCCATAACCTCTATTTTCTTCCACCACTTCTGTATTATCTCCATTGAATGACTGAATAAAACACCATGTGATATTTTCTCCTGCTGCTTCCATTGGTATTGTCATACTAGATAGGAAAACTGATCCAAATCTAAACTGTTAATACCAAATGTTAAGTCCCTATGTAATTTCTTAGCATTAGATCAATTTATGGATGTTCAGTCACACTACAGACTGATGGCCAGTGGCTTAAGTAAGCAATAAAGATTAAATCAACTGATGTCAGTGTGAAGAGATACATTAGGAACCAAGGCAAACTCAGTGGAATTATGGGTTATTGAAATTTGGTATTTATAGATGGAGAAGTTTTGTTTGTTAGAAGCTGGAAGAGACTTGGTCAGCATTAGAAAGAAAAGTTATGGTAATTCACTGCCCCGTATTTTTAAATTAATTTATTTTGAAGGACATTTCAACTGAAGTTAATGGTACCTTGGTTAATGCTTGTGCCCATTTTTAAAATTATCATCTTTTTTGCCTACTACATTCAAAATGTTTAGATTGTAGATATGGCTACTGGTATCTGGATTGAAGTGGAGACAAAATTCATGTTAACAATGTAGTCAGGGAACTGAGTGGTTGCATGCTTTGTGGAACATTAAAATATGTTTGTATTGATTAATTACATAAGATATATTGAGCCACTGGTAAAAGGTAATAGAATGTTTCATATAGGAGGGGAGACAATTTTAGTCTACAAAGTAACTAAGAAATTTGGTGACAAAAGAGTAATAACAAAAAAAAAAGAGTAATAACAAAATAACTGTCATTCTTTACATATGATATGTTCCTTTATATATGAAACTCTAGTTTATTTCAAGTACATAAACATCATTATATATGCACAGTAATTTTATAACAAAAATTATAGTATTCAATTAAGAAATATTAAAAACAAAATATTAATTTATAGCTTTAATGCCATTCAGATGTTAATTATCTCATAACTGACTTAAAGATTTAATGGAATTTTAATCAAGAGGCCCAATAGAATTTTATAAAAATATTGATATTCTGATTCTAAATATATCATGTGAGGGACAATGTAGGCCAGAATAACTAGGCCACTTCTGAACATGATGAACAGGGGGTGGTGATATGTTATTCTAGATATTAGGACTTATTGTGAAACTATAGTAATTAAGATACTATTGTACTACTATTGCAGAAATAGATATATTTCTAGTAGAGCAATATGAAGAGCCCATAAAAATACCCAAGTTTGTTATAATTTTATCTTATGAAATACGTTGCATGCCATATCAGTGTGGAAAGGTAGTTTTCTTTAATGTGTGGAATTTTAAAAAAAGATTCTGTGTGTGAAAAATAAAATATATTAAATAAAATAGATTAAAGCCTTTATGTTGATTAAAAAATCCTTCAAATATATGAATAAAAACATGGTTAATATCAGATAGGGAAGTTTTATTTTAAATTACTAATTAAACGAAGAATGTATGAAAATTTAATTATGTTCAAATCAAGACTTCTTTTCATAAAAAGACACCCTAAGGAAATTTCATAAAAGACATTATAAACTTGGTAAGGATGTTTGCAATTTTAAAAACCAAGAAACAATAATTATTAAGATTATGTAAAGGACTCTTACAATTTCGTAAGAAAATCAGAAGCAATAAAAAAGTAAAGAGAAAATTGTTAAAAAGCATTAACAGACATAACCCATGAGAAAGAATCACATATGGCCAATATATATTTGAAGAGATATTCAATCTGGCTAATGATCAGAGAAATTCAAAACAGTACAATTATCAAATAAAATTTTATACCCATTTAATTGGCAAAAATTAGAAAACCATATGTATTAGCTTCATAATGCTGCTATTTAAAGAAATACCACAAACCTAGTAACTTAACATGTGTTTATTAATTTATAGTTCTAGAGTCAGAAGTATGAAATGGGCCTCAGAGGGCTAAATTAAGGTTTTACAGCATTATATATATATATATATTTTTTTTTTTTTTCTGGCGTTTCTATACAGTTTCTAGAAGTTACTTGTACTTCTTTGCTCCTTGGCTCCCTTTACATTGAAAGACAGCAGTGTTCCTTGAGTCTTTCTCATGGCATCACTCTGACCCTGACTTTCTTGCCTACTTTTTCAACATATAAAGGGACCATGTGATTACACTGAATTGCAGGTAGTTGTAGGCAATGTATACCACCAATATACATTATAGATAATTCAGAAAAATCTCTTTATGTTAAGGTCAGTGAGTAGTTTTATCTTCATTCCACTCACAATCCTACATCTCCCCCATTGTTTTGCCATGTAACAGAACACGTGCACAAGTTCTGCGGATTAAAATAAGGACAACTTTGGAGGGTCGTTGTTCTGCCTATCACAGCACCCAATAACAAGTATGAAAGAAGATGAGAATTCATAGTCTCTTTTATTCATTGCTGGCTGAGTGTCAAGTGACAAAAACCATTTTATTAGGATGGCAAGAATTGGATAACAAATAGCTTCATTATTTTAATAGTTTAACAAGCTAACAAGTTTGTTTCTTGATCAACAAAATATCCACTGTAGGTCATAGTTTGCTAAAGGCCTGTCCTAGAATAATCCCCTCAAATCTTGCAGAAGGTATTGCTGGATTAGTTAGTTGATAAGTAAATGGTTTTGATATAGGACTAATATGCATTACTCAAATTGTTACAATTGAAATGGTTTAACAAAAATGTGAGAAAATGAGACTTAAATCATGGTCTAAATTTTATAAACCCATATTGTAATTTATAGTGACATGGAAATAATTTAACACATGCTTATGTGTGAATATGTGTTATTATAGGTCTTCATGACGTCCATCTACTAGTTTTTTATTGGCTGTGCAGCATTATCCAAACCATTCTAGAGGAATTGTGAACAAAACACACCTTACTCTATTTTCTAATGCTAATTTTATATAAATGCATAAACATTCTACATGTGGTCAGTCATGCTTTTCACTTTATTTTGAACGTTCTACTTATTTTATTTATTATTTTGGTTGTGTTTTTATATTGCTTTATCCTTCTGTTTAGTCTTTACTTATTTATTTTATTTAATATTTAGCAAATCCACCAATTCTGTGGGAATTCTCTCTTAATTGTCTAAAACACTTCAGCAAACTTACCAGGGAAATAATACATAAACAGTACATAATAATACATAATGGAAAATGTGTTTTTGGAAGCAGTAAAGCTTATCTATCTATCCCTGTATATATCTTGAATTGTATCCTTAAATATCCTCATAAATATTTATAAATTTATAATGTTTATAAATTTTATATGTATATTTTTAATAAATTATAAATCTATATAATTTTAATAAAATTTATAAAATATAAAAATTATAGAATTATAAATTTTATATAATTTATAAATTATAAAAATTTATAAAATTATAAATTTTATAAAATTTATGTTTATAAATTATAAATATGTATAAATTTATAAAATAAATTTATATATTTCCATTAATTTATTTATAAATTTATAAAATAAATTTATAAATATATAAATGGAAGCAAAGCTTATCTATCTATAAATTTATAAAATTTATAAATCTAATTTACTAGATTTATAAATCTATTATTAGATTTATAAAATAAATTTATATATTTCCATTTATATATTTATAAATTTATCTTATAAACATATAAATATATAAATGGAATCAGTAAAGCTTATCTATCTATCCCTGTATATATCCTGAATTGTATCCTTAAATTTCCTCAATTTAGGGATAAATATAGTTCCTTTATGGTGCTAATACCTCATCATCAGGTTATTTATGGTAACTACTAAGTAATGGTTTTCTATTTTTGCTGCATATCATAAATTGTTAAAGAAATATATATTATAAAAAACAAGGTACTCAGGTATTTTATCCTAGTTTTCTCTATTCTAATGATGGCTATTTTATTCCATTTTAAAAAATTTAGGACACAGTACATTAAACTGATTATGTGATTGAAAAGTTAAATGTAACCCTCAGTTTGAAAATCACTGTTACAGCACGTAATGATATAGAGTTAGTGGTAAAAAGTCTTTTTCACATACTACCCATTACATAATTTAGTTACATGCCATGTGCTTATATTTTTAAAATTAAAATTAAAATTTTAGTTAAATTAAATAAATTAAAATTAAATTTATTAAAAAATTAAGATATTAAGACAAAGAAAATTGAAAGGCTTTGACTTAATTCAGAAAATCCTGGGATTAGTCAGACAGATGACATCTTCTATTCTGTTTTGAAGATAAATTCCCAATTATTTTAATTATAGAGAACAAAATGATGGTTACCAGAGGGGAGGTGGGTAGGTGGATGGGTGAAATAGGTGATGGGGATTAAAGAGTGCACTTATCATGATGTGAACTGAGTAATGTATAGCATTGTTGAAACACTATGGTATATCTGAAACTAATATAACACTGTTAACCATATTAAATTAAAACTAAAAAAATAAAAAATAAATGATGTAGTCACTCTGGAAGGTAGCTTGGCAGTTTCTTAGAAAATTAATACTCTTGGGACGCCTGGGTGACTCAGTGGGTTAAAGCCTCTGCCTTCCGCTCAGGTCATGATCCCAGGGTTCTGAGATGGAGTCCCGCATCGGACTCTCTGCTCAGCAGGAAGCCTACTTCCCCCTCTCTCTCTGCCTGCCTCTCTGCCTACTTTTGGTTTCTGTCAAATAAATAAATAAAATCTTAAAAAAAAAGAAAAAGAAAATTAATACTCTTACCATATGATCTAGCAATCCTACTCATACGTATTTACTCAAATGAGTTAAAAACTTATGTCTATATGAACCTGCACATAAATGTTTATGATAGATTTATTCATATGTGCCAAAACTAGACACATTAGTCTTTCAATAGGTGAGTGGATAAACAAATCATGCTGCATTTATACAATGAGATATTATTCACGCAATAAAAATAAATGAGCTAACAAACCAAAAAAGGCAAGGAAGAATCTTAAGTGCATGTTGTTAAGTGAAAGAGACCAGTGTGAAAAGGCTACACACTGTATGATTACAATTATATGATATTCTGGAAAAAGCTAAACTATAGAGACAATAAAATGATCAATGGTTGCCAGAAGTTCCAGGAGTTAGGGTGGAGAGAGGAGATGAATAGGTGGAACACAAGTGATTTTTAGGGCAGTTAAAATATTCTGTATGATATTCTAATGGTAGACGCATGACATGCCTTTGACAAAACCTACAGAACTGTTAGACACAGAGCGAACCCTAATGTAAGTATGGACTTACATTGGTTCATTAATTGTAACAGTTACCATACCGATGCAACACATTAATAAGAGGATGCAAGGAAAGCAAAGGGAAATAGAGTAAATGAGAAGGAGCACTGACTGTACTTCTGTTCAACTTTCCCATAAACCTAAATCTACTCTAAAAAAATAAAGACTATTTGTTTTGTAATATTAAGAATTAAAACCACCTAAATATGTAATTTATGATCCTTTAGTTGAATAGTAAACTGGTAACTATTTCTTTGTATCTAACCATGAGAACTTCCTATAGTATCTTAGGAAAATTACCACCTCAATAGCTAATCTCCTGCAAAGGAGTTTATCCCACCAAAAGCAAAGGTCCAAAATCTAAAATTTTTAGAAGTGATTCTTCTAGTAGATAGGTTATTTGAATGGCACTCACTAATGGCTTCCATGTAGCCATACTTTTGGCTCTGTAACTGTATCCCCTCGGCCTGATCCTGACCTCAGTCCTGTGACTTGCTTTGGTCAGTGGGACAGAATAAATGTAACACACAGCAAGACTTGAAATGGGACTTCCTTATTTCTGGCACTGCAAAAAGATCAAACCCTGACTATTCTACTGGACCATGAAAGACCAAATGGAACAGAGACAAGTGAATCTCAAGCTATTTGAGTCCATTCTATAATAACCAGTCATCTATAATAACCAGGTGACACCAGACACATAAGAAAGGCAAAACTGAGATCAGCTAAGTCTGGCCTCGCTTAGTAGAACCACCCAGCCCATGCGCTCAGATTCACATTTACATTCCACTGAGATTTGAGTGCTCTCTGTTATACAGCATTATTGTATCAGAAAACCTAGTCAACTCGCTGAAAAAAAATATTGTTTCTGTATTTTATCAGAACTGAATCAGAAATTAAGACTTTAGGAACTTTCTATGAATTTACAAATTTGAGACTGGATAAATGCAACTCCTTCTAGATCAACTATATATTTCAGACCAAAGTAGAATATAGTTATCTAAACAGTTGGCATAAATTAATAGTTTGTGTAGAAGGACAATATGCCCATATTAATTCCACATGGAGAAAAGAAGACAAAATTACAATAATTAATTTGTTATCCCTGAAGCAGGAAAATATATAAAATGTATATTATAATTCTTTTTTAATAAAGTTTACAAAAAATATAAAAGAAAGTTAAAAATAAAATATTACATTATATGTATTATAGATTGAGTTGTATTCCCTAAAATTCATATGTTGAACCCTAATCCTCAACATGTCATATTGCAGCTAGGGCCTATGAGGAGGTGAAAAAGGTCTAATGAGCTCATAATTGTGAGGGCTTAACCTATTAAGGTTATTGTCCTTATAAGAGGTGGAGGAGACACTAGAGTTTTCTTTCCCTCCTCCATGTAAAGACACCATGAGAAGACACCTAACTTTCAGTTATCAACCTACAAGAAAGAGAAATCTCACCAGGAACCCAGTTGGCTGACACCTTGGTCTTAGACTTCCAGCTTCCAGAACTGTGAGAAATAAATGTCTGTTGTTTAAGTCACCCAGTATATGATATTTTGTTATGCCAGTCTGAGCAGACTAATATAATACAGAAATAAAATGTGAATGCAAATCTTGGGAATGGGTAAATTCATAGATATTTACATTCACCTTTTTTTTAATTTGTTTTGGATGCCATAGTTTTATTTTTATTTTGTTTTTATTTTGAACTGCAATCATTTTATTCACTGATACAGTGTCCCTAAACATCTTTGGGTTCTTTCCCTTCCTCCAATCCTATCTCGGGTCCTCCAGATCAAAACATTGTGTTTATGTCCTAGAGCAACAACTCATCACACCCTTCTCTTTGGCTCTTTCTCTCCTGGGCTGAAACAGAAAACTTTACTCAAAATAGCAGGCCATACCAGAACAAGAATGTAATGAACATGCTTTTCATAGGCAAAGAGAAATAAGATAATAGGGGAGCCTGGGTGGCTCACTGGGTTAAGCATCTGCCTTCAGCTCAGGTCATGATCTCAGGGTCCTGGGATCAAGCCCCTCATTGGGCTCTCTGCTCAGCAGGGAGCCTGCTTCCCCCTCTCTCTGTGCCTGCCTCTCTTCCTACTTGGGATCTCTCTCTGTCAAATAAATAAATAAAATCTTTTAAAGAAAGAAATAAGATCATAAATGATATGAACATTTGTGTGTCTGTGAAGTATTTTTTTAAATTATTTTTTGTTTTTGTTTTTCTTATTTGAGAAAATTAATGCACCACTTAGTTTGCTGAATGGTAATTTAGTGCATGACCTTTTACAGTTTATTGTATTCTCCTGTTGTTGGACATTGGGCCTGTTTCCTAATTTGGGAATATGCCTGCTATAAATATTCTTATATACAGAGGCTTTAGCAACAATTTTCATTTCTTCTAATTAAATACCTAGGAGTTGAATTGCCACACATTCTTCCAAGAGACTGTACTCATTCTGATAGCCTTACATCCTTTCCTACCTTTTAAGATTATTTTAGTTTTTCTACCAAGTGGTCAACTTTATTTATTTTTGATATTTTCACAGGATATAGAATCCTAGGTAGAATTTTGTTTTGCACTTTAAAAATTCATTAAGTGGAAAGCATTATTTTCTTTTTTTAATTCTTTTTTTTTTAAGTTTTTATTTAAATTCCAGTTAGTTAACATACAGTGTAACATCAGTTTTAGTAGAATTTAGTGATTCATCACTTCCATACAATACCAGTTGTTGGAACACAACCCAGATCCTCACCAATGTGACTGGGGTCCTGTTGAATCCTGTGAGAAAACTCCAGGAGATGAAGGGGAAGAGTCTTGCTGGGCCACAGCCTGGAATAAACATGGGAGGATTCCTGGAGTGTTTTCACGTCCTCCTTTCCATAGATCTGATAAGTATGGAGAATACCGAACTCGCTCTTGTCATTTAAAGCCCAAGAGATGTTGTCATTTAAAGCTAAGAGATAATCACTGTTTGCTTGTCTCACTTGATTGCCTGCACATAAATCACATCTCACATTTAGCCCATGCCCTGCACATAAATTTATATCCTGTTTGTAATTAGATTTTGTGGAAGGTATAAGAGAAGTGATTGTAAAAACTAAAGACGTCTACTGATCATCAGTCGGTAGTCCCCTCATCATTTTGGCTCTGATCACCAGGATCCTCACCTCGAAAAGGTGACAGGTGGCACCTGAACAGGGACCTGAAATCCAAAAACAGTCACGCAGTCATCTGGAGACCCTCACCGAAGGAGGTAAGTGAGAACGATGGGGCAGAATCAAAGTCACGCCCAGACTTTTCTAGCATTAATATAACACCTTTTATCTCAGGGAGGTGCTCGAGTATCCAGATGTCAGTTAAGAACTTGTCTGGATGTTATTTGCCAATATAATCCTTGGCTTCCTGATGAAGGAAACTTGGAAGAGACAAATTGGGAGCGCACATGCCATAATGTGGAAAAGGTTTATAGACAAGGCGAAAAAATTCCTGTGGAATTTTGGGTTACATGGACATTGGTAAAAACGGTAATTTTAATTATTAGAGGGGAATGTTAAGGAAGAGGATCTTAAGGCTGAAACAGCTGCCTCTCTGCATACATATGAGTTAGATGATGAATCAACCCGACAAATTCAATCCGAAAGTAAAAAAAATATTTTTTGGCAAAAAGGACAAACACCATGTTTCTCCTTTGGCCACCTCACTTCCGATTCCCTCCGAGGATGAGGATGAGGAAATAGCAGCAGACTTCTTTGGGGATGAGGGGAATGACACTGGGTTGGATGATAATTTACGCATGTTACAATTAAGACCAACAAAAACTAAAAAACAAAATTCGGTTTCTACTCCGTCTCGCCCTCATGAGCTGCTCTTAGTTTTCCCTGTAACTTTTCATGCTAATGGGCCAAATGCTTAGGATGGGATGCCGATGGAGACTGTAAGAGAATTTTAAAAGGCATGTTCCATGTACGGGCCTACTTCTCCTTATTGTTAGGAATATTTATCCAGTTGGAGCAATAACACCTGCTGGATTCCCTATGATTTTCAACTCATAGCTAAAATGGTATTAATCTCTTCTGAATTTCTACAATGGAAGATGTGGCTTTCTGAGGAGGCACATGAAAAGGTCAGGAGTTTAGGACAGAGAGGGAATGTAGCAGCTGTTACTTATGACATGCTCATGGGAACAGGAGCTTGGATGACTTCTAATCATCAAACTCATAACATCCTTCCTGCAGTCCTTCCCCACATACGTGATGTGGCCTTACAAGCCTGGCAAAAAATTAATTTGGGTACTGATTACACTGCCAGTTATACAAAAATACAACAAGGGCCTAAAGAGCCATATGTTGATTTTATCGACAGGTTAAAAGAATCATTGGAAAAGCAGGTAAGAGGAGAACAAATTCAGGAAATACTCTTAAGACAACTGGCATATGATAATGCTAATGAAGATTGCCAGGTCCTGATTCGACCTCTTAGAGAATCTGGCAATGTCATGGTTTATTTAAAAGCTTGTCATAATGTAGGATCCTTTAAATATCAGGCCCGAGTAACTGCATGAGAAACCATGGCTGTTCAAATACACTGCAGGCAAAATGGACACAAAAAAATAATGCCGTCTCCCTCCCTGTCTGGTCACCCCCTCTCCTACCAACTGCCTGAATAAATCCGAGATTGAATGCCCTAACGTTTGTCCCTGCTGTCGACGAGGCAAACACTGGGCCAAGAAATGTAAGTCTAAAACCAATAAAGATGGAAATCCTTTGAGGAACTCTCATCAGGGAAACTCCCTAAGGGGCCAAACCCAGGCCCCAATAAATGTGGGGCCACGGAACTTCCCTATTCAGTTTGTACCCAAAAGTGACTCTCAGTAATGGACTTAGTCCCTGCTACTCAGGGGGATGCTCTTGATAGCCCTTTCCCTAAGGCTTGTTTTATACATCCATCTCAATATCCTTACAAATTGTCAATAAACCTGTATGGACCTATACCCCCAAATATGGTTGGTTGGTCTCCTGCTTGGATGGAGTAGTTTAACTATGAAAGGAATTACAGTGCATACTGGAGTTAATAGACTCCGATTATGATGGTGAGATTCAAATTATGGTTTCTGTCACTGTTCCTTGGACCTATTCAGCAGGCGAATGAGTTGCCCAACGTTTGTTACTCCCTGTATTATGCCTACTCAGTCTTCAAATTTTAGGGACGGAGGATTCGGTAATATTAATAAAAAGATTCACTTTACTAAGAAACTGTTTGAAGGAAGTCAACCCCAAATGAAGCTTTCTATTATGGGATGAATATTTGAAGGGCTTTTATATTCTGGAGCAGATATCTCTATCATTTCTTGTCAGTGTTGGCCAACGCCAGTGGCCTACAATGCCTGCTGATTATGCCCTTGAGGGTCTTGGCTATGTAACTACTCAACAATTGAGACAAAGCAGTCAACCTCTGCCCTTTAGGGTCCCAGAGGGATTACAAGGTCATATTCAACTTTACATTGCTCCCATACCTGTTAATCTCTGGGGACAAGATTTATTACAATGGGATGCTGAAATTCACATACCTACATCCTCACAAAAAACATGATGAAAAACATAGGGTATATTCCTGGGAAAGGCTTAGGTAAAAACTTACAAGGAGTGCCTGAACCTATAGATCTTAACCCTAATAATACTTGCACTGGGCTGGGTTTTATATAGGGGCCATTGGGGTTGATAAAGCCGCTTCACTAATTCCAATCACCTGGAAAAGTAAGGAGCCTATTTGGACCTCCCAATGGCCTCTCACGTTAGAAAAGCTGAAGGCTCTAAAAGGTTTAATTCAAGAACAATTGGAAAAGGGACATTTTGAGCTTTCTTTTTCTCCTTGGAATTCTCCAATTTTTGTTGTAAAGAAAAGGTCAGGCAAATGGAAATTATTACTAGATCTCCGTAATATTAATGCTGCAATGGTAACTATGGGTGCATTATAACCAGGACTTCCTCATCCCTCTTGTATACCTACTAAATGGTCTTTAGTAGTTTTGGATTTACAAGACTGCTTTTACACTATTCCTATCCACCCCTCAGATAAAGAGAATTTTGCATTTTTCAATTCCAACACTAAATCAACAAGAACCTTTAGAAAGATTTCAATGGAAAGTTCTCCTCAAGGCATGACTAACTCTCCTACGATGTGCCAGTATTTTGTAGGAAAGATTCTTGAGCCCATTCTGACAATTATATCCCATATGTTGTATTATCCATTTACATGGATGATATCTTACTAGCAGCCCCAACCCCAGAGGTCTTACATCAGTTGTTTTCAAATACACAACAATACCTACAATAGGCCAGTCTTATAATAGCTCCCGAAATGGTACAATTTATTCCACCTTTCTCCTATTTAGGTCATATAGAACATACTACCGTTCGTCCTCAGGAGTTTTTCCATTCGTTGAGATATTTTAAATACGCTAAATGATTTTCAGAAATTATTAGGAGATATTAATTGGACCAATGTTGGGTATTCCTACCCATCAACTTACAAATCTATTTGCCACTCTTGAAGGAGACCCTAACTTTGATAGGCCTCGAAGTTTAACACCACAGGCTGAACAGGAACTTGAGTTCCTTGTAGAACATGTTCATCAAGTGTTCTTGCGTCGATATGATCCTATATTACCTTTACTATTATTTCTATTCCCTACTCCCCATTCACCTACAGGGGTGATAGCTCAACAAGACTCTCCTTTAGAATGGATCTACTTGAAACACTGAGCTCCTGAGGTTTTAACTGCATATGTTGACGACCTTGCAGATCTCATTATCCTTGGCCAAACCAGATGTCTTCAAATATTGGGATACGGCCCTCAAGTTATCATTCTTTCCATTTCTATAAAACATTTTTCTTCCCTATTTCCCTTGAATGATCATCTCCTTAACCTACAGCAGGATATTTTGGAACCATTGGAAACCATTACCCTGCAGGTAAATAATGGGATTTCCTAAAAAAGGCATTATTGTAATTTCTAATATCTATAAAACTAGTCCAATTCCAGGTGCTCCTGCATATTATATTCACGGCTCCTCGACTGGAAAAGGAGGCATACACGGACCTGGCTTAAGCCTCTCAATTCAAAGACAGTATGCATCAGCACAACAAACAGAAATATTCATTCTTACTGCTCTGTTAATTCGTATTTCTGCACTTAACATTGTTTCTGATTTTGCTTATGTTGTTGGTCTCTTTCCCACCACTGAAACAGCTCAGCTATCTACAACACAAAAATCCATGTTAAACCTTCTCACAAAACTACAGTCCCTTGAACAATCACGTTCCCATCCTATGTCACCCATATTATTAGCCCACTCTTCTCTCCCAGGACCCATGGTAGAAGGTAACCATCAAGCAGATATCCTGACATGTCCTATTTTCATATCACCAGCAGGTGAACACTCGGTTTTACATACTAATGCTAATCAACTGCACAACCATTACTGCGTTCCACTTCGAAAGGCACATAACATTGTTCAATCCTATCCTATTTGTGTGCCTTTGCACTGTCACCCACTCCCTTCAGGAGCCAATCCTCGTGGCTCACAAGCTAAAGAACTATGGCAAAAGGATGTAACTCATTTCGATCTCTTTTCTTGTCAACCTTATTTACATGCTGTTATTGATACATTTTCGAATTTATTTGGGCAGTTCCTTAATCCTCTGAGTCCTTTACTGCTGTCTGCTCTACTCTGTTGCAATGTTTTACTGTTATGGGGGGGTCCCTACTACCATAAAAACTTATAATGCACCAGCTTACACAAGCCACAAATTTACTGTCTTTTGTCCTGATTGGCAGATTCATCATATTACAGGTATACCTTATAACCCAAAAGGACAAGGTACAGTTGAACGAGATCATCCATACACTAAAACTGCAATTATTAAAAAACAAAAAAGGGGGAACCCCCAAGGATGTTTTAGCACTCTCTTTATTTACTCTTAATTTTTTAAAATTTACCCCAAGGCGACATTCAGACAGCAGCAGAAAAACACTTCTCATAATCACAGCAGTCCCTAGAAGCATCTATTCCTATTTGGTTCAAATCTTTTAATGAATGGCTCCCTGGCTTCCTATTAAGGAAAGGCAGAGGGTCTGTTCTTATGTCCTCAGATTCTGGTGATGGACTCTGGAGCACTATGGTTTCCTCTTTGGCTCATCAGACCCCCGAAAACCAATGACCCTGCAGATAATCACTGCACCCCCAATCTCTGAAAAAGATCCAGAAATACAAGAGTCACAGGAGGTCACTCACAAGATGCATGTGCTGTCCCTTCCTAAGAAGAGACCATATCAGTATAGGGCTGATGCATCCAGACGGGGTCAGATTAAGGACCTATCAGCTAAAAGAGAAGCAGTTTTACGATCTACCCGAAGCCCAAAGGCTCCTGATAACTTGTTTTTGGCTATGGTTGTTCTTCTGACCTGTACATCAGCAGGTACTGTCTCCTCAAACAACGAGTGAACAAATAACAGGCATCTAGCTTGGAACTGGCTCTTACGATGTTGCAATTAAAAAAAACAGAAAAGGGGGAATTGTTGGAACACAACCCAGATCCTCACCAATGTGACTTGAGGTCATGTCGAATCCTGTGAGAAAACTCCAGGAGATGGAGGGCAAGAGTCTTCTTAGGCTGATGCTTGGAATAAACATGGGAGGATCCCTGGAGTGTTTTCACTTCCTCCTTTAGATAGATCTGTTAAGTGTGGAGAATCCTTAGCTTGCTCTTGTCATTTAAAGCTAAGAGATGTTGTCATTTAAAGCTTAAGAGATTATCGTTGTACACTTATCTCACTTGACTGCCTGCATGTAAATCACATCTCACATGTAACCCATGCCCTGCACACAATTTTATATCCTGTTTGTAATCAGATCTTATGGAAGGTATAAAAGAAGTGATTGTAAGAAATAAAGACATCTACTGATCATGAATAGGCAGTCCCCCTATCATTTTGGCTCTGAGCACCAGGATCCCACCCTCGTGAAGGTGACACCCAGTGCTCATCACAAGTGCCCTCCTTAATGCCCATTGCCTACTTAGCCCATCCCCTCACCCACATCCCCACCGACAACCCTCCGTTTGTTAAGTGTAGAACATTCTTCAGACCCATGAATTATTCTTGAATTACAGGGATGATATCAGCTTAAACTCCAAAGCCCCAAAAATAAGACTAAATGAGTCATCATGTAAGGATATCCAAGTGTCTCTACCCCGTGTTCCTAGAAAAGAATGGTAGTATCTTGTAATCCATTGTTTCATGAAGGCCCAAAACACCCCAAACAGACAAATGACAGAAAACGGAAACATCCCAACCTGCATTTCGTTAACGTAGCTGGTTCACAAGGAATTAAGAAATGACCCCTAATTTGGCTGAGCTTAATCTCAGTGCTCTGGGGCAGGTGACAAGAAAAGAAGTGGAGAAACATAGTTGCCAAACTGAGCTTTCTATGACTCCAGGTACAGAGTCACAGAACAGAGGCTGTAATAATCAACATTCAGCATTTCAGTTGGTACTATAATTTAGGGAATAAACCTTCTCAAGGAAAATAGGAAATCAAGGAATGTTCACCCTAAGACCTTGGGAGCTTTCTAAGAAACTTCTAGGAAAATTACCAATATTTTTAATAAACTCATAGACTCACAGGGCCAAATACAACTATACTCATTAAATACAAATCAATTGAAAATACATATATGGTGTTTCCTCTTTGATCAAAAGTCCTAACAATGAAAATCATGATCCTAGAGTTTGGAATGCACAATTAATTGTTTCACCCTCAAGCTGGGAATATTTTTAAAAATAAATATTATAATATAGGTATCAAATTATTACCTCCCCACTTTGTGTTGAAATTTTTTTTATTAAACTGATAAAACTTTGTTTCCATTGTATTCATAATGTTCTGTTATATATAACATTAAAATGTCCATTAAAATAAAAAAATCCTAACAATGCAAAGAGTTATTTTAAAAAATATTACTTCTAGAATAAATGAAACAAGATGGGATTGGGAGGGAGACAAACTATGAGACTCTTAATGCCACAAAACAAACTGAAGGTGGCCGGGGGGGTGGGGAGTAGCGAGAGGGTGGTGAGGTTATGGACATTGGGGAGGGTATGTGCAATGGTGAGTGCTATGAAGTGTGTAAACCTGGAGATTCACAGACCTGTACCCCTGGGGCTAATAATACATTATATTTTTATAAAAAATAAAAAAAAAATCTTTAAGAGTCTGAAAAAGAAATTACTTCTATTATTATAATACATTTTTAAAAACATGTTATGAAATGCAATGCATTATTTTTTTTTAAAGATTTTATTTATTTATTTGACAGAGATCACAAGTAGGCAGAGGCAGACAGAGAGAGAGAGAGGGGGAAGGAGGCTTTCTGCGGAGCAGAGAGCCCGATGTGGGGCTCGATCCCAGGACTCTGGGATCATGACCTGAGCCGAAGGCAGAGGCCTTAACCCACTGAGCCACCCAGGCTCCCCAATGCAATGCATTATTAAAAGTTATCCTTTAAATAGTAATATTTAGATATGATTCAAGCTATTTTTTTAAAATTACCATTGTGTATTATATTTCCAATGATCTTATTTATTTATCCCTTCCTTCTGCTTAGCAAACTTCTGTTAACATTTCTTCTTGAATAGTTACACAGACAATGACTCCTCATTTTATTTGAGAAAATTTTTTATTATTTTCCTCTATAGAAAGGTATTTTCCTAGATATAAAATTTTAGCTTTCTCCTTAACTGTCAGCTCTGTAAAGGTTATTCCATTGTCTCCCTATTTACAATATTTTTATCAGGAATATGTTGTACTTCCTAACCTCTGTATATAATACATCTTTTTCTTTAGGTATATGCAATCGTTTATCTTTGAGTTCTTTAATTTGAATCCAATATGCCAAAGCTTAGGGATTTTTAAAAAAAAAATCCATCCTTCTTTTTGCATGAGGTTCGTATCTGTAATTATGTGTCATTAAGTTTGGAAAATTCTTGTTGCATATTTTTTAGTTATTTATTCTCTCATTTTTTCTATTTCTTTATAGTCTTCTGTGATTCTACTTACATGTATGCAAGATCATTTGTTATTCCACAACTCTTAGATCCTGTTCTCTTTTATTCACTCTTTTCTTCATAGTGTTTGAGTTTGTATAATTCCTACTGACATATATTCACATTTAAGCCAATTTTTTATTTCATTGACTATACTGAGTCTACTCATGAACCTAATATACTTTTACTTGGTATCTTATTTTTAAATTCCTTGCATTCCTTATTAATTTTTATCAACTTTCCAGCTCTCTGCTGGAAGTCATTATGCAAGTCTACCTGATCTTGCATAATGCTTACCTTTTCTAATTAATTTTTTATTTCTTTTGATTTCTTATTTCCTATGTGATAGTCCCAACATCTGTCATATATGAGTCTGATTTTAGTAATTTCTTTTTCTCTACAGACTGTGCTTTTTTTTTTTTTTTTTTTTTTTTTTACTTTTTTGTAGGCCTCAAACTTTGTTGTGTAGGACACTAGATGCTGATACACACACACACACACACACACACACAAACACTATGCTAGGATTTGATCATAACTTCTTTATTCTAGGCCTTTATTTTGTAGGGTTAGGTTAATATAATCTGGCCTGAGATTAAAGTTAATTGCTTCTTTCATTATCTTCTCATTTAAAGTCCAGAGACTTCAAAATTATTATACCATGTCTTATGTTTTAGTTGTGAGTTAATTTTCCTAAAGGAGTCTTCTATTAACATCTCCCTATTTAGGTTTTTCCATTTGTGCTATTCCTAACACAGAATCTGCCCCTTGCACCTTCCAGATATATTCCTCTGATATATTTTCTCAGTACTTTTTAGTATGGTAGTTGGAGCAAATTAAGAGAGTGTTATCTGATGTTCTGATTAAGACTTAATCTTATATAGAACACTGAATCCTGGTCATTGAATGTGTCCTTCTCAGTATTTTTGCTCCTGTTCCTGATAATAATGTTGGCTAGCATATATTCATGCCCATCTCCTTAGATATAGCTTTGTATTTCCCTCTTTTGCCCCCACTGCACAACTTAAGTGTATTCTACCACTGCCCTTACAATTTTTTCTTGTCCTTTCCTCTTTAGAGTAAGCCCTTTCCCTGCCATCTTTTGGAATGTAGGAGAAATAGGTCTGGGTGCATGGTGGACCAGTGACTGCTGTCCCTTTGCCCAAACAGAACTATTGATTCACAAAAAGTTTTCTCAGTGTTCTTGGTGATTTTCCCTATGAACACATAGTGTTTCTTAGGAGTAGATGTAAAAATTTCCATATCTATAATTTCCTAGGGACTTCACACTTTCATGCAAGTCTATAAATATACTTTATTTATTAACAATCTCCATTTTAATCAAATCACTGGCATATATATTTCATGACATTTATCACAGGTAATAAAATGCTTAGGCCCCGTTTTCCCCCACTTTTTTTTGTTTGAATTTCATTCTGGCCTTGTGTTCATAGTTTACTGTTGGGTTCCAGAAAAGCTAATAATTTTCCATTTGTCTAAATTTTCATTTTATAAATCTAGAAATGATATATATGTCAGCTTTCTGGATCTCCCAGCTGGAGTGCAAATTTTGTCATTGTTGACTAAAAGAGGAAAGTTATATCATATCAATGGTTCTTTTAAAAATTTAAAATGTCAAGTCATTCATTTTAAAGTTTCTTACTGTACTTTATTCCAAAGAATGTTTCTCAGTATAATATGACAAAAATATAATATAATTTATCCATTAAGAACAATATGGAGATTCTACTTAATGGATATTATATTTGATGAATCAATTATAGTTACATTTATTTATGATGGGTACAAGCCCAGGCTGAACACTATCAATGCTACTGCTAAATATAGTAATACAAAATCTAGAAAATGCTGTAAGGAGAGGGAAAAAAAAGCTGAATTGAAATGTTTTGAAGACAAGATAAGCTATTCTTATTTGAAGATAGTATGATAAAAAATGATCATTAAAAAATGATCATTTAAAAAATTGACAGTCAATAATCTCAATATTTTCACCTTATATTATATTTGAGGGAGATTAAAACAATAGCATTTCCTATGCATTAACTGTTGTCTCAAAATATAATAAATGTAGGGTCACCTGGGTGGCTCAGTGGGTTAAAGCCTCTGCCTTTGGCTTGGGTCATGATCCCAGGGTTCTGGGATCGAGCCCTGCATTGGGCTCTCTGCTCGGCAGGGAGCCTGCTTCCCTTCCTCTCTCTCTGCCTGCCTCTCTGCCTACTTGTGATCTCTGTCTGTCAAATATATAAATAAAAAATCTTTAAAAAAACAAACAAACAATATAATGCTGAATGCACACACACAAAGGCAGAATGGAATATATAATCCAAATTATGTAAATTAAGATGCATTCATATATTGTATGTATGTGAATGTACTGCAAAGAGTACATTTAAAGTACATTGCAATATTTACCTTTTGGGGTGGTGTAATGAATATGAATTATGACTAAAAAGAATAACAAAAATAAGATAGTGGTATCAAAACTTACTGCAGATCTAGTTATCTCAACATGATTTAATTATTCTAAGGCTAGGTATATAGGTCAATGAAAAAGACAGTAAATAAAAATAATTCACACATGTTAAACTGGATTACAACAAAGTTAACAGTGTATGTCAATGGGGCAAAAACAGCATTTTCAACAAATAATAATGAAACAACTACATATTCATATGGAAAGAAAAAAGTAAACCTTGATCATAATCCCATACCATCCACACGTTCAGTTATGGTGAAGTATAAACTAAAGTACAGAAGCTAAAAGTATAAAATGTTTAGAAAAACCAGAAATATAATTTTCAAATTATTAGATAAAGATGTACTTAAAAAGTCAAAATAATATGAAGTATAAAGAAATTATCAATTGGGCTTCATCAAATCTAAAAAAATCTAAAATATATTCGTCAATGGAATATATTAAAATGCAAAGGCATTCTCGTGCAATGCTCATGAGATGTAGACCATGTGGTCATTCTAGAGTGTAAATTAGCATTCTTGGAGCAAAAAGAGAATAAGTATCCTCCCATATTCTCTTAACTAGACAATGTCTTTTATGCATATATTTCAAAAAAGTTCTTGCAAAACTCATTAAGAATATATTTACAGATATATACATATACTCAAGTACTATTCATTGTAGTAGGAAGCTGGAAGCATTCTGTGTGCTCATAGCTGGGAGATTAGATGGGTAAAATGTGGCATACTGAATAAACAAATGATCAAAGAATATAAATCAGAAGTTAGGAGCAATAGATGAATTTTATTCTAAATGAATATTAAAAACATTACATGAAAACAGATACATTAGAATTGTTATCCGATAGTAGACTAAATAATGGATATGGGATATAAGAATAAAACTGATAAAAAATGAAAAAAGCAAGTGAAAGAACTTGTATATACTAATGATGATATGTTGACATCAACTTAAGAGCTTGAGATACTCAACTCTGCTCATAAAGTTCTCCACCCTAAAATTTTCATAGTATATCTAGCAAAATCCAATTTCTATTTAATGTGTGTTGGTTATATTATCCTTCAAAATGCAATCTAGGGCCTACATAAATGTGTAATGATATGTGTAGGCAATACACACCTAATTTGTGAATTTTTGGGGGGCACTAGTCAGGCACATTTAAATCAGCCTACTTGTTCAGTGAACATCATATTTATCTTTATACACTTTAAATTACTTTCAATAAAGGCAACCAGTTATAAAAATAAACTTGATATATAATATGACAAGCTATACAAAAATTGCAAATAAAAAATATGAATAAATTCATAATCATTAGTTAAATTACAGGAACCTTGGGTGAAAATACATTTTATTATATTCCATCTTGAATTATAGGAATAAACAGCATTGTAAGTAAGAGAAGTATATCTGTAATTATTTTGATATACAATAAACTGGAGCAGGAAGATTTTCTTAACTGCATCTATAAAAGAAAATAAATTTAGATTACCTGAAGTTGCTTTTTTTGTTTTTATTTATTGGATTTAAATTTTAAATGTGTAGAATAAGTAATGCTTCATGTGAACTTGTATAATGGTTAATTAAAATATATAAAATAGAGAATGTTTAGATTATAAGATTTGGGATCTTTATTTTTATTGTAGACATTTACTGTCATAAATTCCCCTATAAGTACTGTTTTAGTGTATCCTTTAAGATTTGGCATGGTGTGTCTTCATTTTGATTTATCTTAAAGTTTTTTCTTGATTCCTTTTTGATGTCTACTTCAACCTGATGGTTACTTAGATATGTGTTATTTAAAATATGTATTTTGTCACTTGAAACATCATGACATTTTAGCCTTTCCCACAAATATGTGCTGATAAAGACACCCTGATTATTAACCCTGGCTTTGTTATCCGTTATTAGATTTACATTCACTTTGCTTCTCTAATACTTAATTCTATCTTCTGGACTCTTTGATTGCCAAGTTCCATCTTCTATAGTCACACTAATAATCTCAAGTCCATGAATATATTTCTTACCTCCAACCCCAGCCTACACAGACAGCTTGGTGGTAGACTCTGGTAGACACCAGAGTCCTGCCTTATTAGCACATTCTTTAAATGATCTTTGTTTAAGGAGTGTCCTTTGGTCCCACCCAGAAAATAGAAACAGGAATGGAGTCTTAGATTTTACTTAGCCAAGTCATTCTAACAGTTTCACCTACCAGAATCTTCCCCTTCCTGAATAATATATCAAATTGGTCATTTTCATCTCCACAGAAAAACTTATTCCAGGTTTTCCTGCTAAAATTCAGAATTCTGACTCATGAGTCAGCATCCCCATGTTATAAATATTTTTCTTTTCTAGCCTAGTATTCAGCCCCAGGAGCCACTGTGACCTCTTCCCTAAGTCCCTCACAATCTATTTGTATTCATATTCCTTCCTTTCCTGCCAGCACATATTAGCCAGAACTATAATGTCTTTGGCATTCTTGACATATTTATTCTGGAGAAGGAACTTTAATTTCTTGCTCATGCTATTTTGATATAGATAATAAGTTGAGGCAGGTTAGAGTCAAAAGGAGAGGAACCTTTATTTTATAAGTCACCAAAGTTACTATGTCTCTCAGCAACATAGGGTTATTTTAATGACTTTTTCACCTCAAAACCCAGTAACTAATAAAAGGGACATTTTATTTGTCATCAATTTAGAAAAAGCACTCAACAATTCATTCAACACAGCAGTTTCTAATCAGAGAAAATAAAATGGTATCTAATTTTATTTTATTTTTTTTTTTGCTTTGCATGTATATGACAAATAAGAAGGGTTAATGTCTGGGTTAATGTCAGGGTTAATAAGAAGGGTTAAGTATGTTAAAATGTTATTACCTTGTTTTGAAGGCCTTTATATTCAGTCTGTATTATATCCTACATTATTTTCTGTGTCATATACTTACATGTAAGTGGAGTGTAAGTTACTCATGAGTCCTCAGAAGTTTAAAAACTGTTGAGTAAAATTGAACAAAAAGGAGGTGCAGCTTTGAAAGAATTATATTCCCACAGCCCTCTCCATAAACCATCAGCCATTCTGGTCTTCTGGTTCTATCATAGAAAGTGGGACAATCCTTTATAACATTGTATCTTATATACAAACTATTTATTTGTTTATATCATTATTGATAACATAAAGTATGTGTACACTGTGTAACTGATATATATGTTTCTAATGTGAAAATTGTTTGAATATCTCGAGAGATAAAACATTCATTTCTCCCATCACAATTAACAAAAAATATTTTATTTAACATAAAGGCTCTCAAATCAGTTATTAAGCCAGACACAACTGAATTTGAATTATGAGATAGCATACAGCCTAAACAAAATACAAAATAAACTTTATATGTTATTGCTTAAAATAAAATTGAAGTAAGATCATGTTAAGATTGTTAGGGATGCCATAACAAAGTACTACAGACTAGGTGGCTTAACAATAGATATTTATTTTCTCACTGCTCTGAAGATGTTGACAGGGTTGCTTTCTTTTGAGGCTTCTATCTTCTTGAGTAATAGGAAGCAGTGTGTTCCATATCTTCTCATGTCTTTTTCTTTGTTTGTGTCTATATCCAAATTTCCTTTCCTTATAAGAACATCAGCTAAGTTAAGACCCAGACTAATGCTGTCATTTTAAATGAATTACCTCTTTAAAGGCCCTATTTCCAAATATAGTTGCCTTCTGAGGTGCTAGGGGTTAGAACCTCAAGTACAAATATGGGAAGGGGGTGGAGGGTACGATTCAGTCCATAATACAGACCTGTATTTGTAATTTGGTGTATAGATTTTCAAAATATATGAGACATGTCATTGTATGTTCAAGGAAGAAGACAAGAAAAAGTAAACCCTATTTAACATAAATTATTTAAATGATTCTAAGATAGCCAGAAAGCTTCAGTGAATAAGAGAAAATGAACTGATTTCTGTTTTTGTCTTTTTCATGTCATAATTGTTGTTTTTGTCGTCAGTTCTTTCTATTACATTAGGTGTCAGCAAATTATTGTCTAACATCTCTTTTTTTTTTTTAAAGATTTTATTTATTTATTTGACAGAGAGATCACAAGCAGGCAGAGAGGCAGGCAGAGAGAGGAGGAAGCAGGCTCCCTGCTGAGCAGAGAGCCCGATGCGGGGCTCGATCCCAGGACCCCGGGATCACGACCTGAGCCGAAGGCAGAGAGGCTTAACCCACTGAGCCACCCAGGCGCTCCCAAGGTAATTATTTTTACCATAACTTAGTTTTAATGCAAAAGTAGTTTAAAGTCAGGCACTCAGCTCACTAAATGATCTACATTCTTCTGTGATGTTTATCTTAAAGCGCACCATACGGTTTGTACATATTTGTTTAGCTTGTTTAAAATAGTTTGACATATGTGCATTGTCTTCGACATTAGCAGGTGTTGGTATAATATCACATATATGAGGTATTGATAGTATCCAAACATATTAGAAAAGCATTTCAGAGACTGCATTTAGAGAGATATGCAATAATTCACTAAAATTTATGTATCTTGTTGAAAGTGGAAAAAGAAAAAACACAGAATTTCATGGTAGAGGCTCATATCAGAACTGCTAGTTAAAAGGGTACATCCATGTTCAGCTCTCAAATAAAATCAAGATAAGTTATTTACCGATGACGACTAATGGAACTGCATGTCAGTGTTAAACACTTTTTTTGTCTATACTATGTAATTAATCTACCTACATTTGATCTATTTTATTATACTTTTAAATACCCATGAATTATATTAAATAGATACAGAATTTTGAATACTGTCTTGAGCATCTTAATTTTCTTATTTCAACATGTCTTCTTTGAAACTTTTTAAGAAGTAGATCTAATATATTATATGCACAGAAAAATTACCAGAAGACAAAGGTCATTAAAGGGTAGTAGAATTTTTAAATGTTTTATTCTATTATTTGCAGCTTTTAAAATTATAAATAATAAAAACGAGTAAAATAAATATTAATTTTATATGAAGTATTTCCCTTTTCTATATTTTTAAAATTCAACTTAAAGATTTTAGTAGCAATGTGTTCATTTCTCCTAAGATCATATTCATTAAATTAATGCAAAGTGAAAATGAGACTTAAAAATTGTTTTTTAAGTTGTATAATTAAATATACCTTGCATATTTTATATAAAATGATTTTAAAGTCTGTTAAAATACACATAGGCTTAAGGTATTAGGGTCAGTATATATTGATCTCAAAATCAGATGATGTATTCTTTACTGAGCATGAAAAAATTTTGGTAAAATTTAAATCACACAAAGTATATCTAGTAAAATTCAGTGATTTCACTTTGAATAATATTGTGAATGTATTTATTTTTTCAACAAAAATAACTATGACAAAAAGACAAATATTCAGGGGAAAATTTTGTATAGATTCTGAACTATATTTTACTATAAAGAACAACAATTTCTCCAACTTTTTAATTTAGGCAATGCATATGTGTTATTTTTATCTTTGCCACTTAGGAAAACTAGAAAGGTTTTTAAAACTGACATGGTAGGATGCTATAATACAGAATTGTTGAACATGATTAAAAGTAACCATATTCATGGAATAAGGAGCTGAAAACTAAAAAAGTACTGGGTCGCTAAATTGGTGGTAAGCATGTATATTCAAATTGGATTTCAGTCATAATAAGAACTGTTCAATATTTTCCACTAATAAAAAGAAAATATACTTTATTATAGCTAGACAGAAATTATTTTTCTCTCTGACCTTGATTCTTGTGCTAACCAACTGATTGACCTTTGACTTGTGCTGATTGATGGGGCAGAAATGCAAAGACTTTGCAATTAATAACTCTCTGCTGCTGCTGCTGAGTACCAAGACTTTCATTTTAAATTATGCCAGCATGCTTCACAATTTAATCATAGCCCAAGAATGAGCACTACAGTTTTTAATCAAAGATTTTTCTGACTGAATAAGTATAACCTTCTACAATTTCAATAAAAACCTAAAGCATATTTTAATAGTATTTTTCCAAAAATGCCCAAATTATATTGTGGTCTTTATAATTCATTTATTCATTTCCTTTTGTTTCACTTTAAACTGATGTCCATCCAAGGTATACATGGCTAACTACATACAGACATTTAGATTTAAGAATTTATTTTGGATGAGTTAATGTTCACAATAAATCAATATCTTTTGCACTCTATAAAAATCCTTAACTCTTACCATATATTTTCAGCAAGAAATGAATTGACTGTCAAATATTGGCATTTTTTAAAACAAACCAACATATATTAACCTTAATCACTCAAAATATTAAGGTGTGGTGTCAAGCCTAAGAATCTTTGCATAAAGAACAATTTAGCCCAGTCAAAGATTGAACAACATATGAAATATGTTCTTCCTGTGGTCAAGGAACATAATGTTAAAAAATGTTGAGCACTGTCTCTGAGATACCTTGCAAAAAAACAAAAAGATACTGCTAGAAAATTCTGTACATTATATGAAATTTTATTAGGAAAAAAAGAAACAGAGTTTGAAAGGATAGTGTTGAACATTCAAACCAAAATTTCTTTTAACATTGTTTATTTTAATGGCAATCAGGATAGTATTGTAAAGCATGGTTTTAGTTATTAGGATTTTTTTTTTTTTAATGATGCCAACTCCCCACTGAGAAGGGAGCCCAACATGGGACTCGATCCCAGGACTCTGGGATCATGACATGAACCGAAGGCACATGCTTAATGGACTGAGCCACCCAGGTACCCCTAGATATTAGGTTTTGTTGTTGTTAGTGACACATAAGGAAAATTGTCGACTCTTAATGGTAATTTACAATTTACATTTCTTGAAAAAATTTAGCTGTATGATCTATTCCACTCCATCTTCCTCCTCTGCGTATTTTCTTTTCTTTCTATTGTCATTATTATATGGCTTCCTTTATACTAATATCCATTCCTTGGTTTTGTTAAAATTGTACATGTAAGATGATGGAAAATGCATTTATCACAAATATAACTCTTGAAGACTTAATTAATCCAACCTTAAAACCTGTTTAAAACCTATTGCAATTGAGGCAATAGCAATAGCCATCCACACATGGGCTATATTCAGTATGCTTTAAAGACTACTCTGGTCAAGGTTCGTTGAATTAGCCCAATGTGAAAGAACTACATTCAGGCAGTGAGGGATGAATGTCAACAATTCCTTAATTGTCTTTAGGTTTAAATGATTTTTAAAGAGAGCAATGGACTTTGTTTTGTTTTGATTTTTAAGTAGACTCTACACCCAGCATACAGCCCAATATGAGGCTTGAACTCAGGACACTGAGATCAAAAGATGGAGCTGAAACTAAGAGCCAACACTCAACCAACTGAGCTACCCAGCCCCTCTCAGAGTAATGGACTTTTTAATAAGTAATTTTCAGAAGAATAGTTAAAAAAGAAAAAATTTATTGTGCAAGTAATAAACAATGTATATATCCACAGTTCAAGGAGAACTTGAACATAAAAACAAACTGAAAAGTAAAGATGATTTCCTTTCCTAAATGAGAGTTTTCATTAAACTGTCAACCAGACTAAGAACTAGCATGTTGTCATATGGCACCATAGTAATGTTTACTAAAATTGAAAGAAGATTCTCCATATAACTGCAAATTGAATTTTCCAAACCCCTTTTAATTAAAAAAAAAAAAACAACACCTACTTGAAAGCTTAAGCTGCTTCTCAAAAATGCCACATAGTTTACATTGAATAAATCTAAATAAAGCCTTGAAATTATGTATGGAGCTTATGTTCAAAATGAATGGTGTTTGTGTCTATTATGCAGGTTTATAACAGTAATGATCATTTAACTTTCAATGAATAAGAATTCAACTTTTTTCTGTTGTATTTTATTATTTGTCTTACAACATTTAATTTTACCTTTCCTATATCTAACAGTTACCAATCAGAGTATATTGGAATCAAATAAAATATCTGTACTATAAAGATGAAATATTAAGCTTGGATAGATAGTAAGGTTTTAGACCAGTAATCGCATGAAATAAACCAGATTATATAATCATTTAGATAGAAGAGTATTCAATCATACTACCTCTGTGTTATGATACTTAAGCCAGTGCTAAAAAAAAATATGTTTGGTTGATTTACACTTGGTAAAGACAGTATTGTTGTAAGAAAATAAAGCTTAGATAGCTTAAAGATATTTTTCTCCAAAGTCACAACACTAGTAAAAAAAAGGAGGAAGAAATTGACTGGTGGTCTTTCAGATTTTTAAACTTAATCTTCAACTACTGTGCCTAAACACTGGCCCTATTAACAGACGATGTCAGAACACTTTTGGCTGGCTAAGCTTCATTAGGCTGGATTTACCATTAAATTTTCCAGAACTTAGTTGAATTCACATCACAATTAAATTAAGTAATAAATTGCACAATCAGCTTTATTTTTCACTGTCCATGCAACTGCGATAAGCATTGCAAATATACATTTAAATTTTAAGCTGCTATAAGTAGTGGAATCTTCATAAGATATCAACTTGCAAATGTCTGACTGCTAAAAATGTACCATATATTTATCTGTAACAGCATATCTTTAGCATGGCATAGTTAATAAACTTGCAGGCCTCCTTTTTCCTCTCCTTCACGGTGGCAACGTCACCAAAATAGCAGGTAGTTTCAGAGTTCTGTATGCTTACAATTCTCATTTTAAACCTGGATTTTTCACTGTATTTCTAGAGACATGCAAATATATTCTTTATATATCTCTTACCTTCCTTTGCAGTTTCAGCAAAATATTTATTGGTCTATGCACTATTATGTTGCTGTACGAGTTGGGATACATCACTAAATAAAATAGTCTGTTTTAAAATGAAATAGGGACACTTGGGTTTCTCAGTCAGTTGAGTGTCCGATTCTTGATATGGGCTCAGGTTATGAGCTCAGGGTCCTAAGATCAAGTCCCATGTTGTGTCAGGCTCCCCGCTCAGCAGGGAATCTGCATCTCTCTCTCCCTCTGTACCCCACTGCTTGTGAGCTTTCTCTCTAAAATAAATAAATAAATCTTAAAAAAAAATGAAACAGATATACAAGAAACGGGAAACACATATACAAGTAATGGGAAATATTTGGTGGTGATCAATGCAATGGAGAAAAAATAAAGCATGGTAAGAAGGAAAGAAACGTTTAATAGATGAAGAATGGAATTTCTGTAATGCTGGACCATGAAGGTCTCACCAGTAGGAACATAATTAGCAAATACCTGAAATGGGAAAGCATGTGATTAATGTTGAAGCCTACTGGGAGGGAGAGAAAGTAAATGGAGCAAAGGTAAGCATGGTGCAAGATCATATATATAGTGGCTAATACATTATTGACAGAAACTTTAATTCTATGGTACATGATTAAAAGAATATTTATTTTTTAAATTTTTATTTTTTATATTTTTAATTTTTATTTATTTTTTTATTATTTTTAATATTTTTAAATTTTAGTTTATTTTTACTTGTTTGAGAGAGAGGGAGTGAGAGAGCACAAGCATGGGAAGGCCAGAGGGAAAGGGAGAAGCAGGCTCCATACTGAGCAGAGAGCCAGATGCAGGGCTTGATCCTGGGACCCTGGGACCCTGGGATCATGACCTAGCTTAACCCACTGAGCCACCCAGGTGCCCCTTAAAGAATCTTTTAATTTTAAAGTGACATCATAAGGCATGGAGTTTTAAACAGAAGTTTTAAACACAATCTGGATGCCACTGAAAAAGGACAGTTTTGGTTCCTGTGTAAAGAACAGAATCTGCTGATCTTTTCCCCTTGTATAAGCTTTTCCAATAATCTTCCCTATCTTTATAAATAGTAACTATTTTTCTCGTTAATCAGTCAATAATACTTGGAAAAAGTAGTCAAATGGAAAGATGTGCACATAACAAATAATCAAGTGAGACTACAATCATTGCAAAGGAACACAAAAATTCATCAAATAGTAGAAAGTAGAAAAATCTGACATACCGAATCAAACAAAACCAGAATTTAGAATGAGAACCATTTTTTAAATTTTTTAAAATTTTATTTTTTTTCAGTGTTCCAAAATTCATTTTTTTTAAAGATTTTACTTATGTATTTATTTGACAGAGACCGCACAAGTAGGCAGAAAGGCAGGCAGAGAGAGAGGGGGAAGCAGGCTCCCCGCTGAGCAGAGAGCCCGATGCGGGGCTTGATCCCAGGACCCTGGGATCATGACCTGAGCCGAAGGCAGAGGCTTAACCTACTGAGCCACCCAGGTGCCCCCCAAAATTCATTCTTTATTCACCACACCCAGTGCTCCATGCAATACGTGCCCACCACAATACCCACCACTAGGCTCACCCAACTCACCAACCCCCTCACCTCCAAAACCCTGTTTGTTTCTGAGTCCACAGTCTCTCATGGTTTGTCTCCCCCTCTGATTTTCCCCCACTCAACTTCTCGCCATCTCCCAAGGTCTTCCATGTTCTTCCTTATGCTCCACAAGTGAATGAAACCATATGATAACTGACTCTCTCTGCTTGACTTATTTCACTCAGCATAATCTCTTCCAGTCCCACTCATGCTGATACAAAAGTTGGCTATTCATCCTTTCTGATGGAGACATGATACTCCATTGTATATATCAACCACATCTTCATGATCCATTCATCTGTTGAAGGACATCTTGGTTCTTTCCACAGTTTGGTGACTCTGGCCATTGGGGTACAGGTGACCCTTCTTTTCACTACATCTGTATCTTTGGGGTAAATATCCAGTAATGCAATTGCAGGGTCATAGGGTAGCTCTATTTTTAATTTCTTAAGGAATCACCACACTGTTTTCCAAAGTGGCTGCACCAACTTGCATTCCCACCAACAGCGTAAGAGGGTTCCCCTTTCTCCACATCCTCTCCAACACATGTTGTTTACTGTCTTGTTAATTTTGGCCATTCTAACTTGTGTAAGGTGGTATCTCAATGTGGTTTTGATTTGAATCTCCCTGATGGCCAATGATGATGAACATTTTTTCATGTGTCTGTTAGCCACTTGTATGTCTTTTATGGCAAAGTGTCTGTTCATGTCTTCCACCCATTTTTTGACGTGATTATCTGTTTTGTGTGTGTTGGTTTGAGGAGTTCTTTATAGATCTTGCATAGCAGCCCCTTGTCTATAGTGTCATTTGCGAATATCTTCTCCCATTCCGTGGGTTGCCTCTGTTTTGTTGACTGTTTCCTTTGCTGTGCAGAAGCTTTTAATCTTCATTAAGTCCCAAAAGTTCATTTTCACTTTTATTTCCTTTGCCTTTGGAGAAATATCTTGAAAGAAGTTGCTGTGGCCAATGTCGAAGAGGCTACTGTCTATGTTCTCCTCTAGGATTTTGATAGATTTCTGCCTCATGTTGAGGTCTTTTATCCATTTCAAGTTTATCTTTATGTATGGTGTAAGAGAACGGTCAAGTTTCATTCTTCTACACATAGCTATCCAATTTTCCCAGCACCATTTATAGAGAGGTACATACTGAACACATTAATAAGATGATAGAATGTATATCATGAAATTAAGTACATACATATGTATTCTGTACATGTAGGCATAGACTACATGTGTACATATATTTAGGTGCTATGCCTGTATGTATATACTACATGATATAATACACATAAATGTGTATGAATAAATATATACAGTTATATATTTATATATTATTTTATATTTATATGTATAAATATAAAATATAAACATAAATCTTTAAATATTTATATTTATATATGTTTATATTTGTATATTGTGTGTATATATATATATATATATACACACACACACACACATATATATTTATACATATAGAGAGAGAAGATTGAAGAGCCAAATGGACTAAATTAAAAAGCAAAGGATTTATGACTTCCATTTGCACTAATAAATGCATAGGGTATTCACTGATGGGAATAGTCAAATGTTCAAAATAATTGAGGATTCTTAAAAGGAGAAGTAGTATATATGAATTAAGTCTGTGAATACTATGTAACCATTCTAATCATAAGTAACTATTATGACTATTTTGTCTATCAATCAATTTTACTGGAGAAATGCCAACAAAATTAATGACAATCACTTGTATAAAGTAAAATGGGATTTAAAAAAGAGCTAAAAGAGATCATTCATGTTTCATTCACTGTAATTCTCCATTTATTACTTATTTAATATAAGAGAAGATAATTTTCTCAAAGAAACATTAGTTATTCCAAAATGAAAGACATGATTTGATGATGACATTAATTCAAATTTACTTCTTGGTTACTATCACCAAACACAATTAGCCATTTTCAAGGCATTAGGTTTCACCAAGATCTCACATCTTTTGTTTAGCAATACAATGTCATCTTTCTCTTAATGAATGTAAATGTATAATTCTGTGGTTAAAAAAAAGAGTTCAAACCAAGTATTTAAATTGTACTTTTCCTTGAGAAATTCTTGAAATTAACTAAATAAAAATTATTTTCCTTCTTCCTGATTGTGTTAGGGACTTATATTAACTACTTATAGATTAGGGTAATCTGAATCTGTAACAAATGGACCAAGAAATGTAATCACTAGACACAATAAATGTTTATGTGTCTCTCCCATAGCAGATCCAGGTTCATAAATCCAAGGGAGCAGTGCCCTATGCTGGTTTTTCAGCCAGCTCCAATTATGTCCCTCTCAAGGTCTTTTTGGTCATTGTTTTCCTAGTCCACCAGCCTAGAATAAGCATATATTATTCCCACACATTCCACTGGTGTGCATTTATTCACTTAGTCATGTCTAACTTGAGCTGTGGAATGCTTTCTATTACAAATAGAGAAGCAGAAAGGATTTTGATAGAAAAATAACATTTTTTTGCCACACTGAAAAATTCAAGTAAGGAAAGTGACGATTTCATTTAATCTACTTGTTTATATTTACATAGTATATATTTTTTAACAAAGATGATCCTAGATAGGATTTTCAGTCATCACTTAATAATCAGCCTACTATACTCAGTCAAATTTTATTAACAATCAAATAAACTTTCCACTTTCAATGAAAATAATGTAATTTTCATACTTATTACAGATCATCAGTATCATAACTATTTTATTCTGGGGCCAACCTAAGACCTCTGCTAATTGAAACATCTCTCAGTCAGAATAATATTTAATTAAATAATTTTTAATATGCAAACAAATCAACTTTACTTTGCCATTGTTGTATTTCATCATTTTACTTCAATCAGAGTTAAAGTTTTCTAACTTTTATGTTACTAGTACAAAAGCTAATTCAGAGATAATATTAAAGTATGATGATAATTTCAAAAAATGGAACATTGAAGCTTTGTTTTTACATTTCAAATATGTCTCAATTTAGCCTAATTTTAAAGCAAACACTTATAATTAGTATATTATGTTCACACACGCAGCCCAATTTAGAGAGTTATTCGATCAAGCACATTTCAAGTTGGTGCTTGTTTTATCTTCTTTCATTTTTAAGTACTGACAACATAATCTAGAGAGCTACAAAACTGTAATTGGTTTTCGTGAACCATAGCATGAAAGATATACTTTATATGGCATCTTTCACAGATACTTTCCTCATCTGTTTATCATTCCTTTGATTTTCTTCCAACTCATAAGAAGTGTGCTTGCACATTTGTATTCTGTTCATATCTAAATTCCAGTAAAGGTCAGCTTTCCCATAAAAAGGAGTATAAATAGTGCATAACATGATGATCCAAGCTAGCACATCAAGAAAATAAAAGCATAAAAGGAAAGGTCATTTTCACAATTTTTACTTGAAGCCCTCTCAAAAATATATAGTGTGAAAATTTGTCAAAGTTTTCAAAAGAGGAGTTTGGATACTGAAATTTTTTTTTTCCTTCCTGTTTTCTTTTCTATGACCTTTTAGAAATTAAAAAAAATTATATTATTCAGGCCATTAGTTTTATGTTGGTTTTGTTATTAGAGTCATTAGCCCTGATATTTAATCAATTATCAGAGTAATACTTATTTCAGTCGAAAATAATCCTTCTCGCCATGGAAACTGCACTTAGATCTGGTGACATTAACAACAGATAAAGGATATCAGCATTCCCAAGATGAACAAAAAGAAAGCATTTATTACTTATTTAACTTATTATTTAAATGAGACATTCCTATAAATCTTCTATTTTGAGTTTCATTCTGTGAGTTTATCAGGAAAGCCAATACTTATACCAGAAAGATACTGCACTTATTAAATTAACTATGTATTCATCTATCTACAGTAATGATTTTGAATCTGGTCTAATTTGGGTTGACAAGTGATTAATGAGTGTGAGACTGAACTTTTGAGCACATTTAGAAAAGTTCCTATGTGAGCTTTTTAAACAACAAGAACTTGCTTCAGCTTTACTATATTTAGGGTAAGGACAAGACTTTTGATAAAGTCTATGGAATCAAACCAAATAACTCTTTTACCAACACACAGACACAGATGCAGGAGAATGAGCTCTCTATCTCACCAGAGGTATTACAGGACTACTGTATAACAATATTTAGTCCTCTCTTCCTTAACCTACTGAGGCTTTGATATTTTTTCCTTAACCTAATAGTCTCTACATTTTATTGCAGTTATTTGTATGTGTTTGCATGTCTGCAATAAAATTATTAATTGCTCTGGGTAGTGACCACATCCTCTCCATTGTTTGTAATCTAATCATATAATAATGCATACTCCCAGAGCATGTTTTCAATTACTTGAGTTAATGAATATATTTTAAATAAATGTAATTAATGAGGGATTCCTCATTATCAGACAAAAAAAATAAAGCAAATAAATAATGTTGGTTTCAAATCTCAAACATTATGTTTAATAGGGGGTGTGAATATTTTTAGTATGTTTTATACACACACAAAATGAAATAGCAATATAGTTGAAAAAGGAAGTTGTGATGCTTTTGCATTAATAGGTATGGAATTTTGATAGGTAGAAGGTTTGGGATTAACATGATAGGGAAGGAAGAACATAAGTAGGGGCACTTCTGTCTGGATATTTCTATATTGAGTTAATAAATAATTAACTACAGTACCCTAAGCCTGAGTAAGCCCCTATCATTATAGTGGTGTGTTTACTTGCAGATATAATCATTATGAGTAGGGCCTTGCTCAGTAGAATTAACCTATCATTTCACTCAATACAATACTATAGACATTGATCATCTCACTTCGACACTTAGCAAAAAAAAAAAAAAGAACATTTAAAAATTTATAGTCATATATCATAATTGTAACTGTAGCAGAAAAGGGAAATGCCTATATTTTTCCCATATAGTATTTTAAAGAATATTAAATAACAAATGAGAGATGCTTAACATATTTCAAATTGAGAAAAATCAAATTAGATACATAATTAGGTATCACTATAACCATTACAGTGGGTGGCAAAAATTATCTTATAACTAATAGTAACAAGTATTGGTAAGAATATGGAGCAGCTGCTACTTGCATACCTTGCTTCTGGAACTATAAATTGATATATTCATTTTTGAGAACTTGGCATATCTATTTAGCTGAACATATCAACCAGTAATTTTGCTCCTACTTATATATCTAATTTTAATGTGTGCATATATTCACCAAAATAGATGTATCAGAATTTTTAAAGAATCAGTAGGTGTAACAGACAAAATTTGGAAATAATCCAAAGTCCATCAGCAGTGAAATATTTTACTATTTTCATATATGTCAATGTGAATGAATAATTTGCAACTGCACGCAAAAATAATCTTATAAATAAGGTCCTATGACAGCAAGTTGTAAAACAGGCAAATGCATCTAAGATAGTAAAAGTCATGACAGAGGTCCGGGAGGTAGTGGCTGTTAATAATGTTAGCATTGTCTCTGTTTTTGTTTGCTTTTTAACTTCAAATTTTTGGAGAAATTTTAGATATACAATACAATTGAGTAGCAAGTACAGAGTTCCCATACATAGTCTTCCCCTACACGTGCATAGCCTCTCCATTATCAACATCACTCACCAGAATGGTACATTATTTTACCAAGTATGACCTACTTTGACACATCATAATCACTCAAAGTCTAGGGCTACCTTAGGTTCACTTTTGGTATTGCATATTATATGGGTATGAACAAATGTGTAACATATACCCGTCACTATATCATATAGAGTATTTTCACTGTCCTGAGAATCTTGTGCTCTATTTTCTTTATCTTCCTCCAAGGAAACTTTTGATATTTTTAATACATCTTTAGTTTTGTCTTTTCCAGAATGTCATATACTTGGAATCATACAGTATGTAGCCTCTTCAGATTGATTTCTTTCCCTTAGTAATATGCATTTAAAGTTCCTCCATGTCTTGTCATGTATGACTTAATAGCTCATTTCTTTTTAGTGCTGAATAATATTCCATTGTCTGGATATAACACAGTTTATTTACTGATTCACCTACTGATAGACATGTTGGTTGCTTTCAAGTCCGGCAATTCCAGATAAAATCTATAAATATCCATGTGGAGCTTTTGTTTGGACATACATTTCCAACTGCATTGGGCAGAAACCAGAAAGTGTGATTGCTGGACCATTTAGTAAAAGTATGTAAGTAATTTGTAAGAAATCACCAAAACATCTAAAGTAGCTGTGCCATTTTGCACTCCCAGTGGCAATGTATGAATTCTTATTGCTACACATTCTCATTAGCATTTGGTGTTTGCTCAGAGTTCTGCACTTCGTTCATTCTAACAGGGGTGTAGTGGTATCTTATTTTGATTTTAATTTCCCCAATGACATATGTATGGAACATCATTTAATATACTTACTTGCTTTCTGTATTTCTTCTTCTGTCGGATGTCGGTTAAGGACTTCGATCTACTCTTTAACCAGTTATTTATCTTCTTATTGCTGAGTTTTAGGTTCTCTGTGTATTTTCTCAAGTATTTCTTAGTTTTACCCCCACTTTTTTGTGACAGTTTGACCAGAGAAATTTGGATGTGAATATTACCCTTCCCCATGTCATTTAGGCTCTGATAATATGCCAGCAAGTTTTTCTGGTTAACCCGTTGAAAAGATGTATTTGATCAATTTTTAAATTTTACTGATTAAGAAGAAAAGAACAATCAATAATATTCTAAAGTTATAAAAATAAAATAATAACTAATTTAAGTGTGAAATTGAAAAACTATATACATATATAAATTGAGTTAGAGGTCACTACTTATAATAAGATATAAAATCCTGGGCTTAAAATGAAAACCCTTTTGACAGCATTACAACAAACAAATAAAACTAATAATAAAATGTTTTACATGATAAAATATAAATGAACAATCTTTTTTGAATTGCTTCTGATTAGAAGAAAAATCCTAAATAATTTTCAAATGATAGCAGCTTAGGAACTGTCAATTCACAAAAGAATAACAGATTCTTAGTGAAAAAAAATGAGTTTTATTATCTATTCAATGGGTTAATATATTGAAAACATTCAGTATAGGCCAATATGAAGGTAAAAGCTATTTTCAAAGTTTATAATTGGGCTGTAAATTGCTAAAAATCTTTTTGAAAAGCGGTTTGGTAGTTCCTTTTCTACCGTTGACGTAATTCTTTGTCATCCAAATACTGCTTTTATTTATGAAAAGAAATCAACTTAAAAAGATATACATGAACAAGAACTAAAAGTTCTAATTGTAGGTTGAAAGAAGGTAAAGTAAAATATTTTAACCTTATATTTCCTTTATACATATTTCCTTTATAAATTTCTCTGCCATTATTTTTAATAGTGGTACAACATTCACAATCTTGAGATAATTATAATAGATATATTTAAAAAATATATTTTAATATATAATAAAATAGATATAAAAATATAATGTAAATGAAATAAGTTTGTAATCAGTGTCAGGTTCCACTTATGAAATGAATGGAAACAGTCTACTTGACAAGGGTTAATAATTAAATCAATCTGTACAGGAAGCTCTCAATTTACAGTAATAAGACCAATTTAATCATATACTATACTGCTGTAAAAACTGCAAAGGAAAATTAAAATTAGGTAAATTCTTTTCTTTTTAAAAATTATTTATTTATTTGAGAGAGAGAGAAAGACAGAGGAGGAGGGGCAGAGGCAGAGGCAGAAGGAGAGACTCTCAAGCAGACTCCCAACTGATCATGGAGCCCCTAGGTAAATTCTTTTCAATCAATACTCCACAGAGACAAATTATCCTATTTACTATAGCTGATAAAGTATCTTTTATGAATTCCTGATGCAAGGAAATGCATAGGAAGTAGTTAATCAAGTTCAAGTCTATGGGAGTAAAGAAAGACCTGGGAATACAATTACATTAATTTTTAGTGAAATAGATCTATCAATCTTTTTTCCTTCTGAAGTTTTTTTCCTTGAGGTTTTAGAAAAATTTTAAGCCTAAACTTTGACAGTTGTGTAATCCTGTTATTTACTCTAAACTAGAAGTGCCTTCTTTATAGCCTTATATAAAATTAGAATTCTTAGCTAATGTTGTAAATCTTTTCCAAATAATATTCCTAGTTTGAAAATCTTTTGAAATAACAGAAAAAAAAAAAAAAGAAAGAAAAGTAAAAGGAGACAAGTCTGCCCTAAAGGTTTAGGTAGACAAATTCATGATATCATCATCATGTTCTTTATGAAATGCTTTCATAATGTGATACAGCTGGATGGAAGTTGAACATAAAAAGAACTTGATTACTTATATTATTTTGATTTTCTAAACAGATGTTTCCTTGTGGTAAATCACATTTTAATAATAGGAAGGAAATGAAAAATGTAATATTTCAAGATAAGTATCTATTACTTACCAAAGATTCTACCAAAATCATTTTCATCATGTCAAAATAAGTGTTTTACCTTAAAATTCACTCATTGGACAAATATTTGCATCATTACTAAACATCATTGTAGACTTACATATTGTCTATATTATACATTTGACTCACTCATTAATTCAACAGCTAATCATGATTAACACTGTGTTATAAATCATAAGACATATTAAATTAATGGAAATGAAATTAAGGATGGAGAAGTATTCTCATAAATAGTAACATAGAATTATTTTAAATATTCCCTAAACACAATTGCATTACAGTTATTGTCCTAAAATAAAGATACCTGGAAAAAGGTACTTCTATTAATTTGCCTTATTCTAAATTTTTTGGAAGTCACAAACAAAACAAATAATCTTTTCAATATCAAATAAGGGATAAAACTTGGTTTAGAATTAGCATGAAATTGGTACAAATATCCAGAAAATAAAGGCATGGAAATATAGATCTTTATTGAGAGGTAAAAAGAATTCTAAAAGAACAATCTAGTCCTGAGACAAGTAAGAAATTTCACCTTTTCCTAGTACACTTGTTATATATCCAACCTCTTGGCTGAGCTCTTTATTTCTTTTCTTTTCTTTTTTTTTTTTTGAATATTTAATTTATTTATTTGAGAGAGAGAGCAGAGGAGAGTCAGAGGGAGAACCAGACTCTTGATGAGCAGAGACCCTAACAGGGTACTCGATCCCAGGACCCTAAGATCATGACCCAACTGAAGACAGATGCTTACCTGACTTAGCCACTCACGCACCCCTCTACTATTATTTCTAAAGAAAAAAATGCTCAGTTTCAATGGATGAAATCACAAATATAATAAGGGTTTTATGTGTTAATTTTTATCATTTAATCATAATTTACTTATTTTAATGATCTTCTAAGACATTCAATACAATATCCAACAGAGTTCCAAGAGTGGGTATTGTGATTTTTCCTGTTTTTAAGAGGAATACTGCTAATGTTTTATGATCACATACTACAGTCAACCACACACATTCTTATCCCAGAACATGCAACTGTTAGACATATAACATTGCTAACTGAAGCTTTGCCTTGTCCAACTTTCACCGTGCATGTTCAGCTATACATAGTACAGTGACCTTTTGACCTCGAGATAGTTCAACTCATTGGCATTCTTACTTTATTTCCACTTTGTCTTCATTTTTTTCTAATTTAATTTAGCATTTTCCCTGTCATTTTAGTAATTCTTCTATTGATAAACAAAATTCTTATTCTATCTTTTTCTCAAATTTTTTTCTGAAAAATTTCAAGCCTAGATGATTTCAAGTCTTTACCTGTGCTAATATTCAAACAATTTAATATTGCTGTAAAAAATCACATAAAATTTTGGATGTTTTCTACTATAAACTCAGAAGAGGCATACTTAAATTGTCCTAAAACTTCAAAATTCATGCCTATTGTCTTTATCTGGCGAGGCTGTTTTTTCACTTTCTATGGTAAGTTTTCAAGTGCCCATTAGTTTTATCCAACTTCTGTTTCCCCATATTTTCACTCTGACTCATAGTATACAACCTCATAATAAAAATAAAAGCCTTCAGTAACGTCTAAATCTCCTTGTTTCCAATCACATAAATTTCACTACATTCACACTCATCTAACTCTCTTCACTCCTATTATAAAGGAGGAGCTGATCTCTACCAGCAATTTGGATTCCCCTCCTTTTACTCTTCAAGAAATTTTCAACACTGGTGTCTAGTAACCTTGACAAGGCACTTTGTTAGTCTTCGCATTTTCGGTAAATTGAAGGTTTCTTTGTTTTTGTTTTTTTTTGTTGTTGGTTTTTTTTCGCAATTTCTATTGTTTTTTTTAAAATTTGTATGCCTCATTTTGATGACTAAGATATCAGTTATAATATAGAATAGAGACACTGAAAAAGTGAATTTAATTTATCTTTGTTCATTAAATGAACAGAGTATATGACAATTATAAACATATGCATCTAACATCAGAACTCTAAAATGCATGGACCAAACTTTGACATAATTCAGGCTAGCAATGTTTTTACACTAATAGTTGGACACTTCAATACCTGATTTTCAATATGGATAGAACAGATAGAAAAGCAATAAGGAAATAGAGGACTTGAATAACACTGTAAGATGATCGTGCCTAATAGACATACAGAACAGCCCACACAACAAGAGTAGAGTACACGTTTTCTCCAGTACATATGGAACATTCCTTAGTATAGACCATAAGATAGGCAACAAAACAAGTGTTAATAATTTTCAAAATACCAATTCGGCTGGCTACTATCACAAAAACAAAAACAAAACATAAAAATGAGTTTATCAAGGAAGTGGAGAAATTGGAATTCCTGTGGGAATGTAACTGGTGGGACAGTAACTACTATGGCATTTCCTTAAAATAATAAATATAGAATTACTAAATGATCCAGCAAGTATATACCCAAAAGACAGTAGCAACTTAAGCAGATATTTGTATACTGGTGTTTATAGTAGCATTATTTACAGCTGCCAAAAGGTGAAAATACCCCAAGTATCCATTGGCAGATGAACAAATAATCAAAATGTGATATATATACATACTATGAAATATTATCCAGACTTTAAGAAGAAATAAATTCTTATACATGCTGTAACATGGATGAACTTTGAAGTATTATGCTCTATGAAATAAGCCATCCAAAAAAGGACAAGTGTATAATTCAATTTACATGCGGTATCTCAAATAGTCAAATACTTAGACAGCAGAATATATGTTACTTAGAGCTGGGAGAAGTTTTGGGGAAGTATTGTTTAGTAATTGGATGATAAAAATGTTCTGGAAATGGATAGTGGTGAAAATCACATAATAATGTGAATGTACTTGATGCCACAAAATTATACACTTAAATGCTTAAAATGCTTAATTTTATTTTATGTATATTTCACTACAACAAACAACAGAAAAAAATTAACACAAATTAGCTATCGTAACCCTTTATGTGTATTGCCCATGAATCTATGGGTTAGTCGGACTCTTCTTTTGATCTGAGCTGGGCTCAGTTAAGCTGATTCATGAAACATGTGGGTCAAAAAGTTAACTTTGCTAATGTAAGATGTACCTTCTCACCTGTGTGGAGTTTGGCTGGGACAACCATAGTGACTTAGCTCATTTTATGTTACCTCCTGTTTTCCAGCAAGTAAGTCTGGGCTTTTGCTCATGGTGAAGAAAGAGTCTAAAACAAAGATTGGAAGTGCATAGTCCTCTTGAGGCCTGGGTTCAAAAATATTACATCTTGCCTACCATATTGCATTAGTCAAAGTAAGTCACAAAGATAGCTCAGATTCATGAGATGAGAGAACTCTACACTTTGAGGGAAAAAATCTTTGAAATCAAAGTTTGAATAGATGAATAGAAGTGTAGAATTTCTATTAATCTACAATAATGATAAATCATCTTGTAGGATTTTGCTAATACATGACTTTGAATTTAAAAAAAAAACTAATAAATAATATTGTCCTGAACTTTTTTTCACTACTCTTTTCCAGTTTATTACCAGGATTTTAAAAGTGTTATGATAAGCAGTTCACTGTTTCTTTTATTTTTATGTTCTGTGGTTAGGGCTATTTATTTAGGATTAGCAGTACTGAATAATAAAGTATCTACATTATTTTAAAGATTATGATTCCAATTTATTCTATCTCTTCTTAACTTTTTCTTAACTTCTTATTTTGTGGAGTAATTGCCAAAGTCTATGTTTTTATAGAGATATTTCATTTCATGTCTATTTGAATAGACTCTTATATACATAGACATTTATATTTTTATATGTTACTGATAAATACATTCTAAATATACATTATATTGTAGATATATTAGAAGTACATTATATTTATACATTCTGTATGAAAGATATCATTTTCGCATTCTATGTATGCACATGTAACTTATAATGTGAGCCCTCCACAGTTAACATTCAAAATTCTAATGCCTTGCCTATTTTTAATTTGTTCTATTTTCAGTTCATTTTATTAAATAATATGAGGACTGAATTTGAGCAGTCTATTATGCTAGAGAATAAAGAGTTCGAAGAAAATGAACATATTATTTTGTTCATTTTCATGAAGTTTTTTCACCCCAATTCTTCAAAAACATAATAATGCTATTGTAGAAAGCTATCCTTCAGTTGCCAATTTGCAACTTCAAATAGGCTACTCCACCCTTAGAATAACATTTGAGAAATATATAAATTACACAGCTGATATATAACCTATCTTTTATTATATTAGAACATCAGGCTATCAATCCACTTTCTCATTATTTTAAGGAAAAAACAGGAATGCAAGTCATATTTAGAAGATTTTATCTGTTAGACTATTTCTGAGTTTAAAAAGATTTTTCCTATACTTTCAAAAATACATAGGATGCCTATGTTTATGTCAATTTTATGTGTCCTAGTCTCTGGTCAAAATTTCTTATGGTTTCCAACTGTTTTTGTTTTCATAAGTCAATTGTACCTATTTCCCACATTAATGGACTTTCAATCCATTGATGCTATAAACTTTCAACCTTTTTTAATGCTGTTATCCGTACTTATTCAAGTTAAATATATATTTAAAACTCTTCTTAGTCTGCCTCTTTCTCCCTCAACTTTTAATCTTGGAGATGCCCTTTTTCTTCTCTGTCTACACTTACTCTGTTAAATTTTTCTTAGTTTCCTTTTTTAAGGATTTATTTATTTATCTGAGAGAGGGAGAGAAAGCACAGAGGTTGGGGGGAAGGACATGTGGAGAGGAAGAGAGAATCTTAAGCCAGACTTGGGGCTCAGTCTCACAACCTGAGATCACAACCTGAGCCGAGAGAGTAGGATGCTTAACTGACTGTGCCACTCAGGCACCCCCTTTACATTTTCTGATCTTAAGTATCATTTGTATATCAGTATCTTCCAGATTTATATTTCCAGTTTAGAATTTTTTTTTCTCCTGAACACCATACTCACAAATACAACTATCTGCTTGATACTACTAATTGGATAAAAAGTAAACATTCTAAAACACTACACATCCAAAACTGAACTTTTAGTTTTCCATCCAAACTGGCTTTTAAGTATCCATTCCTATCTCAATGAATGATAACGTCATCCTTCCAGTTACCTGGGCCAAATGCCTTGGAGTCATTCACAACTCTTCTATTTCTTCTCATTATCCATATAAAATACGTTAAGAAATATCGCTGGTTCTATTGTTACAACATATCCAGAATCAAATCACTTCTCACAATCAGCACTACTGCCACTATGATTCAAGACATCATCAAGTCTAAGTTGAGTTATTTCAATACTTTTTTTGGTTGTATAGGAGTTGTAAAATTGCTTTAATTCAGTTCTCTCTGCATTATAAGCCATAGGTAGGGTTGGGCTGTAGAATGTACTGTGCTTCCTGTCACACACAGTACTAACCTACTCTGTCACTGCTTTTCTATAATCTACTTTCAACAGAGAAATAAAAATGATTCTATTCAAATTCAAGTTATTTAGAGTAACACATAATCTGGCTTCAATCTCCATCCCCATTATCATACCCTTCTGGACTCACTACTTTCTCTGTTCCAGCCACATTGTTTTCCTCATTCTTTTGCCACACAAAACACACTCTTACCTTAAGACTTTAACACTAGTTGCCTTCTCTGCCTGCAGTGATCTTTACACAGATATAATGTGGGTAACAACTTCATTTCTTTCAAGCCTTTCCTAAAGAACTGGCATTATAACAAAGCCTAATCCTCCATGTTATTTAAAATTGCAAGTGAAACTGTTCCAGCTGCCCCAAACATTTGGTTTTCCCAATACCTCATTCCATGCTTTACGGTTTTTTCATAGAATGTATTGTTTTCTAAAATTCCATATAATTCACTTATTTTCTATATCTATGATTTGTTGTCTGCCCTCTCCTAAAATGTAAATTAGATCAAGATAGTGATCTTTGCTGTTTTCTGTTTGTTTGTTTTACTGATATATCTATACCAGGAATTTAAAACAATAAGTAAAACAAAGTTGTAGATCAATTAATATTTGTGGAATGGGGACTCATCTCTGGAGAGGGAGCATGGTCTAATTGGAATTGCTGTGTCAGGGCTTTGAAATTGGGACCCCCCCTGGGATTGAGAATCCATCCTCAGGAAGGAGAGTTGATGTGTACATTCTTGTGGGGAAGTTTGGCATTTGAATCAATTTTCATTTCTGGGTATGATGCTTTTTAAAATTTATTTATTTTATTGCAGTAAAAGCACTTAACATGAGATCTGTGTCTTAACAATAGTTAGTACAGTACTGTTAACTATAAGCACAATGTTGTACAGCAGATCTATAGAGCTTATTCATCTTGCATAATTGAAACCTTACATTCATTGATTAGCAAATTCAAATAATCAACAGTGACTGGGAAACCTACAGAATGGGAGAAAAGTATTTGCAAACCACATATCAGATAAGGGGTTAATTTCCAAAATGTATAACCAACTCCAAAACTTCAATAGCAAAAAACAAGTAACCCAATTAGAAAATGGGCTAAAGGTTTGAATAGAGATTTCTGCGAAAAAAAAAATACAAATGGTATAGTGATTTTGATGAGATAATGCAGATAGGAATAGCACTAAATTCTACATCTCCCTCCCATCCCTCCCCCCACCCCAGCATTTAGTACTTTCTATTAGTGGAAACCAAGAGGGACTCAACTGGCAAAAATAAATATGGCTTGTTAATATTTCTGCATAGCATCAAACTGTAGAATATATGAAATGACTTTCACATGTTGGGAGTTGAAAAATAATAGTTTAATTTCTGAGAAGATTCAGCTAATGAGAGAGGCCAGAAATTTGAATAATCAAACCAAAAAATATAAAACAAAATTTGGTGGAAAAAAAGCAGAGATATCAATGGACATTTACTTTTGTGTAAATAATATATGAATACATATTTTACCACACTAAACATTTTTTTAATATTAAAAGATGTAAATCCAGGTTTTGTATTCCCAAAATTTAGCACTTAATAATTCTGTTCGATCAACACTGGTTTTATACTCCACATTTAGCTTCTATTAAAGTTCAATATAAAATTCCAGTTTTAAAAATGTTATGTTCTATGATTCTGAGCTTTCTGACAATGTATCTAAATGTTTAATTCCATAAATATTTTAGCTTTATAATTAGTTTCAATATTTAGCATATAAAACATACTTTATTTTGTTTGTATCTTATTTAAAAGGGTTTGAAAATCAACATATTATTTTTGATGAAAATATTATAAGGAGTAAAAAAGGATACTATCCAGAATTGACAAGAAACATATCCCCACACTACACTTCAGTTAAGTGTTTTTGCTATTCATGCCTTTAAGGAAGTTAAACAATCAAAAAATGTCAATAACTCCGTTCTCTGGACTATATTTATGGCAGTCCTAAAAAACTTTATGTTAAACTATCCCCATTGCAACTTTACTATTAAAAATTACACTAGAAAAAATTGGACTTAAATGTCATACAGTTGAGGATTTGTGGGTTAATTATGCTATAGTGATGATTCTATATATTTAAAATATTATATTGCCATTACAGTTAGTTAGAAATGTGTTGTCAACAATGAAAACACTCATGCCAAAATACATGATAAAAAAATTACAAAATGTGTCTATGATATACCACTTTTGAAGAATAAAAGAGTACATTATGTTGAACTACATGAAATAGTTCTTATGCTCAAATGGCATGACCTTCACATTGTTCAACCTAAGAGACAGCATATGAGAAAGGGAGAGAGACAGAGAGAGAGAGAGATTAACTGTGATTATCTTCAATCAATAAACAAAATTATCTAGTATAACGGCAAATTACTTGGGCTTAAATACACAACTGCTGATTATTCAATAGTATGCCTTAGTTTCTTCACTATCAAAATTTCAATAAGAACAACAGGACACATTTCATAGTGCGGTTAAAAAAAAAATGTATACAAAGCCCTTAGAACAGTGTCTGGAATACATCTGCCTTTCTATAATTAGTAAAGTATTTTATTTTTTTATTTTTTTGCAATGGGCATATATTATTCAGTAATAATATTCAATAATCATAAAGCGTTTTTAATCACATAATATTTTAGCTATATAGAGTCATCTGGCAAAGGAGTTATGTTAAAATTAAATAGCAGAACCTATCAATGTGCTGAAGAAATGTATGATGTGGATCAAAGATTAAGGAATGAAATGGCTAGAAGGACATATAAAAAACATCAATGCCTAGTTGAACACAAACAAGGAAATAATATGGTTAAATAGCAGAAGTCACATAAGGGGTGTCAATCTGACAGGGTTTCTCAACCTGGACAACAGTGTCACTCAAGTCCAGATAATTCTTTTTTGTTGGGGGTTGCCTTGTTGCACTGTAGGATATGTAGCTACATTCTTCCATGACAGTACCCCTCACCACCCACATGTTATGACAACCAAAATTTTTTCCAGACATTGTCAAGTGTCCCCTCGGGGGCTTGGCAAAATCATTCTCTTCCCAGCTGAGAACCACAGTAGTAGAAGAAATGAATGTTTCAATGTTTTCTGCAGTTGAGAATAATTATAATTAGTGATATTTGAGCAACAACTTTGAGACTAAGAATTCTCAGAACTTAATTATAGATACCCTGATCTGAGATAACATTCCAGCTTGCATTTCCATGACACATTAAATGAGATCTAATGCAGAAGCCAGAATAAAAATAATTTCCAATTTTGTCCCTTACATTCTTATAATGAAGAGGCTTTCTTATACTTATTATAATAGTTATTATTTGGAGATTTTTTGCACAAGTTTACTTTTAAATGCACAAATAATGTATCTGGAAGTATAAATAGATTATTATAAAGACATGAGTGAAAGAACATTTTTGAGTATTTCTGTAAGTAAATATGAGAATGAAGATGGTTACAGTTATTGCCTATATAGACAAAATAATTTAAAGGCAATCAGCCTAATGGCTGTACATGCTACATGATGCATTTGCACATTAGGAAGGATGATCAATTCCATACCATCTAAGTCTATAGAAAACCAGATTAAACTGCTAATTTGATATATAATTTTTCATGATTTTTATGTTATAATTTATTTTCTCATCTTTTTCACCTAATGTATAAGATTCATAGATTATATGAATGCATGAGAATTGTATGTTTGTAAATTAAGCCAATAAGTTCTTTTAATCTTTCTATCCACACCATTTAGTAAAATCCTAACACATTATGACTGTTCAATAGTTGTTTAATCAATTTGTTTTGTTGGAGAAAGAAACTTTGCATGCCTTAAAATTTTATTGTGTTACCTAACTCTTCCCTATTAAGGTGGGCCCTGATTCAAAATTCTGTGAAAAAGTTTTCCTGAACTTTCTAATAAAACAATTTAAAGGCTTTCTATTTTACCTATTCTTCTTTTTTTTTTTTTTAAAGATTTTATTTATTTATTTGACAGAGAGAAATCACAAGTAAGCAGAGAGGCAGGCAGAGAGAGAGGAGGAAGCAGGCTCCCTGATGAGCAGAAAGCCCGATGTGGGGCTCGAACCCAGGACCTGGGGTCATGACCTGAGCCCGAAGGCAGCGGCTTAACCCACTGAGCCACCCAGGCGCCCCTTACCTATTCTTCTTCTATTCATGGGCTATACTCTGGACATTTAGCATTGTATTGGTTCTGTATTGATCTTATCATACTTTTAGTCATTTTTGTCTAGACTTTCCTTTTTATGAGACTACATTTTAACTTTTCCAACATTCCTATTATTCACCTTTATCATCCCCTATATTATACCAAAACCCCAAACACATTCAACCAGTATTTTCTTTTTTTTTTTTAAAGATTTTTTTTTATTTATTTGTCAGAGAGAGAGTGAGAGAGAGCGAGCACAGGCAGACAGAATGGCAGGCAGAGGCAGAGGGAGAAGCAGGCTCCCCGCCGAGCAAGGAGCCCGATGTGGGACTCGATCCCAGGATGCTGGGATCATGACCTGAGCCGAAGGCAGCTGCTTAACCAACTGAGCCACCCAGGCGTCCCCAACCAGTATTTTCAACAAAGACAGGGTTCAGATTATACATATATCTACAATATTGAATAAATATGTAAACTGAGGATTAAAGTTTATTTGATGAATCATCAGAAGGCAATCTTTTCCTAATTTCTTTAAAGTTATATTAATATTTATAAAAGTCTATAATATTCCTGTAACTAATTGGAATATTCCCTTTGACTCTTCACTTCTAATTGGAGTTATACTCATCCCATATGACTTTTTATTTTTATTTTTATTTATTTATTTTTTTTATTCAATGGATTGTGAGGCAAAATGACAAAGAGTCACTTTTGGAGAAATCTTAAGAAGTACCATGTATTTCAGCTCACCCTTCTTGTTCTGACCCTCAATCATTAGAGCAAACATTTCTGAAGTTGTGACATTTCTTATCTTTTATATCATGAAAAGATAAGATAATATTGTGCCAGAGCAAGCTTAACTCAGGTGAGCTCACAGAGCCCAGCAGAGTCTAGAAGAGGCATAATTAATTAAGCAGAAAACCTCTTGTGAAATGAGCAAGAATTATTTGGTGATGAAAGCACTAGAGTTTTAAGATTGTTTTTATACTACCATAAGGTAGCTAAACCCCCATAGCATCTTTTACTGTTATTTCAATATTCCAGAATTTTCCCTTCCTTATATATCACGGTTATATAATTTTCTATAATTTTTTATAATTTTCTATAAATTAGAAAACAATTGACAAAAACAACTCTAAGCCATAATCAATTACTTTATTGCTAATCAAATAATTCATAATGTTTATTATACATATTTTAAAGAATTGTTTCTGGTCTCTGTCAAGACAAATCCTATGAAGAATGTGGATATTTTATTTTTCCAATAACTAGTGTAGATTAAATTCTCAAGGTTTAAACCACATATTTGCCCTTGTGACAAATTCAGTAATTTGAGAGCCAGTGTTAGGAAGAAAAACTGATTTCCAAGAACACAGCTATGCTAACTTATTTTTAGTAGAAATGAACTCATTAACTTGACCTGGACAAAATAATCACTTAAGTGACTTGATCAGATTTCCAATAACATGGTTTCCTCTCTACAGCTCATGTCAAATAAAATCCTCCTTTTACTTTTAATATGATCAGATGATAGTTGACCACAAATAATGAATAGTAATAATAGTGATACAGGTATTTACAGAAGGATTAAATCTAGCAACTATTTTTTTTATTTTAATGGCTAACTTTGCTTTTCTTATCCTTACAAGCTCAGACTTTCTTATTATTTTATATGATCTATGTATAGGTCTCTGAATTTCTAAATATTGATCACACACCTATAGTCTTCATAGGTTTGGGAAGGACATATATAGCCTATTTAATCATGTTTTACTAAAGTAGAGAAGCTGATATTTGCCCTTGAAGTATTAAAATTGCTCTTCAGTGGTCTCAGATGAATTGACCCCTGGTCATTATGAAATGATTTTCATCATAGTTTGTAATATTCTGCTCCTAAATATACTTTCTCTGATATTATTAAAGCCACTCCATCTTTTGCTGTTAGTATTACCAAGGTAAATTTTTCTTCCATCTTTTATTTTAACTTTTGAATCTTTATATGGTAAGCTTATGTAGGCAATGTACAGTTGATATTACATTCTTTTTTTTTTAAAGATTTTTATTTATTTATGTTGATATTACATTCTTATTCAATCTGACAATCTCTTCCTTTTAATAGCATGTATATACCATTTATATTTAATGACTACTGAAAGAATTGGTTTTAAATCTACTACTTTGCTCTTTCATTTCTATTTGTCCAATATGTTTTTGTACTTTTTTTTCTTTTCTGTCTTGGAAGAAATAGATATTTTGTATGATCTCATCTTATTTTTTTTCTTGGTGGATTATTAACGATTATTATTTCATATTATTTTCTGGGTATTTATAGAATTATCACTATTTTATCTCAGTCTAATTTTAAGTGATATATACAACTGTGCATATATAAGAAACTTAAAATAGTACACAATTATTTCTCCTTTCTTTTTGTCACATATTTAACCAATATATATGCAACATTATCACTTTTTATTTAAGTAGTTCATTGTTTCTTAAAAAGATTAAATCTTAAAACCTTTATATTGGGGGTGGCTTAGTGAGTTAAGCATCTTTTTTCGGCTCAGGTCATGATCCCAAGGGTCCTGGAATGGAACCCCACATGGGGCTCCCTGCTTATTGGGGAGCCTGTTTCTCCCTCTACCTGCCACACTCCCTGCTTGTGTGTGCTCTCTCTGTCAAACAGATAAATAAAATCTTAAAAAAAAAAAAACTTTTATATTTATCTATGTCTTAAGATTTTCCAGTGCTCTCCATTCTTTTATACAGATCCAGACTTCCATCAAGTATGACAAGCATAACACTCCATATGAATGTAGAAATTCCTTTATTTATTGTAGCTGAAGTCTAGTGGTGATGAAAGCTTTTGGCCTTTGTATGTCTGAAGAAGTATTTATTTCACATTTTTTTTAAAGTATTTTTCCTGGGTAATGCATTGAAAATTGTTTTTTTTTTTCTTCAATATTTTAAGCATTTGTTCAGTAGAATATGCTTAAGCACATAAGTCTTATATCTTATACTGCTTTCAGTGAAAAATCTGCTGTTACCCCTTTTTGTTCCTTAGTATCCAATGTCTCTTTCTCAGTAGCTGCTGTAAATACTTTCCTTTTGTTACTGTTTTTATGCAATTTGATTATGTAATCATTTAATGCTTCTTGTACTTTGGTTTCAAAGAGCTTCTTAGCTATATGAGTTTATGGCTTTCATCAAATTTATAAACACTTCAGAATTATTTCTTCATCTAAATCTAGGTGAATTTTCCAGAGCAGTAGGAATAAATACAAAGATTTTTCTATATTCCTTTGGGTCAGTTTCTCATTCTCCAGTGAGTCATCCTCATTAGCACTGAAAACTCATTTTGGGGCAATAAGCAACTGAATACTAGTCAATTTCTTATCATGGCTTCCTACAGAAGTATTATCTGTGTCAGGGAAAGGTTGTCCAGAGGGACAAAATTGCATTATAGGAATCAGTATTGAATGTAGGAAGTTCTGGAATCATCTATCTCCTGGGACAACAATAGATCTGTAGTGTCAGGATGGAATATGGAAGGGGTTGAATAGGAAGATGACCCTTTCTTCCTTAATATGCATTACACTCTCTGCCTCTTTATCTCTCAAGTGAACTACCCAAATTTCTAATGAAGAACCTGGTTTCCACCTATAGTGACCACAAGTTTTCTTCCTTTCACATTTAGTGAGTGTAGATTTTTCTCTGAAACTACTGACTGAAATACTGAAAGGGAGAAAGAACCTCTGCCCATTCACAATGAATCTTGGATAAGTTATGAAAAGTTGGGCCTAAGGCAGCACACCAGACTAGCAAGGAAGTTCCCTGACCTGAAGATCAGTTCCTTAAACATCTTCTCAGTACTCAATCTGTAACTACCTCTCTAATCTCTCCTTATTAATAGGCAGTACTATTTGCTAATCATACTATTTGATTAACATGTTTACTGTCAATTTCCATGAATTCTCTTCAAATAGCAATGACTGCTCTCCAAGGACCCTTTCCTTCCTGTTTTGGAAATTTATGTTTCTTTCAGCCTCTTGACTTCTTATCTTCAGCACCATAACCATCAAAAACTGTGAGAGGCGTGAAATTTTACTCCACTTCCAAGTTTACAGTTTAACCTGTTATACTATAATGATGGTGGTGGAAAACACAAGACTCCTGGATTAAGAACAAAAAAATCTTTATTTTAACAGAAATAGCAGTGGCCCATGTAACAGCATTTTTACTGGTTTCCCAGGCCCCAATACTTTAAGTGTAACATAGAAAAGGAAAGACTGCACACACAGGGGAGTATATTATAGAAGGTTAGGAAATTAAATCTTTTAGAAAGGGCAGTAAATATATAATTGATTTTTGAACAATGTGGGGAATAGGGGGCCAACTCCCTGAGCAGTCAAAAATCCACATGTAACTTAAATCCTCGAATACTTAACTAATAGCCTACTACTGACTGGAAGCTTTACTGATAGCATTAATTAACACTATTAGTTATATGTATTAATTAATTAACACTATTTTAAGTTATATGTATTATATACTATATTCTTACAATAAAGTAAGCTAGAGAAAAGAAAATGTTACTAAGAAAATCCTATTAAAAAAGCATTTATCTGGGGGCGCCCGGGTGGCTCAGTGGGTTGGGCCGCTGCCTTTGGCTCAGGTCATGATCCCAGGTCCTGGGTTCGAGCCCCACATCGGGCTCTCTGCTCAGCAGGGAGGCCTGCTTCCTCCTCTCTCTCTGCCTGCCTCTCTGCTTACTTGTGATTTCTCTCTGTCAAATAAATAAAATCTTTAAAAAAAAAAAGGATTTATCTGTACACTATACTGTATTTATTAAAAATCCATTCATAAGTGGACGTGCACAGTCCAAACTCATATTGTTCAAGGATCAACTGTATAAGCTACCCTTGATTTTAGCTGTATTCTTGGAAAATTCAAATTGTGCAAAAATACTTGACTTTTACATATTAATTATTGTTATTTTCGAGTCTTAGTAAGCAACATTTCACACACATGATTAATGATGCTTTTTAAGATAGTCAGCCATGATCATTGCAATGTGTCTAACAATACTGCACTCTCCAAATGATAGTAATCAAAAACAAGCTCAGAAAGTTTTAAAATAGTCTTTAGGTAGAGGGAGTTGTCCCACCTCATGCTGTTGTTCCAAAAGAGCACACAATCCTTGTAATTCATAGAGATTCTGGCCAACATGCATAGAAAACAGAGTAATTGGAAAATTTTTAATGAGAGTGATCATTCTGGTAAGTCATGTTTTTATATTCCACCCTGTGTTATCCATATTGGTGAAGACCTTTATGCATCAGTATTTTCTAAAGTGAATATCCACAGCCTTTACTATATATGGTAATTGTCCATATATTGTATTGAATAATTATCTGGCCACCCAAGTGTTCAAAGCCTATAAGATTTTTCCAAGCTACTGAGGACTCTTCTGCATTGGTCATGTCTCTAGGATGGAATTTAAAATAGCTTCATTGATCCAATGTGCTCTTCTATCTTCTCACACAAGAATATACTCTGCTTTGAAATACACTGTTTGGGAAAAACTAAATAAGAAGGAAAAGGAGGAGCAAGAGAAAAAGAAGAAGAAAGAGAAGAAAGGGAGAAGGAAGAGAGGTTATCATCAAAGAAGGATAAGGGGAAATAACACACATATAAATTTATATATATATGTATATATGCATATATGTATATATGAATAATTGTACATATCTTGTTACCATTTTCACAGTTATTTCTGAAAAACACTGATAATGAATGATTACCCTTCCCCATAATGGTTTATGGACAAATGAGTTTAGGAAATACAGAATACTAAGTTTTTTTTAGGTTTAATATCAGGCTTATAATTACAGATTTTAATACTATCATATTCAATCTATATTCATACTTCTTCCTTTCTCCCTTTCAATCAACTGGCTATCTCACTTTATGCATGCTTATTTGCTGCACTGTATCATGATACTGTATGAGGTCAGGGGCCATATTTCATTTATCTTACTCATACTCCAGCCCATGGAATTACGTTTTATATTCAGCAATCATTAAATATATGTTAGATTTAAAGTGGATTCTGAAAATGCCAAATTCAGCATCTTCTATTTTGCTAAAAAATGTGGAATACCTATACCAAGTATTTCTTCTCATCATCTGTCCCATGTCACTAATAGAAGCACTCCAGACAATGGTTAGGATGAAAACTTATAGTACCTCTGTGGCCAACATATGTGGTGAATGGAGTTCTTAATTTATGCAGCTTGCTCTTTTTAAAATATATTTTAAAAATTTTAACTAGATTAAGTTACTTAACAGAGAGGTCATTAATGACAGTATGCTTTTATTTAAATAGAGTAGTTGAAGGACAAAGTGTGTTTTTTAAATCCATAGAAAGAAAACCATGTGTGGCATGTTAAATTCCCACAGCAAATATTAGAAAACATGCATTTTAAAGAGGCTGCAAATGTCCCAACATAATACAGAGATACCCTCAATATGACTATACTGTCTTAAACCTTGTGCACTAGTATTCATAGCAGCAGTATTCTTAATAGTCAAAAAGTTACAAACAACTCAAAAGTCCATCAGCTGATGAATGGATAAGCAAAATATCTATCTATAAAATGAAACATTATTCAGACATAAGAAGGAATGAACTACTGAGTCATATTACAACAAAGATGAATTCTGAAAGGATTATGCTAAGTGAAAGAAGCCAATCACAAAGGACCACACATGTATAATCCCATTTACTCTAACTGTCCAGATAGGCAAATCTATACAGACAGAAAGCGGATTAGTGCCTTAGAGCTGGTATGGATGTGAAAGAAAGCTGGAGGCAATAGGGAGTGAGTCTTAGTGTGTTGGGGGTTTTCTTTAAAGAGTGATCCAAATACTAAAAATACTGAATATACTAAATACCATTGAATTATACACTTTAAGTGGGTATATTTATCTTAATAATGCTATTATTTAAAAGAAGGTGTGAGCCACTACCACCTAAGTTCAAACCTGTATTTGTTGAAGGGTCAACTGTACTTATTATTTGCTCCAGTGGGAAACATTATCTCTATCTCCAAAATCCGTTCACCACTGAATTTTCCTTGAAAAGATAGTCCAGAACAAAGGACAATCAGACTTTCACCTCAAAGGACATACAATAATGTGAGAAACCATGAAGAATCACCTTCCAACATTAGTATGTCTTAAAATTCACTAATCTTTTCTTCTTCAATGTTTATCTGTTTTAATCTCAGGCAGTGTACAACATTAAGTATTTTTATATCTTCCATATATTTACTAAATATCTCCCATCCTTAGCTTCCTAAATATATAAAATAAAGTTCTAATGCCTCTTTGAATGTCTCTACTAATTTTGTCATCTGTGTTATTGCCGATCAGTTTGAGTTCATTGATTTTTCTCCTCGTTATGGATTTTATTTCCCTGCTTCTTTGCATGCCTGTTAGTTGTCATTGGATGCAGACACTGAATTTTAACTTTATTTTGTATTGGTAGTTTTACATTTCTATAAATATTCTTGTGATTTTTTCCCCTAGGACTTGGATAGACTTATTGGGAACAACTGGTTCTTTCCAATTCTTGATTTTAAGATTTATTAGTCAGACCCAGAATGTCATTTGTCTAGAACTGTATTTCTGCACTACTTTGGCAAGGCCCTTTTTAGTACTCTGACTGATATTACCTGAATTATGAAGTTTTCTATTCTAGCTGTTGGCATTAATCCCAGTCCCCTGTGTATTCTGTTTTCTATAATTATTCTAGTTGGTTCTTTTCTCTGCCTTAGAGAGTTTCTTCAAATACACATAATGATCACATTCCCCTGAATACCTGAGGACTATATATTTTTTTTTAAAGATTTTATTTATTTATTTGACAGAGAGAGATCACAAGCAGGCAGAGAGGCAGGCAGAGAGACAGGAGGAAGCAGGCTCCCTGCTGAGCAGAGAGCCCGATGCGGGACTCGATCCCAGGACTCCGAGATCATGACCTGAGCCGAAGGCAGCGGCTTAACCCACTGAGCCACCCAGGCGCCCATACCTGAGGACTATTAAAATAACCCTCTGCAGACCCCTGATGTCTGTGCATCTCTCTCTTCTGTGGAGCTTGGTCTTGTTTACTTTAGCTGCCTTGGCTTGCATGGACTTCAAGCCCTATCCCATCACCTGATGGAGATGCTCCATTGTTCAGCATCCTAGAAAATTTTTCTAGTCCATAAGCTGGGACATCTCTAAAGCTCATTTGTTTCTGGTTTTACAGGGATAGCTAGCTGTGCTTCATTTCCTGACGTTTGATATGTTAAGTATGGTTGTTTCATATATTTTTTTCCCCATTCTTTTAGTTGTTTCTGGTGGGAGGGTAAATCTTTATAGAACTCATTCTATTTTCACCAGCAAGTGAAATTCTAATTTGCCTTTTTGAAAATTTAAACATGCTTTTCAAAGTATCATTCAATGTTTCCATCTACATCTAACCATTTTATCCATCAAGGTTAGAATTAATTCTTTCCACCTCTAGGCACATGTCACATTTTGCATATAATTGGACAATTTTATAATAATATTCACTAACTTATACTACTCTATATTTTATTTGTCTTGTGTCTGATTTTAGTTTTAAATATCTTCTGATATGAGGACGGGTTTTATTTATTTATTTTACTGTTCATTTATGTAGTAAATTATACAAAAATGTTGTCAGATTGAATTACATGTAATCATTCATCATCAGTAATTAGGAAGTATAGAAACCAAACTCATGGTTTATATGACAATATCTAAATAATAAAGGAATATAAAGAATAACTCTGATAACAAAAAAAGTAGAGATCTATGGCCTGAACCATTTGAGTTTATGCTAGATTTTTATCTGCATCTTATTTCTTAACTTTCTAAACTTTGGTTTCCATGCTCCTTATTTGTAAGAGAAAGACTAAAATACTTTATATTTTATAGGCACTTTGGATTGACTAATTAAGGTAGTGCATACAAATAAATTATTCTAGTCTTGTTACAGAGTAAATTTTTAATATATTCGTGTTAATTATTAGGGAATTTTGGGTATGAGTGGCAGAAAAAAAAATAAGTAAAAATCGTTTAATTTCAGGATTGTGTTTTTCTCCTATCATATCAAATCTGGAGGTCAGGCAGCTCCACAGTTAGTTATTTCAGCAACTCAATAATGCCATCTAGGGCCAGTCTCTTTCTATATATTCACTGTCCCTCACTACATGTGGGAGTTCACATTTAAGTTTGTCCATTCATGTTCACACATGGGTGTCACAGTTTCATTAATCATGCTCTTACCCAACCACACTGAGTGGCAGGAGAAAGAGTAACTTTTCCTGCGCATTTGTTCTTTGCAATGAAAAAATACCCCTCAAGGAATCTCAGCAGTTTTTAATCCATGAAGCACTACTCAGAACTACTTTGCATGGCTCTTCCTAAACCAAATGGACAAAAAAAAATTGCAATTTTCTTGAAAGGTATTAGACTCAGCTCTTCCTTAGTTTGCTTGGTTTAATGGAGGGTAACTAAAATCAAGTTTGAAGATGAGAGACAGGCAGGCAAGTTGGTGGTCACTTTTTTTTTTTTTTTTAAGTTAAAAGCTAAGTATATAGCAAGTAATAGAATCTTTCATTTAGAAACACACACAAAAAAGTGGCAGAAGTATATTTTTCCCAACATTTTTCTAAGTTCCAATGCTTTTTATATTTTTCAACCTAGCTTACTCATGATTAAAATGCCGTGAAAATTATGTAAGGTGAGTATGTCTTGTTATAATGATACATCTTTATTAAAATTTAATGAAAGAGTTCTGAATAGCATAGAGTTCTGAATAGCATCCTATAGCATAGGATAAATGTGTTTTGAAATGCATATACTTTAGTAAATTAAAAATTATCTTTATGGAAAATACCTATTTTTCTGCCTTGGGATGGTATTGTGTTAGTATACTCAGGCTGCCATGACAATATACCAGAGACTATGTAACTTAAACAACAGAAATTATTTTTTTAAAGTTCTGGAGGTTGAAAGTCTAAGATCAAAGTTCCAGAAGACTGGTTTTCTCTTAAGTCTTATCTCCTTGGCTTGCGGAGGGCCACTTTCTTGCTGTGTCTTCGGATGTCCCTTTCTTTGTACATGTATCTCTCTGGTGTTTCTTCCTCTTCCTATAAAGACATCAGTCAGATTGGACTTGGGCCCCCCCTTTATTACCTTATTTAATCTTAACTACCTCTTTAAAGGCCCTATTTCCAAATATAGTCACACTGGAAGTTAAGGCCTCAACATATTGAGGGGAACATGATTCAGTCAATCACAGGTTGATTTATATTTCTCTAGGTTGACTGAAGTTGCTACCCATCTCTAAGTTATTTTTGTGCCTTGTTTCCACATTCCAAATTGTATTTTATTAATCTACAACATGGTGTAAACTCAAAGGTGGGTGGGAGACCATATACATATATTTCCCTAATCTAAACCAAAAAATTATTTTTTTTCAAAAATATTTAGAAAACACAAATACAGCTTTAAAAATTTTTCTCACCTATCAAAAGTCCCTAATACAGCTAAACTGCAATACTCTCCACACTTTCATTAAAGGTGTTAAAATGGTGAGAAAGAACTTTTCAGATACCAGTGTTTTAGTCTTAATATCTCCCATGAGTACTAATCGGTCTGGATTTTTTCCCGACATTGTTATTTAATTTAAGGTATTCTGGACAAAGTGCTTGAAACAACTTTCTCGCAAAATCAATTCAGTAAGAATGAAATCCACGAAACACACTTCAAAATGAAAATTATAAACCAGTGCTTTCCTCCTGACTGCTTTCAGCAATAAAATATTAAATGGAACATTAAGAACAACAATTAAAGAGCTTAGCTTTTAAGCTGTCTGGTGGTGTGTAAGATTCAGTTCTTTATTGGCTATTAGAAAAATTACCAAAGATTACTTTAGTTATTCTAAGTGAATATAGAACCGCCTGCTCAGCAGTAGTGACAGGAAGTACTTAATGAGGACTAAACATTCTCACATTTCCATTTTGGAAAAATTGTTTTGTAATTTTTCGGAGTTGAGTTTATTTAGTTTGAAAAATTTTTAAAAACGTCAATATTATATGTATAAAATAAATCTTTACAAACATATTGTCTTTAACCCTGGAAATGTCTGAAAAGTCATTTCTAATGTGTCTGCTCCAGGGCAGTCAATCACATTACAATGTCTACTTAATAAGTCCCTAATGAATATTAATAGGAAAAAATCCATACATAAGTATACTATAAGAAAAACACTGCGTTTTTAAGACAAACATAACCTATAAGAAATAGCAATGTGTTATATATGTCTTCTATATATGTCTTCTATATATATGTCTATATATGTCTTCTCTTTGTTTTTAAACATCTTAATTTAATTTTATTTTTTTCAGTTCCAAGATTCATTGTTTTAGCACCACACCCGCTGTTCCATGCAATATGTGCCCTCCTAAGTACCCACCACCAGGCTTCCCCAACCCCCCACCTCCGTCTGCTCCATAACCCTCCATTTCTTCTTCTCTTCTCTTTTTAATAAACTGTACATCTGAAGCGGAAGTGAGATGATTGAAGGGGGAGGTCTTTTAGCAACTGGTTGCTTTTGGCTGCTCCGGTGCACAAGATAACAGAATACAAAGTGAGGAGAAAAAAAAACAACAACAACTCTTAATGCAAACTGCTGACTGAATGTGCTACAACAAAAACAAGGTTTTACTTCACTCTGAAGTTATTTCTTTCATTCAGTAGTCTTAACTCTTCAGAAAATAACATGCCACTCTGTGGTAACACTGCCTCTCCTTTTCAGTCTCTTAGTAAAAGAGCTCTGGGATCAAGGTGATAAGACTCTTTATCAAGTGTTTAGTAGTCCAGGAAATGAGAGGCGAAATAATCGTGGCCCTCCAGCAGTGCTGTGGTAAGAGAACCTCTACTACATCAGCTCCACTGAAGTACTTCACCGACGTCTTGTTTCAATGAGGTCAGACAACAGTAATTTGTTATGTGGGTCATGGCAGAATCCTTCTTCTAAACACTACAAAGAATGACTCCTTTGTCAATATAAATACGTCCTGATGCATTTAGTTTCCCTGTTGGCTGTATTATAAACTCGAGAGCTATTGTGCCAAATTCTACCACTCAGCACTATCATACCTTTTCGTCTTGCCTTCCCCACCCCCGCACTTTATAGTAGAGTGAATAAAACACACACAAATACGAGATAAAGGTTGTTTTCTTTTTTAAAAAATACTTTACTTTGCAGACATTATTGAGAATGAACATCAGATTTAGCATGTTAGCAGATGCATTTCAAAGAACAGGATATAATACAACAGAAATATTACATTAAGAATTCGAGTCTTTTATATTTTCCCCACAATATTTGTTTCTGTAAATCTTTATTATTCCGTCCTCATCTAAATAAATATGTATATGTAAAATCTGAAAACTGGAAGAGGTAATTTTCTCACAAAATTGTAAACTGAAATAATATAAAATAGTGATTTTAGAATTACCTGAATCAATATAGACACACCTTTCAATTGTTACCAGTAACATTTTTCTAAACTTCCTAGCTTTAAAATCCTTTTAATTTCTGAAATATTAGATTTAAATACTACAAAGCAATTAAAATGAGTGTACATTAAAAACTATAATATAATCTACACTATGATGAGAATTTTTGTTATATATGTACTTAGTCTCCATTTTTATCTGTTCATTCATAAAGAGAAAGAGTTGGAAATTTCTAGAGTCTCTTCAAATATTAATTTATTTTATATTACTTGTTTTTCTCCACTTTGTCCCCATGCCTCTGAAAAAATGTGAACATACACAGACCAAGAGATAACTCAGAATGGATAATGGACTGATTAGAAATGTTGGGTTTCAAACAGGTGATTATTGTTCTATTTTGACTGCTCTGAGAAAAGGAGGGCTGGGGTCAAAAAGGCCAGGTTTTGAAGTGCTTATGTGATATAGCTTTGAGATGAAGAATGTTAACTCAGACAAACTTTAAAAATGCTTTCCTCAAAATCTGTATAAATAAATTTTTAAAAAGGCAACCTTATTCTCAATGGGTCATAAAGCCTAGAGGCAAAAAACCTTACACGAGATGTTAAACAAAGGTCATTTGCTGTTTTAGGATTCAAAGATATTGTACTCCTCTTGTTGTTTGAAACCTACACTAAATTTTAAAAGATGTAGTTATAGCAGGTATGTTTTATAAGTTTGAACTTGAAAAATGAACTCTAATTTTTAAATATTCATTGGTGATAAACTTTGAAAACAAATACATACCATCAAGTAGCACTTCTCTGATGTTGTGTAAGATAATTTGAAGAACAAAGTGTTATGCATAGTGCTTACATTCTGACACAGACCATTATCAAATGTCTGATATTTGAAAATGATTTTAATAAGAGTAAAATTATAACTTTTAAAAAATATTTTATTTATTTGACAGAGAGAGAGAGAGAGAGACAGTGAGAGAGGGAACACAAGCAGGAGGAATGGAAGAGGGAGAAGCAGGCTTCTGGCCAAGCAGGTTGCCCGATGAGGCTCCATCCTAGGACCCTGGGATCATGATCTGAGCCGAAAGCAGATGCTTAACGACTGAGCCACCCAGGTGGCCAGCAAAATTATATTACTGAAGCTTATTATATAAGTACTTTGATAAGTTATTTGCAAAAATGCTTTATTTAATATTCACACTTGCTCTCTTATATAAATGTTATTGTTACAATAAAATGCCAGAAAGTTAAGACCCAAGGATAGATCCTCAAACAGTGTGGGATTGGAGATGGTGAGTAAATTCCCTCCCCACCCTTTCTGAAACAAATCTGATGTGTATTCAATACACTATATCAGAAAGTCCCTAGGAGGTAAGATCTGTGTTATTAGCCAGCTAGAATTACATGACTAATATTAATAATTTTCTGTTATTTCTTTTCCACTTCTCCTACTTCATGGTAGTCCTGGAAACAACTTTTTAAATAAACTTCTTGTAACATAATCTTTGACTGAGAGTCTCCTTTCAGTAAATTTTGACTAGGACATTACTATTAGAAGTGACCTCAGAAAGCACAATCCTGGTTTAAGAGTCAGGAATTTCATCAGGTAGCAGTAAGGATTCCACCAGTGGTAGTAACTGGCTATAATAACCTCTGGCATGCTACAGTGTTATAATTACTAAGATTCATCCACCGGGATGGATTGTTACGCATAGTATTGGGGTCTTTACGTAGGGATCATCATGTAGGCATGATCAAATCTTAACTCCATTTGCAGCCCCACTATGGGGCTTGGAGAACTTCAAGGCTGGTGAACACAGGGAGGTTCAGAAAGAATGCAGCACCTGGAGAGGGCATGGAAGTTCTGTGTCCCATCTCACAGACCTTTCCTTATGCATCTCTTCCACCTGGATGTTCACATGTATCTTTTATCATATATTTTTATTAAAAAAACAGTAAACAGTAAGTAAACTCTTCCTGAATTTTATGAGATGCTTTAGCAAATTAATCAAGCCCAAGGAGGGGTTGTGCGAACCTCTGGTTGGTCAGAAGCACAAATCGCAGCCTGGACTTTGACTGACATCTGAAGTGGGGAGACTGGCAGTCTTATGGGACTGAACCCTTAATGATAGGATTTGTGGGATCTGATGCAATCTCCAGATTGATGATGTCAGAAATGAGTTAAATTATAGGTGTCACAGAGAGTTGCCTGTTATAGGAAAAACAAAACAAACACATATCTGGTGTTGGAAGTGTTGTTGAGGATGGTTGTAGTATGCTTGTAGTGTGGAGTAAAGGAGGAACACAGGAGGAAGACTGATGTTTTCCTACACTGAGGGGAATTTCTATATCTTACAAGAGCTATAGGAACATCACCTGAGCTAAGAATGATATGAGGTGATCTAGACCACCATCATGCCCTGCTCTAGTAGAGCAGGGGTATATGGAAAACCATAATTAATTCAGTCTGTTTCAAGCTTATCCAAGTGGATTCGATGAATGTACAGACACAACATGAGGTCACTACCTTGGTTCTTGAGTTCATAATTATGAAGATTCTTAGAATCCAGAAGAATCTTCACATTGCTTTCCTGATATTTTTATAAAAGAATGACAAAAAGGCAGAGTAGAAGCCCTTTAAACTGCTTGTCTCTACCAAGATCATTGGTATTGCATAAATCAATACGTTGTTCCATTTTTATCCCTAAATAGTCCATTGTACGGATGCAATACAGTTTGCATATCCATTCATCTGCGGAAAGAAATCTTGGTTGCTTTCAGTCCTTTGTGATTATAAATCAATAAAGTTTCCCTAAGCATGAACATACAGGTTTTTGTACAAAAGTAAGTTTTCACTTAACTATCTAGGAGCATGAATGCTACACTGTCTTGTAAATCTATGTTTAACTTTATAATAAACTGTCAAATGATCCTTTCAAAGTGACTGTACAATTTTTAATTTCAACCAGTCATGAATAATACTTGCCAGGATTTTATATTATCAAGTTTTGTGGGGTTTTTTTGTTTGTTTGTTTTGGATTTTGGAACCATTCTATAGTGCACAAATATATTTTACTGTTGTTTGAATTTAGATCTCCCTAGTGACAAATGATGTTTGAGAAACTTTATATATGCATATTTGCAATCTATCATCTTTGATAAAGTATCTATTGATATCATTCATCCACTTTTGTACTGGGTAGTTTATTTTCTTATTATTGGTTTTTAAGTGTTCTTATTATATCCTGGAAAAATGCCTTTAATCAAATACATGATTTGTAAATATTTTCTCCCCAACCATGGTTCAAATCTTATTTGTTTCATGAGAATGTTAACAAAGTACAATTTATTATTTTTTAATATACTGTACTTCTGTGTTGTATATAAAACTCATCATCAAACTTAAAGTCAAAGCAATGTCTCCTCTTTTTATTTCTGTAAGTTTTATAGTTTTACATTTTTTATTTAGGTCTATCTATTCTGAGTTCACTTTTTGCGTAACTTGTAAGAACAATAAGTGCCTCACAGAACCTATCAGAGACTCACTGGAAGAAATCACATTTAGCTTAACTCTAAGATTAATTCAAAAAGATCGTTTAATTTTAGTAATTGTATAACCAGGATACAATTAATATTAATCTAACTCCTATGGAAACAAAGTACCATGAATGGGAATAGGAATAAAACATGATATTTACTGGGATTTTTTTTTGTTTTGTTTTTTGAAGATTTTATGTATGTATGTATCTATGTTAGAGAGAGAAAGGAGGAGGAGCAGAGGGACAGGGACAAGCAGACTCTGCACTGAATAGGGAGCCCCACAGGGGGCTCCAACTCAGGACCCTGAGATCATGACCTGAGCCAAAACCAAGAGTGGGAAGCTTAACTGACTGACCCACCCAGGTGCCCTGGAATTATTATTTTTTTAAGTGCTTTAAAATTGTAGCCAGGGAAGCAGATTCACTAAAGAACAAAGATCTAAAACAGAAGGAAAAACTTAGATTAAAACCTAGAAAACCTAAATTAAAGTAAGATCTATAGGGATACCTGGGTAGCTCAATCAGTTAATGGTCTGTGTTTGGCTCAGGTCATGATCTCAGGGTCCTGGGATCCTGTCACCTAACTGGGCTCCTTCTTCAGCAGGTAGCCTGCTTCTCTCTCTGCTTATGTGCTCTTTCTCTGTCTCTCGCTGACAAATAAATAAATAAATAAGTAATCTTTAAAAAATAAAATAAGATCTACAAATGAAATAATAACCTAATTTAAAAAATGATTTTAACAGCAAATTAAATTCAGCTAGAGAGAAAAAATTTGAAAAGTAAATATTGTCACATTGCAGTATGAAAGAACATAAAAACATAAAATACAAAAAGCTGATTAAGAGTTATAGAGAGTTGGGGGGCCTGGGTGGCTCAGTTGGTTAAGTGTCTGCCTTCAGCTCAAGTCATGATTCCAGGGTTCTGAGATCAAGCCCTGAATCAGGCTCCCTGCTCTGTGCTGCTTCTTCTTCTCCATCTACCCTCCACCCTGATTGTGCTCTCATGCGTGTGCTCTCTCTCTCTCTCTCAAATGAATAAAAATATCTTAAAAAGAAAAAAAAGAGTTATAGAGGGTAGAGCAAGGATCTAACAAATATTTAATTGGAACTCCATAAGTCAAGAGGCAGGTTGGAGCCAGAATGTCTTTTATAAAGACAATGTCTGAGGATTTTCTAAAATTGATGGAAGACACAAGCTCTCAATTCTAAGAAGCCAGCAAATCCGAAGTGGAATAAATAAAAATAAATTCATTCTTAGACACATCATAATAAAACTCCAGAATACAACAGCTAGTGGAATGGAAATAGGTGGGTGTGCGGAAAGAAGGTTGATTACTCTCTGTAGGAGGAAGAATTAAATTGACTATTAACTTTCCACAGCAACCACGGTAACAAGAATTTAGATCAAAAAAATTATTTCTAATGATCTGAAAGAAAATAACTGCCTATCTATAATTCAATTTTTTATAGATACTTTTAAAAAATAGACAAAATCTAAAAAATCTAAGAGAAGGTAAAATTAATCAACCAGAAATGAGTCAGAGAACCTGAGAATGAAAAAAACTGTTGTAAAATAATTCTAGTATGCATAAGTTTTGCTTCAATAACAATATCTAATAATAATAATAACAATAAAATCTTTGGAAATTGTGGTTGTACAACAGAGGTTAAAATCTGCATTCCTCTGTCACTTATTAATCCCAGGTAATTTCCCTCATTATTTCACAGTTTTAACTTATTTTTCATAGTCTTCCTTTCTTTTCTTATTTTTTCCTCTTCTTTTTTTCTTTTTCTTTGCTTTTTTTTAATTTTTATTTTTTTTAGGGTCAGTCCAGAGAAGTAAAACTCTTTTGCTTTCACTGTCCAAACATCAATCAATATACTGGGAAAGTCAGTGGAAGCCCTTGTCATAGCCTTGCCTCTTGAGCACTCTGCAAGTAACACTTCCATGGGGCAGGGAGTCAAAGCCTAAATATCTCAAGGAGCTTTTCTTCACTGATTGCACCTGTTTCTGTTGCTTTTGTTATCCAAATTGGTATTGTTTCATTAGTCATTAAAGCATTTAGCTCAAGTGTGGTTTCCATGAGGTGAGGATGATCTGCACAATCCACCAGAAAGACAATCCCACTGATTGCTGGGAGATAATTTTTCCAAACCTGACTTGCTTGCTCATGCCTGACAAGATCAAAAGTTATAAAAGTCTTTCCAGCAATTGTCACCGGTTCTGATATTGGATCTAATGTCGAAACATATTGGCCCAATCCAGTCACTGTTGAGCATGTGTAGAAGAGTGGTTTTGCCTGCATCGTCCAAACCCAAGAATACAAATTTTCCGTATTTCTTATGGAGTCCTAGGAACTGGAGGACACTGTTGATCCACTCAAAGAAGAAATATATTATTAATGCTTACTGTGGCCAAGGAGTTCCTCTGGCAGCAGGAGGCTTCAACCCTCCCTCACAGCATATAGCCCAGCAGCACCACCATCCCCCCCCCCCCCCCAACAACCTGGGACCACCAGTTACTCATCTTTTCTTATTTTTCTAACCATCATCCTTTCCTTCGACAACCATGTAAACAGATAATCCATCCAAGGTCACATTCACTCAGTTTCAAAGATCTTTTCCTCTGTTTGGTGTCAGTCACTCTATTCCATGGTTTTACCCTTAATTTTGATTTGTTAACTGTACCTTCTCAGAGATCTTGGTTATTACAGAGTAATTGAAACACAGCTGTCCTCTATGATATTGTTTCCTATGGAACTGATGTTTTACACAGGGAGACATAATTTTCTAAGTGTTGACTTTCAATTCCCTTCATCTGTTTAAGGAATTAGAGTGTATAAACTACTTGAATGTTTGCTGAACACATTCATCATTTTTATATATAAAAAATATAAACAAGAATCACTAAAGTAGTCTTACAAACAGTTAATTTGAATATTACATACATTTAAGAAAAATCTGACATAGGACTAAGGTTCTCCATGTGTTTAAATTTGGAAAGACTTAACTTTACTCCATCAGATGATTTCTCCATTTGTGTATCCTATGTAGGATTTTCCTTTCTTTGCTAAAGATCTGTTCATCCAGGTCTCTCTTTGTTGTTTAAAAAAAAATTTTAAAAATAAAAAAAACACCTGATAAAAAGTCAGAGGTATGCACATTTGTTGTCATTGACACTTTGCTGTATCTCATTCTAATTTCCTGCCACCAACTCCCAAACTGATCGATATCTTGGCAATTCTCTGAGACAATCTGCTCAAAGTACCATCTACAGTTTTAAAGATAAAGTCATTATTTTTACATACAAGTAACACCAACAAATGACCTTTACACTTTTACTAAAACAGTGTCTGATTACTGATAAGTTCTCAGTCAGGACTACAGCAAACACCCCTGATTCATGTTACATAATTAATAAAATTAATTCAAAGGTTTGAAGATGTTCCTCTTGTCCTTTCTCCTCTCCCTATTCCAGAGATAACTTCAGTCTCATTGCTAGACTGGCTGCTTTGTTTATGCCATCAAATAAGAAAAAAGAATAGGCAGAGGCGCCTGGGTGGCTCAGTCATTAAGCATCTGCCTTCCACTCAGCTCATGATCCCAGGACGCTGGGATCGAGTCCTGAGTGAGCCCCACATCTGGCTCCCTGCACAGTGGGAAGCATGCTTCTTCCTCTCCCACTCCTCCTGCTTGTGTTTCCTCTCTCATGTTCTCTCTCTCTCTGTCAAATAAATCTCTCTCTCTCTCCTTGTCAAATAAATAAATAAAATCTTTTAAAAAAAGGAAAAAAGAATAGAAAAATGATCATTATTTTTCAATATACCACCCGAATCAGAAAAACAGTAGCCCAAAATGTTCTAAAACATATTTCAGGACTTGTTCCAGTCATCTCACTCTGCCCAAGCAATAATCCTTTCCTCTTATTTCTGAGTGCCAGAGAGCAGTTGCCCTTTTAGATCTGGAGGGGACTTGGGTAGCATAAGATAAATTAGATTCTTGGTTTGGTTTATTGGCTTCTTTTTTCTCTTGTCAGTATTCCACTTATGCTGCTTCCTGTTGTGCACCCTTCTTCCCTCCTCACCAAAGGGCTGACCCCAGAAGACAAAAAAGAGCAGGCTCTGTTGTAAGCTAATTAGAGAGGGTAGATTCCTGGGAAACTGACTACCAGCATCACAGTAACTCTTGAAGATCTTTATATTTAACAAACATTTACCAAATACTTTAGTATGTGCAGGCCTCTGTACTAAGCTTAATTTTTTTTCTTTTTGAGAATATGTCCAAAAGCTTGAGGTGCTTACATTAAATATGTCACTGAATCTTATTGAATCTTATTTAAAAACTCTAGAAAGCTGGGACGCCTGGGTGGCTCAGTTGGTTAAGCAGCTGCCTTCGGCTCAGGTCATGGTCCCAGCGTCCTGGGATCGAGTCCCACATCGGGCTCCTTGCTTGGCGGCGAGCCTGCTTCTCCCTCTACCTCTGCCTGCCACTCTGTCTGCCTGTGCTCACTCTCGCTTCTCTCTATGACAAATAAATAAATAAAATCTTTAAAAAAAAAAAAAAACCCTAGAAAGCTATGTATTGATTGGGCCAGTAAAAGACTGATATTTGATTTTTAATATGGGAGCTGACTTCTTTATTTTCTTACTTAAGGAAGACATAAATGCACACACATATACACGATGAAACATACATACGGCACATGCACACACACACTCCTATATACGTTCACTATATTCAGTTTTTTTTTTTTTAAAGATTTTATTTATTTATTTGACAGAGAGAAAGACAGTAAGAGAGGGAACACAAATGGGGGCGGGGATAGGAGAGGGAGAAGAAATTTTCCCACTAGTAGAGAGCCCTATGTGGGGCTCAATCTCAGGACCCTGGGATCATGACCTGAGCCAAAGGCAGACGCTTAATGACTAAGCCACCCAGGTGTCCCACTATACTCAGTTCTTAATGTCTTGAGCATCCATCCCAATTTATGAAGTAAACTTAACTTGAATCATCAATTTGAAAATGTATTAGTGTGCAGTAATGACATGTAAATTTCAGGGTTTTTTTCTCTTTATATATAAAAAAGAATAAAATTCATTTATGTTTTAGGGAGTTGTTTATTTGGTTTTCATTGGTTTAAATAACCTAATGGAAAATACATAACCCTGGAATTGAAAAAAAGGAAGTAAATTTTTATTAGGAAACCAACTTTATCGAGCTCTAAAACTAAACTATCCCATTTAATACTAGACTTTAACTTTATAATAACCTACTTTTCACAAAATAAATTTTGAAAGATTAACACAGTAATTTGAGATTTTGGCATGGTCTCTCTGATACTACACACACACACAACCAACGTGCCTACAAAGTACAAAGGTATTATAACTAAATTATATAAATTGAAGTGTTATAACCTGATTTTGACACGTGATTATGGCCCAGTGTTATAAAAATCATTATTCCATTCTCTTTTATTTATTTAATTATTTGGGAAAATGGGTTATTATAAGCTGAAATGCATCCCCTCCCCAAAAGGTGTATATTGAAATCATAACCTCTAGTACCTCATAAGGTGACTGTACCTGGAGATCAATTAACTTAATTTTACATAAAATTAACTTAATTTTAATTAAGTTAAAATGTTGGCACTTTACCAAGTTGACAAGTGAAATTTTGGGCAGCAATTGATTTCTATTTCCCAAGAAGTCCACTGAGGAGGTACCTATTTTAAAGCAGTATTATAGATCTTGTGCTTTCATTTATTGTATTTGAATGTTATTAACTGTTAATATCTTATTATGTGTAGATATAAAATAAATAAACCATATTAATCATCTATGGGATCTATGGGAAATCAGTGAGTATCTAGGTTCCCTGGAAGAGTTTTAAATAGTTCTTATCAATTTTCTAGACCACAACTTAATTTTTTTAAACTATTTTTAAAGTTTTTGTTCAAATAACCTAACCATCTTTAATTTACTGCAAACACATCAATGTTTTATGTCACAATGTATGAGTTTTTGATCTGATTGCATATATACAATACCTATACTTTCAAGTCTTCTGAGGGAAAAATGAGATTGCTAAACTCAATGCCTATAAGCGGCTATAATGTATTCATCTAAAGAAGACCAGTCATTGCAGATTGTAGAAAACTGGAAAAACTGGAAATCGATCAACATATATAAAGCTATTTAGAGACACTTTTGTTTGACATAGCTGGTCAAAATGAACATATCATGATATGATCAAAGATGTCTGAAGTCTAAATAAGGCCCAATGGTGATACATTTGATGCTTCCCATAAATTTTCATGATTCTCTATATTTTCAATATGCACAGCACAAAAATATGAGTTTGAAATTCACTTTCTGATTTCACTTTCAATATGTTCCTGACAGATCTTATTTTCAATATGATTAATATAAATAATTCAATTGGCAATGCCTGTATATCAGTAAATTATGAAATTAAATTGAGAATATATGCTACTCTTATGGTAAAATGCAAAACATCAGGGAATATAATATTTACATAGTGAATTAAACTAGTAGAGATAAATGAGCTTTACAAGATTTTTGGTTAGGTAACTGTGGCTAACTCCTCATACTATGTATGTTTTTCCTTTAATCTGTAAACTAGATGTAGAACATAAACCATTATCTCATTGACTATATAATTTGTCTTAACTCATTATTCTACATTTCATGTGATAATACAACCCAGCAGTAGAAAACATTTGACCTTGTCCCAGTCTATAGTATTGTGCAGTCTGACTAAAAGTAGTAATAGGCATTCTCTTTCTCTGGTTCACTAATCTGATGATGCATTTTTAATTTCATTCATTCCATTAATATAATGGAGGAATGAAGTTGGTTCTTTGCCTGCAAACAAGATGACATTTAACATTACGAAAAAATGTAAATAATAGGATTCTGAAATATAACTTGGAAGGTCTTCAAAAAGCTTGACCTTTCTAAGCTTTATGTATAAACAAACACCATGAGATTTTATTCTAAAGTAATCTTATATAAGAAAAACTCAGTGTACATAATAATGATAAAATAATAAATACCACATTTCCTTAACCAAAAGGCTGAGTAGTAACAGTTTAACTGAACTATTCTTCTTCTTCTTCTTCTTTTTTTTTTTTTTTCCTAATCTCACTTCAAAGGTCAAAGCTAACCCAGCTTAAAGGTTCAATCTTTTGGAGACATAGAGAAAGACAAAGTTATAATGGTAGAGACACAAAACTGCAGGAATCATACTTACAAAAGTGATGTAGAGAATGGGATAATTCATTCACCAAAATTTATGCCATTCTCAAGCTCGTATATATGAAAAATAATAAAATAATGTTTAGTGGACAAACCATTACTATTTAAGAAGAATTTTCAGATATCCACAAAAAGGTAGTGAAATGTTTTGATCAAATTTAGCTTGTAGTGGCATTTAATTCTGTTGCTCTTTCCTGTTATTTGTGACTTTTTTACTGAGTTCATTTGTGGGTCTAAATAGCAAAAGAGTAAAAAAAAAAAGAAATATTCTACAGTAAGCATAATGCACCACACATAATGTATGTGACAAAAATCTATATAAAGCTTCTTTCTTCTAGAGTCAGTTGAACACATCACTCTATTTTTCCCACAATAATTTATTCTTCATTTGGATCATTGCAAATTGATATTTCTAACACAAATGTTAATTATAGGGTTAATGAGATGCACAATAAAATATCAAATGAGTCTTCATATCTCATAGGACTTTAAATATTATATTTAGTCCACATTTCAAATCTGCAATGTACTTAAGCATGCCTTTCCTTTTTTTTTTTTTTCTTAAGCAGGAGATGAAAATGAGGCATTGAGACATTTGGAAGCCTAGGTAATGTCATACAGCTGATGGAGGTGCAAGCTCAGATTCATTCACTTGAAATTTATGTACTATCAGCACCAAACTGTCATTTGATATTCATGTCTCATTCTTCTAAATTCCTTATTACCTCTCTGGTCTGTCTATTTCGGTTTCCTTGTAGACTCTCCTTGTTTTATTTAGTTTCTTTCAATGGTGATACAACCACAAATCTTTCCTATGCACCCCCGCTCTTTACCAGCAATCCTATAGTTAGTCCTGAGAGATTTTCATCTATTTTAAATGACTCCAGGTGTCATTTTAATGTGGAGGGGGTTCCGACTTATATTTTAACCTAGATCCTCTCCTTCATGTGTCTACATAGCAGTGATTATTATAGTGTTGCTGATACAGAAAGATAAATATACAGAAATACACACACACACATATATAGGTAATGTGTTTATGTATATTTATTTTATATTTAGATGTGTGTGTACCTATATACCTGTGTATGTCCATGAAGTACACGCAAATACATATTTGCTCTCTGGCCTACGGTTACTATTTCCTGAAACGACTTGTTAAAGAATGTTGTATCGGTTATTTATGACAATTAGTAGTCATATCACAGAAACAACAAAATGCTTACAATCTTTGAAAACTATCTGAGGGTGCAAGTTTTTTTAATTAATCTTTCTTGCTTGATTGCATTTAACTTCCACACCTTCCATTTTCAGACATCATGAGACCGTTCACAGTAACTCTATTTACAAACTATATAAAATCATAATAGAAGAAAATGAGTCATGGAAATAAGTACATGTTATTCAGGATGGTAATAGCTATCAAATATTATGCAAAATGCAGCATGAGTTTTCAATCATCTGATTCTATACAAAAACACCTTTTTTGATGAAGTCATCTGTGAACAGCAATTTGCTGAAACAAGGCATAAAAATGTCCTGAGAATTCACACACTTACCAAAATTCCTAATAGTACTTAGAACTAGGCTATGGGATAGTATCCCAAAGGATGCTTAGAGGAAGCTTCATTGCTTTAGTCATTTAAAACTAGGTTGGACAAATCTTGGGGGAATATAACTGAAGAAATAATGCTCTACATTTCTTGAAGATCGTCACATTGATTTAATGGCCTTTTTTTTTTTCATTTTGAAATTCTATAATAATATGAAACTTTCAACTCACTTTTATGTTCAGTTGCTCTAGGGTTCACTCTGTAAATTATATCTGTGGACGTTTGTGAAGCTGTTGAAAATTCTGAGAATGCTGTCTATGTGGAGTATTAGTTTATTTCATGGATTACTGACAATGCCTATATTCCCAAAGTTTTCATCATGTTAACACAACATCACAAATTTGAGACATAAAGTTGTAAAAGAAGGAGTCAATTGGATATCAATTTGTAATGTTTAGAATTTTTTTTAAACCTCAGCTTTTGCAATGGAGAAAGGATGCTATGTAAAAGTATGCTTATGCTAAGTAAAGGAAAATATTTAAGAAGTACCTGAATTTATTTTTTTTAATTTATTTTTTAAGATTTTATTTATGTATTTGACAGAGAGAGAGATCACAAGTAGGCAGAGAGGCAGGCAGAGAGAGAGGGGGAAGCAGGTTCCCTGCTGAGCAGAGAGCCAGATGTGGGGGTCTATCCCAGGACCCTGAGATTATGACCTGAGCTGAAGGCAGAGGCTTAACCCACTGAGCCATCCAGGCGCCCCCAGATTTTATCTTTTTAAGCCTCAGTTTCCATATACAAATCTGTTAATTCTTGAATTATTTCTTGTGTATTCATTAAAATAATTTATGAAATAGAGTTAATATTATATCATCAACAATCAGTGTTTGATTGAGCTCCCCGCTGAGCAGAGAGCTCCATCCCAGAACCCTGAGACCATGACCTGAGCTGAAGGCAGAGGCCCAACCCACTGAGCTACCCAGGTACCTCAGAAGTACCTGAATTTATTAGCTTTTTAATTGATTGATAGCTAGAGGAAGGAGAAGCAGTAACAATTTGAAATATATTAAATCTGTAATTCGGTTGGAATCACTTTATTAGTATTATTATTGATATTATTAAGAACCAGGTGAGGGGATTTACTTAACCACTTAACTCGAAACAAGAAACAGGGTAAGTTCTTTAGGAAAAGCAAATATATAGTTAATCCCAATAACTATAGAATCATGGTGTCAATATTTTCTATGAAAGTTTTCTAGTCTTTTTTCTAAGTGAAATATCATATAAATATAAAAATTATGTGAATGTTTAATATTCTTTTTTTTTTAAGATTTTATTTATTTGACAGAGAGAGAGATCACAAGCAGAGAGAGAGAGAAAGAGAGAGGAGGAAGCAGGCTCCCTGCCTAGCAGAGAGCCTGATGTGGGACTCGATCCCGGAACCCTGAGCTGAAGGCAGAGGCTTAACCCACTGAGCCACGCAGGCAGCCCCTGAATGTTTAATATTCTTAAGATAGTAAATAAAGTGGAATACATTTTCATTATTTTTTTCAGTTAAAAACAGTATTTTCTCAAGTTAGGAAAATACCAAGGATGGAAATGATGAGATTTTAACATCAGCTAGATCTGGCCCAAAACACTTCCTTTGATTCTAATTAGCTAAGAGAATGTACTTGCTGGCAGAATTCTGAATTTGGAATATCATGAGTTTTATTCAGAGACACAGTAAATTTTTTGCTATATACTTTCACTGCCTTTCTCATTCCCCTTCTTCTTGGCAGGTAAAGTGTAACAAGCTATCTTTATTCCCTTGAGAAAGGCTCTTCTCTTGACTTTTTCTCAGATTTATTAGGTTAGATATATGTTATCATTCTTTCTCTTGTCCTATCCATTTTATTTTATGGCACATAAGTTGAATCCTATTAAAATCTAGGCCCTTTTGGATTATCACGGAATTAATTTTACCTTATCATAGTTTTAAGGTTTTTTTCCTTCAAAGGAACTCAAACAATTTGTATAACTTGTCACTTTCTAAAGCTTATATAATATATACTCTAATTTTAAGAAAATATTTAATTTTAGCACCTGTATTTAACATTTAATAATCACATTTGATTTTCATTCCTTATGTTAAATTCTCTTAAAAACTACTGAACCTATCTTGAGATAGAGAACATTGATCTTTATACGTGCATATGAAGAAAAGTCTTTAAATTTTAGGAATACTTTAATTATCACTAGAAATTTGGAGACAGAACACTACATATTAACTTAGTTAACAACACAAGCAATACATTATCAGTTTCAGATTGAAGATGGAGTAGAGCATGCTTGGACTGAAAATCTCTAAGTAACATAGGATTGATTATTAGAAATTTCAACGTAATATTTCTATAATGTTTCCAGATTATTTTACATGGTAAAATGGGATGACATCCACTTTATTAACTTCATAGTATGTGGCTTCTAAAGGATTATTCAGACCAGTAGAGGGAATCTTTTTATTTGATTTATAGTATTCTGTTCTGATCATTTCCTCAATCCTGGTTAATGGATTTGCAAATTAGGATTCTTTGTGTCTCAAGAATCCATGCTTGGATGGGGCGCCTGGGTGGCCTCAGATGCTTAAGCAACTGCCTTCGGCTTAGGTCATGATCCTGGAGTACTGGATTGAGTACCATATTAGGCTCCCTGCTTGGCAGGGAGTCTGCTTCTCCCTCTGAGCTCCCTGTCTCATTCTCCCTCTCAAATAAATAAATAAGATCTTAAAAAAAAAAAAAAATCCATGCTTGGAGAATGCAAAACCCAGGCATTACCTAAATGGCCCCTCTACCTATGATCTAACCTGAAAACCTGTAAACTTTTGGCTGTACATAGACATTCTACTGTCAATTTTACCTGATTTCTTCCACCTCTTAGTGCCTACTGTATTCCGTTCACTTTGGATGGTCTCCTAATACTGTGATCAAACTTCAATACTATATGAGCCAAAGGCTGGCAGTCCTAAGATGGGACACTTTGACATGAACATTGTTTTGAGTTAAAAGCAATAAAGGGATTCAGGGCAAGTTCTTTACTTCCCCCTAAGCTGCCTGCTGTACCAGGAAGGGAGCTATTAACAGAGGTTCTTCTTTACCTAAGAAACTAATTAACATAATAGGTCAACCTTTGTTTTCCAAACACCTCCTTTAACATTCTTGCTAATGGTCTTTCTCCATTTATTTTTAAGATTTTATTATTTATTTATTTATTTATTTAGATAGCACATGCTGGGAACAGGAAAGGGAGAGAGAGGATATCAATCAGTCTGTGCATGGAGTTTGAGGTGGGGCTCCATCTTACAACCCTGAGATCATTGACTTGAGCCAAAATCAAGTCAGAGGCTTAACTGACTGACACCCATATGCTCCTATCTTTCTCCACTTTGTATCCTCAGACTTCTACCTCTTTCCTTAGCTCATATAAAAGTATCATGTTACCTCACTGTATTTGGAATTTCAAGTCTATATGGATTCCCCAACTTTCTCCTGCTAATCAGACTCACCCCATTTCAATTCTTAGTCCAGCTGGAAGGACCTTAAATGGAAGAGAAAACTCTTCCTTCCTGAAACTACCCTAGAGCCTTAAATATCTACCTGTGAAGATACATCTAAAAAGCATGTAAGGTTCCTAGGAAGGTCTGGCCCAACTGGAGAAGGCAATTAGTGTACAGAAGGTTAACCAAATACATGATGCAGGAAAAGGAGACAAAATTCCTCTCTAAGACAACACAGAATTGTCTGTTCTATGTCATGTCATCCCTCTCAGTGTACTGGACTAGTTCTTCAAGTATCTACATTTAACAAAGTGAAATGTTCATTATTAATTAATTCTATTCAGTCTGCATTATTGTTATTCTTAGGTTAGGTTAGGTTAAAAAACACTATGAATATTCATACATTTGCAAACAGTATCTCAAATGTAAAAACATTGGAATTAATTAGAACGCAAGTCTTTAGCCACTGCATATTTCATTATAATTTCTAAAGGTGACTATACAGGTTATTTCTTTTATACAAACACACACACACACACACACACACACATATTAGAGCTCCAGCTGCTAGACTAGAATGACAGAAAAGTAATTTTTCCCATAAAATATATTTTTTTAAAGATTTTATTTATTTTATTTATTTGACAGAGATCACAAGTAGGCAGAGAGGCAGGCAGAGAGAGAGAGGAGGAAGCAGGCTCCCCGCTGAGCAGAGAGCCCGCTGTGGGGCTCAATTCCAGGACCCTGGGATATGACCTGAGGCGAAGGCAGAGGCTTAACCCACTGAGCCACCCAACGCCCCCCCCCCCCCCCCGTAAAATATTTTTTACTATTGCCTATAAATCCAGGGAACATAAAGAGTATTGAAATAATCTATATGAAAAATCAGAGAAGATAACAATTAGAGATTGTAAATGATATTAGCATGGTTGACTGTCAAACATATCCACTATATTTTGATCATTATAAGCTGCAGAACAAAAGTTGTGTTCATTGAGTGCCTGGTGGGTTAGTCGGTTGAGCTTGGTTTCTGCTTGGGTCATAATCTCATGGGTTGTGAGATCGAGCCCCACCTGTGCCTGGGCTCTGTGCTCAGCAGGGAGTCTGCTGGAAGATTCGCTCCCTCTGCCCCTCCCCCAACTTCTGAGCACGCATCCGCCTGTGCGTGTGCGCGCTCTCTCTCTCTTAATATAAATAAATAAATCTTTAAAAGAAAGTTGCATTCATCAAGTCATGTTCTTTTTCTGATCTTTGTAAAAGTGAAATACAGAACACCCACTAGATAGCAATATAATATTTAAAGGCACCTGATTATAATTTAAATTAGGAGATTTCCAAATGCATAAGTTTTAGAAGCAAGGTAATTTGGTACAAGGCAAATTCACTATGATTATTAATATAAATATTCACTTATATTGGCCACTATCTGGAACTAGAGACATTTTAGATGTTGCCAAGTCACTATTCGTGAAGTTTTCAATAATCCGTCCACAGGCAGAATGAATATATGAGAGTACCCTTTCTTCATATACTAATCAATTCTTGATATTCTCTTTTTAAAAAGAAAATTTTAAAAATACTTTCCAGTAATACAAATGGAAAACTGTATCTTATGATTCGGTAGGTGACGTAAGCATTACTGCATGTATTTACTGGCTTCGATATATTTTTCTTTGATCTGTTTGTTCTTACATTTTACACATCAAGATAATTTTTTAATCTAAATTTTTATTTGCACATTAAGAACTTTGCTTTTTGGTTAACATTATCAACATTATCCAGTTTATCTTTTTTTTTTGGTTTAAATTTGTAGTATTATTATGACATACTGACCCTTATCTATTCATTTATTTATTCTTGAAGCACAAGTCCTATAAATGTTTTATTGAATGTCTGGAGTTGGTAGGTACATCAGGAAACATCTATATAATTCCCAACCACTATGTTCTAGCCCAACCTGCAGCCTTCAATATCTTCTGAATTCTCAAGTAGACCACAGATGGTTTCCAAATATATACAGGCATTTGAAAACCTCACTTGAAGTGATTACTTCAAGTAATTACTTCAAGTACAATCTAATCAAAATTAACTTTTTCAATTGTGTTCAATTTATTTTTCTACACGCAGCTCTACCCACAGTTCAGACAAGACCCATGTCCACTTGTTTGTTGAAGAAAAGTAAAGAGAAATAAGCCCTATCCTTCACCTTTCTTATTCCACAGATATCCCCCACCCGCCCCCGTTGCACGCTAGATGTTGTTTCTAACTTTTCCAGGGCTGAATTTTTGAACTATGATAAAAGGAAACAAAGTTTCTTTTGACTGGTGCTGTTGGAATTTGCAATGATGTCTTCTCTGTGGATGATACCCACACATCTGCACTCTTTCACTGCCAGCATGAACTCTGTCATTGCACACTAGTGGTGACCACTCACAGTTTACACTAACCAAGAGCACCTTAACATTTCACTCAATTTGCCTAACCCAACCCACTCACCACCCCCACAACTTGATAGTGTTAGAAGATGAGACTTTTGGGATGTAATTAAGAGGAGATTCAGGGTCCTCTCATAAATAGGATTAATACTCATGAGTCAGGAGAGAGCTTGATTCCTCTTTCTGCTCTCTGCCATATGAAGATGGGTACAAAAGAAACCAGTCTGCAGCTCAGCAGACAGTTCTCAACAGAACCTAAGTATGCTTGCACTGATTCTTGCACTTTCAGCTACCAGAACTGTAAGATATAAATTTCTGCTGCTTTCAAGTCATCCAGTTTATGGCATTTTGTATTACAAGCCTGAACTGACTAAAACACCCATCATTCCTTCAGAGACACTGGCTTACTCTCCTCCTTCACTGGCATTTTTTACTTACTGGCTGGAAGTGAATAATGGATTCAAAGTGGAAAAAAACAAACAAACGTTAACTTCATCTAACTTCTCAGCAAGTCACATATAGATTACCATATTTGTGCAGTATGTGAGTTATATTCAGGTATTGTTCTCTCTTCCTTTTTTTCATACTTCAACTCACTTTAATGTTAATCATAGTACATCAGAAACAAGATGGTATTAAAAAGGGCCAGAGAGAAAGAATCTCTTTTATAAAGAAACAATTAGATTGAGGGTAGACATTTTCAAAACAATGGAATCCAGAAGACAGGAAAAGAGGGAACTGAGAAGAAATAATTCAACCCAGAACTGTGTGCCATCGAAACATTTTTTTCAAGGAAAAATGGTGCAAAAAGAACATTTATAGGCTAACAAAAACAAAGAGTATATGCCATCAAGAAATCTGTACTAAAGACATTTGTAAAGGATGTTCTTTTTTAAAAATTTTTATTTTAATTCCAATTAGTGAACACATAGTGTTATGTTAGTTTCAGGTGTGCAACAGAGTAATTCAACCTTTCCATACATTGTCTGGTGCTCATCACAGATACTGTTCTCTGTAATACTGTGTTTTCCAAGCCAAGTACATGAGTGACTTTAAACTTTGTAACTGTCTTACACAGTAAAGGTTTAAACATTTTCATAAAGCATTTGTATATTTTCACTATGCTTATTCCTGGTTGCTATATTTTTATTAATAACTTTAAGAGTATTAACTATATGTGATTTGCTAGTTATAACCTACATAAAAACTTTAATGGCAGCTAGTTATCTCTTCTTTTGTCAGAATGCGACTGGAAACTTATTTTAAAATTTATTTGATTTTGACCTTGCGGCTTAACCGGGAGAAAGAGCATATTTCATGAGCTTTAAAAATAAAATGCATTTCTTATTATTAAAGAGAGATTTGATTTATATTTACTTGTTCAGTTTCAGTCATTTCATTTACCATGGGTTCAAAAAAAATGGGTCAGATTGACTAAGAATTTATTTCTTTCAATATCTCCACATAGTTTCTTTACATATACATTTCCACTTTTAAGTGTATAAATTATGTGACACAAGAGCTCTTTTACTCTTTGGATCATGCTCTTAATTTAAACACTTCTGAAACACTTTCCTTAGATGCATCTCTGGCATGAATATGTATGGATGAGCTGTGTTATTTAGCTAATCTTAAAGTCATTTTTATTCTTTGCAAATTTAAATTTATCCCATTTATATTGGTTGGACCAGCAAATATATTTAGTTTAAAACTTTTAGCATATTTTTGTGTGAATTTCTATTTTAATGCTCTGGGGTTTTCTACTTCAAGGTTTATAAATTACTTTTCCCTCTCTGTGTAGTATTTGTACTTAGTATTTAATAACCTTCAAAGTTTGTACAACATATCCATATTTGTGTAACATACATCCATGTATATTTTTGATTCCCAAATTGGGATTGGAACTATTGGCTTTTGTTACAAATGATACAAAAATTGATAAACTTGTTCTCTTCCTTTTACATCTTGATTTAATTTTGTTTTTAAGTTTCCTGATCATTAATTCTAGGATGATAATTGACAAACATTCATAGGAAATCTAAACAAATTTTTAAAAACATTTTCTTAATTTACTATTATTTTTTCAATGTAAATTCTTATTAGTACCACTGCAATTCATAGCCCTGTTTGAGTTCTCCAGCATCTCACCACCTTTTTTTCTTATTTTTGCTTTCATTTTTTTAATTATGACATTATTTTTTGTCATTTATGACATTTTCCTTTGATAAATGTTTCTCTCTTGGTTCTCTATGTTAAGGTGCCTGATGCTCAGCACCAGTGGCTTATCCTGGGTTATCCAGGGAGATACCTATTAGCTAGATTTTATTATCAGGGAAATCGCTTTGTTCTTAAAGAAACCTTCACTGGCACTCTATTAGCTAGGTTCTTGAATACATGAGAGTGTCTCCTCTTTGCCTCTGTACTTAATAAAAATTGCTTGGATATAAATTTCTTCACTTACACTTTTTTTTGCCTTGAGAATTAAATTTGTTCCTTTTCTTTTGACATTGTGAGACTAGCCTGATTACTGATTCTTCCCTCTTAATCATCACCAACAGCTACACAAGGACCACATCACTCACCACACACAAATCCACACAAACAAATTCTGTGCATGAAGTCAGTTGTTTCATAAGACTGTTCACTCACTTCAGATCTTAGTCACTTCTCTAGGGTATTATTCAATATTAATATTTCTGTATTAAAACATATGTAATATGATTACCCTTTCATTTAGATTCCTAGTGTTTATTTATAACCTTTATGTCTCCTTCCTCTCTCTAAAGTTTTTCAAGGATAACTACTCTTAATTTGGGTCATACTGAATTTATAATTATTATAAGTTTCTAAATCTGCTAGTGCCATTTATTTATTTATTTACTTATTTTCACTACAATGATGAGAAGACACTCCTCTCAGTTATTTTATTCTTGCCATATGCATTTATTTTACTCAAATATCAGTTATAGAATTCATTAAAGAAAATGCGTTCCCTTATTCTGTGAGAGTTGCTTCATTGTTTTTGATCATTCACTCTATCAGTGAACAGTGAAATACCATTTTAATTCTCACTTGTAAGTGACAAGATTTTATTTTCTCTGGAAGGTTTAGTATTTCTGTTTACAACTGGCTACTGATATTTTTCAGTGATATCATTTGGTGGATTTCATTTCCTTTCACCTATCTTGATATTTTTTTGTACCTTCAATCTAGCAGCATAGGTCCTTTAGCTGCAAAAATTTTCGTATCATTTCTTAGGAAAAATAATTTTCTACACTTGTGTTGTTGCTATCACATCCGGGGATACATACAATTTTCAGAACTTCTGGACCAATTTTAAAGTATATTATTTTTCTCTAACAGCAATCTTTTTGTTCTAGCTTTTGCTATATTTATTCAACTTTATACTACAACCTAGCTATTAAATAATTTTCCTCCAAAATTATCTGTGATGTTAAGACCTAATTTTATTCTCTCCATTTTATATAATATTTTGATATAGTTTGATTAATAAAATTTCTTTCCAAATGCTTATCTTTAGTCCATCCAAACTTTTTTCACGTGTTCTCAATGTTTTATTTTTCCTACATTTCCTAGAGTTTTATTTTTTAATTCATATGGATTATTAATCCCTCAGTTTTGGAAATTTTCTTCAATAGTCTAAGGATCTTTCATTCAGAGGTTTGAGTGGAAACTTTAAAATTCCATGGAAAGCTCTTTAAATGTGGTGACCTAAGGTAGTATTTTTCTTTAGGTTTCATTTCTCCATAGAAAAGAAAAAGAAAATTATCAAATGTACTGCGATCACATTTGATGCCTACTCCATTTCTTTACAGAAATAGAACATAGGGGTATGTGGTTGTGTGTGTATGTATGTATGTGTGTGTTTATGTGTGTTTTGGGGGACATGGAGACAGAGAGAGAGAGGCATAGTAGGACGGGAATAGTAATGGAAGGCAGGATTTTAATATGCTTCTTTTCATGGCAAAAATGAAAATAATGATAAAAGTTTGCAATTAATTCTACAATCTAATTTCAGAGCAAAATTAGCAACAGTGTCAAAAAATAAAGTATTTTCTTCTCTGTACCATTTAATAAAGTTGTGTTTATGTAACTGGTAGAATTGATGTTTCTCCAAGTCTAGAAATGATTTCTACATGTAAAAGTTTTTTGTAGTTTTAAGTCCATACTACTTTGATATATTTTTGCCTTAAATTCTGCTTCCAGAAAGCATCAATACCTTAATTCAGTTTTTAACTCATAAATTTTAAGTCAAATATATTTTTAAAATGTCTGTTTGAATGGGGGCATATAATGTTAATTTACTATTTCATATTGTCTCACCCAAGTTGTCTTCATTTCATTGTGTAATATTTGTGATATATTGGAAGAAGTAGTTAGTTTTAAGCAGATCAGTTCTCAATACAGAAATTATTGTCAAATCTTTCATACAATGTCAATGAAAACAAATTTCCCTATTGATGCATGAATTGCAATTACTTAAACGCAAAACCAAGTTTCTGCTGTATGGTTGTCTAGAAAATTTGTGATACTGTAATTTTTATTTTTTTATTTATATTTATATATTTATATATTATATTTATATGTTTATATTTATAAATATTTATATTTATATATTTATATATTATATTTATATATTTATTTTTATTTTATTCATTTTTAAATGCTTTCACCTCAGGAGAGTAATCAAACTACTGAGGTCCAGAGCAGAAGACCTGCTTAATAAATATAAAAAGGCACCTGTATTTTCAGAAACAAAAATATCATTCTAAATTAAGCCATATACATGACAATTACAAAACAGAAGGGTAGGAGGTGATAGGGCTAATTTATGTATTAGTGGTGATTTTTTTCCCTCAAATTAATTGTCTAGAGTTACAAAAATTTAAATCAAAATATATGACATTAAAAAGAGTTGTACAGGGTGCCTGGGGGGCTCAGTCGGTTGAGCATCTGCCTTCCGTTCTCATCATGATCCCAGGGTGCTGGGATAGAACCCCGCATCTGGTTCCCTGCTCATTCAGGGAGTCTGCTTCTCCCTCTCCTCCCTGCTTGTGCTCTCTTGCTATGTCTGTCTCTCTCTCAAATAAATAAAGTATTAAATAAATAAATAAATAAATAGATGGATGGATGGATACATAGATAGTGAGCTGTAGAATGAATCCCGTATAAACCTCCTCCTCAGTCTTAGATTCTTGTGCTGGTCTTCCTTTTCCACCTTACATTACAGGTAAAAGAGGAGGACTCTCCTGCTAAGACAGAGAGAACTAAAAGGAAATAATTAGTGATATGAAATGATGTAATAACTGATATATTTCTAAGCCTTTGAATCTATTGTTTGCAACTATAGTTAAAATTTCCTAAACAGTCTGTTCATTCCGATACACTGTACCTATAATCACCTTACTTTTACCTCTTTGTTTTAACCCTTCATTACTACTTTTTCATGCTTCTCTGGTTTTATAGCAATAGTCATAAGGACTGGTATAGCTTTCCTCTGGTATTTGAAAGTAGAGCATTCCTATGAAATCTTTCATAAGCTGAAATGTCTTAAAGCAAAGAAGTAATTACTATTTTGTAAAAGTGAAAATCCTCTTTGGATTTCTTTTGATTAGCAAAAACAGTTACCATTGCAGGTTTTTCATAAAATTAAAGTGTGATAAATCAAACTTTCAGACAGTAGGAAAACCTTTATGTAATCCTCATAGCATTCAACTAAGAATGTCTTAATCATCAAATCATTAAACTCCCCTCTAATCACCCAGTATTGATAGGCAGAATAATGGCCTCTCTAGACCATCCACATCATTATCTTCAGAAATTATGACTATGTTACCGTGAATGGCAAAAAGGATTTGTAGATACGATTAATTGAAGTATCTTAAAATTCAGCAATTATCCTGTATTATCCAGGCAGACACAATCTAATCACATGAATCCTTAAAAGGTAAAGAACCTCTGCGGGCTGTGATGAGAGAGAAATATGACTACAAAAGGATGGTCACAGAGATAAAAGGTTGCTAGAGGAAGACGACAGATGAATGAGAAGATGAACCAAGAAATATGAACAACTTCTAGAAGTTAGGAAAGGGAAGAAAATGGATTGTATTCTCCCCTACAGTCTCCAGAAAGGAATGCAGTCCTACTAATAAGCTGATTTTAGCCCAATGGGGTCCATGCCAGACTTCTAAAAAAAAAAAAAAAAAAAATGCTACAAGAGATAAATGTACGTTGTTTTAAGCTACTAAATTTCTGGTAAATTTGTTAAAATAGCAAAAGGAAACTTGGTATCCAGAAAAGTTTTTATAATCACTTAATTCTTAGTGAATGAAGCTTTGAAAATAGTCTTATGATTGATTTTTAGGTCTTTTCAATGTTTTTCTCTTCCCCTGAATTTACTAATCGTATTTGTAGGCCTAGCATGGAGCATAGCAAGAAGAAATCACCAAGAGTTGAGTGAAATAATCAATGAAGGAATTTATGATATGCATTTGATTTTGTAACTATACTTCAAAAGTTAACATAAATTATTTATTAGAGTTGAAAAATTACTCCTCAGTAAACATCTCCTCAATTATTGCCTCTTTTGGTTTTGATGGCAATAAAATTGTCTATCAACATCATCCAATGATTTTGATGCATGTTTGAATCTGGTCATTTGGTGGTAACGGCCAGAAATTAGAAGTGGTGACTAGTAAACCCATAGTTAGAAAAAGACTCACTGCACTCAGCCTCCTGAGCCAAGAATAAGTTATTTGGATTGTATGCAAAAATAGGAATGTAGACACAGGTAAAACAACGTCATTTGATTTGGTGGAAAGTAGAAAGAAACTGGTATCAGCAGAAAGAAGTTCTAATCCCAAATCTGGAAATTCGTCACATTTTAGGTCAGTGAACTTGCGGAAATCTAGATTTCCTGCATGTCTGTTTCTTCACATACAATATGAGGAATTTGCATTAGAAGGGCTTTGTTGCTCTAATTTTGTTTCTTTAGATCATACATTCTCCTTATTTTAAGAATTAAATTTGAAAACAAAAAACATAAGCTGTATAGGGGTCAACACTCAGGTGAGAAAGGAATTTAGTCATCAATAAGAGGCTAGCAGGCAATTTTCACGCACATTATCACATTGCTCATGAACTCTCTTTCCTCTGTTCCTGAGTTAAGCTGATAGGAATGCTCTTGGCTCATACATAATTTTGCTTCCTTAGTAAATAATCTGATTGTTTACAACCTGACTGTTCTCTCTTACATGTTGTATCGCACACTTTTCCACTCTGACCTCTTCACGTGGTGGGAGTTTGTCAAGAGACTCAAACACCAGATATATATACATTTCAGAAGAAATGTACTGAGTTCACAAAAAAGTGGAATTTTTAAATTTATTTTGCATTGAGTCACTGATTTGTTTATAAATCCAGCATTATATTATATTATTTCATACCCCCCCAAAATATGTAATGTTCTATTCTTAACATAAAATTTTAGTCTATACTATAGAGCTAAATATTTATCTATATAGAGCTTCTTTGTATTAGTTGCTAAATTAATTTGTTCAAGTTATAAGTAGTGTTACCATTGTGAATGCTGTTTTATTTTTAATAATAGTTGATTATTGCTGGTATAGATTATATGATGTTTTTTTATGTAGCAATGCTGCTAAACTTTCTAGTAAGTTTCTGTAACTTCTAAATTTTTTTCTATATAGATAATTACATTACTGATAATTGCAGGTTTATTTCTTCTTCTAAAATATTTCTGTTCTTATTTCATTTTACATTATTGTAGATTACACTAGCTCCTCTAGAGCAAATAGGAAAAAGCAGCAATAGTAGTTAATAATATCTGGTCTGCTTATCTTTTGTTTTTCTCTTGTTCATACAACAATTTCTGTAGATTTTTTTTATCGTCCTTAACAAATTGAGAAAATTTAATGAGTTTTTTAAATAAATGTATATATTAATATACACACATACATACATATATGTATGTTTTGAACTTATTTTTGAAATAGAAACAAAAGGGAACTTTATCTTTCCTGTATATACTGAAATAATCACCCAATATTTAATTTATTCATTGATAAATTACATCACATTGACAGATTATTTAATATTGAGCCTTTCTTCCTTTGAACAAATTTTTTTGATTCTGACTCAGATATATAAATTTATACATTTTAGAAATATTATTGACTAATTTCTTTTTCACTTCTATTTTATCAACAAAATTACCTTTTAACTTCATTTTCTTAAACTAATAAGCTGAGATAATTGTAGAATCATATTGTAAAAGGTAATAACAAAGAGATTTTTTTGTAGCCTTTACTATTTCTCCTAGTGGTAACATCTTACAAACCTATACTACGATATCACAATCAGGATATTGCTATTGATAAAGTCAAGATACAGAACATTTTTATCACCAGATAGATCCTCCATATTGCTTTAGGATAACCACATCTGCTTGTCCCCAACCTCCAATCCCAGAAAGCAATAATCTGTTTTCCATTTACAAAATTTTGTCACTTCAAGAATCTTATAAAATGGAATAGTACAGTATGTAATATTTTTTGGCATTCAACAAAATTCTCTGGGTATTCAACAAGGTTTATTAATCTTTTATCAAAAGTTTATTCCTTTTTATTACTAGTTAGTATTCCATTGTAAGACAATTTGTTTAACTAATCACCTTTGAAGGATATCTGGGTTGTTTCCACTTTTAGGCTATTAAGAATAAAGCTGCTAAACATCTATATTCAAGTTTTTGTGTATACCTAAATTCTCCCTGTTTTAGGATGAATGTTGAAGAATTCAAATTTGGTTCATCTGTTAGGTTCATGTTTAGTTTTTTGGCTGACCATCTTAATATTTCTACATATGATGTTTAAGTGATCCACATTTTGTGCATCCTTGTAACCACTTGGTGTTGTCTCTATTTCTTATTTTACATATTCTATTAGGTGGGTAAAAATTTGTATTTTCCTAATGTCTAATGATATTGAAGATCTTTTTATGTGTTCATTTATCATGTACATATCCTCTTTTACAAAATATCTCTTCACATATTTTCTTAAAAATAATCAGAAATTCCTATTATTGAATAATAAAAGTTCTTTACATCTTCTAGATACTAATGTTTTGTTAGTTATGTGGTTTGAAAATATTTTCTCTCTTACTGTAGCTTGCCATTTCAACTTTTAACAGAGTCTTTCATAGAGCAAAAGTTTTTTTTTAAATTTCTTTGCAGTCAAAGTCATCATATTTTCCTATTGTGGACTGTGTTCTTGTTATCAAATTTAATGATTCTTTATGAAGTCATAAATCCAAAAGATTTTCTCCTACTTTCCTTTTTCTTAATAAATATTTTATGGTTTTAAATTTGCCATTGAAGTACATGATACATTTTGAAGTACTTTTGTACAAGGTGTGAGACTTACAGTGTTTGTCTATTTGTGGTTTATTTATTCTGTACCATTTTTCCATAGATGTAGTACCATCAGTATCACACAATCCTGGGATGCCTGGGTGGCTCAGTTAAACATCTGCCTTGGGCTCAGGTCATGGAGCCCCACATCAAGCCCTACGTTGAGTCCCGCATGGAGCCTGGCATTGGGTTACCTGCTCCACGGGAAGCCTGCTTCTCCTTCCCCCACTCCCCCTGCTTGTGCTCCCTCTATCGCTGTGTCTCCTTCTGTCAAATAAATAAATAAAGTCTTAAAAAAAAATCCACACAATCTTGATAACTCTATATAATAATTCTTGAAATCAAGTAGACTACTGATTACTCTGTCTTTTTCATTTCTAAAGTTTCATTTATGTTATTATAAACACATTAACTGTTAATTATATTAAATATGTTTCTATATACAAAACGCATATTCTATTATATTTTAATTAACATATATTAATTTTGGTATCACAAACTCATTGTTAGTATATATGAATGCAATTATATATTTATAATATATCCTGTTAAGTTGTTAAACTCAGTTATTATCTATAGTAGTTAGAAATATTAGTTTTGTAGATTCCTTTGGATTTTCCACATAAATAATTATGAATCTACAGATAAGAACAGTTTAATTTTTACTTTCTGATACAGAAAACTTTTATGCCCCCCACTTTTTCTTTTGGCCTTCTTGCTTTAGCTAAAACTTCCAACATTACATTAAATAAGAGTGTTGATGGTGAACATCATTGGCTTGTTCCCATTTTCTATTGGTTTGTTTCAATTCTAATGGAATAAAGCATCTAGTCCCTTATTAAATGTGATAGTAACCATACTTTTTGTAAGTGTTCTTTACAAAGTTGAGGAAGTTGTCCTTTATTCCCATCTTCTGAGTTATTTTCTTGAGGTGTTGAGTTTTATCAGTTTTTTAATATTATTTGATATGATCATGTGATTTTTTCTTCTTTAGTTAATATGGCAAAATACATTGACTTTTTAATATTAACCAACCTGTATCTCTGCAATAAATCTCACTTGGTCATCGTGTATAATGTTTTTATATATTATGGAGTTCTCCTAGAAACATTTTGATAGGAATTGTCCTATCTACATCCATGAAGATACTGTCCTCTATTTTTCTTCTTTTATTCTGTGTAGTTTTATATCAGAGTAATAGCAGCTTCATATAATAAGTAGGAAATCTTTCCTCCTTTTCTATTTTCTGGAAGAGATTATGTAGACGTAATGTTAATTTTTTTTTAAGTGTTTGCAGTTACCACTGGGCCCAACATTCAGAAAAGCCCCATACTAAGTTTAATGCTCTGGCTGTCACCTTCTCGAAATTAGCAATAAATTTGGGACAAGTGTCCAAGGATATTCATTTTGCATGGGAGCCCCACAAATTTTGTAGCCAGTCCTATTTGTGATGGATAAGCATGATTACTGATGAAGAAATAACTGACTGTCATATTAAAATAGGTAAGACTTCCAGAAAAAAAAATGGATAACTCATTTCTTAATTGGCATTGATTTGTAATAAATGACACATTTGAAAAATATTCTTTGGTGTTTATTAATTTCATATTTATTGCATATCCATAAAATTATAGAGCTGTTCTATGTGTCTTCTCTTATTGATTTTAACAAAAATATAACAACATTGATACTAGGTCTTTTAATTTGCATATTTAATTATGCAAGGGTTAGAAAATAACTATAGAGAAGAAATAGTAGATTGAGTCCACGTTACTGTATGAATTTTCTCATTATAATAAAATTTAATTATAAGTTTGAATTATTGATTTCTTGCTTGGGTAAACTAATTTCTCCATTACCAGTGGCAATGCAAACATATCATAATTAGAGGATAGAACTAGGTAATGGAGATGTGTCTCATCAAATAATTATACCTCTCAGTTTGATGGATCTTAAATGAGGATGGAGAAAATGATATCGGTTACAACAATATATTTTATCTGCTTAATTTCCTACTTATAAATTTATAGATAGTCTATGTTATGTTATGTGAATGTTTTTCTTCTCAATTATTCAGGTGATTAAAAGAGAAATAAATATATTAAGATGATATTAACATTAATTTAAAGTATAAATCTTGTAAGTTTACACTTTAAAATTAATGTTAAGATGATATCAGCAAGATGGTGTAATAAGAAGTCCATATTCCTCATTCCCCACCATAGGAAACATATTGGCTGTCCACAGGAAAAAAAAAAAAAAAAAAAGTACCTTTGTGAGAGCCTTGGAACCCAGGTAAGAAACTGCAAAACCCTGGAAGTGCCCAAGATTAAGGAGGGTCAATTTGGAAGGCAGGCCTGCTGACTCTAGTGTTGTCCTAGTTGTGAACTTGAAACCAATCTCTTCTTCTGTTGACTTTGCTATAGTCCCACTCGTTCATGGTCCTTTGACCAGCCCAATCTAGCAAGGGATGTGGGAGGAGCCTCAGCTGCCAACATACCGTGGTAACAAATCTACCTCTACACTTCGGAGCAGCACCATAACCCAGCTCCAGCCCTGCTGCACTCTGGTCCCAAGTCTATCCCATCAGTCTGAGAATCTGATGGAGGAAGGTCTTTATTTGCTGAAATAAAAGGTGCTTAAGGACTAGAAGTATCTGCTTCCTCAAATGCACAGATAACAACACAAGACTACACATATCATGAAGAATCAGGCCAACATGACATCACCAAAGGAAACTACTATTACATCTTCACATTTGATTTGGTATAATTTCATCTCTTCTTTTTTGTAAGAAATTACAGTTGAAGCACATATACTTTCTACTGCAGTTTATACCACATCACGTAATTTATGAATAACTATATACTTATCAGAGTGATTAATAGGCAAGAGAATGTGTTTTAATTCTCTATGTTTTATCTTCTGAACTATTCATAAGTCACCATTTGGTGATGCAAAAAGATGCTTACAATAATGATAATAACAAAAAAATATATTGTTTAAAAATATGTATTTGGTATATACATTATGTGTAATGTATATACTCAGTTTACAATATGCCCGTAAGTGTGGTAGGGATTTTGAGTGTGGAGTATCATTTGACTCTCAAATAAATCCATGTGTTATTATTATCTCAATTTTACACTTTAAGTATCTAAAACCTATTAGATACATTTCTATAACATTAAGTCTATTAAATAAAATAACTAATACTACTCAGCTTTTATGTAGTTAGAAACCAGGTTTATTTAATGTAAAAGGTATGCTCTTAGCTACTTCATCTGTTTTCACTTAGCAGGATCTTTCCTCAAAAACTATTTCACAATTTTTAGAAAGATATATTTTCTCACTTACAAATATTACCTTTGTCATGTAACTCATAAAATAATACATATCTTTTTCTTAAAACATTCACTCTATCCAAATAAAAATCAGCCTCAATCTGAGATTTTTTTTTTTGGAAGAACAAAAAACTTTCTAGTTGCTAAACATAAAGGCTTTGGGGAAATATCAAAGTAGCAGAAGAGATGTATATTATGTCATCCCAATATAAGTGTCTGGTGTCTGGTTGTGGTGTGTGTATGGTTTTTGTTTGTTTTTGCCAGGACAATCTCAGAAATAACATAAACAGATAATGGTTTATAATTTAGAGCATGTTTCCTTTTCTGAAAGTTGGATATTTTATAAGTAAACATTTTATAACCATGCCTTTTTTTCCTTGATATCTTGATTCTTTTTAATAGAGAATACTCACTATCCCCTTAAGATTATGATACACTTATAGTTACTAATCAGAATCTAACATGGAAACAATGGAATCAGCTCAGGGATATAAGAGGAAATCTAGAAAAAAGTTATTGCATACATTACTTGGCTTCTATTCCATTTCCCTGTGACTTAAAGAGGAAGTAACATTCCCTACTCAACACTCACACACAAACAAATATAAAAGAATTTTAAAATTTGCCTGGCCATACCTTAGTAAATATAGCTTATGCATATGAGAGCCATGTGGGAAATTAAGATTGATTTTGAGTTTGATTATTTGAAAGAATGAAGAGATGAATTTTAATTGATGTAACTATATAATTCATAGAAGTATTAATAGAAAGGCAGAAAAGTGAATCAATACTTCAAGGAGATATTAAATTAATTATCAGAGGATGTACATACAAATAAAAGAACACTAAACATTGTCAAAATTTATAGAGTTTAGAAAACTTTCTAGGTTATCACATAAAAAGTTTAACTTTATAACAACCAGTACTGCAGTGGCAATTACTCTCTTTAGATAAAAAATACTTGAGGGCAAAGAAAAGCTGGTAAAGAACTTTTGTCTGGCTCTACAGGTTCTACACTATGCTTATATTTTTAAAGGGGTATAAGGGTCATTAACAAATCACAAAGTGTGTGGTAAATTATGGTCAATCTAGAGCAAATTACAACTCTATAAAAATGGTGTTTTGAGAGCAAAAATCAAATTTGAACCTAAAATGAGTTCCAAGAGACTAACACAGAACCTGACACAGACTAAGCCTCATCGATATCTGTGCACTACAAAATTAGAATAAATTCAAGATGCAAATATCTAGCATAGTACTTATCCCATGAAATGAATGATCTGTGATAATTCCTTCCGGTCATATCTCATTTTATATGACAATTGAGATATAACTTGTTTTTAATATTAAGATACAACAGGGGTGGCTGGGTGGCTCAGTGGGTTAAAGCCTCTGCCTTCGGCTCAGGTCATGATCTTAGGGTTCTGGGTTTGAGCCTCGAATCAGGCTCTCTGCTCAGCAGGGAGCCTGCTTCCCCTCCTCTCTTGCCTCTAGAAAATAAAACCAGCCAAAAATAACAGGAACATTCAGAATTGTCCTCCGGTTTGTTTGTTTGTTTTTAATTTATTTATTCATTTATTTAATAGACCGAGATCACAAGTAGGCAGAGAAGCAGGCAGAGAGAGAAGGGAAGCAAGCTCCCTGCCAAGCAGAGAGCCTGATGCTGGGCTTGATCCCAGTACCCTGAGATCATGACCTGAGCCAAAGGCAGAGGCTTTAACCCACTGAGCCACCCAGGTGCCCCTTGTCCTCAGGTTTTAAAATCACATTAAAACTAATTACTAGGAACTTGAAATCACAAGTGGATACACTGTGATAGTATGGAGTCAAGAAAAAGGATAGTTGATCTATTTTTCCACTCATAATGTTTTTTTTTTTGTAGCATACAGAAAAAATAAAGTGATGACCTATTATACAAAATACTTTCACATTCAAATTGTTGTCTTGAAATAGCTTTTGTTTTTCCCTACAAGCAATGCCTGAGTCAAATAATTTAAAAAACCAACAACACAAAAACACTAAAATTTTAGAAGTAAGCGACCATAAATATAAATATCTTGTCTAACAAATTTCAAGTAGAACACAAGTAATTTGCTTTTCTTTGATGAAATTATATGTATTTAATTTAGTTTGATCAACATTTCTTGAAAGTCATGATGTGCATAAAAAAATTTAAAAAATCCACACTGCATCTGTTTTGAGAAGAATGGATTTTTGAGGAAAATCAAAATATATTAACTCTACTCTATGGCACATAATACTTAGGAAGGTAAAACTGCTTTCTTTAACTTGAAAAAAAAGTTTTGTTGGTTTACTAAGTAGGAAAAACTCAGTGGGGAAGAATCATTAAATGGGTTATTTTTCCTACTTTCAGAAGCTCACTTGGTCAGTGAGCTATACCTTATACCAATGATATACCTTATCTCTGCTAGCTAATAAAATAGTCACTTTATATTTTCAAGGATTAGAAAGTTCAACCCAAATTAAATTTAAAAATTGATCTTATTTTTATTCAAAGCTACTACATTCCTGCTCAAACACAAATCTCTCCCAAGGGCATTGACCTCCGTTGAAATGGAAATTTTTGTTTTCTCACTTTCTTCATTTGTTCAAAACCTACAACAATCTTGGTGTGAATCACTTGTTATTTGGCAGAAAAAGAATAAGAAAAACAAACACACACACAAAAAACAAAGGCAAAACCTTACCAGTCTTGACATAATTATCAAAAATGATCACTTATTAAAATATAACTAAACCAAAGCTCATATTTTTGTCGATTTATGAGAAACAGTAAAATGAATTAATATCATTGCAAACAGTAATAGTTATTGTGTTTAAAGGAAAAAATATCATGTTTTCCACAATTTCAGGTAAACCAACATACAAAGAAATTCTTGTCATGAAAGAGGTGAGAAAAAAATTCAATTGACAATAATTTAATAAAATTTTGTTGCATGCACTTTTATCATTTTGTTTTGAAAAATACATATTTCATTTAACAGTATTTGAGGTTATTTTTCCCAGTCAAAATAACATAAAATAGAAATGTACTCTTATGTTTGAAGTTGGCCATATTATTCTACTGAGAAAAATTTTAAATGTAGTTTAGAAACTGGATTATATATGAATGAAGAGCCAGAATACATATGCTTTGAAAATGTGTTGAGTGAAAGATATGATTACTGGTATATAAACTCCGGACTCATACCACTATTACATACGGTACATGATTTTTTCCCCCTATAATCATTTAAATAGTGCAAGGTTGATTTCTATTTACATTCCTTTTTTGAAAATATGTAAATGGAAGTGAACGAATATTTATTATTTTAAATTCAAAGTAAATTAAGTTATTACTTTTCGATAGAGAAGCATACCCAGTTTTAGATTCTTGTGGACATTATAATCACATAGTAAAATTTGTATCTTACCTTCATTCAACAAAAAATTATATATTTCCATTATTTACATGAATGTATGGCACTACTTAAAAAAAAGCCAGAAAAATGAAACATACACAAAAAACACTAGATTTGAAGTAAAGAAGAAAACAACAAATTTAGAAACAGTGAACCCCTTTTCTTTTGAAAGAACATTCTTTATAAAACCAGACTTACCTTGTTTCTTCAGCTGAGTTCTGCTACTGTGCTGGTTTTCAGACACATTAGTGGTTTGAATATTACATATACATGAACCATCCTCAAATGACAATCTTGATAGTAAAAGTTACCATTTTTTGCTCTTTAATTTTGTTGGTTGTGACTGGGTCTCTAGACAATTTTTTTTTCTAGAAATAACTAACCAATGGTTTGATTATTAGATAACATTTTTTGGTGATATTTGGGAAGTTTTCTCTTTATTGATGCCAGGAATCCTCCTTCTCCCTGACCTTAAACTGATGTTCACCTCTCGTAGGAAACCTACTTAGAAAAACCAGGTAGAGTACCTGATTATAGTAATCAATCAGTGGGAAAAGAAGGTAAGTATAAAATCCTCATGTTTGAGCCTCTTTTGTCTTTCACACCCTCAAACTTAATACTCCCCTTACTTTTTTTACGTCTCTTTTTCATTTCTCTTCTACCCCCAGTATTTATCAAATCATTTTTTGCAGTTATTATGCAATACCAATTATAAAAACTGCCATATTTACCTGTGTGAAAATCATATTTACATGCTATGAAATCAGTCTGATCCAATTCAACAAATACTGTGTGTTCTTATGCTTATTTGCTATATGCTTAATACTATATACTTAATTGTTACATTCCCAGATAATCTGTCTATATATCCTCAGACTATATTAGGTTCCCTATTCCTAGCTACTTTAATTTGAGAAAAACTCGGAAAGGAATTCAATTAGATTTAACATTTACTGTACACTTCTTAAACACAGATAACTATTTTACATGTCTTTTGTATGGCATCCCATTTAAACCTCATAGCAACCCTTTAGAGAGATACGATATTTGTTGAAAATTGAAATGCATGGATATATTTATTTAATAGCTGCTAATAGCTGTTGTGTGTAGTTTACTAAAAATAATGAATATTTTCACAAATCTTAAACAGAAAGACCTGTCTCTTGTTAAAAATAAAACAAATAAATAAAACAGACATTACTCCAAAGAAGACTTATAGATGAGCAACAGACACAGGAAATGATGGTCAACATCATTCATCATCATGGAAATGGAAATCAAAACTACAATGAGATATGCCTCACAAGGGTCAGATGTTTAAAATAAAAAACACAAGAAAACAAGTTTTGGCGAGGATATGGGAAGAGAGGAACTCTCACACACTATTGGAAATGCAAGCCGGTAGAGCCACTGTGTAAAACAGTATGGAGGGTACTTAAATGTTAAAAATAGAAGTACTCTACAATTAGTAATCACATGACTAGGTACTTACCCTCAAAATAGAAAAACACAAATTCAAAGGGCTACATGCACCCTTATGTTTATTGCAACATTATTTACAATAACCAAATTGTGGAAGCTGCCCAAGTGTCCATCCATAGGTGGATGGATAAAGAAGATATTTCATACATAGACAGATAGATAGATACACACACATTTTCAGCCATAAAAAACAATGATATTTACAACAACATGGATGGAGCTAAGTGCAGTAGGTCAGTCAGAGAAAGACAAATACCATATGATTTCACTCCATACATGGAATTCAAGAAATAAAACAAATGAACAAAGAAAAAAAGAAAGAAAGAAAAAGTAAGAGAAATAGAGACAGACTAAGAAATAGACTCTTAACTATAGTAAACAAACTGATGGTTACTAGAGGGGAGGTGGGTTGGGGGTGGGTGAAATAGGTAATTAAAGAGTTACACTTAAAATGATGAGCACTGGGTAGTATATAGAATTGTGGAATTTCTATATTGTACACCTGAAGCTAATATAACACAGTATGTTAACTATACTGGAATTAAAATTAAAAAAAATAAATGAAACAAAACAAAAAGTGGTAAGAGTAGCAATTAGCTAGATATGAGTAGGAAACAGAACTAGAGGACTGTTGAGAAAGACAGAAACCACCACCCACCTCCAGAACACAACCAGCTGGGAAAAAACCCAGGAAACATGCAAACACTCTTCCATATAACCGCTGCCCTAAAGTAATCTATAGCTTCATTACAATTACATTTACATTGGGGTTGTTAAGCTTCCTTGCAGGGGGTCAGGGCTGCCATGACAACTCTGACAAGAACCATATAGGGCCAAAAGTTCTCCCTCCCCATCTGAGAAGGAATTCTTGAGATGACTAGAGGCCACACCAGTCACAGACAGCCCTGGCTATGACTCTTGACTCATGCAAGTATAGAAAACAAAACCTGGATCCTGGGTGCAGTTGCAACCTCTGGGCCTGTCTGTTCTCCCACCTTAAGAGTGCACTTTCCCTTTGACCGCTACTACTAAATGCTTGCTTCCTAAAGAGTTTGGCTCTGAATGCTTTCTTGGTCAAACTCAAGAATCCAGGTTGAGGAACAGGACTTGCTGCTAAGAAAAGAGACAAAATATGGCCTTGATAGTAGGTAAAGCAGTAAAAGTGGATTTTAATCAGGAACTCTTGCAGTAGGGGGAAGGATACCTCAGTATAAAATAGGGCTCCATTCTGAATACAAAAAAGAATGGGGATTTATAGCCAAGGGTGACCGAAGCGCTTAGTGGATGGAAAATTACCAAGAGACTAGGGCTATTCTTGTTATAAACTGACCTAATAGGATTCTTGCTAACAGCAGGCTAGGATGATCGGCTATTACCTGAGGGATGATGAGGGATGAGAGATTTGGCCAGATATTTAGGGTGATCAGATATCTAGGGTGGAGATTTTTCTCTAACCTTATTAGCAAGATTCTTGCTAAAACGGGACTTTGCAAGAACAGAGACAGAAGCCCAATATTCGACCCACTGGGAACAGAGGGCTCAGAGGAGGCAGGGTAAAGTTTGGTCAAGAAAAAACTCTTTGTTAACCCTGAAAATCATTCATCCCTGGAAGGAAAATGTCTCATTATAATAATGTTCGAAATGGCTTCAGGAAATTTGTTTTATCACAATCTTAATGCTCCAGTCAATGAACAGCCCCAAAAGACTCCTTAATAATGGCAAAAATGTCTACACATTTATCTGACATTTACTTTCAGGTCAAAAGTCCATTTGGATCTTTCTAAGTGATGTACTAATAGAGAGACCATAGTCAGATCAATTTAACAGAGGGATGGGATTAGACTCATTTACAATTTTTTTTCATTATATTTGGAAGAAACGTACATGTAATGCACTTGCATTTTCAACCCTATGGTGAAATAAAGGGATTGAGAGAGTAAGCAGTGACTTTTTCATGAGGCAAAGGCTTCTTTTATTCTCTAGTGTAAACCTAATGAGAGAATCGTTTCTGTGCAGTACGGTGAACTGAAGGTCATCATCAATTCTGTTTACTCCTGTTGCAAGTGACTTCATTGCTTGTAAATAATTCATGATACTATGTTATAAATAACATTTTATGTAAAAGAAAACCATGCCTGGATTTACTAAGTGTTTCTTTAATCTTTACAAATATATCAACTCAAATAGCTTCCACCTTTGTATATAGCCTTAGTTTAGTCTCATAAAAATGGCTTTCTGAATCTTCACTTTGAAAAACATGGGATGCCTTGTTGTTGAAGTACAGAGAACTTGTTGCATAAAGGTAAAGTGGTAGGAATTCTGGCTTATTATTTTCAAGACACTGCAAAGAGAGGCAATAAAATGCGTGGAATATTTATCTGAATAACAGGAATACTCAGGGCCATGAGTCATGAAAAAATAGATTTTAGGCTAAATTTCATAAAATAAAAATTTAGGCAGAAGCAAACCCTCACAAACCCCCACACTCCCCAAAAATCTTGATATTTTTTTTCCTTTGAAAAAATAGTAAGTGGACACCTGGGTGGCTCAAAAGTTAAGCAACTGCCTTTGGCTCAGGTCATGATCCTGGAGTCTCTGTATCGAGTCCAGCATTGGGCTCCCGGTTGCAGGGGAAGTTTGCTTCTCCCTCTGACCCCATCTCATGCTCTCTCTCTCTCTCATTCTCTCTCTCTCAAATAAATAAATAATATCTTTTTAAAAAGGTAATAATAATAAGCAAAAAAGGTATTGAAAAAAAGTTTTACTTTGCTTTTTTTTTTCTATTAAGATGAACTTCTCAAGGGGTTTCTAAAATTTACAGAGTAAAACATTTTTCCATAAAAGTCATTTCCACTTTTATTAGATAAATATAACCACTGAATTTATAAATAATGAAGTAGGACATATAAATATTTTCACAGTTCAAAAATTATTTTGGAAATATTCTAAAAATATTGTACAAAATATTTTGCTTATTGGTATTCATTTCCCTGGCTTCTCTCAATTAGGCCTTACTTAAAACTTCATGATGGTTCAGAGTTACATAGGAAAAAATGATATTTAAAGAAATAGTTGCACTTAACAGCACATGAACTTTTTATATGTTTTATTATATATTTTCTTTTAAATTTTAGATGTATAAATACATGTCTCACAGTTTGTTAAAAGGCTTGACATTTCAGACATGTGCCTATTAAAAATTATGATTTTTTTTAACATTTCTGTATGGTCAGGACTTTCTGAGAAATTAAACTGGGTTAAGGAATATTGAATGATAACCATTCCTTACAAGTTAGAGGTTGTGTATATCCCCAGAGTTATTTGATCACATTTTAATGGCAATATACCCAGAAGCATTTGCTCTCTTTCTCTCCTGATGTCTAAGAAGCTCTCACATATACTCCAAGATTGTTATGTCAGTTTTTTGTTTTTCTTTCCTGATGGTAAAAGACTTTTCCCTCTACATATTTTAGCCTTGGTTCCCATACTCCAGTCCCCGAAGGTCAACATGAACTATCACTCAATACACCCCCCCACACACACATACACTGTTGCTCATTGCTGACATACAGGAAAGCAACTGAATTTTGTATAATAAACTTGTATCCTGCAGCCTTGCCAGACCTGCTTATTAGTTTGAAGAAGTAAATAATGGATATATATGCCATGGTCATGGAAGGAAAGACTCAACATTGTCACGATGTCACTTCTCCCCATAGTTCTGCAGATTTTGGCAATCATTGAGGATCCCAGCAAGTTACTTGCAGATATTGATAAATTGATTATAAAGTTTATTTGGAGAGGCAAAATCCAAAGTAGCCAACATAATACTGAAGGAGAAGAACAAATCTGAAGGATTGACACTAGCCAACTAATACTTATGATAGTCTTACTGAAAAGCTGCAGTAATCTTGACATAGCAGTATTTTTTGTTTGTTTGAAGATTTTACTTAAATTCTAGTTAGTTAACATACAGTGTAGTGTTGGTTTCAGGAGTAGAATGTAGTGATTCCTCACCTACGTATAGTACTCTGTGCTCATCACAACAAATGCCCTCCTTATAATAATACCCATCACTTATCTAGCCCATCCTCCCACCAACCTCCCCTCCGACCACCCTCAGTTTGTTCTCTATTGTTAAGAGTCTCTTATGGTTTGCCTCTTTCTCTCTTTTTTCTTCCTTCCCCTATGTCCATCTGGTTTCCTTCTTAAATTCCACATATAGTGAAATCATATGGTATTTGTCTTTCTCTGATTGACTTATTTCGCTTAGTGTTATATACTAAAGTTCCAACCACAGTGGTATTTGAAAAGAATAAATAAATAAATGGAATAGAATATAGAGCCCAGAAATAGACCCATAATAAATACAGTCAGCTGAACTTTGACAAAGAAGCAAAGGCAAAACAATGGAGAAAACAGTTTTTCCATCAAATAATGCTGCAGCAATGGATCTCCTCATGCTAAAAAAAAAAAAAAAATCTAGACAGAGACTTTAGATATTTTCCAAAACCTAACTCAAAATGGATCACAGAACTAATTTAAGACAAAAAACTATAAATTTCTAGACAACAGTGTAGGACAAAACTTAGATGACATTGGTTATGGAGATGATTTTTAGATACATCACTAGAGCACAATTCATAAAAAGAAATAATTGATAGACTGGACTTCACTAAAAACAAAAAACAAACAAAAAAAAACACCTTAATGATCCATGAAAGACATTGCCAGAAGAATAAGAAATCAAGCCATAGACTGAAAGAAAGTATTTGTGAGACTCATATAATAAAGGAATGTTATCCAAAATACACCAAGAACTATTAAAACTTGGAAGAAAAAAAATCTTAAAAAATAAGGTAAAGACCTTAAGAGACACCTCACTAAAGAAGATATACAAATGACAAATAGTATATTAATAGATATTTCCTATTATGTGTCATCAGGGAAATGCAACAATGAGAAGCACTACATACATATTAGAATGGCCAAAATCTGAAACACTGGCCATATCATACTGATAAAGATGTGGAACAGGAATTCTCATTCATTTCTGGTGGGAATGGAAAATGTTACAGCCTCTTTGGAAGACAGATCGGCAGTTTCTGACAAAACTAAATATACCCTTACCATATGATCCAGCAATTGTGCTCCTTTGTACTTATCCAAAGAAGCTGAAAACTTATGTCCAGGCAGAAACCTGCACATGAACGTTTAGAGCAACTTTATTCCTAATTGCCAAAATGTGGAAGCAACCAATATGTCTTTCAGTATGCGAATGGATATATAAATGGTGATACAGCAGGACAATGGAATATTATGTAGCATTGAAAAGAAATAAGCTATCAAGCCACAAAATGGCATCCTTAAATGCATATTACTCAGTATAAAAAAAATCTGAAAAGTCTATATATTATCATTATATAGCAATGGGGCAAATCTCTGGAGATGGTAAAAAGATCAGTGGCTACCAAAAGTTTAGGGAATGGGGTTAGGGATGATAGGGAGATCACAGACGATTTTTATGGCAAAGAAAATACTCTGCATGATACTATAATGGGGGATATGTGTAATTATAGGTATTTTCAAACTCATAGGATGTATAACACTAAAAGTAACCAAATGTAAACTTATGAACTTTGGGTGATTATGCTCTATCAATGTATATTTAAGAATTGTAACCAATATACCACTCTCTTGGGGGATGTAGATAATGGAGGGATCTATGCATGTATGGGAGAAGGAGATATATAGGAAATCTTCATAACCTTCCTCTCAATTGTTCTATAATCCAAAAATGTTCTAGAAAAATAGTCTCAAAAAATAATTAAGTTTTGAGATATTTTAGAACATGGATAACTCTGAAAATGTTCTAAGTAAAGAAAAAACAAGAAAGAAAGAAAGAAAAAAGATAAATCACAATATTCCACATATTATATGATGCCATTTATATGAAAATATCTGTATAGAGATAATAGATTAGTGGTTGATTAAGATTACAGGGAAGGGAGTTGAAAGCATGATGGCTGAAGGTGATAAAGATTTTCTTTTTTTTTTTTTTAGGTAATAAAAATATTCTAAAAATGACTGTGGTGGTAACTGCACACATCTGTGAATATGCTGAAAACCATTAATCATACTCTCTTTTTATTGGGATGTAAACTGACACATAACATCATGTAAGTTTAAGATGTGAAACATGTTGATTTGAGATATATATATATATATGGCAATATGGTTACCATCAGCGTTAATTAATACCTCCCATTACCTTACATAATTATTTCTTTTCAGTGGTGATAGCATTTAAGATCAAGTCTCTTTGCAGTTTTCAAGTATATAATACATATTTTTTACTATATTCACAATGCTGTGCATTTGATCCCCAGAATTTATTAATCTACAAAATGCAAGCTTGTATTCTCTGATCATCATCTCCCCAATTGTCCCACATCCTAACTCTTGGCAACCACCCTTCTATTATTTGGTTCTATGAATTTGAGTTTTGTAGATGCCACATAAAAGTGAAATCATATGGTATTTGTCTTTCTCCGTCTGATTTATCTAACTTAGCATAATGCCCTCAAAGTTTACCTATATTGTTCTGCAATTGTCAGGGTCTCTTTCTTTCTCAGGACTAAATATTTACATACATTGTGATATTGAGCATCTTTTCATGTACCTGCTGGTTGTTTGTATGTCTTTTTCAGAAAATGTTTAACTGGTCCCTCTGCCTTTGTGTGAACTGTACAGTGATTTCTCTCTTGATAAAATTATTTCAAACAATGGAAAGAAATGTGAGTTTTATAAGATGTAAGAATGTGCATATGTATCTGGATGTCTCTGTATCTTACTATCATCTACTTAATTACATTTGTATTTATATTTTCATATATGTCTATTTCTCTATCATCTAGCTACTTATCTATCATCTATTATATATCTACCTACCTATCTCTTTATTATCTGTTTTAAATTTTAACTTTAAATACTTTGCCAGGCATTCTTTTTTTTTTTTCTTTCTTTATGGAGTACTTTATACTCAGGATATATACATTAGTATTTAATTTATTAAAATTTTGTCTTTTTATTTACTGATGTTGTTTGCAATACCAGCACTATGTAAAGCAGAATTTCATTAAAATTTATTAATCAGCAGGTAAAGAAAATTATTATTAACAACATACAATGTAGTCTAATAACTGACATTGAAGGCAAAATGAGCTACAATGAATGAAATATCCTTGAAAAAAGCTATTGTATCTGTATGCGCTTCTCAATTATTAAATATATTTTTATGCTTATGAATTACTTATTTAAGCATCATGAATTATCATTATTTAGCCTTTCTTAATATTTTTTGTTGGCTTGATTAAACACTACAGAAAAATTACAGCTTTGTGAATTCTTACAGGTTGCTGTGTCTGTGTACAATTGTACAAGAGAGATACAAAGAAGGCTTATATAAGGGGCGCCTGGGTGGCTCAGTTGGTTAAGCAACTGCCTTCAGCTCAGGTCATGATCCTGGAGTCCTGGGATGGAGTCCCACATCGGACTCCCTGCTCGGCGGGGAGTCTGCTTCTCCCGCTGATCTCTCTCTCCTCCCATGCTCTCTCAAGTAAATAAATAAAATCATTTAAAAAAAAAAAAAGAAGGCTTATATAAAATTCTGTCACTGCTAGTTCTTAACGATATGACCTTAGGAAATGGGGTTATTTTATTTTTTGTATGAAATGAGAATAGGTTTATGGTATGAAATTCAACCAGACTTTGTACGTAAGCATGTTGCAAACTGCCTTCAAAAAGTTAAGTAATGAATATTATTACAAAGATATAAATACCGGTAGCATTTACAAAGAAAATGCAATTATTTATATATACACATACACTACATATTTATACATTTGTCTATCACAGGCAAATATCTCTATTTTATATAAGGTATGTGTACTGGTACTTTCTCCTTTTAATAATTATTAATTAAAAAATAATTATTAATTAATCCTTTTCAGATTTGAAGAGTTGTATGTTTACCTTTTACACATACTAATTGACAGATTTTTAAAATTATTATCAGTACTTTTTGACATGTACATGATTGGATGTTATGTAGTTGGACAAACTTTATGAAACACTGAAGTTGTTATGCATAATTATAACTAACAAACTATTTTTAAGATGTAACCATGAGTAAAATATGATTATATGTAGAAATTCTATCATCTGTCCTCATTACACTATTGGTTTTCTTTTAAAGAACTTCCTTGTCTATTTGGAATATGTATATTAAATATATATCATTTAATATGTTTAATGTAGAAATATATTTTCATATATTATTCATTTTTTATTTTATTTCCCTGTAATTACTGAATTTCTGAATAGTACTTATTTTCATCTGACTGGAGTAAAATATTTAATCACAGATGTATTTTATTGTGTAACAGGCACCTAGGAGAATTTATAATCCACATTTTTATTATTGACTCCCTAAGTCTTTTTGCTTTTGGAATGTTTTCTTTTAATTGCATCATCCTATCTTTTATTTTTTTTATTTCTTTATTTTAAAGATTTTATTTATTTATTTGACAGACAGAGATCACAAGTAGGCAGAGAGGCAGGCAGAGAGAGCGAGAGGGGGAGAAGCAGGCTCCCCGCTGAGCAGAGAGCCCGATTCGGAGCTCGATCCCAGGACCCTGAGATCATGACCTGAGCTGAAGGCAGTGGCTTAACCCACTGAGCCATCCAGGCGCCCCCATCCTGTCTTTTATTTCATATTTATGATCAACCATATTCTGTTTTTAAGCACCACCCATTTCATTTAAAATGTGTGCATTATTTTAAGGTAATTTTGGTGAAAATTTGAGAATTTGTATTTCCCCTACAATACTTATTTTACTTAAATATATAAATAACTTTTTAAAAATTATACATTTTAAGTTTTTTGCAAATATTTTGGTGATTTAGAAAGAACAAAGTTGTATTTTTAAAATAGCATAATAAAATTAATAACCTACACAACTCTATTGCCTACAAAAGGATCCTGCAAGCTCAGTCTGTTATATATAATTTGGGTGAATGTTTGTTCTTTAAATAATTCTTGTAAAAATAGAATAATTCTCAGTTACCCACAAAATCCATAGAAAAATAAAAACCCACAAAACATTTTTAAACACAAGTTTCCACATAAAGTTATGAGTTTACAGATTTAGTCATTTAATTATCCTTGTTGATCTAAAAGGTAGGTATACTGGGGTGCCTGGGTGGCTCAGTGGGTTAAGCTCTGCCTTTGGCTCAGGTCATGATCTCAGGGTCCTGGGATCGAGCCCCACATCAGGCTCTCTGCTCAGCTGGGAGCCTGCTTCCCCCTCTCTCTCTGCCTGCCTCTCTGCCTACTTGTGATCTCTCTCTCTCTCTGTCAAATAAATAAATAAAATCTTAAAAAAATTAATAAAAGGTAGGTATATTCAGATCATTGCAAGCAATAGACTTATTATATATCTAAAAGTTACATAGCCTGAAGTTATTTAATACACATGAATTGAAATTTTCCTTCATGTTTTAAATTGAGATTATTTTGATGAAAAAACAACTGGTGCACAAATTTGTTTACATTTTTTTGTTCAGCTAAACATTAAATACTATTAATACCTTAGTACTGCTATTATTGATTTTAATGCCAATAAGCTAATATCTTCAAAATCTTGTATTTGTCCCAAAGCAGAATACTTAGTGCTTATTGAAGGATTACCTGCCGGTAATGAACAGAAATATTTTCTCGTATTCAGAAGCTTAGGTCTAATAATGATAGGGCTGTACCTCAAAAAAGCAATGAGAGGTAGGAGAAAAGATGAAAGATATATGCAAAGCTTCAATTTTTTTTCCTTCTTTAATTATAGTGCTTCAATGCTGATCCTCAAAGAAATTGTCATATCTCATTAAGGAGTATTAGTGAAGGTGTATTGAAAAACAGTGTAATTGGGAAAACATTTGAGTGAACCTCTGACATTTAAAAACATTCTAATTCGGTAAAGGATGTCGGGAAACCTTGGATCTAGCCATGTTTTGCCCCCAATTATCTGTTAGAAGAAGAGTTTTACTTGTGATTTTTTTTTTCCCTCTGACATATTCTTCTATTCCGTTTCTTAATTGCAGGCTGCAGCACACTAGGACAAATATGCATAACAAAGCTAGTATCTGTCACAGGAACTAGAAGTGGAGATTACTTTGTTAGTAGAATTGTGGGATATGGGAACAGGATCAAAGTAAAGAAGATTTTCCTAAACTTGGGCAAGTAAAGATGCTCACTGATGTTTTTTTCAGAAAAAATTGCTTTCTAGCTTCCCTAAGAACACCTTTCACAGTCACTTACACCTTTTAGTGGTGAAAACCATGAAAGATCACATATCTGTCCCATAAGTCAGTCAATCTATTTATTTATTTATTTATCTATTTATTATTTTTACCATGGAAATCTGCAATTTTTAAATTTATTTTTTTAATTTTTTAAATTAAAAAATTATATTCAGTTAGTCAACATACAGTACATTTGAAATGACAAACTAAATAATTTCAGTTAAAGAAATGATATAGAAATATTTATATTTGTAATCTTATCTTTTTGCTTTTATTTCAAAATTGATTAGTAAAGAAGCCAAATCAAAAAAGTCCTGAAAATACTGGCAACTTCTCAAATAGGAAATATTGCCCTGCCTAATTAACTATGGATAAGAAATAGTATGAAATCCCCACACTGGTGAATTACAATGTAGGTAGATCCTGCTGAATTCCATGAGTGCATGAATGAGAAAAACGCCATATAATTTAGTTGAGGAATCTTAGATAAATATTAAGTAATTTGGAATTTTACATATGCTTATCTAAGTGCAAAATACCTAATATATCTATATGTGAATTGGAAGTTCTACTTAACTAATATTTATGGGAATAAATGACAATAGTATCCTCATACTAGGGCTCAAGATCTGATATACTGTGATAATTTTATAGTCTTCTAAACTAATACTTATGTATTCTCTACGTTAAAGGTCTCTTTTGTGAACATTCAGATGTGTATATTTAGATAAATATTACAATGATATCATTAACTCATTGGTCATATTATATTCCAAATATTAAAACTTTGCAGCAAATATACGTAGGTTAACCTAAATAACCGATAAAGTAGAAAATCATGCCACACAAAATTCTGATAATATTTTGCATATTATGTTTGTTTTATTGAGTAACTTGTTTGTTAATGATTTAGCTACATATGCTGCATTCTAGGTAAAAAAATGCGTTTACATTTTACTGACCAAAATGTAACTGAATATTGTGTCAAGCACTATGAGACCTTTTCATTTTTTTATATGAATTAAGAAAGAATACTCTTTTCAGATTTACTATATTTATTATGGCCATCACCAACTTTTTCTCTTTATTTGAATCTACTTCTGTTTTGTTGCTGTTCTTACTGTTCATTTTTAGAGTACACATGTAAGTAAAATAATATGGTATTTGTCTTTCCCTGTCTTACTACACTTAGCATAATACCCTCTAAAGCTATCCATGTTGCAAATGGTAAGATCACTTTTTATAGCTAAACAATATCCCATTGTGTATATATGTGTGTGCATGTGCATGCAAGTGCGCGCACACACACACACACACACTCTACATCATTTTTCTTTAATATTTTATTTATTTTTTTGACAGAAAGAGAGAGAGATCACAAGTAGGCAGACAGGCAGGCAGAGAGAGAGGGGGAAGCAGGCGCCCCGCTGAGCGGAAAGCCAGATGTGGGGCTTGATCCCAGGACCCTGAGATCATGACCTGAGCCGGAGGCAGAGACTTAATCCACTGAGCACCCAGGAGCCCCATCTTCTTTATCCATTTATGTATTAATGGACACTTGGGTTTCTTCCAAATCTCGGCTATTATCAATAATGCTTCAATAAACATAGCGTGCACATTTTTTTGAATTAGTGTTTTCATTTTCTTTGGGTAAATATCCAGTAGTGGAATTACTGGATGATATACTATTCTCATTTTTTAATTTTTTGAAGAATCTCCACATTGTTTTCCACAGTCGCTGCAACAATTTATATTCCCACCAATAGCACATGAGGACTTATTTTTCTTCATATTGTCATCAACACTTGTTATTACTTATCTTTTTGACTCTAGCCATTCTGACTATTCAGGTCCTCTGCCCTCTTTTCAGTTGGATTTTCTGGTGATAAGTTGTGGAAGTTCTTTATGCATTTTGGATATTAACTCTTATTGGATATATCACTTGCACATATCTTCTCCAAACAAAAAGGTTGATTTTGTTTTGTTGATGTTTTCCTTTGATGTGCAAAGGCTTTTCAGTTTGGTGTAGTTCCAACTACCTATTTTTGCTTTTGTTTCTTTTGCCTGAGAAGACATATCTAGAAAAATATTGCTAAGGCCCATGTCAAAGAGATTATTGCCTATGTTTACATCTAGGAGTTTTAAGTTTTCAGGTCTCACATTTAGGTCTTTAATCCATTTCAAATTTATTTTTGTGTATGGTGTAAGAAAGTGGTCCAGTTTCATTCTTTTGGATGTAGATGTCTAATTTCCCCAGCATTATTTATTGAAGAGCCTGCATATTTTCACTATTGCATATTCTTGCCTCCCTTGTTTTGTAGATTAATTGATTATATAAGTGTGGCTTTATTTTTGTGTTTTCTATCCTGTGCCATTGATCTATGTGTCTATTTTATGATAGTTCTGTGCTGTTTAGATTACCACAGCTTTGTATTTTATATATATATATATATATATATATATAATTATGTATTATATATAATTAAATCTATATATTATATAATTATATAATATATATATTATAGTTTGAAACTTACACTAAACCTCTAGCCTTGTCCTTCTTTATGAAGATTGTTTTGACCATTCAGGGACTTTTGTGGTCACAAATTTATTTTTACATAAATTGCAATCTCTGGGGTCGCAAAATATGATGAACGTAGTTAAATGCTACATGTATCTTCCTTTATCTTCCTGGTAACCAATTTAATTTTGTATAATTGATCACACGGCTTTTTTTTTTTTCTTTTATCTCATCTCTTGTGTTGAAGAGGCTAGTTCTCTACAGAACATCAGGAAATAGTTATATTAGATATATTATTCTTGAGGTACAGAATTGTCTACACCTTGAAAGGTTATATTCATTTTAATCTACTAAGCAGATAATTTCACCAGAATCATTATTCTATATTTTTCATCAAATAATGTTATATAATCTTTATAGAGCACTTATAATACACTAGTCACAATCCTACTGCTTTGCATCAAGTACCTCTTTTAATCAGCATAATAAATTAAATGACAGATGTTACTGTTACTCATTTTATTTATGAAAAAAATTCACACACGGAACAGTTAGTTGATTTGACAAAATTTGACTCAGCTAAACCATGGCAGAGTTAAAATATAGATCTGAATTATTTTACTATTGTACATGGGACTCAACCCATTTGCTTTAGCCTGAACCTTTGGTTCTTACCATGGCCATACAGTATTTCTTTTACAAGAGGTCATGGATGATGAGAACGGACCAGAGTCATGCCCTGAAATCCATTTGTCCTGCATAAGGAGTCAATCAGTTTTTAAAGGCTTTTAGTAGAATATTTTTCTATTATCCCCATCTAAATGGTCTTTCTTGCTTTTCTTTTTTCACTCTGCATTTTAGTTTAATTACATTTAAAAATATTTGAATAAGCTTCACATTTTAGGATAGTTTTAGATAAACAGAGGATGGCAGAGATAGTTCAGAGAGTTCTTATATCCTTCATATTCAGTTTCACCTATTGTTAACATTTTACATTGCTATGGTACATTTATCACATAATGGAAAGCTAGTGATACAATGTTATTAACTATTTCATACGTTATTCAGATTTCCTCAGCTTTACCTAATAACCCCTTTCTGCTTCAGGATCACATCAAGAATACTATTACATTTACAGAAGGGAGGGAGATGGGGGGATGGGGTAGCTGGGTGATGGGTATTAAGGAGGACGTGTGATGAGCACTGGGTATTATACACAACTAATGAATCATTGAATACTACATCAAAAACTCATGATGTATTATATGTTGGCTAAATGGACATAATAAAAAAAGGATACTATTACATTTAGTAGTCATATCTCCTTAAACTCCCGGGACTCCCAGGATCATGACCTGAGCCGAAGGCAGTCGTCCAACCAACTGAGCCACCCAGGCGTCCCGAGACATATTTGCATTTCTAAATGTATTTCTACTTAAAATAAGTCCTCTCTGTAATTTACCTTTAATTTACTTTTATGAATAAAATATAGAGAAGATGCTGGAGAGATCTATTTCCTTAATAGAAAAGAAAAAAACAAACCTTTCTTTCTTTCTCTCTTTTTTTTTTTTTAATTTTTTACAATTTTTACATCTACACACATATAAAAGAATGATTGCAGGGAGGAGGAAAGCAAATTGTTTTTCATTGACCCAAACTTGATCTTTTGTCAGCAATCTCACTGTGGTTTTCAACAGTGAATTGTTACCTTCTAGAACATTATCTTTCAAAATATTTCAATGGGTTTTTTTTTTTAACTTTCACTTCAGAAAAATGTATGACCCAACTGACAGTAATAAAATAAAATCTGTAAAACAATCAGTGCCTGTTTGATCTTAGCAAAGATTATATTAGCTGAACAGTGACTTGGTTCACTGGGAGATAAAATTTATCATTCCTCTTGAAAAGTTAAAAGCAGGAGACTATATATAAATGTGAACAAAGAAATATTTGGTTGGAAATTCATAACAAAATTGAACTCTTTGCCTTTGTACTTGTTCTTAAGGAAGAAAGAATGATGTGATACATTTAATGTCAGCAGAGTTAAAAAAGTCATTCTTGGACTAAACATAAAAGATTTGAATAAATTTTGTCTGCTCATGTCATGAGAAAAAGTCAAAATAATCTATTCTCCTGAATAAGAAAATATTTTTAATTATGAATTCTGAATATTCGACTTGGATTTTAAATAGTGGTGTGCTGGCAAAAGTTCAAAAATAGTCTCTGGAGAGTTGGAAAGAAGCTATGATTTTAGTATTTGTCAATTTTCATGATGAAAACATCGATGAGCTTATTTTAACCTGCCTTTGTGTCCTCACTAAATGAAAATGAAGAAGAGATAATAACAATACGCACTATGAGTCACTAGAAACTGTCTGGTGCACACCACTACTCTAAGATAGTTAAGGTGAAATGTAGAATTATTTAAGATTATGTTCCTAATCAGATTTTCCCAATGGAATCGATATGAAATGCTAGATCTTTCTGGCATGTAGTAATCATTAAGCATACAAGGATCATTCTTTTCTCTGTTTGTATTATGCTTATATAATCTCTTCTGAATATAATGATTATGTTCTGTCATAGATCAATATGTATTGCTTCCAAATATATATAATTGAGAGTTCTTAACCATTACTTAGTTTTGTGAGCAGCTTGCTTCATCATCACAAAATAACTTAAAAGCAGTGAGTATATCACACTTTTGCTTGGATATAATATAAGGTTGTCCTTTCTCATGTTTATTACAGATCTCGGAATGTGATTAGTGGTCAACTGCATTCTATTGCAATTTTCATAAATAAATGGATGGTTTGAGTTCTGCCTCTTGAGGATACTTTGGATGATTTATTTATTTAAGTTTACCAGGAGATTTTTCTTTCTTAGCATTTTGCCTTATTTCCAAAAGAATCTTATTTACTTATTACCAGTATAATACTATATGTTTTTGCTATGAAATGTATTTGTAAAGTAGAATGAAAAGAACCATCTCTCAGTAGAGTAGAGGAAAGAGAATACCTTCCCAATTTCCATCTTTTGTGTCTTTGGAATACTAGTGTTTTATGTTTATTTGTTTTCTTTTAGTGTGTATGTGTGTCTGTGCCTGTCTGTGATGTGTTCAAATTTATAAAAAGAGCTATGTGGAGAATTCCAGTAATTTATCAAATTTATGAATCTGAAATCCTATTTATCTATCTATTGGTAATTGGATATAAGGCAAAATATTGAATATTGGTGTGATAATTGTAAATAATATGTAGCGTAATTAGAATTTTTAAAGAAAAAAGTATTTTGAAAAATAAATTGTATTTATAGTTTGAAAAAGAGTCATTAGACAGTAGGCATATCCTGGTGAAAATTTCATTACTCCAAACATCAAGAACATATAATCCTAAAAGTTTAATGAGAGGTAAAAAGAAGATAATGTACAAATGAATAGGAAACATCATAAATAGCAATTATTCACAGAGACTCCACCAAAAAATTGCTAGAACTGAAAGAGGAATTCCACAAAGTCATTGGATATAAAATAAAAAATAAAACCGAAGTCAGTTGCATTTCTGTACACTAACAATGAAGCAGAAAGAGAAATAAAGGAATTGATCCCATTTAAAATTATACCAAAAACCATTAGATTCCAAGGAATAAATCTAACCAAAGAGGTAAAAGATCTATACTCTGAAAACTATAGAACACTTATGAAAGAAACTGAGAAAGACATTTAAAAAAATGGAAAAATATTCCATACTCATAGATTGGAAGAACAAATACTAGTTAAAATGTCTAAGCTACGTAATTCAATCTGCACATTCAATGCAATCTTGATCAAAATACCATCAGTATTTTTCACAGAGCTAGAACAAACAATCCTAAAATTTGTATGGAACCAGAAAGGACCCTGGATAGCCAAAGTTATGTTGAAAAAGAAAACCGAAGCTGGAGGCATCACAATTCTGTACTTCAAACTCTATAACAGAGCTGTCATCATCAAGACAGCATGGTACTGGCACTAAAACAGACACATAGATCAATGAAACAGAATAGGAAATCAAGAAATGGACCCTCAATTCTATGGTCAACTAATCTTCAAGAAAGCAGGAAAGAATATCCAATGGAAAAAAGTCGCTTCAACAAATGGTGTTGAGAAATTGGACATCCACATGAAGAATGAAACTGGACCACTTTCTTACACCATGCAGAAAAATAAACTCCAAATGGATGAAAGACCCAATTGTGAGACAGGGATCCATGAAAATCCTTGAGGAGAATACAGGGAGCAACCTCTTTGACCATGACATCAGCAACTTCTTGCTAGATACATCTCCAAAGGCAAGGGAAACAAAAGCAAAAATGAACTACTGAGACTTCATCCGGATAAAAGGTTTTTGCACATCAAAGGAAACAATCAACAAAACTAAAAGTCAACCTAGGTAATGGGATAAGATACTCACAAATAACTTATTGGATAAAGGGCTAGTATCCCAAATCTATAAAGACCTTATCAAACTCAACACCCAAAGAGCTACTCACATTTTGCTTGAAAGAAAAGCATTCCAACTTTATGCATATAGGATATTGTTACAAATCAAAGAAGCAAAATCCGTAGCAAAGTAATTACACAAAAGTAATGAATATATAGTGATTGAAAAATACATCTATGAAATAACGTAAAAATGAGGTCAAGTAGCATCTAAAGAACTTTAGGGTAATTATGAATATACCTAGGTTTCAAACTGCCACAAACTATTTAAAAACAAACTTCAAAAAAGAACATTTCTCTATGTTACATAAATTATTTATGGAATGAAAAATGAGTATTGTCATAGGTCATCTCATGAGTATGTAGTATTTTATGTCATTTCTGGAATAAACAACACACAGGAGCCCTCTCATCAAAGTATTAAAAGTGGGCTCCCTCTTTACTTGTATTTTGTACATGTTTCAATAACTCAGACATCTATATGCAATATCATAGAGGTGACATTCTCTGGAATCTGATCATTACTGGTGTACTACAGATCCATAACTTAGTATATTATAACAAATATTGTGTCATTAAAATAAAAAAAAAGAACTTGGGGTGCCTGGGTGGCTCAGTCAGTTAAGCAGCTGACCCTTGGTTTCATCTCAGGTCATGATCTCAAGGTCCTGGGATCAAGTCCCACCTCGGGCTCTGTGGTCAGTGGGAGCCTGCTTCATGATTCTCTCTCTCCCTCTCCCTTTGCCCCTCCCCCTGCTTGCACATGCTCTCTCTCTCTCTCTCTCTCTCTCAAATAAATAAATCTTTAATGAATGAATGAATGAATAAATAAATAAATAATTATATAGTAGGTAAATATCTATCTCTATGCCTTATATAGTATATCTACAGAAAACTAACTGTACAGAAATACAAGGATTTAGGCAATCAGATCATAGTCTTGATTCCACACGAGAAGTGAAAAACAAAGGGTGAAATAGCTACTGAATTTCATCTTAAGTGATAGTTTGGTTCACAGTGTTTTTATGATGGGAACCATGTATCTCCACTATAAGTAGACAGAGAGTAGCTGGTAGAGAAAATGAATTATTGATAAACTAAAAGAGTGTCACTGAAAATCATTTCAAGTGCTATCTTTGTCACATTTTCTATAGGATAATTTAGCTTGCTCAGTGGCAGTTTGCCATATGTTGACACTCTGGCTCAGCAAAAGCATTTGACTCTGGAATTGGCAGTTGATTTCAGCTTCCAACTTCTAAGCACTCCCAGATAAGCTTCACCTTCATTGTAGTCCATTAGACAGAACTGCAGAAACACTATCGACAGCCTCCATTCCGACCCATATGCTTCCCCACATTGCCGTCCCCCTCTTTTGCACTCCTCCATTGCTTGACCCCATATTCTCCCCCTTTGTGGTCTCACATCAAAAATAGTAACTACTGGGCGCCTGAGTGGCTCAGTGGGTTGAACGACTGCCTTCAGCTCAGGTCATGATCCAGGACTTCCAGGATCGAGTCCCGCATCGGGCTCCCAGCTCCTTGGGGAGTCTGCTTCTCCCTCTGACCTTCTCCTCTCTCATGCTCTCTCTCACACTCATTCTCTCTCAAATAAATAAATAAAATCTTTTAAATAAAAAAAAAATAGTGACTACTTTGTAAAGTTCTTTAACGTGGATTACCTCAGTGATTAAATTCTGATAGATAATCCTCTAATACCTATGTAACTAAATCCCTATACTGAGTTCTATTTTTGAAAGACATAATTTGTTTATATATACATATATACATACATATATATACACACATACATATACACTAATATATAATAGTTTATATATGTGTATAAATACCATTTTCCTGGTTGACATACAAACTTCACATATCATCTCTCCTAAACTAGTCTACTAAAAAATCTCCCTTTTAATTTTCTGACACAAACTCTTTTAAATCAATGAACAAATTTTCCAACAGTTAAAATAAATTCCAAATTTTGGTCATTTCCTTATAGCTTTCTCATTTTTTAAAAATATTTTTATTTATTTATAAGAGAGGGAGAGAGAGAGCACCAGCAGGAGCAGGGGCAGAGGGTGAGGGACACAGAATTCCTGCTGATCAGGGAGTCCTGATTCCAGGGTCTGAGATCATGACCTGAGATGAAGGCAGACACTTAACTTGACTGAGCCACCCAGGTGTCCCTTATTATAGCTTTCTTAAATAAAATTTATTTTTCCCATGGCAAATATTCATGATTTCATCTTCGACATGAAAAATATGAAATACCCTATAAACTCACACGCGTTCTGATTTCTTTCAAAAGGTATAGCTTAGCCCAGTTAAATTTTCAGGCATTGAGTAAGCATTGAAGATAAGATTAATTTCTCTGCATGTTTTTTTATTTTTAAGGATTATTTTTCAAGGTTTTTATCAAATATATGAAGTAATCTTAACTCACATGATTAAATGATTAAATATATGAAGTAATCTTAACTCACATGATTAAATGATGGTTACAAATGGGGAAAAAAGCTTATATCCAAAGGCCAGTCATATCAACTATTTTTTAAACATCTGTTTACAGTACTACATTTTAATATTTTTGATACTAGAATTCTAATGTTAGAGGTTGGTGCTTTTTCTTTTTCCTTTTAAATGAAATTCAGAGGGCATGCATAAGAAGCAATGTCCAAAATAATAACAGCATTTATTTTTATTTGGGATCCATGCTTCAGAGACAAGAAATGGTACCTGAACTATTCATGGCAAAAAACAGCTGAGTAAAAATCTCAAATAAAATATGCTATCATTTTGGTCTTAAAGACAATCTGTATCTATAAAATTCCAAAGTTCCAATTTAAGTTGCTAGAAATTCCTTTTAAGAACTTATTTTTATTTATTTATTTAAAAAATATTTTATTTATTTATTTATTTGTCAGAGAGAGAGAGAGCACAAGCAGTCCAGGCAGAGTGGCAGGCAGAGGCAGAGAGAGAAGCAGGTTTCCTGCCAAGCAAGGAGCCCTATGCGGGACTTGACAGCAGGGGATCATGACAGCAGCAGCTTAACTGACTGAGCCACCTGGGCAACCCAGAACTTATTTTTAAGTAAGACACTATCATCTCAAATGTTGAAAAAAATAAACTTCACTATGGCAAAAAAAAAAAATAAAGCCTCACTTAAACATATAAAAATAAAAACATTTAATGAATTCCTACAATGATCCCTGCACTTTATCAGCTCTGATTAACTTCCTTAAAATCTCTAAAACTTTCCTTATTTGCATTTTAGAAGAAGAATTTCAATAAACACAGTGCTCTGAATATTATAATTGTGCATCACCATCTCAAACATGAAATGTAAAAATAGAAAGTGTTTCTTCCTCTTAGCAATTCATGTGTAAGTTAGATATTTACAGATGCTATTTCCATGCAATAACTTTAACACATAATTTATACTAAACAATTAGTCATCTGTCATATGGTTGAACCTGCATATTTAAAAAAAAAAATCTAAAGACGGGTCCTTTTCTAGATGATTGACATGTGAGCAATTCCCAGAGACCCTCATTGAGAGAATAAATAAAAATTGTGTATTTATCCTTCCACTAATGCATCTTTATACCTTCTACTATGTGGGAGGCTCTCTGTTAGCCACTGGAAAAATTTTCAAGTAAGACAAGCTATCTGACTTCCCATTCTTGTCCGAAAGAACAAAGAGACAATTACTTCCATGCATACAGATATACTTCCATGTGTACACTCATAAACACTAAGTATGATAACTACTTGTGATAGAAACATGATAGGAAAACTTAAGCCAGTAATGGAGGGTACATCAAAGAAAGCAAATTTAGCTACAACATGAATTTTTTATATTGCTATACCAAAGGTAGGCAGATGTTTTCTATCAAGGGTTAGGCAGTACATATCTTAAGCTTTTCGGGCCGTCCAGTCTCTGCCACAACTATTCAATTCTGCTATTCAGCACAAAAACAGATATAGACCACATGCAAGCAAATGAGCATGGCTGTGCTCCAATAAAAGTTGATTTATGGATACTAAAATTGAGTTTCATATAATTTCACATGTCACAAAATATTATTCTTCTTTTGATTTGTTTCAGCCATTTGAAATGTAAAACCCATTTTGTGTAGCTCTTTGGTCATCACACAAAAACAGAGGGCAAGCTACATTTGGCTCGTGTGTAGTCGTTTGCTCACCCCTGTTCTATATACCGACTCATGAAGGAAAAGAGGACTTTATTATATAAGTATGTTTAAAAAGATGAAGAAATTCAGATAAATTACCCACCTAGGAAGTTAGTGAAAATTAATATATTGGATCACAATTTCCTAGAAGACTACTTCCATTAACACATTCATTTAATCATACATTCAATTAAAAAATTATGTACTGGACACCATATGCCTGAAACTGTTCTTTGTGGAGGTGTTACAGCAATAAAGGAAACAGGCAAAGCCCCTACACTCATGGAGCTTACATTACCTACTTAGTTTATAAATAGTCCTTACCTGGGTTCTCCTATAAGTGAGAGTAATAATATAGAATAAGCATATTGAGTACAGTGAAAACATAATCCACTGGATTTCTTCTGTTTGTTTTTTTTTCCTTTGTCAGAAAAGTTATTCTTTTCAACCACAGATAAAAAGGAAAATATAGCAAACATTCCGTAATATGTACTATATTCAGAATTAGCATGTTTATGTTTTTAATTTTTGCTCCATTTATGTTATTTATGTTATGGATAAAATTAAAATTTTAAAATCCTTTATCTTATTCAATAACTTAAAATTTCCCTTCTGAAGAACCACTATTGTGGCTTTGGTATGCTCTGCTACCAATGCACATTTTTATCCAATATATCACATTATTGTGCCATCTATATGTATGTGTGTGTGATTTAATTATCCTACAGCTATCATCATTAATGTTATATATAAGGTTTATAGTTTCTGTATTATTTGCTGTGTTTTTTTACTCATATTTATGTTATAGAGAGTTATTCATGATGATAACTATGTCATGAACCATGAGAAGTTTGCTCAGATATAAGCAACAATACGTAGTTAATCTAAATTGAGAGTAAAAACATGGTTGAATACCGCGGCATCTTTCACCTCTAGTTATTGACAATTTGGTACACAGGTCCATTTTTCACTGGAGATTTTCCTTTCCCTTTTCTAAGGACATCTCTGACATAGAGTGATTTTTTTTTTTTTATTATATTCAGCATTTTGTGTGCCTTCCATGAGAGGAATTTGAATTATTTCAATTTTAGATATCCCATATTGCTGATCTGGTCATTGTTCTTATTAAAGGTGTGCTAGGGTTGCTGCTCTGTTTGTTAAAATATAGACTGCATATATCTTGCCTCTCTAAAGCTTCATTATTCAAGATTCTCGATTGTTTTTAATTTAATATTTGATGCCTCCATAGATATAATTATAAGAAACTTGTCTTTTTACATTCAAAATCAGGACCAAGGAAGACAGACTCAGTTTCATCATTTGTCAAAAATTTCCACTCACTGAAAAAACGGAATCAAAACCTTACCTTACTTTTCTGGTGTAGTCACTCCCTGCTGGAGTTTGGTACCTCAGCTCTGGGACTCATTACTGTTGAATGACTGATTTCTTATCTTCAGGAAGAGGGCTGAAAAATAAAAGACCCATATATGGTTACTTAATATCCTTCTTTTATTTATTAAACTCTGGAGCTAGTTTATGCAAATAGCCTGGCCAATTTTCTTAAAGCTGGCCATTATTTGTCAGAATCTATTTTTAGTTGGATCTCTGACAGTATTAATTTCAGTCTAGGGCCCAGCAGAAAACATAGCATTCTCAAAAGGACTATTTAGAGAGATATGAGAGAAGGGTAAGGAAAATGATAATGGATGTTGAAGCACTCATAAAACAACAATGGTGAGAAGTCAAAACTACTAGTGACCTGAAGAAACAACAGGAGAGAATGAATTACATGGGTGCAGCAATTTCTGGAAACTCAAAAGAAGTATTTTATAAGAGGTGGCAAGGGAATGCACTGACACAGACATGAAAGAGACAGTAAAAATAAACAAACAGCTTGTTTACAATATTCAGCAGGTGTCTAAGCCTAACTTTACTAGAGAACAAAGTGTCCACAAAGTTGATTCCATAAGAACTTCATCCAGTGGGCACTGTGCAAGGCAAAGAAGGTAAAGAACAGATCTTGGGATCAAAATGTGATTAACCAGCCTAATTCTCAAAATGTGGTCATCAGACTATGTAGAAGTAAATTAATTGCTGGATAATTTTACTTGGTCTGGAGTTCGTACTTTTTTAGTAATAATATGTAAGAATGGCTTGTCACTATGTGGTATTGGAAAAATAATAAAAATAATATCAGCGTATCTTATACATAATAGCTTAGAAATAGAGGTCGATTGATTTTCAACAAAAGTTCTAAGCTAATTCAAAAGGGAAAGGATAATCTTTTCAATGAATGTACTAGAACAATTGGTTCACTAATTACAATAAGAATCTCAATACTACTTTTAATAAAAAAATTAAACTGAAATGGGTTACAGACCTAAATGTAAAGAGCTAACAATACAAAACTTATAGAAGAAAACAAGACAAAATATTAGTGACCTTGGACTGGACAAATATTTCTTTTTTTTTTTTTAAAGATTTTATTTATTTATTTGGCAGAGATAACAACTAGGCAGAGAGAGAGAGAGAGAGGAGGAAGCAGGCTCCCTGCAGAGCAGAGAACCCGATGTGGGGCTCGATCCCAGGACCCTGGGATCATGACCCGAGCTGAAGGCAGTGGCTTTAACCCACTGAGCCACCCAGGCGCCCCTGGACAAATATTTCTTAAATAAGATGTAAAAACGCTATAAATTTGAACTTTGACAAATAAAAACACATTCGTCTCCAGAAGACAATGGTAGGTAAATGAAAAAAAAAAAAATTTTAGAGTGGAAGAAAATATTTATAAAACAAATATATTAAAAATTATTTTTATCCAGAAAACATGAGCTGTTACCACTTAATATTAAAAGCAACAAAAATGCAAATTAAAAAAAGAACAACTGGGACGCCTGGGTGGCTCAGTTGGTTAAGCGGCTGCCTTCAGCTCAGGTCATGATCCCAGCGTCCTGGGATCGAGTCCGACATTGGGCTGCGGGGACCCTGCTTCTCCCTCTGCCTCTGCCTGCCACTCTGTCTGCCTGTGCTCACTCTCTCTGACAAATAAATAAATAAAATCTTTAAAAAAAAAAAAGAGCAACTAATTTAACATTTTGCCAGAGAACATATATAGAAGGAAAATGAGCAAATATAGAATTTTTAGGTATCTTATGCATTAGAGAAATGCAAATAAAAAAACAGAATGAGATACCACTATAAATCTACTAGCACAGCAACAATTAAAAAGACTTCACGAAGATGTTGAGAAAATGAAACCCGTACTTTATGGTGACAGTGCTAAATGCTACGACCATTTTGGAAAATAATATGGTAGTTTCTTATAAGGATAAAAAGCATGCCCACCCTATCACTAACCTATTTTCTTATTAGGGTAAATATACACCTACCCTATTGCTAACCAATCCTGTTCCTAGATGTTTAACCAAGTGTAATGAAACATACGTCCACATCAAAATTTGTTAGTAAATATTTTTTTACTTTTTGGGTTTTTTTGCAGTTTTACTAATAGAAGCTAAAAACTGATACATCTATTAAGTGAATCAACTGATGGGTAAACAAACTGAGGTGTATAATTGCAATAGAAAAGTATTCAGCAATGAAAGTGAATAAACACACATTGCACATGCACAAACACAGGTGAATCTTAAATTATTCCTAGTGAAAAAAAAGAACCACATTATTCTTAGATTCACAAAAGAGTAAATGCCCTGTGATTTTATTTTCATGGTTTTAGGAATACAAAATTACAGTAATAGAAAACAGATCTATCACCAAGATCCAGAAGGTAGGGAAAGGGGATTAACTACAGATGAGTGTATGGAAACTTTTCTGTAGTGCTGAAAATGTTCTGTATCATGGCAGTGTTGGTACTTCATTGTCTGCCAGACACAGTAATGGTCTTATAGTAGCTACCTATTCTAGCTTTAATGATTTAGTAAAAAAAAAATCTTCAAATTTTAGCTTTGTATATTACCATCAAGCAACAGATTCCATATCATGACGTCACTTGCAGCAAATCTGGTCATGTAACTAAATTCTGACTAATGGGATGTGAAACAAAATAAATGATTGCACTGATTTGTTATATCCTTAAAATAATACGACTGTCTCTCCACTTTCCTCAGTGTTTTGAACATGTAGAGGAGGATAATACTTAAAGTTCATGATGGAGCAGAACAGGGAAGAAGGAACTAGATCCCAAACAATGTTACAGAATCACCTATCCACCCTACACTGCTCAGTTACCTCTGCTTACATAAAAAGAATGAAGTCTAGGATATCATGTACATAATCTAAAGCATGTTGACCTCTATTATATGTCAAGCTCATAGTTTTATCATTGTATTTTCTTCTTCTTCTTCTTCTTTTTTTAGATTTTGTTTTTTTAATTTACTTGACAGAGATAGAGAGCACAAGCAGGCAGAATGGCAGGTAGAGAGAGAGGGAGAAGCAGGCTCTCCACCGAACAGGGAGACCAGTGCAGACTGATCCCAGGACCCTGGGATCATGACCTGAGCTGAAGGTAGACGCCCAACTGACAGCCACACAGGCGACCCTGTACTTTCTTCTTGATACCAACATAATACTGATATTTTCTATATATCTTTCTCTCCAGCCATATTGTAATAATTGTATTTGATATTCTAACACAAAACACATAAATGCAAGTACTATAGGGATTGAGGTTTTGTTGGGATTTGGGTAAGTTTGTAGGACTACATTAGAATTATTATCTACGAAATTTAAGGTGTTTTTTTTTTTTTTGTTTTTTGTTTTTTTTTTGCTTCAGGTATTTATATTTGCTTTTGATTCTCCCTGGAAAATACCTTGTCCGATCATGCAGTTCTTAGCTCAATACCATCTCCTCATAGATGCCTATGTTGTAAAATCTATCTTGTATTGCACAATCCATCATTTATTTACTATATATTTTGCTTATAAGTACTGAAAATTTTATCATTGATTTATATGGGGTTTTGTTGTTATTATTTTCACTTAGCATATGATCTTAAAGAGAGCTGGAACTTTTTCAACATTATATATCCCTCTAAAATGTTAAATGATGTCTGATAATGTTAATGATGTCCATATAGCAGGAAATAAGTAAACATTGTGGCTTGAAGTTATTTAGGTAATTAATGCTTACAGACTAGAATTTGAATGTTCTGTGTCAGAGATAATATTATACATTTATTCTTCCAAAAAAATTATTGAAAACTACTCTGTACTGAGGCTTCAGAAAGGCTCTTCCCTCGTGGGGCTTACATTCCAAAAGAAAATAGGAGGTATATTGATAAAATATATGTTTCATACATGATAATTATAGCTATAAAAAGAATAAGCATGAGGCTCTTGGTGAGTTGAAAGGGGACTACTGATTATCATGGGCAGGTAAGCTGAACATATAAGCTGATATCTGAGGAGAAAACAAAAGGTAGTATAGGAAGGTAGTTCAGGCAGATGGAACTGAATGGCCAAAGTCATTGAGTTAAGAGGTATTTATTTATTTAGGGGAGGGGAATATTTTCTAATAATAGAAAGGAGACTAATATCTCTAAAGAGTGCCAGGGAAAATGAAAATACTTATTGAAAGGAATGGAAAGTCCCTGGGAGTGAGAACATTTAGAACATTCTAGCTCATAGTAAAATGTTAGTTTTTACATTACATTGATTAGAAGCCATACACAAATCACGACCTTAACTGCTCTTAATATTTTTATAAATGTTGAATCTGGGCTGAATAATCTAAAGGCAGATGAATGGTGAGTTGGAAAAACATTTCAGAAGCTACTGCCATATCAAGTTGATATAAATTTGTGGGTAGGAACAAGATGAAAGCAATGAAGGCGGCTAGAAGTGCTAAGATTCTGCATGACAGAAATATAGAGTGTGCTGAAAGATTACAAGCCATATGTGAAAAAGAGAACAAAAGCTGTGATAAATCTATATTTTTCCCATAGATGATGGAGAACTATAGAAGCTTAGGACAGCCATTTACTGGAATGAAGTAGCCTGCAAATGAGTAGGCTTGGATGTGGAAGAAAGATCAAATTTTCTTTTCTTATATGCAGCTTTGAAGTATCTTTTAAGCATTAGATTGAGTAGTTGTGTAAGTGGCTTTGAGCTTAGGGTAAATTTCTTGAGCTCATGTGATAAGCCCAAGAGTAGACTTATTAAATTGCATTGACCCCCACAGAGGTGGAATGTAAAGCCATAAGATTGCATGAGATCACTAACGAGTAAGTGAACCCTTCTGTATCACTCAACCATTTTGACATTTTAGAGATGAAGAAGATTCATCTCTAAATGAGATACTGGAGTAGCAAAGTCATTAGGAACAAGATATAGGGTACAATCATATGAACAGATGGCTGACATGAGCTGAAAACATCAACCCTGGGAGGAAATATATCAAGGAACTGAAAGAACAAAGCTTTGAAGTCATTATCTCTGTGGAACTCATCAAGAATTGTGATGAGAGTGGAGTTGAATAAAGTTGTAATGATCCAGTAGCTAAAGTTTTCAAGGAATGGTGAGGGCTAGATCTGGAATCTTTAGATAAGAGTAATGAGAAGGAACTATGGCAAAATATGCTTATCTGCTTCTTAATCTGTCTGATCTTTAGTTTAATAGACCGTATATTCTTTGGTTCTTCTAAGGTAGGTCATTGGCAATTATGCCTGGTCTCCTTTAGAGACGTATTTCTGCATTATGATTTTATGTTTTCATAAATCATAAAATGTGAAAACAAGTGTAAATGGATTAAACATTAGCAGATAATTTTTATCAAAATTTATAAATCCTTAACATGCTTCTTAAAATTAAGCTATTATATATTTTTCAAATTTAATTTGTTGCCTAATCAAAACAAAAATTTTGATCCCAATAATACCAACAAATCATGGTTATTTGCAAATACAATATATCAACAGGGTGTAAGTATTCATGTACCATATTATCCATAACTTTGTGTTGTTACTCACAGATTAATGAGATAAATATTCTCAAGCTACATTATTATTTTACTGTGGGAAATTGGGCCCTATACATTTCAGTTACATAGAAATATTTTGTAGCATGGAAAAAAAATTCTGCCTTTTGCCGGAAGTAATTTCTAATCATAGCTCAAACTATTTAATATTTTGGAGTAGAATGAAGGCATAGAAGTAAATATTATGTTCTTTTAACATTAAATAGGCAAATGAGACTTCTGAGAAAAAAGCTCCAAAAATAAAATTCACATTTAAGCAACATAGCAACTTTTCAATAACTAACAACTAAATATAAATATATTCACAGAGATGACAACAAACAAAAGTAAACCACAGTGAAAAAAAAATCCAGGAAGTGTCTCTGGTGCAAAACTGAAAACACAGACCTGATAAAATATCATTAAGATTTGCTCGAACATGCAGACAGCAAAACTCCATCATTTTATTTTTACAAAAACAAACATGGTAATGGTAGTACAATTCTGTAAATATCCTAAAAAAACCATTAAATTGCATCTGTCAAGTGGGTGAACATTATGGCATGCAAATTATATCTAAATAAGCCTGTTTAAAATATATATGTATATTTATATATGGGTGTGTGTATGTGTATATATCTCTAAATATGGATGTGTATACATGCACATATATGTGTATAATATGTATGTAAAACCATTACCAAAAGTTGAATATATGATGAAAAACATTTAGAACAATCTTTGTAAATACTACAAAAGGTGAAAAGACACCAATGTAGATAAACTTCTATTTCCAAAGGGATCTAACAACAGAAAACACACACACACACACACACACACACACACACACACACACACACAAGTTAACCTATACAATTTAGATTCTACTAGTGGTTCATGTAGGGTAAAAAAATAAAAAATAAAAAACAAAGGCAAATAAAAGAAGAGAAACAACAAAAGCCCCTGATGATTAATTTTATTTCTTTGCAATAGAAGCAGAAAAGTATAAATTTCAGGAGGAAAGCATATGTTGGAAGTGGGAATCATCTCATTCTAGTGTTAAAATGGAGAAATGTCTCCCAGATAATTATGGTACAGATTATTTGAAAAGTATTGAATATAATAAAAAAGAACTTAGATGACCTAAAAATAAAAGTCGTGAGCTTTTACACACATACAAAAATTTCAAGATAAATTAAAGACCTAAAATGTGAAACCCAAATCCATAAAACTAGCAGAAAATAGGCAGTAATCTCTTAGACTTGGCCTTAGCAACATTCTTATGGATATGCCCCCTCAGGGGACAAGAAAACAAATATAAACTATTGGAAATACACTAAATAAAAAGCTTTTGCACAGTGAAGGAAGTCAACTACAACAACAAAAAGGACAACTTACTGAATGGGAGAAGTTATTTGCAAATGATACATTCAATATCCAATAAGGGGTTAATATCCAAAATATATAAAGAACTCATAAAACACAAGAGCACAAAAGCAAATAATCTTATTTAAAAATAAGCAGAGGACCTGGATAGACATTTTTCCATGGAAGACACACAAATGGCCCAAAGATATGTGAAAAGATGCTCAACATCACTAACCATTAGGTAAGTGTAAATCAAAATCACAATGAGATATCACCTCACACCAGTCAGAATGGTTAGTATCAAAAAGACAAGAAATAACAAGTGTTGGTGAGGATGTGGAGAAAAAGAACCTCTCGTGTACTATTGGTGGGAACATAAATTGATGTAACTACTGTGGAAAGCAGTATGGAGGTTCTTAAAAAAAATTAAAAGTAAAAACCCCATGCAATCCAGTAGTTCTATTACTGGATATCTGTCAAAAGAAAACAAAAACACTAATTGAAAAGGTATATGCATCTCTATGTATATTTCAACATTATATACAATAGCCAAGATATAGAAACAAGGCAAGTGTCCATTGACACATGAATGCATAAAGATGCGGGACACATACATATATATGTGTATATTATATATATACATTATATATTTGTATATTTTATATTATATATATATATATAAAATAATTCAGCCATAAAAATGAAATTTTGCCATTTGCAACAATATGGGTGGACTTAGAGGGTATTATGCTAAGTGAAGTAAGTCAAAGAGAAAAAGACAAATACCATATGATTTCACTTATATGTGAATTCTATAAAATAAAATTGACAAACAACACAGAAACAGGCTCATAAATTAAGCAAAGAAACTTGTAGTGGCCAGAATGGGGGGAATGGGGAGATGGACAAAACAGGTGAAGGGGAATAAGAGTTACAAACTTCCATTTATAAAATAAATAAGTCAAGAGGATAAAAAGTATAACATAGGGAATATAATCAATAATACTGTAATGTCATATGGTGATAAGTACACTTATGCTGAGAATTGTGTAACATTGTATGTCAGCTATTCTTCAATAATAATAATAATAATAAGTTTTAAAGCCATAAAAAAGGCAATTCAATGTAGATTAGCTTAGTTCTCCCTTGTTTTAACTGTACTCTGTGCCTCTCAGTCCCTAGCCCTATCTACATTGGCTTTTATTTTCCTAGTTGTTCATACAAATATTTAAATCATTTTATGTTTCTTAAATGTGTATCTTACTAGGGAAAACAGATTTTCCTTGAAGATTATAGAGCCCAAATTCAGAGTTCTTTACTTTCATGGCTTCCCCCAGTTTCTGAAAGACAGTAGCTTTTATCCAATATTTAATGTCATCAATTCATAGAATATTTAAAATTAGATAGGATCCATGAAATCCTCTGAACCCTAATATCCTAAAGCACATATAAGAACAAGTTTGGTATATTTTCAAACTTGAGAGTTGTAAAAATGTTCCTAAAACTAGAGCAGTTAATTAAAATAGGTTTATGTGTTGGAGGTTTGTAACATTTTTGGTATTTCTCAGCTTTTTAAAATAGGTAATTTGTGTGATTTATTTTCTAACTTTCAATACATATTAAGTCTCATATTAATTTAATATTCATATTTTTGAATTTTAAAAAACCCATGAACTTGTTGATTTGTGGTGATTCCTCCCAATATCTCTATAATTTACTGTGTGAGATTCATTGACTCATCCCTTGCCTCCATTCTTCCTTCCATATTTCCTCTTAGCATTGCTTCCAAAATGTGTCTTTCCAACATACAATTTTGATTCCAAAAGATCATAAATTAAATTCCCCCAGTTTTTTTTTTCTTCACATGCAAATTCCAGAATATTAAATACAATGTGGCCTTTCTTTTGTGAGGTGTCTGTCAAGGTCTTTGGCCCATTTTTAAATTGTTTATTGTTGAATTTAGAAGTTCTTTTGTATTTTGTAAAACAGTCTTAACAGCTATGCATTTTGCAAATACTTTTCCTAGTCTGTAGTTTGTCTTCTCATTCTCTTGACATTGTCTTTCATAGACAAGAAGTTTTTAATGTTAATGAAATCCAGCATGTCAATTATTTCTTTGAGAAACTGTGTCTTTGGTGTTACATCTAAAAAGGCACCATCATCCCAAAGTCATTTAGGTTTTCTCCTTTGTAATCTTCTAGGAATTTTAGAGTTTTGTGTTTTACATCTGGGTCCATGACCCATTTTGAGTTAGTTTTTGTGAAGGGTGTAAAATGTGTCGATTATTTTTTTTTCTTTTTGCATGCTTCTGTCCAATGCTTCATAGATTTGTATTTTAAGGATGGATCATTTCAATACTACTATTTATTATCGTTTATTCTACCATTGTCTTCTATAGTGGGCTTTTTTTTTCTATAAGAAATAATGTTGTCTTTTTAAGATTTTAGGTAACATTTCAACATATATATTTCTTTAAAAAGTGATACTGAATTTGTAAAACACACATCATTGGCAATATTAAAATAGCAAATATAGAAAGAGATCAAGATACATATAAGAATTGGGGAATACAAAAAATGAATGAAATGTTCAATCCTATTACATGATTTTAAAGATGATAGTAAATATTTGATTTCTCTTTTTATTATTTTGTGTTGGTAAATGTTGTAGTGGAAAATTGTCAAATAACTTGCATTTTTCTTATTTGTTAAAAGCTTTCTCATGTGGAAAGTTGTCCTACATTGTGTCAAAGGAATAAGCTGTCAGATTGCTAATGTTTAATACATTCTGAGAATAACTGCCATATACTATACTAATTTGACCTTTTCAGAACTAGAAATTTGATTGGATGGATAATTTCTCTCCTATTTAAAAACTCAAACCCCTGTTGGGAAGAGCTAGAATGACCATCTGTTGAAATTCAGAATACTAAAAAGGTTAAAGTACACAACCAAATGCTTCAGAGGATATTTCATAATTAAATTTTTCCATCTCATTTCCTGTCAAAAATTATGAAAACTTGAAATGATGGTAGGAATTCAGTTTTCATTATTCAGAAAATATAAAATAAGGGGAGAATGTAGTACTAATAGGGGTTATACTGAAGGTTTATATAAAAATGTTTTTTAATTTTAAGATGTCAGGGATCAGTCTAAAATATAACTACCCTAGTACAAAAGAATACTTCATTCCAGTTCAGAATGACATTTAGATAAAGAAAAACATGTTAATGTTTGTCCTTCATCAATTCTAAGAGTTTAAATCACCTGTTTTGACATTGATCATGTCAATGTTTAATTATAATTTATATTATCTCACAAACTTAGATTAGGAGAAATTAAAGCACAACAGCTGATATAGCAGAAATCATAAATAGTTTATTTTAAAAAAATGCCAAAGCTGGGGCGCCTGGGCGGCTCAGTGGGTTAAAGCCTCTGCCTTCGGCTCAGGTCATGATCCCAGGGTCCTGGGATCGAGCCCCGCATCGGGCTCTCTGCTCAGCGGGGAGCCTGCTTCCTCCTCTCTCTCTCTCTGCCTGCCTCTCCGCCTACTGTGATCTCTGTCTGTCAAATAAATAAATAAAATCTTTAAAAAAAAAAAAAAGCCAAAGCTGATTTTTTAAAAATAGAATTATGTCTTAGACTGGGCTTCCAGAACAGAGTACCATAGACAGGGTAGTTTATAAAAAACAGAAATTTGTCACATTTCTGGAAGCGGAGATCAGGATGCCAGTATGTCAGGTTCTGGTGACAGACCTTTTCCAGCCCTCTTGTTATCTTGCTGACTTTCATGTATCTTTGCCCTTCTAAAGGAACTAATCCCAAGCATGAGTCTCCACTCTTATAACTTAACTACCTTCCAAAGACCCTACCTCTTAATACCATCACAATGGGTACTAAGTTTCAATATGTAAATTTTGGTGGAACATAGATATTAAGTCCATATCATATTATATAATCATTTATATGATTCAAATATGATTTCTGTATGTTTCATAGTAATTATAAGAAGAAATATTATTAGCATAATCATAAATTTCATAAGGTTTCAAAATGTATAAACTATTAATAGAATTTGAAGGCAAATTTAGTGACTATGATTTTTTCCATTAAATAAATATAATTAAAATAAATGCCATTCAATAATTTGGTAATAATAGATGTCCTTATATTTGATGAAAAAATTTAGCAAAACTGACATATTTTAGCAAAAGTTGAAAAGTTTTAATAGTATTGATTTTAATTAGAAAATAGATAGAATTCCATTAACTCCTGATCAAAATTATTACACTTAGCTATATCATATAAAAAATCATGCTGAATTCTTCTGTCCCTTTTTATGTCCAATATAAATCATCTACTTAAATTACAACTGTTCATATTTTAAAAGGAGATTAAAAGCAAAAAAAGCCTTTTAAACAAAAGTCATAAATCTACTAAGTTGGAAAATAAATATGTAATATTTACATAAATATAATTCATTAGTTATAGAGTACAGAAAACAATATCAAAATTGACCCAAGAAAGCCCATATATGTGCAAATACACACACACACACACACACACACACACATTTCTTCACAAAAAATATATAGAAATCATACTTCAGACTGCTCAACTACATTGTGTCAAATTAAGTATGATATTTCTTGCTACCTAACATAACTGTAAACAGAATTTGTATGATTCCTGGGAGAAGGTGATAAACAGTTTCAGTAATTAACTGAGATAAAATGGATTTTATGCTCTTATATATTTTAACCCATGATTAGAAAACCTCTAAAAGTCCATTTCTGACCTATGCCAGTTTCATCCTATATTATACAAAGATAAACGAATACCTTAATCTCAGTGTGGAAAGTAACATTTTCATTTCTAGCAACATGTCAGACTAAAACATGGATAGTCCTTCAGTTACTATTTTAAATACATAGAAATATTGTATAAAATATACATTAACATATTAAATTATACAATGAGATTAAAGAAGGAAAGATAAACTTCTAGTTGATGAGAGAAATACATACCTAAATTTATGATACATTGGCATTGAGATGTGTGGTAATAAGTTAAACACAAAAGCACATATTGTAGAGTAAAGGCTGAAATTTTAATGCTAAACTAGGCACATAAAAGAAGCATATTCTAGAGAATACAAAAAGAAACTGCAAGAAACTGCAAGTGGGGATAACAGAAAAAGTTAGTGGAAAGGAAGGGAAGGAGTGGGGGAAGGGTTATTAATTGGCCTAATTTCTTTTTTTTTAAGATTGTATTTATTTATTTGACCGACAAAGATCCCAAGTAGGCAGAGAGGCAGGCAGAGAGAGGAGGAAGCAGGCTCCCCGAGGAGCAGAGAGCCCGATGCGGGGCTCGATCCCAGGACCCTGGGATCATGACCTGAGCTGAGGGCAGAGGCTTTAACCCACTGAGCCACCCAGGCACCCGAATTGGCCTAATTTCAATATTGTTGTGTCTCAGGGTATAGGAAAGCCTGGGGAGATATGGAGAGATATGGGAATGACCAATAATGAGTAAGAACACACACATCTATTGACTAAGTCTGGGTGTGGGTATGATTCATGGTGCCCCCAAACAATTATAATAGTACCATCAATGATCTTTGATCACAAACAACCACAACAAATATAATAACAAAAATGTCTGAGATATTGTAAGGATTACCAACATGTGGCAAAGAGACACAAAGTGAGCAAAAGCTCTTAGAGAAATGGTGCTAACAGACTTGCTCAACTCAGGGTTGTAACACTCAATTAAAAAAAAAAAAAAGAAAAAAGAAAAAAACCCAAAACAAAAAACACAGGATCTGTGAAACACAAAAGGAAGCACAATGAGGTATGCCTGTATACGATTTAAAAATCCAAATACTTAATAATACTGCATTTAAGTTTTTTATCAGAGTTTCTAAAGGGCCATCCATTATAATTTATTAATTTTGTTAATTAATATATATTAATATAGATTAAAAACACTTTGTTTACATAAAAAGATCAGGTTCAATAATGGTCTAGGTTCCCTAATGACCCATAAGTCTCTCCTAACAGTTTACAAAGGGCAATTAACCTATGTAGCCCCTCTTGTGCTGTAGTAGAAAGACAGAGTCCTCCTCCCACCCCACAGAGGGCAGATACCATAGTGGTGTTGGTCAGCTGCCATATGACACTCAAACTTCAAGAACCAAAGAACATTTTGATCCTGAAATAAGATATGACCACAGAAGGGATAAACCCAGCACAGGTTGTGTGGGCTCTTTATCTCCTGCTAAAGAAAAGTTCCAAGCCCAAGATCCATTCTTATGCATCGGAGTGAATATAAAAGACTGTACATATGATCTACCTTTTCCAACACAATGTATTTAATTTGAAAAAATATTTTTGCTTTATTAAAAAGAAAATTGAGACTATCAGAAAATAACCTCAAATCTCATTTTACTACTAACCCAGATTTCTTTCTGTTATCTCCTTATTCAATTATGAATGGAAAAAGAAAAATTCTCTTCATGTCTTAACTACCTCTATTTCCCATGAGATCCTATTCTATCAATTATCTTTTGTCTCGTTTTTCTTCCTTTACTACCTCTCCATTGACACATGCATTAATAGTCTTAAGATAGAGGAGATTTCGGGATATAGCCACATTTTTCACTTTCCTTCACAGACAAATGATATTTGTCTACCTCCAAGCCAAACCTCACCCAACCCACAAAAATCCAACATCTGAGTCCACAAACACACTATTTTCATTAAATTCATTTTTTGGTGGTAATTGGTAAAGTCATATGATTCAGTTTTTATATTTTTAACAACCTCTTCTCTGCACCTCACAGATTAAATGCAAACACTGACAAGAGACTCAGCATCAGACCAATTAGACTGTTTAAGTAACAGATATGCCCTCCTTATTTCCAAAGTGGCAAGTACATAATTCAACATTTGTCTGGTAATTTTATTCTTTGTTGGTGTCACCCGTGTGCTCCTCTATTTGTGTGTATATATAAAACAGGACACGCCATCTCTATACATAATAGGCTTTAGAAATACAACTACAACCCTGCATTTTAAAAACTCTAGTAGGGGGCTCCTGGGTGGCCCAGTGGGTTAAGCCTCTGCCTTCAGCTCAGGTCATGATCTCAGGGTCCTGAACTCTCTGCTCAGCAGGGAGCCCACTTCCCCCTCTCTGCCTGCCTCTCTGCCTCCTTGTGATCTTTTCTCTGTCAAGTAAATAAATAGAATCTTAAAAAAATTTTTTTAAAAAATCAAAACTTGAACAGAACTTGAAAGCATAATGATAAAGCACAGGACAAGTTTTTAGAGAATGAAAATATTGAGGTAATTCACAAACTATTTTTGAAAGTGTTCAGAAACTATTGGCTAAGTCCCTGAAATTCTATAATAATTACATCTGCAATCAGATGGATTACCGTAGCCTTATTTAACACTGATTTTATCAGGTTGTAGGGTTCTAGTCCCAAACAATTTGGTTAGGGCCCAGAATCCAGAGTTGGAAATGCTTACTAAGGAAAGCCAAGTGATTTGGTTTAATAAGTTATGAGATGCATGGGCATATGTCCACTCATCTGAATGGAATGATCATTGTGATTACATCAAATAAGTAGACTCTTCTTGAACTATTGGAGCCAACTCAATTCACTCCATTATAATTGCTCATATAGTATCTGTAATACAACAGACAGCTTAGAGTGAATTGTCATTTTAGGATTTGTCCCTGATTCTGCAACACATAATTTCAAAGAAATGCCCTCTAGGTATATGCTAAGTCGCATGTGGTTTGATGTATTTCCAGAGGTAATTAGACAAGAAATGTTTTTAAAATTGAGAAAACAGGGGCGCCTGGGTGGCTCAGTGGGTTAAGCCGCTGCCTTCGGCTCAGGTCATGATCTCAGAGTCCTGGGATAGAGTCCCGCATTGGGTTCTCTGCTCCGCAGAGATCCTGCTTCCCTCTCTCTCTCTCTCTGCCTGCCTCTCCATCTACTTGTGATCTCTCTCTGTCAAATAAATAAATAAAATCTTTAAAAAAAAATAAAAAAAAATAAAATTGAGAAAACAATTATCTGGGACATGAAAATCTTTTTTCAACAACAACAATAAAACTTTAGGACCTTACTATTTTATAAACAGGTATTATGCTAAATTGTTTTATCATTACTCAGAAAATATATTAATACATTTTGTGTACTTATGTATCTCTGTAAAATATATTTAATATGTATTTTTAGGTATTATACTAAAAATTCTTAGATCTAATTTGCCTCATCAAGTTTCCGAAATAATCACATTGTTCAATCAGTACCTTACAAGTGATTTTATAAACATTATTTAATTGAAGAATTGCCAAGAGATAACCAAGATCACATTAAATGTTTGAAAATAATGTATTTGAAGTATTTTGTATCCCAATTTTTTAAAAGAAAATAATCATTGTAGTGACTCATATTTAAATTGCTTTTTGTTTAAATGTCTAAATTATTTATCTCTAAAAATGTACTTATAAATTGACCTAATATCTAACATACACTTGATATAGTTTAGAGAAATATAAATTATAAAATTTGATTCAAAATAATATTTAATGATAAAACATTAACATGAAGGTAATTAAATGTTAAACAGTATTTTAAATCTAGATATATTATATAAAATTAGCATTAAGAAACATTTTCCAATTGTTTAAAGTTTCTGTTCTGTATTGTAAATAAAAGAACCATCATTTTTCTATCATTATGAACTATTCCTGTCCCTCTGATCATCATGTGCATAAGAAGCTTGCCTCTCTATCAGCTATTGGCGTCGTAAAGAGTATAAAGTATCAAGAAATCTGAGAAGAATTTCATATTATCTGTGAAAATCTTCTTCACAGGTTGCTACCTTGAGAAATTGATTTTCCCAAAAGTAAACTTCAAGAGCACTGATATATTTATTTATTTTTTATTGGGGTATCCCTAGCACACAGAACAGTGTGAAGCTAATGGAAGGAATGCACTAAATAGTTTCAAATTAATTTTAAAAGAAAAAAATCACAAGTCTACTGAGTTGACTTATAATCATTGTTTAGATGATTATAATGTGATTAAAGAAATGTACAAAATTATGAATAGCTTATGTCTGTCAACATACACATGATTACAACCAACATGACTTTATAAATTATGCAGTAAAATCATAGATAAATGTATATAAATATTTATTTTATGTTAAAGCTTATTCTCTTTGTAAGTAACATGTCTAAAATATAAAGTTAAATATTATATAAAGTTAAAATGACCTGTTAATATCTTGAGCTATCATTCATTCTTTCTGTGGAATTAAACATTAAAAATATTCATATTAATGCTTTTTTCACTTGATTATTTCTTTTTTGAATATTATCTTTATACACAGTTCCTATTTTTGATAGGCCACATACTTTAAGATTGAAACTCACTGTATAATCTGAAAGAAATATGATTTTGTGAAGTCTTTTTGGGCTTTTGGAAGTTGAAAGTTGATGTATGCTCTCCAAGTTCCCACTGCTACTTAATATATGGCTAGTTTACTATTTTCTCGTTTTATTTTTTTATAAGTCAAAAACAATTTATTTTTTAATTTTAATTGAATTTTTTTTCAGTGTTCCAAAAATCATTGTTTAGGGAGAGAGAGAGAACACAAGTGGTGGGGGGAGAAAGGGGCAGGGAGAGAGGAAGAGAGATTTTAAGCAGGTTCTACCCACGTTCAGCATGGAGCCCAGGGTAGGGCTCAGTCTCACGACCCTGAGATCATGACCTGACCCGAAATCAAGAGTTGGACCCCTAACGAATGGACTGAGCTACCCAGGCACACTCCTAAGTCAAAAACTATTAAATAAATAGGTTGATTATATCACTATGTCATTTTTATGATATCACATCAGACTCAAAATCAATGGAAATTAATTTTCTATAAAAATGAATTTATATAGTAATTTTTTTTTAACTACAGAAGTATATCTTAACTGGTAAAAATATTTTGATATAGGCACAATGTTGGAAAAATATGGCTCATGGCTACATTCCTTCAGCCAAATATGTTTATCGATACATTAAAACTAACACTTTAGGGGCGCCCCGGTGGCTCAGTGGATTAAGCCACTGCCTTCGGCTCAGGTCATGATCTCAGGGTCCTGGAATTGAGTCCCACATCAGGCTCTCTGCTCGGCAGGGAGCCTGCTTCCTCCTCTCTCTCTCTCTGCCTGCCTCTCTGCCTACTTGTGATCTCTCTGTCAAATAAATAAATAAAATCTTTAAAAAAAAAACAAAAAAAAAAAACAAAAACTAACACTTTAATGATGACATCAACCTGATTTTTAAATGTTTTAATTATAAAATATGACACACATAAAATATAGCATATTAGAAGTATTTAGGTAAGAGAGAAATAACAAAATAAATACATATTTTTCATCTACAGATTAAAGCAAATGTGCTACACACTGATACACTCTCTTCCCACCACACAGTAGATTTTACAACACATGATCATTAGTTCCATTCTTTCAAATGTTTATATAAAAGAATGGTATACATTTTTTTTCTAAAAAAAAAAAAGTTTTTTAAAGATTTTATTTATTTATTTGACACAGAGAGAGAGAGAGAGAGAGCACAAGCAGTGCGGAGCAAGAGAGGGAGAAGCAGCTTCCCCACTGAGAAAGGAGCCCCATGCAGGACTGGATCCCAGGAGGCATCATGGCCTGAATCAAAGGCAGATGCTTAACCAACTGAGCGATCCAGGCACCCCTAAAATACTCTTTACTCATCATTTTTGACATTCATTCTCTTCAATAAATGTAGCTTTATTTTATTTCATGGCCACATATTATAATAATGAATACTTTATTCATACATTTAAATTTCCTTGGTCATTTTTTTTTGTTATTAGAAATGATAAATTATTGTGAAAACAACCTATTATTTCTTTAGGAGATGTAAAAGAAGTACAATTTTATTTATATTATGAACATGATCAGATTTATTTGTTAATGATTTATTGTTTCCCAAAGTATGTTTTCCAAACATAGATTTACCAACATTATATGACTGTTCATTGTTTTATTTGTTGGTTTACTGAATCTTGTACCATTACATGTGACCATACTTACTTTTTTGTCTTATGTATATTATTGTCTGGCAGAGGGAGAGGGAGAAGCAGGGTCCCCACTGAGCAGGGAGCCCCAACTTAGGACTGGATTCCAGGACCCCAGGATCATGACCTGAAACGAAGGCAGATGCTTAACGACTGAACCACTCACGTACTCCTATCTAACATTCTTTTGGCTTTTGTTTGAACCAGCATTTTCTTTCATTTTACTTTCAACAAATAAGTGACATAATATTTAAATATGTCCCCTTTAAATAGCACAGAACTAAATATTTTTGTTTTATAAAGTTTGAGACTATACAATTTTGAATTGAAAAGTTAAGTCCCATTGCCTTTATTGTGATTCCCACCCCCGCCCCATATTTGGATTATTTTCTATCCTTTTATTTTGTGCTTTCTTTGTTTTGCTTTTCTATGTTTCTTGCCTCCAGTTTTTGGAGCTGATAAGTTTCCCCGACTTGATTATTTTCCCTCCAGAATTTTGAATTTTGAATGTTTTTCACTGTATTTAGTTCCAACTTGCATCAAACTGGGAGCTTCAAGTATAAACAAAAGGCCTCTGTTAGGGGTGGTACTTCTACAAAGGCTCCAAAAAAAGTCAGTCTTTTCTGCTGATTGTAATGCTGGAGGCTTTGCAGGGCTACCATACCAGGGGGTTCAGGAACGTGAAAAGTTGGGAAGAGCACCAACCAAAATATCACAGACTCCTCTGTCTTACTGATGTTTCCCTTAGATAGATGGTATCCAGTTCTTTTTGTGAATTTGGCCAATTTCCAGAGTTCTAAAATGGTTACTTTTAGTTGTTCTGCCAGTATTTTCATTAGTTGGTGAAAGAGTAAATACACCAAAATCCTACTTCTGCCATTCCAGGAATCAAAATCTTCCCTTCGTTATTAACAAATAAATTTGTTATTTTTTTTCTGCTAAGTATTATACCATATTTTACCATATTATACAACAATAGTTGATTATTTGAATACAAAATTCAAACAAGATAAATTGATACGGATATAAAGATGACAAGAAAAGAAGGCTTCAAAGTGTTCCTAAATGCCACAAATTCCTTTTTTATATATTATTTATAGATATAATCTATAGATATGGCTATCCATATCTACATATATCTATAGACATAGATATGTCCTATGTCTTTGTCAAAATTTGTAAGAAAGCGATCATACATCAGGCATATATGTTGGAGAAATAAAGGGAAAAGAAGAAATAATAAATGCAATCTTGCAAGAAAAAAATATGATTATCAGGCTTCCTCCCACTTAAGGACATAAGGTCTCTTATAAGAATAAATTTCAACTAATTATACGATGTCAAAAATTCTTAGTTCCTTGGTATGTGTGTATAATAGGCAAGTGTTTTGGAGTGACCTGGAGTACTACTTCTTTAGCTACCCCAGTTATTTGAATTATTCACTATATCCAATTGCCAGCAAAAAGCAACAACAAAACCAATGGCTACAGTAACATAAACCAGGTATTAATTTTGTGTAACTGGAAGTATTATTAAAAAAAAATCTTGGGGCACCTGTGTGGCTCAGTGGGTTAATTAACCCTCTGCCTTTGGCTCAGGTCATGGTCTTAGGGTCCTGGGATGGAGCCCCGCATAGGGCTCTCTGCTTAGCAGGGAACCTGCTTCCCCCTCTCTCTCTGCCTTCCTCTCTGCCTACTTGTGATCTCTTTCTCTGTCAAATAAATAAATAAAATCTTTTAAAAAAATATTTCCTGGTCAGTAAAATTTCTCTATATTATGAGTTGCTAGGTTTCAAACCAAGTCTTTTTAAAAACACATGTATTATTTTATAGTTCTCCTTTTGTTAGCCATACTGCACAACTTTTTTCCCTTTTTTTTTTTTTTTTTTGCTCTGGTCTCCTGAGTACCGACTAGAATAAGTTTGGGTATGCCAGCTACATGATTTTTTCTTATTATTGCATTACATATACAGTTGAATCAAATCAAACTGGACAAATCACCTGCATTTAATTATAAAAATCTCTTACAGAATTATAGAATTTTAAATTCTTTCACTTATGGAACCATATAGCTATGCCAAAACAAATCAGCCTTGATAACCCAATCACCATCATTTTAAGGAATTTCCATACGCTTATGAATAAATTTTAAGAATCACTGGCTAAAGAAAGTGACATAATTTACAGCCATGTTATATTTTAAATAACATGCTCTGAGATTGCAGAATGCCTTGGAGATGATTCTATACAATGATTTCAACTTGCTAGGAATCTTCCCAGTTGAAAATGTTGCATTTATTTAGAGTGTACTGTTTCGGTTATCAATGGATTGACTCAGCTCCAAAGTCAATCTTTCATTGTTCTTTGATGATGGAGCTGGGTTTATAATATCTCTTATTTGTATCCAGAAAAATATTATCCTTATTGGTAAACGGCAATGTAGAGACATTAGGAGAGAACTCTTTTATTTTTGTTCCTTTTCTTCTTCTAGTATACCCATCTAGTTGTGCCCCTTCACAGTGTGTGGCTTTTTACATCAGTGATTCTCCAAGCGGCATTTCCTCATGAATTTCCCCCAGAATACACATCCCTCTCTCATAGTTTCTAGGGTAAGTGGCATCTTTGTGTATTTTAGAAATGTGAATTCAGTGAAGCTCTCAAAGTCAGCTAATGAGTCATATGAGGACTCTAGCTCCTTATCCAGATGGAAATATCTGGAGCAGTGATGCCTTTCTCATGGCTCAACACTCCTACCCCCTTCTCTGAAGTCCTCCTGATAACTTGTTGGTCTGACAACCAGTTCCACTACTGACTTTTAAGTAAGGTAACAGGAATCCCCATGAGAAATTTATTGGCTAATTTGCCAACCTCCCAGAAGGTTTCTCTCTGCTTCCCATAAAACTCTGCAGACAGTGGACCAGTTGTTGCCAAGGACAATCCAGAAACATGTAGTGGGTGTTTAGCACATCTTGTCCAGTGAAGAATGACTCTGAGTCTTGGGAAACGATTTTTCCTTCCAAATTTCTTCCTTTCTTGGGTACATTCATTCAGCCTTAAAATATCCTTTAGAGTTACCTGTTTTTCTCTTAGACAATTTCATGTTATTTAATCCCCTGCTAATAATCATTTACATTAATTTCCTCATCAAATTACTGTTTTGTTTCTGTTTATGGAACTCCAAATAAAAGATAATTGATAACAGAAGTAGTTCTTAGAGATTGACACTAAAGATGAGGTTTCGGGAATGTTTTGGTCATGGCATTTGGCTTGACTGCAGTGCTGATCTCCTTGCTAATAGGTAATGAAATGTTAGCATTTCATTATATTATATCATAATATTATATCATAATCTATCAAGCTATCATGTGTGGTTGTTTGTGATGAAGTACTGAGTAAAGCACATACTTAGGAAACCCAAGGAGCTATTGCATTTGACCCTTAAAGCGAAATGATAACTATTAGACTATGTTATAGAATAGGCTGTTTTAGAGCACACAAGAGCTAACAAAGCAAAATGGCAAGCTCAGGTCCATCAATTTTTTTGATCAAGTCATGGTGCGATGATCAGAGATCTTCCAGGACAGTCCTAAAAGGATGCAGTATTCCTGGAGACACAGGAAAAATACTGCTGTAAACAAAACACAAAGTTTATCTTGGAAGTTACAGAATTAAAACTACAGTTGAATTTATAGTCCCACCAAATTTCTAGTGTGAAATTTAGGGTATTTCTTGGTAAATGATTGGATCCTGAAAGCTGTAATGAAAACATTTGGTTGGGCTAAGATAAAACTGACACTATGAACTCCCAAGTCACTCTGAGACTCACTTATCAGCAGAGCTAGTTTGCCTTCCAGTGTCTGACAAGATTAGCTTTCCTCTGCTCAAAAACCCTGGGATAACCTCAACTAGAGAGAATGTCTTGAAAGGAGATACAATTTCCCTAAAGACCCACCACAAGCATACTCTCTTGCCACTAGAAGGATGACTAAAATAAAATTTACCATCTCAAGGTACATATAATCTGATCTGAAAGAAAAAAGCATATAAAAACCAAAAGGCTTTGTTAAATATGTGAGTGAGCAGAGCACCTGCATCCATGAAAATCTCTGTGGCTGCTCTCTTTTGTAGGCAAGGCAAAACTGTGGGGGATGTCACCACTGAGACCAGCTTGCTAACTCCAGTGGAGACAGAGTGTCTTAAGTGGCAGGATGCAAGTAGCAACACTTAACCATCAAAGCAAGTGTGCAATTATTATACTAAAAAGGGCAGCAAGGGAGAACTGGTAGTCAGCATGCCTTGGTCCACAGTTATCTTTCTTGTTGGCTAATTGATCATGAGGCCCTGGGGATGAACTAGATGTAGTCTACAAGAGTAATTCTTGATATGTATATAGCAGAAAAACAAACACATAAAATTCTGGTAGCCAAGAAATCTAACTTGAGTCATCACAGTAGAAAATTGTAATTTCCTAACCAGCTTGCAGACTTGAATCAATTCACAGATCCAGAGGACACTGAATAATGGAGGTTGGTTCCTCTTGAAATAGGATCCTGCATCTTTGGTGTAAGTTTGCACTATGACTCTTACTCAGGTCCCTTACTTAAAGCGACCATAGGAGAGCTGGTAGTGCACTGGGGAAAAGGGAATACTCAAATTTCTCTGGAATTATGAGACATTAGCTTTGAATTAAAACTGATACCTGGCCACTGTGGTTCATCAGTTAAAATGGGGACTTGCAAAGACTGTTATGATGGAAGATACCAAGTAAACTTCCTAGAAAGATAAGATCTTACAGAGACCTTTGTATCTCCCCCACAGACAGAATATATGAGTCTGAAAACCAAGTGTAGGAATTGGAAGACATTTCTCTCAATATAACACCTATTAACTAATTTGTAGATGATTTTTTTTTCTTTTCCATTCCAGTGATGTTGCACTTTGTTTTCGCTGTTTGATTGTTTTAGTATCCACTAAGAGAATCCTGCCACTAGGGGACACAATAATAGATCTACTGAATTGCAAGATGAAACCTAGCCATTTTTTACTCTGTGTCATAAAACCAACATAGAGAAAATAGGTTTCTCTGCTGGCTTGAGTAATTGATTCTGATTAGTGAGAGGAAAGTGAAATAAAGAGCACCAAGACTGGAAACCAAGGCATTCTCTGGCATCTGTTAACTTTTCAATGGCCAATAATAAAGGTAAATGGAAAATTATAGCAACTTCCCCCAAAAGAAAGGATATTTGAGGACTCAGACATTCTGTAATTCAGGTTTGGATTATTCCACAGGGTGAAGAACCTCAATCAGTTGATGTTTTTGAGCAATGTGGGGAGAATACAGAACGGATAGTGGAAGAAGAAACCTTCTATATTCATTATTTCCAATCAAGGAAAAAAAAAAAAGATTGTAGTAGTTTTTGATATTTTTGCTTTTTATGTGCATGCATTTATATGTCTTATTTGATGAATTTTTCCCCTGTTTATTAAAAAAAATGTATAAATCTCATGGGAAGTTAACTGCCAATTTAGTATTAGGTAACAGAATATTTAGTGGATGGAACTGTGACAGAATTTGAAGAATAAGTCATGTAGCCAGTGTGGATACAACAACTTGGGACTGAGAAAATCATTTTTGAGAAAATGATGAGAACTTTATTTGTAAGAAAGGTAGCTATATATATATATATATATTTTTTTTTTTTTTTTTAAGGTGGAAACATAGGCTGCTTGGTTCTACAGGGAAGTTTAAATGTGTGTAGACTGGTGCATATGAAATCTGGGTAATTAAATAGCCAAAGGGGCTATATTAGGTATTAATTTATTGCCTCCCTGCTCTGTGACAATGGAGTTAGGGCTTTTATGTATGTATGTATGTATGTATGTATGCATTTATTTATTTATTTGCCAGCCAGCACAATGATAAGCCTTGTCAGTAATGAATGCTAGAATGATTTTCTCGGGCGCCTGGGTGGCTCAGTGGGTTAAGCTTCTGCCTTTGGCTCAGGTTAGGATCTCAGGGTCCTGGGATCAAGTCCTGCATCGGGCTCTCTGCTTGGCAGGGAGCCTGCTTCCTCCTCTCTCTCTCTGCCTGCCTCTCTGCCTACTTGTGATTTCTGTCAAATAAATAAATAAATAAATAAATAAAATCTTAAATAAAATGATTTTCTCTTTCTGATTGGGATGATACCTGTGCTCCTATGGAGTTGTGGTATTATTTAACAATGTCCTGATGGCCAGCAGCAAGAGGCACCTCCCCCTTGTTCTCCCAGGGCACACTTCCCCACCTGGCTGGTTTCCAGACCTAACTGGCACTTCAGCATGGAAGACTTTGGGCCAGCCAAGAGATCAGTGGCACTCCTAAGGACACCTCAACTGGCCTGCCCACATTTTCCAAGTGACAGTTTGTTTCTATGTGAGTCAATACCAACTCCCCCACTTCCAACCCCAATATTTCCAGGAGCTTTCTGGTGAGTTTAGTGTTTTCAACTGGCTTTCCAGCAAATCTAGAACAACTGTACAAGCAGCTTGCTAGTGAATCATATTATCTCAGCAGGTGTTTCTCCACCTGTCAGCTACCATCTCTGGCCAGAAATAGTGGAAAATGTCTTCCACCTTTCTGTCAGTTTCGACCACTCTTTCCAAAGAGGTCTAATCTGATATTCTCATCCATTTTGAGGATTCTTTCTTCCAGCATCCTTGAGAATTCTCTCTCCAACCCCACACACAGACTTAAACAATTGTTATTTTAATCCCATTAATAACTCTTTACATTAAACCTTTTTATTCAAATTAAAGGATAGTTTCTCTTTCTTTACTGTACCCTAATTAATATATTAAATTTCTTTCTTTCTTTCTTTCTTTCTTTCTTTCTTTCTTTCTTCTTTTTTTTTGCAGAATTTACTACTAAAGAACAGATTATACAGAGATTGGAGGGCACTACATAAATGATAGTACCTCCATGTATGGATTAATACAGCTGTATGCTTCAGTGGAAAACTTACATAATAATGCTTTAAAATGTGATTTTAGTCTTCAATGTATTGTTACTTGCTTTTCATCTTTTAGTGAGCCCACTTTCTGCCTTTTATATTTTCCAGAACTATTATCTAATGATTTATTTACTTATGTCCTAACTTCTTAATTTACATCTTTTTATTATTTTCAAGATTTATAATGAAAGGGGATGGCTGCAGCCTGTACTCCGTATGCCATTTTAAACTAGAGGATGTGGTGAATACTTTCACGACTGTGTTTATTCATTACTTACGCACTTAGGAAATATATATATATATATACACACACATATATATATTTGTGTGTGTGTGTGTATATATAATATTTTAAAGAATAGTTTTAGAAAATTTTAGCCTTCATTCTCTAAGTTTATTTTCACATCTTGTTGCAATTGCTGAGTTTCATATTTCAGCGATTTTAATTCATAGGCATAAGTTTTTAAAACTCAGCAAACACTTGTCATAAGACACTACAATATATCTCTGAAAAATAAGTAATAATTTTCTCCATGATACCTTTTTCTTTTCCCTTTCATAATTTATCTATTTATTGCCCTTCCTAAGTAGCATTTCTTTGTTATTCTTTGAATGCCAAATGACTACAATTTAACTCTCTTTTATATAATATTTTGATAAGATAATACTCTACTTCTAAAGAAAATTTGTGTTATTCCTTAAGCAATTCATCCTTATGTCTTTTTGCACTCTATGATTGTATTTATCATCCTCACTTTGGGAGCAAGAGACTAGAATTATTCTCTCTGCAATTCATGTTATTTTCTATGACACCATTTTCAAAGGAATTGTTCATAAACGTTATGGCTTGTTATTTTTAACATTGTATTTCTGTTCTGTGAACTTTGAAACAGAAGAAAAGATAGCAAATATTTATATATTTCAAATGGCAGTGTTTTTATAAAACTGAAAATTTTTAAAGAGTTTTATTTAATCAATGGAATCTTTATTAAGAGTTGATTTGAATATTGACTATTTCATAGTGAGAATGAAGGCAGAGACTTTTAATAACAAGGAGAATAAAAGAGAACATAAATGCTACTCATGATTATGTTAAGCAAAAAATATCCTTATCTTGTCATTTTTTTAACAATATAACGAGAAATAGCATTATTTTAAAAATTTTCTTAAGGAGTACTTTGTTTTTTTTTTATTTTCATTTTTTTTTTTAAAGATTTTATTTATTTATTTGACAGAGAGAAATCACAAGTAGGCAGAGAGGCAGGCAGAGAGAGAGGAGGAAGCAGGCTCCCCGCTGAGCAGAAAGCCCGATGTGGGGCTCGAACCCAGGACCTGGGATCATGACCTGAGCCGAAGGCAGCGGCTTAACCCACTGAGCCACCCAGGCGCCCCTTCATTTTTGTTTTTGTTTTTTTTTCCCCAATCAGAATGTTTCTTTTTAGGATATATATTCAAGCAAAACTCATGGCCTGGTAGCCTACCTGCCTAGAATTCTCTTCTGGTCCCTACTTAATTGCCAAATTTCAGTTTCTTCATCTATAAAATGTTAGAGATAATGTTTATTCCTCAAATAATTGTTTTGAAGATTAACTAAATGATTGTAAATTCCATATCATGATTTTTACTTTGTTAAATCCAGCTATTAGATATTTTTAAGATTATTTTCTTTACTGATAGGACAGTATCAGTATGATGGGACAGGATGAGGCAGGATGTAAAGCTTTTCAGAGTGAATTTAAGTGCAAACATATTCAGAAATGTCTCTTACTGAATTGCAGTGTGAGAATGCTCAATATCGAAGGGATTCTAGGCCTGGTTTCTAAGGAATAGAGATTGCTTACAAGGGAGGCTAAGGTTTGAGAAACAGTGGGAATGTCTTGAGATGAAGGGGATGTTATCATTGTTCCAAGTAACGCATCCAGGGTAGAAGTCATGGGTGGCACAAGATCTCTCCAGCATGTGAATTTGTAGAAGAGACTGAGGAATGTCAGTGTTGAATGCAATCTTTATAACATGGGAAATAAGGGACAGGTAGGATGCTTTGGAATTGGATCCCTTGTGACAACGAATTTCCTTCGGGTCTTTTGACTTTTTTAAAAAGAATGAATTGAAGGAGATTTGACTTACATATCTCTAATTGAAGAAGAGCAATAGCAATCATGCAAAATAATACCATATCAACACATAATATGGTGACAAGTTTACACACAAATTGCCAGAAAATTTGTAGCTTTTTTTTTTAATTTTATTTTTTATAAACATATATTTTTATCCCCAGGGGTACAGGTCTGTGAATCGCCAGGTTTACACACTTCACAGCACTCACCATAGCACATACCCTCCCCAATGTCCATAACCCCACCCCCCCTCTTCCAACCCCCCTCCCCCGATCAACCCTCAGTTTGTTTTGTGAGATTAAGAGTCACTTATGGTTTGTCTCCCATTTGTAGCTTTTTAAGTTTTAACTTAGGCCTCTTGAACCTCAAGGCACCAGAATTTGCAGGAGAACACTTTAACTAATTAACTTATTTTAGTCTCTTTGTGTTTTAAAAGCTTCTGTGATTCTGTTCTATAAACTTGTCCCTTGGGGAACTTCCAATTTTCGTTTTTATTTCTGTTTTGTTTTTGAAGTGCATATAAATGATAGAAGGTTTGCCTGATTGTGTTTGTAACTAGAGGATAATGTTGGTATTTCAGCTTTGGTTTTTGTGTTGTTTTCTATGTAGTCCAGGATCCCCACTGCAAGTCAGACAGTCTGTTCATATTCATGGGTGATTTGCATTCTTGTTCCCAGAGGAGAGAAAAGTTTGGTTGTTGCTATCTTTCCATTGTTGCTAAAGTTTTTTTTACTCTGTTAACATGCTTAAACTGCAGACCTCTGAGTGCACACATTTCATCCTGCCTTTGGATAAAGATTAGCCTCTTATTAGCCTTTGCTATCTGTTGCCATTGCCCCTTTTCAGAGGGCTCTCTGGACGTTGGCCCTCAATTCAGTGAACCCTTTATCACTCACAGAAATGGGGAACTTCTGCACTTATTACATAGCAGAAAATCATTTATTAAGATTTAAGTCTCTTGGCTCATTCATCTTTCTCTGTCTACCCATGCAATACAGCTATTTTTACTTTGCTATAACTACACTTTTGTTATAAGACCACCCTGATTGACGCTAATGAATGTTTTTAGGATTTCAGTTACCATCCTCTTCAGAATTTAAATTTGCAGGTTCTGTAGCCAAGACACAATCAGTCTCTGACTATGTGCTTCCCTCCTGATCCTATCATTTTTCACCCTCTCCACTCAGAAGAAAAGGAGGAGGATTTTCTCACTTCTTGAGAAAATAAGGGCTACTTTTCTGATGATATGCTAAAGTCTTTCTACATGATAATGCTGAAATTCAAGTAGGTTTGGCTTTTGTATAAAAGAATAGCATATTTTAAATATTTTTTAAAAGCACGGTTTTCAACAATGTATGACCATCAGCACTTCAAGGGTTTTTAAGGGCTGTGATATCTAATACAGTAGTCATTAGCCAAAATGGCCACTGTGTAATTGAAATATGGATTGTTCAGATTCAGATATTCTGTAAGTATAAAATACACAACATACTTTGCAGATTAATGAAAAGCCTAATATAAAGTACCTCAATAATATTTCATATTGATATGTTGAAATAATTTTTAAGTGTATTTGGTTAAAATTATTATTATTATTTTTAAAGATTTTTATTTATTTATTTGACAGAGAGAAATCACAAGTAAGCAGAGAGGCAGGCAGAGAGAGAGGAGGAAGCAGGTTCCCTGCTAAGCAGAAAGCCCGATGCGGGGCTCGAACCCAGGACCCGGGATCATGACCTGAGCCGAAGGCAGCGGCTTAACCCACTGAGCCACCCAGGCGCCCTGGTTAAAATTATTTTAATGTTTCTTTTTATTTAAAAAAAAAAAGTGCTTTCCAGAAAATTTAAATCTGCCTATATTGCTTACTTTATATTTCTATTGGACAGTGCTGTTCTAGGAATTGAAATGAGCCATCTGTGAGCCCAATCTGGACATTAACTCCTCATTTCTCTTTCATTTCCTCTGTAACAAACCTAATTTCTCCTGTGGCTTCATCTGGCAGAATAAATAACTGGAAAAGAGAAAAGCATGCTAACATATATATGTAACATAAAATACATATATATATATATATGCATATATATATACACAGACAGACATACACATACATATGTATATGTGTGTGTGTATATATATATATATATACACACACACACACACATATATATTTAAACTTTTATTCTTTTTTCACCTATAAGCACAGAGACTTTGTAGGCACCTGGGGTACCAGAGATTCCCCTACAAAGTTTCCTTCAGCAATTCGATTATATGGTTAAAGCAAACAGGAACTACTGAAGGAGAATCACAGTTGAAAGTTTTCAGTGTCACAGCCTGAAAAACACAAGGCATGTTAGGAGCTTATTGGCTATAGATGTTTGAGATCTTGAACCTAGAGGACATGATATTTATATTTCACTACCTTTATTTATATATATTTTTATGGAGGTAAAAATCTATATAACATAAAATTAACCATCAGTCCTTTTAAAGTGTATAATTCAGTGTCATTCATTACAATCATAATGTGGATGTAATGTGGATATAGAACCACCATCCCTACCTAGTTTCAGGGTATCTCTAAAAGGTTTTGAAAGCAGGCAAGCTCCTGCTCATAAGAATTCCTGTTCTCTCATGGGAGCCCATTTCATTTATAATCCTTAAAAATGGTATCAGATTCTTTTTAATTTATATTTCTTCTTCAGTTATCTTTGGTAAGGTAATTATTTGGTGGGATTTATCTGTTTTATAAAATTGTAAACTAATGTTGTTTATAATATCCAGTTGTTATTTTGTGGACATCTGTAAGACATGGAGTGCTACCCTTATTTTAATACTAATATCAGTAACTTTTATTTTCTCTATTTTTTCTTATTTTCTTACAGGTTTAGTAATCACATTTTTTCAATAGACTGTTTTAACTTTGTTGATTTGCTCTACTGTATGCTTGTTTTCTCTTTTATTGTTTTCCTGCTCTTGATTTGGTTATTTATTTTCTTTTTTCCTTAGGTTTTATTTCCTTAATATTTTTCTAGCTTCTTGAAATGGAAGATTTAATCACCAATTTTCTTCCTTTCATCTTCTCTAGTGTATACATTTAAAGCTATTAATTTCCTTTTAAGTGGCACTATAACTGTACCCTGCAAAAGAAATGTTATGACTATTATTATGTTCAAATATTTTTAAAATTTCTACTTTGGTTTATTATTTAGCTCATTAATTATTTAAGTGTATATCCTTTTTCACCTGCAAGTGGTTATTTTCTAGTTATCTATTTGTTCATTTTTAGATTCAATTCTAATGAAACACAAATGATTTTAACATTTTGAAATTGTTAGTTATTTGCTTTATGGCCCAGCATATGGTGCATTTGATAAATAGTGGGTGTACATGTGAAAAGAATGTGGATACTGTAATTTTGTATAAAGTGTCTGTGTCAATTAGGTGAAATCTGCTAATACTTGTTTAGATATTGTATATCTTCATTGACTTTTTGGTTAATTCTATCAGCTATTGAGAGAACTACATTAAAGTTCCCCACTGGAGTTACGGGGTGTCAGATTTGTTTTTCTTTTTCTCCATAACTTTTTTCTTTTATGTACTTTGAAATCATATTATTGGGTACATTCAGAATGCTTGCTTATAATAAAGGTAAAAAACAATTTTAGAGGAACTATAGAAAGACATCTTCATGATATTGGGCTAAGATAGCTTTTCTTTTTTTTTTTTTAAACATGTTATGATAAGCACTGACTGTAACAGAAAAATGAGCTATAATTAAATTAAAAATATCTGTCCCTCAAAAACCACAATTAAGAGAGTACAAAAACAAACCTATCAAATTCAGAGAAGATAGTGGAGGTTTCTAAATCTGATTTTTGTATGTAATAAATGAATAATAGATGGCCCAATAGAAATAAAAAAAGATCGAAAGATTAAATACTTCACATAAGATGATATTTAAATGGACAGCAAACATATAAAAAGATGTTGTTTCATCAGTTTTCAATAAAATGACATAAATTTACCCACAAAAAAAATTTTAAAATGAAAATAACTGACAGTTCCAAGTATTGACAGGGATATGGCAATACAGTAACTATTATAAACTCTTTAAGATTATTTCCTAAAACTGGGGCGCCTGGGTGGCTCAGTGGGTTAAAGCCGCTGCCTTCGGCTCAGGTCATGATCCCAGGGTCCTAGGATCGAGCCCCACATCCAGCTCTCTGCTCAGCGGGGAGCCTGCTTCCCTTCCTTTCTCTCTGCCTGCCTCTCTGCCTACTTGTGATCTGTCAAATAAATAAATAAAATCTTTAAAAAAAAAAGATTATTTCCTAAAACTGACTTTATGCATACCCTATGGCTCTAAGAAAATCCATACATTTGTTAACGAAAGCACATGTGCTAGAATGTTCACAGTTACACTATTCAAACAGCTCCTCTCCCCCGCACAACAAAAACAAAACCTAAATGCTCACTAAAAGCTCAAGGTGTATATAGTATAGGCAAGCGAGGAGCGACTGGCTGCAAAATAGCACAGAAATTTCTAGCACTTGTCTATCTCGGAAACATCAATTTGAACAACTGACTGTGGAAGAAAATACCTTCGCAAGAGCCACAGATTCCGGGGGAGGGACTGCAGCACGTGGGTGAAGCACGGGAACAAAAGGCGCAGGGAAGAGGGTAGGAGAGAGACTCCTAGAGGCACCTTACCCCATCTCGCCTCCCGCAAGCCCCGCAGGCCCGCCATGACAGCCGCTCTGTGGGAGTTAGTGAAGTGGGCGCCCGACCTCCCAGGGTTCCCCAGAGTCAGCCGGCCCAGCACCAGGCGGGCTCTGCGGCCCTGGGCGGCTTCCTGTAGGCTCCCACGGCGCCCGGCCCCGCGTGGCACCCGCCAGCTCCGGAGCCACCAGACTCCTGGTAGGCTCCCACAAAGCCAGGCCTCCGGCTCGGCCTGCCGACTCCAGAGGCCACACACAGCCTCTGGTGCCACAGCGTCTGTTCCCCGCGCTCCTGCAAACGCAGCCCCCGACCCACCTCAGCGTCTGCCAACTCCCGTGGCCACGAGTGGCTTCCGCCACACCAGGCTCCCGGCGTGCTCCCGCTGTGCCAGGCTGTGGTAGCCGGGCGTCCCCGCGAACCCAGGCTCCACGTTCTCCCCGGGGTCCGCAGACTCCGCAGGCCCTGCGGCTCCGGGGACAGTCCAGCTCTGGACGGCTGTGCCCCGGGTGGCCCCAGGTGGCCCCAGGGGCCCCAAGCTCTCAGTCCGCCCCTGCAAACCCAGCTCCGGGTGACCACCTCCGCTGACCCTGGGGTCGCTGCCGGCCCAAAGCGCCACGCAGGCCACTGCAGACTCAGGCTTTCCACTCACCGCAGCACCCCGAGGCCCGCCTGACGAAGCTGGACTGGCTCCCACCGCCGCCGGCTGCGGGCCCGCTCAGCACTGGCCCACCTCTAGCGGCCCCAGCATGGACATCTGTCCCCACAGAACCAGACTCCCGCCAGCTCCAGAGTCACACTAGCCTGGGAAGATCCAACGTCCAGACCAATCTCAAGCGCCCACAGGACAGGCTGCCTCCCCAGGGTCGGGTTCCGGACTTGCCTACGCCATACTGGCTCCGTGGCCCAGCAGCCCCCGCAGCCCCCGCAGCCCCCGCAGCCCCCGCAGCCCCCGCAGCCCCCGCAGCCCCCGCAGCCCCCGCAGCCCCCGCAGCCTCTAACGAGGCTCCTGCAAAGCCAGGTTCCTGACTGTCCCGGTATCGACCCGACCGGGCTCAGAGGATCCAGACTCCAGGCCCACCCCGGTGGTCCCTGCCACCTGGCTGGCCCCTGTGGACCCAGGATCCAGGACCGGCCATGGACGTACTGCCAAAGGTAAGTTAAGGTCAAGTTTAGACTACTCCAGTATTGTAATACGGCAGTGTGCTAATCACTTAACTGGAGGATCCAGGTTTAGAGGACACAAGTATTAAAAATAACTATAGCAACAACAACGTAGATACGCCACATAAAAAGGTAAATGACGACATCAAAAAGAAAATATGCGGGAGAGGAGTAAAAGGGTAGCATTTTTTTTTTTAAGATTTTATTTATTTATTTGACAGAGAGAGATCACAGTAAACAGAGGCAGGCAGAGAGAGAGAGAGGGAAGCAGGCTCCCTACTGAGCAGAGAGCCCGATGCGGGACTCGATCCCAGGACCCTGAGATCATGACCTGAGCCGAAGGCAGTGGCTTAACTCACTGAGCCACCCAGGCGCCCAGGGTAGCATTTTTGTATGTGATGGAAGTTGAATTGTTACCAGCTTAAAACAGTCTGTTATCTATAAGATGATTAGTATTTGTCTCATGGTAACTACAAAACGTAAAGCTACAGTAGATACACAAAAGATAAGGGAAAGGAATCACGTACCACTATGGGAACTTTGAGAAGTACAAAGGCATATGAATGTTTATGGCATCATTGTTTATAACAATAAATCCCTGAACATAGGAAACTGTATTGTCTCTGAATTACAATGTCATAATCAAGAATAATAATCTTGATATAAATCTATGTTTATATGGAGCTGAAAAGCATAATTTTGAGTGGCAAATGCACATTGCATAATTACATGTTTGTATATCACATATGGAAATATAAAAATCCATTATAATACCAAGTCATTTTTAGAATTCACACATTGTATGCAAAGGTAAACAATTCATTTGAAGTATTAAAACTGGATTTTTCATAATAGACCACTTTGCTAAGAGAAGAAAAGTAATTGGTACAAGATTAAACCGGGCTTAATTTCTTCTGTAAGATTTCGCTTTCTGTGTAGAAAACATAATCAACTCAAATAAGAAAAACCTGAAGAGATTAGGACTCTCATTTATGGCTACACAAGTGATTTTGGTTTATTTCTGTGGCCAGAGACTAGTATTAGGAGATTTATATACTAGTTCTTGTTCTGTCAATGAAAAGTTTATGAACAGGAAACGAACTTAGGCTCTGTGGTAAATTTCCTCATGTGTAAAACGGAGGACTTGACTTATGTAATAAATAGTACCCTTTCCTACTGTATCTATACCTTTTTACCATTCTACTATAAACGTAAGTCCAAAATAGGTTATAAGACCCACCAACTGAGTGTATATAATACTACTAAATCTCACATTCATTACGTAGCTCTTTCCTTTGTTATGCACAGAGCCAGCACGGACCTTATTTGAAACCTTATTTGATTAGTATATGTCGCATGGTAACTACAAAGCATAAAGCTACAGTAGATACACAAAAGATAAGGGAAAGGAATCACGTACCACTATGGAAACTTTGAGAAGTACAAAGGCATATGACTGTTTATAGCATCATTGTTTATAACAATAAATCCCTGAACATAGGAAAAAGTATTGTCTCTGAATTACAATGTCATAATCAAGAATAATAATCTTGATTTAAAACCTTATTTGAAATTAGGTTGTAGACCCTAGTGAAGAAAATCAGTAATGTTGTTTTAGTGCAAAAATGCATCCATATTTTATTATGCAACAATAATCAATTATATCATTTTCTTACATCTGCAAAAATTCACTCTATAGTGCCTCCTAATCCAAGACTGTCTTTGTGTCACTTTTAGAGCAAACAAAATATAATAAAATTTATGTTACATAAATACATTATAGTTTTAGCTTTATATTTTGCTATGCATGGGGTCTCTACCGAGTTTGAGAAAGTAAAAAGAGCACTATAGATGTTCTTTCTCTGAGCAAAGATTTATATACCTATTGTAAACTAAAGCTAGGTTAGCATGTTATAGAATAATAAACAGAGGAAAGTATCTTTAGCTTTTGCAAGAGTACTAAGCTTATTTTTATGAAATATCACATAAACGTTAGTCAAGGGTAAGACTATAAATTAATTTTATTATCTTGAATGATATTTATATTTATGTGTCACCTTGGCTGTGCCATTGTAGCCAGTTACTGGTCAAACACTATATTAGATGTTTCTCTGAGAGTGTTTTCGGTAGAGATTGACACTTATATTGGTGGCCTATGAGTAAAGCAGACTGACCTCCGTTCATGTGGGTAAGCCTCATCCAATCAGTTGCAGACTTGAACTGAGCAAAAACTAGTCTCTCCCCAGCACGAAGGAATTCTGCAGCAGACAGCCTTTAGGTCTGAACTGCAGCATTCTCTGGGTCTCTAGCCTGCCAGCCCGCCCTGAAGATTTTGGACGTGCCAACTACGGTAATTGCATGAACCAATTCTTCAAAATCCATCTCTTTCTGTATATTCATGTCCTTTTGGTTCTTTGTTCTCATTCTCTGGAGAAACCGGACTTACACATCTTATCAAGATCTATATCTAAAATTGTTTTTTCAAAGCATTGCTGCATAATAATGGAAATTGTGACACATGGATTTATAAAGGAAATTTCTTAAAAACATTCAGATTCTTTATATTATAGCAAGTACAAGTTTTGATACTTTAATCTTCTCCTTCAGTCACGGTCTATAGTCCCTTCCTGAGTTCCTGTAGTAGATATCAAAGCATGAACAGGGGAGCAACCTCTAGAACATCAGGTTGAAGAGCATCAGGAAGGTCCCTGACATGAACATGCCAGTCTCTTTGCACAGACTTGTGTTAAACATAAACAGGGTAATCTGGAAGTTTAATTCTTGTCTTAGAGCATTTGCTCTCCACAGAGAAGGGCAGTGAGCACAGTAAGAGTCCAATATTATTCACCAAAGTATCTTCAGACTGAGACCTCCCAGACTTGCCTAACTTTTAAAGCACATCCTGGCTCTTGCACAACTAGCTATGTATCATGGTGAGGGTTGTGCATGAAGAAATGGGTATCTTTGTAGAAGCAAGACCACTCAAGAGTAACTATGTTATCTTGGCATTTCAGTTCTTGTCTCTAAAGATGTGTATACCACAGATAGATCATGATCATTCCCTTTCTTTCCTTTCTTCTTTTGAATGTATTCATTATTTATTTATTTCTAACTATAAAATTAATACAGGTATACATACCTCATTTAAAAATTTTTGTGTGTGATTATTTCTCTAATGCAGAGCCACAGAAATAGAATATGTTGGTTGAAGAAATTTAATAATAGACACTGCTTTCCAAACTACTGCTTTCCAAAAAGGCTTTACCAGTTTACATTCATATCAGCTATGTATAGAATTACTATTTTACTCATATTCTAGTGAGCATTGGATCTTAACAACTACTTACATGTGTGTCCAACTGGTAGGTATACTATGCTTCTCCCTCCTTGTTTTTTTTTTTTTTAATTCCATTTCCCAAATAATGTAACTTTTTCCATTGATTTAGAAAGGCAGCTAAATTATTTTGGAAAACGCACTAGTCTTACCACTGTACTAATTCTTATTCTTTTGACAAATAACATGTTTTCCTTTTGATAGCCACTCTCTCTCATATATATATATTATATATATACATGTGTATGTATATATACATATATATATTCTCTCATATATATACATATTCTCTCATATATATATATATACTCTCATGTATATATATTCTCATATGAGAGAGAATGGCAATTGAAAGAAAAATATATGATTTTATATTTCATTGGCTAGTATCTATCATTAGCATCTTCAATATCTCCTATTCTCATGGAGCTTACATTATAATAAAAGAGCCAGACAAAGAATAAGCAATATATCAGGAAGGAATAAGGGGTAGGAGAAAGGATATAGCAGAAACAGAGTAAATTTTGATAAGTGCTGGGTGCTAGTGTAGTGCTATATATTATTAGAGTCCTCATTGCAGGCCTCCATGATATGATGAAATTTCAGGAGAGGCCTGAAGGCAACAAACGAGATCCTGATTCAGACTCATGGAACTATCAAGTAGAGGGATTCCAGTTAGATTATTGAACATGAGCAAAGGTCCTGAGGTAAGATAGTGTTTGATGCCTTTGAGCAACAGAAAAATATACAAGAATAAAGAAGATCAGAATAACTATGCAGAAGTAAAGGGAAGTGAAATACAATAAAAAAAGCTTTTTTTTTTAAATTTGCTTTTTCTTTGTGTTTAAAATAAGAGTGCATCCTATGTACTGATAAAATGATCTAAGAGAATCAGCGTAGAGAGAGAATTTATGGCAAAGAAAGCCGTTTTCTGGGGACACTGCTTGAACAGGACAAAAGGGATGAGGCTGAGTTCAAAAATGGATGTTTGTCTTAGCAGAGAGCACAGATAGTCGGCCCAAGTTAATAGGAGAGAATGGCGAATCTGCTCAAGGTGTATTACTGCATTCAGTAGTGCATACATAGGGCCATTCTCCTTTGGTTGATTCCATGGTCTCAGTGAAAAGGGAAGCAAAGAACCAGCTAACTGTAAGGAGGGGGGAGTGTTGGGGATTTAAAGACATATATATAAGGCTATGAAAGAATGATATAGGAGAGTGAGTAAATTGGTAGACAAAGGGAGTGTGATAAAGTAGCACTGACAGTCCAGTGGGTTATTGGTCAGTATTTAAAATAATAGTAGTCAGAATGATTTTGTGTTTTTCTCTAGTCAGACTTTAAGATCTAGGGAAAGAGGGAGTTAGATTAACAAAAGCCTTTTGCTTAATTATGAGTGTCACCTTTTTTAAAAAATTATAATTTGAGAATTTGAAACAGAGACCTTAATTAAACATTATCTTCCTCTCTTCCTTTTACATCTTCTCCATGATTTCACTGAATTTTAGATTCACTAAATCTAAAGATTTTTTTAAGCATTCCCTTTCAAATGTGGTCTTTCCCTTGCCCCCAGTAATTTGCCAAAGCTGTGGTTTTCTCAGATTTGTTTGCACCTCTGAACGGCAATTCTTCAACAAAGCCTTTGTTATTATTTCAAAATCAATTGGCTCTAAAACTAGAGATTGTAAAAATCTTATGACACATATATATAAGAACCAGAAATCCCTCACAGTCTTGGATAGGTTCCCACAGGTAATGAGTTTAAATTTATTTCTCAAGGGTGGGCAATATTGTCTTACTTCAGATTTTTAAATCAGATGAAACTGTTCTGCACTCCCACTTGAATTTCTGGAAAATGCAATAGTAGATTGACAAACTTACCCTATGTGGTATCTCAATTATTAGAGGTTGGTGTCAAAGGAAATGGCAGTGACTTCTCATCTTTCTGATTCATTGTGATGTGAATCATTTATTCCTTCTGCTGAATACAACAGTGCCAAGCAGTGATTTTTCAGCATTGATTTGGGCAAACCCAGAGAAGACTCTCACACTGAGTTGTTCAACTCCTTGTAGAATTCTTCAGTGATCCCCTGCTGCTATCAAACTATTCCCATCCTTTGTAAATCTCACCTGTACTTTACAAGTTGAGGTCCAACCACAGATGGGATATAAGTTTTGTGTTTCTTTTCTTTTTTTTTTTTTAAAGATTTTATTTATTTATTTGACAGACAGAGATCACAAGTAGTCAGAGAGGCAGGCAGAGAGAGAGAGAGAGAGAGAGAGAGAGGAGGAGGAAGCAGGCCCCCTGCCTAGCAGAGAGCCCGATGTGGGACTCGATAGCAGGACCCTGAGATCATGACCTGAGCCGAAGGCAGAGGCTTTAACCTACTGAGCCACCCAGGCGCCCCTAGGTTTTGTGTTTCTTGAAGTTTATTCCTTTGGCAGAGGAGGGGAGTCCATCAAACTAAATAAGAAAATATGACTTATATTAGACACTTTTAAAAAATTGTTAAATACCACAACCATCATAAATTAAGAATAGTAGCCTAATATTTGTACTAGTTAACTACCTAACATGCTTCTAGAATAATGGTTGGCAACATATCCTTTGATACTATCTTCACATACAAACACACACACAAACACACACACACACACGCACACACACACAATTTTAGTCTATTTTTTATGCTTAAAATAGAACATTACTGGAGGTGTTCAATTAGCAGGATTGATTAATTTGTTTTAATATTACTAGTTAAGGATTTTTTCCCTAGCTTTTTGCTTCATTATTTGTTCAATTAAAAAATATATAAATTTAATTAACATACAGCATATTATTAGTTTCAGAAGTAGAATTTAGGTGATTCATCGGTTGCATATAACACCAGTTCTCATTCCATCAAGTGCCCTTCTTAATGCCCATCACCCAGTTACCCCATCCCTCCACCCACCTCCCTTCCAGCAGCCCTCAGTTTGTTTCCTATAGTTAAGAATCCCTTTTGATTTGTCTCCCTCTCTGATTTAATCTTATTTTTCCTTCTCTTCCCCTATGATCCTCTGTTTTGTTTCTTAAGTTCCAAATATGAGTGAAATCATCTGATAGTTTCTTTTTCTGACTTACTTCACTTAGTATAATATTAGACAGTATTATATCCATCCATGTCATTGCAAATGGCACGATTTCATCCTTTTTGTTGACTGAGTAATATTCCATTGTACATATATACCACATCTTCTTTAACTGTTCATCTGTCAGTGGACATCTGGGCTTTTCTCATAGTTTGGCTTTTGTGGACATTACTGCTATAAACGTTGGGGTGCATGTACCCCTTCGAATCATGATGTTTGTTTCCTTTGATAAATACGTAATAATGCAATTGCTGGGTCATGAGGTAGCTCTATTTTTAACTTTTTGAAGAACCTCCATACTGTGTTTTCCAGAGTGGCTGCACCAGTTGACATTTCCATATTTGTTAGATTTTAAGATTTCCACAGCTTGGAATATTCAGAATATACAGAATATCAACCTTAAAAATAAAATATTTATTTAACCACAAAGATGTTATTTAACCACAAAAATTGGAGCCTCCTTCTAATAGAGGATAAACAAGGAGGTTGGGAGAGGTTGTTTTAGGAAGTTCACTGGAGGAGAGTTAGAGTTCAGGGGTGTGGTGGCTTCTCATTTGTTGAATCATGGCAGTTTCTCATTGGCAAGATTATTGACCAGTACCTGATTCCAAGCTCCCTTTGTTCCACCCATGTTTGGTCAAAGGAGACTGACATCTGTAGACATCTAAGGATGGTTGTGTAACTTCTTTTGTCCTTGGGTCAGTTGATCTTTGCCTACAGCAATTTGGTCACATATATAGTAGGTTTTAAAAAATATTAAAAAATATAGTAGGTTTTGTATGTACTTTCTTATCTCCTTAGGTGAGGTAACTTTTGGTTAAAAAGCAGTTTTTGCAAAACTGTCTTAGCCGTAATATGCCAATGTGTGGGGCTAAGCAGAAGTTTCTTAGCTATGAGTCACAGCAGCAAGAGAAATAGAAGCAATATGGAGTCAGACATGCTAAGTATCTCCGCGTTATAGCCAGACAAGGAGAAAATCTTCTTTCTTCCTGCTGGGTATGTAAAATAGAAAGAGAAAATCTTCCCTCTTCTTGCTGAGGAATGTAAAGTAAGTTGCGATGAGTGATATGTGAGTGAGAACCTTCCCTTCATTTCTTCTTGACTCCCTTTTGAATTATGCTTTCTTTATTCATTTTCACTGAAACATGCTATTTCACAGACAAATCTACTACCATTTCGTGGTAATGATACAGTTTTTTGTCCTATAAGCACAGAGAGGATTTTTTTTTTTAGTCAAACAATTCATATTGTGAAATAATATGTATCTATATATAGATGTAGTTTTATAGATATTTAAATCAAGTTGTGTGTCTTGAGTCATCAGTATATTCCTGTCAAGAAATATATTCTTTTTTGACTAGGCAAAAATTAAAACCATATATTCTGTTGAAAGTTTACACATTTAATAATTTTTTTTTTACAGACTGGAGTCAATTTAAACATAATATCTTGGCTTGTCCTCAGCTAACCCCATATTTTCAATGATTAGCGCCATGGAGTAACATATTTTGACATGATCTTGAGTCAGGCTCTGTCCTTTTATGATTCTAGCTAATTTATGAGACTGGATATTAGAATTCCCAAGACTGTTATTTCAAGGGAGAGATTAAAAAAAAAATAACTATAAATGGAGATGGTTCTGATTCACATAAATATATTCCATTACACCCCTAATGAGTGCATCTCTAACTTAACCTCCTCTTTATCAGTTACCAAAAAATGCAGGTGCCCTATTATGTTACCAGACACAATGGGAAGAATGATGGAGGGGAGTGGTAGTGGAAAAAGGCAAAGGTTCTAATCAAATATAGGTTATATACTTTATATATTTTTAAAGGAATCACAATAATAACAACAAAATTTTTAAAAAATAGTATACTGGATTCTCCAAGATAAAATTAAAGTTTCCTAGTTTAGCTTTTTGTCTACACAACCTCTTTTTTTTTTTTTTTTTTACTGGATTGATTTAAAAATTTTTTTAATTCTATTCCACTGTGTTTTCATGCCTCTCCATCTTCTAATTTCATGGTCCCCTACAGCTATCCAAAGAGTTTCCATTTTATCAAAATTCATTTTTTAGGCTAAATGGAACCACAATACGAGATATTTTTTCTCTTTTAAGTGTTATTTTTTATTATTTATTATTCAGTAATTATTTACTTTTTAAAACTTTTATTTTCTGTGAGCCCATGTTTTAATGTTGTCTTTTTTTTTAAGATTTTATTCATTTATTTGACAGATAGAGATCATAAGTAGGCAGACTGGCAGGCAGAGAGAGAGGAAGAAGCAGGCTCCCTGCTGAGCAGAGAGCCCGATGCAGGGCTTGATCCCAGAATTCTGAGATCATGACCTGCGCCGAAGGCAGAGGCTTAACCCACTGAGCCACCCAGGTGCCCCAATGTTGTCTTTTTTTAAATAAATTCTGGAAGTATAGAAGCCGTGTTCTTAATGCCATCCCACCCCTCAAGATGCAAAAGTCTTACTGTTAATCCTAAGCCTTTCATAAAAGCTATTCTTTGTAGTAGCTATAAAGTAAGTAATTTTTGATTGTCAACCAAATCATCCAGTCTTGTCATCTTTTTTATGTATTTTGTGGGTTTTAGTTAAAATATATACTTATGTTCTTGTGTTTATCCTGCAACAACAAGATGACAAACATAATGCTATAAGTACATAGTAAAAAGGAGAATTTGGACATTGGAAAAGTATTTGGGACACACACTAGAATAGATAAAAAAAGAAACTATGTTGTTGTTTGTAGTCAACAGTACTGGGTTTACGGGCCGCCCGGGTGGCTCAGTGGGTTAAGCCTCTGCCTTCAGCTCAGGTCATGATCCCAGAGTCCTGGGATCGAGCCCTGCGTCGGGCTTTCTGCTCAGCAGGGAGCCTGCTTCTCTCTCTCTCTCTCTCTCTCTCTCTCTGCCTCCCTCTCTGCCTACTTGTGATCTCTGTCAAATAAATAAATAAAATCTTTAAAAAAAAAAAGTACTGGGTTTACTTTTATCACCATCTCTTCATTATCAATGTTATATATAACATTTAAATTAACTTACTTATAGGCAGGTAGTCAACATCTCTAAGACTTTATTTATTAATATGTAAAATGGGAATAAGAATATGTTTTCCATAGGGTTGTTTTTAGAATTAAAAGGAACCTCATTTCTAAGTTTCAGTACAACTTCAGTAAACATTACATTGCATTTTCTCTAAGCCTTTGTGAAAAATAATAATTCCATTGTCATTTTATATGGGAAGATCAGATATTGTCTTCTTTAGAGACATAAAAGTGATGCAGAGATTTTCATATTAGGGCTGCTGAAAGCTGTTAAAACACATAAGCATAAGAGCCATAGTCAATTTATGAATGCCCTATATGCCATTCATGGGTGGCACAAACATCAGGGAAAAAAAAAATCTACTCTGAAAGATGTTAAGAGGGAAGTTGATGAAAAAGTAAGGCTCTAAGATAGGTGCCAGGGTGGCTCAGTTGGTTAAGCATCCAACTCTTGATTTCGGCTTAGGTCATGATTTCAGTGTTGTAAGATTGAGCCCCATTTGGGCTCCTCACTCAGTGTGGAGTCTGCTTAAGATTCTTTCTCTTGGGGCGCCTGGGTGGCTCAGTGGGTTAGGCCGCTGCCTTCGGCTCAGGTCATGATCCCAGGTCCTGGGTTCGAGCCCCACATCGGGATTTCTGCTCAGCAGGGAGCCTGCTTTCTCCTCTCTCTCTGCCTGCCTCTCTGCTTACTTGTGATTTCTCTCTGTCAAATAAATAAATAAAATCTTTAAAAAAAAAAAAAAAGATTCTTTCTCTTCCTCTCCCTTTGCCCCTCTCCCCACTCATGCTCGCATGCTCTCTCTCTCTCTCTAAAATAAAATAGATACATAAAATCTTAAAAAAAAAAAGTAAGAACAGAAAGAAGAGTTTAAGAAAAATATTGGCCAAATGTTCCTTTCTTAGAATTATATACTTAGTCTTAGTCTTTGGGATTTTAAATTGGGCATAAAATAAATAAAGTAAAATCATCACAAATAAGCCTAATTAATCAGCTACTAACTAGGTAAATAAGTAGAGAGCTATAGAGAAAGAGAGAATAGTATGCACCCTCCTTATTCCAAGATAAGTGAGAAAAATTACAATTCCATATTTGATACAGGTGGCTGGAGACTGTGTAGGTCTGGAAATAATACTTGAGGCTTAATAGTTCCTACACTTGGAATGTGAGTTCCTTCTGATCTTTCTTTCTAAAACTATATGTTACCTGGATGTGCTCTGGTCCACTTGTTAAAAGAGGCCTGAACTGATTTCCACTAGAGCTGAAGCTTTGCAACACTCTATAATTAGTAGACTTGGTGTGTGCAGGGAGTTTGTGCTGGTCTTCTGGGGGATGGACCAGCTGCTGCTCTGACTCTCGGGCACATACCCTAGTGAAGAAGAAATTGGAGAGAGCCAGGGTGTTGAGCTTGGTGTAACAGCTCAGGCCTCCACTGTGCATGCTTTGCTGCTCAGTGTAGTCAGTCGATGCTGATAGGCGGGGAATAAAATTGTGCCTCCTCTCTCTCTCACTCCTTGAGGAGTTGATGCCCACCACTGTCTGGGGAGTCCTCACAAAAGACTAAACAATCTCCCTTCATTTGGTCCAGGCATCCCTCAGATCCCTTCCTTCACCTGTCTGTGCCCAGGCTGTCTGCCTGCTTGTCAGCACAGTGCACTCTGAACTTTAGAGACCCAGAGCAACAAAGGTCCCTGGTTGGTCCTTTGCGGGAGCACCTTCCATGGTGTGGCCAGTGCACTCTTGTCCCAGAAGGGCAGTCACACCAATGCACAGGAACTTCAAGTTTAAAGTACAGCAAAAACAACCGATGTCCAGGTTAGCTGCCCTCAGCAGATGTGTCTGCTCCTGGGGAACAGGGCAGCTCAGTGGTGCCTGCCAGCTCTTTTGTCTGGAGAGGCAATTCCATCTCTTCCAGATGCACTCCAAGAAGGGGGAACCATCTCTCCTAGTGTGTCCCCAGGGATCCACAGATCTTCCCATCTGCTCCAGGGCCTCTGCGCTCCTCCACCGGAGCACCATGTGCCAGCCAGGCTCCACGCTGGTGGACTTCTAAAACTTTAGTCTTTGACCTCTGCTGGTTGTAAAAACTCGAAATAATCAGTCCCTCTCATTCTCCCAGTCCGTGGTTCTGGGGAAGTGTTTCTCTTGTGCAATCGCCTGTGTGCTGTGTGTTTTCTTTCTCTCCTCTGTCTTTGATCAGGGCTCTCTCCCCTCTGTAGCACTCATGGTTCTTTTCCCCAAATCACATCTCTGCATCTCCCAAATTCAACAGTCTGGCAACTCACCTCCCTCTCGTGCAGTTTGTTATCTCAGTTCTCAGATCGATGTCTGGGGTGTTCAGAGTGATTTGATATTTATCTAGCTTTATTCAAGTGGTGAGGCAAACATAGGGTCCTCCTGATACTCCACTATCTTAAACACACTCCTCTCATATTAAAATATTTTTAGTATGATTGTGATTTGCATGGTTAGTACAAGCACATATATCATGGTGAAGAAAAAGGAAGTGAGGCTGGAGAGGTGGATCATTTACAGTGAAGGATGGCATCGAATGTCGGGCTAAGTACTTTTAGACCTAACAATTGAGGGGGTGGGGCACGGTGGGAAGATAGAGAGGTAGGAGACACCATGGTTTTCTTGGGGTTTGCACCAGAACTTGATCATGTGGTGGCAGTGTGCATAATTGACTAGAGCTTGAAATTAGAAAACAAGTTGGGAGGCTAGTTCACTTCCCAGGGCTAGAGACAGTGGGAATTTTATTTAGACAGTGAAACAGTTTGAGGTTAGCCTAGGATATATAAACTACATGTTAATATATATATAATTTAAAGTATAAGTTGTTGTATTTTATAATTATAATAAATATTAATAAACCAGGGCCATTAACTATTAACCAAAAAGAGAAAATGCCAAATGAACAGACATAGATAGCTAAAATACAAAAAAATGAGAATATGTTTATAGCTATAATTATAACTTGGGTTCTTTTAACACAACAAAAATGAGAATATGTTTATAGCTATAATTATAACTTGGGTTCTGTATTTAAGCCCAAATATAGAGAAAGCTACTTTTTACTAATTATCGATAATAGTTAAGAATTATTATAAAAGTAAAGTAATTTTATTTTAATAAATAAAATTTAGAATAAAATTTTATTTTAATCTTTATAATATTTATTTCTTCTAAGTTTTTGTTTCCCAAATAAACTGAGATTTTTCCCCCCAGTGTATCTTATAACATCTGTTAAATATTTTGAACCCTCTCCAGCATCAGAAGAATACCATGCACATCTAAAGTCCTCAGTAATTGTTGATCAATGGGTTATTCAAGTGGTGGGTGAAGAGGCATTGCTGAAAGTTATTTTAGATGTCTTAGTAGCAAGTCATTGTATAGTTTAGTGAATCCACCAAATTTTGTCAATAGTGGATAACTCTCAGTGTAGACTGAGATTAGGAATTTGGAAGCAATCAGTATTATTCATCCCTGCAATTTTTTCCCCCTAAGTACTTTTGTTTCCATCTCCTAATATGTATCAGCTATACATGGATTATCTACATATCATTTATAACTTGTATGTCTTCAATATCTGTGTTTCTTCAAAATTTTAAAATAAATTTCAATATAACTAGAGTATATAGTCTAATCTACATATTGAACACGATTTCCCCCCTCATCTTGGATTGAATACATTTCATTATTGATGACATCATATACAGTGCCTAGTTTCATTTATCTTTTTCTTTTATACAAAGAACAGATTGCAAGAGAATTTATGATTTCATAGTTCATGCTCAAGGCTTTTCTTCACAATTGATAGCACACAAACATCAAGGAATATTGAAATTCATTTTCATGATGACCCTCGTCTTTTGCAATAAGCCATATCACCTTTAGCTTACACTGCAAAGATAAAAATGATTGGCAGAAAAGACAGACATTTACCATTTATGTGAAGGACAAAGCCATATTTTTAAAAATGTTCACTATGGCTAGAGAACAGTAGGGCTTATAGAAATAAAACATTGAAAAAATCAAAGGGTAATATAGTTCAAGTTTAATTCACTATTTTTTTTTAAGATTTTTATTTATTTATTTGACAGACAGAGATCACAAGTAGGCAGAAAGGCAGGCAGAGAGAGAGGAGGAAGCCGGCTTCCTGCTGAGCAGAGAGCCTGATGCGGGGCTCGATCCCAGGATCCTAGGATCATGACCTGAGCCAAAGGCAGAGGCTTAACCCACTGAGCCACCCAGGCGCCCCTAATTCACTATTTTTATAGACAGACCTCAAACCCCATAATTTTATATATGAAACTTACACATTCTATTTTAAATAGGCCCATCATTTGTAAAAATACAAAGTAGATGGATTGAGTCTATAATGCTTGTAAGGAATCGTTGATTTAACATTATGGTTAGTTAGAAACACCTGGGTTCACATTCTTAGTTGTTTAATTTTGATCTTGATAGAGTTACTTGTACATTTTATCAATGTCTCAATCTACTAAATAGGAGTTATAATAGTAATAGTCTTATAAAGGTGATGTGTATATTCAATTAGTTTATTCCTGAAGATTCTCCATATATTGATTAGTGCATATATACTCAACAAATGACAACTTTAATAATAATAAATTATACTTTCTTAATAAAAAGAAAGGTTTACAGTAAATCCATGTCTATCCTTTATTATGGAAAGGACATACAAAGGAAGTTCTAAAACCTTAATTATGGCCACAGACATTTAAAATCATCCAGCTAAGTCATTCAATTTTGATGTGCCATTAATGTCTCCTAGGAATATTGTATTTCTAAAATTCTTAATTAAAGTTGAAATATCATGAAATTTCCTTCTTAGTCAGAAATTAAACTTGAGGTAACAGTAAAAAGACATTCTCAGTATGAAGAAAGAAAAAGACAGGTAAATACTTATTGTATCATTACCCTCCCTCAGTTAAAACTGGAAACACTAGCTGTTCTCAAGTAGCCACCATACTTCTACAACATTTATTGAAGACCTCCTCATAACTTTAAATTGTGAAATAAATATAAACAATTTTCAGAACAGTTCACAATGTAAAATATACTTCTTTTTTGGTTGAAATGTATTCTTACCAGTTCTAGCTTAAAGAAAAATAGTGGCTTTAATTCTGTTTATGTGGACAGAAGCAGTTTATTACTTTAATAGAATAATAACACTGAATATAATTATGCAGTACATATTTTGCCTGGCTTCAAGTTATTACTGTAGAAAAATCTTGCATTTAATCATAGTAATAAATTCATTAATTTCAAATATCATTTTCTTACTTTAGAACACAAGTACATTAATGTACCCTCAAAAGAGAAATCATATATGATATCTCCTATGCCAAAGAAGCATTTTAAAATTCAACAAAAATTTATAATCATATGTTTCATGAAGCAATGAGCCTTGGCCAACATTCATTACAGGGAATAGGCCACAAAGTAATCTTTTGTTTATCGCAAATTTCCCAAATTTATTCAGTCATAGGACCTCTTCTCATCCCCTACTTCTACCTACCCTCCCATTTTTCATGTATAACAACTAAATAGCATTGCATAGAACACATACTGGAGATAGATATATTAATTAGCAATATAATTATGACAAAGACCATAGCTATGTTGTTACTGAATCTCTGATACCTTCTCCAAAAATTTATAACAAAGAAAATGAAAGCAAAGCTGTATAGTTTTTGTGCACCAATAGCAGATATTTACTTTTTCAAAACCATATAGAAAAAAAAAGAAAAGTTCCCATATTAATTACAGGGAATTTTTTTCTATAGTCTGGCATAAGGTAAATCATAATTCTCTGGCGTTCCTTAAAAAAGACTCAACTTTCAGTATATTTCAAAATATGTAAATCAAACTGCATAAAACCAACACTGGAATGTTGCATTTTCTGAATGGTCCTTTATTTAACACCTACTTCAGAGTAATGTGAATAATACTCGATTTCAAATCTACTAACCCCAAATTGCTGAGGATTGGTGCCCCTAAATCTGTGACTTGGTGAGAATTGGTGTCTCTAAATCTGTGATTTAAACTGTCTTCCCAAGTGTTTCTTATACACACAATAGATTGAGCGCAATTGCTCCTGTAAAGATAAATAACACTAAATTTTAATTTAACACACATTATTAAATTTATATTGATAAGTTTATAATCTGGCGTTAAAATCTGGCTTTAAAATATTACCATTTATACTTTTCAAATTGACAACATTTTGAGATACAATATGGTGTCTTTGTGTTAAGGTTTACATCAATATTACCAATATAATAAATGAAAGTATTTGTAAGTAAGCAGAATATTTTTAATAGTTAAGTGAATTTACCTGACTAAATATTCCAAACTTAGTGTCTCAGGAGAGAAAACATTTTTAAAATTTGAAATCCTTATCTTAAATTTGTGTTTTCTTACTGTTTTGTTTTGTTTTTTTTTTTTGGTGGGGGGGAGGTTTAGGTGGCAGGGTGTCTCTATTTAGAGTTAAGTATGCCGAAATGATCAAGTAGTTTCATTCTATTCTCTAGGAATAAGAGATAAGTAAACAGAAATAGTATACACAATATTACGCTGGACTTTCAGTTAGAGGGACAGTAAGTTCAGGATGCAACATTTAATTAGATGTAATAGAAACAATTCATCTATTTAAATCTAAAATCGGTGAATATTTTCTTTAATGGGAGAATAATTTAAGTACATGTTATTATATTACAACAGTATGTATGAAGTCTTTTAGGAAATGGATGGAGATATAAATAAAATTATAGATATAATTAATATGTGAGAAAAATATTAAGTATGGCAATTGCTAGGGAATGATATTTTTGGTGATGTCTAGGCAAAAAGTATGAGCCTTATTAAAAAATGGAGAAGTGAACATTTAACAAAAGCCAAAAGCCACTTTCAGTAATCGGCAGACTGCCAAGCATACCAAATGAGATGCTAGGGTTTAATTGGCAAAGGGGAGACTGGAGTGTGATGACTTCAGAAGAAATCTATTTTTCAGAACTCTAGTGAGGCACACGGGAAAAATAATATGGGAAGTCACCTCTGTGAAAACATAAATTGAAAACTTCATTAGTGTCTTCATTTGGACTGGCAAAGTGTCCTTAAGAAAATCTCCCTAAGGGCAGAAACTAAGTACTAACGTGTATGTAGCAATATCTCTTTTCCCAGATAATATATAAATGAATTTCTGTGAGTGAGGTTTTGAGTGCAGCAAAAAAGGAACAGAAAATAATCGTTTCAGGGTGTTTTGTTTTGTTTTGTTTTGCAAAAAGCTATCCTAAAAAAAATCTGTGTAATCACTGTTTTATCTATCTAAAATTTAACTTTGCAGAATAAAATCACATTTTATTAATTACTGCGGTAGACTGAATGAATGTACCATTCTAATTTCCAGAAAGTGTAATGAGACAAATTTATTTTTGCTTCTCTTGGTACCATTAGACTTATTTGGGGGTGATGATGGTAATGCTCCCTTAATCCAGTTGAAAAATCAGGCAGGCCTTTGACTTCCCAGGAAAGTAACAGACTTGAGTCCCACAAGATGTGATTAAGTTAAGGATCTTGAATTAGGGAGATTTTAACCTGGATTAATTTGGTTGATATGATATAAATTCAGGAGTCTCATCTGAAGGAGGCAGAAGGTAAGAGAGGAGGAGCCAATGTGATGATGGATGGTCAGAATGGAATGGTGTGCTTTGAGGATAATGGGAGCCAAGAAGTACAGTTGGTCATTAAACTGAAAAAGGCAAGGAAAGGGATCTTTTCCTCAGGGCCTCCAGAAGAAGCAGAACTATTGTCGATACCTTAAAATTGATTTTGAACTTCTGACTTTCAGAATAATAAAAGATGACATGTGTTGTTTCATGCAACTAAGTTTGTAGTGATTTTTTAAGAAAAAGCTTAAAATTTTATTAAAAATATCTTCATTTAACTTTGGGCATACATTTTTTTTTAAAGATTTTATTTATTTATTTGACAGAGAGAGATCACAAGTAGACGGAGAGGCAGGCAGAGAGAGAGAGAGAGGGAAGCAGGCTCCCTGCTGAGCAGAGAGCCCGATGCGGGACCCGATCCCAGGACCCCGAGATCATGACCTGAGCCGAAGGCAGCGGCCTAACCCACTGAGCCACCCAGGCGCCCTGGGCATACATTTTTAATGAACACTTGAATATTGAAAATGTATGGGAAAATTATGACTATAAATTATAAATTGCAATGTAAAAATAGGTAGGTTGGTATAATGAGAAAAGTAGTAGCTTTAGGATTTTTATTTATGTATTTTTATCTATTTTATTTTAATTGATTTATTGAGGTATACTATATATATAGTGTGTGTGTATGTATATACGTATATATACACACACATACACATAATTATAAATCATTAATGCATGTAGTTTGATGAGTTTAGACATATACAAACAACCATATCATCACCATAATCAAGGAACTATACATATCCAGCACTTTCCAGAGTTTTTTGTGCTCCCCTTTTTTGTGGTTAGAACACATGAATCCACTTAATGAATTTTGAAGTGCACAGTATTGGATCAATTCTTGTGATAATGGTATTCTGATTCAATGTGAAGACTATGATGCAGTCTAACCACTGTGAAAAAAGAGAATGAAGGAAAAAAGAGGGTCTCAGACTTAATACAGTTCTAAGGAATTTTCAGTAAAATAATTTAGGAGGCCTCAAGCCGAAGTCACCCAGTGGGCTGTTCCAGATTTTAAAGGAATAGGTCTGTTTTAGTAATCCTACCATGCATCTGTCAATTGATTTGAACAGGCCATGGAAAGTGTGGCTTTAGTGCAGATATAAGGTAGCTATAAAGTGCAGCAGCTGGGGATAGAAATCAATTATATTTTATTTTCTTAATTTATTTTTTTATTTTTAAATTAAATTAAATTTAATTTAATTAATTTATTTTTTTTTTAAGAAAGAGGAAGAGAGAACAAGAAAGCATGCAAGCAGTGGGAGGGGACAGAAGGAGAGAGAGAATCTTAAACGGTCTCTCCATGCCCAGCATTGAGAAAGACACAAAGAGAAAAATATTCCAGTCATGGATTCAAGGGACAAATATTGTTAAATATCTATGCTACCCAATGCAATCTACACATTCAGTGCAATTCCTATCAAAATACAATCAGCATTTTTTACAGAGCTGGAACAAACAATCCTAAAATTGGGGGCTCAATCTCATGACCCTGAGATCATGACCTGAGCTGAAGTCAAGAGTTGTATGCCTAAATGCTGAGCCACCCAGGTGCCCAAATCAATTAGAGGGATACTTTCATGACTGCCAGGGAACTGTTTTATAATGTATGTAGGCTTTGAATGTTAGGAGCTTATTTTGATGACAAAAGAGTGGATAGATAGGGAAATTGTAGCATGAACTAATAAAGCCCCAAGTCTGCATCAGGGAACAAAAGAGCATTTTCTTAAGAGGTAATCTGAACACACACATAGTTATTTTCCACTGAAATATTTGAGAGTGTGTGTTTTCATACTATTAAATTGAGCTTAAATTAATATTATTAACTTCTTGATTCATACCTAGCTAATTTATTAAAACAAGTACTAAAAATGTCAACATTTTACTAGCATTCCATTGTCACTCTTTATGACCCTAATAAATAACATTTTATCAAGTTTCAAAAAATATAAACTGTTCTATGTCAGATAGCAACATTTTTCCATTAATTCACTTATAAATGTTGGCACATATGCAAAAAGTGTTGTATAACTTAAATACATAGTACACATTTACCAAATAATATTATATGTACCTTAAACATGTAATAACATGATGGATATTAGAAAGAAGTGTTAGTTGTTTCTTATAAAATTTCTTTCTTATAGTTATTCATATAAACATGAGTTGTAGTAAAGGTAAAATTGAAATTAATACCAATAAGCAAACATGAATTTCCTTTTCACAAAATGTAACCAAGATCATCCCCCTACCTTGGATTTAGTAATGTGTTGTATTTTTTCTTCTTTTTTGTCTTTTAAGTTGTTGTATTGTTATTGGGAATAATGTAGGTTCTAAGATGTTGAAAAACTTGTATACAACATTCGAGCATCAGATACATTATGTCTTTGTTTCTAGTCATGAAAAGAAAAAAAACAAACACATGTCTTTTGGAAGGTATCATTGAATACTATTAATGAATACATGTGAAGAAAAATCCACACTCACATGAAAAACCAGCATTTCTGGTTTCATACCAATAGAGTGCCCTATTCAGCCATAACTTACTCCTTGATTTTAAGCACATTTATATAAATACATAAGAAGCATTAATACTATTTTTTTCTAGTGAAAATATTTTTGTTGGATTTAATTCTAAACTGTCATCTTTTCCTTGGAAATGATTTACGAATATAAATCTTTTTCTTATTATAAGTTTTATATAATTGAATTGCCTAAACTATTCATTGCAAATGATTTGCCTACTGATTATTCTTCCAAAAATTTTGGATATTCAATTGAAGGAAAAAAAAATGTTTCTCAGTGTATTCCCAATTTTAAAAAGTCTGCTTCTTAAAAAAAAAAAAAATCAGTAAAGGAATTTCTTTTTTTCTGAAAATGCAAGGAAAGGATATGAGTAGAGAAATGTTTGGTTGGTTATTATTTACAGAAATATTTGGGTATATTCTTCCAGATAAAAATATGAATTTATAATAAAAATCAAATTAAATATATATTTTTAAAATACAACATTTGAACCAATTTAAGCTGCAGGTATATAACCTACAACAAACATGTGAAAGTGGGGAAAAAAGAAACCCTTCAATTGTTAAGCTTTAAACACACGCACGTACTTGAATCTTAAAATATACTTTCTTTCAGAAGACTAAAATCTTAAATTTTAAAATCAGACATGTGACTTTACATATTCGATATAAATTTAATTGGTTAGCTTCTTTTCTTGGCACAGAGAGTAGTAAACATTGAATATTTTCTCAAGTATGAAATCATTAAGGGAAAAATAGTGATCATTTTAATTTTTCCTTCTCTACTTTGACATGCTTAAAAAATTAATTTTTTATTAAAAACTTTAAAAATAAGTTGTCACTCAAACAACAAAAGTAATAGTATTTTTCCATATAAAGTATGTAATATCAAAAAATTATATAAATGAGAAAATGCAGTCATCAATAAGCAACTAATTATAGTGTAGGGATAATGTAAACATGAAAAGTATTTATTTCCGTTTAATTATAACTGAAGGAAGAACACAGTCTCTCATACTTAATTGTATGGTAAGTTAACATACAGTGTAATATTAGTTTAAGGTATAGAAATTAGTGATTCAAGACTTCCATCATCACAACAAGTGCACTTCTTAATCCCAATCACCTATTTAACCCATGCCCCTGCCCACTTACCCTCTGGTGACCATCAGTTTTTTCTCTATAGTTAAGACTATTTATAGGGCATTTTAAGGACAATGAGAAAAAAAATAAAATACATTATGAAACACTTTTGATAATTGTTTTTTATTTGCTAGATTATTTTATAGGTTGTAAAGATTTAGTTCTCAACACTGAATAAGGAAACCTATTTGCTACTTACTACTTCTCACATTTTACTGCACTCAAATTATCAATGTGTAACATTAAGAGTCATAAAGAATTATAGAATAAATACAATTTTATAGCAATAAGTATTTTAACAGAAAATGTTAAAATGTATTATTTCCACTTACATTCCTTTTTTTGCCTCTGCTGAAATTTCATGGCACAATTTGTGAATGGTGAGTTTAGCTGGGCCTATGTAAAATTAAAAGTAATTGGTCTCCTTTTTTTTTGTTAATATTTTATTTATTTATTTGACAGAGAGAGATCATAAGTAGGCAGACAGGCAGGCAGAGAGAGAGGGGGAAGCAGGCTCCCCGCCAAGCAAAGAGCCTGATGTGGGGCTCGATCCCAGGACCCTGAGATCATGACCTGAGCCGAAGGCAGAGGCTTAACCCACTGAGCTACCCAGGTGTCCAAGTAATTGGTCTCCTTAATGAAAAACTGGCTCAAAACTTATAACATAGAAACGATACTATTCAATTTTTTTGGAAAAGCAGATGACTTTTATACTCAGGGAGGGCACAGCTTAATTTCCAACTGAGGGAATCAAAGAATTAGAACATTGAGAAACTTGACATTTGTGTCATAAACACTGAGTGGTATTTAGACATAATATAGGTAGAAGAAAAATGAGTAGGGAGAATTTTTTTTTTTGAAGATTATTTGTTTGAGAGAGTAAGCGCTTGCTCAAGGTGGGGGAGGGGCAGAGGGAGAGGGGGAGAGAGAGGCTTCAGCAGACTCCACACTGAGCTGGGAGCCTGGACCCTTATGCGACACTTCCATCTTAGGACTTTGGGATCATGACCTGAGCCAAAACCAAGAGTCAGATGCTTAACTGACTGAGCCACCCAGGCATCCTAGGAGAATATATTATTTTAAATAATAGTTTAACTATTACACTGAGATCTTCATTGTCTTGATGTTATTCCAGATAATATTACATAAGCATAATATGCAAGTGTTAATTGTATTTTAATGACTTTTATAATTTATGCCATTACCCACTTCAGTACCAAACTTGGAGTTCTCTATAATCTGCCTTCTCACAAATTCTAATCAATTCTCATGATAAACCTCAAACTTACTATGGTTCAAGCCATAGTTTTCTATGCTTGGAAACACTCATACCTATTATTTTAATATAATATATCAATATTTGAGATAATTCTGCCTCTGTTGATATAGAGTCTATGTCTATATTATTCATATATATATCATATTTCCCCCTAGATCCTGAGCAACATGCAACCAGGTATTTCTTTGTAAAAGATGTAGTTGTCATAGTCATACATTATATTAATTGTCTAGGCTGTTGTAATAAAGTAACACAAACTGGGAGCTTAAAACAACAAAAATATTCTCTTACGGTTTGGAAAGACAGGAGTCTGAAACCAAAATGTTGTCAGGAGTGGTTTTTTCCCTAGAGTCCCTGAGGCAGTCTTTTATTTATTTATTTATTTTTAATTTTTATTTTTTAAAAGATTTTATTTATTTATTTGAGATAGTGTGTGTGTGTGTGTGTGTGTGTGTGTGAGAGAGAGAGAGAGAGAGAGAACACAAAGTGGGGGAGAGGCAGAGGCAGGCTCCCCACTCATCAGGGAGCTCCACGCAGTCTGGGATCATGACCTGAGCCAAAGGCAGGTATTTAACTTACTGAGCCACTCGGGTGCCCCTCAGGGAGCTTTTTCCATTCTTCTTTCTTAGCTTCTGGTAGTTGCCTGCAAACCTTAGTTAGCATTACGTGACTGATAGCTACATCATTACAATTAATGTCTGTCTTCATATGGCCTTCTTTCCTGAGTATCTCTATATCTTAATATAAGGACAGTAGTCCTTTTATTAAGTAATTATACCTATAAAGATGCTATTTCTAAATATGGTCCCATTCTGATAGTCCACTTGAACTTGAATTTTTGGGAGACACTATTCATTACAAACATGCATTCAGTTCAGTGAGTTTTGTATTTCTATCAGCACTGAAACGCATTTATATGGAACATATATACATGGAACATATATTTCATATATGGAATATATATGGAACAGCATTGAATTCATATTTACTATTTGATCTTTAATCCATTAAAAAAAAATATGGACTCCATTTGATTTTTTAAAACAATTTACTTTCCTGGGACATCAGGGTGTCTCAGTCTGTTAAGTGTCTGCCTTCGGCTCAGGTCATAACCCAGGGTCATAGGATCAAGTCCTGCATCAGGCTCCTTGCTCAGCGGGGAGCCTGCTTTCCCCTCTGTCTTCTGTTATCCCTGCTTTTGCTTACTCTCTCTCTCTGTCAAATAAAAAATTCTTTTAAAAAATTTACTTTCCCTATGTTATTTATGCAATTTGAAGTAGCCTATTAAAATATATTATGTTGTTAATTTGCATCATAGTCAATAAATCTGCATTGACCTGATATCAATTTTAAAACTTAACTGATTCTTTTTAAAAAATTCTTAATTTTCTTATAAAAATGTTTGCACTAATAATTATTTTATATCTTCAAATTTAGATGGACAAATGTTTCCTTAACTTCATCTAAAATTGATATGGAAAGTAAAGATGTAGGGCTAAATATAAAACATTTCAAAATGAAAAGGAAAAATCCTTAGAAGCCCACTTGTACCTCCATATTGAGTATCTTTCAACTTAAAGGGTTTACTCCAACCACCACTGGTTAATGGAGTACTTTAAAAAATGTGTTAAGTCTTGGGACTTTACCAAAGATACCATATCATAAAACTATAGTAGAAATAACCATGATTTAAAAAGCTAATGTATATAAAGGGTCCTTCCCAGACATTGAAACTTGAACCAAAGATGTGACTTAAGATTCACATAAAAAATTATCAAGGCAAACCACACTAATAGGATGTTGCATGTAGCCAACATGCTATCATGCATATAGATTATATAGGTATAATTGATGAGAAGATAGTAATTATGAGTTTGAACACATAGACAAGCTTATGTGTATCACTGGTCTCAACTTGGAAGTCAATCAAGAAAAAATAACAATAAAAGAAATATTGAAAAATAACCTCTCTTCTATCCATTTTCACCTCGGTACTACAATATTGAACTGGAGCTTCCCTAGGCTGACTGACTTCATGTCGACTACTGAGTAGAATCTCATAGTGCATTCTCCTTTCCTGCTTATAAAAATATCATTTAATGACAATCCCACTTAGTATTGGCAAAATATTATTGCTGTAATTTCACCATTGTCTTTATGAATTTATTTTCATTTTCTTCCTGGAAACAAAATTAAACCAAGTCAGTCTGGTTAGAATTAGGAAGCTTTATAGTATCTTCAACACCACTGTGGTGCAGACTTGAGAGAGCAAAAGGGTGCTATCACAATTAGAATATTTTCATCTCCAATGGGTAGAGGTTGCTTCCAGAAGAGTTCTAGGGAGGGAAAGCTTGACTAATAAAAAGAGAACGACATTAGTCTCCTCACTCTGAAATACATCTATGTCATAATATTCATCTGTGGGTCAATCAGAATTATTTCAATTAATTGCTGAGTGAAAGAGAGAGGGAGGGAAGAAAGAAGAGAAAGGGAGAGAGAGATTGAGAAAGATGGAGGTAAGAAGGAAAAGAGAGTGGTGGAACCAGGATGTAAGGATATTTCTTGTAGAGCTATGACTCCAAATCATTGCTATGCCATGGCTAATCAATACCATAATGACGACTATCAGTCAGATTTAACTGATAGTTCAGAACATTTCCAATTACACAATGATTTTGCCAATTAATTAAATTAAACCTATGCTCTTTTGACATATTACAATGAATATTTTACTAACTTTCTATAATACTTAAAGACTGTATTTCCAGTTTGAAATGAGTTGAAGTTAGTACATTGTGGCATGAGTATTTATTTATTTATTTATTTATTTATTTATTTTGTTAAAGATTGTTAAATTTATTTGAGAGAGAGAGAGAGAGAGAGAGAGAGCAGCTGCAGAGGGAGAGAGAAAGAAATCCTCAAGCAAAATCCCTACTGTATGAAGAGCTGTATGGGGCTTGATCCCAGGATGCTGAGCTGAAATCAAGAGTCGACCATTTAACTGACCTTAGACACCCTGCCCCTGAGTATTTCTGTCTTTTCCTTTTATGATCGTAATTTCGGTCTATCAGTCAAGTGAAGAATACTGTAAATTTCCCTGTACTCTTTTTATTTACTGTGCCTTGGCACCCTGTTTTTTTTTTTTTCCCCTCAATATACTTTATTTTTCCCTTTTATTTCAGCATCTAGTTTCCTCTTAAGGCTTTTTTTCACAACAGGGAAGATATCCCAAGGTTGTATTTCTTTTCCTTTTTTTTTTCTTTTTGTTTTAGATTTTATATATTTATTTTATTTGAGAGTGTATATGTGCACTTGAAAGAGCACAAGCATCAAGGAGGGGAGAAGCAGACTCCCCACTAAGTGGGGAGTCCAAAGAGAGGCTTGATCCCGGGACCCTGAGATCATGAACCCAGCCAAAGGCAAACACACTACTGACTACATAATGACATAACAGTTTTAAATTAAGCAGTCACTTCCATCACCAGGATCATTGCCCTCTGTGATATGTAAGTGAACATATCATCAGGAGTGTACACAATCACTATCTAGAAGGAAGTCATAAAGTTCGAGTTGTCAATTAATATTGACCAGTCTCCAGGGCTCAGTATTATAAATTAAACATGAGGTCATTTAATTAGCATTTCATGAAAACTCAAAGCCCAAAGATAGAAAAATACTAATAATAAAGAAAATGGAAAAACAAAGATTAAAAAGAACTGAAGAATTTTAAAATCAGTGAAGTAAGGCACTTTAAAAAATAGTGCTGACTCTGCTTGAATAATTTTCCTAAGTGCTTACTATCAATGATGACATTTTAATTCTCAAAAGAATCATTTCTGTCACAATTTTAAATATGAAGAAAATGATGCTTTAGCAGTGTATATTTGCCCAGATTCACACACAGGAAGTTATAAGGTCGGTATTCAAACACAAGTGGTCTTATTCCAGTGCCTACAAGCAGAATAAAAAAATACACACACACACACACACACACCGCTAATGATTTACGAGCATAATCTTCAAATCAATTTTTGTGGTGACTAATAAATTATACTAATTATAAATTAGAAAAATCAATACATATTAACATTGGGTCAGTAGTTTTTGTAATAGAATTTGCATTTGAAATTTGATCTGAGCATTCGCACAGACTTAAAATTTATCTTGGATAGTTGCTTGAATATGTATATATACACATAATTATATATACACACATATATAACGTGTAATATATAATTTAGATATATATGTAGCACAATATGTAATGATTTGCATTATGCCCATGTATATTTTAATATATAGTCCCTTGCATATTGCACATGGATTTTATTCATCCAAAATTTTTTAGCCACCCTTTCTAAAATAAGAGAAGTACATTCATTAAAATAGTCCTTCTTATAGGATTAAGATTGCTCTATATTGTGCCACAAATTTAGGGTTATTTTCAAATAATCTATTTTTTTCAATTTATGTAATGTAAAATATAAATATACACTATAACATCACTATTTCAGGACTAAAATCTAGTAATTATTCAAAAAGTTTGAATTTATATTATTTGAAATTAAAACATCAGCAAATTATTTTTTCTGAAATGTGGTATCTCTCTCTCTACTTAATTTGGATTAAAAATGTAGGGTTACAAAAAAATAAGGTAACCAAGAAAGAATCATAGAAATAAATATGGATACCATCTATTGTGTCATTTGATTTTATATATTGTGCTTTCTATAATATCTTTCCAATAAATATTTCACATGCCTAATGAATACTCTTTGTCAGATAATAAAGCATAATACAGTATTTTCAAATATTAATAGTGGATTAATGGTATATTTCACGTATTTTTATTGTAATTGCTATGCATTTTCAAACAAGAGAACTAAATAGAAAACTTTGGGATACTTCAGAAAAAATCTAAACAAATAGTCTTATAAAGAGTTTTTTGCATAACATACTGGTTCAAGTTTTGGAGGGTTGTAATTATAATGAGGCAGGTGGCTTAAGATATCACTTTCCAGACAGCTGGTAGAACTGAAGTAAAAACTAATTATTCAGTTTAGGTTCTAAATTTTTATTTGTTTATTCTGGCATATAGTGGTATTTTCTTTCCCATTTGGACTTCGTAAGTTTCTTGAATAAGGGGGAGAATTAAATCAACCCACCCAAGTTTGATTTAAACTTCATTACTTTTGGGGCTCCTGGGTGGCTCATTCAGTTAAGCATCTACCTTTGGCTCAGTTCATGATCTCAGGGTCCTGGAGTCAAGCTCCACATTGGGCTCCCTGCTCAGTGGGGAGTCAGCTTCTCTTCCCTCTGCCTGCCACTCTGCCTGCTTGTACACACTCTCTGTGTCAAATACATAAATAAAATATTTTTAAAAAAGTAAAATAACATCATTACTCTTGCATGGAGAGCTTTTTCTGTATGACCTTTCTGAGAAACAAATGTATAAATTACCTGGATAATTAAGTTATTTTGAATTTTATGTGACATTATCATGTATGTCACAAGTTTATTCTCTATTAGCAACAATACATGTTCTAATAGAATATTTCATGAGTCTCACAAATTAGTGATAAAACATACAAACACATAAAAGTCCCTTAATTATTAAATTTTTAAAAGAGAAACACAATAAAGCATGCTACAGTAACATACAAATAAAAACATCATGATATTTGCATTGAAACAAACCAATCAACAAATAAAGCTAAGTGAGGAGTTCAATTTTTTTTTTCTTCTGTAATAAGAAGTTGGTACATGTTAAAGGTGGCACCAACAATGAGGAAGGGAACTCCAGCTGATTTCTTAATAGAAAAGATTAGTAAAAATTTACCCAAAAAATAAACATTATTTAAAGTTGAAGAAAATCTCATAACAAATAAAATATACTCTTCAAATGAATTAAAAACCACAAAAAGAAAGCTAAGCCTCTAAATAGATAGAAAAAGAAAGGATTATGCTAGCTTGATAACTTTTTTTAATTATTTTTTTTATTAACATATAATGTATTATTTGCACCAGGGGTACAGGTTTGTGAATCGTCAGGCTTACACATTTCATAGAACTCACCATAGCACATACCCTCCCCAGTGTCCGTAACCCAACCACTCCCCCCCACACCACCTCCCCCCAGGGACCCAGAGTTTGTTTGATGAGATTGAGTCTCTTATACAGTTTGTCTCTCTCCTGATCCCATCTTCTTCCATTTCTTTTCTTCTTTACCCCCCAAGCCCTCCACTCTGCCTTTCAAATTACTTATATCAGGGAGATCATATGATAATTGTCTTTCTCTGATTGACTTATTTTGCTCAGTACAATACCCTCTAGTTCCATCCACATTGTTGCAAATGGCAAGATTTCATTTCTTTTGATGGCTGCATAGTATTCCATTATATATATATATACCACTTCTTCTTTATCCATTGATCTGTTGATGGACATCTAGGTTCTTTCCATAGTTTGGCTATTGTGGACATTGCTGCTATAAACATTCGGGTGCATGTGCCCCTTTGGATCACTACATTTGTATCTTTAGGGTAAATGCCCAGTAGTGCAATTGCTGGGTGGTAAGGTAGCTCTATTTTCAACTTTTTGAGGAAATTCCTCACTGTTTTCCAGAGTGGCTGCACCAGCTTGCATTCCCACCAACAGTGTAGGAGGGTTCCCCTTTCTCCGCATCCTTTCCAACATCTGTTATTTCCTGACTAGCTTGATAACTTTTATTGACAAAGTACTTTTAATTTCTAAAATGCTTGCATTTTATGGTTGACAGAAAAGGTTACTTTTACTATAAAAAGAAGTAACTTTTATGTAATGAAATGTATATAACTATTTAATTACAGGGATAATCTGAGACAATATAATTTCAGTATCTACATTATAAAAGAAAACCATACAATTAGTTTGGATAAAAAGGGACAATTCAACTATATACTGTTTCCAAGAAACATACTTTAAATATAAAGATACAAATAGGTAGAAGTAAAAATGTGAACATTACATACCATGGAAAATAAGAATAAAATACCTGGTATTGTTATGAAAAATGGATTTTTAAAAAGTATTTTGGGACATAAAAATGGACATTTCATAATTCTAAAAAGATCAGTTCATGCAGAACTAATTGAACCTGAATTGTTTTGTCAGGTTTTGCTCCATGTATTTTGAAGGTGTATCAAAATGAACCAAAAACTGACAAAATAAAAAGAAGGATGGATAGATAGATGGATAGACAGATCAATATTATTGGGGCAGAATCGCTAGCTTTTCTCTCTGAGTAACTGAGAAAACCAATTAGGCAAAAAATATATTTCTGTATAGATATGGAGACTTAAGGAACACTCTCAAGTAACTTGATCTTGTTGATGTTTACAAACAAACTCACCCAAACCACATTCTTTTCAAGTGTACAGGAGATATTCACAAAGATAGACAATATTCTGAACTATAGATCACAAAGTTTGAAATCTTATACAGAATATGTTCTTTGATACAACAACATTAACATACAGATAAATAGCAATAAGATATTTTATAAATGCCAACATATTTGGAATTTGAACATCATATTTCTAAGTAACTGATGGCTCCTAGAAAAGTAAGAAAGGAAATTATAAAATCTTTCAACTGAATAAACTACAACATATCTAAAATTGTGAAATAGAAGTAAAAAATTCCTAGATGGAAAATTATAAGATTAATTATCTATATTAAAAACAGGAAAGATTTGGAATCATTATTAACATTTCACCTTGAGAAGTTGGAAATCCTAAATGGAATGTGGTAACCTGGTTTGAATACTAAACCAGAAAAAAGACAAGGGTGGAAAAACAGGTGAATATTAAATTGTGTGTAGAATTCAGCTAATAGTAATTTACCTATTTAATTTCTTAGTTTGGACAAATATACAATTGCATTATAGGATATTAACAGTAAGAAAAACTGAGTAAGATGTTTACACTTTTCATACGGTCTTTGTAATGTTTCTGCAAATCTGAAACTATTCTATAATAATGAAAGAAAGAGAAAAAAAGAGAAACTAGTGATATAAACCAAACCAAACCAACTAAACAAAAAACAATATGAGTCAAAGGAAAACATATATAGTAAACATCAGAACAGAAGTAAGTAAATAAAATAGAAAATATATGTATAATAGAAAAAATTATCAAATTCAACAACTGGTTCTTTGAAATATTTTTTTAAATGATGAATACATAGAAGATTAATGAAAAGAAAAACACATTATTAATATTGAGAGTGAAAAAGAGAGTATCATTACATAAACTAACAACATTAAAAAGAAATATCCCCTTATTTCAGTAAGTTTAATAACATAAATAAAGAGAACAAATACCTGGTAAATGGCAGTTTTCCACAGTTGTCTACAACTGACTGTAAAACAATGTATTTCTGGTTTTACTAAAGAGCCTTTTACATATTAAAGAAATCAAATCTACATCCAAAAACCTTCCTTCAAATTCCACCTCACATTATTTCACTAGTAAATCCAATCAAAAATTTAAGAAAAAAAATCAATTTTCATAAAGTCTTTCAGAAAACACGTGAGGGCAATATACTTCTAATTCATTTCATAAGGCTGACATACCTCTAATTACAAGACTTGAAAAAAAAATTACACAAAGCAAAGCAAAACAAAACCACTCCCCAAACCTAGACATAAGCCTTCTTTTAAATCTTAATAAATAAAATCCCTCAGGATATCAAAAAGATAATACATTGTGGCCAAATGGGCTTTATTGTAGCAATGCAAGATCAGTTCAACAATCCAAAATCAATTAATGTAATTAACCATAAGAACCAAGAATAAAAAGGAATAAAAATTATGTAATCATCTAGGCAGTTATTGAAAAGATATTTGATAAAATTCAATACACATTCATTATTTAAAAAATCAGGAACTTGTGAATTAAAAAACTTAACCTAATAAAGATTATTTATAGAAAATTTATAACTCACCTATTAACAGTGAAAATCTGAATGATTTCCCCTATCATCAGGAATAGGTGATCCAGGATTTTAGGTCTCACCACTTCTGTCAATACTATTGCCAGTACTAGCAAATTAGATAATAGAAGAATTAAATAATTGGCATGCATTTTATAAGGGAAGAAAAAATAAACTACAAATAGTTTTCAAAACATAGGTATTCTTCCCTAGTAAATTAGGGACTTCTTTTGTCTTGCTGCTTTTAGGAATTTCTCATTAATCACTGTATTCTGCAAATTTTATTATAATATATCTTGGTATTGGCATCCTCTGGTTCATTTTAATGGAAGACCTCTGTGCTTCCTGGATTTGGGTGTCTGTTTCCTTCCCTGGATTAGGGACATTTTCAGCTATGATTTCTTCAAATAAATTTTCTGCCCCTTTCCCCTCTCTCTTCTTCTGGGACTCATAATGATATGAATGTTATGCAAAACATAATTTTTTTTTTAAGATTTTATTTATTTGACAGAGAGAGAGAGACAGTGAGAGAGAGAAAAAAAGCAGGGGAAGTGGGGGAGGGAGAGGCAGGCTTCCCACTGAGGAGGGAGCCTGATGTCTGGCTTGGTCCCAGGATCCTGGATCATGACCTGAGCCAAAGGCACATGCTTAATGACTGAGCCACCCAGGCACCTCAAACATAAGTATTCTTAAACAAAACCTTTGGCATTATATTGGAGTAACTAAGGAATATTGTCTTAGTCCAAGAGCCAATGGTGAAGATTATCTCCTTGACCAAACTTGAGTCAGGCTCCTCTGAGACTGTTTAGAAAAGATTGAAATAAATGGAAGAAATAATACACTGTGTTCAGGTGAAGGAGTGGGTAATACTAGACAAGATGCCTATATCAGTTCCTTCATTTGTGTTGAATTATTTTCAGAGTGAAGAGGGGATAGATGTGGGCAGGATCCTTTAAAGAATCACGAAAGCAATTCCATTCATACCATCTTCTCAGTCCTCCATCTTAAGGTCTTACGGTTTCAAGATGGCTCTAGTCATCGTTTTAGTTTGTCAAAATACAAGTGGCTTGGTCGAGAGAAGCATGATAGGTTTTATTAATAGATATTAATAAATATATAAAAGCAATGTGGTATTTTTACAAAAGAGCACACAATCCCAGATTAAGTTAGAGAGGAAGAAATAAAAAGTCATGCTGTTGTTGCAGACTCCAAAGCTAAGGAGACAATTAAAATAGAATATTCTGGAAAACTGTTTAAGTAACTGTATTTGCTCAGAAATTTTTCAAAAACTTGAATTTTTAAAAAATTTTTATTGAGAAAAATTGCATGATAAAATTTCCCATTTTAAGTAGATTCTGATGAATTTGACAATACTTGTTTTGAAAATACCTGTCTTCTTGTGAAAAAAGGAAGATGAAAAATTGAAAAAAAATATTGGAAGCCATGATAGAGTAGGGAGAGTTTTTGTTAATTACACGGATGCATTTTATGACACATTTTGAGGTTTCTGAAGCCCAAATGATACTGCTCGTTTGGGGTCTATGGAATATGCACAAAAGAACAGTGGTTAACATTTAGAGACAACCTTGTGATTGGGGAACAGCAATACCTGGTGGAGATGAGAAGGCACATCCTATAGACTATAAGCTTAATAGTTGAGAAATAAAAACATTGGGGAATGATGAAGGAAAATGCTGTTCCTTTATTCATTTGGTTTCTAGGAGGAGGAGGAAAATTTGTAAACCTATATTTTCCTCCCATGTTCTCCTCCCCACAGAACAGGAATAAGAATACATATCAAAATAGGACATAAAAATGAACAAAACATTACAAAAAACCAAGCTCTTTTTACTTGGTGATCGACTTCTGCCCATTGTGTAACCACATTATGTCACCATAACCACATTATGTCACCACATAATGTCACCATGCACAGTAACCACATTATGTCACCATGCGCAGATACCCTTCCTTTTGTTTCAAACACCACAAAGGAAAAAAAAAATTATGACTATATATATAAATATAGCAAATAATGTGGATCAATACAAACTCCAGTTTAAACTTAATTTTGGAGGCTTCACTTATAGGATAGGCAATTGTGTAAAGTTTGAAGAGGATAACTATACACATATGATCTATCATATAGTCTATATCTTGAAAGCAAAAAAGACTAGACCCCAAATGTGATCTAATAATGTACTTTTTTTTTTTTTTTTGAGAGTAGGAGGGGCAGAAGGTGAGGGAAAGAGAAAATCTTAAGCAGTTTCCACACCCAGTGCAGACAAGATGTGAGGCTCTAACTCACAGCCCTGAGATCATGACCTGAGCTGAAATCAAGAGTCAGATACTTAGCCTACTGAGCTACCCAGGTGCCCCTAAAATGTATTTTTTTAAAAGGATGTTATTTATTTATCTATCAGGGGGAGAGAGAGAGAGAGAGGGAAACAGAGAGTTAGCACAAACAGGGAGGGGCAGAGGGAGAGGCAGACTCCCTGCTCAGCAGGGAACCCAATGCAGGACTCAACCCCAGAACCCTGGGATCATGACCTGAGCTGAAGGCAGATGCTCAACCGACTGAGCTCACCACTCAGGCATCACTAATTATGTATTTTTTTAAATTATGTATTTTTAAAATCACTTTTATAACACCTTTTGATGTGTGGAAAATTCACGAGACTTAATTACATAAAAGAAGTAATGACTGTATAAATGCTCAGAATTTTTTAAAGAGTATTTTGTGAGTATAGTATATGGATATCTCAAATGTCAAAGTTATTTTACCAAATTCTTCAGTAAATGGAAATTGTAAGTTTTCCAGAAGGCTTTATTTACTATTCTTTTTTTCTTTGAGTCCCTTTATTTTTCTTTAAAATTAATTCATATGTATAATAAAGCAAAAATATTAATGGGTATTTATCAAGCATTGATTTTGTAGTTTCTCATTTACTAAAATACAAGAAAGGGGCAAATCTTTACTAATTATTATTATGAAATTACATAAATTGTAAGATTTCTATTTAAAGTACTTTTATTTATAGAAGATATTTTTAGTTAATACCCAATGAAAAAATTTCACTGAAAGCTACATGCATTCACACCACACATTAATTAGGTTATGAATTATTTATTAAAATAGCAGTTATCGCCTTGTAACTCTATGAACCTAGTGAAAGTACATTTTTTTTTTCAAATTTTAAAATAGTTTTATGATACATACTTGTGCTCTGGATTCACAAAATTGGATACTCCAGTTAAAAGATTATTTTCCCAACTTTATAAATAGTCAATGTAAGTAAACTTCTAATTTCCCACAATGCATATCTTAATTTAATCAATAGTTATTTTATTTTTGGCTTAAACAAGACAGATTTTCTTTGTTAAAAATGCAAAACAGTTTCCAAGACATTGTTTTGCACAAAAGGAATTTCAGAGAGCAATCCAACTTAAGAAAATAACTAACTTCATCTTTCTTTTACATTCCCATAAAATAAGCAGAGAAATGTGTCATTATGCTAAAAAAAGAGTCTATTTTTAGTTTAACTGATGGTTTCAGGCAATTATAAATAACATAAGAATAGAATTAAAAGCACAGCTTTGAAATTCAACTAACAAAGTGATAATGATAATAAACACTGTAACATTAATTGGAACATTCCATTATTTTTAATAACTTAAGAGTTCCTCAATTCAAAGAGACCTTAAGAAATTTAAACATTAAGATGTTTAATACACACTGTAAATCATTCACTACTAAGAACCAACTTATGATTGTATTTTTTTATGTATTTACATTTTTATTTATAATTAATCAATGCATTTTTAACTGAAGTACCATTTTGACATACAATACTATATTTGTTTCAGGTGTATTCATAGATAGTATGAATATAATAATTGGACATTTATATTTGTGACTTTAGAAACTCTTACATTTGATTCCAGTACACTTCTTCCTCTTCCCCAAAATAAGCAACCATTGCTAACTTGCATAAATTAAATTACTATTAAGTTTTGTGATAATTCAAGCTGGGAAAAAATCTCTATCAAATTTTCCTTGTCAGTAAAAACTAAATAAAGCCTAAATTAAAATTAATTACTGTTGATAAATTTATTTGTAACAAATTGTAAAGCCGTATTAAATTGGGGGACAAACTGAGAACATTTTCTTAAATGTAATGAAATAAAAGAAAGAGAACTTGAAATAAAAAATATTCTCTTTCTTGCCCTAGAACAAGTTTTAAAATCTCTATTTGCTTAGGTTCATGATTTACAGGGTCCTTTTTTACCTATAAATTCTCATTTCTATGAAATTAGACTTAACAGGTACTATATACTGCATACTTGAAACTTGGTTTTCTATACAAAATTTGTTTACAGAATATGCTAGATCTAAAATATTTATCTTTGCCAATGTTAAATTGTATATTCTTTAATATTTATTAACCAGGAGTCACCACTGTGACCTATACACATATATTGAAGTGAAGAATAATTTCAGTGAACTATCAACAAAAACAACTACACACAAATCATGTTTTATTTTATGATCTACAAATTTAAGGGCATCTAAATAGATTATCTAAATAAGCATCTAAAAAGAGTATGTGAAAGCCATAACCCCTATTTAATATGTATTAAATAAGAATGCGATATTTTCTTAGAAATAAAGATTTTTTAGATTTGTATGTTGATCATGTTTAATTTACTTTTACCTTCAAAATCATAGGGTTAAGATATTCAATCACAATGTTGTAAAGATGTGGAATTTGAGAAAAAGATTATGAAAACTAGTGAATGCATTTAATTGATATTTCATTCTTAATTGGACCACCTACACATAAGAGTATTTGTGAAAAGTGAAAAGTCAACAACAACTACAGATAAACAAAAAGTTAGGAATGGTGGGGATTAATTGGTTGTATTAGACCACTCTCTTTATAATCTACTTAATTCTTCCATTATATATTATCTACTATGCTTTGGTATAAATTGAACAATTGCAGGCCATGTTGAGAGTCAAGAGGTTGAATGGGAATGAATATATACATATATATTTTTTTTTTCTTTTTCTTTTTTTTCTTGCTTTTCTGAGGTGAATGAGGTATGATGGACAGAGGTGTCTTGCTGTACTGGTCCATATAGGGACTGAATTTTAAATCAACTAGTTGAATAAGTAAATGGCGATTTTTATAAATTTTTAAAGTAAGACAGTGTTAGCCTTGAGTTTAACTATGTTAACCTTAATTCAATAATAATATAGCATCAAAAAAAAAAAAAAACAATTCCCTGAATTTGTAAAGTACTTTAATTAATGATGACTAGCACACATACTAATAACATTGAAAAAGAAAAAAAAGTTACTGAAAATGGAGTTACTAAAATAATTTTCTGTGCTTTCTCTTTAGAATAATTGAGCATTTTGTGTACTTTTTCTATACTTTTTGTAAAATATTATCACTGATATTGTTATAGGTTAAATGATAGTGCTGCCAAAATTATGCCTACCCAGACCCTGTGCATGTAAATGTATTTGGAAAAGGGGTCTTAGATGAAGCACTTAAGTGCTTATCAAGATGAAATCATCCTGCAATTACCCATGTAGATCTTTATCTTTTTTTTTTTTTTAAAGATTTTATTTATTTATTTGACAGAGAGAGATCACAAGTAGACAGAGAGGCAGGCAGAGAGAGAGAGAGAGAGGGAAGCAGGCTCCCTGCTGAGCAGAGAGCCCGATGTGGGACTCGATCCCAGGACCCTGAGATCATGACCTGAGCCGAAGGCAGTGGCTTAACCCACTGAGCCACCCAGGCGCCCTACCCATGTAGATCTTAAATCCCCTGACAAACGAACTTAGAAGAGAAGACACACACCTGATAAGATCTTGTGAAATGGAGATGTAGACTAGAATGATGAATCTACAAGCTGAGGAACATCAAGTATTGTTATCATTTATCAGAAGCTAGAAGAGAGAGGCATAGAACAGATTTTCCCCCAGAGCCTGCCGACATTATAGTTTCCAACTTCTGGATTCCAAAACTGTGGGAGAATAAATATATGTCAATCACTTTCTAGTAATTTGTTATCGAATTTCTAGGAAACTAATATAGATAACTTTATAAAAAAATATTTTGAAAGCAGTATAATGTTTTCTAAACCTACGGTTATTATACTATCTTACTGTCAAGAAAAAAACAAAACAAAACACTCAAAGATAAAATATTTAGTTACCATGCCCCACTGCCTATATAAACTATAAGGACAACTGCAGTGATAAAACATAATATTGTATTTCCTGTAATCTGGATAAGACATCTGTGATGTTGATGATTTTCCTACTATGTACACTCATATTACTTTTTTGTTTAGATAAATATATGATTATTATTTAAAATATGAAATGTAAAAATAATTTTAAAGAATTACAACATAAATAAATACCTTAGACTGACATCCCTGAGATTACCTCATTTAATGTTTCAATATTGAAGTGGATTTTGCAAGTCACCACAGCAATATCTCCATTCCCATATACCTTTCCACACATTGCCAATTCTCTTCCCTATCAAGTGTTGGAATCTATTTTGCTTCTCCTCGAATTTCAGGAGAGAGGGATTGTGACTCTCAGGTACAATGTGCATGGCAGAAGTGGTATTATTTGACAGGTGGGTCTAGGTCATTAAAAGTAATCCACCAAGCCCTTTCTCTGAACAATCAACTGTAGAACCTACATACCATGTAGTCAAGGTGTTCTAGTCATATGGCTGGTCACACATAGGTATTCCAGTGACAGTCCCAACTGAGGTCTCAACAAACAGCCAGTATCAGCTGTCAGCCAGTTAGCTAGTGAGCCTTCAAATTATTCCAACTTTCAAGCCCTCAAGGTGAAACCCTAGCCCTTGGGGAATTAAAACAAACTATTTTGCTGTGTCCTACCTTAATTCCTGGCCTATATAATCCATAGGATGATACATGGTTATTTTACATCTGAGTTTTAGAGTCATTAGGCATACATCACAGCTACTAGAACAATTGTATTTCGTATATAACTTTCAGTGGGTATCATGACACTGATAACTCATGCACATCATAAGGAGCAAAAAAAAAAAAAGCACAGTAGCCATAATATTGATCAAATACCTTTCATGCATATAACAATAAATTATCAGAGTAGGGGAAATTTAGTACAGTGTCTCATATGAAGAAGAGGCTCAGCAAATACTTGCTGAAGTTTAAAAAAAAAGATGAGAAAACAAAATGTTAAATATATAAGTAAGTGAGAATCTTCTAAGATTTGGTTGACAAATATTTATCTTCATATCTTTAATGGAAGTAATGAGTTTTTTGTAGTAAGAAAGAAATATAAGCATGTTTAGAAGCATGATATAATATGTTTATATCAGATTTTTTATTTTATTTTTATTTTATTTTTTTAAAAGATTTTATTTATTTATTTGACAGACAGAGATCACAAGTAGGCAGAGAGGCAGGAAGAGAGAGAGAGGGGGAAGCAGGCTCCCTGCTGAGCAGAGAGCCCGATGTGGGGCTTGATCCCAGGGTGGGATCATGACCTGAGCCGAGGGCAGAGGCTTAACCCACTGAGCCACCCAGTCGCCCCTATATCAGAGTTTTTAAAGTTCTTATCTGTATTATACACTTTCCTATAGACTAGAAAGAAAACATGTGCAATGATAGTTTTGGGATTCTTTTTGGATGTCTAAGTTAAATGTGTTCTTTAGTGATTCACAGATCCTAAAATATACCTATATGTTTCTTTTTTTTCTGGATATTCTTTTTCCAATCATTTTAGGCACATATAAAATTTAAAATATCACTTTTATCAAGATTTATGTTTATGTTTCAAAATTACTAATGGAAAATATCTCTATTGATTCTGAGGATTGGTGATATGATTGTGACAAGCTATTGGTTATGTGTCTATGCACACACATATTTGACATCAATATAATGGAACATTTTTCTCTATATCATATTAGATATAGCTCAGGAAAAATTAAATATTTTAAAAGAAATTATAGACCAATATTCACCAATTGTTAGTAATAGAATTATATCCTTAAAAATATAACAATGGAAATGAGCACATGAGAAGTAATAAGAGAAAGAACTCTGAACAAATAAGTTACATGTTTTATAAAAAAGTAATTATTATAAATAAATCTAAGCAAGGAAGAAAACAAGAACACATTGTTTATAATTATTCTTATGCATCATATGTTTTCAACTATGTCAGATGTTTCTAAAGTTATATAAAGCAACAAGACTGAAGTATTGTCTGGAAAACAATTATATTTTGAGTGAGTATAGAAAGTTTTATATTAGGAATGTGTTAAGTTTATTTTTATCACTAGAAGGATGAGGATAGTGATTATAGTTAGCATTTATGACATTTCTTTATGGAATTTGAAGCCATTAAGCATGTGATAGATGTTATTGATCTCTTTTTTAATCCTTTTTTAATAAAAAAAAATAAAAATTATTGTTTTCCCCATCAGTCATCATAAAAAGAGGTTGAATTATGTTTTCAAATGCAGTTCCTGTCATCCTAAGTTATCAAGAAAATTAATTTGTCAAATTTTAATTATCTAGGTCTGGTAAAATATTTGAATTTTATCATTTATTTTAAATGGGAAATTGAAAAGCAATAAATGATTTATATTAATTTCACTGCTTAGGCCATTAATGAACTCCTAATTGTCACAACTAATAGCTATTTGTCAGTCTTCAGGTTACTTTTACTCTCATCTTTAATCAAAGCTTCTTTCTTCTTTTTTTTTTGAGCTCTCTCTTCCATCTGTTCTGATTCAGTCTTCAGTCTCTTTCACCATCTTCTCTTATTTCATCTACTGCTTAAGTGTTGGAGTTCCTGAAATGGCTCTTTTCACTCCACATAGTCTGTCAGGGAGAATCATAAATTTGTCTAGGTTTAATTTATACTTGGTCCCATTTAGCTTACACTCTGGCTAGAAGAATTTATGGTGGAGCACATATTAATACCTTCTCACATGGGTTTTTTCAGACTTCACTTATAATAAGTTTAAATAGTTTGAAATAGAACTTACATTCTTTTTTTTAACATCATAATTTTATTTTTCTCATGTTCCAAGATTCATTTTTTATGCACCACACCCAGTGCTCCAAGCAATATGTGCCCTCCTTAATAAACACCACCGTGCTCACCCATCCCCCAACCTCCCTCCCCTCCATAACCCTCAGTTTGTTTCCCAGAATCCACAATCTCTCATCTTTTGTCTCCTGCTCCGATTCACCCCAATTCACTTTTCCTTTCCTTCTCCTAATGTCCTCCATGTTATTCCTTATGCTCCACAAATAAGTTAAACCATATGATAATTGACTTTCTCTGCTTAACTTATTTCACTCAGCATAATCTCTTCCAGTCCCGTCCATGCTGATACAAAAGTTGGGTATTCATCCTTTCTCATGGCTGTGTAATATTGCATTATGGACCATATCTTCTTCATCTATTCGTCTGTTGAAGGGCATCTTTGCTCTTTTCACAGTTTGGTGATTGTGGACACTGCGGCTTTGAACATTGGGGTACAAATGGCCCTTCTTTTCACTACATCTGTATCTTTGGGGTAAATACCCAGTAGTGCAAATGCAGGGTCATAGGGAGCTCTATTTTTAATTTTTTGAGGAATCCCCACAATGTTTTCCAAAGTGGCTGCACCAATTTGCATTCCCACCAACAGTGTAAGAGGGTTCCCCTTTCTCCACATCCTCTCCAACACTCATTGTTTACTGTCTTGTTGACTTTGGCTATTCTAACTGGTGTAAGGTGGTATCTCGATGTGGTTTTGATTTGAATTTCCCTGATGGCTAGGGATGATGAACATTTTTTTCATGTGTTTATTAGTCATTCATATGTCTACTTTGGCAAAGTGTCTGTTCATGTCTTCTGCCCATTTTTTTTAAAATATTTTTATTTATTTGACAGACAGAAATCACAACCAGGAAGAGAGGCATGCAGAGAGAGAGGAGGAAAAAGCAGGCTCCCTTCAGAGCAGAGAGCCTGATGCAGGGCTCGATCAAAGGACCCTGGGATCATGACCTGAGCCGAAGGCAGAGGTTATAACCCACTGAGCCACCCAGGCACCCCACTTCTGCCCATTTTTTCACGTGATTATGTGTTTTGTGGGTGTTGAGTTTGAGGAGTTCTTTATAGATCTTGGGTATCAGCCCTTTTTCTGTAGTGTCATTTGCGAATATCTTCTCCAATTCCGTGGGTTGCCTTTTTGTTTTGTTGACTGTTTCCTTTGCTGTTCAGAAGCTTTTGATCTTGATGAAGTCCCAAAAGTTCATTTTCACTTTTGTTTCCTTTGCCATTGAAGACGTGTCTTTAAAAAAGTTGCTGTGGCCGATGTTGAAGAGGTTACTGCCTGTGTTCTCTTCTAGGATTTTGATAGATTCCTGCCTCATGTTGAGGTCTTTCATCCATTTCAGTTTATCTTTGTGTATAGTGTGAGAGAATGGTTGAGTTTCCTTTTTCTATACCTAGTTGTCCAATTTTCCCAGCACCATTTATTGAAGAGACTGTCTTTATTCCACTGTATATTTTTTCCTGCTTTGTCAAAGATTATGTGACCATAGAGTTGAGGGTCCGTATCTGGACTCTCTACTCTGTTGCATTGGTCTATGTGTGTTTTTTTGCCAGTTCCATGCTGTTTTGGTGGTCACAGCTTTGTAGTGATGTTTGAAATCAGGAAACATGATGCCCCCAGCTTTGTTTTTCTTTTTCAACATTTCCTTAATGATTTGGGGTCTTTTCTGGTTCCATACAAATTTAGAATTGTTTGTTCCAGCACTTTGAAGAATGCCAGTGGAATTTTGATTGGAATGGCATTGAAAGTTTAGATTGCTCTGGGCAGTGTAGACATTTTAACAATGTTTATTTTTCCAATCCATGAGCCTGGAATGCTTTTCCATCTTTTTGGGTCTTCTTCAGTTTTTTTCATGAGTGTTCTGTAGTTCCTCGAGTACAGATCCTTTACCTCTTTGGTTAGGTTTATTTCCAGGTATCTTATGGTTCTTGGTGCTGTAGTAAATGGAATTGATTCTCTAATTTCCCTTTCCATATTTTCATTGCTAGTGTATAAGAAAGCGACTGATTTCTGTGCATTGATTTTGTATCCTGCTACATTACTGTATTGCTATATGAGTTCCAGTACTTTGGATGTGGAGTCTTTTGGGTTTTCCATATAAAGTATCATGACATCTGTGAAGAGAGAGAGTTTGACTTCTTCTTTGCCAATTTGAATACCTTTTATTTCTTTTTGTTGTCTGATTGTGTTGCTAGAACTTGTAGTACTATGTTGAAGAACAGTGGTGAGAGTGGGCATCTAAAACTTACTTTCTATTTATTTTTTATAAAAAAAAACAAATTAAGAGTAAATATGATAGAGTGGATTATTATTGCCAACCTTTAGTTTCTTTCCTATAATGGAAGTATAGATCCATACCCTTGGCCATGTAAATTGTCTAGTGTTTTTCACTAGAACAGATCAAGTACATTTTCCTGTTGCCTTAATATTTGGCATAGCTAGGTGAGTTGTTTTTTCAAGTGAACTTGATGAGAGCCAAAAATTTAGGTGTGCTTGTAAGCTTTGGTTACTCTCATATTTTTCTAATCCACTATGAAGGAAAATAGGCATTGGTCCTAAAATGAGGAGACAAATGAAATAGACTTGAACCCAAATCTCAGCCTGAAGGCAAACCAGGGTGAGCCAGGAAAACCATTACTGACCCATATATCTGTGTGCAAATGATACATTTTAAATTCTAAGATTAAGAAGTTGTTATGCATCGTTCTTACAATAAAGAATAAGATAGAAACAATGAATGCTGATCTAAGATTTTAATTTATTATTATTTGTATAAGCAAAATGCACAACATCATAATCCTACCCAGGACCCATATTACTTTTTAAAGCAGTATTACCCTCCTTTCTTATTCTGTAAACTCCAGTGTCATTTAAACAAAAGCACTTGGGGTGCCTGGGGGGCTCAGTGGGTTAAAGCCTCTGCCTTAGGCTCAGGTCATTATCTCAGGGTCTTGGGATCAAGTCCCACATTGGGCTCCCTGCTCAGCAGGGAGCCTACTTCTTCCTCTCTCTCTCTCTGTTTGCCTGCTTCTCTGCCTACTTGTGATCTCTGTGTCAAATAAATAAAATCTTTAAAAAAATAAACAAAAGCAGTATTATTATTATTTATTATATTAAGTTTTAGAAAAAAGTAGTATGCTAACTTTTTTGTTTTTTGCTTATTGAAGCAAATTTTGGTAACACGTTTACAGAAATCTCCCCACATTCATCCCTTCTTACCAGCACAATCACAAAATGAAATACTAAGAGAAAATTTAAAAAGCCCAATTCACAGCCACAGGGTAAATTTTTACATTTTTATAATAAATATAATTTTTAGCTAAGTATTGCTATCAGTGCCATAATCTCATAAAACCCTAATATCTTCCAAAAGAGAAATTTAAAAATATCCTTCTTATGCATCTATGCTTATGTTCATTGTGTCAGATGGCACCCAACCAGTCACTCAAACTAGATACCTGAGAAGTGTTTAATTAATTAAACAAGGAGGTTATTTGACTAATGTGGCTCTAATGCTGTGGTAACCTATGTCAGCAAACTAAAATCTAACCTTGTAAATGCCCGAGATTATAAACTTTAAACCTAGAGACAACTAATCACAAATACTAACTAGGCTTTAAGCTATAACCAATCAATAATTTCTTGTTTTGCTCCTACCTTTTCTCTATAGAATTCTTTCCCAGAGTTTCTAGATTGACACCGTCAAGTAGATTCAGTTTTTACTGAAATGAAATTTTGCATATGCCTCAGTTTATCTTTTCTTTTTATTTTATTGTTTTTTAAGATTTTATTTATTTATTTGAGAGAGAGAGAATGAGAGAGATAGCATGAAAGCGGGGAGGGCCAGAGGGAGAACAAGACTCTCTGCTGCGTAGGGAGCCTGATGCTGGGCGACTTGATCCTAGGACTCCAGTATTATGACCTAAACCCAAGGCAGTCCCTTAACCAGCTGAGCCACCCAGCCACCTCTATTTATCTTTTAACAGAAGGAAACTTGAATTTTAATAACTCATATATTAATTGTGCATCTTTATTCATTTTTTTAATTTATCTTTTTCTCTACCCAAATGACTAAAACCAAAAATACAGCTCTCTCTTAAAATATTACCATATTTTTCTAATATGGCCTTTCTGCATACAGTATTGTTGTACCCTCTTAAAAGAAAACAATACTGATGGTATTAGTAACAGTTATATTTAGATAGCTAACTAGTCTATCACATTTATTTTATATTTCAAGCATTGTTCTAAGAGCTCTATATTAACCCAATTTTTATTTTTAAATTTTTATTTTTATTTTTTTATTTTTTTTAAAGATTTTATTTATTTATTTGACAGACAGAGATCACAAGTAGGCAGAGAGGCAGGCAGAGAGAGAGAGGGAGAAGCAGGCCTCCCGCTGAGCAGAGAGCCCGATGCGGGGCTCGATCCCAGGACCCTGGGATCATGACCTGAGCCGAAGGCAGAGGCTTTAACCCACTGAGCCACCCAGGCGCCCCCAAATTTTTATTTTTTGTTTCAAGTTTTTATTTAATTCCATTTAGCATATTAACTTAATGTAATCCACTTGATATGAGTTGATGAAATTGAGGCACAGAGGTACTACGTTAGTTACACAAGTACACATGGCTAATGTGCAGCAGAGCTGGAATTTGAACAGAACTTACCTATTTCAAAAGTCCAGCAGTTAATGTAATCACTATCCATCCTATATTGCTTCTTCATATATGTGAAATAGAAATTGGAAATAGGTTAGATCACTTCTCTTTTTGAAAGCCTTGTTTGAAGTTCTTAATCACCTTTGAAATGATATTATGTAGACTTTGTGATGTGGCATAGGTTCTCTGTGATTTATTTCATTCCTCTTCAGCTTCATTTCAGATGTTGTACCATTCCTCTCAGCAAATAGCAACAGATTTCTTCCACCATGCTGTTTCTGGCCTTTCTCACGCTCTTCTTAAGATATGTCTCTCCACCTGTTTCTACTTTGAAAAGCCTTCCTCTTTCTTTAGGATTTATCCCTAAACTGAATCAAGTCCTGAGAGATTCTGAATCAGGGAGCCAAAGTGAGATAGGAAACCTTCTTCCAGACTCCCAAAATTCTTTATGTTATAAAAAGTTTCTATAGATACTTGTTCTTCTCCATCTTTCGATCACTAGAGTTCGAGCTATTGTGAATCAGGGATATTAACTTCTTTATCTTTGTTCCCCCAGACCCTAGAAAACATAAATTCTAAATCATTCTGATAGTTTTCTGGTGAGGTAGAAATACAATAAGATGATGTGAAATACTACAGAAGTATGAAGTATTATGATGATTAAATTTCTTAGTTAGTTACATTAATTTTTTTCTTCCACTTAGTGAGACTTTTAGTGTCTTATGTTCTGGCAGAGTCAGAGGGAGAATGGAGAATAGCTAAAGATCTAAGTGAGGTTATAGATTTTACAAAAGTCTCACCTACTCTCAATAGTGCTTTTGTTGGAATAGGGCCAGTGAGAATTGAAAAGTAAAGTATGACTTTTAAAAAAAACAGAGGGTCAGAATAAAAAGGATTGGAAAATACATATTGTGAATACATAGTGAGACTTTCAGTACGTTGAAATGAAGCCCCCCCTCCCTCTTTAGTCTTTATATAATGCAGAGCTTTTGAAAAGGATGTCACAATATGAATTAGTTTATAAGAACTCTTTCAAAGAGATTTTGAGGATATATCTCAGCAAGAGATAAATAACAGGTGTATTTTTCCTTTGAAAGGAAGATACATTAACTCTAATACTTCTGTTTGCTTGCAGTTCTGAAGTCACCAAGATTTTAAGAGCAGTTTTTTCCTCACTATTTCTGTTTTTTTGTTTGTTTGGTTTTTTTTTAAAGATTTTATTTATTTATTTGACAGATAGAGATCACAAGTAGGCAGAGAGGCAGGCAGAAGGAGAGAGGAGGAGGCAGGTTCCCTGCTGAGCAGAGAGCCCGATGTGGGGCTCGATCCCAGGACACTGGGACCATGACCTGAGCCGAAGGCAGAGGCTTTAACCCACTGAGCCACCCAGGCGCCCCACTATTTCTGTTTTTTAAGGCCAAGTCAGTAACTGAATTAATCACCTCCTCATTGCTCACAAGTGATCAGGATGACAATTTCATGACATTTTAAACTGGCCAATTAACAAATGATCAGGGACTATTTTTGACTTGGATTCCTATTCTTAAGAAATTGTAAACCTGATACCACATAAACACACACAGAATGTGTGGGAGTTCCTGACATCAACGATGATATATCTATATATTTGTTCATTTAAGAGTACTTGTCTGAGGTGCCTGGGTGGCTCAGTGGGTTAAAGCCTCAGCCCTCAGCTCAGGTCATGATCCCAGGGTCCTGGGATTGAGCCCGGCATCTGGCTCTCTGCTCAGCTGGGAGCCTGCTTCCCACCCTGCCCCCTTCTCCCCGCCCTCCGCCCACTCCCCGCCCCCCGCCTAATTGTGATCACTGTCTGTCAAATAATTCAAATAAAATCTTCAAAAAAAAAGGAGAGTGCTTGTCTGAGATATTCCAATATTCTAAATTTCAGAGGGTACATGTGACATCACAATTATGTGCTGGATATAAAGAAGAGGGTGAGATAGGAGGAGAACCCTTAGATTTCACAGAACCTACAGATTGGCAAGATATTTTTTTTCTTCTTTTTGTGTTTACCATATCTCTTTGGAACTGAAACAGAATCTAATTTCTACTCAAAAATTCAAATATGGAAAAAGGGGATTTTTTTTTTTTTGGCAAGTAAACTCACATTTGCTTTTCATTCTCTAATCTAAGCAAATTTATTTTATTTAAATTCAGTATATTTAGTCAGATCTAGTGATTTGATTAATGTCCTAGTCTTTTTCCAATTCATCGTCTAGTCACAGTCTGTGTTGTTTCTTCCTACTTCATGTGGCCTGTCTTGTCATTGCACACTGTTTAGCGATCACCCTAGCGTTGGTGAAATAAACCTGGCCTTCAGTTGTTGAGTCATTGTGTGACTGGTTGAATTCACTTTAGCCTATCTGGCCAGCAGATGTGCTGCTTGCCTTGTTCCTCTACTGGGTGTGACACTGGTTGCCAATTATGAAGCAGCAAAGAATTCCATATACTCTGGAAAGGAAGTTGTTTTCTTTTCCTGGGTGCAGATATTGACTGATTGAGTCATTCTGTGTTTTCCAAAAAGGGCATTGAACTTTTAGATGTTTTCCTGCACTATATTGGAGCAAGTAGTGTTGATGAAGTTGTCCTCAAGATGATCCACATGTCCTATTTCTTTGCTTTTGTTCCTGAGCCGTATTGGATGTTGGGTTTTCTCCAACTTTGATTATGATAAGCAGAATTCCAAAGTACCACCTCAAGTTTTCCCACCAGAATCTATGTAACTGTGAGTATGATGAGATATGATGCCCCCAATGATTATGTTACCTTATGTAGCAAAGGATTTGGCACATGTAATTGACTTTATTAATCAGTTGATTTTGAGTTAATCACAAGAGAGATTGTCTAAGTGTACCGAGTACAACTATATGAGTCATTTAGAAGCAAAACTTTTTATCAAATTTGTGGTAGAAAGGGAAACAAGAGAGATTTGAAGCATTAGAAGGATTCAGAGTACTCTGTTATTCAAAATAACAGAGAATACAATGGCCTAGAAGCCAAGAGCAGCTCCCACCTAACAGCAAGGAAACAAAGGGTGACATTAGCCCTGTAATAGCAAGAAACTAAATTCTATTAACAACCTTAATGAGCTAGCTTGGATGTAGATTCTTCTGCATACTTCTAGGGAAAAGCCTTATTCAGACAGTATTTTGATTTCAGCCTTGTGATACCCTAAGTCAAGAAACCAACAAAGCTAGTCTAGCCCAATATCTGGCCTACAGAATGTGAGACAATAAGCCAATAATTTACCCTCAATTCTGAGTGTTAGGATTTGTGTTATTTGACTAATTATGTTTGTGGTAATTGTTACATCTATTTTTTATGCAATGTTTCCTAGAATAATAAAATCAAGTTTGATAAAGACAACTAAATAGAAAGGCCATGCTCATATGGAAAATAAGCTGAGCAAATGTCCATGGTTTCAGTTCTCATTGGAATTGTTTCTCATATTGCTGCAACCAAGTAGCCCATAGATAAAGATTTTTCAGTTCCAAAAATACAAAGATGACATTCATGCCACTAAAATGTTCTTTAAAGAGGAGGCTATTTTAAATATCATATTTTTCTGCTAGTAAATATAAAACATAGCTGCATTAGTATATCTATCTATCTATATATATATCTATATATCTATATATATATATCTCCTAGGCTAAAAGATGATTTTCAAAAATTGATTAGATTATCTTAAAATATTTGCCTATAGTATGACAATGTGATGGATAGTTTGTAAAATCAAATTCTCTTGTATCAAATATTCTTTCTTTCTCACTTTATACAAGAAACTAAATTTAATTATGACAGTATATCATGTCATTTGTTTCACTCTTAGACTCTTAGACTTCACTGATAGAAGAGGTAATGTCTAAGATGAAAAAAAAGCCTCTTTTCTTACAAATCGTTAATGATATCCACTGCAAATGTATATTCATTTTATGTGAAATTAAAGCTAAAATATATAACGTTAAAACTATATCATTTTTTCTAAACATTGTACTGGACATATATAAGAATTAAAATAATATTAGAAAACATACATATATAATTTTGAGGTTAACATAACATAACTGTAGGGCTTAATGTCTTAAAGCTCAGGATTTGATTATTTTGTAAGTAAGATTTTTGTAAAAACAAAAATCTTTTTTGTAAGATTTGAATTTTTATATTAGAAACAATTTATTGTTACAATGAAAGTATGACTAACATAAAAAACCATAAAGAAAAAATAATCATCCATGAAACTATCATCCTAATAATCATGTTATTTTATCAGAGCACATTTTGGGCTATTTCAGTGCAAGAGACACTTATTTTAATATGTAAGATTTTAGTCTATGATGAATTTTCCACCAAATTTTATTTGATTAATTTTTTCATTAAAAGTTTCTAAAACCTGGGGCGCCTGGGTGGCTCAGTGGGTTAAAGCCTCTGCCTTCGGCTCAGGTCATGATCTCAGGGTCCTGGGATTGAGCCCCGCATCGGACTCTCTGCTCAGCAGGGAGCCTGCTTCCACCTCTCTCTCTCTCTCTCTGCCTGCCTCTCTGCCTACTTGTGATCTTTGTCTGTCAAATAAATAAATAAAATCTTAAATAATATATATATGTATATTTTTAGATTTTATTTATTTATTTGACAGACAGAGATCACAGGTAGGCAGAGAGGCAGGCAGAGAGAGGGGAAGGGAAGCAGGCCCCCTGCTGAGCAGAGAGCCTGATGCAGGGCTCGATCCCAAGACCCTGGGATCATGACCTGAGCCGAAGGCAGAGGTTTTAACCCACTGAGCCACCCAGGTGCCCCAAATAAAATATTTTTTAAAAGTTTCTAAATCCGTTGTCATATATATATCGCTCTGTGTATATACATATATCGGACTATATGCTTAGGCATTTCTTTGTTCAGGAAGTTTGTTAAAGATTTGTTATTGCCATATGTCGTGTGGTTTTTGGCTTTTAGCTATGTGTTTGTTACTCTTGTGGTTTATGACTAGTGGTAGAATTATTACTTGGTTTCCTACTCTTCTTGACCCATTTAAAATTAATATCTATTATTCGTTTTGATTTGTATGAAAGATAGTAAATAATTATCTATAAGAATCCATATCATTTCAGGTTAATAACGTGAAATTTTAAAATGTTCGAGCAGAATTGTTTTTTCAAACTATGGCATTTAACATTATGAAAATAGCCTTATTGCTATACATACTTAATTCTCATTAATTCCTAATCCCAGTGGTATTCTGTCAATTTCTAGATATTTTAAATAAGGTAAAAAACTAGAGAAATATTAAAATATGTCTTCATATTGCTATTTTGTCCTTATCTCTCCCCAAAACATAATTCAAAATATTTTCCAATTAGCTAGTTATTATGGAAATCATTTTTAATCTGAATTATCCGGTAAGTATCATTATACAAATTTAAACTATATATTTCATATATAAATTATAACTACTTTTGAATGAGCATTTCATATGCACAGAGCACACAATTGAGACAAGTCTTAATAGTACTGCTGTAACTATTACTTCTACTAATGTAGTTGACCCTTGAGTACCAGGGTGCTTAAGGAAAACAACCTGCCATGCAGCTGAAAATTTGCACACTACTTTTGACTCCCCCCAAGCCTAAGAATACTAATAGCTTACCTTTGATCAGAAGCCTTACTGATAGCAGTTGGTTAATACATTTTGTATGTTATATGTACTATATATTGTAGTCTTACAATAAAGTAGGCTAGAGAAATGGAAATATTGTTAAGAAAATCACAGGGAAGGGCTGCCTGGGTGGCTCAGTGGGTTAAACCTCTGCCTTCAGCTCAGGTGATGATCTCAGGGTCCTGGGATCGAGTCCCACATCAGGCTCTCTGCTAGGCAGGGAGCCTGCTTCCTCCTCCTCTCTCTCTCTCTACTTGTGATCTCTCTCTGTCAAATAAATAAAATCTTTAAAAAAAAAAAAGAAAAGAAAATCACAGGGAAGGGGTGCCTGGGTGGCTCTATTGGTTAAGTGTCTGCTTTTGGCTCGCTTGAGGGTTCACTGTAATGATAGCTCAGATGCTGTATTCTGAGGACCAGGTTTACTATCTACATGAAAGAATTAGGTTTAATCATTTTTCTTCTCTGTCTATACATATAGCAAAAAAAAAAAAAAAAAAGGAAAAGACCCACTTTTATTGTTAATGATTTCAATTAAACCAATCCCTTTCATAATATTGTTGAAAACTTTAGATTGATAATTATATCTAACAAAATATGAATGTGACGAATACACAAAAAACGTATACAAGCATCTTTAACCCCCAAGTCAAGCACACCCTCAAACACAGGTGTTGGTGTGACTTGGCATCTGGTGTTTAGCACCTCTCGTCTTTTTCCTCTTTCATTTGGCATGGGAGAACTGAGATATCAAACTCCTGAGGATAGTCCATTCCAGAAAGAACCTGTCAGGGAATTGTGGTGCCAGCTATGCCTCTGGAAGTGTCTTCTTAATGTTGAAAGCTTCCCTGGGCTGATTATCTAAGTGATATATTCTTTTATTTTTTTATAAATTTATAAAAAAACTATTGTGAGAGGGGCGCCTGGTTGGCTCAGTGGGTTAAGCCTCTGCCTTCAGCTCGGGTCATGATCTCAGGGTCCTGGGATCGGGCTCTCTGCTCAGCAAGGAGTCTACTTCCTCCTCTCTCTGCCTGCCTCTCTGCCTACTTGTAATCTCTCTGTCAAATAAATAAATAAAATCTTTAAAAAAAATTTTTTTAAAAATTAAAATAAATAAAAATAAAAAAAAACTATTGTGAGAAACTTTCATATCTATCTCATACAGAATATCTATTTTTAAAAACACATTGACTTTTTCAAACAGAGAAAACTGAATCATCCTAGATTTGTGAAAGGACAATATGATATTTCTGTTTTAATGATGGTACAGTCATGCTGTTCCCTACCAAATTCATCTGTCCTTCACCTTAGGCATGTTGACACTTTAGCCAATATTATTTGTCATTTTTTCAGAATTTCTGCTTTATACTAATGTGCGGTTGGATGGCATATATCATTCTTCTGTATTTGATATTGACTCTCAGAGACAATTTTGTGTTTGTTGTGTTTCCTCCAAGTTGTGCTGGTAATATCCCTGATTATCTGAGTGCTACTTTAGAAATCTGTGTTTGGGAAAATATTTTAAGTAGAAAAATACTCAAATGTAAGAATAGAATAAAATTCTTTCTTTCCTTCTTCCTTCCTTCCTTCCTTCCTTCCTTCCTTCCTTCCTTCCTTCCTCTCCTTCAATTATTCTTCCATTTAGTCAGTTACTTGAGGCTATTTATTATAAACCACAATGTTAGTACTAAACCCCTGGCAGTTATCATGTAAAACATGACTCTGGTCTTCAAGGAGATTACAGTTTGTTCAGGGAAAACAATGGTAATGAGGCAAACCATACAGATCATGAAATTTATGATGATTAAAATATAGGATGCCATGAAACCAAGAAGAGAAGGAGATAGAACATCAAAATGGTTTTATAATATCTACTTAAAATAAGAAGTACCTTTTCCTTTAGTTTTTAATTCAGTTAATATTTTAATAAAACAAACTTAGATTAGTTAAATCATTGTGTGTGTGTTGAAAGAGTAAGAGTATTTGCTTGTTAGATAATGTCATGATTTTATTTTTTATTATTTTTGTTCCTTACTGATATACTTAACTCTCCAAAGCAAATTATTTGCATTTATCTGTTATTCAGGGTGTTCCTCCCACACCCAAAAATCTAGTTTTGATTCGTTTCTAACCATGCATGTGCAACCATTGCAGCCCATGTTTCAGCAGTGACAGGCATAATTTTACTAGATTTTTTTTCACATTATTATCAATTATGATTATACCACTTTCCACAATTTCAAATATACTTAGTCTATTTTCTTAAAGGTAGATCATTTTCATTTGAACTATAGTTTTTAACTGGCAGTTTGTCAGAGTCATACTAGTGATATTCTTAAAAATAACACATATTTACACAAAGTATGTGCACATTCCAAGTATAATTTCTACTAAATGGCACTTTGTATAAAAAATTCTAAAATAATATAATAATAAAATAATAAATAATAATAATAATAAATAATGGGTGCTTTTACGTAAGGACAAATTTGTGCTGACTTTACTGGATTCTTTATTATATAGCTTGATAACTGAATGCTTAAAAATCACCAGTTGTTTAAAATGTGTTATATAAAGTTATAGGGAAAAACATTGTCTTACTTTGATTACATATATATGTGTATTTGTGTATGTCATACATACATATATACATATGGATATACCATGTTTTATTTAAGATAATTTTTTGGTGTGATATAGAATGTATTTCAGTACTTGAAATACCCCCCTAGCAATCCTAGACTCCTGGGCACCAAGATAATAGGAAAAAAAAAGAAAAAAAGTAATGACAAAGGGAATTTGTAGAAACTTGTGGGATTTATTATCTGCTGAAGAGGAAAAAAAAATAAAAATAAAAAACAAACCCTCTGGAGAGAGCGATGTGATTTCTCAAGCCTTTGTCATTTGAGTACAAATCACATAAAACACTTCCCCCAAGGTACCCTACTGGGAATTCCTTAATAGTCTTTTCCTTTGGATTCTAATAATTTGTATGATATTCATAGCAAATAGAATGTACTTTTTGAAAATCACAGTTTATCTAACATATATCATGAAACATGAAATTCAAGGGTTTTTTTTGTTTTGTTTTGTTTTTTCTTTTTAAGAGACATAAGAGGCTATATGTAAGGATAATGTGACCTCTTAAAATAGTTTCTAGATCATGATCTCAAACTGGAGTCATTCAGTGCAGGGGACTTTCAGGATAATCCATTGCGATTATGGTGCAGGAATCATTAGAGGTAGAAATTAGAAATTTTATAATTTATACAGAAATTAAAAATGTATGTATTCGTGTGCATGCATATGCACATGTGCACATATTATTTAGTATCATCTTTTCCTGTCTATTTGATCTATGTATTATGATATTAACAAGGTATTATACACACAATTTTTTAAAAAATTGTATAATGTATAATATGTATACACATATATATGCACATATGTATGTATATATATGTACATACATACATACATGCATATATATGTATAAATGTAGACATATTAGAAACCAATGTTCCAATTTTTATTTTACTAATAGGAGACATGGACAAAATGTTTTTGAAATACTAATTTATAAAAAATAAATATAAAAAGAAAATGTTTATATGCAACTAGTTGGGTGGTCAATCCATTCGACATGCAGATAGTGCTACATCCCTAATATTGAATTAAGATGCCGTGATGGGGAGAAACATGGTTTGTCATTGTAACTTTCATGATTTAGAACATCTTGGACTTATGAATTCCAGTCAGGCGTGCGAGAAGGCTCGAAGTTGTTACTGTCATACGGACAAGTAAAAAGCTGAAAAACTTAGGTATGTTAGAGAAATTATGTCATAGGGAAATCTACTGCCCCCAAAACTGGAGAGGCAGGCAAACAGGCAGAGAATTACAGTTTTCTATAGGAGAAACCCATGTGCAGACATCATTGCTGGAACCAGTTTTGGGGTAGGAAAACCCAAACTGCAGTAAGCAAACTTATGAAGGCTCAGTGTAGACAAGTCTGAGTTAAAAAAATCCAGGGGATCTTTGTCATAGGAGGAATGAAAATTTGTAACATTTACCTCCAGGAGCTTGACCAGTTTTTCACAGTGAATATTAGAGAAAATTCCTCTCATGCTTTCCTGAGGGGGAACAGAAACATAACCATTTTGATTATGTACCAGTATTCCATGCTTCTTAACGAGGCCTACTTTCAGGAGAAACTATTTTACTAGAGTTTAAACCATTGGCATTTTTTTCAGAGTCTGACTGACCTGGGAGAAGCAAAATACCCAACTTGATCCTACTGGAGGAAGGAAAATACCCAACTTGGGCTCCTGGGTGGCTCAGTGGGTTAAGCCTCTGACTTAGCCTCAGGCCCTGATCTCAGGGTCCTGGGATTGAGCCCCGCCCCCCAATCAGTCTCTCAGCTCTGCAGGGAACCTGCTTTTCTCTCTCTCCCTGCCTGCCTCTCTGCCTACTTGTGATCTCTCTCTCTGTCAAATAAATAAATAAAATCTTTAAAAAAAAAAAAAGAAAGTAAAGAAAATACCCAATTCTATGAGCTCCTGTAGCCTTACTGTCCCACCCAAGGGAGGGAGTGGGAGCTAAGAAGCACTTGTGAAGTTTATCTTTTAATTTTTTAAAAGATTTATTTATTTGAGAGCAGGGAGGGAAAAGGGGGAGGGAGAGAGAATCCTCAAAGAGACTCCCTGCTGAGCATGGAGCCTCATGCAGGGCTCAATCCCAGAACCCCAAGATCATGACCTGAGCCAAAATCAAGAGTTTGTTGCCCAACTGACCAAGCCACCCATATACCCCACATTTACGAGGTTTATATACCAGAAGCACAGGCTCACCAAAGACTGAAACCCAATCCCTAATCGTAGGACTACAGACTATAGACCATGTATCCTCCACCCACACACTGTCACATTTCTAAAAGTGTATGTCACAATTCTTTTTACCCAATACATTATGTACAGATGTCAAGGAAAAAAATAAAAACAAAAACTACAAGGCGTATTAAGGGGCTAAAAGCACAGTTTGAAGAGACAGAGCAAGGATCAGAGTGAGACAGATACTACAAGAGTGCTGGAATATAAAACACCTATGGTTAATATGTTTAGGATTGTAATGGATAAAATAGCATGCGAGAACACGTGGGCAATGTAAGCACAGAAATGGAAATCCTAAGAAAGAAGAAACAATAAATGCTGGAGATCCAAAACACTGTAAAAGAAATGAAGATTGTTTTTGATGGGATTATTAGTAGACTAGACTCAACAAATGAGTCTCTGAGCTTGAGAGTATCTCAATAGGAATCTCCAAAACTGGGGGCGCCTGGGTGGGTCAGTTGTTCACTTTAGGTCATAATCCCAGGTTCTTGGGATCGAGCCCTACATAGGGCTATTTCCTCTGCGGGAAGCCTGCTTCCCCCCGTCTCTGCCTGCCTCTCTGCCTACTTGTGATCTCTGTCTGTCCAATAAATAAATAAATAAATCTCTTTTTTTAAAAAAAAAGGAATCTCTAAAACTAAAAACAAAGATAAAAAAAGAAAAAAAAAGGACAAAATATGCAAGAACTGTGGGACAACTATAAAAGGTGTAACGCACCCATAATGGGAATATTAAAAGTCAGAGAAAGAGAAAAGAACAGTAGAAATATTTGAAACAATAATGACTGGCAATTTCCCCAAAATATTGTGACACCACATCATGTATCTATGGTGCTCACAGCACATCACTCACAATAAATGCTAAAGGAACATTATATTCAAAGTGCAGAAAATAAAGGGCAAAGAAGAAGTCTTAAAAGGAGTCAGAGAAAAATCTCTATTTGAAAATAAGACTTGCATTTGACTCCTCCTCACAACCCATGCAAACGCAAAGAGAGTGCACTGAAATATTTAAAATATTAGGAGAAATATAAAACAAAACAAAACAAAACAAAAACCCTACCAACCTAGAAATTCTGTATCTTGAGAAATCTTTAAAAAAGTAATGGAGAAATAAAGAGCTTTTCAAACAAAAATTGAGGGAATTAATTGTCAGAGGTTTGCTTTGTAAGAAATGTTAAAAGGAGTTTTTCAGAGAGAGGGAAAATGACACAGGTCAGAATTCCAGATCTACATAAAGAAAGGAAGAACATCGGATATGGAATAGGTGAAGATAAAATAAAAATATTCATTTTTCTTATTTTTAACTGATCTAACAGATAACAATTTATTCAAAATAATATTAGTAACTATGTGTTATATAGTTATAAATACAGTGTATATCTCTAAGTGAAATTAATGACATAAGTGAAACATAGAAAGGAGGGAGGAATTGAGATTATTTTATAATTATAAAATACTCTTACTGCAAAAAACACTAAAGTGTTTTTTGAAAGTGGACTTGGATTACTTATTTTGCCTAACATGATACCTTCTAGGCCCATCCATGTTGTTACAAATGAAGGTGACTTTTTAGCTATAAGACCAAAGTCACCATCCATGAAAGAAAGAATTGACTAAAGCTTAAAAAGTTCTCCTCGGGTGCCTGGGTGGCTCAGTGGGTTAAGCCGCTGCCTTCAGCTCAGGTCATGATCTCGGGGTCCTGGGATCGAGTCCCGCATCGGGCTCTCTGCTCAGCGGGGAGCCTGCTTCCCTCTCTCTCTCTCTCTCTCTGCCTGCCTCTCTGTCTACTTGTGATCTCTCTCTGTCAAATAAACAAATAAAATCTTTAAAAAAAAAAAAAAAAGTTCTCCTCTACAAAAGACAATGTCAAGAGAATGAGGAGACAAGCTATAAACTGGGAGAAAACATTTGCAAAAGGGCATGCATGATAAAGGAATGTTATACAAAATATACAGAGAACACTTAAAAGTCAAAAATAGGAAAATGAGCAACTCTATTAAAAAATGGGCAAAATATCTTAACAGACATTTCACCAAAGAAAATATACAGATGACAACCATTTGAAAGAGATGTTCCAATCATGGGTCATTAGAGTATTGCAAATTTAAACAATATTGAGATACCACTATATATCTGCTAGAATAGCCCAAATTCTAAACATTAACAACACCAAATGCTGGGGAAGATACATGGCAATAAGAACTGCTATTCATGGCTGGTGGGAATGCAAATATTGCTGCTACCATGAAGGGTAGTTTGGCTGTTTTCTACAAAACTAAACACAGTCTTACCATATTATTCAGCAATGGTGCACATGAGTGCACATGAAAACCAGCTCACAGATGATTATTGTAACTTTATACATAATTGCCAATACTTAGAAGCAAGCAAAATATCCTTCATTAGGTGAGTGAAAACTGTGGTACATCTAAACAATGGAATATTTACTAAACACTATAAATAAATGAACTATCAAGCCACAACAAGACATGGAGGGACCTTAAATGCATTTTACTAAGTGAAAAAGAAAAATCTGAAAAGACTATATACAATATGATTTCAACTCTATGACATTCTGTAAAAACAAAACTGTGTAGACAACAAAAGGAACAGTGGTTGCCAGGAGTTAGGGGGAATCAGTTATGAGTAGGGGAAGTACAGAGGATTTTTGCAATAGAAATTACTCTGTATGATATTAAAATAATGGATACATGTCATTATACATTCATCCAAACTCACTGAAGTACAAAAGAAAAGTGAACTTTAATGTAAACTATGGCCTTTGAGTGATCATGATGTATATCAATTTAGATTCATCAATTGAGACAAATGTACCACTCTGGTGAAGAATATAGAATAGTATAATAATGATAGGGGGCTATGAATATGTGAAAGTGGGAGATATAAGGACAATATCTGTATCTTTCCAGTTAATTTTTCTCTAACCCTAAAATTGTTCTTAAAAAAGTTTATCATCTATCTATTTATCGACGCACACAACCCCTTTGTGCCCTACATTCATATTAAGTAAATAGAGGATTCTCATTCTTTTATTTAAATTTGTAATTATTCTTTAATATTTAAGCAAACTTATTTATATTAATATAATACTTTAGAGAGAGCATATTGTTATCTGTTCATTTAATTGGTATAAGTCCTTATGTGCAGTTAATTATTAATGTCTTTTCATTTAAAATAATACTTATTGAAGAATATTAATTCAATATCTCAAGTAAAAATGCCTAGTATGTCATGGGTTGCAAATTGGACCCAGATTTTAAGAATCATATTCCATCCCTTATGGAATTAATGTGCAGTGACAAGATGGAAGGAAGCAATTTATTGACAAAAGAAATTGAAAACTTATAATTAGCCAGTCAGCCAAAGGAAAAATAAATTTCCTTTGATCTTCCCAATATGATTGGACCAGGCTATCTATACCCACTCTTCCCTCCTCTCTTCCGTCTTATACTACAGATTTTATTCCAGCGTCTCCTCCCTTTGACTTCTCCAGACACCAGGTTGATGCTAGTCTCATTCTTCTTATACATATATAACACTTGAAGACTTATGCTCATCATTCATAAGAAACTTACTCCTATTGTGCTTTAGAACAAGTTCTAAATTTTTTTCAGCTTTCCCTGTATGAAAAAAAAAATAAAAGAAAATTTTCTGAAGAATCCTGTTTATATTCTCACCTTTACTGATACCCCAAAGACAAGGAGGCAGCAAAAGACTATTCCCACAAATAATAAGATATCCCTTTAAAAGATATCTTTTCTTTATTTATTATCATGTCTTTTATCACCTGAGATTATAAAAAAACTAGTTTCACCAGTGATAACTGTGATAAGTTTAGAATATGCAGTTGTGGAAATCTTTTTAAAAAGTCCTCATTTTTTGAGAATTATCTCATAGAGGGCTGGCATGTAGATGTTTTTATTGCAGTATGGTGAGGTGACAATATGTCAGCGTGGGCCTAGTCTGTATGAGGTCTACTAGGTCCCAATATAGTCTACAGGAGTCTTGAGTCCTCTTTAAGAAGTGTAATTACCTTGTCAGATCATGTGGAAAGATTCTGAGACTACCTGAAGAGAAAAGAGGCCCAGATTAGCCTAGACTTATAGCCACCCATGCCAGGCTCCAAGTATATGAGTGCATGTAATCCAGACAAGGCACCAGACAAATACCTCTAATATACAAGTCAATGCTGCATTGAACAAGAGTCACCCTACCAAGCCCTGGTCTGATTCTTGACTCACTAAGCTATGAGATCTAATAATAAAGTGGTTGTTTATGCCAGTGATTTTTGTTGTACTTCCTTATGCGGCAATAAATAATGGAAACAAAATTTATTCCTGACCATTCCTACCAAATTCGCTATTTTTTGGGATCTTTCCTACAATAAAGCTCACATTTTCATGTCAATGATCTAATGGTATGAGAGGGTGGAGGAGAAAGAGATTCCTTAAATTCGTAACTCACGACTATTCTGACAATGCATTGCATATCTGGGAAAATAAACACAAATGTGGATCATCTGTGTGTTGGTCCCACTGTGCATTAGACTCAAGCGAAAACACAACATTCACCCAAATTACTATATTATTGTAGCTTACTATAGCTGTAGTGATTAGCAATTAGCATTATCTCATTAACTGTTAATTCCCCCAAAGCTGGGTCAAGTCACTTTCCTAAGGACCTAGTGACCATGTAACATGGCCACAGGTATCTTTAGGGACATATCTGTTGTAATGCATTATGACCATTTTGAAGGATCCCTGTCTCCCATACTATTAAGGGAGTTACCCCTTTGTCCCTCAAATTCATGCACTGAATTGTTAAAACTTAATTGGCCGCACCAGTGATTTTAGTTCAAAGGAGTCTGGGAAATGTTTTCAGTCATATTTTTTTTTTTCCAAATAGAAAAAGAAGTGAAACGAAGATTGAGAAAGATATAATAAATATCCATCAAAAAAAAGTATATTTGAATTTTAAATAACAGTAACTGGTCCTGATTATATTTTTAAATTTTTATGAAAAACTTTGGTCTTTCAATTTGCAATTTACTTTCTAATCATGAAAATTAGATTATGTCACATATTTTCACATAATTCTCTCTTTCAGCATTTCTTGGTAATTTTAAACTCTATAATTCCAACAGATATTTGTCTTTCTATTTCCACAGAATACATGCACATGTGTACATTAGAATATGCTTTAAAATTCAGGAACACTTGAATTAATCAAATTTTCAGCTTTTTCTTCTTTTGGAAACCACTTGATATCAAAACATTGTACTCCTTGTATGTAATCATTGCCTAATTTCCTGGGTGGAAATTTTTTTTTTTTTTAAAGATTTTATTTTTATTTATTTGACAGAGAGAGATCACAAGCAGGCAGAGAGGCAGGCAGAGAGAGAGGAGGAAGCAGGCTCCCTGCTGAGCAGAGAGCCCAATGCGGGGCTCGATCCCAGGATCCTGAGATCATGACCTGAGCCGAAGGCAGCAGCTTAATCCACTGAGCCACCCAGGCGCCCCCTGGGTGGAAATTTTTACTCCTGTCTTCATCCTATTGTCAGTTTTACACTAATTGATCACCATACTATGTTATGTCTTAAATTTTACAGGTACAAAAATGAATCTGAAACTGATATTATTCTGAGAACAAAGTTATCTAATCATTTAAGTCATTCCATATATTTAAAAAATATATATCTGCTACTTATCTCACCCAAATACTTTTTGAAATCTAAAATAATTACTGTTTATCATAAAACATTTGCTTTCTTTATTTCAAAATAATAATCCTGAAACTAAGAACTCTTCATAATTTCTCAAAAAGCTTTAGTTAGGCAAATTGGCACATTCCATCTGTGGTAAAAAAGGGCTATCTGTATAAAATCTAAATAGATGTATTTTATGGGGAATTGCATTGGTTCAGAAACACTGAGTACTAATAAAATTATCATTATCTAGTCCTGTAAACTTGGACAGGAATCTTAACCGTTATAAATCTTAGTTTCTTTGGAAGTAAAATAGAATACTTTGATTTGAATAACTAGATTAACATTTAGATTTCTTCTGACACTAAATTTAGATAATAAGGATGTATATGTATCTCTGCAATGTGGTTGTATTTTAAGCCAGAAATTCAGCATTTATAAATGTTTATTTTAGGTTTTATGCTTCATCTTGCAACAAATCTAAAGTGACACAGTAAAAGAATGTTTATTCTATTCATGAACCTCTTAATCCAGCTTCTTAAATGTTTACATGCTTAATTTCATCAATCGGGCATTTAGAATGAAATGAAAACCAACCCTCCAGAAAATTTTACTTCCCAGGTGGTGTTAGGATGTAATGTGCTGGAAGTAATATAAATTACTGATTTAAGAACCATTGTATAAGACAATACCTTTTCTAGACAAAACTAAAATTAACCAATTTCTTTCAAATTTAATTTACAGTGTGATATATATGATTCATTTTAAAGGCAAGTACTACATATAAGGAAAGATAAATATCAGTAAACATTCTGAATTATAATCTATTTCAAATAACAGTCTTCTACTAAAAGAGGAAAAAACATTCTAAAACAAGAGTCTCTTCAAAGATTTCATGTATAATTATTATTACTTAAGTGAAGAGAGGAAATTAAGTTTCTGGGTTTCTGTAGCAATCTTTTCTAGCAAAAAAAGAAGGAGAAATTTCCAACATAAACAACAAGTTATCTGAAGAGAAGTCAATTTTCACTTTGAGAATAATGGCACAAACAAATAGCTTTCTAATTTACTCGAGTGAAACAACAAAAACACTTTGCTTAAGCCATGAGAAAGTAAAACATTATTTATGGTTTTTTGCCATAAAGTTTTGCTGAATTTGTTAGTTTTTATTATTTTAACAAATAACTGCAAATAGTTGAAAAAAGATAATCAATTACATAGAATCTGCCTTTGGAGATGTTGTACTACTAAGGACTTTTTAAATGCGTGTACTGATGACTAATATGCTACTGAACAACTGTATCTACTTCTGGGAAAAAAAAAAAAAAACAACAAAACTCACTTTATCATTTGTTCCCTTCATCTTATGGCTCATTGACTGATTTTACCACTTATTGTCTAGGTTCCATGAGTGAATATTCAAGCACATCTCTCAAGAAGTGACATATTCAGTATTGGATTTGTGATCAATTTTATGGAAGGTTACATGGTATGGAATAATAGATTAATCTCAGTTTTTAAGTGCTCTGAGTAGTTCAGTTAACATATCTATTAGCTAGTGAATTTCAAGTAAAGTATTACATCCCAAATTTGTCCTGATAACTTACTTATGTTAAATAAATACTTGATATAAATATTCAGAATGCATTTTAGTTTACAAATTCCAAAGACATGAAATGTATTTTCTTTTTTTTTTTTAAAGATTTTATTTATTTATTTGGCAGAGAGAGAGAGATCACAAGTAGGCAGAGAGGCAGGCAGAGAGAGAGGGGGAAGCAGACTCCCCGCTGAGCAGAGAGCCCGATGTGGGGCTCGATCCCAGGACCCTGAGATCATGACCTAGGCTGAAGGCAGAAGCTTAACCCACTGAGCCACCCAGGTGCCCCATGAAATGTATTTTCAAAGTCCGAATTATTTTTCATGTGATATAGAAAGTGTTATGTTTTAACTGTATGTATATGATTATATATTCTAAGTATGCATTTATAAAAGTATACATATTTGGAACTGTTTATAGAATAAATATGTGATTTATTACATACATTTTGATTCCAAAAAATATTTTGATCAAATAATGAATTGAAATTCATTTAGCTATTAAAATATGCTTTTATTGATACAAGCCTAATAAATGAAGAGGTTGAAAAATTAGTATAATAGTAAAAATAGTAACACAAAGAACAATAAGAATAAGTAATATGAGCAATATTCTTATTGGATTTAAAATGAATACATGTGATGATTAGAGAAAAATAATTGTTAAAAAGGCTATTTTAAATATAGGACCATAGTATTTATTTTGCTAAATGTTGGCAAGAGGAATAAGCACTGCTGTAGCTACTCTAAAATTTTATTATATGAGCTCTGAATTGGCTCAGGTGATTCTTTTTTTTTTTTTTTTTTAATTTATTTGACAGAGATCACAAGTAGGCAGAGAGGCAGACGCGGGGGCGGGGAGCAGGCGCCCCACTGAGCAGAGAACCCGATGCAGGTTTGATCCAAGGACCCTCAGATCATGACCTAAGCTGAAGGCAGAGGCTTTAACCCACTGAGCCACCCAGGCGCCCCTGCTCAGATGATTCTTTTGACATAGTAAAAATCCATTTATAGGAATTCATTTGGTCAAGTAGAGAAATCAGGTTAATTTAATCACATAAACTTAAGTGAGTGGTAAGATATATAATCAATGTTTGTTATATATATGATGATGCATTCAGTATTCTTCTTCAGTTTTATGCCCTGAAGTATTCTAGTAAACTACTTCCATGAGCATATCTGTTCCTATTGTCCTTCTGTTAATAGTGTAATACTTTTTTTTAAGTAACAATAACTAGCCCATGCCTGGAAAATAAAAATGAAGAGACTATCATTTTAAGATTTGTCTGTGTCTAATGGCAATAGAAGTAATTAATTTTAACATGTGCAGGCTTCCCTGTAATGTGGCCTGAACCAAATAGACATGTAGGTCTAAATACCATGTCTATACTTTTCAAATCATAAATCAAATAGATTATTTAATAAAAAAATATATTCTGCCTCATATTGACAAATACTTCTTGAAAATGACTTTAGAAGTAGGTTGGGACCCAGAATTCTTAGGCACCTTGGAGTTCTACAATACATTGTGTTAGCACATAGAGGGCGGGGCTCATTTTTTGTCTGCCACCCTTCTCTCCCAGCTTCTAGTTTTAGCCACCAAATATGTGCATATGGCATCTCAGACTGCATGTCCACAGACTGCATGTCCACAGTAACTCCCGCACCCAGGATAGTCACCACATGAACACTGCCGAACTCTGTGCATACAATGGAGACATTGGCCATTTTCCCAGAGTCAGATTCCTAATAATCAAGGCTGGTGCCATGTAGGCAGAGAATTCTGGCATCACGGATACCTGAAGCACCACTAGTATATTAGTTTCCTAAGGGTACCATAACAAACTAACACAAACTGGATAGCTTGAACCAGAGAAATGTGTTGTATCATGGGTCTGAGGACTAGACATCTAAGACTAAAGTGTTGATGGCATTGGTCTTTCTGAAGGCCATGAGGAAGAATATATTCCATGTCTCTATACTTCCTTTAATCTGACTTAGTCATCCATTTCTACATGTACGATAGTCTTATCAGCAATGTTTTCATAAATTAAAAGTCTTTTTGAGAGTTTACTTTATTCCATCATTCTAACAAAACATAGCAGTATCTTTAGAATACTGTTTTATTTTCCCTGTAAAGATCATTTTATAGACTCAGTTGTTTCTAGTTATCAGATGGGATGACTAGAAACAAGACCTACTGAGGAGAAATACCTGTGAGGGAATATAGAGAGGGAGCTAAAATAAAGACTGAAGAGTCATGAGATCATGATGTGGATCTAAGTCCTAAGAAGGATAGAAGAAAGGAATGGAATGAAGGAAAGGTAAGAGGGAAAGAAAGAATGAAAGGATTGAAGATAATCTCTTTAGGCCAATCTGCTTTGCAATTCTAAGAATTTATCAGCAGGCTCACTGGGATCTTCAAACAAAATCACCCTTCAGAGAAGTGCATACTTTATCCTTGGCTCAGAGCTGCACATGTCAGGTATGGCGCCTGCTAATGTGGAGATGAATTTCAGAGCACAGCAGGTAGGCCTAGCAGTCAGCTGTGTGGCAGATGTGAGAGGCACATTTTCATAATGGCTATGTTCCTTTTGCTTAGTATAGTTTCTTTCTTTCTTTTTTTTTTTTTTTTTTTTCAGGGTATTTGGAAAACTCTCACCTTAGTTTTCACTACTTATCTATATCCCTAGGGAATACGTTCATATCTTTCTGACCTTGAGGTATTTGAATCCCCTATGGTTCAGTCCTTAGGCATTTTACCTTCTCTATATTTATTCAGTTCCTGGAAATTTTTATCCAGCTCTATGATTAAAATATGTAGAGGATGATATTTGTGCATATCCAGCCTGGTCTCTAATCTGAATCTGTACTTGTTTTGCCTGGCATTGGAAAACAGGCAATACAATGCTGTGATTCCTGAGAGAAGGGAGATGTCGTTAGTAAGCATTACAGTCACTTGGATACTCTTCCTGGGGAGATTGTTTTTCCTCTGGTCCCACAAGTTGTCATGCATAAAGAGCTGGAGTCCTAATGAATTAAGAAAGCAGATATTGGAACTCAGGGTCATTGATTCAACCATAACTTGTGACGAAAGGCAATGGAAAAAGTGCTCTGAAAAGAGGGTATGAGAGAAATTTCCCACAAGTCCTTGGCTGAATGTTGGACTCCTGACATTCCAAGAAAGTTTACCTCAGCTGGCTTACTAGACAGCAGTTGCTATGTTGTTCACAGTAGAGCCTAAATAAAAAACTGAGGGAAGCAGAATGGTACAGCCACGGCAGGAAGGAAAAACTTTGTTAGCTTCTGATAATTCTACAGGCATAGGTTGATATACCTGTGATGCTCCTAAGGCATAAGGATAAAACTCTAGGAAAGCCCACTCTAACTCACCCTGGCAATAACTGCAGAGAAACCCAAGTTGGGGACTTTAATGTCATTGAGTTAGGGAAACTTGGGAAATGAGCCTTTCATAAAGCCACCACATCATAGAATGGACTTGGCCTATACAAGTTCAAGAACAAAAGCCAGTAATTGAATTGCCTCCTGGAACAAACACCGATATTCCTTCAAGGAACATAATACAATTAAAGTCTCTGCAATGACCCATGTTCATTGAACATTTTATGAAAATAATAATAGTAGTAATAATAATTATTATTGTAACTATCATAGTGAAGTTGACAGTAAGGAGACATGACAATTAATATAGGGTGGTACCATGGGTAGGATCCTGGAATAGAAAGCATTGAGGTATTATTCCTGGAATAAAAGACATATCAGAAAAGCTCAAAGGGTGGGCAAAAGCTAGTGGAATTGCATTGTTTCTCAGAATTTCTTCAAGTGGGAGTGAATAACATGACAGGAGGAGCGGGAAATATGAAGTATTAAGTAAGTATAACAAGTGGAGAGTAGGAAGTGGAAGGTGTCAAGAATGTGGTGTGAATTTTAAAATGTAAATTGTCAATATTAACTCTAAATAGTCTCTGATAAGTGCATATCCTGATAGCCCTAGAACACCTATGGGCAGAATAATAAAAAGAAGTTGATCTAAGATGTCAATAGGAAAATCAAATTACCTAGTAAAATTAAATAAATGAATGAATGAATGAATGAATGAATAACTGAAGTCAGAAAGGAAGTAAGATAAAAATAGAAAGGACAAATAGAAATCGCATAGCAAGGTGACAGACTGAAATCTAGTCACGCTAATAATTGCTTTAAAAAGAAATGGACTACGGGGCGCCTGGGTGGCTCAGTGGGTTAAAGCCTCTGCCTTCGGCTCAGGTCATGATCCCAGGGTCCTGGGATCGAGCCCCGCATTGGGCTCTCTGCTCAGCGGCGAACCTGCTTCCCCTTCTCTCTCTGTCTGCCTCTTTGCCTACTTGTGATTTCTCTGTCAAATAAATAAATAAAATCTTAAAAAAAAAAAAAGAAATGGACTAAACAGTTTAATTAATTGACCAAAATTGTTAAATTGGATATCAACCCTGATTAACACATTGCCTAAAAGACATACACTTTAATCATAAAACACAAAAGGCTAAAATAAAAATGCAAATTTTAGACATAGATTCTCCCAGCTGCTCTTCAGCTGAAAGTATATTTATTTTCCTCTCATTTATGTTGCCCCAGGATCCAAATAGGTCACAACTACAATATGTTTAGATCCTACTAGCCATAAACGGAATGTAAAGTAAGTGTGCTTTTCAATAGACAAACAACAGCAAATATTGCTCACATTCTGTGCCGTTTTCATTTTTATTTTTTTGCTAGAATTAATTACTTGAGTTTTCTCTCCTCATTCTTTTAAATTTTAACAGATTTTATTTCTCACTAGTAGTAATGGGAATGGGGTGAGCTTCTGTGTAACTACTTTATATGGTTGCCTGAAGTTTGTTCCTATGTGCTATGTCAATATTTATAAATCAGGCTCTGCATTAGACCCACCTAGTAGCTTTGGGAAAGTACAGATTTATGGCTTTTCTTTTGGTCTACTGTGTGTGTATGTCTGTGGTGGGGAAGTGTTGGGGGCATGGAAACCAAGGAAATGGGTTTTCTATGTTCTTTAATAACATTTTTTTTAATTTTTTAAATTTTTTTTATTTATTTGACAGACAGAGATCACAAGTAGGCAGAGAGGCAGGCAGAGAGAGAGAGGAAGAGAAGCAGGCTCCCTGCTGAGCAGAGAGCCCGATTCAGGGCTCGATCTCAGGACCCTGGGATCATGACCTGAGCCGAAGGCAGTGGCTTTAACCCACTGAGCCACCCAGGCGCCCCTTTAATAACACTTTTTTATTGTTTATCTCTGAACTGGTGTATAGAAACCACTATATTTTAATACTGAAATAAATATATACATATTTAAGTGAGATCATTTTTGATTATTTTATGAGGTAACATGCCGAAAGACTTTGGATTTTAACAACAACAACAAAAAAGCATCCAGTAAAATAATTCAGAAGCTAGGTAATTAATAGAGTCTAAGGTAATGTTATATATTGCATTATTTGTTAAAGTCCACATGTTCAGATAGTGTGGGAAGTATTTTGAAACCTAACAAAAATATAGCAGACACTGAGCTTACTTTTCACTATAAGACTTGTGATAGTTCAAAACACTGTTTTCTCCCCCTTTTAAAATGAAACAGAGTCTGTGATTAGAATAAACCAGATAGAAACTGTTCTCAGAAATTAGAAGTCTTTGTAGTTGTCAGATAGAATAAACACATTCTTGATGGAGTGGCTAAGTGACAGCAGCCACGTTTTGTTCATTACATTACCAGAAGATACCCAGTGAATGGTAATTTCTGTGCTCCTCAACCTGCATTGTTATTTAAAAAAAATGAAGAATGACTTATGAAGTCCTTAGCAGTAATGATGCTTGTCCCAGTGATGAGAGAAAAAGCCAAGCAACTGCAGGAAGCAGTGTTCAATGAGGATTATGATTAAAGAAGGAACACATCAGAGCTTTTGTAAACCTGATAGAGGGATTACTTGAACTATAGAAAATAATGGAGTGTTAGCCATCATGATACTTCTACTTGATTTACTGAGACTTAGGGGGCTATTGAAATCATTATCACACAAAGCATTTCAAGTTACATAATATTCCAAATTGAGTATTTCTTTTTGGATCAAAAAATATAAAATATTAGGCAGTAATGAGACGTGATTTGCAAAACTAAATGAAAATGAAGATCTCTTTGAATATGATTATAGCATAAGTATGCATGCATTATGCTATTATCCTTAACTGGTCAAAGTCTTTAGCCAGTTAAATGCCAAATATCCAATAATGCACATAAGAGTAGAAGTAATGCTATTTTGATTTAGTCAATGAAAATAATATTTGAGCCTGTATTTTTAAATGGGTTAACAAAAAGTTTAGTAAGATCCAAGTTGTTCACTAGCAAAACAATAAATCTGAAAGTTCCCTGTCTATCTGTCTATCTATCAATAGATAGATAAAAGTATGGAGATGAACCGTAGAGTACCAGGGAAGTTTAAATACTTTTTATTTGTTAAAACCAAATGTCACTCAAAATTAAATTTTACAGTCATAAACTTTTTTACTAAGGGAAGTGGACTCACATGGACTTAAAATGATACTGTGGAATGAAATAAGATTTCAGAGAACTTTCTTTGCTTTAAGGAAAATTATGTAGGTAGAAAGCAAGGTATAGGGGTGTCTGAGTAGCTCAGTCTGTTAAGCATCTGCCTTCCACTCAGATCATGATCTAGGGGTCCTGGGATCAAGCCCCATGTTGGGGGGCAGACCCTGCTCAGTGGAGAGTCTGCTTCTCCCTCTCCCTCTGCCCCTCCCCCAGCTTGTGCTCTCTCTTTCTTTCTCTCTCAAATAAAAAAAAAAAATCTTAAAAACAAACAAAAAAGCAAGGTATGTGGAGTAAATGTCAGTTTTAGAAATAAACTAAATATAGATTCTGCCACTTGGAATTCATGTTGTTAAATATAAGGTTTCTTTTCTTTTAATATTTATTTATTTGAGAGAGAGACAGAGAGAGAGAGCATGAGAGGGGAGAAGGTCAGAGGGAGTAGCAAAGGCACCCCATGGAGCTGGAGCCCAATGTGGGACTCGATCCCGGGACTCGATCCCGGGACTCCGGGATCATGACCTGAGCCGAAGGCAGTTGTTTAACCAATTGAGCCACCCAGGCGCCCCTATATGTAAGTTTTTAAACCTAAGACTTAACTCTATATTTAAGCCTGATACTCATCTAAAATAGCTAATATAATTTCTGACATATAATTCTCAGCCAATAAATGAATGTTTATTTTATTATCAGTGAATTTTCAACAATATTATTATTGTTTATTGCTAATGCTAAATTTTAAAAGTAATGTGTATCACTGGGGAGCATTAAATGGCTGAATAATGAAATCTACATTCTTACAATGTTCCAAAACTACAGAAACTACAGAAAAATTAGGATGTCATGATGCTGTCTAAACCAAATACAGGTTCTGAATTTATGTAAATTGAATATTTTCATATTTATATCCTACCTCTTAAGTATACTGCCTAAAACCAATACTGAGCTACTTTATTTTATTGACATCACTATAAATTTCTGTATGCAAAAATGTAATAAATGAAAAATAAATGAAATTACACATTTGAGATTATATAATTAGAAAAAAATGCTATTTAACTCTTTACCATAAATGTTGTTTCTGTTGCATGCAAATTTTGAGAATTGTTCATTTAATGATTACCATGTAGTTTGAGAAGCCAATTATTTTGAATCCTATTTGAATTTTCTATTTTGAGTTTTCTGGGATTGATCTTACCCCAACATAATATTTAGCTCTTAGGGAGTTTTAACATTATAGTACACAGATATATTAAATGATACATTTACAAAGCAGCTATAGTTCTGTTATTTCTTATATAGTGTGATTAAATTCAATTAAAAAAGAAGACTCATTTGTATAAGATATACTTAAATATAAATATATTTTAATAAACAAATATTAAAATATAAATAAATATATTTAAGTATATTATATCTGCTTTATTACATAAGCACTATTACATATGCCTGCTGTCATGTTCATTAAAAATAAAACTGTCTCTTCCTTACATTATCAAAAAATAATCTTTTTCAAAGATTCAGTCAATAATAGCATAATGATTACAAATGGTGGTGATTGTGGTCAGAATGAGTTACAAGGTAGAGAAACTATGCTATTAAGATTTTTTATATTAACTTTACAATTTCAAGTGAGGTCAATCAACTCTGCTTGTCAATCTATCTATCCATCACCTACTGTATTTCAAAATGGATTTTTTCACATTTATTATAATTCATTATCTCTAAAATACTAAGAAAAATAAGCTCTTTGAACTTCATCAGAAATATATATTTCATTACTAAGAAATGACTTGAAATATTGCTAGCATTTATTCAAAGCATATATTGGATGTCAACTGGTTTAAATTAGGTTGTATTTGAATACCTACACACTAATTTTTTTTTTTTTACATTGCTTCTAGCTTCTACTTCATTTCACTGACTGGCATTCCTCACTTTACCCTTCTATATACAATGAACATGTTTCTGATGAATGAGGTTATAGTTAATGAGCAGACATGAAGCACCATTCTTATAAAGAATAAAATGTGCTCTTATTATATCTTTTATAAAGAAGAGAAAATAATTACTGGTGATAGTCATTGCCCAATTTGAACCTTTCTTAGTCTATTTTTTGCCTATTGATTCTCTAATCTTGTGCATAGTTAAAACAGTAAGAGTGACAAAATGTACATAATTCTCCAGATTTCATAATTGAATTTTCAATGACCTTTAAAAACATCTTATTGAATGCCATTTTTCATGTTATTGGGGAAAATCGAGATCAATGGAACATTAAGTATTTACAATGGATCTCTACCTCATGAGTAAAAATATGTCTAGCAGGACAGACTCACAAATTTATTAATTCTAATAAAATTATTATTAACTAATCTATTATAATAAAATTAATGACCTTAAATGTAAATGTTAATGAAAAGGAGTCTGGAAATGGAAGGTATATTTATGAAATAGTTACAAGTCTTCACAAGTAAGATGGGGTATAGGGAAAACAAGTGTCTGGTACTAGATCCTCCCTAGTTATATAAACTGTAATAAATACTATTTTAATCTTTCCACAGCATTGTTAGATGCATTTCATATTTTATTCCTTTTTCCCCTAAAACTTTAGGAACATCATGAGAGACTGATTATGCTTTTCATTTTCTAATTTTGAGACAACTAGAAATGGACATCTTCATATAAATGATTCTAATATAATCGCAGCATCTTCAATGAACAATGCACTGAAATTGACTTCACCATTAGCTCCAACAGTTAAGAACCTTCATACTACACTGGTTTTATGACTTCTCTAAAAATTCTAAATCTTCACAATTAAGCTGACATAAGTGAAAGCATGAATTTTTCATTAAAACAGTATAAATGAATTTCATTTTCCTTGCTTCTTAGGACATACGACAAGAAATTCTATATCATAGTTTCTAAAACTTAATAAAAAAAGACTCAGTTTTCTTGATCTACATGCATACAAAGCTGATATGTGTGAGAATAAAATTCCTTGGAATGTGAACACTTCATACAATGGTGTTACCAAGATTTGTAGGAAAGCAATGTTTAAGTTAATTTGTATTATATTGTTTGTTACATCATCTGTTACATTTATGTTACATTTTACAAAGGATTACAAGGGATTTTACACAGCTAATTTTCTTTGATGAGGAAAGATTTTTTAAAGGATATTTTTGATAGTTTTCCACTTACTGTATTTCTTTTTTTGCCCCCACTTACCATATTTCTAAAAGCTTTTCTCTTTCAGTTATCATTGTGATATCCCTTATGCCTGTCATGAATTTTTCTTTAAGAATCTAATATGTGAAATCCAACCTAGGGCAGCATTTCTTAAGCAAAGTCCTTATGCTAGTATCAAAGATAATAAAGTGTTCATCAAACAAAGTGATAACAAGGAAAAGGGTGACCATTTATAGTCCCTTTCAGGTGTATTTGTTGACCTCAGTGACTTAAGCAGTTCGAATCACATTTTCTGACAGTTGGGATTTTTGAGCAGCTTTTCTGAAATGCCAAATGAAACAAGGCTATAGCTTTGAGATTCATTTTTATTTTCCCTCAGGAATAAGGTCACATTCTAAATGAAGATGAAAACATTGAGTGTCTGTGAATTCTCCAATAGGGGAAAACATGTATCTATATATAGGATTATATTTCCAAATATAAGCTGCTGATTGCTAGAAGTTTCTAAATATTGCAGAAAAAATATGAATAACACATTTAAAATATTTGTAATTTTACTTAAATTTTCAAAAGTGTTTTAGAGGTGCTCTTCAATAGTATCAATGTGTATGGGCTTATTTGATTTTGAGAAAAGAAATTTTTGAATATACCAGAGGCCATTGACATGGCAGATCTAAGTCTGGCAAGAGTCTGACTGACTTTCATCAATATGATAAATCACACCTTAATCTCTTCAACCAGGAGCCCCAGATTCATGAATATTGTTCCAATTAAATGACATTTCTTATTTATGCAGAATGTATAAGAAGGTTTTGATACCTTTCTTTGTTCAAGGCCACTTATCATTTAGAAACAGAATTGAAATGCTTTGATAGACTAAGGCAGGATTTGTCCTTCCACTGTTTACATGTGAAGATAGACATGAGCACTTATTCTGTGACAAAGGATTGACAGCACAAAGCTTCCTTTGCTAAGTAGCTGCATGGTCTTTAAAGGATGAATGCATGGTAAAATTGCAATGAAAGACAAGTAGTAGCTCTCCATGAATCTTAGAGAAAAATAAACAAACAAAATGTTACTAAAAGCATTTAACTGATAAAAATTGTTGAAATACATGATAATATAACAAATTTAACATTTTATATATATGTCTGATTATGCGTTCACAGACTTGCAAATAAATTTTGATATGGTAAATTTCTTCCAAAATAAAACTTTTGCATAGGTTTTACATGGGATTGATGCTATACAATGCCAAAATAATAGTCCAAAACAATCCAAATAAAAGTAATAAAACTAGTAAAATGTATATATAATTTTTTTTTCTCCTCAGTGATTCAGTGAACAGGCTAATTTCATAAATAGTTGTACAAAAATTTATTCAGACAAAAGAAAAACTGGAATTGTTACATATTTAAATAAAGTAAAACCATCAACAATTCAAATCAAAATTTATCATTTTAAAGATTTTATTTATTTATTTGACAGACAGATGTAGGCAGTCACGGACCCAGCTAGAGGCGAGGGATCAAACCAGGCCCTGACTCGTGCCTCCTGAATATCAGTTGAGCTGCGCTTGAGAAAGAGCCTGAGCTATGGACCCTAAGACTCGCTGACGTGACTGCCTGCATGTATTAAGAGGCAAAACTGGGTTGTACATTTAACTGTTACAAGATTTCCCTGTACTTGCACGGGTTATGAATTGCACCATTGTAGCTCATGAATTGCTAGTTAAAGATTAGCTAAGTAGACAAAAGTTACTGGCGTCACAAGATCCGCTACCAGCACTTCGGAAAGGGGTTTCGTACAAGCTTAAGGGGTTTCATGTGAATATTACGTGTGTATGAGCAATCAACCGAAAATAGAAACTTCCTTATAATTGTTTCTGTTAACTATATAATGCCTCACAGCCTTGAATAAAATTGGCACTGCTTGGACATCATCCACTGTGTCCCTCCTGTCTTCATTTCTTTACAAGTCTTACTCTCTCTCCATTCTCTTACCCTCTCGACCCTGCTCGTGTCGTCGCACCGGCCGAGACAGACAGATATCACAAGTAGGTGGAGAGGCAGGCAGAGAGAGAGGAGGAAGCAGGCTCCCTGCCCAGCAGTGAGCCCGACGCAGGGCTCAATCCCAGGAACCTGGGATCATGACTTGAGCTGAAGGCAGAGGCTTTAACCCATTGAGCCACCTAGGAGCCCCATCAAATTTATCATTTTAATAAGTGTTAGTTTTAAATGACTTAACATATAATGCTAATTATTCATGACATGTATACATTGTCTATGATTTTTTTAAATAAGCTAATCATACATATATTTAGAATATGTTATGTGTAGCTTCTATGTAAGTAGTTTGACTATCTTCAAGTTGTAGGAAAAACATAAGCAGAAAATAGAGATTTCATGGTTTCAGCAAAAGAGATCCATGAAGTTCTATTATGTACTGTATCATCTCCAAGTAATATCAATTCCTTTAGGAACCCTAAATACTAGCCACCACCAAATATTTTCATATAAGGTATTTTCATGTAAGATACAAGGGTGGTAAGGGAGAAAGATAGAAAAGACACACTGTTAAACCTAAATCATAACTGCCTCTGAATGTTTATGTTTATGTTAAACATAAATCATAACTGCAGCTAATCTTGAAACCTAAATGGGAATGTGTTACTTCATTCTACAGATACCCATTCCACGTTCTCACCCTCTCTGCCAACAACTCAGCTTGATGGGTTCTTGGTCAGGTAACGTAACTTTTATTTTTGTAGAATCTGAGTCCTTGCTGATACTGCCTAATTGACTGATATGGTTTTACACTGGTCAATAATGTAGTATGGTGGAGTATTACATGCCATCTCGTTGACTCACCAGGGCCCCGAAGATTATGTAGCAGAAACCAATTTTTCCCTCATAATCAGAGTCAGTTATACTCTCAGCTAAGTGACTAGAGGGCAATCTTAAATTGGAATTCATCTACATCTGCAGTTTTCTTGGTGAACACATTCATCTATTGATCACTCGGTTTTCCAGTCTTTATCAAAGACAGAAAGAGGCAGAACATGGTGATTGTGTTATTAAGGTCATAGTGAAAGAGGTTCATCTCAGTTTCACCCTATACTTCTCAAGGCTAAGGCTCTTGTCTCTGGGAGAGAGGGTATCATATATTGGTCACTGGTTTAAAAGACATACCATGTGATGTAGACTGTGACTCCCTTTGTAAGATTTTATCTTCTCATTGGTATCATAATTTAGCTTTCAATAAGGCATTTCGTATTTCTACCAGATTACTGCCTCTGGCTGATAAGGAACATGTTAATATTAGTAAATTCAATGGCACAAGCATTTCTTTTTAAAAAACAACTATGGAGTTATGATTGATATACAATAAACTATACATGTTTAAATTAAATATCTTGACAAGTTCCTATGTACATACACCCATGAAACCATCATCACAGTTAAGGTAATGAATATATACAAGCATTATCGTGTATGTTTTCTTGCACCCCATTGCAATTTTTTTTCCTTAGGTCTCTTTCTATCACATACCTAACAGGTAACCACTCATCTGCTATTTTCTTTATTTATTGAATAAGGATACATCTGGTCTCTTTTGCTTCTTCTTGGTCAGAAGTAGAAGTCTACATTTTTTATACTGTAAAATGTATCTCTTGAGCAGGAATAATATTGGCAATATTGAGTAGGACAATATGGCAGTAGATAAAGATTGTTTCAAGTACATGGTTAGTAATGCTGATAGAAATGCTATTGGAATGCAAATCCATACCAGAATATATATTTTTATGAGAAAAAAAATAACACTATCCAATCCTTGATGCAAAGGATTTAATCATCCTACCACAAGGTAGCCAGCTAGTTGCTCCATGATAACTGTGACATATCAGGTTACAGCATCAGCCTATAATGTTAGCAGGTTTCATACTCAGTTGTAGTACTGGGGAGAGAATCCTTGGTGAGAAGTTTATATATCCGAATTCATGATCTTTCATTTTAGTTGCCCCTGACAGGCATATTCACTGAATATAAATAGCTCTACATAATGTGCCCATACAGAATATATCTCAGGTCGTCTATATTTCCATATAAAGTGGATCAGATATTTCACCCAAATATCTATGTACTGGAAGGACTTCTTGTCACTAAAGTCATTCAAAACAACCCAAGTAGTGTCACCATGCAAGAGGTATACATTTTCAGATGGACTTGAAATATAATGCAGATCCATGTATAAATAAGGATAGACCATAGGCAACTCCCCACAAGAACCTAGGTATGGGTTGAGAGAGAGAGAGAGGTGGCAAAGTACTTAGAGCAAGTACCATGGAGATCTAAACTGGCTACATATGCACATTATTTGTGTTCCCAGAACATACATGTATATTTTCAAGACATATGTGGACAAAATTTATATATATTATATAAATGTATAAAAATTGATATATAATCTACTTTGAACTTCAGTACTACTAAGCACATTTAACTGTTGGTTTAGTTCATCTTATATACTGTGTTTATGGTGATTGGTAATATAGGGGCTTGGTATCTCCTGGTCAGGAGTTTAGCTTTAAGCTAAAACCTGGCATTCTTCCAAAGTATTGCTGGTCTGTGGTGTGATTCTCCAAAGAGAGCTCACCAGAGACTCCATTCAGAATTTATTACTGCTACAAATACCTCTAATACCATTTGATGTGCTGGATCATAAAGCAAGACAGCTTGCACCACAGCTTGAACCTAATTCAGAGACGTATTTTGCTCCACAACCCACTCAAAATTGGCAGCCTTTTGGGTTACCTGATAAATGGGCTAGGCAGCATAGCCAAATGTAGTATATATTTGCTCCAAAATCCAAGGAGACAAACCAAGACTTTTGCCTCTTCCTCATGGTGAATGGTGCAAAGGGTCTCTTATCTAAAAAGGGGACCCTATCATTCCTCTGCATGAAGTGTTTTATTTTTGTTAATTTATTTTTTTGCATGAGGTGTTTTAGAAGAGCAACTTTCTTTTCAACTGTACTATCATAAAGAGAAATAAAATTTACATGGTCCTTTGGCAAGACACCAAGTATAATCTTAACCTAGCATAAATTAGTTTTTTTTCACTGATGGAAATTAGAAAAAAAATGTTACATAATAGATGCTAGGGTTTGCATTCTTTCAATAGACACCACATCTGGAAGAGGAATTATAATTAGAATCATCACCCAAGAATGACATGATGATATATATCATTGTAATTCTTTAGGGTTTATCTGGATTTAGCACTGATTGAAAGATTTAAATGTAGTAGTAAATATCAACTCTGCAATCCTCAAGCCTTTGGTGGTAATAGAAATCCTCTATAGCTCACATGCTACAGTTCACTATCTTTATAGGATGTGGGCAGTTTTAGCCACTTCTAACTAGCCTCTTCTATATGTTGATTCATGTCTATAACATCATTCCAAAGGTTAGTGCACCAATGTGGAGACTTTGCCAAATACTAAGCGTACCCAATCTGACTGTATCTTCTAGAATAGGAGAAACAACTTTGGAGTGGATCTGTAGTCATATTGGATCCACTGCTAGAAGGTCTTGGGTTCCACTGAATTTACTAGTACTCTGGTGAACACATGGCATTTTGCATCTCTGCAGATCAACAAAAGCTGAGGAGTTATACAGTATCTTCAGTGTTTATCTGAGAATGTCATTGGTTAATGGCCGAAACTCTCTCTGGTAAAGTCTTCAGAGAACAATCTTGGGATTTATATGAGGCCCCGATGTTGGGCTCTTCCTCAAAGGCAGACTGCCTCCTCCACAATGGAAGAAATCAGAGATAGTTTCTAAAATTTTGGGTGCTGTATTAGTTTCCTATGCTATCATAGCAACTTACCACAAACTGGATGCCATAAACAAACTAACAAAACAAGGAAACAAAACAAAACAAAAAAAAGAACAAAACAAAACAAAAAAACAAATTTCTCTCTCAGAGTTCTGGAGACTAGAAGTCCAAATTTAGAATATCAGCAGAGTTGTTTTTTTTTTCTTGATGCTTTCAGGGAGAATCTGTTTTGTGCCTGTGTTCTAGCTTCTTAGGGTAGCTGGCAGTCCTTGTGTTCTTTGACTTAGAACTAGATCACCCTAATCATTGCCTCCATCATCGCATGGCCTCTTTCCCTGTGTCTCTGTGTGTTTCCAAATCTCTCTCTCCTTATAAGGACAACAACCATTGGGTTGTTGTCCTAATCTAGTATGTCTTCCTCTTAATTTGATTACATCTACAAAAATACTATTTCCAAATAAAGTCACTTTCCTAGTACAAGGTATTAGGATTTCACTATATCTTATAGAGTTAAAATTCAGCCAATACAAGGGTGTATAGACCCTGCCAAAGATAGTGTAGTAACTCTGAACTTAGTGTGTCAGAAAGCAGAGTGACAAATATGGAGTAGATCAGGAAAGCCAAATGGAAGACATCAACTACACATGCCAACTGGATAGAATAATCAAGAAAGATAGTTCTTGAAAACAAAACTATGAACAGCAAAAAACAGTCTGGTCAATTAATGATGTATCAAGTTATACTTGGCGTATTTGTGCATTACGATATGGTGTATGCTTTGTGTTAAAATCTGCCATGTAGAGGCGCCTGCGTAGCTTAGTGGGTTAAAGCCTCTGCCTTCCACTCGGGTCATGATCCCAGGGTCCTGGGATCAAGCCACACATTGGGCTCTCTGCTCAGCAGGGAGCCTGCTTCCTCCTCCTCTCTCTCTCTGCCTGCCTTTCTGCCTACTTGTGATCTCTGTCTGTCAGGTAAATAAATAAAATCTTTAAAAAAAATTTTTAAAAATCTGCCATGTAACTATTGAAACTAATTTTCTAAATGGGAATTTTTATTGTGATATCCTATTTTTTTTGCTCTTAGTTTGCATAGCAGGTATTTTGGTAGGAGTTGTAAGCTGTGCTTTATCCATGAGTTAATGAAATTAACCAAGGCAAATGGATAGTCTTAAACTCTGAAGTTGGACCAGGATTACAAATTTTGGTAAAACTCTGGTTTGCTCTCTCTTTTTTTTTTTTATTTTTTATTTTTTTTTTTTAAAGATTTTATTTATTTATTTGACAGACAGAGATCACAAGCAGGCAGAGAGGCAGGCAGAGAGAGAGAGGAGGAAGCAGGCTCCCTGCTGAGCAGAGAGCCCGATGCGGGGCTCGATCCCAGGACCCTGAGATCATGACCTGAGCCGAAGGCAGCGGCTTAACCCACTGAGCCACCCAGGCGCCCTCTTTTTTTTTTTTTTTTTTTAAAGATTTTATTTATTTATTTGACAGAGAGAGATCACAAGTAGACAGAGAGGCAGGCAGAGAGAGGGAGGGAAGCAGGCTCCCTACCGAGCAGAGAGCCAGATGTGGGACTCGATCCCAGGGCCCTGAGATCATGACCCGAGCCAAAGGCAGTGGCCCAACCCACTGAGCCACCCAGGCGCCCCTGGTTTGCTCTCTTTTCAGTAAGTAAATAATATTATTTGATACTTATTTGTCTAATTGTCAGTATTCTTTATGGTCACAACCATTGTTTATGGATGACATCATCTCTATTTGATCACTGTCCATACGGTACTGATTATTAAAATTTTTGACTGGATATATGCAGTAGTGGTAGTTTCCTTTCAGAGTACATATCTGGAAAAATGATGGATGTGTTTGTTTCATAGACAAGGTGTACATGAAAATGGATGTTTGATGTTTTGCTTCCCAGCATCAGTTGTCAATTTCATCATGATAAAAACCTTCTTGCATGGCATTTGGAAGATTACCTCTAACATAATCAATGTAGTTAGGGGAGGTATTTATCAGGAACATTGACAGTTCCCAATGGCTGTAGTGATTAGCATGTGACCCAGTGAACATAATCACAGATGTTCTGGTTTAGGGATGGCCATATAACACAAAACAAGTGCAGTGGTGTTTTCCCTAGGTTTTAACATTGAACACTGGGGACATCTGAAGTCTTCAAATAATGAGACTGCTGAAAGCTTAGAATTCCTGAAATCATCTTCCCTAACTTTCTCAAAACTAAAAACAAACAAATAAAAAATAAATAAACAAATCTCATCTTAGATGAAACATTACCCATAGATGGAAAATCTCAGAAATCCACAACTTAAGAGTATTTGTTTCTCGGGGCGCCTGGGTGGCTCAGTGGGTTAAGCCGCTGCCTTCGGCTCAGGTCATGATCCCAGGTCCTGGGTTCGAGCCCCACATCGGGCTTTCTGCTCAGCGGGAAGCCTGCTTCCTCCTCTCTCTCTCTGCCTGCCTCTCTGCCTACTTGTGATTTCTCTCTGTCAAATAAATAAATAAAATCTTAAAAAAAAAAAAAAAGAGTATTTGTTTCTCTCATTCATGCCAGAAATGAATTTACCAGGATTTTCAGAATGCACATGACCATAAATGTCCCTTTGGATTAAGATAGTCTGATTAATTTCCCTGATTTCCAAATAAAAATATCTTGACTAAACAGCAAAGTTAGATAAATAGATGCATCCAACTGTATTTAGTATTAATACCAGATTTTACATCCATATTTTTCTTTTCTTAAATCATTGGATTATTAAGTCCAGACCATAGTTGTGGCAAGATTTTTGGTATGTGGAACTGCAGGAAAAGTGGTAACCTTATGCAGAAAAAACTAAATCCTTTTGTGCTGAATAGAACAAAAATTAAACACAAGAATATATGTGTGCATATGTGTTTGTGAGAGGTGAGTTTCTAAAAATGTTCATTTCTGAATAGTTATTTCTCAGCTATACACTTGAAGTTTTCTATAATATAGAGTTAAACATGCACATCTAAGTCTAAATTAGACCTAGCAAAAGCATTTTAAAAATATTTGTCTCGGGGCACCTGGGTGGCTCAGTGGGTTAAAGCCTCTGCCTTCAGCTCAGGTCATAATCCCAGGGTCCTGGGATCAAGCCCCACATCGGGCTCTCTTCTCGGCAGGGAGCCTGCTTCCTCCTCTCTCTCTCTCTCTGCCTGCCTCTCTGCCTCCTTGTGATCTCTATCAAATAAATAAACATTAAAAAAAAATTTGTCTCATTCTTTCACCTTTTAGGGCATTTGCATATTAATATTTTCTCCATGTTATACACAAGAAAGCTGACTCAGTAAGTTTAGGTAACTTCCTCAAGGTCATTTTAATGAGCAAGTGAAATTGTCATTTTCACACACATTTGTTCCAATGAACAAACAAACTGATCTAAAACAGTATCTGCCCTAGTGATACACATTTGTACAAATCCAGACATTTGCCTTTCAGTTTCATTTTCAGGAATGTGTTGTACCCCCAGGGAAATCAATCTAGTGTTCTCCCAACATCTAGAGATTAATGGAAACAATAGTTACTCATCTTGGAGATCCTCTTTTTAGCACACTAACTTCAGGACCTTCTATTGCTGAAAATGCCTGCCTTCCTCTATAATAAATCTATTTTGTAAGAATTTCTTCTGAAATGCTGCTGCTTATATTTGCATCCCTCCAATTATATTATCTCCTGGCTGCTTTGGACTAAGCTCAGTATTTTGTTTTGAGCAATAACAGTTACAATAGCCAGTTATACTAGCCTAACTAGTAAATGTACTCACATGCAAATAAAAGGATACCATTTTTATCAGAATTTAAATTTGAAGAATTCAATATTTATTTATAAATATTTAAATCTGCTGTTGATTGCATACAGTGTCAAGAGCCATGCAATATAAAAGTAATGAGTTCTAAGTGTCTAAAACTAATAGTTTATTAGGAAAACAAAGATACTAATGTTCTTTGAATATACAGGTACATGGATTATATAAGCTTATAATTTTATGTGTGTTTTTACCTTGCTGGGAAGAGGATTTTTTAAAATTTAATTAATTTATTTATTTTAGAGAAAGAAAGAGTAGGCAGAAGGGTGGAAGAGAAGGGAAAAGGGCAAGCAGTCTTGGTGCTGAGCACAGAGCCAGAGGCAGGGCTGGATCTTATGACCCTGAAATAATGACCTGAGCCCAAATCAAGAGTCAAAGGCTTAACTGACTGAGCCACCCAGGGACTGACCCCATTGGGAAGATGATTTTAAGTTTATATCCTATTTTATTAATATTTTTGAATGTTCCAGCTGAGAACATCACAGTGATATTGTGAGATTAATATTTTGAATAAGATACAAAGTATTTAAATAAGTATATTTAGATAAAAAATATAGACAAATTCGTTCTGAAGAGTTGTCGTTAAAGTACACAGTAATTCTACGTCTGTAGGAGAAAAGGAAGATATTAATTAAATGTATTAGGAACTATGACCAGGTGAAGGAGAAAATTGCTATACCATGTTAAAGTAAGAAGACAAATGCTTTATACTGAGTATATTCTAAAAGTTTATATCATAAAACTTTTATTCATAGAGCAATTTTTAGAAGTATTTTCAAAAATTTATTTTGAATTTTTTTTAAAAATCGCTCAGATATCTCTGATATCTCTAATGACTTCAAAATTGATTTGATGTTTCTATAATTTCATGTAGGATTTTAGATTTTTCTTCTATTCATGTTTATTCATTTGAATTTTTATAAGCATTGCATTGGAACAAGAATCTTATTTTGAGGAGGAGTCAAGATGGCGGAGAAGTAGCAGGCTAAGACTACTTCAGGTAGCGGGAGATCAGCTAGATAGCTTATCTAAAGATTACAAACACCTACAAATCCAACGGGAGATCGAAGAGAAGAAGAACAGCAACACTAGAAACAGAAAATCAACCACTTTCTGCAAGGTAGGACTGGCGGAGAAGTGAATCCAAAGCGACGGGAAGATAGACCGCGGGGGGAGAGGCTGGCTCCCGGCGAGCGGCGGAGCAACAGAGCACAAAATCGGGACTTTTAAAAGTCTGTTCCGCTGAGGGACATCTCTCCAGAGGCTTAACCGGGGTGAAGCCCACGCGGGGTCAGCGCGGCCTCAGGTCCCGCAGGGTCGCAGAAGGATCGGGGGTGTCTGAGTGTCGCAGAGCTTACAGGTATTAGAACGGGGAAGCCGGCTACAGAGACAGAGCCGAGGAGTGACTCTCAGCTCAGGGTTACCTTGAACCGGTCGCAGGCTTGGTCAGCTCGGAGCGCGGCCCGAGGCCAGGGTGGCGGAAGTCATTGGGCGCTGTTCTCTGGGGGCGCACTGAGGAGTAGGGCCCCGGGCTCTCGGCTCCTCCGGGCCGGAGACCGGGAGGCCGCCATCTTCATTCCCGCCCTCTGGAACTCTACAAAAAGCGCTCAGGGAACAAAGGCTCCCGAAAGCAAACCCGAGCGGATTACTCAGCCTGGCCCCAGTTAAGGGCGGTGCAACTCCACCTGGGGCAAAGACGCTTGAGAATCACTACAACAGGCCCCTCCCCCAGAAGATCAGCAAGAAACCCAGCCAGGACCAAGTTCACCTACCAAGGAGTGTAGTTTCAATACCAAGGAGAGTGGCGGAATTCCAGAGGAGGAGAAAGCAAAGCACGGAACTCATGGCTTTCTCCCCATGATTCTTTAGCCTTGCAGTTAAATTTTTTTTTTCTTTTCTTTTTCAATTTTTTTTCTTCTTCTAAATTTTTTTTGACTTTTACCCTTTTCTTTTTTAACATTTTTTAACTAGTTTATCTAATATATATATATATATTTTCCTTTTTATACTTTTTCTTTATTGGTTTTCTTTTTTTAATTTTTTTTTTCTTTCTTTCTGAACCTCTTTTTATCCTGTTTCTCCCCTCCCCCCCACGGTTTGGGATCTCTTCTGATTTGGCTAAAGCATATTTTCCTGGGGTTGTTGCCACCGTTTTAGTATTTTACTTGCTCCTTCATATACTCTTATCTGGACAAAATGACAAGGCGGAAAAATTCACCACAAAAAAAAGAACAAGAGGGCGCCTGGGTGGCTCAGTGGGTTAAGCCGCTGCCTTCGGCTCAGGTCATGATTTCAGGGTCCTGGGATCGAGTCCCTCATTGGGCTCTCTGCTCAGCAGGGAGCCTGCTTCCCTTCCCCTCTCTCTGCCTGCCTCTCTGTCTACTTGTGATCTCTCTCTCTGTCAAATAAATAAATAAAATCTTAAAAAAAAAAAAAAAAAAGAACAAGAGGCAGTACCAAAGGCTAGGGACCTAAGCAATACAGAAATTGGTAATATGTCAGATCCAGAGTTCAGAATGACGATTCTCAAAGTTCTAGCCGGGCTCGAAAAAGGCATGGAAGATATTAGAGAAACCCTCTCGGGAGATATAAAAGCCCTTTCTGGAGAAATAAAAGAACTAAAATCTAACCAAGTTGAAATCAAAAAAGCTATTAATGAGGTGCAAACAAAAATGGAGGCTCTGACGGCTAGGATAAATGAGGCAGAAGAAAGAATTAGCGATATAGAAGACCAAATGACAGAGAATAAAGAAGCTGAGCAAAAGAGGGACAAACAGCTACTGGATCACGAGGGGAGAATTCGAGAGATAAGTGACACCGTAAGACGAAAAAACATTAGAATAATTGGGATTCCAGAAGAAGAGGAAACAGAGAAGGGAGCAGAAGGTATATTGGAGAGAATTATTGGAGAGAATTTCCCCAATATGGCAAAGGGAACAAGCATCAAAATCCAGGAGGTTCAGAGAACCCCCCTCAAGATCAATAAGAATAGGTCCACACCCCGTCACCTAATAGTAAAATTTACAAGTCTTAGTGACAAAGAGAAGATTCTGAAAGCAGCCCGGGAAAAGAAGTCTGTAACGTACAATGGTAAAAATATTAGATTGGCAGCAGACTTATCCACAGAGACCTGGCAGGCCAGAAAGAGCTGGCATGATATATTCAGAGTACTAAATGAGAAAAACATGCAGCCAAGAATACTATATCCAGCTAGGCTATCATTGAAAATAGAAGGAGAGATTAAAAGCTTCCAGGACAAACAAAAACTGAAAGAATTTGCAAATACCAAACCAGCTCTACAGGAAATATTGAAAGGGGTCCTCTAGCAAAGAGAGACCCTAAAAGAAGTAGACCAGAAAGAAACAGAGACAATATACAATAACAGTCACCTTACAGGCAATACAATGGCACTAAATTCATATCTCTCAATACTTACCCTGAATGTTAATGGGCTAAATGCCCCAATCAAAAGACAGGGTATCAGAATGGATAAAAAAACAAAACCCATCTATATGTTGCCTACAAGAAACTCATCTTAAACCTGAAGACACCTCCAGATTTAAAGTGAGGGGGTGGAAAAGAATTTACCATGCTAATGGACATCAGAAGAAAGCAGGAGTGGCAATCCTTATATCAGATCAATTAGATTTTAAGCCAAAGACTATAATAAGAGATGAGGAAGGACACTATATCATACTCAAAGGAACTGTCCAACAAGAAGATCTAACAATTTTAAATATCTATGCCCCTAATGTGGGAGCAGCCAACTATATAAACCAATTAATAACAAAATCAAAGAAACATATCGACAACAATACAATAATAGTAGGGGACTTTAACACTCCCCTCGCTGAAATGGACAGATCATCCAAGCAAAAGATCAACAAGGAAATCAAGGCCTTAAATGACACATTGGACCAGATGGACATCACAGATATATTCAGAACTTTTCATCCGAAAGCAACAGAATACACATTCTTCTCTAGTGCACATGGAACATTCTCCAGAATAGATCACATTCATGGTCCTAAATCAGGTCTCAACCGTTATCAAAAGATTGGAATCATTCCCTTCATATTTTCAGACCACAATGCTCTAAAGCTAGAACTCAATCACAAGAGGAAATTTGGAAAGAACCCAAATACATGGAGACTAAACAGCATCCTTCTAAAGAATGAATGGGTCAACCAGGAAATTAAAGAAGAATTGAAAAAATTCATGGAAACAAATGATAATGAAAACACAACGGTTCAAAATCTGTGGGACACAACCAAGGCAGTCCTAGGAGGAAAATATATAGCGGTACAAGCCTTTCTCAAGAAACAAGAAAGGTCTCAGGTACACAACCTAACCCTACACCTAAAGGAACTGGAGAAAGAACAAGAAAGAAACCCTAAACCCAGCAGGAGAAGAGAAATCATAAAGATCAGAGCAGAAATCAATGAAATAGAAACCAAAAAAAACAATAGAACAAATCAACGAAACTAGGAGCTGGTTCTTTGAAAGAATTAATAAGATTGATAAACCCCTGGCCAGACTTATCAAAAAGAAAAGAGAGAGGACCCAAATAAATAAAATCATGAATGAAAGAGGAGAGATCACAACGAACACCAAAGAAATACAGACAATTATAAGAACATACAATGAGCAACTCTATGCCAACAAATTTGACAATCTGGAAGAAATGGATGCATTCCTAGAGACATATAAACTACCACAACTGAACCAGGAAGAAATAGAAAGCCTCAACAGACCCATAACTAGTAAGGAGATTGAAACAGTCATCAAAAATCTCCAAACAAAAGCCCAGGGCCAGATGGCTTCCCGGGGGAATTCTACCAAACATTTAAAGAACTAATTCCTATTCTCCTGAAACTGTTCCAAAAAATAGAAATGGAAGGAAAACTTCCAAACTCATTTTATGAGGCCAGCATCACCTTGGTCCCAAAACCAGACAAGGATCCCATCAAAAAAGAGAACTACAGACCAATATCCTTGATGAACACAGAGGCAAAAATTCTCGCCAAAATACTAGCCAATAGGATTCAACAGTACATTAAAAGGATTATTCACCACGACCAAGTGGGATTTATTCCAGGGCTGCAAGGCTGGTTCAACATCCGCAAATCAATCAATGTGATACAACACATTAATAAAAGAAAGAACAAGAACCATATGATACTCTCCATAGATGCTGAAAAAGCATTTGAGAAAGTACAGCATCCCTTCCTGATCAAAACTCTTCAAAGTGTAGGGATAGACGGCACATACCTCAATATTATCAAAGCCATCTATGAAAAACCCACCGCAAATATCATTCTCAATGGAGAAAAATTGAAAGCTTTTCCGCTAAGGTCAGGAACACGGCAGGGATGTCCGTTATCACCACTGCTATTAAACATAGTACTAGAAGTCCTAGCCTCAGCAATCAGACAACAAAAGGAAATTAAAGGCATCTAAATCGGCAAAGAAGAAGTCAAACTATCACTCTTCGCAGATGATATGATACTCTATGTGGAAAACCCAAAAGACTCCACTCCAAAACTGTTAGAACTTGTACAGGAATTCAGTAAAGTGTCAGAATATAAAATCAATGCACAGAAATCAGTTGCATTTCTCTACACCAACAACAAGACAGAAGAACGAGAAATTAAGGAGTCCATCCCATTTACAATTGCACCCAAAACTATAAGATACCTAGGAATAAAACTAACCAAAGAGACTAAGAACGTATACACAGAAAACTATAAAGTACTAATGAAAGAAATTGAGGAAGACACAAAGAAATGGAAAAACGTTCCATGCTCCTGGATTGGAAGAATAAATATTGTGAAAATGTCTATGCTACCTAAAGCAATCTACACATTTAATGCAATTCCTATCAAAGTACCATCCATTTTTTTCAAAGAAATGGAACAAATAATCCTAAAATTTATATGGAACCAGAAAAGACCTCGAATAGCCAAAGGAATATTGCAAAAGAAAGCCAAAGTTGGTGGCATCACAATTCCGGACTTCCAGCTCTATTACAAAGCTGTCATCATCAAGACAGCATGGTACTGGCACAAAAACAGACACATAGATCAATGGAACAGAATAGAGAGCCCAGAAATAGACCCTCAACTCTATGGTCAACTAATCTTCGACAAAGCAGGAAAGAATGTCCAATGGAAAAAAGACAGCCTCTTCAATAAATGGTGTTGGGAAAATTGGACAGCCACATGCAGAAAAATGAAATTGGATCATTTCCTTACACCACACACGAAAATAGACTCAAAATGGATGAAGGATCTCAATGTGAGAAAGGAATCCATCAAAATCCTTGAGGAGAACACAGGCAGCAACCTCTTCGACCTCAGTCGCAGCAACATCTTCCTAGGAACATCGCCAAAAGCAAGGGAAGCAAAGGCAAAAATGAACTATTGGGATTTTATCAAGATCAAAAGCTTTTGCACAGCAAAGGAAACAGTGAACAAAACCAAAAAGACAACTGACAGAATGGGAGAAGATATTTGCAAATGACATATCAGATAAAGGGCTAGTGTCCAAAATCTATGAAGAACTTAGCAAACTCAACACCCAAAGAACAAATAATCTAATCAAGAAATGGGCAGAGGACATGAACAGACATTTCTGCAAAGAAGACATCCAGATGGCCAACATCACATGAAAAAGTGCTCCACATCACTCGGCATCAGGGAAATACATATCAGAACCACAATGAGATATCACCTCACACCAGTCACAATGGCTAAAATTAACAAGTCAGGAAATGACAGATGCTGGCGAGGATGCGGAGAAAGGGGAACCCTCCTACACTATTGGTGGGAATGCAAGCTGGTGCAACCACTCTGGAAAACAGCATGGAGGTTCCTCAAAATGTTGAAAATAGAACTACTCTATGACCCAGCAATTGCACTGCTGGGTATTTACCCTAAAGATACAAATGTAGTGATCCGAAGGGACACGTGCACCCGAATGTTTATAGCAGCAATGTCTACAATAGCCAAACTATGGAAAGAACCTAGATGTCCATCAACAGACGAATGGATAAAGAAGATGTGGTATATATACACAATGGAATACTATACAGCCATCAAAAGAAATGAAATCTTGCCATTTGCGACGACGTGGATGGAACTAGAGGGTATCATGCTTAGCGAAATAAGTCAATCGGAGAAAGACAACTATCATATGATCTCCCTGATATGAGGGAGAGGAGATGTAACATGGGGGGTTAAGGGGGTAGGAGAAGAGTAAATGAAACAAGATGGGATTGGGAGGGAGACAAACAATAAGTGACTCTTAATCTCACAAAACAAACTGAGGGTTGATGGGGGGGGTTGGGAGGGGGGTGGGATTATGGACACTGGGGAGGGTATGTGCTATGGTGAGTGCTGTGAAGTGTGTAAACCTGGGATTCGCAGACCTGTACCCCTGGGGATAAAAATACATTATATGTTTATAAAAAATAAAATTAATTAAAAAAAAATCTTATTTTGAACCCAAAATGCTGCGTTATAGTTCTGAATCTGCACCTTTCCTCTCTATGGCCATGGATCATTTTGAGATCACTGCTGCAATAATCTAGTTGGTGAATAGGACATAGCCCTCATGGACTTCAATAATTAGAGTTATAAGTTTGCTGATAATAGTGCCCAGTATAAAACCAAAATATAACATTAGCAAATTCCAAATCAAGGTGTTGATCTAAAGGTGTACTATTCACAGTACAGTTCATTAGATCAGAAGTTGTGCATATCAGACCAGGGAAATTGATTCATATAGAAAACAGAAGGCATAGTCAAAGCTGTTCTCTGGATCACTAGGTTTTGCCCCCAGGTGTGTGGACTAAGCCATTGGTAGAGAAAAAAACGGGTAAATATTCTCAATAATTTCTGACTAGATATTTAATCTTGCCTAACTGTGTATAGCAACACCACTTGTCATAGTGTTACTGCAGGTTTTATTAGTGCATGGTTAGTAGTTTTATTAGTGTAACTGAGATTACATATGGTTTATTTTTCCTCTGCAGTATAACAAATATCACAAACTTAATAACATAAAATATCATCAGTTTATTAGTTCACAGTTCTGTAATTCAAAAGTCTGGCACAATGTTTCTGAGTTCTGGGCTCAGGGTATCACAGACTGAAATTAAGGCCAAGTTCTCAAAGAGAGTTGGGGAGAATTAGCTTCTAAGCTCATGAGGTTGTTGGAAGAATTCAATTCTTGTGGCAGATGGATTGAAGTCCCTGTTTTCTTGTTGGCTGTCACTCTTGGAGACTGCCCACATCCTTTGACATGTGATCCCTCCATCTTCAAAACCAACAATAGCATGCCAAGTCTTTCATGTGCTTTCAATCTCTGATCTTAAAGGGCTGATATGAATAGGTTAGGTCCAATAAAGTAATCTCCTTTTCTTAAGGTCCGCTGTGTCTGATAGTCTAATCTCCTAAAACAAAATCCACCAAAAATCACAATCTCTAGGATTGTGTCCTAGAGACACAATCACTGTGTCTCTGTCCATCACTGTGTCCATCACTGTGAAGCCATGCTACCTTGGAGGGGGTCATTTTGTAATTTTGTAATTTGTTATTTTGTAATTCTGACTACTACAATGTACATGACACAATTTTGTAAATAATAATAAATAAATAATGTAAATAAATATAAATAAGCAAATAATAAGTAAATAATAAAGATCTAATCAAACATATGATATAATTACTTAACCCACATTCAGATTTGGTGATGTAAAAATATGTAGCTTTACAATGACCTGTGTTTTATTCTTAATACGTGTTCTACATTTTTTGAAATACTGTAACATGCCATGATGCAATAAATATAGTTCAATCCTTCAGGGAAAAATGCTACATGGGTTATTTTATGTTTTCAGTCTATGTACTAAAACTTTATTAGAATTTCAGTTTTATGGGGATCATTGCACTATATCAAGTAAGTTGAGCAATTTAATAGCGTTTCTTTAAGTTGTTCCCTGTATTTATTTTGATCATCAAAGCTTATTGGAGGATCTTTACTTATAGTAATGGTAGACTAGTTTATTTTCCACGTTCTAGAACAAGTTTCCCAATTAGACAACCTACTAAAAACAAACAATTAAAAGACATACCAAAGGCATCATAGATTTACTAAGACAGTAAGAATTTGTGGAGCCAACATCAAGGATTAAGGGAAGTTCAAGGATGTGAACACAGCATTTGACACTACTTCTTCCCGTGAGGCATTTGGTAATTCCAAAATTCATGGCTAAGAAACTGAGAAATCAGAGACAGCATTAGACAGACTTAAGATATGCTGCACAAAAATTGCGGTTCTGGGGATCACAAAGGAACAGAAGCTCTAAATAAGGAGGAAGGATTTCACTTAAAACACCAAAACTAGACATCTTTGGAGTAGGAAGAAGCAGAAACAAAGCTGACGGAGAAAAATGCAGGTTTAAATTATTTTATTGCTGTCAGTTTAGCTATTCTCATGAAGCAAAAAATAAACTTCCTTTAGAGGAAGAGAACATCATAAATCTTCATACAACCTCTATAATTTTTCATATGCCATACCTGACACTCAATCAAAATAATAAAAATCTAAAACTGTAGTCAAGCACATAAAAAGGCAAATGTTGACTATGAACTAAGAGAAAAAACAGACAGTAGAAATCATCACAAGTCCAGATATTGGGGTTACCATGCAAAAGTCATAAATAACAATAATTAATGTATTAAATAAATTAAAAGCCCAAGGAGAATTTTTTGAATTCAAGAGAAAAAAAAATTTATAAGCCATCAAAGGTTATTTAATGGACCCAAACTAAGAAGTGGGTCAGAAAAAAAAAAAAAAAAAAAAGCACATTGAACAGAAAAAGATGTAAAATACACAAAGCATCATGAAAAGTTTGTGAGAATCAGAAATCTAATATATGTGTAACTGGAGTCTCAAAGAGCAGAGTTAGTATTTGATGTGAAATACCTAATATTTTAAAAGACAATTACTTACTATTAGAATGCTGAAAAGCATCATGCACAGATCTATACAATGAGCTCTAAGTAGTATAGATAGTAATAACAGACATAACTGTGTCTATGCATTTTGTAGTAGTACTTATTAGAACATTTCAAATATGAGATCATAACTGCAGTCTTCAGAGAAAAAGACATATTAACATCGAAAGAACAGAGTTTTCACTGACTGATAAAGCCAAGGGAGGAGCCATCTAAGGAATGTCGAATATCCCTAGTCTTTCTCATAGTAAAATCACTTCCATTTTCTTTTCATTGAAGTATAATTAACATACAGTGTTACATTAATTTTAAATGTCAACATAATGAATCAATAACTGTATACATTTTTTAGTGCTCATCAACATAAGCGTACTTTTAATCCCCTTAACTTATTTTGCCCATCCTCCCCCCACCCCCAACCTCTCCTATGGTAACCATCAGTTTGTTTTCTGTATTTAAGAGTGGGTTTCTTCTTCTTGTTGTTACTGTTCATTTGTTTGTTTGTTTCCTTTTTCTCTGTTCATTTATTTTGTTTCTTAAATTTCACATATAAATGAGATGGTATGGTATTTGTCTTTCTCTGACTGACTTATCTTACTTAGAATAATACCCTCTAGGTCCACTCATGTTGTTGCAAAAGGCAAGATTTCATTCTTTTTTATGGCTAAGTAGTATTCCATAGTACGTATATACCACATCTTCTTTACCTGTTCATCTATGGATGGACAGTTTGATTGCTTCTGAATCTTAGCTACTGAAGCAATTAAAGTAAGGATACATATACCTTTTCATTTTCTTTGGGTAAACACCCAGCTGTGGGATCATTGAATCATATGATAATTCTATTTTTAATTTTTGGAGGAATCTCCATGCTATTTTCCACAGTGGTTGCACTATGTGCATTCCCACCAACAGTGTATAGTGGTTCATTTTTATCCACATCCTCACCAATAGTTGTAAAATATTTCAATTCTTAATGATTTACTGAGATTCTAAATGTTTTAATAAATTCCTATTGCTTTAAAGTTAAATCCAATGTATACCATTTTCTTATATAAACAAACAAAAATATCTGTTATGACCTCAATTAGGCATTCTATTACAAAAAGATGAAATTACCCCTAACCTTTCAAATGTACCTATTTATATATTATAGAAAATTTCACTATGGCTTCTAAAAATAGTGTATAATATCTACTCAAAAAAAAAAACCCAAAACAAAACAAAACCACACAAGAATGTCAGAGTTTGAAAAGTAGAAGAACAAAGGGAATAATGAGTTGCTGTATTTCTCTTGTATGTTTTACTTCTATAACTTCCAGCTTTTTCTTTTGTATAACCTATTTCTTTGCTAAGATTTTCTATTTTTTTAAATTTCAAGATAATTTTTACTTAATTTTTTAATCTTTTTCAATGGCTCCTTGAAAATGCTTATCAGATAATTTCAACATCTAATTCATCTAAAAGCTGCCATTGGTTGATTGTCTTTTCATTTCAGTTGTGATTTTCTTGCATCATTTTTATAATGTGTGATCTTAGATTGTGTCCTAGATATTTTGTTTATTATATATGGAAGTCGGAGTCCTATTTAAAACTTTGATTGTAACAGAAAGTCGCCCTTAGGTTATCATTACAAGCCTTGGGTACTTTTGTTGACTGTATGGTTCAAAGGGCAGTTTGCTGGAACCTTCACCTTCTGGTGCTGCTGACCTTCCTCTAAATCCTGCTGATGTAGTCTGAGAGAGCTGAAGGGAATTGCCCAGCCCTCAATGCTGTATTTTTATTGATGGAGGCAGGGGATATTGAGATTCCCCTATAGATGCTCCCCAGAGGTTCTTGCATCTCACACCCAGAGAAGTGGAATATTAGGACCATGGGAACAAAGAACCTTCCTGGCCAAGCTCTTCATTGTGTCTGCTTTCCTCTTCTCATTTCAGTCCCTGTATCTCAGCGCCTCTGGTTAGAGGATGGGTTTTCCCAGAGAGAGCTCAGTCCCTTCAGTAGATTCCTTTGTCTGCCTGTTTCATCTTCTCCCAGCAGGGTGGATGGTTTTGAGGAATCTCAGGTTTTTCAGATACTGGATAAAAAAGGCTTTGGGGATTAGAGCTCTCATATCAATTCTGCCTTTTTTTTTTCTTTCTTTCCAGTCTTTTAACACATTTTTAGCATCAGATTGCCCAGATTAGAAGCTTCCATCTACATTTTTCCCCCTGATGTGGGCATACAGCTGCATTCTGACATATGGTTTGCCAGTATGGATAAATATTGTACCAGAGCTTCTAGGAAACTTCATAAGAGAAAGTAAAATTATGTCTTTTTGAAAATCTTTCTGTTGGGGGGCGCCTGGGTGGCTCAGTGGGTTAAAGCCTCTGCCTTCGGCTCAGGTCATGATCCCAGGGTCCTGGGATCGAGCCCCACGTCGGGCTCTCTGATCAACAGGGAGCGTGCTTCCTCCTCTCTCTCTGCCTGCTTCTCTGTCTACTTGTGATCTCCGTCTGTCAAATAAATAAATAAAATCTTTAAAAAAAAACAAAACAAACAAACAAACAAAACAAAACAAAAAAAACCTTTTTGTTGGCTCCTAGAAGAAAGAAGTTAACATATTAAACTGTAAGGCTAAGGCAATGGGAAGAAAAGCAGGGAGATGGGAGAATCTAGTACCTTTGGCACTAGAATCCAATAGCTCCCCATTAGACCTAGACTCCCTACCTAAAAATACACCTGTGAGAGAAAAAACTTATATATGTAATAGTACCACTATTACAATTTTCCATCATTTATAGGTAGGTAATACAAAATTTCCTGCTTAAAAGTAGGATCTTACAAAAGCTTAAACTTAAACTTGGCATTGACTCAGCAGGTGAATCAAAGATAAATTTTGCAGATGGAAAGCTATGATGTGTTCATTCCTGACTTTAACTTATAATACCATGAAAACCAGTCTATATCACAACTGAGATTCTAGCATTATGATTACCTATAGAAAAAAAAAAAATGCAAGTGATTGTGTGTTGGCAGTTTCTTACTGTTCTCAGCAAAATCACATGAGAGAGATGAGCTGAGAGTAGAGCTGGCTCATCCACGTACAAAAACATAATATCCACTCACTGGATTCAAAGTACAAAAGGCAAATTGTTTTTGACCCTCAAATTGAAATAGTTAGAAGACTATGTCCTTCTTCAAGTTATAAATCTACTTTCTGATATGGAGTTACAGATGTTGCTTTTCACCTGAACCATATTTTTATTCTGAGATGGCGTAGTAGACCAAATAAGGGCAACCTCTGGCTGACAAAGAGCAAGGAATCAAGAATCTTATTCCTACATCCTGTAGGAACTAGACTCCTCCAATCACCTCTATGAACGAACTTACAAGCAGATACATCCTAGGGTCTCCTGGTAAGAGCCCAGCAGGCCAAACCTTGATTTCCACCTCGTGAAATTTGAAATGGAGCATGAATTTGAGCCAACCTGTACTTCTGACCTATAGAACTGTGAGGTAGTAAATGTGTATTGTTTTAAGCCAGAGCTTGTGGTGAATTGTTACAACAAAGATAAAAAACTAATACAAATGGCTCCAAGGTATCAAAATGAGGGAGCACAGAAAAAGACCAGAAATTCAAAGCAAAGCATGGTATCTATACAAATTCTAACCAGACTCGTCTACAATGTCTAACCAAGGAACTTAGTTAAGTTCTAGGGCAGAGATTTGATAATTGTTGTACAGAGTAATGGCTATGTTTCTCCACTCCCCACCTCAAACTGGTTGCTAAATGTGAGTTTAATAGTAGTCATGTCGTTTCTGCTCCAATATGCACATTGGACATTGGAAATTCAGGTGAAATTATATAAAAATTACAGAAAGTATATGTTGTTTATTTTGCTTTAGGTGTTTTCATTTTAAATATGTGATATTTCTATATACATTAAATTTAAAAATAAATTCCTTTATTGTGTTTTTTAAAGTTTTTATTTAAATTCCAGTTGGTTAACATACAGTATCATATTAGTTTCAGGTTTAGATTTTAGTAATTCCTCACTTCATACAACACATAGTGACCATCACAAGTGCCATCCTTAATACCCATCACCCATTTAATGCATCCCTCCACCCACCTCATCTCCAGAAACCCTCAGTTTGTTATCTCCCAGGTAAGAGTCTGTTTGTTTGCCTCTCCCTTTTTCTCCCTTATGTTCATCTGTCTTGTTTCTCAAAGTTCACATGTGAATAAAATCACAAGGTATTTGTCTTTCTCTGACTGACTTATTTTACTTAGCATAATACACTCTAGCTCTAACCACATAGTTGCAAATAGCAAAATTTCATTCTTTTTGATGGCTGAGTACTATTCCTCTGTGTGTGAGTGTGTGTGTGTGTGTGTGTGTGTGTGTGTGTGTGTACCACAACTTCTTTATCCATTCATTAGTCAACGGACATTTGGGCTCTTTCCATAATTTGGCTATTGTTGGTAATGCTACTATAAACACTGGGGTGCATGTATCCCTTCAAATAAGGGTTTTTTTGTATCCTTTGGGTAAGTACCATGAAAAAAATCAGTTCCTTTATTAAACATCAATTAAGTATCTGCTATATTTCAGGCATTTTGTCAGGTAAGAGAGATATTCAGATTAATAAAACTTGCTTCTCCAAGTAATGTACAGTTTACTAGTACAACACCTAGATATTGTATGTCTAAAATGAATTCATATTCCATAATCAGTGAGGCAATGACAACTCACATAGGAGGAAGTGTGATGCAAAGAAAAGAAGGAGCAGGGTCATACAACCTGGTTTGTAAGTGGTGATTCTATGCTATTTAGATGTAAAATCCTAAGAAAATTATTTCATTTCTATGTACCTTAGTTTCTCATCGTTAAAATAGACATATGACATCTTCTGATCGAGTTTGTGAAAGTATTAGCTCTAATAAAGGTAAAGAACTTAGCACACTATTGGTTGTATTGTGATGAGTTCACAAAGAATATCATAATCAAAGTGATCCAGTAGCAGTAATAATAGATATTTTGGGCTTTTTTTTAAACTTTTGGATCACTTGATCATGGGAAGCAACATTCAGATCTTTGAATCATATTGAAAGTCACTCAGAGGTGGTGGATTTGAGGTGGGTTCATTAACTGAAAGGATTTTCTGGCTGTCTTCTTTATTTTTAATTAATTGATAGTTTTGGCTGTCTTCTTTAGAGTATGGTGGCAAGAGTAGTATACATTAAAAAATATAAGGATATGTATATTTAGATGTCCAAAAGGAAGAAGTTGGCAAAATTCATTAGTTAGAATTATAGTAATTTATTTGGGCAAATAGCCACCCAAAATAAAGACTTTATTTACTCATCCTATTACCTGTGAATAGGTGGTGCCATCTGGATTGAAATTGTACTTATTGGAGATACCAGATGAAAGATTTTATTCCTAATGTATGGAGCACTTATCAGCCATTGAACTGCCTAGCCAGACTTTAATATTAGAGAAAAACAGCTTTATTTTATTTAAACCACTGTCATTCTAGGATGTCCATAATTGTCAGCTAAAACTTATCTTAATACATATATTACTTAAGTATTTTGTCAGATTGTCTATATTAACACCAAAAAGAGAAATATTTTAAAGTCATCCCCTACATGAAAAAAAAAACAGTTAGGAGGAAAGGTGGGACAGGAAACTTGTTTTTCATTTTAAGATCCCCAGTGAAAATTTGATATTCATTTTTTAAATTTTATTTTATTTAAATTAAATTAATTAATACAGTGTATTATTAGTTTAAGAGTTAGAGTTCAGTGATTCAATAATTGTATACAACACCCAGTCCTCATTACATCACATGCCCACTTAATGCCCAGGATCCCATTACCCCATCCCTCCACCCACCTCCCCTCTAGCAGTTGTTGAAACAAACCCTCAGTTTGTTTCCTATCATTAAGTCTCTTGTGGTTTGTCTCCCTCTCTGATTTTGTCTTATTTTATTTTTCCCTCTCTTCCCCTGTGATCTTCTGTTTTGTAATTCCACATATGAGTGAAATCATGATAACTGTCTTTCTTTGAATGACTTATTTCACTTAGCATAATACCCTCTGGTTCCACGCATGTCATTGCAAATGGTAAGATTTCATTTTTTTTGATGACTGAGAAATACTCCATTGTATACATACACACACACCTCATCTTCTTTGTCCACTCATCTTTAAGTGGACATCTGAACTCTTTCCGTAGTTTGGCTGTTGTGGACTACCCTACAACCTAGCAATTGCATTACTAGGTATTTATTCGTAGGTTGCAAATATAGTGATCTGAAGGGGTACCTACACCCTAGTATTTATAGCAGCAAAATTTTATATTTACAATTTTATATTTAAAATTTTAAATGTAAGTTATGTTTTATTATATATTTGTGAATGTCTAAAACTTAAAAATTAAAAATAAAAAGAAGGATACAAAAGAAAAAAAAAGAAGTAGGGATAGTTAGGGGTTATGCAGGCCAGGGATCACTGAAACCTGCAAAACAATAGAAGTGGAAAGATAGTTCCATGAGTTGAATAGAAACATTCTTTGTTCAGTTCTGTAAAGTAAGAAACATTATAGGAAAGTTGAGAATGGCCCTTTAGTAGAAATTTTATATTTTGGTTAACCCAGTATCATGAATTCCTTCCTATTTGGGATGATAGCCCTCTGTGTATTTATTATTGTGAAGGAGGTTCCCGTACTTCCCTATGGAAAGCTATAGGGGAAAGCATATATCCCATTCCTTTTGCTCCTGGCAACTACAGCTTGGCAGCGTCAGGTGCATCTTTCAAGCCTGTTTCTTTGACCTTTGAAAGAATGATAGGAGGAGGATGCTTTATTATGTAGATGTGATGTGGGTCTGGAGAAAGTAGAATAAATTGTGACTGTTTCCTTAGACTGACCAGGTAGCACAATCATGGTTGTGATAGTAGTTGTATCCTGCATTCTTCTTGTTCATTTTCTGAAATTGCTATACCTTTCCATTACATTTTTTTAAAAGATTTTATTTATTTATTTCGAGAGAGAGAGAGAGAGAGAACGTTGAGGGGGGTGGGAGAGAGAGGCAGAGAGAGCAAGAGAATCTAAAACAGACTGCCTGCTGAGCTTGGAGGCCAAGGTGGGGATCATGCAAGATCAAGACCTGAGCTAAAATCAAGAGTCAGATGCTTAACCGACTGAGCCACCCAGGCAACCCTATTACATTCCCTTTCTGCCTAATTTAGTCATTTCTGATTTTGTATCATCCTGCTTGCTAATACACTTCTCTAATTAAATTTCATACTACTCCTTTCTCCTTCATTATCATCCAGCATTGCAGGCCCATTTTCTGATTCTTGAACACAGCACAGTTCTTTCAGCCACAGAGAACTGGGAGCTTCTCCTCTGCCTAAGTATAGCTTCCCACAGAGTTTTTGCATGATTGCTTAACACTCAGATCTCCTCTCAGAGACAGAATTTCTTCACATTTTTTTCATAGTACTCAGAATCAAATGAAAATGATTTTGTTACTTATTTATGTAAATGTTTGTATTTGCAATTATTTTTTAGTTGGCTTTTTAATTTTTGACTTGTCCTTCCCATTAATATAAGCTCTCAGATCTGGGACCTAGTATGGCTCTGTCAGACAAATAACCCAGAATGACTCCTAATATAGTGTTTTCTAAGTAAAAAATAAAAATGTAAATCAAGGGGAAAGACTGAAGTTCAATAAAAAGTTATACCAGAAGAATCTATATAGTTGCTGAAAATAAATAGCATATTTAACTCTTGAGTTTTCTAAATATTTGCTTTTATTTTAATATTGATCTCTGTCATTACATGCTTTCTCTTTCTATTTGTATAATAGTTATTTGTCAGTTTATAACCTGATTTAATGCATAATTTGGTTCTATAAGGATTTATCTGAGACAAGATGGGATGAGTTACTGGAATGACCACAGACTAGATGAAGGGAACTTGAGATTTGTAGCCAGGGGTGAATCAACTAGATAAGTCCAAATGACAAGGTTAATAAAAACCCAAAACCATGAATCTGTTCAGAGGGAAAGTAAAACAAATACAAACAAACTAACTAAAATTGGAATTTCCTGTGTTTGGAAAGAAAGGTTTATTAAAGCTTAAATGGAAGTTATAGGTAGGAAAGTATTGTTTCTTAAGTTCATAGGCGGAACTTGACCGCTTTCAGTCAACCATGGGAGTTATTGAGACATTTGTCAGGGGCAGTACTGCCCCAACTTCATGTGCCATTCCCTCTATACAAACTGCTTCTCCTTTTGATGTAGTGTTCAATGCCAGTTTAGAAGGTTTACTTGGAAAGATGATTATGTACGTCAGAACAGTACCTTTGGGGATCAGTTTCAAGCACACTCTGTACCCCAGACTGAAAATTCACACCTTATTCTATCTCTGTCCTAAATTGTGTTTAATCAATGTGATGGAAATAATTCACAAGAGGTTTCTCAACGATGATAAATGAGAGAATTAAAATAAAATTCATAGGCACCACAAAACACTAAAAATATGCGCTCTTGAAATTTAAAGTTCTAAGGTATTAAAGTTCAAATGTATTAAAGATTGAAACTTTTCTTTTGAGTAAAGTTGAAATAAAGCACAAACAACAAAGATCAAAGTGACATCCTTGGGCAGAGAAATGATCTTGATTTGTGGACAGAAGTGGATCATAAGGAAGCCCTTACACAGTTCCTTCTTTAGTCTTGAATACAGGGTAGTATACAGAACAGTTGATGAACACTGTCCATTTAAGCCGAGTACTAATGATAGAAGACTAGGAACTCTTCAGGATTTTGTAGTACATGGGAATTCATCTGCCTTGCAATTTAAAAGCATCAAATGTTTTGGGCGGCCTGGGTGGCTTACTGGGTTAGGTGTCTGCCTTCATCTCAGGTCATGTCCCTGGGTCCTGTGATCCAGCCCCACATCTGGCTCTCTGCTTAGCAGAGAGTCTGCTTCTCCCTCTGGCCCTCCCCACTGCTCATGCTTATGCGCTGTGTCTTTCTCCTTCTCTGGAAAAAAAAAAGAAAGAAAAAGAAAAAAAGCATCAAATGTTCTTTTGCCAAACCACCCAATGTTGAAAAGTCCTGTCAAGATTTTTTTTCCCCTTAACTGAGTTTTTGCCTTAACCAGCTACTCTTATAGTCTGGAGCCCTGAGCCTTTCTGTAGCCCTTGCTACTTTCTCTCTAATTCTTGCTTCAGCTGGGAATACTTATGCAGACCTCTACAGCTATGAATTATCGGACATTTGTACCATCCTTCTAGTATTTCTCCACCTTATGCTGCCTCTGTAGACTTACTTGAAGGTCCCACCATATGTTTAGTTTTCAAAAGAGTCCAATAAAAAGTATTTTCTTCTTGACTAGAATTCTGAGTGAGTTGGGAAATAAAATAAGGGGGAATCTGTTGATGAACTAAAAACACTGTTATTGCTGAAAACAAGTTGGGGGTTTTAAGCCCAGAATTAAGAAGAGTACCCTTGCAGAATTCAGTGCCACATGGAACTGATGCAGGTAGACCTTACAGAGAGCCTGTGGCTGGAAGCAATTAAAGCCTGAGAAAACCAAAGTCAAGACAGAATTGAGCATTCCAGATAATCCAATCTCAGATTTGCAAAGCAATGATCATTTCATCTCTCCTTGTGTGTACACAATAAGGGAGCAGAGAGAACTCGAATTGTGCCTGGGGGAGCAGTTTCTGCATGCTAACTGGGAAATGGGGAAAATATTTATATTTTTAGGAACATATGCTCTTCTAATTAAGTTTTAACCATCTAGAAATTCTCTCTAATATCACCAGTTAGCTTTGCTACACTCTGAATTGTTAGAAGCTAGACATGAGCTGTGGAAGGAATGTCCTGATGCAGAGTCCCTTAAAAACCCAGGAGCACAACATCCTACCTTGTGGCTTCCGAGACCTTGGGGCCGGCAGATCAAGAGAGAGAGGTGTGGAGCATGCACTCTCCTCTCCCACTTCTGCTCCAGAGTAACCCCTAAACACATTGTAATGCATTTGCATTGTAGTAATAGAGCCTGCCACCACCATGAAGAAAGGTGACGGGAGGGTTCTGGTACAAACCTCATCGGGTCAAAAAGAAACCCCTCCAATACTGTGGGAGGAATCCCCCAAATGACTGGAAATAGCCTCCATTAGAGAACACCTCACTGTACATGACAGTTTCTCCCAGCCCATAGAGACCTGTAATATCCAATCCCAAAACAACTGAGGGCCTGGTTCACCTGAGGGAGCCTGTGGGTTCTCCTACCTTGAGAGAGTACTTTTGCTTTAATAAACTGCTTTGTGCTGGCTCCTTTCCTTCTGGCTGTGTTTATTCGATTATGCAATCCCATGTAAATATTCTCATGGAGAATCCAAGGATATAGCCCTCCATTCACACAGTGCAGACTCTCCCACCAGTAACAGAACTACACTATATAATAAAATATAAAAAAGTCTAAGGGGCCCTTCATCTGGGTTCAATGAAAATTTATACATAGATATACAGATAGGTGGCTTATTTATCACATTAACTTTAGCAATACCTGGTGTTCCAATAAACATACATAAATCTCAAAAAAGGATAGATAGGAAAAATGATATAATTGTGTTATGTAGTATAGCCCATATTAAGATGTTCATACACACACATGCATATACATACACCTGTGTACATAATGCCTCAATGCATACTAAGGAGTAGGAAATCTTTATTATGTTTCACTCTCTTCCTATGTAATAATCTATCCCATATACTTTAGAAAGCAGTTACACACAAAAAAAAGCTCTTATCTTAATTTGAATAGTATAATCTGATCATTTCTATTTTGCTGTGTTTCACTTATTGTTTTTAATTATTACGTTGAATTCATGAGCCTATAATAGCTTACATGCATCAGTAGATATCTTTCATCAGTACCAATATAGATATACAAGTATTTCTATCTTAAAATTAACATGTACATTTCAAATGGGCATTCTGTTTTTGATACTTCTTCAGGTTTCCACTTTCACTTTAAAAATATCTAAATATGTCTTTTTTTCAAATAGCAGCAGTTATATTAACACTTTACTTCACTCACCAAATACTGAGGTATTTTCTTAGTATTGGTAACAAATATCTATCTCCTCAATTATAATTTAAATTTAAATTTGTCATTTACCACACTATAAATACATATATCGCAAGAATTTCTTTTTATATTTCTTTTAATGTGAAGGAAAAATGCAAACTTTTATTGTTTAGGAAAAAAAAATCTTGTAGTGTTAGTTGTAGCCAAGTACAATATTACTATGAAAAACATAAATTGCCATATGATTTGTAAATTATGAGTTTCAGATTAGGAGAAATTATATTTTGTCTTCAAAAAATTTCTTAATTTTGTTGATGCTAAATACTTTTATTTTGTAAGTAGCTAGAAATGTAGGAATATAAGGAATATAAGGAATAAAACTGCAGATGATTCTAATTCTCAACAGATATACCTTAATAAAATTGGAAGTTATTTATAGAAAACAAATATATAACTGTAAAACAAAACCTATTGAAATTATTTAAATAGAGAGCATGAAATTCTGCAGTTGAGAGATGTAAAAGTGATAACAAAGTTTAGATGAAAAATAAATAACCAAAAATATGATTTAGTTATTATCATGAATATAATTTGTTATAGTCTGACAAGTGTGATCCTGATAAATATAGAGAAAATGGTTGAAAATATTGTTGAAAGAAAAATATGATCAAGATGATCTACAAGATTTTTCTACAGCAATTGCAATAGCACACACATATTTTTTGTTTAGATATCTTAATTTAAGAAGACAAGCATGTTTCTTTGAATTTAAAAGCTAACCTTTTATGAGTGGACTGGTAATTCAAGTTAATTTATATGTGTATTTTAAATGATGTTATCCCATTGATATATAAGCTGCAAAGTAAGTTCTCTGAAATTGAATCTGTACTGAAAAGGATGATAGAACTGATTTAAGTTTTCATTTTCTGCTTTTAAGTGAATGTGTTTGCACAGGAAATTACGCATGTGTGTGTGTGTGTGTGTGTGTGTGTGTGTGTGTATACTTTTGGTCTTTCATTCTCTGAGCCTCAGTTCCTATTTTTCAAGAGGGGTAATGCTCTGAATAAGTAATACGTTTAATGTAATAATTACCAAATGTTTCCTGAATAGAGCACAATAATTGTTATTTTTAAAAAACCTGAATAAAATAATAATTTTCACCCTACAGGTTGTCACCCATTTATACTTTATTCAATGTATTAGTCCCAGGGTCTAGTCATGGTCTCCCTTGGAAACAGTCAGATATGCCTTTTCCATGATGTACAACAATGTTCAGAGAATGAAGGAACAGACCATCAAGGGAAGTGAGGTGAGCCTCACATACTCTCCTTCACAATTCTGAAAAGAGCAAAAATCTATCAAGGGAAATATGATCGAAGAGATGGACATTAAGAGCACTTGGTTTTTGAGAGAAGCTGCAGAGTGTGTGATTCCGGAAAAGATTTAAGTAACTATTTCTGTCTGTAAGAATAGCGAGTCCTGGGAGTTGATGTTTGAATGGCAGGTCTCTGTTCCTCAGTTACCTAAAAGCAGCTAAAGCAGAATGATGAGGAAATGTTTGTTTTTCTTGACTCACTTTATATATAGCTCTTTCATAGTCAGAAAATATGTTGGTTCTTCTTAGTGGATTGCATTGCTTATATTATAAAGTAAATCTTAGATTGCATGTCAGTTATAAAGCCATCCATTATTTTTATAGAATTTAAGAGAAGGATTCATGTAAGAAGTATATTTTATTTGGTCAATGTACTGCTTATTTTAAGTTTATTTTAAGACTCAAACATATTTCAATTTTTTTCTTTTGATTATAAAATAGTTCAAATATAAAGGAAATTAAAGCATTAAAATAATTTTAATATTATACTTGTTCCCAACACAACCACTGCATAAGGAATGCTAAGGAAGAATACCAAAAATGAAAGATTTAGTGAGGGAGAGCCTAAATTATGGTATAAATTTTGCCTAAATCTCTAGCTGACTCTAAGAGGCCAAATTTAAACTAAAAGAATCAAATTTATGCCTTAATACTATACACTGCGCAGGAGATCTTGTCATTTCAGAAATATTAACTATCTATACAAAATTATTACTCTTTAGATAAACATAGAATCTGGAGTGCCTGCAACATATCACTCACAATATCACAGTATAATAAAATTACTTAACATAAGAAAAAAAGAAAACATAACCCATTGTTGAAAGAAAAATATCAAGATGATCTAGACTTTAGAATCAGTTGGTGAGAATATTAAAATTGTCATTACAAATATGATTAGGAAAGCAAGTTATGACATTAACAAATAATGTATGGGAAATCTCTGCAGAAGACTACAATTATAATAAATAACTGCATGAAGAATTTAGCACTGGATAAGCGTAATACCTGAAATTGAAAAAGAAATACTATTTGAACAAAATACCATTTGAACAGAATGGAAATGAAAGAAGAGTCAGTCAGCTATAGATAAATCAAGAGAAATGACATATTTTGAGGAAAAGGAGTAAAAATCAACAACAACAACAAAAGGTTGTCAAAAACTAAGTTGAATAGGACCCTCAGGGAAATAACAAATGGTCTAAAATGGTCTAATTTTTTTTTTTTTTTAGATTTTAATTATTTATTTGTTAGATTGAGAGAGCTGAGCACAAGCAGCAGTGGGAGGCAAAGAGAGGGAGAAGCAGGCTCCCTATTAAGCAAGAAGCCCAATGAGGGACTCCATCCCAGGACTTTGGGATCAGGACCTGAGTCAAAGGCAGACACTTAACCCACTGAGCTGTCCAGGCATCCCAACAGGATGATTTAAAAGACACACACTTTTTTTTTCTTCTTAGTTTCTTTAAACCATATATAGTTATTTAAATTAAAAAGTATATATATACACACACGAGCAACATTAACTCTAATAAAACTATAAGAAAGCAAGAATTATATTTTAATATCTGAAGTTACCATTTACCTAAACTTGGTTATAACTTAAATATGATCATATAAATCACACTGAAGTGAAAAAAAAATTAATATAAAGGAAGAAAGACATAGACAATTAGAGAGAAGAGAAATAGAAAACACAAAATAAAACTATAAACTTGGGGCACCTGGGTGGCTCAGTGGGTTAAAGCCTCTGCCTTCAGCTCAGGTCGTGATCCCAGGGTCCTGGGATCGAGCCCCACATCGGGCTCTCTGCTCAGCAGGGAGCCTGCTTCCTCCTGGCTCTCTCTCTGCCTGCCTCTCTGCCTACTTGTGATCTCTGTCAAATAAATAAATAAAATCTTAAAAAAAAAAACGAAACAAAACTATAAACTTAAACCCAACCATATTGATGGTTATATTATATATTAATTAACAAAAAATTGCAAATACAAAATAAATATTCTGAGATTGGGTAAAATAACAAATTAAAATATGATGCAGTCTACTTGAAACTAACTTTACCTGTATGAAGACAGTTTGACAGTGAATGGATGGAAAAAAAAATAGATAAATCAAACTATAAACCTAAGGAGGAGTGAGTGGGTATATTAAAATCAATGAGAGCTGACTTCCCAAAAATTATGTTACCATAGATAAATAGAATTTATAATAAAAAAGATTAATACATCAGGGAGAAATAACAAGCATTAGTGTGTATTTATCTAAAAACAGAGCATTAAAATGTAAACAAATAACAGAATTCAGTGGAGAAATAGACAGTTCTAATAATCATAGATGGAAATTTAATACCCCTCTAATAGCAATTGATGGAACATTTAGACTGGAAAAAAAAAAAACAATAACAGTTAACACATGGACAATCAGATCTGACACTAACCAGAATTCTGACCTAACAAACTACAGACTACAAGTTCTACTGTCAATCTATCTATTGATTTATTGATTTATAAGATATTATAATACATACAGCTGGTAAGATTGGGCATCTTGAATTATTTTAAATTTATGGTTAAATAAACAAGTTTGCAAATTTATTGGAATAAAATTATGAAATTATCTTTCTGTTTTATGATTTAAAGAGATTTTTAAAAAGATTTATTTACTTACTGGAGAGAGAAAGTGGGAAGGGGCAGAGGGAGAGGGAGAGAGAATCCTCAAGCAGATTCCCCACGGAATGCAGAGCCCTATACCAGACTAGATCCCTGGACCCTGAGATCATGACCTGAGCCAAAATTTAGAATCAGACACTTAACCAGCTGAGTCACCCAGGGGTCCCTATCTTTCTTTTAGAAATACTTTAGAGATGCCTGGGTGGCTCAGTTGGTTAAGCCACTGCTTTCATCTTGGGTCATGATCCTAGGATTCTGAGATCGAGTCCGGCACTGGACTCCTTGCTCGGGAGGGCGCCTGCTTCTCTTGCTGCCTCTGCCTGCCTCTCTGCCTGCTTGTGTGTACTCTCTCTCTCTTTCTGGCAAATAAATAAAATCTTAAAAAATATATATCTGTCATCATATCTCTTTTAATTTTTCATATTATTTATATTTGAGTCCATCAGTATTATCATAAATTGCTTTATTTCATTAGTCTTCTACAGAAAGTATTTTTAGTTTTACTTTGTCTTTATAGTCTATTTCTTTAATATTACATTTTTATGTCTTTACTCTGACTTTTTAGAGTATCCTTGACTTTATTATATACTTATCTTATAATTTATCTGTCATCATTTCTTTCTGTTATATGTATTTAACACTATCAGTTTTCTTCCATGAAAATCCTTTCACACTAATTTTAATATTTAGTGTTCGAACGTTTTTCAAGTATACTCTAGATTGTATTGTGAATTTAACAAATATTTTACTTCAGAAGGCTTTTTTAAAAAGGTTTTATTTATTTATTTGACAGAGAGAGAGATCACAAGTAGGCAGAGGCAGGCAGAGAGAGAGGGGGAAGCAGGCTCCCCACTGAGCAGAGAGGCCCAATGTGGGGCTCAATCCCAGGACCCTGGGACCATGACCTGAGGCGAAGGCAGAGGCTTTAACCCACTGAGCCACCCAGGCACCCCTACATTTTAGAAGGCTTTTAACATTTTCCATATTTTCTCTCCATTATTTATTTATAATTATTTACTTATATAGTTTGTATCTTTGATCTTGAATTAATGGAATCAACCTTTTAAAAAGAAATGTTTGTGACCTAGTATATGAAAAACTTTAAAATCTTAAATTCTTACATTTTTAAAAACAATTATTATGTTTTAGATAATTATAGATGTATCTGAAGTAATAAATAACAGAAAGATTTTATGTACCTTTTGCCAAGTTGTCCCAATAACAACATATTTCAAAACTATAATATAATATCAAAATCATGATCTTGGCATTGTTCAGGTAAAGATAAAGAGTGTTTTCATTACCACAAGGATACTTCATGTTGCCTTATATCCATATTCACTTTACTCTCCCATACTCTCCCAGTCCTTTTCCATGGCAACTGCTAATCTGTTCTCCATTTCTATATTTGCCATTTCAAAAATGTTGTATGGGGCACCAGAGTGGCTCAGTCAGTTAAGCGTCCGACTTTTGATTTTGGCTCAGGTCATGATCTCTGCACTGGGTATGGAGCCTGCTTAAGAGTCTCTCTCTCCCTGTAACCCTACACCCCACTTGCTCTCTGTTTCTAAAAAAAAAAAAAAAAAAAAAAAATGTTGTATAAATAGGATTACACAGTATAAATCTTTTGGGATTGGCTTTTTCTTTTACTCTCCATGATTCTCTAGAAAACAACTCTAGTGATTGTTATTTCAATAGTACCTTAGTATAACCATTTTTTAAAATATTTTATTTACTTTTTTTCCAGTGTTCCAAAATTCATTGTTTATGCACCACACCCAGTGTGTTCCATGGTACAAATGACTATGGTTTAGTTAACCACTAACCTCTTGAAAAGCATCTGGATTTTTTCCCACTTCATGCCATTAAAAATAAAACTACTATGAACATTTATGTACAGATTCTGTTTTATTTTGCTTTGTTTTTGTGAACACTCATTTTCATTTTTCTGAGATAAATGCTCAAGAGTGGAATTCCTGGGGTGCATAGTTGCATAGTTAGTTTTGTTTAAGAAATCATTGCACTAGGGGCACCTGCGTATCTCAGTAGATTAAGCATCTGCCTTCTGCTCAGGTCATGATCCCAGGGTTCTGGGATTGAGTCCTCTTTAGGCTTGCTGTTATGTGGGAAGCCTGCTTCCCTCTCTTCCTGCCACTCCCCCTGCTTGTGTGCTTGTGCTCTTTCTCTTTCTGACAAGTAAATAAATAAGATCTTAAAAAAAATGAAGAAGAAGAAGAAGAAGGAGAAAGAGAAGGGAGGAGGGAGAAAGGAGAAGAAGGAGAAGAAGGAAGCTGCTGCACTGTTTACCCAAATGACTGTACATCCGTGATGCATGAGCAGGATCTACCTTCTCTGTATCTTCAGCAGGATTTGTGTGGCTACTCTAATTTATTTACTTTTTTAAATTTTAGCCATTCTGATAGCTGTGTGGTGTGATATATCCTATTAATTTAATTTGTATATCTGTGATAGCTAATGATATGAACATATTTCCATGTCCTCTTTTTGCCATATATATATATATTCTTCCGTGAAATACTTACCTGTGTCTACTGCTATTTTCTTTTCTTTTTTTTTTTTTGTAAAGATTTTATTTATTTATTTGACACAGAGAGAAACATCACAAGTTGGCAGAGAGGCAGGCGGAGGGGGGGGGGAGCAGGCTCCCCGCTGAGCAGAGGGGCTCAATTCCAGGACCCTGAGACCATGACCGGAGCCGAAGGCAGACGCTTAACCCTCTGAGCTACCCAGGCGCCCCTCTAATGCTATTTTCAAATTGAATTGTATTTGTTTTGTTTTTAGTGGTTGATATTTGAGAGTTCTTTACATATTCTAAGGAAGAGTCCTTTGTAGAATAAGCAACTTACGGATATTTTCTCTGAGCCTGTAGCTTGCCTTTTCATTCCTCTGTTTTTCTCAGAGCTAAAGTTTTTCTTTTTGTAGATCATGCTTTTATTGTCAAATCTACTAATTCTTTGCTTAGCCTTACATCCTGAATATTTCCTCCTTTATTTCTTCAAAAGTTTTATAGTTTTCCTTTGTATATTTAAGCTTGTGATCCAATTTGAATTAATTTTTTATAAGGTATGAGGTTTCTTTCTTACTCTTTTTTTTCACCCCCATGGATATCCAGTGATTCTAATTTGCTGAAAAATCTTTTCTACTTTTGTTGATTGGTTTTGCATCTATGACAAAAATCAGTTTATAATATTCGTGTGGGTACTCTGTTCTTTTCAATGATCTATGTCTGCTCCTCTACCAATACTTTGTTTACCATAGTATATATTAAGTTTAAATCAGGTAGACTGAGTTCTCCCAGTTTATTTTTCTATTTCAAAATTATTTTATGTATTAATCCCTTTGCCTTTGTACATGAATTTTAGAATAATCTTGTTTGTATCTACAAAAATCATCCAGGCATTTTGACAAGAATTGCACTAAACCTATATATGATTTGAGGAATAACTGAAATTTTTAATGTGTTGAATTTTCCAACATACGAATATGGTATATTTTTTAATTTATATAGGTCTTCTTTTATTTTTTTAAATTAACATCCTTTAAGTATTTTGCCATATTTATAAAGAAATATTTCATTTTTTAGCAGCTGGAAATGGTATTGTATTTTTAATTTTGGTGCTAATATTTTCATCATTAGTATAGAGAAATATAGTTGATTTTGTATGCAAATCATGTGTTGTTAGTGAATTCATTTATTAATTCTAGGAGATTAGATGCATTGGATTATTTTGTATATAAACATGATCTTCATATAGTGACTCATATTTATTTCTTACCAATGTGTGTACCAGTGTTTTTGTCACTATTTTGTACTGGCTAGACTTTCCAGCACTATAATGATACAGAGAGGATAGAGCTGACATCCTGGACTTGTCCCTAATTTTAGAGGAGAAAATTCAATGTTTTCCTAATAATTTTAATGTTAGCTTTAGATTTTTTATAATTGTTCTTTGCCAAGTTTGTATACTTTGGATAATACCTAGTAGTGCAATTTTTGGGTCGTGGGGTAGCTCTATTTTTAACTTTCTGAAAAACCTTCATATGGTTTTCCAGAATGGCTGCACCAGTTCACACTCCCACCAATAAGGTAAGAGGGTCCCCTTTCTCTGCATCCTCTCCAACATCTGTTATTACCTGAGTTGTTAATTTTTGCCACTCTGTTCAGTGTGAGGTATGGAGAACCATTTATCATGCCAATTGACATTAAAAGTATGTTGACTAACAATCCTTATATCAGACAAACTGGATTTTAAACCAAAGACTGTAATAAGAGATGAAGAAAAACACTAAGTCCTAATAAAAGGGTCTATCCAACAAGAAGACCTGACAATTATAAATACTTATGCCCCTAACTTGGGAATAGTCAAATATATAAACTAATTAATAACAAAATTAAATAAATTAATTGATAATAATACAATAATAGTAGGGGACTTTAACACCCCCACACAACAATGGAAAGATCATCTAAGCAGAAGGTAAGCAAGGAAACAAGGGCTTTGAATGATACACTGGATCAGATGGACTTAACATTGTCCTAAGTATTTTATCAAGATTATGAGGGATGATCTTGCTAGATCCCTGTTCTCTATCAAATGATCTAATGAGGAATAGGAAGCCATGTGACTTCTTTTCATCCTTTCTCTATATTTTATCCAAAGATTCTATTCCAGGGATATTCTAATTGCTGTTGAGTCTTTTACCTTTATTTGCTCAACAATGCAAAATTAAAACATTGTTGATAGACATAGAAAAAAAATTAAGATTTTAGCCTGCCAGATATCAAGCTCCATTGAAAGTCACAAGAATCAAAACTGTTTGGAATTAGCATCAAAACAAAAACATCAAAGATGTTTTATTGAGATAAATTGAAGAATATCTGTATAAATTAATAATTGTATAGATTGGAAGAATATAATTTAAAGATTTTAATCTTACCCAAAGCAGCCACTAGAGAACTTTTTAAAAGTAAAAATGAATAAGATAAATCTAAATTTTATATAGAAATTCAACTTGAGAATTAAAATATTATCAATGTCAAGTGAAAGAATATAGTCAAAATGGTTTATCATATTAAAATTTGGCAAGATGAGAGTTTTGACATTATTTTATTGATTAACATGATGCTATAGTCTGACTGTGCTCACTCTACCCTCTCCCCCATCAATGAATATATTGAAATCCTAATGCTCTGATGCAATGGTATTCATTGGTGCGGACTTTGGGAGGTTCTTAAATCTTGAAGGTGGAACCTTTCCAAATGGGGGCTCCAGAGAGTTTCCTAATTCATTCAACTATGTGAAGACACAAAGTGCTGCAAACCAGAACAGCTCTCATCCCACAGTGCTGGCATCCCAGTTTCAGATTACCAGCCTCCAGAACTATGAGCAATAAATTTCTGCTGTTTATGCGGGGCCCAGTCTGTGATTATTTTGTGATTGCAGCCTGAATGAACTAATCTTCAAGGTTGCTGTAAGAGTAGTTTAATTTTGACTCTTAGTTGAAAGAAGTCTTTGAATCTAAAATGAACATGGTGGTGTATTTACTCCAAAGTGAAAATTCTGTGATTGTGAAAATTTATTTGGACCATTCTACTTTAGAGCTTAAGTAATTTCTGTTCTTTCCATTTTTATGATATCATCATCATAAGAGAAAAACATTTATATTTCTTGTGTGATAATACATGAGAGATTGGTAGTTAGATTTATATTAAGGTGTATGAGAAAAATATTACAGAAAATTTAGAACTCAATTAAAAACAAAACAATGAATTTTTATATAGAATTCCTATCTCAATATCAAGTTCTTCATTGCATTCTATTTTTACATAGCAAATAATTTCCCTGTGAAGAAAATTGCTTCAAAATACACAATTTGTGGCCAATAACTATAAACACCTATGTGCCTTTTCCTTCTTTGTGTGCAAGTTTTTTTTTTATTTGACATATCCAAAATTTGAAAGTTTAAGGAGCTAAAAATTTCCTAATTATTTATATTATTTTAATAAACATGTATCAAAGGATGATGGTTTATGGTTGACAATTTGACCTCTATTAAAATGATGTCTTTAAAAGTCTAAAAAATAAGTAGTAATGAAATAACCTCAGCTTCCCTGTTGTGTGTATGTGTGTGTGCACATGTGCTCTATAATTTATAGATGTCATTCTCTTTTGGGTTCAATGTAACCAATATTATTGTTTTGAATGAGTCTCCTGACTTCAATTCCAAATTGAAGTAAGAAGCTATCCAATAGCTTCTTACTAATAACAGGCAGCTTAGCTTAATTCCTAAGGTGGAAGAGTTCACTGGCATTGTGATGGATAGACAGAGCTCTAGCTTTATCTACTTTACTTACAAAACCAGAGAACCATGCCTAATAGCCATGAGATATTTCCTTTTATTCCTTCAGACATGGATACCAAGATTAAGGTTGATGCCTCTAAAAACAGTAAAGCACAGCAACAAATTCTCTTTGATATGCATCTGCTAGAAATTCAATATCTATGATTTTAGTATTCTAGGAAGAATTTAGACTTTTCAAGCATCTTAGAGCTAAATTCCTGTGAGATACTACATTTTTCTACTTATTAAATGGAATATATAAACTTTTAAAATTTCAACTGATAGCTGGTGTTTGATTGTAAAGCCAGGAGAGACGATATCAAATTTTCTCAGAATTAACAGCTCTATTTTTGCGACATATTAATCATAAAAGGATTTGGGAAATCCACCCCATTATTCTTTATTTTATTTAACTTCTTGGTTGTATAACTAAGTCTGGAGACTCAGAGCATAGAAAGGATATACATTTTACTGCAGATTTTTTAACTGGCAAGAAAGTTATAGAATTCAATCCAAATACTCTTTTTAAATAGCGGTCCTTGAAAATAATTAGGAAAAATAACATTCATAAATAAATGCTTATGAAATATTTTAAATACTCTTTGTAATTGCTAGGTATCCATAATTCAATTTTTCCCCTTATTTTAATAAAAAATGCATTTTTTTTTAAAGTGCAGCATCTTTGTGAAAAGAGTGAGAAAGATACAAAATGGATAATTTTATCAGGTCTGTCTTCTGTGAGAAGATTAATATATGTAGGTTTTTGGTGAAGGAACTCAATTGCCTAAAGATTTATGAGCCACAGAGCAATATAAGTGGGTCTCTGAAGACCCACAAAAAATAATACATACATAAATCCAGATTCTGACATGCTAGTGGGTATTTAAAAAAAAAAATCAGGTAAGAAGTCAGAAAATTTAATAGCACTAACTCTATTTTTAAACTGTTTGAAATCCACAATAATACATTATTCTTATGGATTATTTTATCACAATAGTGTGAAAATAAATCTGGACAATATTCACTGTGGGGAATATAGAAAGCACTTTTAAACTTCAATTCTATTTTTCTCATAAATCTCCCTTTAAATCACCATACTGACTATTCTGAACTTATTTGTTTCAAAAAGGAAGTTCTAAATGGTTTTAATTTTTAATAAACCAACTTTTTTTTAAAGATATCAAGTGCAGCTAATGAATTTATGACCTTCCTGAGCAATTTAAATGATAAGACCGTTTGTGAACATTTGGGTCAAATAAACATTCTACCTCTTTATTTAAATGCTTAGGAACTGGTGACATTTTGAAATAAAATATCATTGTTTAGGGTGTTCCTATTTTGTATATTCATGAAAGTTTACATTAATTATAGATGTATCCCATTACAGAACTCCAAAACTTACCTTTGAAATAAATAATAACAATACAACTATTCCTACATGGTGTTCATTCTTCTGATAACTGGTCTACTTCTTCCATTGCTATTGCTGCTAATATAATAGCAATTCTTACAACAGTAGTTCAGCCACATTTAGCTTCTTATGACACTCAGGGGCTTAACACAAAAAATATTTTCACAGAATTCCATTTAATATGAACAGCTTTTATGTTAAATGCTTGTAATTTTCAACTCTTTTGAATGTAATGAATGAAACAAAGTCAAATTTAATGACAGTATCAAAATTATTTATGTAATGAACGGTTAGGTGGGACTTCTGCTTAGAACATAATCAAATCTGGTCCCTGTGCCTATAATAACAAAACACTCACCTGGAGTCCCAGGAGTTAAACCATTGTTTTAGCTCATAGAAGAAAGCAGCATATTGGAAATATGACCAGGCTATGGTATAGAAGTTTAAGATAGTCTGGGTAGTTGCATTGTCAGAAAGCATCTCCATTTTCTCATCTATCATGATATTCAATAAGAGATGAGATTAAAGTCCCTTGTGAAGTGTACACACTGAACATTTTAGAGTCATATGCAGTCAATGAAAGCTTTTAGAACATGTTATTAATAAAATACTACACTGATCTGTTTTTATAGTAATAATAGTTCATATATTTTATATAAATCATGTAAGAGGTACCTGTCACATCTGAGAGAATCCCATTAGAACTTTTACTTTAAAGTCTGATAATGTGGCTCCATTATACTATATTATATGCCCTCAATTTTTTATAAAATATTAAAATAACCTGAAGAGCACTGAAGTAAAATCATTTTATCTTTTTGGAAAAAAAGAATTATTATTTCTGTATGTTGAGTTTGGTAATAGACATATTTCCAAAGAAGACATACAGATGGCTAACAGACACATGAAAAGATGCTCAACATAACACATCCTTAGGGAAATACAAATCAAAACTACAATGAGAGATCACCTCACACCTATCAGCATGGCTAAAATTAACAACATAGGAAACAACAAATGTTAGCAAGGATATGGAGAAAGGGGAACCTTTTACAATGTTGGTGGGAATGCAAACTGGCACAGCCACTCTGGAAAACAGTAAGAGGTTCCTCAAAAGTTAAAAGTAGAGCTACCCTACAACCCAGCGATTACACTACTAGGTATTTACCCAAAGGATACAAAAAGGATACATGCACCCCAATGCTTATAACAGCAGCATCAACAACAGCCAAATGATGGAAAGAACCCAGATGTCCATTGACTGGATGAATGGATGTAGAGTGGTATGTGTATACACACACACACACACACACACACACACACACACACACACACACAATAGGATATTACTCAGCTATTAAAAATAATAAAATCTTGCCATTTGCAATGGTGAATGGAGCCAGAGTGTATTGTGCTAAGCAAAATAAGTCAACCAGAGGGGGAAAAAACCCCAAAAACCCATGATTTCACTCATATGTGGAATTTGAGAAACAGGACAGAAAAGAGATAGGCAAACCGTAAAACAGATTCTGAACTATAGAGAACAAACTGAGGGTTGTTGGAGAAGTGGGTGGGGGGGTAGACTAAATGAGTGATGAGTGTTAAGAAGGGCACTTGTAATGAACACTGGGTGTTATATGTAAGTGATGAATCACTAAATTCTATTCCTGAAACCAGTATTACACTATATGTTAACTAACTGGAATTTCAATAAAAACTTGAAACTATGAAAAAATTATATGTAAATGGAAAATCATGATATACTTTCTTTTTTAATCCAAGAAATATATTTTTCACTCATACTAAAAAAGTATTTCCTGACTAGTGCATATTTTTCTATATATATATATTTTTTTTTCTCTTAAATTTCTTGACTGTGTAAGCAAGACTAAAATTCCTTCCTTTAATCCATCTTTGGCATGTTTCATTATTTATTGTTTAAATTAAAAACTATTTGTCATTGTTTTATTTTTTACTGCTTGAAAACTCTAGATTATTTGAACATAAGTAAAAATCTTGAACATTTTAATTTATCATGAGTAAAAACATTAACTATTAGAATTTAATAGGATATTTTGCCAGTAATATTTTTACTGTTATTTAGAATAATAGTTATAAAAGGCTAAAGTGGATAGCTATACTGCAGTCTCAACTATGTTCTTTTCATTTAATTGAAATAGAAATTATCTTCAGATTGCAGAATTCAAGACACCAGTGCTTGACAAGCTTCTTAAGGGGCCAGATATAAAATGTATTAAGTTCATGTGCCATGTAGTTTTGTCACGTCTATTCAGTTGTGCTGCTTTACCTCAAAAGCAGCCATGGACCATACAGAAGCAAGGAGATGTGTAGGTATTCCAATAAAATTTTATTTACAAAAATAAATATAATAAATAACTATGGCCCATGGGCTGTAGTTTGCCTACCTCTGAAGAAGACAATTATTGCTTATCTTATTTGACCTTTACTATTGTTTTAGTGAAAATAAAATGGTGTTTTGATCGTCCATTTCTTCATAAAGCCTATGTACATTAGTGTCATTTACCTAATACTTAAATAAAATATCCATGTTTATTTGTTTTTACTAAATTTACTCACTCAGTCCCTTTCTCAAAATATAATTCTGACACTACATATAGCTACATAATCTTAGTTGTCTTTTGTAAAGTCTTGACTATGAAACCTACAACTTCTGCCAAAATCTTATTCCTGAATTCCACCATCAAATATTCTTTTACTTACTCCATAAAATCTCACAGAAGCCTTAAGTCTAATAATATCCAAACTCAACTCAAACTGTTTCACCCAAGACCTCTCCAAATTAGAACTTTAAGGCATGACATTTTCATTTATTTCTTACCTAAATTAGAAACACAGGATTCTTGCTAGATCTTCTCTTGCCTTGAAATACTGCATTCAACCAATGATGAAGACCTTTTATTCCAATTTCCTAAATACTTTGTTCATACTTTTTATGTTCCTTTTTTTTTTCTGGTTAATCAACTCATCTTTTATTTGCTAAACACACAGTCATTCCTAACTCTAGCACCATCTCCTTCAGCACACCCACTGTGCTACTACATACGCACACTCGATCAGATCACTCATTTTAATATCCTGTGTTTACTTTCATAGCTTACATGATGATCGAGTTGCTTATCTTTGTACCAAGATTCCCATATTCATATATGGGTATATGATTACTCTAGGTAGACAATCTTTCAGAGTAGGATTGATTTTCAAATTGGTGTTTTGCTTATGTGATTACTCGTGGGCCCATTTGTTAAAAAAAAAAAAAATCTTCCTGAAAAGACCAATATCAAACAATCTAATAAAAAAAAAAAAGTAGATATGCTCTGTTTGAAATGGGGGTCAGGGGCTCTGAGATATATCTGCCAACAGCACAGTTCTCAATTCACTGGTTAACAAATAAGGAAAAATGCAGGCACTATTAAAATATCTGCATTTAGGTCTCTAGTGCTTACCCTGTTTTTGTTTTGTGCTGTTTTAGGTTCATTACCCAGAGGTAGAGTAAATTGTTTGGAGGATACATTTCTGATTGCCTTAGGATGACAGGAATTGGATTAGAGGTATTAAAAGGATTGTATCAGTAATAATTTCTGTCTAACAGTTATATTTCCCTCATTAAAAAATTACATTCAATATCACTCTTTTATAGAGGTATTTGTTAATATTTCTATGATAATTAGTATTCCTATATGTGAAATAACCACAAGAGACATATTTCATTATATAACTCATCATAAAAAATTGAACTGCTGATGATTACTGCAGGCTTTATAGCTGTAAAGTATGTAATATTTTGTTTTAAGATGAAGTATAAAACACAAATAGTGCAAGCTTTTCAATCTTTCTTTTTCTAAGAAATGATTATTTGACAGCTTCAAGAAGATGACATTCAACTAACACTCCTAAAAATAATTCAGGATCCATTCACACCATTCCTTAATGAATTCATCTCCTTAAAAAATATTATTGGAGGTTGATAATTCTAAGCTCTATTTTAGGTAGAGAGATGATAGGTAGGTAGATGTATAGATACAAAGATATAAGATACATAAAGATATAGATATAGATATAGATATCTTTGTATGTCTTTAAACTTTATAAACTTTATAAAGTTGTTACATTTTTAATATATTCTTGATAAATTTTCTTGATTCAGTATTATATGCAGGAGATTCATCAATGTAGATCCTTTTAATAGAAGATAATTTAATCTCAGTGCTATAAAATATTTTATTGTGTAAATATCACTCAATTCACTTAACTGGTACGTGTGTTGGGGGTGGGTAGTGGTATTTAAATTTTTTGGATAGTTTGGTTTTAAAATCATTGCTATTGAAATAACCTTGAATATATAATATCTCATCCAATTGCAGCAGTTTATTCAAGGTATATTTCTACTTTTGATATTTCAAAAGTACAGCACAAGGTCATATCAGATGATGAAAAATGTCTTGCTAAATTAACTAGCTTTGTAATTTTTTTTTTAAAGATTTTATTTATTTATTTGACAGAGAGAGATCACAAGCAGGCAGAGAGGCAGGCAGAGAGACAGGAGGAAGCAGGCTCCCTGCTGAGCAGAGAGCCCGATGCGGGACTCGATCCCAGGACTCCGAGATCATGACCTGAGCCGAAGGCAGCGGCTTAACCCACTGAGCCACCCAGGCGCCCCTAGCTTTGTAATTTTTGATGAGTTACTTATCCTTTCTTTGTTACAGTTTCCACTTATATTAAATAGTGATCTTTAAAATACCAAATTCAGGGCACTTGGGTGGCTCAGTGGGTTAAAACCTCTGCCTTCAGCTCAGGTCATGATCTCAAGATCCTGGGATTGAGCCTCACATCTGACTCTCTGCTCAGCAGGGAGTCTGCTTTCCCCCTTTTCTCTGCCTGCCTATCTGCCTACTTGTGATCTCTGTTTAAATAAATAAAATCTGAAAAAAAAAAAAAAAAACAAATTCACTTTTTTTTGGAGGATTAAAGTCCTTAGATCACTGCTTGTCACAGTTAATACTCAATGAACTTTAGTGATAAGAATAATATTATTATTATTTTGTTGTTATATAACTAGAATGTAGTAAGATTAATATAATTACCATTCTAATTATAAATATATATTTAACATACTATGCTACATATTATATACCAATTATATAATATTAACTATAAAATAATTATTGTTACTCCATAAGTGTAATTTTATTTTTTATTATTATAATGTACTTAAAACAAATTATTGTTAATGATGTGAATTAGAGTCCACTTTTTTCTCATTTGGACACCTCTGTGCCCTAACCAGTTAGTGACCTGTCAGTCCATCTTATTCCACTTACCTGCATTGCCATTTTTCAATTTGTTTTTCAATTTATGTAGGTCTCTTTTTGTTATCTACACTTGCATTCACTTATTTTTATTTTTCCATTAATTCAGTTTACCTTGAAGTTTACCATAAGTTTATTTAAGTTTGCCTTTAATAACAAGAAGACATTATTATTTTTACCTTAAAATGTAAATAAATTTAGCTTTGTTCCTAAATATCTTATATTACATATTATGGACAGTAAGAAAATAAGGAAGTCAGTAGATAAATAAATAACAAGTAATTTTTATCTAGCAATATTGTTACGCTCACTTACCTGTTCTCATAATTTCTATCCTGGGCTTCCTTTCAAGAAAATCATTTGTTAATAGCAATTGCTATTTTTCACTTGTTAATAACAATTGCTTTTTTCCCCCTTATTTCCATGCATTTTATTTCACTTTTTCATGTGTGTAAACCCTTGCTCTCAGATAAACTGCCAGGTAAGGATAATTATAATACCTAATATTTTATTTTAAATGGAATACTATTAACCATTCTTTAAAGTTTGTTACAGTTTTCAGAAATTTTCCTTTGTAAGAGCAAAGTGTTCTTCTCTATTTCCACTTTGCTGAACATATGTGTAATAAACAGGTCTTGAAATCTATTTTTTTATCCTTCCATTATAATGATCACTCTTTTTCTTTTAATCAGCTGATATAGTAAATTTAACTTATAATTACTCAAATTGCAGACAAAACCTATATCCCTGGAGTAAAATCAATTATATATGATGAACTTTTCCTTATACAATATTAGATATGTTTAGCTACTATTTTGCATAGTAATTTTCCATTTATACTTTGTGTGAGATTAGTCTATAAATTTCCTACCTTGTATCTTTTTGGTATAAAAATTATGCCTGCTTCACAAGGTGAATTTTGAAATGTTCCTCCTTTTTCCCAGTGTTTGGGAAAATAATTTTTAGTTTGGAGTAAAGCATTTATTTTTTAATATGTGGTAGAACATGCCTTTCTTAGTGAAATGTGATCTTTCTACTCATTCATGATGTATAGGAAAGGGTTTGTACTATAAATTGTTAAGTGTAGGATTCTGTATATAGATTCAACCTGTTCAGATCTTTTTTCTATCATTAGTTAATTTTTTGATTGGATTGACCAGTCTATTTCTGAGAGAAATGTGTTAATCATTAGCAAATACCAACTTGTGTGACTCCTTAGATAGTTTTGTTTTCTGCAATGTTCCTCTTCTGGTTGCTCTTTCACACATGCAGATTTATCTGTCCACATTTGGATATGGAAGGATTGCCTAATTGTGGGCATGGAATCTTGCTTCTTGTGTTAAATGAAAAGCCTAATGGAATACTTTTGGAAGTGGTTTTTCAGAACGTTGTTTAATTTTTAAATATTTGAATTTCCCCAAATTATCCCTTTGTTATTGATACTGAATTTTATTAAGGTTTAGTGAGAGAAAAATTCTTTGCATGATTTCACTCATTTTAAATTTATAGAATACTATTTCATGGTTCTATTTCTATATTTTGCTGTTTATTCAATTTCTTTGTACATTTGAAAATAAATATTTACTCTGTAGTTTTTGGGTATAGATTTTTTTACAAATGCCACCTAGGGCAAGCTATTGAGATTGTGGGTTTTTTTTTTTTTAATGTCTTCTGTATTCTTTCTCATTCTTTTCTAGTTCTTTTAATTTTGAAAAGAGGAATATTTCAATTTCCACCCCAGCTATAATTGTGGTTTTGTCTATTGCGCTTGCTTTTTTGCTTTGCAAATTTTGAAGTTTTATTTTTAGGTCCATACACATTGAGGATTGTCATGTCTTCTGAATAATTTGACTCTTTTATCATTATGCCAAAAATAACTGTAGTCTTTCCTTGACCCTCTGGAATTGTGTTGATACTTGAGAAGTACTGTATTTGAGCAAAAATGCCTCCCAAGCAACCCAATTTTTTCTAGCTGTTTTTTTCCCTACTTGACTGTTGCTTTATTTTTCATTTATTTTGCATATCACACTTTATTTTCTGGATCTATTTCTCTTTTGCTGAGAGAAAATGGATTTAAAAATTTAAAAATTGTGTGTGTGCCTACATATACGTAATGGTTTGCTGGCTGTAAAATCTTTCTGATCCAGTTTGAATAAAAAATTAATTTTGTCCCTTAAGTAAATTATTTTTAGAAAAGTTTATGTTTTCATTTTTTATATTTGTACCATTACTTTACACTTCAAAGATTGTTCTTTATTCCTGATTTTACCCTTTGCCTCATTTCAAATTCTGTGTAAGTCTGGTTTCCATTTTTGTCTTCATTATTCCTCAATGAACCTGATATTTTATTAATTTTATTGGTTTTCTCAATAATGACATTGTTTCTTCATCTGACACCTTCAAGTTTCATTAAGTCATCTCATATTCAGTAATAGTTCACAATAATTTTTGAGGCAAATGTTCATCTTTACTATTACTTAACAATAAAACTAAATAATTTATGGTATATTTTCCTCTGGGGATAGCTTTTGTTGAAATAAAAGTGATTTAATAAATAGCACTTCTTTATTTTCCATGATATAAGTTTGGTTCCTCTATGGACAAATCCCATTAAGTATTTAGGTCTGTGTTTAGTATTTTTATCAGTTATTTATTTCCATGTAGCAAACTAGCCCAAATAAAGTGGCTTAAAACAATAATATTTAGCTCAAATTATGTGGATCAGAAAATTGGGCACAACACAGTGGGGTAGCTCTTCGGGTCCCATGACAACTCTCTCATGTCACTGAGATCAGCTGCATGTCAGCAGGGTGCTCTGCTCTGAGGGTCTGCTGGCTCTGGCTGGGATGATTTGGGAAAAGAGTTTGGGACATGGGACTCAGCATCTGAGTATGGACCCAGAAGGAGGAATAATTACAACACTTCCCCCCCCCCCCCAGAGAGTGTACCACTATATTTTAATCTGAATATTTGGTTTAACTGAATTGTATTTACATAAAGTGCTTTAAGTAGTACTTTTTGAGAATTTCTTAAGTGTTTCTCTGTAGCTAAGTATTTGAACATTAAGTTTTGAAGATTAGCTTTTTCTCCGAGTTTAAAATGTACATTTCTAGGGACGCCTGGGTGGCTCAGTCTGTTAAGCCACTGTCTTTGGCTCAGGTCATGATCCCAGGGTCCTGGGATCGAGTCCCACATTGGGCTCCTTGCTCGGCAGGAACCTGCTTCCTCCTCTCTCTCTCCCTGCTTATGCATGATCTCTCTCTCTCTCTCTCTGACAAATAAATAAATAAATAAAAATCTTTAAAAATGTACATTTCTAGTATAAACAGTTTATGTAAGTATTATATTGAGTAGAAAGTGAAAATTTACCAGAATATGTCTGCTTAAATAAACAACAGCAACAACAAGAAGAGGTTTCTGGAGAATGTTTAAAGTGACTGTCATTTAAATTGATTTAAACTTCAATGTATATTGGGAAACTACTCAGTGAATCACCATAACCATCTCCCCGCAAGGGTGTAAACCCATAAATTCCATCCAATTACCTCGTAAGTCTTTAAGTTCAGTATCTTCTGATATTTTCTACATTATGTGTGAGACTATTATATAGGGGGAAAAAAGTCAACTCAGACATGGACCACATATAAAATGGGAAAATACATTATAGTTATTTTATTTATTTTATTTTTTTTAAGATTTTATTTATTTATTTGACAGAGACCACAAGGAGGCAGAGAGGCAGGCAGAGAGAGAGGAGGAAGCAGGCTCCCTTCTGAGCAGAGAGCCCGACGTGGGGCTCCATCCCAGGACTCTGGGATGGTGACCTGAGCTGAAGGCAGAGGCTTTAACCCACTGAGCCACCCAGGTGCCCCCATTATAGTTATTTTAGAGAAGAGGTAATTAATTGAAGTTTTAGGCCATTTTCTTAAGTTATCAGTACTTGGGGAAGCCAGGGATCAAAAACAATCAGATTAAGGCCATCTGATTTACTCCCTGATAATAAATACTAACATCACTATATGAAAGGCTCCTTAAGAAACTATTTCTGAGAGAAGAAAGAGAGAAAGAAAGAAAGAGAGGGAGAGAGAGAGAAACTATTTCTTCATAAGGATACTACAGAGGATAATTAGTTGGTTTTTGAGGATTTTAAGAGTTAGAACTTAGGAAAAAAAAGAGTTAGAACTTAGAGAATGTGGCAATTCTAGTAATACAGATAATATAACATATGGGAACAAATTGGGAAAGTCACGGAACTATAAAAGAAAAAACAAATAATAATTTGACTAAACCTAAGTGATTTAAAAGGAAATAGTGGATTGAGCAAATTTATATAGAAATTTGGACGCAAATAAAATGATCCAGTCTTAAGTCAGTAATTAACCAATTTATTTTAATATTTCAGGCAGAAAAACCATTTAAAAAGAGCAATGTTTTAGTTTAATGAATCTGGCTTTTTGTGTATAATTTATTCAGATGGAAAAGTTTGTGAATAAGAAGGCTTTTTGGAAGAGGCTCATGATTAAATTTTATATCATAAAAAATGAGGACTTATAGGGAGTGAGGGTGTCTGGAAATGAGTAAAAATGAATATTAAAGAAAATAACCTTTTCTTAACTTTAAATTTATCCTGAATTTAGGATTTAAAGAGGTTAGTAGGGAATATGAGAAAGGAGAAATTTGGGGAAAAAGGAAACATTCAACAGATAAAAATATGAAGCTGATAAAGCCTCCTGTATATCTAATGATTGATTACCTCTCTCTCCTGGTAACTTTACCATCTTTTGTATCTAATAATGCTAACCCTCAATATCTATATAGAATCAGCTGGCCTTCTTACTTTTTCTTTCATCCCTATAACTCTAATAATATGCCCCGATGCATAATAATTACTGGGTTAATCTTGCTATTTGATTATACACTGTAAGTTCTGTAAGGTAAATCCAGTCTCATGTATCACCATGACCCCATATGCTTTTTCTTCAGTGTGCATGTTGCCACCTGAACACACCCTAGTTGTTGATGGTATTGGGCTTCTATTATGTTATTGCCAGGAATTTTCTTCCACCCTTCTTCATCTGAAGGAATTCTACTCAGCTTCATATTTCCAATTCAAATATTGCTACCTTTGTGAAGGAATTCTGTTCTATTCTTTTAATCAGACAAGTTGTCTGAACTCTGGTCTCTCGACATAGCTCTATTATATTGTTTATGGTATTACAAGATAAATCAACTCTACAAATGTGTTTTCTTTACCCTATGTTTAATCTCCTTCAAAGCAGAAAGGTGGTTTTCTTCATTTTTATATTTATAGATCCTCCCTCACAATGTTATCGTGAGAATTGGGTGTAAAATAGCTAAAGAAGTGCATAACACAGAATTGCATAGACTCTGTTGCTGTAACAAACTACCTGAATATCTCAGCAGGTATCATGTTTATTGTGGGTCATGTTTATTGTGGGTCATCAAAAGCACTCTGCTACCACTTTTTTGTCACTGATGAGGACTCCATCTTGACATATGCTTTCAGTATTGCAAAGCAACAAAAACCACACGCTGGCTCTTGAAAGTTATGCTGGTAAGTCAGGTAAGCCACTCCTGATGACATTAATACCTCGCAATTAATGAGCTAGGTTTGATTGTAGGGTTATATACCGATATTACTAATGTTGTATGTTGCTAGTTACATAGCTTCGTATTGAAATGTACTATGTAGAGATTGGATAGCAAATTTTGGAGGAAACAATAAATAATTAGAAGAATCAGAAGATAAAATGATGTTTTGAACAAAGGACATAGATTATTATTTTTTCTTATGATTGTATTCTCAGTTGATCTTTCTCTTTACCAAGGGATAAATCATGTGCATCTATTCTTTCTGTATCTTAAAATGTGGTTACCCTAATGCATAATAAATGCATTTATCTTTTCTCTTTTTATGATTGCAAATTAAACGCTAGCTTATGTTACGAGTAAGCATAAGAAATATATTTTGATTCATGAGAGAGTTTATGAATATTGGTATAAGTATAAGACATAGTAATTACTCTGACAATTCCAAGTAAAGAATCTAGTATGTATATACTAGATTTCTCCTATGGAGAAAAAGGTCTAATCCTAAGAAATGCAAATGGTTGAGGTTTATTGATAAGATATGCCAAATATTCAAAAACTTGAGAAGATATTTTCTGTGGTTGTGTCATTATAGACACAGTATTAAATAAATTCAAGAATAATCCTAAAACTGAAGTCTGTTATTAACATATGAAGAAGTGTGGTGACATGGTGACACATGACTTAGGAGAATATGAAGAGTAGAACAAAAGAAAAATATATTCAAAAGGCGTACATTTCAATAAGAACAACTATGCTTAACAGCAGTTTCCAATCAAGCCTATCATTGGGCTTTAATTTTTGTATAGAACATTCCATGACATCCCTTGTAAGTAAATAAAATAATAAACCAATAAGGTAATATGCAATAGATTTTATATATGCAGTCCTTGGAGTATTACATTTGGAGGACACCTAACTCTAGTAGACTTCATTCCTCTGAAGTAGATACGTGCTGTTAATATACTAATATTCAGTGGACTTTTGAGCATCTAGGCTCTCAAAAGTATGATACACACTTCTCTGAAATCTCACTTGAATTCAAGTATCATTAAAAAATATGTCTATGTCTATATATTTATATGTGATACATATAAATATATATATATATTTTTAAATAAATCGTGAATGAATATAAGACTTCTCAACTTGAAACTCCTAGATTTCAGCACTTTACTCTTTTTATCTATTTTTAATTTTTAAAGGTAACTTGGTAAATATGAAATATAGTAAGTAGGGAAATAAAAAAAAATACTAATGATAATAAATCTGAAAATAAAGTTATTGAATTAGCCAGAACTTTCCAGAGAAACAGATTCAATAACATGTATGTATATATACATATATATGCTCACATGTTGTGGAGGCTGACCAGTTGTAAGATCTGTAGTTGTCAAGCTGGAAATGCAGGAGCTGATAGTGTAAATTCCAGTTGAAAGTCAACAGGTACAAAACCCAAGAAGAGCCAGTGTTTCAGTTGGAATTCAAAAGCAGGAAACAAATCTAAGCCCCAGCTCAAGGCAGTCAGGCAGATGGAGCTCCCCTTTACTTGTGGAAGAGTCAGTCAGCCTTTTTGTTTGGTTTCTGCCTTCAGTTGATGGATGGGGCCCACCCACACGGAGGTCAATCTGCTAATTTCATCCAAAACATTCTCATAGACATACTTGGAATAATATTTCACCAAATATCTGGACACTGTGGCTTAGTCAAGTTGACAAGTAAAATTAACCACCACAATTATGTAGTAATAAATTGTAAGAATGCATATTAGCATATATGTATGTTTTCTTTCTGATTGCAGAATAATAAATAAACCTTTTAAAACAAAGACACCATGGGGTGCCTGGGTAGCTTAGTTAGTTAATCATCTGACTCATGATTTCTGCTTAGGTCATGTTCTCATTCTTGAGATCAAGCCTCACGTCTGCCTCTGCACTCAGCATGAAGTTTGCTTGAGATTCTCTCTCTTCCTCTCCTTCTGCCCCTCCCCATCTCACTCTCTTAAGATAAACAAAATGTTAAAAAATAATAATAATAATAAAAAGAAACCATGCAAAGAACAAACAATAAATGGCACATAAATCAATTGAGATATTGTATATAAATAAAATATATATGCTATGTCCAACCTAAGCAAAGAAAGGAATTTCTAGAGAGACTACTTGGACTTAATGGGAATTTAAAGCATAATTGAGCAAATACTCCTAAGGAGAGTCAGGCGGTAGTGCAAGTTCAACATCCACATGAAGAAGCCTCAGGTTGTAGACTTATTTTCTGGTTTATGCACTGTTGTGACCAAGCTACAGAGAAGAATAGACCCCCCTACTCAAAATTTGGTTCAGATATCTAGCCTGATGATACCATATACAAGCTGAGAACATATGAAGTTTTATTATTCACATACTGAGACTCCTGTGGATAACAAAACAGATCTTCTAAGATGGTCCTAAAATAACTTAAGAGTGTAGGATGAGAGACTGGTTGAAGGTTTTCATAGTATTTAGTCGGTGTGGCAGGCCTGAGGGTTCCTATGCCAACGTAGGGTGGTTTGAAAGCGTGCGTGGTTTGAAACTACCTCTTTTGTCAAAGCAGGGAACACCTAGGCTTTTTATCAGCTTACCCAGATATGAGGCTAAGGGGAAGTTTGAGAGATTTAGCAGTTAGCAGTCAAACATCAAAAATGGGGCTCAACTCATTTTATATACTGTCTGATCAAATTGCATGTCCCCACTCCTGGTTCAATGTTCTTCAAAGAGGACGAATTTACTAGGATGGTCACTGATATATTTGCATGCCTGCATCAGTATCTAGAGAATATGATTTATAATCATTGTTTCACTTAACAATATTTGGGTGACTACCACATTCAAGACAATGCTCTAGTCTAGGTACTCTGAGTCACTGAGATAGGTCTAAGTATTAATGAATGAAAGGAAATGCTAGGGACATTGTTGGCTGACAACAATGTAAAGCACTGGAGTCCTATTCTGATTTCCTACATTCGTCCCCTTTTTGTAAGCATTGAGTCTCTTAATGTGTCCTGTGAGTTTTACTGCTTAAAATCTTTGTATTATGGTTAATTCAGTGTCAATAAATTTTAGTTGTATCAGAGACTGCTGACATTAAAAATAAAACAAAAATTTAAAGGATGTTATTCTATTGGCAAACGTGTTAAATAAAGCTGTAAGTTATCAAAACAAAATCTAATAATTAAGGAAAAATTTATTTTGATAGTGAAGACTTTTATTCATTCCCAGAGTGCTGTTTTATTTATAAATTTGAACTAGTGCTATTACATAGAGCTCACTATTTAAAGACATTCAGTGTTTTTGTTTTTGCTTTTCTATCATTTTATTAGATAAGGAATATCATCTAAGCAGTGGCCTCTGTGTGTGTGTGTGTCTCTCCGCCTCTCTCTCTTTTTCTACATGAGCCTTGTGATACAGAAATTTCTCTCATTAAGTTACTTTTCTTTCTTGGTGTGAGTGAATGAGTGTGTGTGTGTTTGAGATGACTGCCTTCAAATTAACTGCCCATGCTTTGACTTCATATAGTATGTTTATGATATGACCCAGTAGAATGAGAAGAACTATATACTTTGAGTTAGAAGACAGAGGTATGACTCTGGGTTTGCACTTCGTAGGTATTTTTCCCAAGATGAATAAGTTAATAAACACAGCTAGAAAGTAAGTTCTCTCCTACATGACACCACTTGCTTTTCTTGTCTAGGCTGCTGTCTTCATGTATAGTGAGGGATTTCATTTAGCTGACTGTAAAGACAGCGTCCAGATATACAGCTTAAAATTCTATAAATCACTTGGACAATGTGTTGGTGGGACCTAAGATTTGTTTAAGATAGGGAATCATTAATTTCTCCTTTCTTGTTTGTTTTTTGTTACTTGGGACAGGCAATTACCTACCAGCCATTAGGGTTTAGAAATAGTACATAACAAAATCCATGAATTTGGATAATAATTTCTTCTTGAATAAACACCATAGATTTAATATTTATTGTATTTACCAATTATATTTGGAAACTGAAATATTGGGTAGCTCTTATTATTGACAGAAATAATCTTCCATAGTAAAATATGCTTTAGAGATTGAGCTAAAGAAAACCCCAGCATATTTTCATAATAAGTATGTACTTGAGTCTAAACCTTTAATAGTACAAAAGTTTTACCAGTTTGATAAATTGTATTTATTATTTATAAAATACTAAATTATATTGCAAAGCGTCTGTTGAAATTATAATCTAGTAACAATATTTTAATTAATGGTGTCACTGAATAGTACAGTTAAATTTATTGAGTATTAAATTCTAAGTACATCATATCATTGTATGTGTTTATTTGTAGGTTTAATCCTATAATTTAGCACATATAAAATAAATTTATATTGACTCTGAAGGATGACATTGAAATTAATCTAAATAATGCTCATGTTGAGTTGGGAATCCTACTTTGTCCACTCAGTTATGTGGAAAGACAAGGAAATTATAATAGAAGGAGATATAATGAATATATCCTTACATCTCAAAACAACAACAGGATAATATCACATCAAAATAAACATAAGTTTGCTAAATAACTTCATGTATTTTCTCTTCTGAAAGTACATTAAAAGGTTTCTAAGCATAAATCAAAGCAAACATTTTTGGAAAATTTCTTTTCTCAGTGTTTTAAAATCTTCCATTCCTTTTGTCCATACTCTTCATTCTTCCTCACATACAGTATCACTATAAGTTCTACCCCTCCCACATAGCTTATCTTCATGTTTTATAAGAAACAAACAAACTAGATTTTTCCAGTGCAAACTTCAAGTTATTTTACTGCTTAAGGCCCATCCTGATAGGTAATGCTTGGGTTGGGAAAATGTAGACAGAAAAAGAAGCATTTTTGAGACTATCAATTTTTTCCTAACAGATAGAATAAACAAAGGGTCTATGTATATTTTTTTTCTAAGATTAATTAATTTTTATTTTTTCACCATAACAGTATTCATTATTTTTGCACCACACCCAGTGCTACATGCAATCCGTGCCCTCTACAATACCCACCACCTGGTGCCCCCAACCTCCCACCCCCCACCCCTTCAAAATTTTCAGATTGTTTTTCAGAGTCCATAGTCTCTCATGGTTCACCTCCCCTTCCAATTTCCCTCAACTCCCTTCTCCTCTCCATCTCCCCTTGGCCTCCATGCTATTTGTTATGCTCCACAAATAAGTGAAACCATATGATAATTGACTCTCTCTGCTTGACTTATTTCACTCAGCATAATCTCTTCCAGTCCCGTCCATGTAGCTACAAAACTTGAGTATTCATCCTTTCTTTTTTTTTTTTTTTTTTTTTTTTACAGCTTTATAAACATATATTTTTATCCCCAGGGGTACAGGTCTGCGAATCGCCAGGTTTACACACTTCACAGCACTCACCATAGCACATACCCTCCCCAATATCCATAACCCCACCCCCTCTCCCAACCCCCTCCCCCCATCAACCCTCAGTTTGTTTTGTGAGATTAAGAGTCACTTATGGTTTGTCTCCCTCCCAATCCCATCTTGTTTCATTTAAACTTCTCCTACCCCCTCAACCCCCCATGTTGCATCTCCTCTCCCTCATATCAGGGAGATCATATGATAGTTGTCTTTCTCCGATTGACTTATTTCGCTAAGCATGATACCCTCTAGTTCCATCCACGTCGTCGCAAATGGCAAGATTTCATTTCTTTTGATGGCTGCATAGTATTCCATTGTGTATATATACCACATCTTCTTTATCCATTCGTCTGTAGATGGACATCTAGGTTCTTTCCATAGTTTGGCTATTGTAGACATTGCTGCTATAAACATTCGGGTGCACGTGCCCCTTCGGATCACTACGTTTGTATCTTTAGGGTAAATACCCAGCAGTGCAATTGCAGGGTCATAGGGTAGTTCTATTTTCAACATTTTGAGGAACCTCCATGCTGTTTTCCAGAGTGGTTGCACCAGCTTGCATTCCCACCAACAGTGTAGGAGGGTTCCCCTTTCTCCGCATCCTCGCCAGCATCTGTCATTTCCTGACTTGTTCATTTTAGCCATTCTGACTGGTGTGAGGTGATATCTCATGGTGGTTTTGATTTGTATTTCCCTGATGCCGAGTGATATGGAGCACTTTTTCATGTGTCTGTTGGCCATCTGGATGTCTTCTTTGCAGAAATGTCTGTTCATGTCCTCTGCCCATTTCTTGATTGGATTCTTTGTTCTTTGGGTGTTGAGTTTGCTAGTTCTTTATAGATTTTGGACACTAGCCCTTTATCTGATATGTCATTTGCAAATATCTTCTCCCATTCTGTCAGTTGTCTTTTGGTTTTGTTAACTGTTTCCTTTGCTGTGCAAAAGCTTTTGATCTTGATAAAATCCCAATAGTTCATTTTTGCCCTTGCTTCCCTTGCCTTTGGTGATGTTCCTAGGAAGATGTTGCTGCTGGCTGAGGTCGAAGAGGTTGCTGCCTGTGTTCTCCTCAAGGATTTTGATGGATTCCTTTCTCACATTGAGATCCTTCATCCATTTTGAGTCTATTTTCGTGTGTGGTGTAAGGAAATGATCCAATTCATTTTTCTGCATGTGGCTGTCCAATTTTCCCAACACCATTTATTGAAGAGGCTGTCTTTGTTCCATTGGACATTCTTTCCTGCTTTGTCGAAGATGAGTTGACCATAGAGTTGAGGGTCTATTTCTGGGCTCTCTATTCTGTTCCATTGATCTATGTGTCTGTTTTTGTGCCAGTACCATGCTGTCTTGATGATGACAGCTTTGTAATAGAGCTTGAAGTCCGGAATTGTGATGCCACCAACTTTGGCTTTCTTTTTCAATATTCCTTTGGCTATTCGAGGTCTTTTCTGGTTCCATACAAATTTTAGGATTATTTGTTCCATTTCTTTGAAAAAAATAGATGGTACTTTGATAGGAATTGCATTAAATGTGTAGATTGCTTTAGGTAGCATAGACATTTTCACAATATTTATTCTTCCAATCCAGGAGCATGGAACATTTTTCCATTTCTTTGTGTCTTCCTCAATTTCTTTCATGAGTACTTTATAGTTTTCTTGAGTATAGATTCTTAGTCTCTTTGGTTAGGTTTATTCCTAGGTATCTTATAGTTTTGGGTGCAATTGTAAATGGGATGGACTCCTTAATTTCTCTTTCTTCTGTCTTGTTGTTGGTGTAGAGAAGTGCAATTGATTTCTGTGCATTGATTTTATATCCTGACACTTTACTGAGTTCCTGTACAAGTTCTAGCAGTTTTGGAGTGCAGTCTTTGGGGTTTTCCACATATAGTATCATATCATCTGCAAAGAGTGATAGTTTGACTTCTTCTTTGCCGATTTGGATGCCTTTAATTTCCTTTTGTTGTCTGATTGCTGAGGCTAGGACTTCTAGTACTATGTTGAATAGCAGTGGTGATAACGGACATCCCTGCCGTGTTCCTGACCTTAGCGGAAAAGCTTTCAGTTTTTCTCCATTGAGAATGATATTTGCAGTGGGTTTTTCATAGATGGCTTTGATAATATTGAGGTATGTGCCGTCTATCCCTACACTTTGAAGAGTTTTGATCAGGAAGGGATGCTGTACTTTCTCAAATGCTTTTTCAGCATCTATGGAGAGTATCATATGGTTCTTGTTCTTTCTTTTATTAATGTGTTGTATCACATTGATTGATTTGCGGATGTTGAACCAACCTTGCAGCCCTGGAATAAATCCCACTTGGTCGTGGTGAATAATCCTTTTAACGTACTGTTGAATCCTATTGGCTAGTATTTTGGTGAGAATTTTTGCATCTGTGTTCATCAAGGATATTGGTCTGTAGTTCTCTTTTTTGATGGGATCCTTGTCTGGTTTTGGGATCAAGGTGATGCTGGCCTCATAAAATGAGTTTGGAAGTTTTCCTTCTATTTCTATTTTTTGGAACAGTTTCAGGAGAATAGGAATTAGTTCTTCTTTAAATGTTTGGTAGAATTCCCCCGGGAAGCCGTCTGGCCCTGGGCTTTTGTTTCTTTGGAGATTTTTGATGACTGTTTCAATCTCCTTACTGGTTATGGGTCTGTTCAGGCTTTCTATTTCTTCCTGGTTCAGTTGTGGTAGTTTATATGTCTCTAGGAATGCATCCATTTCTTCCAGATTGTCAAATTTGTTGGCGTAGAGTTGCTCATAGTATGTTCTTATAATTGTCTGTATTTCTTTGGTGTTCGTTGTGATCTCTCCTCTTTCATTCATGATTTTATTTATTTGGTCCTTTCTCTTTTCTTTTTGCTAAGTCTGGCCAGGGGTTTATCAATCTTATTAATTCTTTCAAAGAACCAGCTCCTAGTTTCGTTGATTTGTTCTATTGTTTTTTTGGTTTCTATTTCATTGATTTCATCCTCTGATCTTTATGATATCTCTTCTCCTGCTGGGTTTAGGGTTTCTTTCTTGTTCTTTCTCCTAGCTCCTTTAGGTGTAGGGTTAGGTTGTGTACCTGAGACCTTTCTTGTTTCTTGAGAAAGGCTTGTACCGCTATATATTTTCCTCTCAGGACTGCCTTTGTTGTGTCCCACAGATTCTGAACCATTGTGTTTTCATTATCATTTGTTTCCATGAATTTTTTCAATTCTTCTTTAATTTCCTGGTTGACCCATTCATTCTTTAGAAGGATGCTGTTTAGTCTCCATGTATTTGGGTTCTTTCCAAATTTCCTCTTGTGATTGAGTTCTAGCTTTAGAGCATTGTGGTCTGAAAATATGCAGGGAATGATCCCAATCTTTTGATACCGGTTGAGACTTGATTTAGGACCAAGAATGTGATCTATTCTGGAGAATGTTCCATGTGCACTAGAGAAGAATGTGTATTCTGTTGCTTTGGGATGAAATGTTCTGAATATATCTGTGATGTCCATCTGGTCCAGTGTGTCATTTAAGGCCTTGATTTCCTTGTTGATCTTTTGCTTGGATGATCTGTCCATTTCAGTGAGGGGAGTGTTAAAGTCCCCTACTATTATTGTATTATTGTCGATATGTTTCTTTGATTTTGTTATTAATTGGTTTATATAGTTGGCTGCTCCCACATTAGGGGCATAGATATTTAAAATTGTTAGATCTTCTTGTTGGACAGTTCCTTTGAGTATGATATAGTGTCCTTCCTCATCTCTTATTATAGTCTTTGGCTTAAAATCTAATTGATCTGATATAAGGATTGCCACTCCTGCTTTCTTCTGATGTCCATTAGCATGGTAAATTCTTTTCCACCCCCTCACTTTAAACCTGGAGGTGTCTTCGGGTTTAAGATGAGTTTCTTGTAGGCAACATATAGATGGGTTTTGTTTTTTGATCCATTCTGATACCCTGTGTCTTTTGATTGGGGCATTTAGCCCATTAACATTCAGGGTAAGTATTGAGAGATATGAATTTAGTGCCATTGTATTGCCTGTAAGGTGACTGTTATTGTATATTGTCTCTGTTTCTTTCTGATCTGCTCCTTTTAGGGTCTCTCTTTGCTTAGAGGACCCCTTTCAATATTTCCTGTAGAGCTGGTTTGGTATTTGCAAATTCTTTCAGTTTTTGTTTGTCCTGGAAGCTTTTAATCTCTCCTTCTATTTTCAATGATAGCCTAGCTGGATATAGTATTCTTGGCTGCATGTTTTTCTCATTTAGTACTCTGAAAATATCATGCCAGCTCTTTCTGGCCTGCCAGGTCTCTGTGGATAAGTCTGCTGCCAATCTAATATTTTTACCATTGTACGTTACAGACTTCTTTTTCCAGGCTGCTTTCAGGATCTTTTCTTTGTCACTAAGACTTGTCAATTTTACTATTAGGTGACGGGGTGTGGACCTATTCTTATTGATTTTGAGGGGGGTTCTCTGAACCTCTTGAATTTTGATGCTTGTTCCCTTTGCCATATTGGGGAAATTCTCTCCAATAATTCTCTCCAATATACCTTCTGCTCCCCTCTCTGTTTCCTCTTCTTCTGGAATCCCAATTATTCTAATGTTGTTTCGTCTTATGGTGTCACTTATCTCTCGAATTCTCCCCTCGTGGTCCAGTAGCTGTTTGTCCCTCTTTTGCTCAGCTTCTTTATTCTCTGTCATTTGGTCTTCTATATCGCTAATTCTTTCTTCTGCCTCATTTATCCTAGCAGTGAGAGCCTCCATTTTTGATTGCACCTCATTAATAGCTTTTTTGATTTCAACTGGGTTAGATTTTAGTTCTTTTATTTCTCCAGAAAGGGCCTTTATATCTCCTGAGAGGGTTGCTTTAATACCTTCCATGCCTTTTTCAAGCCCGGCTAGAACCTTGAGAATCATCATTCTGAACTCTATATCTGACATATTACCAATGTCTGTATTGATTAGGTCCCTAGCCTTTGGTACTGCCTCTTGTTCTTTTTTTTGTTGTGAATTTTTCCGCCTTGTCATTTTGTCCAGATAAGAGTTTATGAAGGAGCAAGTAAAATACTAAAAGGGTGGCAACAACCCCAGGAAAATATGCTTTAGCCAAATCAGAAGAAATCCCGAATTGTGAGCGGGGAGAAAGGGGATAAAAAGGGGTTCAGAAAGAAAAAAAAAAAAACTATTAAAAAAAAGAAAGCCGATAAAGAAAAAATATAAAAAGAGGAAAAAAATATATATTAGATAAACTATTTAAAAAACGTTAGAAAAAGAAAACGGTAAAAGTTAAAAAAAAATTTAGCAGAAGAAGAGAAAAAGAAAAAAAAATTGGAAAAGAAAAAAAAATTAAATTAACTGCAAGGCTAAAAAATCATGGGGAGAAAGCCATGAGTTCCGTGCTTTGCTTTCTTCTCCTCTGGAATTTTGCCGATCTCCTTGGTATTGAAACAGCACTCCTTGGTAGGTGAACTTGGTCCTGGCTGGGTTTCCCGTTGATCTTCTGGGTGAGGGGCCTGTTGTAGTGATTCTCAAGTGTCTTTGCCCCAGGCGGAGTTGCACCGCCCTTACCCGGGGCCGTGCTGAGTAGCTGAGTAATCCGCTCGGGTTTGCTTTCGGGAGCTTTTGTTCCCTGAGTGCTTTCCGTAGAGTTCCGAAGGACGGGAATGAAGATGGCGGCCTCCCGGTCTCCGGCCGGGAGGAGCCGAGAGCCCGGGGCCCCACTCCTCAGTGCGCCCCCAGAGAACAGCGCCCAATGACTCCCGTCACCCTGGCCTCCGGCCGCGCTCCGAGCTGACCGAGCCTGCGACCGGTTCAAGGCAACCCCGAGCTGAGAGTCACTCCTCGGCTCTGTCTCTGCAGCCGGCTTCCCCGTTCTAATACAGGTAAGCTCTGCAACAGTCAGACACCCCCGATCCTTCTGCGACCCTTCGGGACCTGAGGCCGCGCTGACCCCGCCTGGGCTTCCAGTTAAGCCTCTGGAGCGATGTCCCTCAGCGGAACAGACTTTTAAAAGTCCTGATTTTGCTCCGTTGCTCCGCCGCTCGCCGGGAGCCGGCCCCTCCCCCCGCGGTCTATCTTCCCGTCGCTTTGGATTCACTTCTCCGCCAGTCCTACCTTTCAGATTTGGTTGATTTTCTGTTTCTAGAATTGCTGTTCTTCTTCTCTTCAATCTCCCGTTGGATTTGTAGGTGTTTGCAATCTTTAGATAAGCTATTTAGCTGATCTCCCGCTACCCGAAATAGTCTCAGCCTGCTACTTCTCCATCATCTTGACTCCTCTCCGGTCTATGTATATTAAAACTTTTTTTAATCAGGCCTTCTTACACACACACACACACATACATATGTATACATACACATTCATACACATTATGGTTGCAGTTTTTATTATGATATGAATTAGAGTGGTACCAAATAGAAGTTTAAATAATATGAATGCCTATGGATAGAAATGATTAAGTTACTAATAATGATATGGCTTTTCATGACCTGTTGAAATTTGTCATTTTATAAAAATAATTTATTAAATATAAGTACAGATTCATTCAGTGAGAAAGGGAAGTGATATTTTTCTCTCTAATTAGTATATATTTATAATAGAAGTTGTACTAAATTATTACATGAGATGAGAAGTTGACTTTATATACTTTCTAATGTTCCACTTACTGCAATTGAGTATATTGTTTTTACATTTAAATTTAAATATCCAGTAAAAGAGGAAAAAAACAATTTATTAAATGAATGTGTATGTTGGAATTCCAGGAGAAGGAATTATGATAATAGCTAGATTTATGTATTGATCTTCTGGACCAATCCAGTGGACTAGTGTATGAGCCTTTGGGATAAATTGATAGAACTATCCTAACAAATATGAGGCATTGGAAAACAAGAATATCTATGGCCCAGGTAACATATTATAAACTAAACTTGAAGAGAAAGTGATTCTTCATATATTTACAGGGTGCAGAAAATGAGAATCCCAGCAATGCCTTGACTTTTTTTTTTTTTTTTTAGATTTTATTTATTTATTTGACAGAGAGAGAGAGCACAAGCAGGGGGAGCTGCAGGCAGGGGGAGAAGCAGGCTTCCCACTGAGCAGGGAGCCTGATGTGGGGCTTGATCTTAGGACCTTGGTGATTAATAAATATCATTAACAGCAGGTTTAGAACTTTTTAGAGTTAGAACCCCAAACTGGCCTCAGGAATCTCAAGATTGGCAATTGTGTAAGTCATTCGAGTTCTTTTGAGAGCAGCAAAAAACTAACATGGGGCATGTCACAAATTAATAAAAAAAATTAAATATACACATTGGACTTTCTATAGATATTTCATAATAATTTGATGTTTATGTATGTTTATGTGTATGTGTGTGTCAGTGTGTTTTAGTGGAAATGATGATTTCACAATACTAAGTGAGGACTAGTGTCCATGAAATTAAGAACTTATGATGTTAATTAATATAAACCAGTTTCAAACTCCTTGCTGGTGGCCCTACAGAAATATTGTTCACAGATATAAAATTGAACTGACTGAATTTGTACTTGAAGAATAGATACTGATTTTTATCATGAAATAATAATGTCCAGTAGAAAAGAGACATGAAGTGAATTCCTTTGCAAATTCAGAAAATTTGAGTGCTTGCTATGTACCAGGCACTTTGTTCCCCAACCAGTAAGAGTTACTACCTATTTATTTAAAAAGCAGTACAACATTTTGCCTGTGAATTTCAGAAACTCTTCAGTTTTTAAATATAGGAAATTCATTAATGGAAAAGCTTGTAGTTGACATAAATTTTTCTTAGGATCAACCATACTGAATTTTTATTTTATTTGCCATTGAGTCTCTACTGCTTGCATTTGACTTAGCTGGGTACCCAGAATCCAGTGGGACCCTACGCAGGCTGGGCTGTTCTGCAAGCTGAGAAATGGAAGCATTGGCAGAGACTCTAATGGGAGGATGTAGTCTAATATGGGAGATCAGGAGAGACTCCCTATAGGAATGACATTTAGTAAGACAATATTAAGTAATGGGTTTTTGAAGAGAGAAGAGAAGAATACTTCCGACAAAGGAAAAACCATTTAAGAAATATAAAGGAGTACAAAAATGTGTGAGACAGAGGGAAGAATAAGCATATAAATGGTGACAAAGAAGTGGCAAGGGAAGCATCTGAGACCATATTGAAAAGGTGGGTCTTTATCATAAGCTACATAAGTAAAGCACATGTCCTTAAGCTAGCATGAGGACAGGACAGATCCTGAAGAAATTTAAAAGATTATGTGTGTGTGTGTGTGTGTGTAGTATATTGAATATATATTCATATATAATATATTGTAGTCTTAGCACTAAATTATTTAGGGATCTGGTCTAGTTACTGGGGAAAATGCATATGAAAAATTGTTTTGAGAGTAAATTTCTGTCTAAAGGAAAAAACAAAAAGAACATACAGACAACATACCCATGGTAAAAGTAATATAAGAATGATTGGATTTTTAATGAGGAGCATATACAAACATAAGGAAGCAATATGAAACATAAGAAAGTATCCAGTGTCTGTGGTCACAGAGATTTTAGATAAAATGTTATGCATTTTACATGCACATGGTATACATTTACTGTGTTGAGATCAGTTTTCTCAGGTTATTATCTATTATATCTATTATTATCTATTATCTATATAATAGATATCTATATCTATTATTATCTATTATCTATTTAGGATCTTTCATTTAGTAACTAGATGTATAGATTTAAGGAAAAGTTGGATTATGTTGTTATTGTTTAATGTGTGTCAGCTGATATTATTTTATTAATTTTAAGAATAATAATATTTCACAATGCAGCCCTGATTTGTGATTGGTATAATTAAATCCTATGCCTAGCAATAGGGGGAAAAAATGCTGCAGAGATATCATCACTTTATTCCATTGTATTTATTCACATTTTTAATAAGACTGTATGAAATACTTATTTCGTAGTTGTATTATTTAAATATCTTATCTGTGTAATTTATAAATATGTATTTAAACTACAGAGCATGACCACTTGTAAGTCATTTTGGCCTTCAGGGTTCATATGACTTAAGAAGTTGCCAAAAATTATATAAAGCTCAAGTATCTCAGGTGAAATCATGCATAGTTAGTGACATGTCATTGAACTTTACTGCAGTGCTGTAAAAATATAACATGATAAATTCATTTAAAGTATATTATTGCTTTTGTATAGAACACAGCTTTTATATAGACATCAGAAATAGTTTAGATTTATCAAGTCAATAGTATTCATACATCATAAAATTTATTTTTGTTTCTTACTGATCTGCATAAGGAGATTTCTCATAACCTTAGATTAGTAAATTATACCTATTTGTTTTTTGTGTGCAGAAATATTGTTTATTTTTAAAGTGTTTCTTGGTTTTAAAAGCACATTTGTAAATACAGCATTCCCTTCCAGGCATGGGTTCTGTACTTATGGTTACTTATTGCTCCATCAAAAACTACTTTATGGGGCCCCTGGTTGGCTCAGTCATTTAAGTGTCCAACTCTTGATCTCAGCTCAAGTCTTGATCTCAGGGCTGTGGGTTCAAGTCCCACAATGGGCTCCACACTGGGTGTGGAACCTACTTGGAAAAAAAAAAGATGCAACTACTTTATAACTTAGTAGCTTTAAACAGGTATTTTATTTTACTCATGGTTTTGTAGGCTATCAGTTCCACTCAGCTGGGTATCTTACATCTATTGAGCATAGTCAGCAGGGCAGTTCCACTGGGACCCACGGATTGACTTTCAGGTTTACTGTTCTATATGACTGGTAACTGATTGCTTTGTTGACTATCCTGGTAAACCAAGGGCAAGATTCTTCTCCTTGTGGGTTTATGATAGGCCACTTATGCTTTCTCACAATAGGAGGTGTGGGTTACAAGAGAAAACTGGGTTTGCTAACTAGCAGCATCACTTTTGACATATTCTATTATCAGAGCAGTTCTAGACCCTTCTCAGATTCAAGGGACATGACATTGACCTCACCTCTAGAGGAAGAGTTTTTTAAAAAAATGAGTGCCTCCTGGGGTGTATGGTGACTCAGTCGTTTGGGCACCTGACTCTTGCTTCCCACTCAGGTCAAGTTCTTGGGGTTGTGGGATTGAGCCCCCCATGCTCAGCACTGAATCTGAATCTGCCTGTCCCTCTCCCTCTGTTCCTCTCCCCACTCTCTCTCTAAAATAAATAAATAATATATTTAAAAAATGAGTGCCTATTTTTAATCCACTATAAGTACTAAATGCCCTGTGTATGAAAGTCTTTGGTGATTTAGTTCTTTGAAATAACTGTACTTGATAAATATAGATCCTAAATATAAAGTACTTAGAGGAAAGCATAATAGATTTATTTCACTGACAATAAGATGATAAACTGAACTTAAGAGTTGTAATAAGTGGTAGAATTCAAATGCTCAAGATATTTATCTATCTTGTTAATGTGACATTCCTGTGTGTTTTGAGATTTAGGCTCAGGAATAATTATCCCCAGAAACACACAATTGAAATTCCTCTGAAAGATGTAGGCTTCATCTCATATAAAAATAATGTTACAGATAGTGGTATTATTATAAGTCAGAATATAGGCTGAGGATGTGTCTAAGTTTGGATTACCCTTCCCCTAAAGTAAAACTTGAGATGAAGGTATGTGTGGAATTTGTTTGGGACATGAAAGAAGTGATGTGTTGGGAGGAGAAGAGAGAAACAAGACAGGTAAGTAGAGGTTTAATAAAGGGGTTATTTTGAATACAGCTACCATGGTGAGTATTGGAGTTTAACCTTGCCGGGGAAGTGCAGGAAGTTATTTTAGAATGTACATATCAGATTTACTCCCTGTCTCAAGGTACAGATACTGGGGTATTTGTGCAACTATTATCATCAGTCATCCCTTGACAGCCACTCCCTACAGAATGTATTTTCTAGTACTCTAATCTAACTCTGGGTGAAAGCAGGGTACTGAAACCAAAGGAAGCTTCAGGAAAAGAGAAGAGATGTTTGGAGCCATAAGTATAGCATGCCCTGAAGTACTGCAAATGAGGAAATATGGTTAGGGGTTGTTAGCAGCTGTTATAAAGAAATGTATAAAAAGAGAAAGGTGTACCTATGTTTAAAAGGTAAATCATTAACTTAGAGTTAGTTCATGTAATAGGTAAGTGTACCTGTGAAAATAAAGAATTAAGATGTGTTTAGGCTTATGTGATACAACAAGAAATGCTGAAGATCCACATACCTTTAAGTAAAATAATATCTTTAGTACTAGATAATATTTATAATTTAATCTTACATTTTAAGATAATTTTTTTGGATTTTATATGTTTTGCTTAGAATATAAATTAAAGATAATGGAACACTTTCCAAAAATAAAGAGCGAATCTTTAAAAAATAAGATCTTGCCATTTGTGACGACTTGGATGGACTTAGAGGATATTATGCTATGTGAAATAAGTCAAACAGAGAAAGACAAAAACCATATGAGTTCAATTACATGTAGGATCTAAAAAACAAAACAGATGTATAAACAAATAAACAAAAAGCAGAATCAGACCTATAAATAGAGAACAAACTGATGGTTTGTTTAGAGAACTTCTTAGAAAAAAGTATTAACAAAAATATAGGTGGAATTAATTCACTCAAGAGGAGGAATGAGGGGAAGAGTCAACTAGGTGAAGGGGAGGGGAAAATACAGGCTTCCAGTTATGAAATGAAAGAGTTATGGGAATAAAAGGTACAGCATAGGAAATATAGTCAATGATACTGTAATAGCTCTGCAAGGTAACAGATGGTAGCTACACTTGAGGTGAGCGTACTGTAATGTATAGACTTTACCCTGTGTCTCCTTGGACTCTGAACTCCAGATCAGAGAGTCTCTGCGTGGTGTGCTTAAAACGGTATTTGCTATGACAAATCTGGGAGTGGAGAATGTGGGCAGGGTAGGGAGAGATGGGCTTTCTACCTCCCATCCTTTGCGTGCTAGCTCCTTTCTGGTCCACCTGCCTCCTCCCCTCCGCTCCCCTAAATGTTACCCATCCTTTGAAGCCCAACCAGATTTCCTTCACCCCATTCTCACTTCTCCTGACTCTGAATGTATACTTGGAGGTGGGAAGTTAGAGTTAAATGTCAAACTGTAGCGTGAAAGCAGGGGTCTGCCGTATACTTCCCCAGGCAATCCTCTGGCTCAAACCGCTTTGTTTTATATAGGGAAGTCCAAGCCCAGAGAGGCCGGGGCTTCCAGTGAATGAAATTAAAGTTGGTTGAATCATTAAAAAACAAAACAAAACAAAACAAAAAACACCTGTTTCAGGTGTTGTACACCTGAAACAAATGTAATATCAACCATACTCAAATAAAAAATATAATAAATAAACAGCAATGTTTAAAACACTTAAGATACAATTTTGTCAAAACATTTGTGATAAATAATAAAATGTGTTTAATGAAAAAATTGGATATATTTAATATAATTAGCTGTCATGCTGGATATACATTTATCATCAAGAATTAAAGTATAATAATAAAATATTTAATATGATTCTGTAGTATATTTCTAATAATAATCAAATATTTATGGTTTCATACCATACTACATTTATATTATTTGGATTTGCTTTCAAAGTTTTCAACTCAAAATACAGAAGTTTCTACAACTTTGTTTAAAATATTTGTATCAATAGTTTACTCACTTTTAATCTTATTTGAAATAAATATATAGATCAGCATTCTGTTCCAAATAATATAAAATAAATAATCTTTATGTTTTAAAGATTTATTTATTTATTTATTTATTTATTTATGATTTATTTAATCAGTTTATTTTGAAGGCTTGGAAACAGTACTGTGGACTTTTATGAACACTCTCATTCATTCCTTTCAGATTTTCCCATTGTTAAATAAAATGATATAAGTATTGTTACATGAAGTTCTTTCAGCCTTCATTAAAATTCTCCAGAAGCGTTCTGTATTAGGAATAAAATCAGCAGTCATGGGTTGTATGCTTAATAATCATTGCACTGGGTTTATTTTTCAATATCCCTAGGGTATTAATCTTTTGAAAACTCTCTCGCTGTTGAGATGATTCTTTTCTAAAATATTTCTTCATTCCCAATAGCACAATATAATAGGTACGAGTTCTTTTTTATGGCACATCAACTAATTTGCAATCACAGCAGATCTTAAGCTTTCTTCATCCAAAATGTCTTAAGCTGCCAGAGGTTATATTCATTCAATTAATGTTTGCTGAGTGAATTAATTCCATCTATATTTTTGCTAACTCCTCTTTTACCAAGAATTCCTCTGAGCCAGTGTCCTATTATGAGCCTGGTGTTTGTGTGCGTGCGCGCGCGTGTGTGTGTGTTGACATCTAATGATAATTCAGTGTAAACTATATCTGATGATATCTCGTTAACCTTTTATAGTCTAATATATGCCATGCAACTGCTCCAAGCCAATTCATTACCAAAGCATTACATTTAAAATATCAGAAAGAGTTACTCTGAAAACATTTAGTAGACTTAAACCATGTAATGTTTTCAACTTTGTAAGAAAGGCTAAGTTCGTTTGAGATGAGTGGTTGACTTTGCAATTGGGATTTCTTATCTACCATGTGAATTTGAGGGACTTAATTAAAATATGAGTGCCTCAGTTTCCTAACAAATAAACCTGTTATAATAAGCATGCATGACTCTGTGTATATATGCTAATGACCAGTCATCCTACAGGATGTAGTTGGTAACTTAGAAGGCAAATCACTTCAACAGTTGACATGAATATGTAAGTAATTCAGAATCCCCATGAGTGGAAAATCATGCAGATACAGAATAAAATAGTCTGATATAAATCAACAACAGATCTAAAGCTACTCTTGCTGCTTGGATTTGAAAATGGTCAAAGTGAAGATGAAGCTAAATCTGATCTCAAATAATTCTATTTTGTGATGCTGTCAAAAGATGTATTTCGAGATTAAATATAATATTATCTCCTCTCTGTTCTATATATTTGGTACTTCTCCTGTATCACTTCACATTATTATTTTTTATTCCTGGCTTCATCTCTCTGACCAAATTTAAAGTAGAGGCTTTATTTTCCTCATACTTCTTTGTACTGTATTTATAACCACATTAGCTGCAATGGCTTCTTTGTGCTTCAAAATATTTTGCTTATTGATTTAAGTTTCTCTAATAACAGAAGGGGAACCTGGAAAAAAAATAGCAGGGCCTACCAATGTAGGTCACATGTGCTTCATGTACCAAAGGTAATCTAGAAACCAAAGGAACATACCAAAGTGTTAATAGTACAGTTACAAAATATATAAAGGATAGCTCCAACTCAATAGAAAACCAAACAAAAGTTTAAAATGGGCAAACTATATGAATAGTTAATAGAAATCAAAGTATCAATAGTACAGATTATAGATACAGATTGGAGCCTTTATATACATCATGGCAATCCTAGGGAACAATACATTGTGCTCTAATGGATGCCTGAGAGCATAAATTATCAAACTAATAATTCCTATTACCATGGAGTACAGAGACACCTGCAAATGGACACATGGGAGGCAAGTGTGGCATAGAATGGGTATGAGGACAACATGAGTAAACCCTGTTTTCTATGGCTGAGAGAATATGGGAGAACATACCTTAGAGGAAATGTGCAAGATAACCTATGAAAATTAAAAACTCCATATTTAAAAATAATTTCCACAATTTAGAACCTGTGAAAGTCAAAACAAGATGGTGCTGATATTAAAAACAAACACATAGACCAAGGACCACAATAGCCCAGAAATGAGCCCATGCATGTATAGTCAACTGATTTTGATGAGGCTCTAAGAATACACAATGAGGAAAGGATAGTCTTTTCAATAAATTGTGTTAGGAAAATTGGATAGCCACATTTTAAAAAATGAAATTAGATCCTTATCTTATACCACACACAAAAATTAACTGAAAATGGATTACAAACCTAACTGAAAGACTTGAAACCAAAAAACTCCTAAAAAAAAATTGAGGATAAACACTTGACATTGGTCTTGGCAATGATTTTTTGGATAAGACTCCAAAAATACATGTAACAACAACAACTAAAATAAACAACTAAGACTATATCAAACTAAAAAGCTTCTGTACAGCCAAGAAAATAATCAACCCAGTGAAAAATTACCCTACAGAATGAGAAAAAAATTTGCAGATCATCTATCTGATAAGGAATTAATATCCAAAATATATAAAAGGTGGCTCCAATTCAATAGAAAACCAAATAACACAGTTAAAAATGGGCAAACTAAAAAAAAAAAAAAATGGGCAAACTATATGAATAGTAATTTTTTCAAAGAAAACCTACAAATGGCCAACAGGAATATGAGAAGGTGCTCAACAGTACTTACCATCAAGACAATATAATCAAAACCATGATAAAACACTACCTTATACTTGTTAGGATGGCTATTATCAAAAAGTTAAGAGATAACAAGTGTTGATGAGGGTGTGTAGAAGGAGAACCATTGACTGTTGGTGCTGGGAGTGTAAACTGGTGTAGCCTTTATGAAAAACAGTAATGGAAGGTCTTCAGAAAATGAAAAACAGAACTATCTTATGATCCAGTAATCCTACTTCTCTGTATATGTCAGTGAAATCAGGATCTCTAAAAGATACCTGCAATTTCGTGTTCATTGCAATATTATTCACAATAATCAAAATATGGAAACAACCCAAGGGTCTATTGATGAATGAATGCATAAACAAATGTGCTATGTACATATAGTGGATATTATTCAAAACAAACCCTGTCATTTGCAAAAATATGGATGAACCTGAAAAACACTATGATAAGTGAAATTAGTGAGATACAGAAAGATGAATACTCTATGATCTCACTTCTTTTTTTTTTTTTAAGATTTTATTTATTTATTTCACAGAGATCACAAGTAGGCAGAGAGGCAGGCAGAGAGAGAGATAGAGGAGGAAGCAGGTTCTCCGCTGAGCAGAGAGCCCGATGCGGGACTCGATCCCAGGACCCTGAGATCATGACCTGAACCGAAGGCAGAGGCTTAACCCACTGAGCCACACAGGTGCCCTATGATCTCACTTCTATCTAGACCCTAAAAAAGTTGAACTCACAGAACTGGAGCGTAATTTTAGTAGTTGTAGGGACTTGGGGATAGAGGAAATGAGGAGATGTAGGTACGAGGAACAAATGTGCAACAATAAGGTAAGTAAGCTCTGGGGATCTAGTGTAAAGCATGGTAACTTTAGAAAATACAAAATCCCAAACTTAGTATTCCATGTTTGAAAACTCAGATTAATATTCTCCATTTAATTATCTAAGGCTTGATTTACATTCTTACTTGGCACTTATAAGCTGTGCAATGTTTAGGTAATCAATTAAGATGTCCCAGTCAATATTCCCCAAAATTAGAGGGTGGATAATATCAGTCATGAACAGTTATATTACAGAGTTTTCCAGTAATGGTTTTGTGAGTTACAGAAAGACACGTAGGGACAAGTAAGTTTGCTGTACAAATTTGAAGGCTTATCAAACAACTGAGGAATTTGGTTGTTGATAGTTGTTCTTCCATTTGCATAGATCTTTATTAGTTGACAAGTAGAAAAATAGATGACCAAATAGCTTTTTAGTTACACCCAGGAAAACAAGTGCAGCAAGAAGAACAGGGTGTAGGACCATCTGAAAGGTTACATGAGACATGTTAAGATGATGCACTACTGTTGAACACTACCATATTCACTTAGAGACAAAGCACAGTAAGTGATGTAATCCCTAGACTATGGTTTGTTTTCTTCTGTTAACCTAAATTCAGATAAAATGTTCATACCTTTATTGCTATTATTGGCAATATGATATATATTTTTAGTTTGAAATGTATTAATACACATCCATATATACTGATGTCAAAGGGTTATTCTAATTTATGGGCATTATTGATGCTATAACTGTAAAAGATGTATCTGTAAATTTTCCATAAACTTCAATTAATTAATTAGTCAAAATATAAATAGTCTCCCAGTGAAGTCTTCTCTGTCCAGTATTATAAATTACTTTATAATAAAAATGGAGTCAACTTTCAGTAAGATCTGTAAATTGAGTTTTATTCACTAAATAACTTAGATAATTAGGGAAAGTATCAGGCATTGGTTACATAAACATTGAAACCTCTGAATCATGAAGTATTTTTAACCCATCCAAGGCAACATTTTATAAAGTATTTAATACCATAAATGACATGAAGATTAAATTATAAAGAAGCCAGAAATGTATCTTCTGAGAAGGTATAAAAAATTACAAAGCAAGATATTGCAATATTTAATTTCAGGTGACTTTATATTCTTTGTTTATATGTTCAACAATGAAATGTGATTTTTTAATAGAAATACTAAGTAATAAAAATGTATTTCAAGCAATGATTTTTGCTTACCTCATAATTATCAATATTAAAGTAACTAAAATATTGCCTGTCAAGAAACTGTATGATATTCGACATTCTAAAAATTAAAAAAAAAAAACAACTTATAGAATTTGCTATGAACTGAATTGCTCCCCTTCCCCCCACACCAAATTCGTATGTTGAATCCAATATAATGGTATTTGGAGGCGAGGCCTTTGTGAGGTAATTAAGCTTAAACAAAATCATGAGGATGGGGACACTATGATGGAAATAGTGTCCTTTTAAGAAGTTGAAGAGACCAGAGCTCTCTTTATCAGGAAACGGTCCAAAAGACAGCCGGCCAGCTATGCCAGCCAGAAAAGGAGCTCTCACTAGGACCAAATCTTCCAGCACCTTGATCCTTGACTTCCCAGTCTTAAGAACTGTGAGAAAAAAATGTCTGTTTTTTAAAATACATAGTCTATGATGTCTTGTTATAGCACCTTAGCTGACTAAGAGACAGCATTCATCTATGAAATCTGTAATATTTATTTGAAAATGAAAATATACTTAGAAGGAGCCCTTATGCCAACAATGCCCTTTCAAATGTACTTCAAGTTTTTTTTTTTTTCTTTTGTTGAAGTGATTTTAGAGCATTCAAGGTATAAGATACACAAGATACACTCCCTTTCTGTTGCCGAGGAAGAAATCAATACCAATGGAGTGCATAAGCCAGTAGTTTGGTGTAATTTTCCTGTATGACTTTAGATCCTGAAACGATATTATATAAAATAACTGATGCAGGAGAGTGTAACACCATTCAGAAACTTCACCTGTTCTAACACCTAGAGCAGTTATTTTGCAAAAGTGTCCTGGGGTATGAGACCCTTCCTATAGATGAAAAGAAACTCCATTGTGTTTTTTTGAATGTAAACATAGTTGGGTTAAAGAAATAGTTGTGTGTAAGAAATATCCTGTTCTGTTTTGGATAAGTAGTAGTATATTTTAGTGATGTCTTATCAAGGGAAGATAATTTGAAGATTATGATTTTATGGCAATTAGTTGTGAGAGGATATTGGATTAAAGACAAATGCAGAGTAATGTATAAATGTTGTTTGAAAAGTCTAACGGTACATGATGTGTTCTGCTATCACTCCATTTAATATTCAACTAACTTGATACATAATAGCCTAAATGATCTTTTTGAAAATATTGTAGTTATTCATAAAGTTCCCTAGAGTCCCTTCTGACACTTTGCAAGGCATAATGGAATTAGAGTATCCGGTTGGACACTTGTATTTGAAATGTGTTAGAAGAAAGTTCTGTTGACTTAAAGTAATTTAGGACATCTACTGAAATAAATTTTATATATAAAAATTAAACTGAAATTCACACTATTTCATTATCCAGTAGAATAGATCCATTTTTTTTTCTTTTATGGAAGATATGAAATATTCATGTGTTCTGTAATGTGAAAAAAAACAGACTGATACTGTGTATAGATAATAAAATCCCCTATTAAGGAAATTCAGGAGAACCAAATGAAATAAACTGTAGCATTTAAAGCAAGAGAATTCATTCAAGTGGGCAAAGGTCAACTAAAAATTATGTTTTTCCTACGTATACCCTAGAGATTATCAGCTCAAACATTTACATTAATAAAAATAGCAACAATAAAACAACCCAGTCCCTTAAAATAGTGCTATAGGAAAGTCAAAGACATTAGCTGCATATCCCCAAATAGAAAAGAATATATAAGAAAATTTGGATAAATGAGAGAGAACTCATATCTTTTGGCTCAGAGCACAATATTTACAGTTGTGTAAATATCAATACTCAATATTTATCTGTAAATTCAATTCAGCCTAAATAAAATAGCAACAAGATTATTCAAAGAATTTGGCAAGCCAATTTAAAAATTCATGTGTAAAAGTAAATGTTAAAAGAATAGCTCAGACAAAATTTGTTAATGGATTTTTATCTTTTCCTTGTCTAAGTAGAAAAAAATAGATATTTTAATTTGTGGTGTGAGGTCTGCATTTCATCATCCTATACATCAATCATTTTCTTGAGAAAAGTAATATCTAGGGAAATATTTAAATGTGTTCTAGTTATCCTTCACACTATTTTATATTTTCAGTAACTATTATTTGTAAATTATACTCACATTAGTGGTAATAAATTATACATATATATAAATGTAATTATTACATATATATAACTGATTATATATGGGGTACGTTGTGTATATATAAAGCATATGTAAACAGAGAGCATAAACACACATACATATATATATAATTATATTCCGGACATATTTATTAAAATATTTACATGAAATTAAACTTATTGTATGGCTGTGCCTAAATCATATTGAAATGAGATTATTATATATAAATAATTTTTGCATCAACTTTCATATTTTAAAGCAGTGAATTGTACTTTTATTTTAATTAATTACTCTTGTTTCTGAAATTGGCTTCAGAAAACTATTTTGACCCTCACAAATAGGTGAATATTTTATGCAATTTAATATTCTGAACATGGCTTCTAATTTATTTTCTAGTTTATAAAATACAGTGATGATCTAGATTTCTTTAGCACAAGCTGACTTTACATTTTGTTTCTAAATATTTATGGACAGTTTAATTGAAACAAGAGACTATTTTTGTCTACCATTGTCTTGCTCAATTCTGTACTTTATTTCCATTCATTTAAATCCTTACGTTGGCATAAGGCAATTACCTTGGAATACTTATCTACATCAAACATCTTTCCAAGATCAGAGAATAACAGTTTCTTTCTCCTTTTGAATGTGCTACAGATTAGCACCTATTTTGCAAAGTAATCACCTGAGTAATGCTAATGTTAATATTCCTGGTAAATAGTAACTAGAATTAGTATTGAACAAATTCTACCAAGAGTTACAACAAAGCCCCAAAGGTGGCCCAACTGTGGGGTCCTGTCCCTGGGCCCTATCATCCCTTTCACTTAGGATATCTCATTCTTTTACTATTGCTTCTATCAGGCTGTTTTAAATACACTCTGAGTTTTAACAATATACCAAGAAAACCTCTCCCTACTATCCTGCAGGAGGAGGCACACAGTTACAATCCTATAAAAATGCAGCAGAGGGATACTTGACCCCAAAACTTCTTGAATCTTCAAGGAGGAAAGGTTTAAAAAGAAGTGGCAGAGCCCTGCATAGCCCATCATTGGTACACTTTATGTCTAATAAATAACAAATAGTGTCATTTAAAACAAAGTAAACCGAACTTGAAAAAAGTTGATATGATGGTAAAATTTATTTTCTGAAGAATTGTTACACCTTTCAATGTATTAATTGTCCTTAAAACTACTGTTACTTTCCTAAGAATTATGTAATATCTTACCTTATGAAAAACCAATTAACTCACTCCATGGACTTTTTTCCCCGGCCCTTTTAGAATCCATAAAATTAAGCATTTAGACTAGGTGTTCTTTACTACTACCAAGCTTCAAGATAAGATAGAGGACTTAGTATAATAATCACAAGCACGTGTCCCTGCCATGATTGACAACTGTCAATATTTGAGATTATCATATAAAAATTACCTCTTATTTATCTGAAATTTAACTTTAATTACATATATTGTTTTTATTTCCTAAATCTGGCAAACTTACTGCTACTGTGGCTACTACTTTAATTGCTACTGCTGGCTAACATTTTATTGTTGGCTTCACATATGGCAGGTAACTCTTTTAAGTATTTTATATGTGTTGTCTCATAGTCCTCACAAAAATCACATAGAGATGCCATTATTCTGCCAATTTTATCAAGAAAAAGCCTAAAGCAAATAGAATTTAAACAACTTGACAAAGGCCACACATCAAGTAAGTGACGTGGCTTGTTTCAAAAGCAGTCATTTGAAATTCGGAGTCCACTAAGATTTACTTCTCAGAAGATTTTTTTCCTAATTCAAATTTAAAGAATTTCATCCTACATAAGATGCTTAATTTGGGTGGGATTACATTCAATATTATGAAACATTCTGTTGGGCCAAGGATTTTATTTTATTTTTTTTTAAAGATTTTATTTGTTTATTTGACAGAGAGAGATCACAAGTAGACAGAGAGGCAGGCAGAGAGAGAGAGAGAGAGAGGGAAGCAGGCTCCCCGCTGAGCAGAGAGCCCGATGCGGGACTCGATCCCAGGACCCCGAGATCATGACCTGAGCTGAAGGCAGCGGCTTAACCCACTGAGCCACCCAGGCACCCTGGGCCAAGGATTTTAACTGGCTGCCAGTATAGAGAAAATAATTTGATAGAGGAATGAAAGAGGAATCAGTAGCCTGGGCAATTTACAACACAAAAAGAGAGTTGTTTTATTGCTTTCAAGAGAGGAAAGTCTGTTTTCCAAAATATTTAGATCACATATTTTTTCCTTGAACTCTAAAGATTTCTAACTTAAAACAAGTATGTATCTCTGCTGTTCTAACCAAAACGACAGTCTGCAAACAAGAGTGTTGCTTACTTAAGAAAGTACTAATTTGACGCATATATTTCAAAATAATATTTCTTGTGTATGTGTGCTATATTGCCCTATTGCCTTATCTCTTCCTTATGGATCCTGACAATGTTAATCTACAACATAAACCCTATTGAGTTTCTGAACCAACTCTGATGAACGTGAACTCTAAATTAGGTTGCCACTACCAGAAATCACTGTAAGTACTAGTATATATTGGCCCAAGCTATAACTCTAAGTGGGTAATTAACAGAAACATTTTGAATGAAAGGACATAAATATAGAAATATATAAAGTTCTCTTGAGTATTTTATGGAACATTATTTGGGTGCCACCTAATGCTACTTCCAAGAGTTCCTTAATCTGACTTCATTATGTTTTCTGGCTCTTTTTTTCCTACCTGAATTTACTATAGTGACAGCTGTTCCTTGTTGATCTTGTTTTGGCTTCTGCATCTGGATTCACTCCTGGAACATGGTCACACATCCCTGGTTTTCAGGAGGCTTAATTCCTGCTTTCTGGCATCAGCTACTGCATTCATTCAGACCCTGCACTAGGTTCCCAGCAGTGCTTCATTCTCCACCATTTCAAATCCGCTTACATCTATTCAGACATCCCATTCCAGTCAATTACCCAGTTATGCCCATGGAATCTACCCCTGGTTGGCCCCATGGATTATAGCACATACAAATCCTCTTCTAGTCAAAATCCATATTCAGAGTTCTGCTTTCACAACAGGACTGGATTTTTGCCCTAACAACAATCTGTATGGCTGAGGCCTTCACATTCTCTCTAGTTCCTGGCAGTTCTGTGGAAGATAGTTAATATATTACAGTGTCTCAAAGCAACAGACTGGAACATCTAAACTATTTCTACCATATCCAATGCAAGGATTAAAATTACTTAGACATCAGCATTTACCCAAATCAATTCTGTAACATCTTTGTGCATTGGACATTTGACCCCTATCTTAACCATACCCATTCCTACATAACTTAAAAAAGAGACTGCAGTTAGATTATTCCATGTTTGGTACAAATCTGCTGCCAGTTAATCTATCTTCTATAGAATAAAGCTTTAAGTCACCGTGAACATTTTTTTTTTCCCTTTGGCAACATTTTCATTTGGCCTTTTCCTTCGTATCTTGTTACTATCTTACTTTATTCTGTTTTTCTTACTTTTTTTTTTTTAAGCTCAGAGGGAAACATTTAAGTGGATCAAAATCACCAAAAACAAAAATTCTAGTCAACATGTATTCATGTATTGTTATTATTTTTATCTTTAAGCATAATGAAATCACTATTGCTAAAATGATGTATTTTTCTCATATCCAGTTTTGGGGATTTTTTTTTTTTGAGGGGCAGGGAGTTAATTTGTTTTTGAGTTTTGTTGCTTTTTAGATTTTGCTTTTGCCTTCACTCATGGTGTCTGTGCTAGATATAGAATAATCCAACAACTCTGCTCCCTTAGTTATTCCATTTTTTTTGTATCGACTTCAACTATTTTATTCTTTTAGCTAATTTGTTTATTAACTATTTAAGTTTATATTGGCAGTTGCCATTTTAGGCCCTGATTTTTTAATTATTCCCACTTTTTTCCAAATAGGCATATTTTTACCACCTCCAATCAAACATATCGTCAGGTTTATCATACAGAATCCCCAGAAAGAGCCATTTTCTAAAATATTGAGAATGACCTCTTCTTTGTATGGAGGTCCTGAATCACATAAACCAGATATTGCTGAAATCTGAGCGATATGTAATTTCATTCTGCTCCCTTTGCTGTGAAATATAGAACCACTGGTGTCATGAAATCGAAGAAGGATAAAAATGAAGGTCTTTACTGATAGAAGCATGTGCAGTTTATATTAGATTAAGAGGGATGGAAACAGATCTCTAGCTTTTGAAGTACATGAAAAACTACAGTAGCACCAAAGATACTGGCAGGTCAGGGGTGTAAATGGAAATAACTACTTTAGGGACAGACTGTTCAAGACCCATATTGAGAACCTGTGTGTCGCATATTTCCAGAAAATCAATTTATTTTCAGTAACTTGGGAGCGCTATGGTTTATGAAATATAGTTATAGTTCAACTGTCAGCACAAAGCAAGATTTCAAAGTGAAGTTCACCAGTGTTGTTTTGCTCCTCTAGGACAAAAAAACATATGAACTATTTTACTTTGCTATGCACTTTTCAGTTTTCTACCTAAATTCATTTCACATGATGTCTTAGTAGATGTGTTCATTGCTTACAAATTAAAATAATTTGAACCTTTGTGAACATGTTCACATGATAGATATGAGTCATAAGTGAACTTGTCAAGTTGAATAAAATATTTAGACAAACTACGATTAAAATGTTTTACTTGTCACTGACTAATAAGATAAAGTAAGGCTCTGTCTACTGAACACATCTACCTACAGAGACCTTTCAGTTGTAATAAATAAATAGTAAGTTTCTGTTTATATATAGATATGACCTCAAAATAAATTATAGTCAATTTACAGTTATTCTGAAATATCTCCTTCAGTACTTTATGGTGCATGGTGGTAGTGGGAAACACTTACAAAACCATGTTAGTTATCATGTCGAAAATAATATTTAGCTCCCAGAATTATATATAGCAGTATATCTTATTAATGATTAAACAAATGTCGGTGTTGTTATTAAATCAAACTATTATTTACTATTTAATCACTTTTCAATATGAGAAAATATTTTATAAAATGCCTTGAATACACACACATATATAATGCTATTACTTGTTATATTTATCAAGTAAAATCCTTTTCTACTAATAGTGGAATCAGGACTTATATTTCACCTACTGGTGTCTGAAGAGTTTTCTTCCTTTCTTCCAATAACACTAATCAAAAGATCTTTCATTGACATCCCGAGATCTAATGGTCTTTGTTTTCTCCTAGGACCAATATGTGGCACATTTATTTAGCTAAACTTTTAGGTCTCTGAAGAAATAAAAGTGTGAGTTAGTATATAGAAATGCTGCTGTAGAAGTATATGAACCTTCTGTAGCTCGTTGAGTTCAGATTTTACCAGTATCTTTTCTTGTGCATCTGTTCTGCTGCAAAAAATTCCTTTATTCTGTAACAGATAAAAAGCATATATTGCCTAGAGGTGGAGGTAGGGAATATCTTTACAGAGTTAGTAAATGCCTGTAGTCATGCATTCAAAAACATTAATCTTTTCCTAGCCCAGTCTTGGCCAGAAATTCATCATTGTGTGTTTCATACCTATAATTTACATAAAATGTAAATGCTGCTGTTTGGCCTTGACTGGACATAGAATATGACAATAAATTTAATGAAGAAAAAAATAAGTAAGACAGCAACGGGTATCTTGAGGTTTGATAAAGAGAATGGAGAACACCAAAGCTGGGGGGGGGGGAAGCTTTGGGTAGAAGATGTACATTTTGAATGCATCATGTTTTTTGTTAATCTCCAGCAATGGTTTCTGGAAGTTCTTTGAAAAGTGTGTAATCTAGCATTGAGTATAGGTCCTAAGTGTGAGTTATACATACTTAGCGGACATATTATACAAAATATCAAACCAAATACAATGTACATATAACTTTTTTTTTATAAAATTTTTTATTATTTATTTGACAGACAGAGATCACAAGTAGGCAGAGAGGCAGGCAGAGAGGCGAAAGCAGGCTCCCTGCTGAGCAGAGAGCCCAATGTGGGACTCAATCCCAGGACCCTGGGATCATGACCTGAGCCAAAGGCAGAGGCCCCAACCCACTGAGCCACCCAAGCGCCCCATATAACTTTATTTAAAAGACAAGAACTAGGAAAATTGTAAATGCCTTTCTTTGTTGGTGCCAATAATATCTAAAGAGCCATTTCAAATTTGGTTGGTGAAGGACACATGTTGTTATGGCTGATACTTCTTTACATGGTGTCCCAGTGATAGACTAGGAAGTCTTTTGTAAGAGTGCCTTATAGAAAGCAACCACTCAATTTATTTTAGCTATCTGTAAATGAATATTAATAATACAAAATAAGAGATCCATTGTATTATTTAGGATATTATATCCAATTTTCTGAAATTGTACTATTTATAAACATAAGAGTTGTTTCAATTTCTTTCACTTGTGAAGAGTAGATTTCCTAAAACATGACACTTAAGTCAAAAGTGAGATGTGCCAACAGCAAGGGACAATGTAACTAATATGTCACATATTGCCACGTTTTGATTGTTTGTCCCACAAGTTAAAAAATAAATATATGAAAATGATTCTCCCACTTACCCCCAAATTCCTCATATTGTAGGTTAGAAGGAATATATATAGTCTCATCCAAGTTGGGAAGAGAATCAAGGAAAAGTCACCTGAGCTGCACCAGATAAAATAGGATATGTAGACAAACTGGCCCATATTAACAGTAAGCAAAATGAAAAAGAAGTGACCTGTTAATCAATTTGAAATTTTAAAAACTAAAATAAATACAGTATGCAAAAGATTGTCAAAGAGACCTATAAATGTCCTTTGACATGTCCTATAAATGTTTCATATATAAAAACAACTGAAGTAGAACACAAATTCAATTAAAAAGAAAGAATTTCAATAGTGGGATGTCATGATAACACAACTAGCTAAAAACAAAAAAAAATAAAAATAAAAAGCCAAGAGGGAACAATGAATACCCAAATAATGCTTTTAAGCATTAATAAATACATTAATAGACAACCAAAACTTGATATAGAAGAAAAATTTGAGATTACTATGAACATAGAAAAAAAAAACACAAAGATTAAAGAAATAGGAGAGAAAATAATGAACATGGAGGATATAAAAATAATAGGTTAAGTCTTTGAAGTAGAAAGTCCAAAATTTATACCCAACAAATCCAAAGGACAGCATTTGAAGATAATAAAAGAAATAATCCTGAAATTAAGGAAGATCTGAAACAGCATATAAAAAAGGGTCACTGTATCCTAAGGTAAAAGACATTGAAATATGTATTGGCTCATATATGCTGGTTCAGATACCAAATTCAGAGTCAGTAATTCTTGATTTCCTAGCTATATCAGGTGAGAATGCAAATAAAAGATAATTTGACAACTTCTACCTTAAATAAAGTTATTGTATGCATGTCTTTACAATAAATGTAACCATTTACTAAAGTCAGGGTCAAACATAGACTTCTATCGTCCTGTTTTGCCATGCGGCTTTCATCTCATGGATATAAGATCTTGTACTACCACTGCAGATGTTTCTTCTTATTTTCAGACATGAGGGTAGATTTGGAAAAATTAAGAGTAAATAACAAGGTTTTGTCTTTTATCATATGGGGCGATAGTGATTTTATAATGTGTTATCTTAGTAAACTATGACCAAAATTGTCTTTTTCAGTATTTCCAGTTTAGGATTAGCTACAAAAAAAAAAAAAAAAAAAAAAAATCTGCATGAGATTTAGTAGGCAAAAATGAGGCCGCATCTGCCAAACTCAAAGGACACAGCTGATTTAAGAGAATGAGGGAAAAACACAGTGATAAGGTGGGTTTCAGTTTGTCCACACCTTTTCTCCTTCAACATCATTTGTTCTTTCAATTTCCATCCCTTCTGATCAGTTTCCACCCCCACAGATCGGCTGTGACCCGAAGCCTACCACCAAGAACTTTGTTTTAAATTCATGAAGGGGCATCAGGAGGGTTCAGTCAGTTAAGCGTCTGCCTTTGGCTCAGGTCATGATCACAGGGTCCTAGCCCTGTCCCACTTTGGGCTCCTTGCTCAATAGGACTCTGCTTCTCCCTTGCCCTCTGTTCCCTGCTCGTGCTCTCTTGCTCACTCTATATCTATCTCAAATAAATAAGTAAAATCTTTTAAAAAAATAAATTCATGGAGCCACCAACCTTCCATAGGCATCATCATCAGTCCCCTCTGCAACCATGATAGCAGCTGGATGTGTCTACCCTTCTGCAAGCTTCAGTTTGCTCACCTGCAATGGAGCTGGTTAGTGACAGTTTTCTGATTGTTTCTGAATATTTAATTCCATAGTGTTTACAACACTGTGTATGATCTAATTTCTATATAGAATTACTTGTTGTTTAATACTCATTGCGTTTCTGCTTCCTTGATTGAGACCTAACAGATATAGAGGCAGTTCATTTGGCAGAACTATGCCATTTAAACACTACTAAGTACAATGGAGCAAGCAATTGAGAAGTTTTAACTGGATACATTGTTACCCACTAGAATAATTAGACTAACTTTATTAGAGAAGGAAGGGCTTATTGGTTAAGCAAATAAAAACATATAGAACATATACAAATGAACAAAGGCAAAAAAAGAGAGAGAGAGAGACCCCAAAACAGACTCTTAACTATAAAGAAAAATTAGATGGTTACCAGAGGGGAGGTGGATGGGGGATGGGTGAAATAGGATTAGTAGCGCACTTGTCTTGAGGAGCAATGAGCAATATATGGAACTGTTGAATCACTATATTGTACACCTGAAACTAATGCAACACGGTACATTGACTACACTGGAATTAAAATTTTTAAAAACAAACAACATTCCATCTCCTTGACTAACTAATATATATTCATATACTTTTCTTAACAGAAAAGACTCTTAGCCACCAACCAAGAGAGAAGCCCTATACCACACACAGTTGCTACAGTGAGCTTGTGGACCAAACTCTTTGGATGATGCATTTCATTCTCCATTGATCCTGATGAGACTCCTCATGCCCTTAACAATTAAAATCATTAAAGACATGTTATTTGCTTCTAACAAACCTGCATATAATGGAGGAGACAAAAATTAATAACTGTGATTTAAAGTTCCAATCTGATAAAAAGAGAATGTGAAACCAATAGCAACTGTTGGTCCATACCAAATTCTGCTGATTAGCAGTTAAGAAGACTATATACTACTGTTTGTGGAAAATGTTATTTGTTTGGTCAATCATGCTGCCCCTAGTTCATTTCTCTAAGAAGATCTCCATGGCCCATGTTATTTAAAATTTCATGGATCTGTCCTCAGTGAAAATCATTTGTGATCATTACCCACATTGCAAATCAATCTCAGAGTGATTATCCCTTCTTAGGACTACACAGTATTTGTGCCTTAGCAAGTTATTTGTGAATTATACTCCTCTCTTTTTGTGCAGACATCCATATCATGTGATTTTTTTGTGTTGTTCGCAAGATGGCTATTATATATCCAGAGTTTGGGTCTGAATTCCAGGCAGGAAGAAGAATAACATAAAAATAAACAACGTAAAAATAAAATGACAGTTTGAAAGCACAAAACAGTTAAGCCTTTTATCACTGCTAATCATACCATCAACAGTACTTCTCCTATTAATACCAATATGTCAATTTTGTATTAGGAAATTAGGTTGGGAGTCGAGAGAGAGATTTCTTTCTAATGGTTAACCTTTTCATCTTTGAATAGTTGCATTTCACAAAGAATTTCATTACAATTGCATTGGTCAGAATTCTGTCACATGCACTCAATTATCTATATGGGAATGTAGAAAAGTAAATATTTGTAGGTGGGTGCTTTGCCACATAAACAAAATTGAGGCCCTATGAGTAAGAGAAGAGTAATATCAGATAGCATCTATTGGAGTCAGCCATTTTTGCCAAAATATTAGACGGAACATCCTTGAGCCAGTTCTTCCAATCTCATAGATAAAAAGAGGGCATGGAGTGGAGCAGGGAAGGAGAGGGAGAGAGAGGGAGAGAGAGACTGAGGTACATTTTTAAAACACCTGAATAGGCAAGGAAGACTTTGTTCAAGACCATTGCAACAAGGAAGAGGCCAGAATTCAGTTTGAGCTCAACTCTAAACCAAGAGCTGGGAAGGTTTTAAGAGCTGGGCTGGGGAATTCATAGACCACCCCCCTCCCCTATGTTTTGACCCTACTCAAAGGAAAAGTAAACTTTTATATCTTTATGATAGGAAGTGATTTTACAATTTGGAAAAAGTGCAGCATAGGCATTAGATTACCACCCTTTTTAGAGACATTGGGAGATCTAGGTACTGACTTTCTTGATAATTACATTTCAAAGGGATAGCTCCTAGATTCTTGAAAAAGACAATCCTGGTTTGCAAAACTGGCAGCAGACTTTTAAAAAGATTTAAATCTCCAAGGGGCAGATATAGTCCCATTTGTTTATTTTTGCTTTTTTTACTTGTGTTTTGATGTCTTATCCAATTATAAAAACAACAATAAAAATAATAATAAATCATTGCCAAGACCAAGGACAAAGAAATTATCCCCTATGTTTTCTTCTAGGAGTTTAATGGTTTCAGGCCTTAAATTTAAGTCTTTAATCCGTTTTGAGTTAATTTTTGTGTATGGCATACGGTAAGAGTCTAATTTCATGATTTTGTATGTGGACATCCAGTTTTCCCAATATCATTTATTGAAAAGACTATTCTTTCCCTATTGTATATTCTCAGTTCCCTTGTCAAAGATTAGTTGATCATATATGCATGGGTTATTTCTGGGCTTTCTATTGTATTCCATTGGTTTGTGAGTCTGTTTTTAATGGAAATATTCAGTACTGTTTATTTGCTTCCAGCATTGTTCTTTCTCAAGATTGCTTTGGCTAGTTGGTGTCTTTTGTGCTTCTATACAAATTTTAGGATTTTTTTTTTCTGATGAAAAATGCCATTGAACTTTTGATAGATATCACATTGAATCTAAAAATGATTTTGGGTCCTGTGGATATTTTAACATTATTAATTCTTCAAATCCAGGAGTATGGAATATCTTTCTATTTATCTGGGCATCTTCAGTCTCTTCCCTTAGTGTCGTATAGTTCTCAGAGTAGAGATCTTTTGGCCCCTTCGTTAAATTTATTGCTAAGTATTTTATTGCTTTTGGTGGTTTTATAAACAGGATTCTTTAAATTTATTTTTTCAGATATTTTGTTGTTAATATATAGAAATTCAACTGATTTTTGTGTGCTGACTTTGCTATCTAGTAAAAACACCCTCTGTATGGTCTTGTCCTTCTAAGGATCTTGGGAAGTCAATCACTTAATTTAAGGTGATGAATATCAAATCACCTAAGGCAATAATATAAAAATTGGGGCACCTGTGTGGCATCTGCCTTCAGCTCAGGTCATGATCCCGGGGTCCTGGAATCGATCCCCACATCAGGCTCCCTACTCAGTGCGAAGTCTGTTTCTCTGTCTCCCTCTGCTGCATCCCTCTGCTTGTATGCACCTGCTCTCTCTCTTTCTCTCTCTCTGTCAAATAAATAAATAAAAATCTTTAAAAAGTAATATCAAAATAATTTCCATTCCCAAGTGATTATAGTAAGTATGAGCCAGAATCTGATATATTCTGGGGCGTTTATCATAAATAGAGGCTTTTTTTTTTTCTATGAGTGTTCTAGGAATATGTTCTTACTATTAAAAAAGATAGTCTTGGGACGCCTGGGTGGCTCAGTTGGTTAAGCAGCTGCCTTCGGCTCAGGTCATGATCCCAGCGTCCTGGGATCGAGTCCCGCATCGGGCTCCTTGCTCAGCAGGGGCCTGCTTCTCCGTCTGCCTCTGCCTGCCATTCTGTCTGCCTGTGCTCGCTCTCTCTCCCTCTCTCTCTGACAAATAAATAAAATCTTTAAAAAAAAAAAAAAGATAGTTTTAATTCCTGTCAGTTCTATATGTTATCTATAAGGGCATGGTCCTTGAAGCTGTCACTATTATTTTTTTTACAGTGAAGGAATATATAATAATACTAAACTCAACCTCATGGAATGGAACTTAGGTGATATAGTAGAAAGATGAAACAACCCAGGGTTCTTGTTAACATCACTGACATTGAATGAAACAATCGTTGAAGTGCCTTTCCCATGGGCTTCTTATAATTTAAGATTAAAAAAAAATGTTCTAAATGTTAAAGCCGTCTTTAGTTGGGTTTTCTGTTGAATAGAATACAACCTGAAGAGCCTTAAGTAATGCAAAGAATCAAAATTTAAGTTCTCATAAACTACATTCCACAAGGATTACTAAAGTTTTTCCTTCAATAGTAAAAATAAAAAAAGAAAAAAGAAGGTAGTAGGAGTATTTTTCAAAGGCAAGATAAAGCATATGCAAGAAAATATATCTGTAATAATGCATACATCATGAGAACCATTACTATCTCTAGGTGACTAGATTTGGGTAATTTAAAATTTTGGTGTCTGACAGTTCTTTGCATTTTATAGAATAAGTACATGATAATTTTAAAACTTTATTTATTTTAAGGTTATTTATTTATTTATTTGAGAGAGAGATACAGACAGACAGACAGTGACAGATATAGTGAGCGAGAGCACATTAGGGAGGACATGGAGAAGCAGGTTTCCATTGAGCAGGGAGCCCAACATGGGGCTTGATCCCAGGACTCTGGGATCATGACCTGAGCCAAAAGCAGATGCTTAACCAACTGAGCCTCTGAGGTGCCCCAGTATATGATATTTTTAAAGATCAATTTTTAAAAAAGTAATAAAAAGCATCAGTTGACCTATTAGTAAACTGCATTATAGAAGTTAATGATGAGATATCTGGCAAAGTATTATGTACCTCACAGTTAGTATAAATTTCTGCATTTATCTTGACCTCAATATTTAGCACAGCCCTGAATCAACATTGATTAATATTATCTTATCCTTTGAAAACTTCTTTAAAACTTCTCTGTTTTTTCCAAACCTTTCATTAAAATGCCATTTTATCACTTCTACTTTTTTCAAGATGAAGAAACACTCACAGAATGCAAATATTTACTCGGGCAAATTATCTCATCAACTCTCAGTAACATTTTGAAAACAAGCTTGTATTTTCCAAAATAAAGATTAAAAATATATTTGTAATAGCTGCTGCCAATGCTCTTACAAAAAGAATAGATTTTCTTCCCAATTTTATCATTGTTCCTTGTGAAGCCTTCTGTTTAGTTATATTTTTAAACATATCTTTCAAAATACCATTCCTAACAAGCTTATATAAATTTAGCTTTCATTTAATTAACCTTTCTTCATAAGAATTTTCACTTAAAGTTCTTTGTTTCTATCTGTTCTGCATTATCTTCAATCTGAAATGGGAAAACATTCTGGAAATTTCTTTCACTATAGATAGCCGAATTTTAGCTTGTGTAGAAGTTGAAGATTTAGATAATGTCAATCATTGTCAAGGTCAACCAAAAATATATTTTAATACAGGACCTAGGCCTTGCTGGTGAGAACTACACAAGTTTGATACAGAAAAGGAAGACATAAGAACAGTCCTTCTCTGGACCCATCACTGATTGAGAACAACATGTCCCTGTCCATAGATGAGACTATACAGACTATGCAAATGTAGACAGGGGCAAGACACCATAATCAGATGCAGTAGGTGGAAACAAATATGCTTGAAAAGTGTGAATGTATTTAAACGACAGCTTAAGAAGTTACGCTTTTTAGAAAAGTGCATATTTTTAAAAATCACTTCAAGACAAACCAATTACCATATGCTGTGAGGTTTGAATTCATCCTAAAATGAGAAAGTGTTAAAATCTGTCAATTACTTTTTTTTTTTTTTTAACTGGTAACCCTTTGAGCATTTCCTTTTGGATTCTACCAATTAAGTGTTAGGTTTCTCCCCCTTTTTAAAAAAAATTTGTGAACTAAAATAACTTATAGTAGTTAAATAATAAATGGGTGGCATGGGATAGAAAAATTAACTCCCCCCCCACACGCACAAATTTTATGTTCCAACACTTAACAATTAGTGCTTTTAAAGTGCAGAAGTCATTTTAAAAATTCAACCCATGTCAGTTTATGTTTAATAGTGTGTACTGTGAGATGATACATTAGTTTATCTTTGCAGCTATAACTAATTGCCATAAACTTAATGGCTAAAAAACACTAATTGATTGTCTTAGAGTTCTGTAAGTTAGAAGTCCAGAATGCGACTACAGCACTAAAAATCAGACTGTCAGCGGGGCTGTGTTCAGTCTGGAGGCTTTGGGGAAAATGTCTTTTTCTTGACTTCTCCAGAGGCTGGTGCCTTTATGACCCTAAATATTATAAGTGACTAAATGAAATACTTTAGGTAATGTCTAGATATTTTGAATCTATGCAAAGAATGTACATATTGGAAGAACATCTTTTGATAGAAGGTCTGTGAGATCCTGAAAAATGTTGCTAATAAAATAAACTCTGCCTATCTTTAAAAAGTTATTTATCTGGAAAGAGTTAGACAGTAATACTGATAAGCAATTCAGTTTTTCATACACACACATACTGATTTCATGTTTTTTTCTTTATGGAATATTTATGTTCTTCATTTAAAAGTTTAAAATTATATAGAAGAATTACAACATCCTCCTTAAAGACAAGGATGGGGATGTTGAGGTATAGTACATGTGGCAAGAGATGGACTTCAGTATGTTTATTTAAATGTCTATGGATCTCTAGCATATGTTTAATTACCGTTATTATTTATTTTTAAAGAATAGAGTAAATTGGGGCGCCTGGGTGGCTAAGTGGGTTAAGCCGCTGCCTTCGGCTCAGGTCATGATCCCAGGTCCTGGGTTCGAGCCCCACTTCGGGCTTTCTGCTCAGCGGGAAGCCTGCTTCCTCCTCTCTCTCTCTGCCTGCCTCTCTGCCTACTTGTGATTTCTCTCTGTCAAATAAATAAATAAAATCTTTAAAAAAAAAAAAGAATAGAGTAAATTTAGTTTTGGATTGGTAATTTCTGCTTGAAAGGCTTAAATGAAGATAGAAAAAAAGTAAACACACACACACACAGAATAATAAGCCACCAAAAGATCAGCATGAATACCACCACTAGTTCCGGCAAATATTGTGTCAGAATAAGAAGATAAGGTGCAAAACTCACATGGTTTTCTCAGGAATACAACTGCCCATCCACAACTCGTAGTGATTCACCATGATCCATCCTCAAAAACCAGATTTATCTGGACCAGGACTGGAACCTTTCTTGGAAGACATTTAAAAAGATTGCCTAGCCAAATTGCCACGAGAGAAATAGGATTACATGGAGTCTCATGAATATTTAAATTGAAAACAAAATTTAGAGACCTCTATTGATATTACAAAAATCCTACTATTTCACATTTCAACATTCATTAGATTGTACTTCTTTTGTGTCCTAAGTGTATAGATTTTCCTAATGTCATTTAGAGAGATGAAATGTCAGAATACCCAGTATAATATAAATTGTAAAGATAGACTTATTGGATAAATCAGAAGCTGGTTTTTGAAAAGATGATTGTTTTGTGCAAAGCTTTTGATGAACCAGTGGAAAAAAGATGAAAGTTATAAATTAAAAAATATTAGAGAAAATAAGGAAAAGACTTTTTTTTGCATCCGAATATATGACAAAACGTAAGATGGATCCTCATAAATATCAGCATTGAATCAAAAGTCCTACCAACTGTAATTAATAATAGGAGCATGAAATGGACAGGAATACAAGCAAAAAGGTATGTAGATTATCTTCCCTTTTATTGCAGAATAATTTGAGGTGCAAAAACTAGTGTCACTTTATCTTTTTTTTTAGGATTTTATTTATTTATTTGACAGAGAAAGAGACAGCAAGAGAGGGAACACAAGCAGGGGAGTGGGAGAGGAAGCCAAGCAGGCAGCCTGATGCAGGGCTGGATCAGGCCCCTGGGATCATGACCCAAGCAGACGCTTAATGACTGAGCCACCCAGGCACCCTGAGTGTCACTGTATCTTAAAATCTGATGAGAAGTTATGGATAATATTTGTGCTCACAGGTATTTTTTACTCACCCTCTCCAACAAAATATGTATTTTGGAACATGGCCATCATTCCATTAAATTGTTTATTTTTGTATAGTACTTTAAGTGATGTTGGTAAAGCAGCAAGATTATTTTTTATTTCAATTATAATTTTTATCAAAATGATGGATACAAATGACAGACATATCTGAAATTCTGCTTAGGAAGAGTGTTTTCCTGATAGTAAGAAAGATCAGCTGGCATTATTCATACCAAAAACCTGAGTTTTATTTTTTTTTCCTTTATTTGATGGATAAATGCTTTGAAATTGAGTGTCTGATGCACCTCTAGATTCGATGTTACTCTCTAGGTAGTCAAAGGACAGGACAGTTTAATGCACACTTAATTTTTAAAAATAGTTAAAATGATATAATAACTATATTGTATATATTCTTGTAATTGTGTGCATGCTTCTCTAATTAGAAGCAAGTGTATATAACAGAAAATTAATACTGAAAAACATGTACAGACCAATATGATAAAATATATTTCGTCAATTAAGTAATATTTATAGCTGATTTCATTTGATTGAATCATTAAATTAAAATTTAATTTTAAAGAAAATATGATTAGTCACAGATTTAAAAGATGGTACATAATTTTTCAATTCAGAAGTATAATGAGCTAGTTCTAGGTTCCTTTTAAGTATAATTTAGGCACTTTTGAATGCACAATAAAGATTTCAAGTGATCTGAACAATGCAGTGTAGATTAGTGTTACAGTGAAAACAAGTCACAAAATATAGCAATTAAAGCCACCCTGAGAAATCTTTTGCATGTTTCCTTAATCCAGCTCAGGTCCTAAAACTTGACTATTGCAGAGAAATTCAGTATATTTGGGCATTCAGAGAAGGGTTTCACAAAATGTAGTTTTTTTCTTAGTGCAATACTTTTACATTCCTGGAACCCCTTCCTGTCTTTTGTATTTGAACATTTTTAACATCTAGCTCTATTGATATTGCAGTTGTATATGCAATGTGTATTGTTTCATGTATCTCATCAATATATCTTTAAATTAAGATATAAGATATATATGAGATTATACATATATATGATATATACTATATATGTCAGAGTATATATATATATATATAATAAGATCTATACTATGTACAACTTTCACACTTAATATCACATCAGTGAGGTATAATAGAAAATTAATTAAAATTGTCAGCCTTAAGCCCACTCTTCCCTAGATTTTACTAAAATGTTGTAGAAGAGCTTCTGATTGGCATATCAGTAATCATCTCTGTTTTTTCCTTATTAACAAGCAAATGATATAAATTAGTGAAATATATGTTCTAACAGGGAATATTTTGTGATTGGTCCAAGCAAATTATGACATATTTTTTAATCCTCTGTGCTAATGAGTAGTCTAGCTATGAATGCATTATCTTTTTTTAAAGTAAAATAGGACTTCTTTGTGGTCTTCCATATAGAAATTTTCACTGTGACAAAGGAAAAGTGTTTTAAGAAAAGCATCTTTCCTGCTCCCTTCCTCCCTGCTTTGGGTAGTCTCCAGTAAGGACATAAACCCTGGATATATGATAACTAACTTGGAATCATAGAGAAAAATCCTTAGAAATAAGGTTAATTCCCAAGTAGGAGAGAAAAAGGGCTGTACCCAAGAACAGCAACCACAGACCCTTTGACTGCTGACTACTGACGTACCTCATTTTATTGCACTTTTCTTTATTGTGCTTTGCAGATACTTAATTTTTTTAAAAATTGAATATTTGTGGCAACACTGCATGGAACAAGTATATTGGTACCATATTTCTAATAGCATTTGCTTACTTTGTTTATCTGTGTCACATTTTGGAAATTCATGCAATATTTCAAATTTTCATTATTCATTTACTCATTTATTCTTTATGTTATGATAATATGTGAACAGTGATCATTCATGTTACTATTGTAATTGTTTTGAGGCATCTCAGACCATGCCCATATGAGATGGTGAACTTAAGTGATGAATGTTGCATGTGTTGAATCTTATATTGACCAGCTATTCCCCATCTCTCCCTACTCCTCTGGCTTCCTATTTGTTGAGACATAATAATATTCATATTGGGCCAATTAATAGCCCTACAATGACTTCTAAGTGTTCAAGTAAAAGAACAAGGCACACAACTTTCACTTCAAATCAGAAGCTAGAAATGATTAAGCTTAGTGAGAGGAGAGTGTCTAAAGCCAAGGTTGGCCAAAAGCTAGATCTCTCATGTTGGTTAGCCAAATTGTGAATGCAAAGGAAAAGTTCTTGAAGGAAATTAAAAATGCTACTCCAGTGAATACAAAAATGACAAGAAACCAAAACAACCTTATTGCTGAAAAGGAGACAGTTTGTTGTGGTCTGGATAGAAGGTCAAACCAGCCACAACTTTCCCGTAAGCCAAAACCTGATCCAGAGCAAGGTCTTAACTCTTCATTTCTATGAAGTCTAAGGGAGGTAAAGAAGCTGCAGAATAAAAGCTAACAGAGGTTGGTTCAAGAGGTTTAAGGAAGGAAGCTGTCTTCATAACATAAAAGTGCAACATGAAGCATCAGATGCTGATGAAGAAGTTGCATCAAGTTTTTCAGATCTAGCTCAGATAATTAACGAAGGTAGATAAACTAAACAACGGATGATAAAACAGCCTTCCTTTGGAAGAAGATACCATCTAAGACTGTCATAGCTAGAGAAGAGCAGTCAAAGGCTGGCTTCAAAACTTGAAAAGACAGACTGACTCTCTTCTGAGGGGCTAACACAGCTGATGGCTCTCAGTTGAAGCCAGTGCTTGTTGACCACCCTGCAACTCCTATGGCCCTTAAGAACTGTGGTAAATCTGCCCTGTCTACGCTAAATAAATGGAACAAAAAAAACTGCATGACAGCACATCTGTTTCCAACATGATGGTTTACTGAATATTTTAAGCCAACTGTTGAGATTCAATGCTCAGGAAAAAAGGAAAAGATTTTTTTTTCAAAGTATTAATGTCCATTGACAATACACCTGGTCATCTAAGAGCTCTGATGGAAATATGTAACAAGACTGATGTTTTCCTGCCGCCAACATAACATCCATTCTGCTGCCCATGGACCAAGGAGTAATTTTGTATTTCAAGTCCTGTTCTTTAAGACATACATTTTGCTGGCTGTAGCTGCCATAGACAGTGATTCTTCTGATGGATGTGGGCAAAGTAAATTGAAAATCTTTTGGAAAGGATTCACCATTCTAGATGCCATTAAGAATATTTGTTGGGTCACCTGGGTGGCTCAGTGGGTTAAGCCTCTGCCTTCGGCTCGGGTCATGATCTCAGGGTCCTGGGATTGAGCCCCGCATCAGGCTCTCTGCTCAGCGGTGAGCCTGCTTCCTCCTCTCTCTGCCTGCCTCTCTGCCTACTTGTGATCTCTCTCTCTCTCTGTCAAATGAATAAAATCTTTTAAAAAAAAAGAATATTTGTGATTCATGGGAAGAGGTTAAAATATCAACAATAATAGGAGTTTGGAAAAAGTTGATTTCAGCCCTCCTGGATGACTTTGAGGAATTCAAAATTTCAGTGGAGGGAGTAACTCTAGATGTGGTGGAAATGGCAAGAGAAATAGAATTAAAATAGAATTCAAAGTGGAGCCCAAAGATGGGACTGAATTGCTGCAATCTCATGATAAAATTCTAATGGATGAGGAGTTGCTTCCTATAGATGAGCAAAGAAAGGGGTTTCTTGAGATAGAATCTACTTCTGGTGAAGATGCTGTGAAGAATGTTGAATGACAACAAAATATTTGCAATATTTCATTGACTTAGTTGATAAAGCAGCAGCAGGGTTTGGGAGGATTGACTCCAATTTTATAAATTCTGTTGTGGATAAAATGCTGTCAATATTGCATGCTCCAGAGAAATTGTTCGTGAAAGGAAGCGTCAGTCAATACAGCAAAGTTCATTGTTGTGTTATGTTTTAAAATGGCCACAGCCACCCAGCCTTCAGCAACCTCCACCCTGATCAATCAGCAGCCATCAACATCAAGGCATGAACTTCCATCAGCAAAACGATTACAACTCACTGAAAGCTGAGATAATGTTTTGCATTTTTTAGCAATAAAGTTTTTTTTAATTAAGGTAAATATATTTTTTAGACATAGTGCTATTGCACACTTCACCGACTCAGTATAGTGTAAACATAACTTTTATATGCACTAGGAAAGCAAAAAATTCATTTGACTTACTTTATTGTGATATTTTCTTTGTTGTGGTGGCCTGGAACTAAATCCACAATATCTCCAACGTATGCCTGCTCTCATTAGGGAATAACACAACCCCAAAAGCATACAGTAAATTTTCTGAGGGTATAAGCTGATCTTAATTACAGTTTCTGTTACATCAGCCAATGATATTCCTTTATCATACAACTTTTATTTATTCATTTGCTTATTTGCCTTGATCTTTTATTTTTTTTTTCTGTAACATAATGGACTTGATTTTAAGTTGCTTAAACTAGAAAAAAATAATCTTATTTATATTTTAACTGTTCCTAACTAATGTGCATGTTTTATGAAAAGCAGAGGATAGTCATTTAGAAAGAAAATAAAATAGCACTTTTGTTAACATTCTGTTAAGTATCTTTCATCTCATTTCCTGGCATAAACATAGACACATACATACATACATAAATGCCAGAAAAATAGTCACTTGCAAAGTCATGTGGTTTTGTTTCCTAGTATTTTTTTTTAAGATTTTATTATTTATTTAACAGAGAGAGAGAGAGAGATCACAAGTAGACAGAGAGGCAGGCAGAGAGAGGAGGGGAAGCAGGCTTCCCGCTGAGCAGAGAGCCTGATGTGGGACACGATCCCAGGACCCTGAGATCATGACCTGAGCCGAAGGGAGAGGCTTAACCAACTGGGCCACCCAAGCGGCCCTGTTTCCTAGTTTTTAAAATAATTTTGTTTTTTAGGGGCTTCTGGGTGGCCCAGTTCATTAACTGGCTGCCTTCTGCTCAGGTCATGATCCCTGGGTTCTGGGATCGAGTCCCACATCAAGCTCCCTGCTCAGGGAAGAGCCTGCTTCTCCCTCTCCCTCTGCCTGCCGCTCTGCTACTTGTGCTCTCTCTCTCTCTCTCTCTCTGTCAAATAAATAAATAAAATCTTTAAAAAAATAAACAATAAATACATAAACTAATTTTGTTTTTTAAAGCAGTTTTAGATTCACAGCAAAATTAAGCAGAAGGTACAGAGATTTCTCACATACTTACTGTCTCTACACATTCATAGCCACCCCCATTGGGATCTTCACAGAACAGTGGTATCTTTACCACAACTGAGGTTGTATTACATTGAGATTCACATTACATTGTCATCTAAAGTCTATAGTTTATATTAAGGTTCATTTCTAATGTGCTATACATTCTGTGAATTTTTAATACATGATGATTACGTGTATTCATCATTATAGTATCATTTATAACAGTTTCATTGCCTTAAAATCCTGTGTTCTGTCTATTCATTCCTCCTTCCCTTCCCTGAACCACTGATGACCATTAATTTTTTTTTTGTATTGTGTCCATAGTTTTCCATTTGCCAAGGTGTCATATAATTGGGTCATTCAGATGTGGCCTTTTCAGATGGGCTTCCTTCACTCAGTAATATGCATTTAAGTTTCCTCTATGTCCTTTCATGACTTGATAGCTTATATCTTTTTAGTATTAGAATTTTTAGTATTTAGTATTTAGAATTTTTAGTATTTAGAATAATATTCCACAGTCCAATTATACTGCATATCCATTATTTATCCATTCACCTACCAAAGGGCATCTTTATTTCTTCGAAGTTTTGGAAATTATGGACAAAGCTTTTACAAACATTCTTGTGCATATTTTTATGTAGATGTAAGTTTTCAACTCATTTGGATAATTACTAAGTTGTGTGATTGCTAGGTCACATGGTAAAAATAAGCTTAATTTTACAAGAAACTTCCAAACTGTCTTTCAGTGCTGCTCTATCAGTTTGTATTCCCACCTGCAATGTATGAGAGTTCCTGCTGCTCCACGTTGTTATCAGCATTTGTTGTTGTTAGAGTTCTAGATTTTATCAACCCTGATATGTGTAGTGGTATCTCATTTTTGTTTTAATATGTAATTCCCTAATGACATATGAAATGGAACATTTTATCATATTTTATCATATGCTTATTTTCCCTCTCTCTATATATTCTTTGGTAAATTGCCTATTAAGTCTTTTGCCCATTTTTAATTCAGTGGTTTATTCTCTTATTGTTGAGTTTTAATAGTTCTTCTTATATTTTGGACGACTGTCTTATTAGATATGTCTTTCGCAAATATTTTCTCCCAGTCTCTCACTTATCTTCTCATTTCATTCTTTTTTGAAGAACATAAGTTTTTCATTTTGGTGAATTCCGGGTATCGATTCCTTTTTTGCATGGACTATGCCTTTGGTGTTCTATCTAAAAGGTCACTGATGAACCCAGGCTAATTTTATTTAAAGATTTTATTTATTTGAGAGAGAAAGAAAGAGAGAGTGAGCACAAGTGGGGGAAGGGGCAGAGGCTCTCCCTGACTAGGGAGACCAATGTGGAGCTTATCCCAGGACCCTGGGATCACGATCTGAGCAGAAGGCAGATGCCTAACCAACTGAGCCACCCAGACACCACTAAATCCAACGTCATTTAGGTTTTCTCCTATGTTATCTTCTATGAGATTTATAGTTCTGCATTTTAAATGTAGGCCTTTTATCACTTTTGAGTTGATTTTTATGAAGGTGTACAGTCTCTGTATAGATTCATTTTTAGGCTTGTTTGTTTATTTGATTTGTTTGTAGATATCCAGTCTAGTACCATTATTGAAAAGACTATCTTCTTTCCATTGTGTTACCTTTGGTTCTTTGTCAAATGTCGGTTTGACTATATGTGAATCTGTTTCTGGGCTCTATTAACCTATTTTTTATTAATTTCTATCAGTTGCCTAACATTTCTAAAATTATGAAACTTTTCATTTGTTTATCATTTTCACTTTTATAAATTATAGTATCACAGTATATTTTGTATGGCATATTTATTGCATCTAAAATGAAAATGAATTTTATAATAGAAATTTTATGCATTTATTTCTATTTTTTTGTGTTTTAAACTTATATGAAGTGCATAGTTCTTTCGCTTATTTCTGTCACTAAACAATATACACCAATCTACAGTTTAAATACCATTAATAACACTTTTTCTTGGCAAAAATAGGACACAACTAATTTATTGGTTATATATTAACTCTATTCCAAATTTATCATTTGGGACAAAATTCTGAAGATAATTAGATATATGGAGAAGTTTATAAATTGTCCGTATGTTCATTTTTCTAAAAAAAAAAAACAACAAATAAGCTTAGGAAAATTTTGCGTGTTAAGAATAAAACAATGCATTTTTATTGTAACAAAGAAAAATTGGGACAGATGGAATGATGCTGTAAAAAAAACTGCTTAAGAAATGAATTTTCAGATTAATCACAGTTTTATTTCTCTCCAAATTCTTAACCCATTCATGTATTCTCAAGTTTACAATAAATAAACAAGTATCATGACTTTCATGTGCCCTTTCATAAAGAAAATTGTAACAGTTTTCTAGTAGAGGAAAGGAGAATCAATTTTTTTTAATGATGACATGATAATTTTATAGATACTGAATAGGCTCAGCAAAATTAACTTGTCCATTGACAAGTTGTCTATATTGCTTTCTGAAGCTAAATTTTCTTATGAATAAAAATGTGTTTAATAATGACTAACAATGAGGCACCTGGGTAGCTCAGTCACTAAAGCTTTGACTCAATTTTGGTTCAGGGCATGATCTTAGGATGGTGAGATTGAGCCCCTGTCAGGCTCCGTGCAGGGCATGGAGGCTGCTCAAGATTTTCTCTCTCCTTCTCCCTTTGCCCATGTGCCCCAGCCTTCATCTGCTCTTGCTTGCTCTCTCTCAAAAAAAAAAAAATAAATAAATAAAATAAAATTGAATTAAATTAATAGTAATCCCATAGTTTTGGCAATAAATTAAAAAATGAATGTATATTAAAATATTTTTTCAACTTCTTCCACTGGTGATCTTTAATGTATACTTCACTGCATCAGTTAAGATATAACTTACGAATACATTATCATTTAAGTTTCTTTCCTTCTAGCTAGCTAGCTGGCTTTGTGTGTGTTACACGGACTTGATCTTATGTAATTGTCAGAGCCAGCTAAGCATTTTGGTTAAGCAATCTCTATATGGCTTTTTTCTTTGCATGTGTTGCTACAATTGAAGTCAGAGAAATGGGGAAGGGAAGATGGAATAAGATAAAGGAGAACAAGAACAAAACTAAAATTCATAGCAAAAGCTGGAGCCCATGATGATGCATTGAAAGCCGCGCCAGTTTTATAGCCATTTATCTTATTTGCTGCAAGTATCCTGCAGAAGCTGGGCCCTTCATAATAGAGCTAAACACATTTCACCTAGCATATATGTAGAAAAGTTTCAAGGAGGATCCATGGGAAAGTGAAACAGTTGTAGGGTCAGACCCTGCTTCTTGCCAGTGTTGTGAACAATCATATCTTCACCAAAATGTGAGAGCTTAAAAATCGCTGCTTCATGGGCGCCTGGGTGGCTCAGTGGGTTAAAGCCTCTGCCTTCGGCTCAGGTCATGATCTCAGGGTCCTGGGATAGAGCCCCATATCGGGCTCTCTGCTCAGTGGGGAGTCTGTTCCTCCCTCCCCCACCGCCTGCCTCTCTGCCTACTTGTGATCTCTGTCTGTAGATAAAGAAATAAAATCTTAAAAAAAAAAAAATCGCTGCTTCACCTCTGCCCTCCTAATCAAGAACAAGAATTTCTCTTGTGGTCTATCCTAACCAGAAACACATGAAAGGGAATTCTTGGAAATGCAGTCTAATCTAGCCAAGTTGGCACGTTCAAAAGCATAGGGGTGCCAATTTGTCACTTACACCATATATCTACTTAAAACATACTTCATTTTCAAATAGAGAAGATAGTAAATCATGCTTCTACCTAACATCATGCGACTCTCCCGATAACGGAAAATACAGTGACATTTCCTAGAAGAGGCTGCTTGCCCTCTTTTTGCCTTTGTGTGATGTTCATTCTTTTCCTAGCTCCCTTTTGGTATCATGTAATTTAAATACTGAAATATGAAATTAATTATAATTAATACATCTCAGATGACAAGGATATGAAAAAAAAGGAAGAAAACATTTATTTAACATACGTATAAATGTCCACATCAAAATTTAGGATAAAAACTCTTAATTATTACAGTCCTCATTTACACATGTGGTGTCATGACAATTGTTTGTATATACAGGGCAAAAATGATTAAATTGGCAATTTAAAAAATATTTGCATATAATTTATTTTATAGCTTTATTGATGTAAAAGTGATATACCAAAAATACACATTTATTGTATATATTTTGATGATTTTTGACATGTGCATACAACTGTAATAATATCACCACAGTCAAGGTAATAAACATATCCATTATCTCCAGAAGCTTCCTTTTGAACCAGTAATATGTGAAAACTGTTAAAAACACTTTGATCAGATGGGGCATATGTTTGGCTGTCTTCAGTTTCTGGGAATCATAGCATATCTCTGCCTTTAGTACTTTATTTTCATTTCTGAATAATGATCTGAAAAGTATTGATTTGTCTCTGAATAAATAATTACTGAAGTTGATTCTTCATCTAAATTGGAAATTTTCACAAGATTATACTTTATTGCAACCTGGTAATTTTTTTCCTGAAGTTTCTATTTTTAACAAAGATAAATGAAAAAAAAAAAATTATTCAAGATGGATTTACTTTATTGTAAGTTAAATTGCAGTATAACTATTCTAATGATGCCAGCCTACTTTTATTTGATTAGAAAATGAAATTATCTAAAATAATCCATGTTGTGACAATAATTATTCAAGTCATGTAAGTTAACAACTATAAATGGGAACAGTAGCAACTAAGTATAGTCATGGCTACTGTTGTGTCCAGCAGCCATAAGGGGGAAAAGAAAAGATATTTTATATTTCCTCATATCAATCACATATATCCAGGAAAGGACACTGGCTTGGTGCATGCCACATGTTCACTCTGGAACAGTTTTTGTAGTGAGATGAAGGACAGTGGCCACGTTTGAGTCATGTGCATTGATTTGACCAGGATGACCGTATTTTTACTATCTGTAGAAAATTTCTCAAAAATGTAGTGGAAAGTTAGGCTGCTGATCAGACAGAACAATAGGTGCATGCTTGTTGTTCGTCTATATTAAAGAGGTTTTTAAAAATCTTATTATTCATATTCTGGTTCATACAACAATTTCCATAAAATATCCTTAATGTTCTGAGTTCTTTCTGGGAAGATTTTCATATAACTAAGCTAAAGTCAATAGATGAACAATGACAGAAGTCATCTAAAATGACACTGAAAAACTATATTTCTAGCAGTGTTATTTTCTTGAAAATTGTTTTAAGCCACATTTTTTTCCTCTGCCTATCTTTATATGTACATACCACTATGCTGTAAGAAATGACAATACTTAAAAAAAAGTCTTTATTTGATTTTTGCATTATGACAAAAATCAAAAAAAGCTCACACATTACCCTCTCATGAAATTTGCTTCTCAGGCAATATTTTAAGGTTTACACCTTTTTTTTTGTTGTTTGTTTTGTTTTGTTTTGTTTTTTTTTGGACATGCTTGCAGCAATCATTTAGTTTGAATATCTGTATCGAATAACAGAAGATACTATAAAGCAGATTGTATTTTTCACACTTTTGGCTAAATATATGTATGAATATCTTACTTCTTCCTAAAATAAATCCCATCCTTTTCCAGTATCATTAAAATTCTGTAGTGTATTACTGTTTCATGGCAATGAAGTTCATTTCAAGATTAACTACTGCATTTAAAACACTAGAAAAAGTCATGAAAAATTTAATGCAGCCTTAAATTTTGAGCACATTTCTATAAATGAACATTGTTAAAAGCACACTGCACTTAGAAGCTTACAACACATCTTTCGTTATTTTAAAGACATCAAAATGTATTTAGATTAGTGTTTTTTATTGTTTTAAACATAAGCCTATTAGGCAAAGATGGATAAGCTAACCTTAGTTCATTTGATGTTCTTAAAGTCTGCTAAAAGTTACCACTATTGCTAATTATTGTTGAAGCATCATTACAAACCTTTCGGTCACCTCTTATATGTTTCCCTAAGGGAGACACTGTAAGAAACGATCCATAAAAGCAGATTTAAAAGTGGTGTCAACAATAGTGTATAAACCACTACAGTCATATTTTCACAGTAAAGGCATTGAAATAAACCAGATGGTCTCTTTTCCCTTCCTGAAGGTTAACTTGAGTGCATATTTACTTTCCCTTTAATTATAACCTTCACTGTTCAGGAAAACTTTTAACTGAAAGACATTGTGCATAATTTACATATAATTTGTCAGGTCAATGCATAAAATTAAAAAAAAAGGTATTCTAGTATTTGGGTATTAAGTAGGGTTAGGCATTGCATCTGTCTCAAAATCGTGTGTGTGTGTGTGTGTGTGTGTGTGTACATACACACACACATATATATTATTTTTGTTAATGTAAAAGTTGTGTATAACTTTTTTCCTTAGCTACATTTTGTGCAGAGAATCTTGTCTCACTTCTGATAGTTGCATACCTTCTTGGAGCCCCATTTACTTATTTATTTTTAAGATTTTATTTATTTGACAGAGAGAGGCACAGTGAGAGATGAAACACAAGCAGAGGAAGTGGGAGAGGGAGAAGCAGGCTGCCCGCTGAACAGGCAGCCTGATGTGGGGCTTGATCCCAGGACCCTGGGATCATGACCTGAGCAGAAGGCAGGTGCTCAATGACTGAGCCACCCAGGTGCCCCATGGAACCCCATTTATAAAACATTTAAATTTTTTTTAAAACATAGTTCCTCTTAGTGTCAAATATGGTGATATGCACTAACCAAGCATATTAAGCCACACTCAAAAGACCAACTTTTAAAAGTTGATAATGAAAAGTAGGAATTTAAAACTGAACATGTCAACCCACAAATTGAGTTGGTCATTAGCACCCTTTTTGTTTGACTTCAGAATAAAGGATATGTTAGCTACTGAATGCTAAATATTGGGAAATATCCATTAAGCCTAATATTGTCCTATGGTATGCTTCTCTTATCAAAATCAGTATGATAAATGAAAGCACTGATACTTGCTGATCAGTCCCTGATGTATGCACAATGTAATGTTGGTTTTCTTGATTTTATAGGTCAGGAAATAGGAATTAAGAAAGTTTGTACTTTGCCCCAAATCACCAATCCTTCTACCCATTACCATATTTAGAGAATAACCTCAATTATTAGATGTCAAAAACAGTTTAGTAGAAGTCAAACAAATATGGGAATACAATTAGACGATATCTGTGTAATCAAGATGACTGAAACAGTGTGGGAAGCAAAAGAGTCAACCCAGTGCATTAACAGAGGGTGACACTTGAGTTCATTCCCATCTGTAATTGTAATATTTAAGTTTCCTTCCAAAGAATCTGACTGAATATTGCAGAATCTGACTGACAGAGGGGATACTGCTGGGAAGAGGATGGAATTTGTGAGCCCTTCTCAAGGTGGAGAATTTCTCAAAAGCTTCCTCTGGAAACGGAAAGGTGTGTGTGTGTGAGTGTGTGTGTGTGTGTGTGTGTGTGTGTGTGTGTGTGTGTGTGTGTTGGGAATTGCTGTGTTCATTATAAAGGAATCCTAGCTCAACTAGACAATGCTATTTGTATGAAAATTCTTTCTTTCAGTTGTCTCTTCCCCTATATGATAGAGAGCCACAGAATGCTAGATGAGGACTATGGTCAACAAAAGCTAAAAGTGAAAAGAAAAAAGAAGGAGAAGGAAGAAAAAGGAGGAGGAGAGGAGGAAGAAAAAATGAGGCTTTCCACCTGATGAAATGGAAAAATGTGTCATTTTAAATAATATAAACTCAGAGGGAAGGATTTTTCAAGTTTATAAGGTGTATGAAAGAATGCTACAAGTATGATTTGTTTATCACAACAAATTTCCAAACCTTGAAGCATAAAGCAAGCTATTCTAGGAATAAACACATGTCAATCATGAGGAAAAAAATGAGATAAGTATTAATATTCATAACTCCAAATATGAAGATATAAAAGACTAATAAATATTTTTAGATGAAAAATGGGCATTGTTGTTATGGTCTAAATAAGAATATTGTTCTGTGCAAACTAATAATTTAAATTAAATCCCATGAGTTTTATTTTCATAAGTAAACTGAGAATAATCGGAGAAATGGAAAGTTATTCAAAGAAGAGTGCCATAGATTGAAATGTACTCCCCCAAAATTCATCTGTTGAAACCCTAACTCCCAACATAACTGTATTTGGAAACAGGATCTTTAGGAGGTAATTAAGTTTAAATGAGGGCATAAGCGTGGGGTCTTCATCTGATGGGATTTTGTGGCTTTACTTGATAGAAAGAGGGAAAGAGGGATGGCTTTATAAAAAGAGGAAGAGAGGGATAAAACAAGAAAGTGACCATGCGCAGGCCAGGGAAAGGGACCTCACTAGAACTGAACTCTGTCAGAACCTTCTTTTGGACTATTCAGCCTCCAGAATTGTGAGAAAAATAACTGTCTTTTAAATCACCCTGTCTATGGCATTTTGATATGGCAGATAATTTAGACCAATACAAAGAGAAAATTGAGTTCAGTTCAACAAATATTTATTAATTTATTGTATGCAAGACATTTTATGAAATTCTAAGACATTTAACACATATTAGTCTTTGTTAAATAAGTTAAAAAATATATTATGCAATTGTACCTTATTTTCCACAGAAAAAGAACAGTTAGAATAACAGAAACCTATATAAACATATATTTATACAAGCCCATAAACATGTATAAATATCTATTACAGGCATGCATGCAAGTGTGTGTGTGTGTGTGTGTGTGTGTGTGTGTGTACAGAGAAAGTGAGGAAATTGGGACTTGTGGGACAGATGTGAATACACATTTTTAAAGAATTATATTATCATCTTATTAGTACATCTGCTTAACAACAACATATTCATATTTCAGTAAACAATAAATTAATAGCAATTGGCTAGTTTTCCTGTTTTCCATAGTTTTGCCTCATAAAATTCAGGCCTTTTAAAAATGGACTCCATAAGTAAGAAGAATCCAGATGCAAAATATCAGTGTTCTTTAACAAGAAAGCATTGAGTCCTAAGTGTACTATAAATAGTACTGAACTCCCAAATCACACTGAAATGAAACACTGTTAGAGCGGAGACACTATGTCTCAAACAGAATACAGCAAGTTTCTTTTGTTCCACTTAAACCAACTGTCTGAGTTCGCAAATACAGGCTCTTCCTTCTTAACCAAAAAGAAAACAGAGGAACGAGGCAATTTCCTGGGTGATTATCACAATTCAATGCTTCACTTTTCTACAGAGCTCTCTGTCAATTATTCTTATTTAATGGAAGTAGAGATTTTGGAAATGAACATATTTGAGTGACAGTAATTTTTCTAAAAATTGCTGAAGAAAAGTGAACCTTAAGGGAAAAAATCATATCAACTTCATGAGACCAGAGCAGAGCTATTGCCTTTTCTGAGGTAAGAGCAATGCTACCATTCAAATAGGGCTTTAACTCCAAAAACAGCTGTATTTTCCAAATCACCAATAACTACAGTCATTCTGTAACGAGAATTTGCATAGAACAACGTAACATTTGTTTATACATAAACTTGTTTTTTTTTTCTCAGTAAATTTATAAAATGTGGCCACATGACAGACCATGATGATGCATTGATACATGGGTAGAGGAGGTGTCTGTTTGCTTTGAGTAAGGAATTGGGGAGAAAACAATAAAATCTATCTCTATATATAGATAGATCTATAGATAGATCTTTAGAAATGATAAATGCTATCCCAAAAGCACATGAAATGACGTAGGGAAAAAAATGAGTGGGGAAGCTTAGCTAAAGAGGTGATTTTGGGGGTACCTGGGTAGCTTAGTTGTTAAGTGTCTCCCTTCGGCTCAGGTCATGATCCCAGGATCCTGGGGTCGAGCCCCACATTGGGCTCTCTGCTCGGCGGGAAGCCTGCTTCTCCCTCTTCCACTCCCCCTGCTTGTGATCCCTCTCTTATGGTCTCTCTCTTTCTGTGTCAACTAAATAAAATCTTTTTAAAAATTAAATAAATAAATAAATATAAATAAATAGCGGTGATTTTTAAAGGTAAGATCTGATAGAAAAATGGAGCCAGATGTATGAAAATGTGGAGAGATATTCCAGAAATCAGAACAGAAAAAACGAAGTCATAAGGCACAAATGTATGTGTGGAGATTGATAAACTTTTTTTCTGTGAGAGCCAGTTAGTCAATAGTTTAGGCTTTAAGGGTGACATATGGCTTCTGTCATATATTCTTCTGGTTTTATGTAAACTGTTTTCAAATCTAAAAACCATTAACTCATGCACTGTACAGAAACACCCTGTAGGTTGAATTTAGCTACAGACCATAGTTTGCAGACCCTTGAATTCAAAGTACGACTAAGAGACAGACAGGGATGGGATTTAGTTGGTTAATTAACAGCACCAAGATTTAAGGCAGTCTGATTCAGTAATATGCTCCCAAGTATCGCCCTACCTTACTTCACAGCAAGAAGTGTAGATACAATTCATATAAACACCAGAAAGGCATGAATTACAAACTGTTCCTCATAATTCTATGAGAGGCTTTCTTGGGGTTGGTAATGCCTATAGAGGATGTTAGACGATGATGCCACATCACTTTAATTTCTTCTCTATTAATCTATTTTGGTCTTGAGCAAAATACATTTTTTTTTTCCTCCAGGTTTGTCACTACAGTGGGAGCCTGCTAGCTCTGCTTCAGTTAGGTCTAAGATTTAATAACCGTACATGTTAGATCAGCTGTATGGAGTGAAAACATGCTTTTGGGCTTATGCCTTGCTCTGATTTTCCCCACAAGAGTGCATGTACTGGAATCTTTATGGACAGAGGCTGACAGCCTCTCCATGTAGTTGTTAGTATCTTTTCTGCAATAAAAGTCCAATGGTGAGAATTAACATGTAACATCTTCACCGTTTGTGCCCATTCCCTTACGTCTACTTACATTTCATTTCCAGATAACTCTTTGTGCTTCATCTTCCAAGTTTATTCCTCATATACCTTAAAAAATAAGGTAAGCTGTTCATAACTGTTGATGAGTCCATGCACTTCTTTAATGCAAGAACACTTTTTTCTGCACACACATTATGATTATGCATCATTTAAAAGTCTGTCTCTTGGGAAGATTTACCCTCATTTTTATTCTTTAGCATTGTCACCCCTGAATGAAGACATAGTGCACCGACCATCCATTGTCAACAGAGACCAAATACATGCTGACATATCTGTGAACCAAGCTTCATCCCCACCCCCTGCCTTCATCAACTCTTCATACAGAAACTCTAATACTACTATTTGGAGGAAGAGCATAAGTGTAGAAGAATTAGGTAAAATGAGGTCAGGGTCTCTTGTTCACGCACCTAACTTGTGCTCTTTACTACTGCATAGACCCAGTCATAGATACATCACTTTTAACTTACGTTGAATGGCTGTTGATCTCAACTAATTTTATGATAATTTATCAAAACTATCTTATTTATGAAGGGAGGGTTAAGATTCACAGTCTCTTTACGTCTAATGATCAGTTACCACTCTAGCTCTACCAGGATCTACTACCATGCCAGGAACTGTATTTTTTAAATACACTATAATTCTCAACTATATAGGGCATGGTAAGTATTCAGACCTCTTTTCCACAGACAATCAATTGCATTATTATCTAAACTCAGATAGCTTTAATATTCAGGTGTTCTATTGGGTTCCATGGCCGAATTTGTCAGAACTGTGTGTTTTGCACATTGTACTCATTTCAAGATCCAGGATTGTTTTGGGACCAGTTAAAAATCAGGAACCTTTCTCATTCCACAGTAAATGGGTTAGAACTGTATTCATACATGGAGAAAATGCTTCTTCCATCTTTGTTTTTAGCAGTAAAGTAGTCAAGGTGTGAATTCTTGTCCTTTTCTTTGGAGAGGATGACCTGGCTTGTCCTAAACCACTGCATGCCTGAAATCTTCACCAGTGTAGCAGTACCTTTACCATAACCCCAGTTATGCCTCAGTAAGTAATCCAGAGTGCTTCCTATTTATCGATAACCAGATACAACTTAATCGATATCATAATATATTAAGCCAGTATGACAGTCTCTCTCTTTTTTAAGATATTATTTATTTATTTGAGAGAGAGTGAGAAAGAGGCCCACAAGTAGGCAGAGCAGAAGGCAGATGGAGAGGGAGAAGCAGGCTCCCTGCTGAGGAGGGAGCCTGATGAGGGACCTGATCCCAGGACCCTGGGATAATGACCTGGGCCGAAGGCAGACGCTTAACCCACTGAGCCACCCAGGCACCCCTGACATTTAAAAAAAAATTTTTTTTACTTAATGATATTTTTATTTTTTTTATTTTTTTATTTTTTCAGCATAACAATATTCATTATTTTTGCACCACACCCAGTGCTCCATGCAATCCGTGCCCTCTACAATACCCACCACCTGGTGCCCCCAACCTCCCACCACCCACCCCTTCAAAATTCTCAGATCGTTTTTCAGAGTCCATAGTCTCTCATGGTTCACCTCCCCTTCCAATTTCCCTCAACTCCCTTATCCTCTCCATCTCCCCTTGTCCTCCATGCTATTTGTTATGCTCCACAAATAAGTGAAACCATATGATAATTGACTCTCTCTGCTTGACTTATTTCACTCAGCATAATCTCTTCCAGTCCCGTCCATGTTGCTACAAAACTTGGGTATTCATCCTTTCTTTTTTCTTTTTTTTTTTTTTTTTTACAGCTTTATAAACATATATTTTTATCCCCAGGGGTACAGGTCTGCGAATCGCCAGGTTTACACACTTCACAGCACTCACCATAGCACATACCCTCCCCAATATCCATAACCCCACCCCCCTCTCCCAACCCCCACCCCCCATCAACCCTCAGTTTGTTTTGTGAGATTAAGAGTCACTTATGGTTTGTCTCCCTCCCAATACCATCTTGTTTCATTTACTCTTCTCCTACCCCCTCAACCCCCCATGTTGCATCTCCTCTCCCTCATATCAGGGAGATCATATGATAGTTGTCTTTCTCCGATTGACTTATTTTGCTAAGCATGATACCCTCTAGTTCCATCCCCGTCGTCGCAAATGGCAAGATTTCATTTCTTTTGATGGCTGCATAGTATTCCATTGTGTATATATACCACATCTTCTTTATCCATTCGTCTGTAGATGGACATCTAGGTTCTTTCCATAGTTTGGCTATTGTAGACATTGCTGCTATAAACATTCGGGTGCACGTGCCCCTTCGGATCACTACGTTTATATCTTTAGGGTAAATACCCAGCAGTGCAATTGCAGGGTCATAGGGTAGTTCTATTTTCAACATTTTGAGGAACCTCCATGCTGTTTCCCAGAGTGGTTGCACCAGCTTGCATTCCCACCAACAGTGTAGGAGGGTTCCCCTTTCTCCGCATCCTCGCCAGCATCTGTCATTTCCTGACTTGTTAACTTTAGCCATTCTGACTGGTGTGAGGTGATATCTCATGGTGGTTTTGATTTGTATTTCCCTGATGCCGAGTGATATGGAGCACTTTTTCATGTGTCTGTTGGCCATCTGGATGTCTTCTTTGCAGAAATGTCTGTTCATGTCCTCTGCCCATTTCTTGATTGGATTCTTTGTTCTTTGGGTGTTAAGTTTGCTAAGTTCTTTATAGATTTTGGACACTAGCCCTTTATCTGATATGTCATTTGCAAATATCTTCTCCCATTCTTTCAGTTGTCTTTTGGTTTTGTTTACTGTTTCCTTTGCTGTGCAAAAGCTTTTGATCTTGATAAAATCCCAAAAGTTCATTTTTGCCCTTGCTTCCCTTGCCTTTGGTGATGTTCCTAGGAAGATGTTGCTGCGGCTGAGGTCGAAGAGGTTGCTGCCTGTGTTCTCCTCGAGGATTTTGATGGATTCCTTTCTCACATTGAGATCCTCCATCCATTTTGAGTCTATTTTCGTGTGTGGTGTAAGGAAATGATCCAATTTCATTTTTCTGCATGTGGCTGTCCAATTTTCCCAACACCATTTATTGAAGAGGCTGTCTTTTTTCCAGTGGACATTCTTTCCTGCTTTGTTGAAGATGAGTTGACCATAGAGTTGAGGGTCCATTTCTGGGCTCTCTATTCTGTTCCATTGATCTATGTGTCTGTTTTTGTGCCAGTACCATGCTGTCTTGATGAGGACAGCTTTGTAATAGAGCTGGAAGTCCGGAATTGTGATGCCACCAACTATGGCTTTCTTTTTCAATATTCCTTTGGCTATTCGAGGTCTTTTCTGGTTCCATATAAATTTTAGGATTATTTGTTCCATTTCTTTGAAAAAAATGGATGGTACTTTGATAGGAATTGCATTAAATGTGTAGATTGCTTTAGGTATTATAGACATTTTCACAATATTTATTCTTCCAATCCAGGAGCATGGAACATTTTTCCATTTCTTTGTGTCTTCCTCAATTTCTTTCATGAGTACTTTATAGTTTTCTGAGTATAGATTATTAGTCTCTTTGGTTAGGTTTATTCCTAGGTATCTTATAGTTTTCGGTGCAATTGTAAATGGGATGGACTCTTTAATTTCTCTTTCTTCTGTCTTGTTGTTGGTGTAGAGAAATGCAACTGATTTCTGTGCATTGATTTTATATCCTGACACTTTACTGAATTCCTGTACAAGTTCTAGCAGTTTTGGAGTGGAGTCTTTTGGGTTTTCCACATATAGTATCATATCATCTGCAAAGAGTGATAGTTTGACTTCTTCTTTGCCGATTTGGATGCCTTTAATTTCCTTTTGTTGTCTGATTGCTGAGGCTAGGACTTCTAGTACTATGTTGAATAGCAGTGGTGATAACGGACATCCCTGCCGTGTTCCTGACCTTAGCGGAAAAGCTTTCAGTTTTTCTCCATTGAGAATGATATTTGCAGTGGGTTTTTCATAGATGGCTTTGATAATATTGAGGTATGTGCCGTCTATCCCTACACTTTGAAGAGTTTTGATCAGGAAGGGATGCTGTACTTTCTCAAATGCTTTTTCAGCATCTATGGAGAGTATCATATGGTTCTTGTTCTTTCTTTTATTAATGTGTTGTATCACATTGATTGATTTGCGGATGTTGAACCAACCTTGCAGCCCTGCAATAAATCCCATTTGGTCGTGGTGAATAATCCTTTTAATGTACTGTTGAATCCTATTGGCTAGTATTTTGGCGAGAATTTTTGCATCTGTGTTCATCAAGGATATTGGTCTGTAGTTCTCTTTTTTGATGGGATCCTTGTCTGGTTTTGGGATCAAGGTGATGCTGGCCTCATAAAATGAGTTTGGAAGTTTTCCTTCTATTTCTATTTTTTGGAACAGTTTCAGGAGAATAGGAATTAGTTCTTCTTTAAATGTTTGGTAGAATTCCCCCGGGAAGCCGACTGGCCCTGGGCTTTTGTTTCTTTGGAGATTTTTGATGACTGTTTCAATCTCCTTACTGGTTATGGGTCTGTTCAGGCTTTCTATTTCTTCCTGGTTCAGTTGTGGTAGTTTATATGTCTCTAGGAATGCATCCATTTCTTCCAGATTGTCAAATTTGTTGGCATAGAGTTGCTCATAGTATGTTCTTATAATTGTCTGTATTTCTTTGGTGTTCGTTGTGATCTCTCCTCTTTCATTCATGATTTTATTTATTTGGTCCTTTCTCTTTTGTTTTTGCTAAGTCTGGCCAGGGGTTTATCAATTATATTAATTCTTTCAAAGAACCAGCTCCTAGTTTCGTTGATTTGTTCTATTGTTTTTTTTGGTTTCTATTTCATTGATTTCTCCTCTAATCTTTATGATATCTCTTCTCCTGCTGGGTTTAGGGTTTCTTTCTTGTTCTTTCTCCAGCTCCTTTAGGTGTAGGGTTAGGTTGTGTACCTGAGACCTTTCTTGTTTCTTGAGAAAGGCTTGTACCGCTATATATTTTCCTCTCAGGACTGCCTTTGTTGTGTCCCACAGATTCTGAACCGTTGTGTTTTCATTATCATTTGTTTCCATGAATTTTTTCAATTCTTCTTTAATTTCCTGGTTGACCCATTCATTCTTTAGAAGGATGCTGTTTAGTCTCCATGTATTTGGGTTCTTTCCAAATTTCCTCTTGTTATTGAGTTCTAGCTTTAGAGCATTGTGGTCTGAAAATATGCAGGGAATGATCCCAATCTTTTGATACCGGTTGAGACTTGATTTAGGACCAAGAATGTGATCTATTCTGGAGAATGTTCCATGTGCACTAGAGAAGAATGTGTGTTCTGTTGCTTTGGGATGAAATGTTCTGAATATATCTGTGATGTCCATCTGGTCCAGTGTGTCATTTAAGGCCTTGATTTCCTTGTTGATCTTTTGCTTGGATGATCTGTCCATTTCAGTGAGGGGAGTGTTAAAATCCCCTACTATTATTGTATTATTGTCGATATGTTTCTTTGATTTTGTTATTAATTGGTTTATATAGCTGGCTGCTCCCACGTTAGGGGCATAGATATTTAAAATTGTTAGATCTTCTTGTTGGACAGTTCCTTTGAGTATGATATAGTGTCCTTCCTCATCTCTTATTATAGTCTTTGGCTTAAAATCTAATTGATTTGATATAAGGATTGCCACTCCTGCTTTCTTCTGATGTCCATTAGCATGGTAAATTCTTTTCCACCCCCTCACTTTAAACCTGGAGGTGTCTTCGGGTTTAAGATGAGTTTCTTGTAGGCAACATATAGATGGGTTTTGTTTTTTGATCCATTCTGATACCCTGTGTCTTTTGATTGGGGCATTTAGCCCATTAACATTCAGGGTAAGTATTGAGAGATATGAATTTAGTGCCATTGTATTGCCTGTAAGGTGACTGTTATTGTATATTGTCTCTGTTTCTTTCTGATCTGCTCCTTTTAGGGTCTCTCTTTGCTTAGAGGACCCCTTTCAATATTTCCTGTAGAGCTGGTTTGGTATTTGCAAATTCTTTCAGTTTTTGTTTGTCCTGGAAGCTTTTAATCTCTCCTTCTATTTTCAATGATAGCCTAGCTGGATATAGTATTCTTGGCTGCATGTTTTTCTCATTTAGTACTCTGAATATATCATGCCAGCTCTTTCTGGCCTGCCAGGTCTCTGTGGATAAGTCTGCTGCCAATCTAATATTTTTACCATTGTACGTTACAGACTTCTTTTCCCGGGCTGCCTTCAGGATCTTTTCTTTGTCCCTAAGACTTGTAAATTTTACTATTAGGTGACGGGGTGTGGACCTATTCTTATTGATTTTGAGGGGGGTTCTCTGAACCTCCTGAATTTTGATGCTTGTTCCCTTTGCCATATTGGGGAAATTCTCTCCAATAATTCTCTCCAATATACCTTCTGCTCCCCTCTCTGTTTCCTCTTCTTCTGGAATCCCAATTATTCTAATGTTGTTTCGTCTTATAGTGTCACTTATCTCTCGAATTCTCCCCTCATGGTCCAGTAGCTGTTTGTCCCTCTTTTGCTCAGCTTCTTTATTCTCTGTCATTTGGTCTTCTATATCGCTAATTCTTTCTTCTGCCTAATTTATCCTAGTAGTGAGAGCCTCCATTTTTGATTGCACCTCATTAATAGCTTTTTTGATTTCAACTTGGTTAGATTTTAGTTCTTTTATTTCTCCAGAAAGGGCTTTTATATCTCCCGAGAGGGTTGCTTTAATATCTTCCATGCCTTTTTCAAGCCCAGCTAGAACCTTGAGAATCGTCATTCTGAACTCTATATCTGACATATTACCAATGTCTGTATTGATTAGGTACCTAGCCTTTGGTACTGCCTCTTGTTCTTTTTTTTGTTGTGAATTTTTCCGCCTTGTCATTTTGTCCAGATAAGAGTTTATGAAGGAGCAAGTAAAATACTAAAAGGGTGGCAACAACCCCAGGAAAATATGCTTTAGCCAAATCAGAAGAGATCCCGAATTGTGAGGGGGGAGAAAGGGGATAAAAAGGGGTTCAGAAAGAAAGAAAAAAAAAAAGAAAGAAAAAAAAAAGAAACTATTAAAAAAAAGAAAGCCGATAAAGAAAAAATATAAAAAGAGGAAAAAATATATATATATATTAGATAAACTATTTAAAAAACGTTAAAAAAAGAAAACGGTAAAAGTTAAAAAAAATTTAGCAGAAGAAGAGAAAAAGAAAAAAAAAATTGAAGAAGAGAAAAAAAATTAAATTAACTGCAAGGCTAAAAAATCATGGGGAGAAAGCCATGAGTTCCGTGCTTTGCTTTCTTCTCCTCTGGAATTCCGCCGCTCTCCTTGGTAGGTGATCTTGGTTCTGGCTGGGTTTCCCGTTGATCTTCTGGGGGAGGGGCCTGTTGTAGTGATTCTCAAGCGTCTTTGCCCCAGGCGGAGTTGCACCGCCCTTACCCGGGGCCGCGCTGAGTAATCCGCTCGGGTTTGCTGGGTTTGCTTTCGGGAGCTTTTGTTCCCTGAGTGCTTTCCGTAGAGTCCGAAGGACGGGAATAAAGATGGCAGCCTCCCGGTCTCCGGCCTGGAGGAGCCGAGAGCCCGGGGCCCCACTCCTCAGTGCGCCCTCAGAGAACAGCGCCCAATGACTCCCGCCACCCTGGCCTCCGGCCGCGCTCCGAGCTGACCGAGCCTGCGACCGGTTCAAGGTAACCCCGAGCTGAGAGTCACTCCTTGGCTCTGTCTCTGTAGCCGGCTTCCCCGTTCTAATACCGGTAAGCTCTGCGACACTCAGACACCCCCGATCCTTCTGCGACCCTGCGGGAGCTGAGGCCGTGCTGACCCCGCCTGGGCTTCACCCCAGTTAAGCCTCTGGAGCGATGTCCCTCAGCGGAACAGACTTTTAAAAGTCCTGATTTTGCTCCGTTGCTCCGCCACTCGCCGGGAGCCGGCCCCTCCCCCCGCGGTCTATCTTCCTGTCGCTTTGGATTCACTTTTCCGCCAGTCCTACCTTGCAGAAAGTGGTTGATTTTCTGTTTCTGGAATTGCTGTTCTTCTTCTCTTCAATCTCCCGTTGGATTTGTAGGTGTTTGCAATCTTTAGATAAGTTATTTAGCTGATCTCCCGCTACCCGAAGTAGTCTCAGCCTGCTACTTCTCCGCCATCTTGACTCCTCCCTTACTTAATGATATTAAAGTATAGAATTAAACATATTTGTAGCAAGACCATGAATGCACACTGATAATCCTTGTTGTGTGAATGCAAACTGCTTCTTATCTTCTTTAGCGATGGGCATTGAAAGAAATGAAGCACACTTCCCAGACCAAATCTATATAATCTTATGGAGGTTATGTTACTCTACTCTATTAAATGTTCCAAATTTAGGAAAACTGTTACAATTCTGACTCAAACTTAGTTACATTTTTGTTAGTCTACTTTCATCTGTCCTGATTCATCCAATGTTTCCATAGATTTTATGTTGAAAATAAAATGAGGGAATAATGAGGAATATTACCTTAAATTTTTAAGAGATACACTAATCTCTGCCATTTCTCCCTGAGCTCATATCATTTTCAATTGACTATCTTGATTGGGGGGAGGTCACAGGTTTTCGGAATTCCCATTTAGTGTTTCTTACTATAATAACTCTTTTTCCATAGTTCAAAAATCCAGCTTCTAAATGTGTTAAATTCAGTTGTGTTTTGAGGAAATAGGTAAATGATCACCAGTTTGGACAATGAAATCAGTTGATTTACTGTGGGGTCAGCACACCATTTTACACCTCATCACTATATACTCTACCTTAACCAATGCTTTTGGTCCTTGAGTATCAATGTTTTCATAGACCCTGAATCTAACACCCCTGTAAATATTGGTTATTTTCTTTTTACTGGGGAATGGTTACTTGTGTAAATGGTTGTATGTCCCTTTGGAGAGGGGCAGAGTAAATACTACTGAATCCATTTAAATGAGGTTGCACAGTCCTTCTTCATGAGGACCCATCCCTTGCTTCAGTTAGTAGGTACTGAGTCTGAATTATGACTTTCTGTTGGAGTGATTGCCTTCAACTTCAACTTCAATTGCTCATTCATGTGTAAATACACATATACACACACACACACACTCACACTATATATGTATTCCCTATAATTTTCCATCCATATATAGATATCCATATATATCTATATATATATATTCCCTATAAACATCCCTAAATATATATATATATATATATATATATATATATATATATATATATTCCCTATAATTTTCCATCCATTCTGTCTCTTAGAAGTCTATTTTCTATTAGACACTTCCACAGATACTTAAGGGGCAGCCTACTCTTTGGCAGCCATTTTAACTGGCTGTTGATTCTGCTTATTACATCAATCTTATCGATGATGGTTAAGTTCTTCCATTGGCCTCCCATAATTTCATCTTCCTATAATCTCATTTGCTATTGGGGATTTTAGTTCTAGAACATCTCCTTCTGTAAGCCTGGTCTACAGAAATCATCCACTACTCACCTTCTCAATGGTTTAGTTCTCGCACTGCCTCATTTGAGATTTCTGCATAGTCTTCAAGCAATGAGCTACTCCTACAGATTCACAGGTTTAGAGGATTCTGAGTCTTCATTTTTTTTTTCAATCATTTGCTTTAATATTCTTCATGATATTATTTCTCTGTCAAGGCCCAGACTTTGGCACCGTGGAATTACAAAGCAAACAATTCAATATTTATTGACTTTCTGCTACGCATAATTAGGTCCTGAGTCTAATGCTTAGTATGAATAGTGTTGTGACACAGTAAGTAAGGATTTTTTTTTTGACCAGAGGGAGTTCCAGATGCCATATTTTACTTTGCATATATGATGGATTTTTTTGAGCTTACCATTTTTTTCCTTCCAAAATATTGGTTCTTAGCCATAGTCATTTGATTCCATGGTCCTGATAATTATTATTCCCCATCTATCTCAAACTCCAATAATATTGTACAAGTCAGTGCATTTATTTCTATGTGTATTTTATCTTAATACAGAGTGAAATCCTAAATTTTGTACAGCTACAGCATACCATGGAATATCAACAGTCAACTTGCCGTAGTGAAGGTGTCTTCAGTTTCATCCAACTGGTGAATGAGCTAAATCCATAAACCCACCGTTATAGTTTCCTACCTAAGACCAAATCAAAGACAACCTTGATCTTATCTTCCATACTCATTTCTCAGAACTAACTGATCATCTAATCCTGTCAGCTTTACCCTCAAAAGGTATACTGATTCTACCTTAGATAGTCCTACCTAGAAACAGAGCATGAGATTAAAAAAAATTCTGGTGTGGGACGCGTGGGTGGCTCAGTTGGTTAAGCAGCTGCCTTCAGCTCAGGTCATGATCCCAGCATCCTGGGATCGAGTCCCACATCGGGCTCCTTGCTTGGCAGGGAGCCTGCTTCTCCCTCTGCCTCTGCCTGCCACTCTGTCTGCCTGTGCCCACTCTCGCTCCTCTCTCTCTGACAAATAAATAAAGTCTTAAAAAAAAAAAGTCTGGTGCGCATGATTTTTTAAGGAAGAATTTTTCTAAAGAAATTCATAGGAACTGAGATAAAGAGAACAGGAAAGAGAAAAGATTCAAGCTAGGACTGGTTGTTAGGTAAAATTTTGACTTGATTTGATCCATAGGGCAGTCTGAATTGTTAAGTTACACTGCATGGTTGTGGTGTCTTGTGACAAAAATTCTAGGTTTTTGTATCCATGTCTGTTAGCATATGACTGACTCTCAGATTTGGGGCAGGTGTCTTTCCAGATGGCTTCTCCCAGTCAAAGACAATTCCCTGTATAAGGTTACAAACTTAAGCCAGTACTTTCAGCTTGCAGGTGGTTACAACTTTAGGTAAAGTGTTGGTGGGTAGTACATCATGAATGGTCAATACAATCATCTAACTCAAGTAAACTGAGAGGTATATGGCCTATAAAAATATTCATTAATTATGTCTGCATTTCCTTTCTTATGGGGCATTAAAATAACATTATCTTATACCTCTATTAAAGATGCAACTTTTTGCTTTTCTTCCCCACATCTCTCTGCTTTCCTTTTTTTTTTAACTTTATTTTTTTCAGTTTTCCAAGATTCATTGTTTATGCATCACACCCAGTGCTCCACGCAATACATACCCTCCTTAATACCCATCACCAGGCTCACCCAACCCCCCAAACCCCTCCCCTCCAAAACCCTCAGTTTGTTTCTCAGAGTCCAAGGCCTCTCATGGTTCATCTCCCCCTCCAATTTCCCCCAAACTCCCTTCTCCTCTCCTTCTCCCAATGTCCTCCATGTTACTCCTTATGCTCCACAAGTAAGTGAAACCATATGATAATTGACTGTCTCTGCTTGACTTATTTCACTCAGCATAATCTCCTCCAGTCCCATCCATGTTGATACAAAAGTTGGGTATTCATCCTTTCTGATGGAGGCATAATATTCCGTTGTACATATTGACCATACCTTCCTGATCCATTTGTCTGTTGAAGGGCATCTTGATTTTTTGCACAGTTTGGCCACTGTGACCAATGCTGCTATGAACATTGGTGTACATATGGCCCTTCTTTTCACTACATCTGTATCTTTGGGGTAAATATCCAGTGGTGCAATTGCAGGGCCATAGGGAAGCTCTATTTTTAATTTCCTAAGGAACCTCCACACTGTTTTCCAAAGTGGCTGCACCAACTTGCATTCCCATCAACAGTGTAAGAGGGTTGCCCTTTCTCCACATCCTCTCCAACACTTGTTTACTGTCTTGTTAATTTTGGGCATTCCAACTGGTGTAAGGTGGTATCTCAATGTGGTTTTGATTTGAATCTCCCTGATGGCTAATGATGATGAACATTTTTTCACCTGTCTGTTAGCCATTTGTATGTCTTCTTTGGAGAAGTGTCTGTTCATGTCTTCTCTGCTTTCCTTTCAATTTCATGAAATTAACAATTCAGAGCCCTGGGGAAACCTAAAACAGAGTTATCCATTTCTACTACCTAGGCATGAAACAGTAGGTGATTTTGGATGGAGACAAAAATCACTGCATTGCAGTTACTTCTAATATTCTCCAGCTTCCCAGTCAATTTTCTTCCACTTTTCTATTTTTTTTTGTTTGTTTGTTTTGTGGTTCTATGGTTTTAAATACCATACCTGTTCTAAAAGTTCCCAGCTTTTTAATTACTTTACACTGTTCTTAATTCTATGTTCTTATTTTAATTCCTTCCTAAATGAAAACCTACCCTTGGACATGAAAAGCAATTTCCAAACCTACACTTTACCACCTTTTCCCATACATTTGCTACTCATACTGTATTTCTTGTATCAGTAAACTTCAGTTCCTCTTTTTAGGTTCTCAGCCCAAAAATTTTGGAGTCAACTTAATCTTTTTCTGTCACTTCCTTAACAGCCAATCCATAGACAAATGTAGTCAATTCTACTTTTTTTTTTTTTTTAAAGATTTTATTTATCTGACAGAGATCACAAGTGGGCAGACAGGCAAGCAGAGAGAGAGAGAGGAGGAAGCAGGCTCCCTGCAGAGCAGAGAGCCCAATGTGGGACTCCATCCCAGGACCCTGAGATCATGACCTGAGCTGAAGGCAGAGGCTTAACCACTGAGCCACCCAGGTGCCCCATCATTTCTACTTTTAACCGACATCTAGAATCAGAACATTTCTCTGTATTTCCATAAGGATTCAAGTCACCATCATCTACCTTCTGGAACATAATAATCTTTTGTACTGACCTCCCTCCTCCATTTTTAGTCTCAGTGATGGTGTCACCACTTATGGTGACTTACTTTTTCCTTAAGAATGAAACAGAAGTTCATTTTAATGGACAGGGTTTTGTGGTAGAAAGTTAATGTTTTTAACAGAAAAGAAATCTAGCTTCATAACTTCTCTACTTCTTACTATCCATTTCTCCAAGGCCTACTTGCCATATCTCTAGATGTGAAACATGGAATGAAGAATCTCATAAAGGAATCATATGGTATTTTAAAAAAATGTGAACCAGGGGCGCCTGGGTGGCTCAGTGGGTTAAGCTGCTGCCTTCGGCTCAGGTCATGATCCCAGGTCCTGGGTTTGAGCCCCACATCGGGCTTTCTGCTCAGCAGGGAGCCTGCTTCCTCCTCTCTCTCTGCCTGCCTCTCTGCCTACTTGTGATTTCTCTCTGTCAAATAAATAAATAAAATATTTAAAAAAAAATGTGAACCAAACTCAATGTTGAAATCAATTATTTTTAAAAACTACCAGTAATTAAACAGTTACATTGAGATCTTAAATTCTTTAGATAAAAAGATAATAATAAAACAATAAAAGCAACAAAATATTGTGTTTTTTTAAATCATATGATTTTTCCTGTTAGTTTTATTCCTTTATCAAACCAAAGTCACATTTGACCATTGTTATGGACTTTGAAGTTTGCTTTAGACCACATAAGTACCTTCCCAACACCTAATAATAGTCTGTAATATTTTTCTTCCAGCATTTATTATACTATCATTAATAATTAACGAGATTTTAGATTTCAAAACATTTCCAAAGAAACTGAATCTTGAGAAATTTGCTCCAAAGCAGAGTGTTCAATAATTAGTACAGATGAAACGTTCACTTAGAAATTTTGTCTGAATCTGAAGCCTGTAACCTTAATTACAACGCTATGTTCCTGTTCAATTGAAATGACAGATTGCCATTGTGTTGATGATGATGAACTTGTCTCTATTTCTCTTGTTTCATGTAGGAAAATCACCAGTATTTGAAAGAATTTGTACCATCTTTTGCCTGGTATTTGCTAACTTGGCATGCTTAGAGAAAACCGCCATTCCTAACACAGGTGGCAAATTCTTCTGAAGGAAACTACTGGATCCCACTCTGGTAAGGGGTTTTCAACTACAGCAAGTATTAAACTCAAATCTAACTGCTTATTCAATTAAAAAATAATATGTATAATCTAAAAAAACAAAAAAACAAAAAAAATAAAAAAACACAACGTGTCCAAATGTAAGACAATCACCAAGCATTATACATCCTCAGTTCAGGGCCAATTTCTTTGTTATCATCTCTTATAACTCTGGCCTGCCTTCTTTTGGATACTCATTTCATTTTCAGTATTCCCAATTGTCAGGAAGTATCTATCAGCAGCATCTAAGAGACTGAGGTCACACTTTATCCTTTCCATCTGTGAAACACTGAGGAAATCACTTTCCTGTTAAAGGAACCGAGTCTTTCCTTCAGATTGATTAGGCTGAGTTAGGTCATGTGCAGTACCTGGATCAAGAACAGTAATCGGGAAAATACTATGTGAGATTTGGCTTGAGTCTGTATCCCTGACACAAGTACATTGTGGGGATGAACAGATAGAAGTAGATGTCATTCATTCTTTCATTCACATAATATGTATTTACTTAGAATTGCTGCAAGGTAGGGAATGTTATACGTGCTGGATATACAACAGTGATCCAAATTGACAAACTGGTGCCTTGAAATAGCATATATTTTAGTAAAGGAGGGAGACAGTGCAAACTTAATATATGATATAGCATACGAAGTTTATTATTTATGATATGTATGATATACTATGAAATGTGTTTCAAGTCAATTTAGAAAAGTAAAACAATGTGTTTCGCACCCATGTAGGAAAGTAAAACAGGGTAGTGTAAAGTTTTTACACTGATCAACAATACTTCTCATGTCACATAGAAATACTGAGTCAAAACAAAAAAGGTCTGGAAAGGGGGAAGTGCTAGTTGTAGCAAAGGGTGTCCTACTAGATTTTAGAGCTTATTTTAAAGTTGTGGAACATAAGTAACTTTGATCTTGTCTTAGTGGTAAATAGAGCATGAGAGAGAATATAAAAATTCATTCATATAATAAAGAAATTCAGTTTTGGCAGTACAGATGAATAGGAGAAAAGATGGTTCAATAAATTGAAAATGATCTTCTATGAAGAAAATAGAGAAATTAATCTCCTATCACATATTATAGATAATCATAAATTTTCTTTTAATCAAATATTTAAATGCAAAAAATATCATTTTTTATTTTATTATTTTTAAGTTTATTTTATTTTAACTGATAGTTAAATGCAAAAAATAACATTTTTTATTTTATTATTTTAAAGTTTATTTTATTTTAACTGATAGTTAAATGCAAAAAATAACACTTTATATTTTATTATTTTTAAGTTTATTTTATTTTAACTGATATGTGTATTATGTTAGCTTTGGGTGTACAATATAATGATTTCATATTTGTATGTATTGTGATTAATCACTACATTAGGTCTAGTTAGCATCTGTTACCATTTTTTAATTTTAGAAAAAATAATATATTTGAATTTCGTACTTTATTTTTGGATCATGATGAGTTTTAAAAACAACAAAGTTTTCTAAAATTGGTTTAGTTACTGATTGGTGGACTCTAGTCACTTGTAGAAAATTGACTCAATATACAAATAAGGTATACCATTTATCAAATATTCTTGCAGGTGCTTTAATAGAATTTTATATTTTTTCTATAAAGGATCTATGCTTTAATATAGATTTACTTTCCAATCTATCTTCTTCATTTGATTACTATCTCATTTTCTATTATATTTTCTGGTTGTCTTTCACTTCTTTAGGAGGAAATTACTGAAATCCTTTGATAAATTGTATCTATCTATATACAATATTATAGTAATCTACATCCTTTTTTTATTCTTTTAGCTCATGCCTTTGTCTTGTTTCATGGCAATAGTTAAAATATTGACTAAGATGGCCTAAAAGTTTCCTTCAGTTTGCCTAAACTTTAGATAGGTTTCTTCCGGTCTATAGATTTCTGACTACCTTTTTCTCAGAGCTTTAGAAAATGTGTTTTGCAAATTTTTCCGTCCTTTAGAGATGTAAATATTTATAAAAGCCTCTTGCCAGTTTTTCAACTCAGGAATGTCTCAAGGATCTGAATCCCTTTGAAACACAGTCACCAAGGGAGATAGAATTCCTATGTCCTAATCTCTATGAGAGGGCAAGAGTCTAAAATTATCAAGCACAAATGGTTTAATCACCTTCACCAACCCACACCCTCCAACCCATTGCATCCTATAGTATTTTTCCATTAGCTAACAACATCAAAAACTTTTTGATGGTCTTGAATAAAATCAACCTTGCCTGTTTAGCTCTGTCCAGTGCATTTTTTTCTTTGACACTACCCAGTATTACATTGAGCAGACATGCATATATTATTGGAGAAAATTCTAGGAGGAAGAGATTATCTGTCATTAAATTTTAGTTAAACTCACTTATAGAAAATATTTATGATATGATTGATTTTAGAATATGTATATGTGGGAAGCTTTTGGTGCTATTTTTGTTTTATTAATGGATATTCAGTTCAATACTTAAACTGCAACTGATGCATGTATTGAGAGACCACTTCATTAGAGTATTAAGAACAACAAGTGATTTTTATACACAAAGAAGATATTAGATATTAGGGGTTCTGAATGCATATTTAGGAACCTCATATTATATTATTTTTAATTAAATGTGGCTATTATAGTATTCAATATTACAAAAGAGAACATGTGAAGCAATATTTTTGTCATTATATACAGTTTTTGTAAAAAGATAGCATTATATAGTCATGTTCTGGAGTAATTGAGAAACATAATATTAATAAGAAATCACGTGAGAGGTGATTTTTATTATACTCATCAAACTATTTTTTTGGATTCTGGAATAAATAATCAAATTTTTGAAAGTTCTTAAAAGTATCACTTATCTCATTGACCCTAAATGAAAATACACAACTTTAGAAGTGAGCTGAAAAAACGGCCAAAGAGCCATGCAAAAGTTTGTTTGGACATTTTCTTTCTTTCCCTGACATTGATTACAGGCAGTGGACATTTTACCATGAAATCCACTTGAGTTAATATTAAAAAGAATAGGTGTGAGTGTATTAGCAATACAAAAACCCTTGACAATATAAAATTTCTTCCTCCTAGCACATTAAATTTAAAGAGAGAACTTTGATGAGAGCAATTTCAGATTTATTTATGAACTTACTATAAAATATATTTCTACAATTCTCTTTCAACAAATTTTATTTGGGTGTGGATTTCAGTGGTAGGAGTCAAGGGCATCATCTCTTTCCATGGCAACATTAAATATTCCATTAAAGATCTAAGAATAAGCTATGGTAGAGAAGGAATGGGGGTAAGTATTTTTAGTTTTTCCTTATTCTGTTCAGTTTGCTTGTAGATGAAATTGGATTATCATCAAGAAAAATGGAAAGAAGCATGCATTTAAAGAGAATAAATTCTATTATTTGTGTGTGAACAGGTGCTCAGGATACCAGACAAATAATCTTAGACTTAACACAAAACAAATTATGTAGTAACTTACATTTATATAGCATTTATAATGACTCATGCATGGCTTGTATATAACTCCTCTTTCAACATCACTGTGCTATTGGCACTAGTATTTCCCAAATCTACAAATTAATTAACACAGGAGATAAATATACTTTGTCTTTTGGTTATGAGATATGTTGATAAAACACTTGAAAGTCCTTCAAAAATTAACATTGCATGCTGGCCATCATTCATGAATTCCAAATTCTTACATATGGACTAAAAACACACACAATATTTATAAAATGTCTACTGTGCTTCAGGGTTATGTAACATATTGGGTAAATTTAGGCAAAAGTAACACTACTTTCAAGGAATTCAAATTAATGTGTATAGTTTTTAGGAGGGAAAAAAAATCACATTATTATTTATCACACATTTACTGTAGAAGAACATCGAGGCATCATCAGGACCCTCTAGTGAAATGATCTACAGATTAGAAATATTTGAAATTCATTGCTGCAAATCTCCTTGTTCCTCATTCTCATTATCACCTAAAAAAATAAACAAACAGATGGCAGGAAAGAAAACAGAAAACTGTAAGTTATTCATTGTATTCTCTCATGGGGAAACGTTTTTAGTCAATCACAGAACAGGAAAACATAAAATACATTGTAGATGATTTATTTTTCATGTTTCATGCTCATTTTATCTATGTTTGAGATTTGGGGATTTTTGGAGAGCCAGTCCTATATTTCATATAAATAAATGTAAATCGAGTGATACGCGAGTTGAAAAGAGCTATGTTGTTGAGGGACTAAATGTTTGTGGCAGAGGCCTCAAGGTATCACGTGAATCTGAATTTGATTCTATAGAATGTACAAGAACTGATGTGACTTCAAATATAACACAAACCAGTCGTGTTAATCAAAACAAAAACAGTTAATCAAAATACATATATTATTAAAGAAATTGAATCATTCAAAAGAATTGAGAGGTTCTTTGCAGTAATAAGAGTATATGCATGCAATTGGGCATTAATACTTGGCCAGCTGTCTGAAAGAATTATTTTCTATTAAACTTTTAAAAGTGCTGACTCTGCCCCTTTGTGTCTATAAACCTTCCATACACACACACACACACACACATACACACACTACATGATGATATATGATACCATATATGATCTATATGGAGATACACACACACACACACACACACACATATATATATGATGCAGTTGGAGATACAGAGGCCATGCAATCTGGAATATGTATATCTGCACGTCTTACATTCCTGTCTCAGTTGAATTTAAAAAAGAAAGAAAAAGGAGAGAAAGAAAAGAAGCAACTAAAAAATTAAAAAGATGACTTACTGTGATGTTTTTTATTTGGACTAAAAGTCTCCATAGTTTCATATTTTATTCTGCTTTCTGGTTATTTTGATTTATCTTTTAGATACTTATTAAAGCATATCTTTATATTAGTTTGTAATACTCGTTAGGACTTCTTAATGCTCTTTTTTCTTCTGTTCTTTCCTAAACAGAAGAGTGATTCAAAAGTTCTTGATATATAAAGTATGAATGAATGAATAGAAGAAAATCATTAGAAAAATACAGGATAAATTTAAACTTTATAATAAATTAGTCTACCCCTAACATGAAAAATATGCATGTTAGTTTAAAAAAAGTTAAAGTGTCTCTGAGTGGAATTTAACATTTTGAGATGAAAGCAAAGGGCATGTCTGCTATGCAGTTTTAATAATTCAGTAATCAAACAAGTACTTTATTTTTTATTACTTTAACACTGGGTAAATTAGACAAGAATTATAGAAAGCTGACAAGTAACAGTATGTGGTGAATTGCCTGTCTTCCTGATTACAAGGCTGTTGTGCTTCCAGTTATTTAGGATTGCCCTTTTGTTTTCTGAAGCAAGCTAGAAGAAATATATTTAATGCCTTCATTTATAAAAAAGGACTTGGAGTATTTCTTTTAGTACCTATGTTTCAAGTTTTTAAGTTTTTATTTGTTCATTTTTTTAAGATTATTGCTTTTCACTAAGAAAATGACAAGTCTCATTATAGGTTTCTGATTCAAGATCAGCCTCCTTGAACAAACGAGTGTGACAATTATGAGGTTTCTCAGGCTAGTGCTGGCTAAGTCTGAATGTCTCCATTTGATTGTTTGCCTGGTGTTCCCTTTCTTCATTATTTCATTTGTGTTTCTACCAATTTTGTGCCTTTTCCTTTTTGTTAGGAAGTAGCTTTCATTCCAAAAGTTTCTGGTGACTTCTGGTGGAGCTTCCAAAAAGCATTCTTGATTCTCTGTACTGTTTTAAAGAAAATATTAAATCATTGGAAGGAATTTTAAAACTTGCTACTTGGCAGGCAGTAAACATTTAATTGTTTCACTAATTCTAATAATGTAAATCCCTAGTAAAATTAAGGGAAAAAAAAGAAAACCAGAGGAAAAAAATAGGGTAGAGGGAAAGACAATGGAAATATTTGGTTGTGTATATAAGTATCTCTATATTTAGAGAAATACAATTATAATATAATACAATATTTATAGAAATACAATTATACATATATGTATAATTATACAAATTATACAAATATGTATAATTATACAATTATAATAAACAATAAAACATTGACTATGAAATATTTGGAATAGAAGATGTGTGATAAACAGAATTTCATGTAATATAAACTTAAAAGCTAGCCATTTCTTTTACTTTGAGAAAGGGGAAAAAGTAAAATCTTTTGAAATCTTTCAAATTTACACCTTCACTAGCAAATGGAATGATATAACCATAACTGACACAGTTTGACATTAGGGATATCTAAGAATTCAGAGAATGATGATGCATTTTAATTTTTAATTAACATGAATACCTTAGTTTCCTTAATGAATAAAAAAGTAAGATTAAAGAGAAGTTTTGTACATTAATATGGGATCAATAAAATGTTTATTTTAGTACAATTGAACTTATTATTCAACAATAATGACCTATTTCTAACATAACTACAATAAATCATTCTAGTAATAATGTTAATAATTGGGAATTTAAGAATATCAAACAATTGAGAAGGAAAACAAAGGATAGATATCCCCTGATTTTATATCTGATCATCTAAGTAACTCCATGTTGTTAGATAGACATGAGGAGAAAAACATATTCTGAATATATAGTATATTTATGTTTACATATAATATACTTTTATAATGGTATATAAAATACTTTTATAATGGTATTTTGGGAATTATTGTGATACACAACAAAAATAATATATTTCAAAAATAATATATTTCAGTATTTCAATATATTTCAACTATTTCAGTAGTTAAAAACAAAGACTGAGGATAGGTCCTTTCAATGCTGACTATCTCTCATTAAAAATGTTAAATTATCAGCAGGGAGCCTGCTTCCTCCTCTCTCTCTGCCTGCTTGTGATCTCTCTGTCAAATAAATAAATAAAATCTTTAAAAAAAAAATGTTAAATTAGGTAAGATCTTTATATCTCAGAGTCTCAGGTTCATTTCTTGAAGCTTCATTTTTCAGAGAAAAATCCTATATTGATTAATTGTTAAGTGTTATGTGATGTATAATAATAGAAATGGTGTCCACAATTTGACAGGTGACAGAAGAGACTGACAGAACCACAAACACATCTATTGTTATTTCCTCTTTCGAGAGTCATGTGTTCCTTGATACTGCTGTGAAAATAACAATCACTCATACTTCTAAAGCTATTTTCCCACTGTTAAAAATTAATTAGGAGAATACCATTTCCAACCCAGGTGAGACAATCTGTAATTCCTAACTATGATATTCTAGAGGAGACAAAAACCTGAAACTATTATTTTTAAATGGCTAAGGAAATCACACATGATAGAAGAAATATTTAATTTTTTGTGGAAATATTATTTATAACTTCTGTTTATGGGCTCTAGAATTTTTCATCTCTAGGTTGTCTATTTGAAGAACAAATTTATAGAGCATACTTAACAAAAAACAAAAGTAAATAAAAACCTAATCATCTATTGTAAATTATGAAAAAGCTAGTAGGAATTTGCAGCCTCAAAGCCACCAAGGTGCAGAATCTTAATGGACTTAATAGGAGCTCAACAGACTTATATCTTCAAAGGCCACTTGATTAAAGCTGATAGAAGAAAATTCAAAATTTACTTATTTTCAGAAAGGTAAGTTCCTATTTTCTATTAGGAAACATGATTTTTATGTACACTGTATACTTTGATAGACAGTAACTACTTTTTTTGCTGGGGAAATCTAATTTATTTTAATAATAAAAATAATAAAATAAAATATAAAATAATAATAATAAAATAAAAACATCTATTTAGTGATTGTAGAATTTTACTAAGTACATGTCCTTAAGAATCATCAACTATAAATCCTTGTGTCCTTTGCTATCACTCTCCTAACTGATGTGAAAATTTGCAAAATTTCATTATTCTTAAAAATAGGAATGTAACGATCATGCATATATTCTACCTTTCATACAGTTAAAATATACATATTTTATTTCCTAAAGTAGATCATAAATTTTCTAAGAACACAGAAGTCCCTTGTTATGTTTTATATCCATGACAGACTTTGTTATCAACCTTATTGTTAGGGATGGACAGGTTTTGTTGTGTTACAAGTGAGCACCAAAACGTCAATGCTAACCAGTAAAAAGGTTAGTTTTTCAGAGTCCTGTGCCAGCCCAGAAGGTAACTCATGGCTCTGGACTCTATATTGTTGAAAACACTATCTTCATCATATACCTTCACAGTTCTCTGACAAGAAAATGTGATCTAGAGGTGCACACACAGGACACATTTAAAATCAGGCGCAGCAATGTCTCACATAGCTTCTTCCCATATTCCTTTGGCCCAAATCTAATCATAGAGCCCCAACCTAAAGCTAAGAGAAGGTATAAAACAGAAGAACAGATGTGTATTCTACCACACTACCACAATTACTTAATCAATAAAAGAACAAATATTTCTGTGGTCTTAACTGATTGAGGCTCTATTTCTAGTGTTTTACACGTATTGACTCATGAATTTTCACTTAACTTAATGAGATAAATACTATTAAAAGCCTCATCTTGAATTTAAAGAAGTTTAATTCTGTCATGAACAGCCCAAAGTCTCAAATCCCCATGGATTTACATGATGAAACTATAGTTCTCTTTCATATCACAATAAGTCGCATGTGGAGCAGGGAAGCGTCTTCTCCAGGCAGTATATCAGGGACATTGCCATCTTCCATCTTGTAGCCTTGGCCTTGAGCATCATCAGAGTTCTTTCCTTTTTACATTTTGATGAGGAAGAAGAACAGAATTATCTTGGGTCAATTTTATGGGCCAGGCTGGGAAGTGCTGCATCACTGGTCTCATTTCACTGGCTAGAAAAAGAGCATCGCCTGAACTGACATGAATGTATAGGAAATTAGGGAATATATTTGGACTTTGTATCTAAAAACAAAAGGAAACGTACGTAATAATGAGTCCTGGCAGTAGTTGTCACAAACCATTTTTAAGTAGAATCATGGAAGAGAGAGCTTAAATAACAACTTGGTCAAGGTCACATAGCTAGGAAATGACAGAAAAAGAACTTGACCCATATAATTTATCTTCACAATCTCTACTCCTACCCTCCATACTATTTTTGTAATGCTTATAATTTAACAAAAATGTTTAATACATATTTCTTAAACAAATGTTTGTAGAACAGATGATTCCACCTAGAATATAGAACAGGTAATGTTAATATACTTTTATTAAATGATTGAATGTAGAACAGATAATTTTACCCAGATAATTGATGTAAGACATTTTTTTCTTTTGACTACCACTTGCTGGCATTTTAAAATCACTAGTAAGGTGTTACCCGAGCACATTATAATATTTAATTCCTTCTAAAATATTTTCTAGATATTCAGTTTAGCTTCAGTAATGTGTTCCCCACACCCAATTTGATGATTAGCTGTTCAGCCATGCATCTGTTGATTTGGTTTCCTTATCTTCACCTTCATCTATTCCAGCACATATCTTTTAGAATACAGATAGAGAAATTTAGAGTTAGCACTCATTTCCCTAATCAATTTAGATAGTCCTCACAGAGGACAGAATCACAGGAAACATTTCAACAATTATTGAGAGAACAGAAGGTAGTAGATTATCCGACACTTCTTTTACTTTAGTTTGGGAGAAAGCCACTCCAAGAATGGGTTTTTCCAGCATAGAAAACATGAACAAAAGAAAGGGAGGGTAACTTTCACGAGAGATAAAAAATAACTTTTAAAACATCTTATTTCCCTTCCTTAACTTGCAGGGAAATTGCTATACTGTTAATGGTCTGTGAATCTTTAATTACAGATAAATGTTCATGTTAGTATCTGTCCTCTGGGCAAAAATGCAAACACATTACACCACAAGAGAAGCAAAGAAATGAATTTATGCTTTAATGAGCTGTGGAGTCTTATTATTCACCTAATATAAAATGACACTTTGACTTTGTACTGGAAACAAACTGGGAATATGAGGTCCAATTTGTATTCAAGGAAATTGTTTACTCTGAAAATGTATCCAATGATAAGTTATTTTTTTTTGTATCTTGAAGACTTCCTTTTATTGCCTTTCCTTTCTATTTTTAATTAGTTTAAAGTAATTATTTGAAAATTCAACATTAATCTTCTCTCTAATCTAGAGGGAAATTATTCATGGTAAAATCTCACGTTAGGTTTGTCATTTCACAGTGACACTGTGTGTTTTTCTATCTATATACAAACAAGAAAAATCAAAATTAACAATTGCCCCAAATGCTAATGGCCCGTCCATCTAATCAAGCACTTTTCATTATGTAGCATCACCAGATTTAATTGAGCATTTAATTCATAGTTTGTCACTCTGCTGGTTGCTTGGTGATTTATATCCAGTCCTCACACCAAAGCTAGAAGATAATGTTGATTTAAATGGGACATCAAAACTCAAACCATTTTAAAATAAGAAATCAAATATGTCTAGTAGATATGTTAGTGTTATTCTTGGTGTTGCTTATATCCCAAGTGTGATGCATATTAAAGAAGAGGAAAAATGATAACAGCAATGAACTTATGGCCTAACAAATGAAATTTACAAGCATTTATAACAATCATAATCTGGAAAATTAAATATTATTAAAAGGGTCACAATCATTAAATAGCCAATCAAATTTTTATTTCTATTAGAAGGTTAAACTTATATTCCAAAGCCGTATTACTGTAGCTTCTATAATATAAATTATTATTTGCTTTTATTCAGCTGTAGGGAAAAGAGAACATTTTTCATCTTCCTGAAACTTATTTGACAACTGTTACAGGGATTTGCAACTTCAAATCTAAGTAAAGCAGTGGAATTTTTTTGGTTTGCAGGGAGAAAGAAAATCAGGTCTGAAGAGCTAAAAATTAACAATACTGATAAAAGTGAGTAGGATAGAAAAGGTTTGAGGTATTTGATGTTTTGTATATTGCATAGGTGTTATCATTTCCAGTTTAAAATCGAGGGGGATGATGCTCAGTGAGTGTAAGTAACTTTATTCATTCAGAATGTATTTATTGAGTTCTAGTCTGTGCTAGAGACTGCTATGAAGTGAGAATTACAGAAGTGATAAGATTGACCCATTTAAACTCATGTAGGAACATAAAATAAATAATCCCCACAATGTTTACTTCCTTTAAATTTTAGTAGGTCCAAAAAAAGAGAGAGAGAGAGAGAGAGAGAAATAGAAAGTGCTATGAGAAACACAGGATGGTTTTGATCTTGTATGGGTGTCAAGGAAAAAAAAAATCTGTGAAGAACTGTATTTTAAGGGGTCACTTCAAAATTTGTATATTTATTAAATTATATGTGTTTATGTAATTGAGAGAGAAGGAGAGGAGAAAAAGAAGGGAAGAAAGGAGAAAAGAGTCAGAGAGAATGTGTGTGTTTATGTTTTTTCTTCTCCCTCTGTATTCTGAACCAGTGAAAAATGGGCAGAGTGGCCAATTGAGAATAAGAGTACAATTCACACTTTATTTCTGCTGAAGGCAAAATGGACAAAATGGCTTAGACCAGGAAAGTATACTTACTGTCTCTTTGTCCTAGAGTTGAATTTACTTAAGCACCTAGTTGAAGTGAAAGAAAATGAGTCATAGACACAAATCTCATATTTGTGAGAGCACTGTATCAATGTTCATGCATATGGTGACTGAATTAATCTATAAAAATACATTTCACTTTTGGAATGTATGAAAATAATTCTTAAATACTAACATATCTTATATAGTCCTCATTTTATATGTATTCTACTTTATGAATTGGCATATTCATCCTACTTCAACCACCCACATTTACTGCTTCTGTTTTATAACCACCCCAAATGAAAATCTCTATTCTACCAACCCTTTCCTTTACATTGTTGAACAAACAGGTAATTTTCCTCCCCTTATTTGAATGGTCACTATCAGTCAAAACCAATGACTATTTAAATTTTTATATACATCACCTTTCCTCTTTCTCTAGTTTTTTCACTCTAAAATTTGATAAATTCTTGTTACTCTCATTAACTCCATCATATATATGAAGCAACATGACTGTCAATGCAATTAAATTCATCATATATACTTCACAATGCACTAATTCTTTTCTTGAACATTACATAAAATTTGCAAGCTCATTAGGCTCATTTATGCTTCTAATCTGTCTATAAAAGATATATCTGAATAGCCTAGAAATTTTCTTGGAACAATGTAGCTTCTCATAGCAAATGAATAGCTGAATTTATCTCAGAGTTTAAATTCATAATTTCATTGATATATAGAAGAAGTAAACATTATAAGTCACAGTATATGCTAACATTGTCATCTTCTGGCTTAGAAAAAGGCACAGTATAAAAATGTTGGAAATAAAAGAGACAAGGGAATTTCATGATGGTATAAGGAAATCATCAAACTTTGAAATATATACTAAACATAGGAAAATGAGTTGCCTTAAAAATGTATTAATTTATTCTCTATCTCTATGCCTGTATTTTAATCATAAGTTATTTTGCATTTTCTCTCCTCTTTTTAAAATTGATTTAAAATAACCACCCATTTATTCATTCATGCAACAAATATTTATTAAATGATTACTTGTTCCAGGTACTTTTTTCATGTGCTGTGAAAAGCAATGAAACAAAACACATAAAACTTATATTCTAATGGAAAGATACACAAAAAAATAAAAAAGGTAAAATATATAGAATGTTAGTGATAAGAGATGAGGAGAAAATTAAGCAAGAAGACCATATGGCTGTGGCAGGTGGTATTTTTCAAATATAGCCACAACTACATCACCCATCCTACATGCTGTTTTACAATGTGATATTACCACCTTGCCTTTAAAAGGCAGTGCTGGTCCACATCCTCATAAATCCTGATGGGTCTGAGACTAGTTTAACTAAAATAATGCAGTATAAATGACAATTGTGGTTTTACAGCCAGGTCCGCAATACAGACTTCACTCTGTGTATTGGGACACTAGCTTTTGGAGCTCTGTGCCTCATATAAGAAGTCTGATTATCCTGCTATCCTTAAATGCTCTTAGCAAGTCCAAGGCATATAGATAAATGACTTGCAGGTCCTATGATGGAAAATCCCATCTGAGGTCCTAACTGGAAGGCAGATACGTGATTAAGGATACTTACAGGTTATTTCAGTCCCTGGCGTTCGAGTCCCCACAGCCAATAGTTAAGACCAATCTCATCTAGAATTGCCCTGTCCAAATTCCCAACCCATAGAATCTGTGAACTAATAAATGTGTTTTGGGATGGTCTGTTACAGTAGTAAATAGAGAGTGGGGTCTTACATTTTAGACTAGATAACCAGATTTACATAAATCTAAAGTCTGTACTGCCTATTAGGTAGCCAAGTGGAGTGGTCAGCAAAGGAGAGAAGATAATGAGTCTAAAGATTAGGAAAAAGGCCTAGCCAGGCTCAAGACAGGCCGCTAGAAGGCCTTACTTGGGAAATACTGCATAAAAATGGAGTGTTCTTAAAGTATTTTTTTCTTACTTTTTTAAGTACTATTATACATATTCATAAAGGAAGCATGTTTTCCAAGACGCAGAGTCATTTTCCAATTGTATCCATAGGATGCAAGTTTGAATATTTCAATATTTTTAATATTTACTTTTACATATTTGCAATGTACATGATTTTAAACTTTTCTTTTAAGTTTAAATGTAAATTATTATATTTAACTATTCCTTCAGATTCTTCTCATTTACTTAAATCTCATTGCTCTTCAGTTAATGAGGAAATAGATAAGTATATTTACCTAAAGTCTTAATTTTAATTTACTACATTTGCTTGATTCTAAAATCCCAGATAAAAATACATAATTATGCTGAGCAAAATAAGTCAGTCAGAGAAGACAATTATCATATGGTTTCACTGTATGTGAATATAGGAAACAGCACAAAGGATCCAATGGAAAGGGAGGAAAAACTGGATGGGAAGTCATCAGAGAGGGAGAAAAACCATGAGAGACTCTTAACTATAGGAAACAAACTGAAGGTTGCTGGAGGGGAGGTGGTTGGGAGGGCTAGGGTAAGTGGGTGATGGGCATTAATGGGGACACAGGATGTGTGAGCACTGGGTATCACATGCAACTGACAAATTATTGAACACTACATCTGGAACTAATGATGTACTAGTTTAACTATTAAAACTAGCCAACTAGTTGGCTAATTGAATGTGAATAAAAAAATTCAAGTTTGAGTATGAAAAATTAAAAATAAAGTATGACATTAAAAATGCATAATTAATAAAAGCATGTGCTATAAAATTATATTTACATATTAATTTAAGGAATAACCCCAATTTCATAAAAGATAAACTATTAAAAAAACTACATTTCAATATCAATAATATACTATAGCAGTACAATATTTGGGTTGTTGTTTTATATGTAAATTTAGATTTATTCTTTTAAAAATTCCACCTTATGAGGCACCTGCGTGGCTCAGTCAGTTAAGTGTCTGACTCTTGATTTTGTCTCAGGTCATGATCTCAGACAGTGGGGAATCTGCTTGAGATTCTCTCTCTCTCCCTCTGCCCCTGCATCTCTCTCTTTATCTCAAATAAATAACTAAATAAAAATAAAAATAAAAAGTGCACCTTAAAATCACAGAGGTAAAAGCAATTTTTTCCATATGAACAACAACAACAAAACAATTAGGAAATCATAATTTACCCTTTAGGAATTTATGATTTATATTATTTTTACTTACCTCAGTGTGCTACTCTACATATTTAAATAAGATGACTATTAGAGTTAATGAATGGGAAAAAGACCAAATATTTTAATATTTATAGATTGATCATTTCCTTTACTTTGCATGTTCTCTGAGTTATAACGACCTAGGCATAGAAAAGTGAATGGATAGAGAAAGTGGGGAGGAAGTTGGGCCATTAGTACAAACTAAATGAAGTTTATAAATAGTGCCAATTTAGTCTTCCAAAATCTTCCTGTCCATTCTGGTCCCCAATGTCGTTTTCCAATATTTTTCTTCCTACACATATTGTCAAAATTATATTTGAACACTAAAGTGAAAATAAATGAAAATGATTCACAAAAATTCATATAATATTCTCCACTGTTAATTCCATTTTACTAGTTACAAATGTTTATTAAATTGTATGAAAGTAAATGTTTAGATACCAGTTAGTGAGCTATGAAGGGTTTTGGAATTACTATAGTCTTATTAACCACTCTTCATCCCCTTCTGCTATGCACAAATAATGTCTTATTTATAAGCAGCCACAAATAATATATTAAAGTCAGCTTTTGTTAACTCTGTTTATTAAAGAAATTATGATGAAAACAAAGCATATAAAAAGTAGATATTATGTTAATTATTATTAATTTTTGGTAACAGAGACAAGATATATAAAAGGAAATGAAATTTTGGTATTATATATGTTATCATTTAATAATTCATAAATTTACAAAAAGAAAGATATTAGTTTAAAAATCTATAACCTGTAGAGTTTATCTGTATGGCACAACAAACTGAATCATAAAAAACTTTAGAACTGCCCATCTTTAATATAATTTACTACATATCTAGTGTTATGAGCATGCTATGAAGGCTTACATACAAATTTTATCTTTCCACAATGTCAGCTTTATTCAGTCATAAAGCAAGGTTAAGATAGTAATAGAGCAGGTTTAGGATACCAAACTCAATGACTTTTCAACATGTGTTTAACTTGGCTTCTTACACATCACACAAAGCAAGTCACAGGAAAAGTCACACAACGAGGAAGATAGAACAAGGGGTAGGAAGTTAATGAACCAAACATAGTTGAAATAAAGCCTCTGTCCAATCTGGGTCAGGTCTCATCACTTACTGCTTATCATCTTTCAAGTAGTGAAGGACCTCTGTTCTGTTAGGAGATCAACTGGGCAGAGCCTTCAGTGGCAGCTGCCTTTTTAAAGTGGTCAGGCATAGAGAGGGAGTCAGTGTCTGAAGAGTCTGACAGTTTCCTGCCAAATCCTCTTTTTCTAAAGGGATTTAATCAATCTTGGGACCTTGCAGACCTCCTCTGTTTCTGCTGGTTATCAGGTCTGAGTGTGTCATCAGCCAGTGCTCATCTCAGGGATATGTAGTCTTAGCTGCAATGCCCTTAGCTGCCTGCATCATTGTTTGACACAGGTCCCTTCTTGATACAAGTCTCTGCTTGACGTGAGTGACTCCATCTTGCTCTCTATACCAAGTGACTAAAATTTTGAATAATTATATTACTCTGTAATTAACATAGTAATATTAATATTCCTAGATGTCAGATTTCCATGGCTGAATAATGTATTTTCTATTTTTAGTGGATTGTATGTCATTTTAAATGTTTTTTTCCCAACAATAACAAAATATGATAGATTTACTCTGCCTTATACTATTTACTAGATGTCTCTGAAGCATAGTTTATAGATGTACTATGTGCAGTAGAAATATGAATGATTTGTTTACATTACTCTATATAAATGATTTGTTTGCTTAATGTCTTGGAAATCATTTGATGTATTATGGTTGCTGATCCTGTTGTCATCAGATTACTATAATAAACAAGATCTGTATCTAATTTGGTCCTCTCTTGTCTAAACCAAATGCAGGTGTTTTTATCTCCATTTTTTTTATATTAGTGGCGCTTTTATCAAGTTCATATTGATGTGTCACATTAAAAGTTTTAATTTTTCCTTATTAAATATTATTTTTAAAAATTCTGAAATATTTCAAACAAGAAAAAGTAGAGCATATTATAAAGAATATCTTTATATTCCCCTAATAAAATGTAAGAAAAGTTAACAGCACTTTGCCACATTTGCATCCGACCTATTATTTGAAAAACAGACATTATAAATGACATGGTGACTTCTTTGACTGCTCAATGATCCTTCACTGGGGCACTAACCTGATCTTAGTGTTTATATCATGGATTGATATTATAGTATTTTTATTGCATATGAATAAATTATATATAGTATGTAATTATTTGCTACTTTAGTGTTTAAGTATAAAAATATTTGTTAGTGTGATTACTGTAATTTAATAGCTTTATTCATAATTTTGTATTCTAGGTTGACCTGTGTTTATTAATTTTAAAAATTCATTTTATGAATAACCCATTTATTTAGTCCATTTCCCAGTTTATAGGAGCCATATTATTTTTATAGTATATACCTAGAACTGGATTTATTGAGTTTTATGACATGACATTATTCACATTTACTAGCTGTATTAGTTATTAATCATTGTGTTGTAAATTTCTCCCAAACATAGCTACTTAAATTAATAAACACTCATTTTTTCAGTGTTTGTGGGTGAGTAATTCTGGCATGGTCTCTCAAGATGACAGTCATCTCAAGGTGTGACTGAGGATGGATCTGCCTCCAACCTCACCTACTAGCTGTTGGCAGGACAATCTCATATGTTGAGCTAAGGGCCCAGAATCTTCACTGGCTGGAAAGCCAGTTTTGACCCTATTCACCAGGCAGTTCACAGTATGGCTGCTGACTTGACCACATTGAGCAAGGGAGAGATCCTAACCTTTGTAATCCGAACTCAGAAGTAATATCCTGTCACTTTTGATGGATTTATATATTTTTGGATATCAATCTCTTATTTGATAAATGATTTCAAGTGTCTCTCCCAATCTGTAGATTGCCTTTTCATTTTATTGTCTTTTGTTGTCTAGAGGTTTTTATCCTTGATATAGTATCACTTACTTATTTGTGATTTTGTTTTTTGTGCTTTGATGTCATAGTCAAAAAACCATTTTCCAGATCAATGTCAAGGAGTGTCTTCCCTTTGTTTTCTTCTAGGAGTTTAATGGTATCAGGTCTTATTTTTAAGTCTTTAATCAATCTTGAGTTAATTTTTATGAATTGTATAAGTTAGGGGTCTCAATTCTTAATTTCTTTCTTTTTCTCTTTCCTTTCCTTCCATCCCTCTCCTCCCTCCCTTCCTTCCATCTTTCCTTCCTTCCTGTTTTTGAATATGGTTATTAATTTTCCCAACACCATTTGTTGAAGAGCCTATGATGTTATAAATGGGTAGCTTTATTTATTTCTTTTTCAGATGTTTTGTTGCTTGTATATAGAAATACAACTGATCCCCTCATAGGGATTTTTTTTTCCTTAACTTTATTGAATTTGTTGATTATGTCTAACTTGTTGTTGTTGTTGTTGAGTCCTTAGGACTTTCTATATATATAAGAACATATGATCAGCAAATAACAGTTTTACTCTTCCTTTTCAGTTTGAATGTCTTGTATTTTTCTTAACTAATTGCTCTAGTTAGGACTTCTAGCACTGTGAATAAAAATGGTAAGGGTTGTCACCTTTATTTTGTTTCTGGTCTTAAAGTAAAAACTTTTAATTTTTTACTGTAGACTATAATGTTAGGTGTGGATTTGTCATAGATGGCTTTTATCATTTTGAGGTTTGTTCCTTCTATACCCAATTTGATGAGGGTTTTTCTCATGAATAGATGTTGTATTTTGTCAAATACTTTTTTCTGTATCTAATGAGATGGCAATATGGTTTTCATCTCTCATTCTATTAATATGGTGTACCACATTTATTTATTTTCATATGTTGTACAGTTATTGTGTTTTGGATAGGTCCCACTTTGTCATAGTATGTATGGCTTTAATGTGCAATTGAATTAGGTTTCCTAATATTTTGTTGTGAATTTTTGCATATGTATTCATCAGAGATATGATAGGCCACAGAACATATTTTATCAAATTTAAGAAAATTGATGTCATTCTAAGTATAATTTCTGACCAAAATGGTAAGTAACTAGAAATCAACAGCAACAAACTGTGGAAATTAAACAGCACATTCCTGACTAGCCAGTGAGTGGGTGAAAGAAGAAATCAAAAGGGAAATAAAACAAATATCTCAAATGAAAATGGAAACGCAACATACCAAAACTTATAGAATGCTGTAAAAGCAGTATTGAAAGGGAATTTTAAAGTGACAAATACATATATTAAGAAATTAGAAAGATCTCAAATAAATAACCTAAACTTACACCTCAAGAACTAGAAAAAGAAGCCCAAAGTTATCAAAAGCAGGGAAAAAATAAAGACCAGAACAACAATAAATGAAATAGAGAACAGAAAACAATAGGAAAAAAAAATCAGTGAAACTAGGAGATGATTTTTCAAAAAGAAAAACAAAACTGATAAAACTTTACCTAGAAAACAAAGATAAATGAAGTCTGAAATGAAATCAGAAATGAAAAAGATGATGTTATAATTGATACTACAGAAATACACAAGATCATAACTGACTACTACAGCTAACTATACATCAAGAAATTAAACTTTCTAGAAGAAACAGATAAATTCCTAGAAACACACAATTAACCAAGAACACATCAGAAAGAAATACAAAATCTGAACAGAATAAGAAGATTAAATTAAATTAAAAACCTCCCAAGGTAGAAAAGTCCAATTTTCGTTGGTGAATTTTAACAAACATTTAAAGAATTAATGCCATTCCTTCCTCAAACTCTTCCAAGAAACTGAAGGGGAGGGAACACTTTCAAACTCATTTTATGATGTTAGCATTACCCTGATATCAAAGCCATATAAGGACACAAGAAGAAAAGAAAACTATGGGCCAATATTTGTGATTGTTTTAAATTTTAACCTTATCGACACCATATAAAAAATCAGCTTTTCTCCATTTCTTGTCAATTCAGTACAGATTTATAATTTTTCCAATGGATTATTATTATTTTGCTTATTTTACATACAATATCAGTGCAGTTCATATTTTTCTATATGTTTATTCACCTTTTCAATCCCCTTTGCTGTGAATTATCAGTTTTACTTTTTTTCAACTTGGTTAAGTTGTATTTTTTAATTTGCTCAAAATTTCTATATTATTGCAATACTAATGTTGTTTCTTAAAGGTTTAATTAAGGTATAATTAATATAAAAATAACTGCACATATTTAATACATAGAATTTGATGAGTTTAGACATATGTAAATACCCATGATGCCATCACCACAATCAAGGCACTAAACTTATCCATCTTTTCCAAAAGTTTGTTTTGGTCACCTTTTTTTAAGAACACTTTAACATGGGCACCTGGGTGACTCTATCATTAAGTGTCTGCCTTCGGCTCAGGCCACGATCCCAGGGTGCTGGGATCAAGCCTCGCATCAGGCTCCCTGGTAAATAGCAATGCTGAGCATCTTTTCATGAAACCCGTTTGTTTTTTGCATGTCTTCATTGGAGAAATGTTTGTTCAAGTCTTTAGGACATTTTAAAATTGTCTTTCCTTTGAGTTTTAGGACCTCCTTATATATTTTGGAAGTTAAACTCTTTTTTTGTTTTTTAAAGATTTTATTTATTTGACATAGAGAGAGATCACAAGTAGGCAGAGAGGCAGGCAGAGAGAGGGGGGGAAGCAGGCTCCCTGCTGAGCAGAGAGCCCGATGCGGGACTAGATCCCAGGACCCTGAGACCATGACCTGAGCCGAAGGCAGAGGCTTAACCCACTGAGCCACCCAGGGGCCCTGGAAGTTAAACTCATATGAGATATGGTTTAAAAATATTTTCTCCCATTTCATAGGTTGCCTTTTCATTTTATTGTCCTTTTCTGTGCAGAACATTTTTATTTTGATGCATTCCCACTTGTCTATTTTTGCTTTTATTATCCCTGCTTTTGGTGTCATTTCTAAGAAATCATTGCAAAGACCAATGCCAAAAGTGTTTCCTATATTTTCTTCTAGGAGTTTTACAGTTTGATTTCTTTCATTTAAGGCTTTAGTGTATTTTGAGTTTATTTTTGAGTATTGTGTATAGTAAGTATTCAATTTCATATATTTGCATTCAGTTTTTTAAACATAATTTGTTGAAGAGATTATCCTTTCCCATTGTGTGTTCTTGGAACTCTTGTCAATGACCATTTACTACATATATGTGGGTTTATTTCAGGGTTCTCTATTTTGTCCCATTGTTTTATATTGTGCTTTTATGTCAGTGTTACACTGTATTTATTACTGTAGTTTTCCACAGCTAACATGCTCAATGGTGAAAAAATGAAAGCTTTTCTTCTAATCTCAGGAACATGGCAAGAATGACCATTCTTTCCAACTTTATTCAATATAATAATGGAAGTTCTAGTCAGAGAAATTATTCAAGACAAAGAAATAAAGATAATCCAAATAAGAAAAGAAGAAATAAAATTAATTTTTTTTGCAAATGATAATCCTCCATGTAGATAAACCTAGCAACTCCAAAAAGATTTTTTTTTAAAGAAAATAACAACAAAGCAAAACAAAACAATAACAGTTAGGACTAATAAGCAAATTCAGTAAATTTGCAGGACACAAAATCAATATGGCCAAAAATCAGTTGGATTTTTATCTAACAAGGAGCCATCTAAAAAGGAATAAAGAAAACAATACAATTTATAATAACATTAAAAACAATAAAATAGGAATAAACTTAAACAAGTAAGAGATAGTCTTGTACACTGAAAATTATAAAACAGTGGTAAAAGAAATTAAAATAGACATAAAGGAAAAGACAATCTGTGTTCATGGATTGGAAGACTTAACATTGTTCAGATTCCCATACTCTCCAGTGCAATATATGGATTCAGTGTTATCCTCATCAAAATCCCTACATTTTTAGAGATAGAAAAAAAATCCTAAATTGAAAAGAATCATTCTAAAATTTATATGGAACCATCACAGATCCTGAATAGCCAAAGTAAGCTTGAGAACAAAGCTAGGGGCATCACACTCCTGATTTCAAAATATATCACAAAGCTGCAGTATTAAAACTACATGAATACTAATGATTTTTATGCTATGTATGTTCTAAAAATCTTCTATTTTGGGCGGTGGTAGATTGCAAAAAATGGCTGCATTGTATTGCAAACTTATTTATAGTGTGACTTGGCAATTTTCTTCTTGAAGAAATAAAGACTAATAAAGATTCTGGGCAGCACACGACTTGCTTTAACCTGTAGAATGTTGTAGAAATAATTTTATGTGAATTTCAAACCTAGACTTCAAGAGAAGATGCACCTTTTAGTCTAACTCTGTTGGCACTCTGGTCTGGGACGCTCCCGGGGAAAAACTGAGTCTAGTCTTTCTGATGATATAAGACTGCACAGAGACAGAGAGAAGGCCAACTAACATCTATTGATAATGTTAATACTATTAAATGTTTAATGCTATTAAAAATATTTAAGAAATAAAATAAAACATTAAAAAATAAAGAATAACAAAAATTAAAGGATCAAAAATATTCAAACATACCTAAAATAAATCAAATACATTTTTTCCTAGATATGAAAACTATAATAGTTGAAATAAAAAGGCAGTGATTTTTTTTTAAATTTGTCTTTTAAATGCTGTGACTTATTTAATAATATTTCAGATACAGTTAGAGTATCAAACTGAAAAACAAAATTTTAAAAATACCTAGAATTCAGCAAAGAGAGTTAAATATGTCAAAAATATTAATTAGAGATTCAGAGGCATAATAGACTATGGAGTTATATCATGCAAACGTATACTACAGGCTTCATTTGATGAAGGTTCAATTATAAAAGATATCTCACAGAAACCAGTAATAATGTGTACAAGTCTGTATGTCATTAGAGAAAAATCAAGCATTATCACAACAACATTAAAGGAAGAATATGCATCATGGTCAAAGACTGCCTCACAGCAAGGGATTGGACAGACAAACACAAACATTAATTGTCATTTTCTGTATGAGCCAAATAGAAATACTTTCTCTTGTTGATTGGAAATATGACATGTGTATAAAACATTTTGGAACTAAAGATCCCAAACTATAGTTTCTGTTGGGATTTTGAGTACTTTGGTAGTCGCATAGGCCTATCCTTACCATGCATTGTAGCATATTTGCATCGATCAAGTGCATTCAGGTTTTGCAGTTGTAGCAAATACATCCAAAATCTTGGTGAATTAGTACAATCAATTGAGTTTTTTCCTCAAGTTTTGTTTCCTTCAAGACACAATGAAGGACTCTTTGTTCAATAAAGTTGTAAACTATACTGATGGAATCTACACAGGTCACTCCACATTCACTAACTAGGAGACAGTAAAACTTTCTTGGAAAGCAGCACACTTCATTTCTCATATTTCACTGGACAAAGTCAAATTGACATGCCTGACTTCAAAGAGATCAGAGAAGGCTAAGGATATACTCTGTGTAGAAAATAAACAAAATATTTGCCTGCAGTTCTAATGGTTACCACATAATTTATTTCAAAATAAATAAATAGAAGGCTCCCAAAAGATTTTTAAATATTTCAAATACACTAAGACCATTCCAAAAAATTATTTGATATAATGCTTAATTCCTATCTAAAAAATGTTTCAGTTTTTACTTAAATAAACCAAGTGCTTATCTTTAATTAAAATTTTATTCAATATTGAAATAAATTTATGTCAGCTTAAAGCATCTTTTTAGAAGAAAAAAATAACATTTATTAAATTGCTTTACTTGACTATAAATCAGAGGACATTGAAATCACCTGTGTTTCCTTTATTTTTTTAAGGTTTTTATTTATTTGTCAGAGAGAGAGAGAGACAGAGCAAAGGAGGGGGAGCAGTAGGCAGAGGGAGAAACAGGCTCCCTGCTGAGCAAGAAGCCCAATGTGGGACTCGATCCCAGCACTCTGGGATCATGACCCTAGCCAAAGGCAGAGGCTCAACCAACTGAGCCACTCAGGTGTCCCAAATTCTCCAGTTTTAAGCTCATAGTGGAAGAATTTAAATGAAATTTGTTAGAGCTGTTATATTTAATATTTATTTTATAAAACTTAAAGAGCTCTTTAAAAGTATTAATATATTCTCCTTGAAAGAAAAAAAAATAAGAAACAAAATTGTAAAAACATATAATATACAATTATATATAGAAAATTGGTTAATTAGGAGGAGATATTTGTGTATATATAGACAAATGTCTACATAGATATAGATATATCCAATCATCTAGTTCTTCTGTATTCAGTATTGATTAAGTCCCATATGCCAGGTAATAATGATGCTGTTTAACTACATCATTAAATAAAGCAGAAGCTATCGCTGTTTCCAGTAGAAGTTTAACTCTAGTATGATAAATGTTAAATTGATCTTAGAGTAATATATTGTCACATATCTTACTGTATGTATTTTAGAATGCGTATATGAATATACACACACATAACCACATATATTTGAGAGTATAAATGTTAAGCTATATATATCTTTTAAAAAATTATATAGATACAGATTAATATAGATTCAAAGTATTTCTATAGATTTATTTCGGAGTGTAATTATGCATATTTAGAAGTCTGTCTGCTTAAAGGTATAAGAGAATGAAACTGGACCACTTCCTAACACCATACACAAAAATAAACTCAAGATGCACTGTAAATATGTTTTCATGCCTTCAAAATACCTACATCATCATTTTAAATGAGTAGTCACTCTGTATTTTGTTACCATATTTGAATTATCACATACATGTTCTTTGGATATTTAAGATGTTGGAAATATTTTGTTATGTAACAGTAAAAGTTAATGAAGCTTTAAATAGAAATGTAAATTCACTGGGCTATGTTAAAATATTCCTCATGTTCAAATTTAAAATTTACTGTCAAAACTAATACATTTGTTGGATGAAAATGCCTATCTTTTTCTAATTGATGTCTTTAAAAGCTGAACAGATTGTTTTTACATACAGAATGTACTAAATAACAAAACCAATTTTTCTCAGTGAATCTGGAAAAAATATGCAAAACTAAGAATGAATATTCAAGTGGAGCATTCATTTATTTTATCCACAATAAGTAGTTATTTATAGATCACAAAGGTACTTAATCTTTAATTTGTAAATAAGATATTCATTTAGAAAAGGGTGAATATCCCTTTTAAGTAAATTGTTCCTTTTTTTCTTTAAATCATATAGGCTCCTTCTAACATGAGGAATTTTACCAAAAATACACTGCATGAAACATTTCCTGCCATGAATCTGAATTAGTTCCTAACACCATTTGAAATCAATGCTTCCTGAGACGCATTGCTTTCCTCAGTATACATGCTCACAGGATGTAATATTATTAAACAACATTCTGATCACTTTTACTTCTTTCCATTACAAAAATGCTGTAATTCATAATTTGAATATATTCTTTGCTATTTTACATGGGAATTGAGAGTAAAAAATATATCAAATAAATCATTAGTAATCTTCCATAAGGATAATTGTCACATTTTAAAACTGCACAAATTTATTTCCAGATGGAAAAATGGTAAATACGTTTTGTATGGCATACTAATATCAGGAACTTTGAAGAGGACAGGCATTTAAGATTATAAACATAAATAAAATGACTCTTCTTTTTTTGATGGTTCTCTTAAAAAATCAACAATTCATTAAAAAAATTAAACCTTTTACAGTAAACTTTTAATTTACTTTTTAAATTGTTAATTTACATATATCAAATTTTAAACCTAAGATTTAAATATTTTGTTTTCTTTTTAAAATATTTATAATAAGATTGTCTGCTTTTATTGTATCTGTTAGTATAGTTCCTAATCTCTAATTCAGTTAAGTATGCTACTGTAAGGAATCTATCTACGTACGTATCTATCCCATGTCTATCTCTCCTTATATCTGTGTATATGATTTAAACATTTTTAACTGATACCACAATTATAAAATGTACTATTCAAATAAAAGTGATTTTTATATGAATGCAATACCTCATTAGGTGTTTAAATACATGATATATGTTTGAAATTTTTTATATGGAGAAAGTCTGATGATATCATTAGGATTGATTGGCCTAGGTACAAATATAATGGACCTGAAGGAACCATGGATATTTTAACCAAAATTATTCAGCTATTACTTTTACTTAAGGATATCTTAGGTGACAACTAGAACACAGTATAGACAAATATCAAACATTTATTCAGAAGTATAAATAGAGGAAATTATAGTTGTGTTTAATTAGAATATATAGAAATCTTTATTTTCACAGTTTCATCCAAATATTTTTATGTAAATTTTTATACATGAAAATGTTATACTGACATTAGTTTCCTAGCTGTGGAAAATAAAATTAACTAAGCCAAACTTACAAAGTTTCACCTGGAACTAAAGTTAAGCTTTCTTTAACTCAGCAAGTATTTATTATATAGCTATAATAACCATAACTCACTCTCTCTCTCATTCTCTCTCTCTCTCTATATATATATGTATGTATGTATATATATGTTTATAACTATGTACATCTATATATCTATATATATATATATATATATAAATGTTTCTCTGTAATTACTGTATATAATAACAGTGTTCTGCTGAAATACAAATGAATAATTCTCCTCTTACATTGTATATGTGTGTGGTGTGGTGGGTTGCTGCTCACAATGACAAAGTGTGAACAAAATCATTTAGGAGAAGGAACAAAAGGGGACTGGAGTATAGCTTAAGAGGTGCAATCAGTTAAGAAAGATGGAACAATTTATGAAAGAGTATTAGACATAAGCTTCAATATTGATTGTTTAGAAAATTGTTCACGGTAAAGCATAATTAGAACATGGATTTTTAAGTCAGAAATGAAAGAAGCTGGGAAAATCATCCAAAGTCCATGTTGATGTCCTTACAGACACAGTCCCACAGAAGCCTGAAGTGTCTCAAATAATTATAATTAAATCTGTAATGGTACATGTCTTAGCCAGAATTATAGTTATGAATTTATGTGCAAGGTGTGGATTGGAATCAATTGCAAAGAAATTCACAAAGATTTTGAGTGAGTTGCTTTTTTACATACTGAGCTACCTGGAATAAGCAATAATGATTTTCTAATGTTTTATGTCTAGGGTCCAAACATCTGTATTCAGGAAACAGACTTACTAGGAAGACATCCTCTTTGATGTCCTCATCAGAAGTGGCTAAGGGGGAAAGGGGTGACTGAAAAAGAAGGACACTAATGGTAGAACTGAGAATTGTAGAAATCAGTCATTCATTGGAGAACTGAGATGCTATTTCTTAATGCTTTCTTTTCAGGGCACCTGGGTTGCTCACTTGGTTGAGTGTCAGACTCTTGGTTTCTGGCTGAGGTCATGATCTCTCGTGGTTGTGGGATTGAGCCCCTCATTGGGCACCGTGCTTAACTCAGTAGGCTTGCTATTCTCTCTGCCCCTCCATCTGCTCATGCACTGCTCATGTTCTGTCTCTCTCAAATAAATAAATAAATCTAAACCAAACCAAACAAAAACAAAACTTTCTTTTCCATTTATTTCCAAAACATTACTGTCTTCTAGTTTTCCTTTTGGATGGTTCCTTCCCAATATGTTTTGCATGGTTTTTTTCTGCCCGAATCTCAAGTTTTTAGGTTCCCCAAACATTATATTTTCTCACTTTTTAGACTTTCCCTAACTTATCTCAGGGACCATATGTTTTCCAGTACCATATATACTAGGTTGAATCTTAAAAATTAGCTCCCACCTAAGCCACTTCCAAGTATACATATTCACTTCACTATCTGAAAAGGAACTTCATGTTAACAGTTAACAAAATTGTGTTTAATGTCCCTTCTTTCCTCTTCACTCCTCCTCCTCCTACACACACACACACACACACACACACGCACACACACACATACACACAAAACCAAGTACACTCATATAAAAAAACTCATGTAAGTACTGTATATGCACAGTCATTCACACTGAAAAATGTGAGTATTTACTGTGCCTCTTCACATAGTCTGTAATTCATTGAATGGCAAATGGTAAACATGTTTTAGATCAAAGTTTTTAAATTCATTTTAACAGTTAATAGGTTACTTTTAATTTTAGTGGGAATTGCAGCAGAACAAATGGAGACTTAATGATGTTGGGTACAGTAGAAAAATTTTATTTTTATTTATATTTTATTTATTTATTTTAGAGATGAGCATAGATAGGGGAATGGGAAAATAAAATAATATAAAAACAGAGGGGGGCAAACCATAAGAGATGCTTAATTATAGGAAACAAACTGAAGGTTGTTGGAGGGGAGGTAAATTGAGGGGGAGGAGATAATTGGGTGATGGACATTAAGGAGGCCACCTGATGTAATGAGCACTGGGTATTAAATGCAACTGATGATCCTAAATTCTGCCCCTGTTCTATATATTTTTAAAGAGATTTTTTAGAGGCTTGTAAATTTATAAGAAGGAAAAAATTAAACTATATAAAGAGCAAACTTTGAAATTAGCCAGGCTAATATCATTGTTGTGATTAATCATGACTGTTAAGCTGTCTGTGAAACATGGCAAAAAAGTGAGGTACAATAAGTTTTGACATTCATATAGACACTTTAAGAACACACTGATTTCTCTAGAAAGATAAATATATTGCATTTTAAGAGAAACTCATTTTATGGGTTCTCACAAGAAAAACATTAAACATTGTGGGTCATATCTTCAATGATCTTTTCATAGAAAATGTAAGATATTTTGCATAGAACCATTTTGAATCAAAATTCAATTAGTTGGATTTATTTCATTGGATGGATTTATATGTCACTGATTTATATTGATAGCAATCCGAAAATGCGATAGGCTGAATGGGCAGCACATCCATTAAGCTATCTTGCTGGAAGGCCATTTATCTATAGACTTGGCAAAAGAAGTGTATTAACAGTCAGTTTAAGCTTAAACACACAGAAGAGCATGACAACACTGTTCTTATGTTGCTTTTAAAGTTTGTTCAGGCAACAATTTGACATTTATTCTGGAAGTTGAAAAGCCTTTATTAATTCTTCTTGAGACAGGAGGATCACCTTTGGAGGTGAGACAGATTGATGTTTCTGGCCAAGAAAAGCACTTTTATCAATACAAGTTCTGAATTTGCTGAATTCTCTGAAATGTGCAGAATATGCGAATGAATTCTGAACTGGAACCCAAGAATACACAAAACATATGAGGATTCTCCTGGAAAATAACAAGACAAAGTGTAAGAATCATCTAGATTGATAGAATATCTAATTTAAGAAGTACCCCGTATCTGGCTACCTACAGAGCAATCAGAATGGATTTATTGAAGAATAAACCCTTATGTAAGTAAAATATTCTCCAATTGATTAAACTATTGCAAGTTTAGGGGCGCCTGGTGGCTCAGTGGGTTGAGCCCTCTGCCTTCGGCTCAAGTCATGATCCTGGGATCCTGGGATCGAGCCCCACGTCGGGCTCTCTGCTCAGCGGGGAGCCTGCTTCCTCCTCTTTCTCTGCCTGCTTCTCTGCCTGCTTGTGATCTCTGTCTGTCAGATAAATAAAATCTTAAAAAAAAAAAAAGAACAACACAACAGTCAGTGCCCATTCAGTTATGTACTGTTTGTGGTTGTTTTTTTTTAAACTATTGCAAGTTTATTATCAAGATGACATTCGTTGGTTTTTTTTTTTTTTTTTCCTATCCTTAATGACAGGTGATCATATACTGTTCTTGTAAACTCTACTTTTGGGTTTTTAAAAATGATTTAAAAAGGAAAAGATGAGAAATTATCATCTATCATTTGAAATTGAGCTGTAACCATTCCTGCCATGTCCCCACTTTTTTTCAGTCTAATACTAATTAATAGAATAAACCATAAAGTTACTTAACAGACATTGCATGCTTGTTATGTGTATGCATTATCCTCAAAAACCTTTAAGAAAGTTAATATTATCATGATTATTCTCATTTTATGGGTGACGGAACTAAGGGAACATTTCATGGAAGATTAATAGGGAGGCACATACTCTAAAAGGATGGAGACTGTGTCGTCATCTTATACCGACTGCTACAGTTGTAAATAAGGAACTCACTTTTCCATAGTCTCAGAGAAAGTAAATGGCAAAGCTGGATTCAAAAATAGGTCTTTTTAATTCCAAACAAATGCACAAACTATTACATAATAATGCCTCCCACATAATGGCAATATCATATAAACATTGGATCTGTCTTCAGTTTATATTGTCTTGGCCAGAACTGTGGTGATTGATTGCAATATTATCAATTTCTGTATCAGCAGTCCCGTGAAAGACTAAGTACCTGCAGTATTATAGACAGATAAGATTAATTATATACATGTATTTTAAAATTTTTGTTTGAAATTTTTCTGTATTTGAGGAATTTGAACAATTAAAAATGAGGTCCTTTAAATTTGCAAGAAAGTTTTGGATATGTTATAAGTATTGCATAGGGCCATTCAAAGGGAATTATATTTGAGAAATTAAAAGTTTAACAAAGACTGGTGTCTGATGCTCATGACGGGTTAATTTCTTTTTTTTTCATTGCCGAAAAGAGCTCCTTGGAGTCCTTCATTCAATTTAAAGTATTTAATCAAATAAGAAAATGTAAGGCGTTAATCGAATGGGGAAATTCTAGGAAGGTTTTCCCACTGAGGATGTGTGCATGGTCATATTGACAGAGTTAATGAGATTTGGATACTTGGGTATAAAACTGGTTGTTATGGGGAAAAAATGTGTCAGACCTCTAAAGGATTTTAGTATACATTTGTCAAAACCAATAGATGTAAACAGATAAAATGTTTCACTCTCCATTTTACATGATCATTTATTTAGTAGTTTATAAAATATGAACACATTCCACATGTGTGCATACACACACACACACACACACAGACACACATGCACACACACACATCTCCCCCCACCCGGGGAACCTTTTCATTTTGAATGGTGTTACTGAGATCTAAGTTGTAATGACAAGCATTATGTAAATCACACAGAAAATGAATTAAGTGAATTACTCAAGGTCAGATATCTAAGTAAGACTGGAATTTAAGCATCTTATGTTTATTTACACATTATTTGTTGTTTGTGCTAAATAAATGCTATTGACTTGGACCTCACATTTTCATTTAGATTTTTTTCTCTTTTTGCATATAAAATAATTATAACATCAAAATATTTAAAAAATTAATACAATGAAAATATAAGCTGACAAAATAATATCTGTCTGTTTTTAATGTTGAATTCTTGCCTATGAGTAAGGACATAAGAAGTATGTAACATATAGCCACAAATATGAATGATAATAAAATCATGAAAAGTAATACGATGCATAGCCCTGAACACAAATTACACATGGCTGCTTTTATAAGTGAAACATAAATTGACAAAATTAAGTTAAAGAGCTGTTTTGATTTTATTCAAAATGTTCTGTAACATAAAAAAATATTAAAAAATATTAACCAATCTTCTTTCAAACCTAGTATAACTCAGGACAAAGAAGACTATAGATAAATTTCATTTTGAATATATGCCAAAATACAAATAAAATATTAGAAAATTAAACCGTGCAGTTCTACTTAAATCAAATGAATCATAACGGACAGGGTTTATTCCAGGAATATAAGGTAATCTATCATTAGAAAACCCTATCAGCATTATTTATTATTATTTTTTTTATTTTTCTGTCTTAGAGATATTTTGTCTTGGTCAATAAGAACCTTTAGCATTATAAAAGAAAATGAAATATAATCCCAATTTAGGTAAAAGGTAAAAGTTCTAAATGGGCATAATGTGGAGAAAATTAACTAGGTTATATTTGTAAAAGATTAAAGCATTTAGGGGTATCTGGCTGCCTCAGTTGGTTAAGCATACAACTCCTTGATTTCAGCTCAGGTCATGACCTCAGGGTTTTGAGATTGAGCTCCCCATCAGGCAGGCTGGGTGTGGAGCCTGGTTAAGATTCTTTCTTTCTCTCTGCCTCTCCCCATTCTCACTCATGCTCACATTTTCTCTCCCCCCTCTACAAATAAAGAAATAAGTAAATGAAAAATAAAGCACCTGGAAGTGTGCATTAATATCAGGGTTATCAGACCAAAAATTAAACAAACAAACAAACAATGTGTATATTTTGTCAAAATGTAAATGATGGCAGTTTTAGATGTGGCCTTTCAACCTATTTTCTATGTGTTCCCATATTAAAAAATATTAAAATGAGGGGCGCCTGGGTGGCTCAGTGGGTTAAAGCCTCTGCCTTCGGCTCAGGTCATGATCCTGGGGTCCAGGGATCGAGCCCCGCATCAGGCTCTCTGCTCAGCGGGGAGCCTGTTTCCTCCTCTCTCTGCCTGCCTCTCTGCTACTTGTGATCTCTGTCTGTCAAATAAATAAAAATAAAATCTTACAAAAATATATTAAACACGAGCTCTCAAATTTTGATCATTAATATTATTTCTGAGTTAAAAAAAATCCACGCTCTTTCACTGTAGCTGATTCCATGCTATTGTAGGAAATCTCCATCTGCCGTAGCATACCTCCAATTCACCAGTTTTATTCACACACATTAGTAATGAAGATAAAGTTATAAAGTGTGTGGTTTTACATCTGATTTACTGAAGGAAAAGGGATAACATAGTGGGAGAAGAATTGAAACCCTCAGGAAAAATGTAGTAATGATGGGGTTTTGGGATTAGGTGAGGTTTGTTGGGGTGAGGTCCAGAGCCAACGGCCAAGAAAGAATTCTTGAGAGGTCTTTGGTGCAAAATGGTGGTTTCATTAAAGCTTGGGGACAGGGCCTGTGAGCAGAAAGAGCTGCTACCCTGGGATTATATACTGTGGGCATGGGGGAGGTAGGGGAAAGGGAGATTTCAAAAGGATTTTCATTTGTTAAAAAAGATTCACAGGATACCAGAGGGAGGACTTGCCATTGCCAAGTTAAGGTTATTTTTCCCTTTAGCAAGGCGTTAACATGAAGATAGTTAGGAGCTTCCTGGAAGAACATTACACTCTTCCCTCTTCTGACTTCAAGTGTCAGTGGGCTGCAGGTTTTAAGGACAGTGAGCTGCAGGTTTTAAGGGCATTTAATTATATCTACATTTCCTTCTGGAAGCTAGGCCATTGATAGAATTGCTTTGTTTTTATAAATTGCTAAGACATTTGTAAACTGAGGGAGACTCCTGTCTTGCAGAATTGTGATCTCTGTAGGTTAACTGTTTTTTCTTTCCTTAGGTTTAGGGCAGCCAGGAGTGCAAGAGGAATGTCACATATATCCCATATATCCCATCTGGGGGCTTGGGGGTTGTGGGGTGTCAGCTTCTGCTTTGTCCTCAGCTTGCCTTCTGTTTCCTCATCAGTAAGCACTTTGGGTGTTTCATAGTCAAGGGTCCCTTCTCTGTTTTTGGAAAACTGAAAGTCACTGCACTGAGATTTAGCCACTGCACTGTGCAAAATTACCTACTGCCCTATGGCACTGAGAGCTGCAGTTGTACCTCTGAAGAGTTGTAGGGCCTAGGTAGGTTTTACTTCCTCTAGAGCTCAGAGCTCCACTTCCCACTGCATTGATTTTGTGCTGCCCACAAGCCACAATTTCTTCTCTGTTGTTTCTGTGCAATTTTAATATTCCCCGAGGCAGTCTCCAGACAGCCTGTGCTACTTGATCTGTCAACGTTATTTCCCACGACTCCAATTACTTTTCTTTAGTACTCTATTTAAATAGCTACACAAGTTTTGGCCAATGCCATTTTCGCCATAAGCCTTGTGATTGTTAGTGGTGATTTTGCAGAATACAAGGCATTTCAAGAACATGTAGTTTGTGTGCTAACAGATATGCCTGTGCTGATGATAGTGCAAAAACACCATGTCTCAGAAAACAAAAATGCCTTCAAAAATAAGAGGGATATACCTAAATGTTAAAGGAGCTAATGTTAATAGAAAACCTATTGACTAGGCAATGGTAACAAGTCAGTAGGTTGGAATAAAAATTAGAAGTATTTGGGAATATAGTGAATGAATTCTCTATCTGCAGATTTCTAAAATCGTAAGATTCTCCATCTTTCAATTTTCCAAAAACAGAGGTCTCCTTGACTATGAAACACCCAAAGTGCTTACTACATTTCGCTATATTCCAAATAATGGAGGTGCGCTATTGAAGATGGAAAATGAAATTCTCTAGCCCGTAACTTTATTTAAATTAAAAAAAAAAAAACAACTAACATAAAATATGTGGAAAATTAAGACTAGTGACATGATTAGTATTAGACATAGTTAAAAACATGTCTTTATTTGTTTCAATAGTTACATAAAGTCATTATCCCTTTGTACATGGCTCTGAATATTCCATAATATTAAGTATTTATCTGCATAAAAAACAGTTACCCACAAATATTTTTCTCACTAAAAAATAGAGAAGGGTAAGTAAAGGAACTGTGAATAAGCCAACCTGTTCTAGTAAAACTAGGGCATGCACTAGAAACGGAAAAGATCATTTTTTACAAAGTGATCAGGGAGAGAGCAGTCTCCAAATCTAATGGAAGGAAGTCCTTGATCTAGAGGAAACCAGGTTTGCTTACCCAAACTCTGGTTTAGAGACTTAAACTCTGGGCCACCCTTTAAATTATAGTATGTGATGTCACCAGGAAATTATGATGTTTCTAAATATTAAAGGGATGTGTGAAATAAAGAAAATTAAACTTGGTGAAAATGGGTACACGCAGAAAAACCTCCAGGTTTTGAGGAAATGTGTGTACTAGGAATGTTCTGTTGACATAAGACATTAATGTTATTGTTAAAAATTGGCCTAGAAAATTGTTCTAATGAAGATTTTTGAGAATTCTGGAAGGGACAACCAGAATTAATGTTTGAACTAGAAATCAGTTGGTTGACAAACCACAATCTATAACCAGGCAGAGATTTGTATGCTTTTTTTTTCTAGTTCTGGAATGATGATTTTATCCTTAGAAATGTGAGGAAAAAAAATATGAAGATAATTAAGAAACAAATGAAATATATAATATATACTGCACTTCCTTTAGATAGTATAGGAAGAGAAATAAACTTTTATAGTTATTTAATTATTTCTGTATTATAGTATTTGAGGCACTTGGGAGTAGTTGAAATAGTAAAATTATTTTAAGGAAATGTTAAAGGGCTTTTTAAGATAAAAATTCTTATAAAAGTAAAAAAGAATACTGTGTGTACCTTTTTTATATCTTTAGAATACATTTATTTACAGCTAATAAGTTAGGCATTAAACAAACTAAAAACATCAGTAATTATCTTTCTGCAACAAAAGCCTTGTGGATAGGCAGATTATTTAACAGCATGTACCATAATTTACAATTGTGGTTATACCACTCCTTTCTCTTTCTTCCTAGTGTCACATTTTTCCTGTTTGATATTGGGTTTCCAACTTATAGTAGGCATGTCAACAATATTTTTGAAGTAAATGAAAGAAAGGAATTAAAGTGGAGAAACCAAGCAATTACTGAAATTTATTCCGTACTTTATCAGTAATGGATAACATATCTATAGACTTAAGTTTTAGAAATATCTCAGTAAGATAGGAATGGAAAGATATTGATAAACCAGAATTAGAAGTTATATATATGTACGGGCACATGATTCATGAAGAGTCTGCCATTTCAAGTAATTAAATGGTTCTCAAATTGTTGGCTATCCAAATGGGATGATGTTTAGTCCTGACCTTAAACTATCTCAAATGTATTTCAGATGGACTTAAAGGCTAGAACAAAAACAAAAACAAACAAAAAATTCAAAAATACAATTGAGCATATAGAAGAGTCTATTTCCAGTGGCTTGTTTTTGAAAAATTTTTAAATGAATGCAAAAGTCTAGATGTGAAGGCAAAAATTGACAGATTCTACTACACATATTTGTATATGTTTGTCTTTGTATATTTGATTGGAGAGGAAAATTACACAGAGCAGGCCCCTGCCAGGAGGGGCAGGGGAAGATGGGAAGTTACTAACAATAAGCTAGAGATGACCACAGGCCCTGCTGGGAGCAAGAGATAACCAGCCATTTCCGCTTCTGTAAAAAGGCTTCCCACCACAGACTACCAGCACTACTGTTCCCATATAAAGCAGCCCCGGCTCCCCCAGTTTAAACCCACCTACCAGAAGTCAACATACCCCTTGGAACCTGACTGCCTGCAGTCCCCTATAAAACCCTATACCCCCATTGCCTGGGGCCCAGAACTTCAAGCATAAGCTCATCTCCCAGCATAAAATAAATCTGAGTTCTCCTACTTCTCTGAGTATCACTTGGTCTCTCCCTGGTCTAATTTTTATTTTTCCGCAACATGATGACACTACAGTATGTACAACATAAGATTAGAGAGGCACCTAGGGACCTCAGTAGGTTAAGCAGCTGTCTCTTGATTTTGGCTCAAGGTAGTAAGATCCAGCCCCTCCTCTGATCTTTGCTGGGTGTGGAGCCTGTTTAAGAGTCTGCCTCTCCCTCTCCCCCCACCCCTCCCCTACTCTAAAAAAATAAATAAAAAATAAAAATTAAAAAAAGGATTGAAAGACAGTATCCACAATACTTAGGATATCTGTGTTCCTTAAAGAGAGTTTCTACAAACTAATTTAAAAAGTATAAAAATGGTATATGAGCATGTGAGGGCGATCTGGATATGACATATGTTACCCCATTAATCATCAGGGTTGATTTGGCTGATCTGGCTGGGGAGGCAAGTGTCCCCTTCCTCCCTCACCACTTCATGTGCTTCCCTCCCGAAGTTGTATGCTCAGACTAAGACAACGCATGACCTTCCCTAATAGAGGAAGACCGTGTTTTTTTTTGGTCAGGGATACATCAGTAGCTGTGCTCACCTGCTAAAACCTCCAAACAAGCTCTCAAGGTCCATTTGTAGAAGGAGGTGGGGTGGTCAATCTTGAATAAATTTAAAACAAACAGACAAGCAAAAAATGGTATGTGAACAAATAATGCAAGAAGATAAAGACAATTGACAAGAAATATTGTCAATGTCAATAATGATGAAATACTTTCAAATTAATAAGTTGTTATAATTGCTTATGTATCAGTTTATAAAGGGTAAGTTATTGAGAACATTTAACAATAGATGAGAATGTAAAGAAAACATGTCCTCATGCACTGTAGGTGGGTGTAAAAATATCATTACAGTCTATTTAGAAAATATATTTCCATTTATGAAAATTAAACATGCATCACTGTTTATCAAGAATGCCACTCAGTATACCAGCTTATACCATATGCCAGATTTAAACCTGGTAATGAATGTAATAGCAAAAGTATTTTAGAATTGAACTTTATTGTTTTCCCTGATACTACATCTGATGATTATCTCTGCAACATTTAACTCGTTATATTTAAAGTTTCCCAGTGCTGTGTATTTTCACAACTTCATTTCTTTATCTTTGTGAAGAAAAGTTAAGATTTTGAAAAGTATAATTACATTAGTATACATTTGAAGCAGGGGAGAAAAAGCAATAAATGATAAGAAAGTATAAAATACCTTTTTTTTTTCCCAGAGAGAAAAATAATGCAATTTAGTGACCCAGTGGCTTAGAAAGGCTGAGTTATTAATGATGCAAAGGGTCAGAAGCAAACTAAGTGTCCAGGGAACAAATTTAGAAACATTCATGAAGTGAGGGAAATAAAATACCATGAATAAAGAAACCACAAAATGAACAACAAATACTACTTTTAGAGCAATGACAGACTCTTACCTAGGTGTCAATAGTGCTATATGCAAATTATAAACTGGCTCTAAATTTTTCTTGATTAATTCAAACAGTAGAATTAGCCTTGCTCTCTAATGGAGGAATGAAGCACTGAGGGACAAAGTGTCCCCCATTGAACAGTCTTACCCTATAATATTATGAGACTGAGGTGATACCCATGCCAATGAAAAGAAAAGTCCTGTTTCAGAGTTAACTCTTTTCAATCTATGCACATCGGAGTCTCTCCTAAATTGCTAAATTTCTGTGCTGGATCATTAGATAATAATTAATTACCTTGACAGTAGTTTATTTCTACTATTTTTCTAATTTTCATTAAAGGCCCTAAGACATCTCCAGAGTAAACCCAAAGTAGGTTAAACAAAATAAAACTACTGATTGCCAAACTTTCCTCTATCAAATCTTATATAACAAATCATCTAATCTCTTTTTTATTATTTACTTAGGTATTTTTATTGTCCATGTGATTCAGGATCTAATGTTCTTTCACATTAATTAAAAGCTGAAATTAAAAGGGTGCCCTGATATTTCTACTATCTGTGTGAGAATGGCCATGAAAAACATGAAGCTTGTATTTTAGTATAGAGAGAAGTAAAAACAATAGTGTTCTTTTTTTTTTTTAATTAACATATAACGTATTATTTGCTTCAGGGATACAGGTCTGTGAATCATCAGTCTTACACAATTCACAGCACTCACCTTAGCACATACCCTCCCCAATGTCCATTACCCACCCACCTTGCCCCCAACTGCTCCCTGCCCCACAACCCTCAGTTTATTTCCTGAGATTGAGTCTCTTATGGTTTGTTGCCCTACCCAGTCCCATCTTATTTTATTTTTTCCCTCCTTGCCTGCCATGACCTCCTGCCCTGCCTCTCAGATTCCTCATATCAGAGAGATCATATGATAATAATTGTCTTTCTCTGATTGACTTATTTTGCTTGACATAATACCCTCTAGTTCCATCCATATCATTGCAAATGGCAAGATTTTGGTTTCTATATTCCATTGTATATATATTGCATCTTCTTTATCCATTCATCTGTCGGTGGACATCTAGGTTCTTTCCATAGTTTGGTTATTGTGGACATTGCTGCTGTAAACATTGGAGTGCACATGCCCCTTCAGATCACTACATTTGTATCTTTAGAGTAAATATCCAGTAGTGCGATTGCTGGGTCATAGGGTAGCTCTATTTTGAACTTTTTGAGGAACCTCCATACTATTTTCCAGAGTGGCTACATAAGCTTGCATTCCCACCAACAGTGTAGGAGGGTTCCCCTTTCTCTGCATCCTCGCCAACATCTGTCATTTCCTCACTTGTTAATTCTGACTGGTGTGAGGTAGTATTCTTTTTTTTTTTTTAAAGATTTTATTTATTTATTTGACAGAGAGAGATCACAAGTAGACAGAGAGGTAGGCAGAGAGAGAGGGAAGCAGGCTCCCCACTGAGCAGAGAGCCCAATGCGGGACTCGATCCCAGGACCCTGAGATCATGACCTGAGCCGAAGGCAGCGGCTTAACCCACTGAGCCACCCAGGCGCCCCATGAGGTAGTATTCTTAAAAATCATATTTAAAGAGTGTGTGGATGTGAATTTTAGGTAACCTATTTCAACTTAATTACTTAAAACAAAGATAACCTGTTGCTATTGTGAATGCTTCATAAACATAAATTCTATCTTAAATGTAAATCATATAAAGTTTAAGGATAAAGTCATAGTTGAGACATTAAACAAGTTTTCAAATTTTTAAAATAAATTTCTCAAAATCAGAGTTCTTCTACATCTTAAGTAGTGACTAATGAACTTAAATGCACAGAAACACAAAATAAAAACCAAACAAAATTCAGACAAAGAAATATAAAATTTTAGGGGCACCTGGGTGGCTCAGTGGTTTAAAGCCTCTGCCTTCAGCTCAGGTCATGATCCCAGGGTCCTGGGATCGAGCCCCACATCCGGCTCTCTGCTAGGCAGGGAGCCTGCTTCCCTTCCTCTCTCTCTGTCTCCCTCTCTGCCTACTTGTGATCTCTCTCTCTCTCTCTGTCAAATAAATAAATAAAATCTTAAAAAAAAAAAAAAAAAAAAAAAAAAAAAGAAAAAAAAGAAATATAAAATTTTAAAATGCATTTTTAATGTGTGAGTTTTAAAGGAAAAATACCAGTAAGATTTTATTGTGTTTCTCATGTGTTTCGTAGCATGTGTTTACTCTTCTTGCATTCATCATCTATCAATTTCTTGATATCTTTACACTGGCATGATTAATAAGCAAAACATATTATGTCCATCTATATTTTATTGAAGGTGAGCTTTTTAATCATTTATTCCATAAAACTCTGTGAAAGTCTTTACATTAGACACTAAGATTTTTTTTAAGATTTTATTTATTTATTTGGGAGTGAGAGAGGGCATAAGCTGGGGGAGAGGCAGGTGGAGAGGAAAAGGCAGACTCCCCACTGATCAGGGAGCCAGATGCAGAGCTTGATCCCAGGGTCCTGGGATAATGACCTGAGCTGAAGGCAGATGCTTAACTGACTAGACCACCCAAGCTCCCCAACACTAAAATTTTTAAATGCATAATGAGAAAACACCAATTCAGAGTACTTGAATTATTTCTTTTTAATTTACAGTCATTTTTATAACTAAGACATCTTTCTATACACTATATGGGTACAGATTCTGAAGATGATGAATGTGAGAGGGAAAAAGGGCTTGGCACATATTCAACTAAATCAGTTTTCTCAGAGTGAAAGATATTGGTGAAAACACCATGCTGGTAAGTGCTGAGTGGGTTAGAGTCATGGAAAGATCAAGGACTAGCACATTTAGAAATATGGCCTAAGCCAGAGTTTAGTATGATTCATGTCCCTTAATGGCTTATAAATTCAAAAAGATCATTCTGGCTGAATAGATTACAGTTGAGTGGTATCAACAGCCTGAGGAATCTGGCCAAACAACAGTGAACATGAGCTACAAAGTGCTTTTGGCATTTGTTGTTATTTAGACAATGTTGTCATTATAGGGGAAATTTATAGAAAGCATTCATAGAATCTAAGCAACATGTCCCTGAGGTAGGAATAACATGGTTTTGGGGATACAGAAGGCTAAATGTGAATCCTTTAAAGAGGAAAACAGGTCCTGGGGTAATGTGATAAATGCAAGTGGTTTCTTGGGTAATAGGATAAAATAGCATCTGTAAAATATGCTCTCTGCCTAAAACAACTTAGTTTGCTTGAATTCGTTCGGGGACTTATAAACCACTATTTAGCTAAATTTCAAAAGCCTGAGTAAGAAAAGAGCAATGACTTTTAATTTATATGCTACATATGCTTATATTTTAGAATGCCATGTTTTATAACTTCGGATAGTTTCCATACTTTATAAAGTCTTAGACAATATACTGCTTCCTGCTTCTCTTCTGTACCTCCTAATCAAGTTAATTTCACATAGCCCATATTATTATCTTCAAAATGAATGTAGCATTTTTAGATCAACAAACAATTACCATAATAAGGATATTAGCCTTGTTACTCCCCCCTCCCCCAATTTCCTCTCTTGGTCCAGTATGAAAGGAGCTTTTAAAGACAAATCTAATCTTACTGACTCACGACATAAAGTAATACTTTTTTCCCCTCATACTTAGTTTGAAGAATGCGATCCTTAACATAGAGAAATAAATAGCCCTACTTTTCTTATTCAAGTTCTGAAACAATTGAGAAATAAGACCAAAGAGTAAGTAAAATGGAAGATGTAATAAATCTTGAATCCTGATGAAGCTCACATTGAGGAAAATGGCATATGTAACTTACTGTATTGATTCTAAGACCCACCTCATTTCACATTTTGACTTAATCAAAATCAGAGAACAGAATATTCAGTGATGTCTTACAATTACTGTAGTTAGCTGGCATTCACTGTTTACTTGTTAGTTTATGCTTATTTTTCCTCCCATACTTACTTATTAGATATAGTCACTCATGAAACCCTAGGGGGAAGTAAGTGAAAAACAGAAAAAGAAGCTAGTTTTGCACTTATGCACACAATCCTCGTCTTCATTCTCTGTATGTGCTTTTTCCCAGACACTAGAATGTATAATACTTTCCAAACATTATTAGAGTCACTTTTAATATTCAGCAACATACTCTGACATAGATAGCTTTGCCTTAAAACTTTCTACACTTAATATCATACATTTTGGCTAAAGACAATGACACATTATTTAATCGGGACTCTTCAGTCAGCTTGTTAGCATTTCAGCTTCAATTGGAGCTGTTGACAATTAGCTTCTTCTTGAAATAGTCTCTGATTTTAATTTTGGTGGCAAAAACCCTAACAGCAATTTCCAGCCCCAGCTATGAGTAACTTTGATAAGCCAAAAGTCCTACTCAGGTCATAGATAAAATCCAAATAAAATAAGAGAGGAGAAAGGAAGAGAAGGAAAAGAGGAGGTTTACTGAATAATAAATCCATTGTAAAGCTGCTGTGGCAATCAACACTTGATGATACAAGATTCTATATAGAAAGAAACCAAAGAAGAATGAGCCAGTATTCTGTTGCACAAGTTTTCTTCCTTCCTTTTTAAAGGTTGGCTGTTCTTCATATGGAGTGACAAATTGAGAATCTGGGCAGTAATGCCCAGAGACAGAGAAGATGGAAGAGACTTCATTAATCTTCACTGGGATAGGAACATACAATTTTGGTGTTTGGAACTAATAAAATAACCAGAAATTGATGGAAGTGACATCTCAGAACGAAGAGAAGTACATAGATATGAACAGGATAGTCAGTTTTTCCCTTGAGCCATGTGCCAAATTATTATGTTGTGTAGGGCGAGATCTTAAAAGTCAAGACAAAAGAATCTGAAAGGAAGACTTTTTTTTTTTTTTTTACATTTTCTCAGTGCTAAGAGAACAAAAATTGAAGTTCCTTAGTTTCCAAGGAGAAGAAACATAATTAGGAAACAAGTATTAATATCTATTATTCTTACATAGTATGGATATACCCGAGAATCAAACCACCAATGAACTAGAGAATCACTCAAAGATTACTAGTCTGCCTGAAGTCAGTATGATGTGATCTTCTCTCTCATATGATAGGTTAACTCTTGAGGATAAAAGAATAATTGGAAGCCTGTATTATTTTTCATACATAATTCTGATGGTTAATTTTATGTGTCAGTTTGGTGGCTATTGTGCCCAGTTGTTCGGTCAAACACGAGTCTGCATATTCCTATGAAGGCATTTTTAAGATATGATTAGTATTTACAATCAATAAACTTTAATAAAGCAGATTTCTCTCAAATATGTGGGTAGACTTCGTAAAATTAGTTGAAGTCTTTGAAAGCAAACGGGTTTCCTGGAAAAGAAGGAACTCTGCTTCACAACTGGAACATTAACTCCTACCTAAATTCCTAGCCTTCAGGCCTATCATACAGATTTTTTACTTTCCATTTCCAACAACCCACAATCACATGAGCCTATCCCTTAAAATAGCTTCAAATAGATAACAGATAGTTAGAAGATAGATAGATAGATAGATAGATAGATAGATAGATAGATAGATAGATGATAGATAGAATGATTCCATTGGTTTTGTGTTTCTGGAGGAGCCTGACTCAGCAATAGTACCAAGCATTAAAACATAAATGTTGAGGCATATGATAAAGAATACTAAGATAAAAATAAAAATAAAAATGAATACTAGAGGCAAAATCCAAGATAACTAGCATGGTAAAGAGTTATCACACATGGACTTACTTGAAAATAAATGAGATGATATGTTCCTAAACACAGATGATTAGTAGGGAATTTACCATAGAACAATTACAATAAAAGGGATTAAAATCAAATTCTAAAACTGAAGTAGTAATGGCTGCTGAGAACACAATAGATTGTTTTGGCCTAAGATTAGTCACAGCATAAAATGGTTTGTGGAACCAGAAGCCAGAGAACACCAATTCCCAGAATGAGGCTAAAAGTGAAGAAAAAAAAAGGATGGAAAATACAGAAGAAAAATAGCATGAAAGGTATATGAGACAGAGTAAATGGATTTAATATACATATAATTGAGGTCACAGAAAAATATGGGAGAGACACTGGGACAAGTAATAACATGAAATATATGTGCTAAGCACTTTCTAAAACTGATGTAGAGTAATTATGCAAAAGGATGTAGGAATGTTAGTCAGCAACTGATTTTACTACAGTGATTTTCTTCTTTTGCTTGACTTTGTTGTTGTTGTTGTTGTTGTTGTTGTTGTTGAGCTACTTTCTTCTCTTCTATGTAATATTTTGACCAAGACATTTTATGAAAATATAGAAGTTCTATTGTCTATATTTATTAATAATATAGATGAGAGCAGAAGGATAATAGCAGGATTCAAAAGGATTTGTAAATGTAGTAATGATGGTGTGGAATTAACGAACTGAAAATCAAATATACATTTAAAGTTATTAAGTAATAACTTAACAACAGGGTTCTCCAGAAAAACAGACAATGGGTTATATACAGATATGTCTGAGATTTATTTTATGAACTGGCTCACATGTTAAGGAGGCTGAAAAGTCTCACCTTTCGCTGTCTACAATCTGGAGATCCAGGAAAGTTCGTGGTGTAAATCAGACTGAGTCCAAAACTGGAGAACCAGGAGAGTTGCTGGTATAACATGCAGTCCAGGCCAGAGGCATAAGAACCAGGAGGTTGCTGATTTTCATACTGGAGTCTGAAAACCCAGGAACTGGAAGCTCCCGTGTCTGACAACAGGAAAAGATGGATGCCCCAGCTCAAGAGAGAATAGTCCTCCCTTTCCTTTTTTGGGCCCCCAGTAGATTGGACGATGCCTGGACACATTGGTGTGGACAGATCTTCTCTACTCAGTCTACTGAATCAAATGCCGATCTCTTGCGGAAAAACCCTCAGAAATACATCCAGAAATAATACTTAACCAGATATCTGAACATCCTTTAGCCTAGTCAAGTTAACATACATTTAACCATCATAATATAGAAAAATTCAATTTCAGTAGTCAAAATTACAAGGTTTGGATTTACCATCACAGTATAGACAAGTTCAGTTTAAGGCCTGATTTACAGAATTCTATATGGAAACACTTGGTACTTTACAAGAACCTGAACAGAGTCTGAGCAAATAATAATACTGCTGACAAAGATATCATATACTTAGGATATAAAATACAATAATGAGTCACAAAAAGGTCATAATCCTACATAATCATGTTTGAAATTTATATCTAAAGTACTATGTGTAGTTCTGAGACAATGAAATTTCAGAAGTTCTAAATGAGATATGTATATCTGAATATTCTGGGAAATATGTCATAGAAGCAATAAAGCAAAATTCTAATATTTCTATTAAATTATACTATATGTATTTATATTTGATTAATGTTCAAATTACTAAATATTAAATTTATTTTATTGAATTATTTTGAAAGTATTATTAAAATAATAAAAAGTAGTATCTGAATTAATGTTTGGTACATAGAGGACATGAAAGAGATTATTAACTAATAAGAATGCAATTGGCATTACATTAATCAAGCAGTGTTTTTAATGTTATGTTTAATCATTTTGCCTTATTTGGGAGGTGATAGTGTTTGATAGGATTTAAACAGGGATTTGTATGATTGGAAATGTTGCTTATGGATGTCCTTACTTGGTGAAACACATGATAGATTAGAGGGGTAAAATTTTTTAGAGTTTATGGACATGTAAATACACTAATAAAGTTGAGGACAGAAGAACTGACAAACTGAACTTGGAAAAATGCAATTGAAATTAAATATAAAATTATTTTATTACTTTATGAAACTCATTAGAGTTATGTCAAAATTGATTGTTCCATACCTAAAAGGATTCTGTTCTGCCATTATTTGTTGAGTTCATGTTTAAAGGCATTGCACAAGATATTTCTGGATATATAAAGGATATTAGTCATTATTCCTATCCTTATAGAACAACCAAACAAGTAAACAGATGTTTTTATTACTAGCTTGAGAATTCTAGTACTGCAAGAAAGACTAAATTCTATAACTTCAGAGGGAGAAGTAGGGATCGAGCCCCATATCAGGCTCTCCGCTCAGCGGGAAGCCTGCTTCTCCCTCTCTCTCTCTGCTTGTGTTCACTCTCTCACTGTGTCTCTCTCTGTCAAATAAATAAATAAAATCTTTAAAAAAAAAAAAAAGAATTTACCATGCTATTTGCATAGGCCAATGGGCTTTAGCACTTTGACAAAACTGAACCCTTGAAACATGCTTTTGGAATATGACATCTCTAGCTGCTGAAATTCCTGAGCCACTATATGAATAATCCAGGAACTTTTTTTAGGCACCACATGAAGAGTCAGATCCAGCCCAGGTATCTCCCCTAAGGACCCAGATTTATTTGTGAGGCCATGCTATGTTGTCAGTTTGTAATCAGATGACCCAGAGAACTGCTCAGATTTGACCATAAGCACTGTGAGAAATTATAAACCTTGTTGTCTTAACCAATATGTTTTGAGGTCATTTATTTCATAGCATATGCTAACTGATAAAGAACTTGGTGCATATAAGTGAGATGCTCCCTTAACAGAAAACAAAATAGATGTTACTGATTTTTATAAAAAGTATCAGATACAAATTAAGAAAGTGGCTAGGAATCCATAAGAAAAATCTAGGAAAAAATGGCAAATGGCATATAAGCCAAAACTGAAAGAGTAGTGAGGAAATGCATAGAAAAGGATGAAAAAAAAATAAAGACAATTCAGTTAAAAGGTAGCAAAATGTTTGGCAAGAATATTGTCTGTACTGTCGTAGAAGATAAAATATGTATCTAAAGACCTTATGCATGTTAAAAGTGTTGCCTGACTTTAACAGGCTATGTCAGGAAACATTAGGTATGTTAAGTTACTGTGTGAAAGAATTAAGCTAAGGAAAGAATCATTCAGTTTGAAAGAATTTATATGAGATCCATGTGGCTCAGGATTTGCTATATATTATTTATATTATATATGCGTGTCTGTCTATCTATCCATAAAATCATTAGACTCCCTAGCATGCAAGATTTTCAAAGAAGAAAGAAAAAAAGCTCTGAAAACAACTAATGATGAAGTTATAACATACTTTGTTAAGACCTCTGAAAGGCTTAAGGTATGCATAGCAGACAAGCTCAGCTAGACCAAAAAACTCTTTAAGAATCCTACAGGGGGTGGGACACCTGGGTGGCTCAGTTGGTTGGACGACTGCCTTCGTCATGATCCCGGAGTCCCGGGATCGAGTCCCGCATCGGGCTCCCAGCTCCATGGGGAGTCTGCTTCTCCCTCTGACCTTCTCCTCACTCATGCTCTCTCTCACTGTCTCTCTCTCAAATAAATAAATAAAATCTTTAAAAAAAATTAAAAAATAATAATAAATTAAAAAAAAAAGAATCCTACAGGGGTTCACCTATAGTAATCAACCATATGGCTCCAGTTAGAGAGAATTCCATTTCATTGAAATGTATGAATGTGGTTTTTGAAACAGGAATCCATAGAAATCACACTAAATCTTTAAGAAAGTTGTATTCACAAATATAATAATGACTAGGACTGATTCGCATTGAGCTTGTTTAATTAGAAAAATGGGATCTGGGCCCAGATTTCAATGAAAAGGAAGTTGAATTGAATGCTAGAGAACTTCAATCATGGGCTATTCTAGTGAAAAGGAAACACTATCCCAGAGGGCAGATTCAAAATTTTGTCAGAGGGTAAAGCCAAAAATCTAAAGAGAACAATAGATGAGGAAACAACTCCCAGGGTGAAGAGCATACGCTTGGCTGGATTTCATAAATGCTTCTTCTTCTTTCCTAGTCTGATCAAAAGTTCCTATTGTGATTATCTTATTCCTGTCTCACTCTTGCATGTTGGGTGTTTGGGGAATGAATGATGTTTCTTTCTCATTCACTGTCTTGGATCTAGAGGCAATGGCCTTGAAAACCTGTAACCCTTATACCTCATCTGTATCTGGACCTCATGCAGTTCATGAGATTATGAATTTCAGCCTGATGCCTTAACTCAAAAACAATTTGGTGGCTCCAGGAATGAGAATGAACATATTTTATATGAAGGAGTAACTTAGATTAAATTCTTAGGAAGGATATTCTGAGAAGGAAATTGTGTGCCTGAAGTTTATTGGTAAAAGCTCAGAAACAAATCTTTGAGTGACTGACAGAAGTAGCTTTGGGCAGAGGAAGAATGTGAACTCTAATGAAGTTTCAACAAATCCTCAGCCAATATTATTGACAGCTCCAGAACAGAGATGGATCTTCAAGTTGACCCAGGTTGAGGCAAAGAGTCTAAGTCTTTATACCCGACATGGGCAGATAATTGGATGCAGCCTGCATAAGAAGAGGGAAGATATATTAGAGGAAGCAAGTCCTTTAATATAAGGGCAATTCCTGGGGAGGGGTTTGCCTCTGAGCTTTTCACAGAAAACTTTCTTGCAACTAGGGAAAAGATGTTTTTGTTATGAAAGGAAGATCTGAAGGAAAGACTAATTTCTGGCCAGAGGGTTGGTAAATTGAAATTGGTAAATTGAAAAATGCCCCAAATTTCTTTCATGCCTATATTCACACCCACTTGAAATGTGATTTCATCACTCCTTCAACCTAAAGTAAGGGTCTATCTCTCTGATTCTCAAATCCTAAGCTGGCCTTGTGGCTTGCTTGGATCAATGGTATGCTTGGAAACACAACAGAAAATGAAGATGAGATCACTTGGTGAGAGGGCAAGAAGGACCACATGGAGAGAGAAGCATAGCCATCTCAATCATTCTGCTCATTCTAGCAGAAACCAAAGACATGTGATGCAGCTGTCGTAGACAATCAGCTCTTACCAAGCTGTACCAAACCAGAATTCTTACCCAATCACAATTCCTAAGAAATAATAAATCATTGTTGCATTAAGCCACTAAATTTCAAAGCGGTTTTTATGCATCTAACTAATTAGATGTATAACATTATTTCCTTAGCCTCCTTTTCTTTGCTTTTGTTGTATATTAATATCATTTTCCCTATGGTGAAGGCTTATGAAATATCTATGAGATAGATTAATCATGAGTCTAGTTAGTGGCTAACTAGAAACACTATAGGTGTGTGACTTCATAGTTTGGAGGATAATATCAAAGATTATAATGTATCATGATTAAGGTGGTAAACTGAAATGACTAGGTAGCACAGTCAGTATTTGAAAGCTATCTGTAATCAATGTGGAAGTGATTGCCCTTGTTATTCTCTTTGTCCAAGAAATAAGAAGGGAATTTGTGTCATGTTTTAAGTATATGTTTACTGCCTACTAATACTCATTTCCCTCATAGGGAAAATGGAACACACAATATTAGTATGTTTACAAATAATAACCATTTGTGGAACAAATCATATGAAAATAGTCAAAGCATGCATTGTAAGGAAACACAATGGACAAAGCAGCATATTTTGTTTTAGTTTTTTCTCCATATGTAACATTTAAAAATCCACCATTGATGTATATTTTCTTATATGTTCAAAAAAGTACATGTCTTCATGGTAGTAAGCAATTTAAAGAATATCTGTATGTATAAATATATGATCAAATTAGATTTTTAGGGGCACCTGGGTGGCTCAGTGGGTTAAGCCGCTGCCTTCGGCTCAGGTCATGATCTCAGGGTCCTGGGATCGAGCCCCGCATCGGGCTCTCTGCTCAGCAGGGAGCCTGCTTCCTCCTCCTCTCTCTCTGCCTGTCTCTCTGCCTGCTTGTGATCTCTGTCTGTCAAATAAATAAATAAATAAATAAAATCTTTAAAAAAAAATTAGATTTTTGTTCTTTTTTTCTTTCTTTGTGCACTTTCTTTTTTTTTAATTCTTTTAATTTTTTTATAAACATATAATGTATTTTTATCCCCAGGGGTACAGGTCTGTGAATTGCCAGGTTTACACACTTCACAGGACTCACCGATGTCCATACCCCACCACATACCCTCCCCAGTGTCCATAACCCCATTCCCCTCTCCCAACCCCCCTCCCCACAGCAACCCTCTCAGTTTGTTTTGTGAGATTAAGAGTCACTTATGGTTTGTCTCCCTCCCAATCCATCTTGTTTCATTTATTCTTTTCCTACCCCCCCAAACCCCCCACGTTGCATCTCCACTTCCTCATATCAGGGCGATCGTATGATAGTTGTCTTTCTCTGATTGACTTATTTCGCTAAGCATAATACCCTCTAGTTCCATCCACATCATCGCAAATGGCAAGATTTCATTTCTTTTGATGGCTGCATAGTATTCCATTGTATATATATACCACTTCTTTATCCATTCATCTGTTGATGGACATCTAGGTTCTTTCCATAGTTTGGCTATCGTAGACATTGCTGCTATAAACATTCGGGTGCACATGCCCCTTCAGATCACTACGTTTGTATCCTTAGGGTAAATACCCAGTAGCGCGGTTACTGGGTCATAGAGTAGCTCTATTTTCAACTTTTTGAGGAACCTCCATGCTGTTTTCCAGAGTGGTTGTCCAGCTTGCATTCCCACCAACAGTGTAGGAGGGTTCCCCTTTCTCCACATGCTCGCCAGCATCTGTCATTTCCTGACTTGTTAATTTTAGCCATTCTGACTGGTGTGAGGTGGTATCTCATTGTGGTTTTGATTTGTATTTCTCTGATGCCAAATGATGTGGAGCACTTTTTCATGTGTCTGTTGGCCATCTGGATGTCTTCTTTGCAGAAATGTCTGTTCATGTCCTCTGCCCATTTCTTGATTGGATTATTTGTTCTTTGGGTCTTGAGTTTGCTAAGCTCTTTATAGATTTTGGATACTAGCCCTTTATCTGATATGTCATTTGCAAATATCTTCTCCCATTCTGTCAGTTGTCTTTGGTTTTGTTAACTGTTTCTTTTGGTGCAAAAGCTTTTAATCTTGATGAAGTCCCAATAGTTCATTTTTGCCCTTGCTTCTCTTGCCTTTGGCGATGTTCCCAGGAAGAAGTTGCTGTGTAGATTTTCATTCTTAATTCATATCAACGTTTTTGTCACACCCAAATTTAAATGCATGCTAGCATGCACACATATAATATATAACATATATAAACAGATCTTCATATCCATAACTTATACTCTTTCTTCACACATCACATACAGAGATGTAATATTCTTCATTAACTAGCATCATACTTTGTCTTGACATTAAGTAGTATTTTACCAAAATCATTCTTTTCTGTTTAGTATTTGTTATGAAAACCAAATATTGTGTGCCATAGCATTTGAGAAAAATTACCAATGCTTATTATTAAGATATGTTCAGAATCAACTTATGCCCTAACAATAATTTTAATTCTTCACTGAACTGGATATAAAATTGTTTAAAATTTTTAAATGAAGGGGCGCCTGGATGACTCAGTATGTTAAAGCCTCTGCCTTTGGCTCAGGTCATGGTCCCAGGGTCCTGGGATTGAGCCCAGCATCAGGCTCTCTGCTCAGTGGGGAGCCTGCTTCCTCCTCTCCCTCTCTCTCTGCCTACTTGAGATGTCTGTCTGTCAAATAAATAAATAAAATTCTTTAAAAAAATAAAAAATTTTAAATGACATATTTATATACATATGTGTATATATCATGCAGAGCAAAGGGAATTCAGTAAAGGGAATTAAGAGTACACATAGCAATGAGCACCGAGGAAGGTACAGAAATATTGAATCATTGTATTCTACAATTGAAAGTAAGATAAAGCTATATGTTAATGATACTTGAATAAAAAATAAAATAAATAATTCATGGAGATGAAAAATATACACCATGGGGAATGTAATCAATAATACTGTAAGAATGTTGTATGTTAAAAGATGGTGACTATGTTTACTGTGGTGAGTATGGTGTAGTGTATAGAATTGTTGAATCACTATGCTGTCACTTGACATTATCATAATATTTTGTCAACTATACTTTAATAATAAATGTTTAAAATAAATGTGACCTTGGTATCATCTGTTTATGAAAGTAGGACATCAAAATTGGCCTCACGGGGTGCCTGGGTGGCTCAGTCAGTTAAGTGTCAGCCTTCCACTTAGGTCATGATCCCAGTGCCCTGGGATTAAGCCCCACATTGGGTTCCTTGCTCAGTGGGGAGTCTGCTTCTCACTCTCCCTCTGCCCTCTGCTCCCCCTGCTTGTGCTCTCTCTCTCTGTCAAATAAATAAATAAAATCTTAAAAAAATGGCCTCAGTTTTTCTTTTCATCTGGGCTCTCATCTTTTTCATAAGTCTATCTGGTGTATCATCATCAGGGACAAATTTATTTCGAAGGATATCATAAATAACACAAAATTTTTACTCCATGTTTAAATATGTAAGGTGCACATACATTTTTTTCTTAGTAATAATCATTCATTGAATAATGTTTTGTTCTATAAAATAATTATCACATATATAAAAGAATATCAAATTAAACTATAAAATATATTATTACTACATGTCAAATTCATGGTAAACATATTAAAAACACAGATGTAATGATTAGTAACTTATAACTGTTTATCAAACAGAGTAATGCTTAGCTGAGTAGTCATCCACTAAAAACATGTCATAAACAGTACATAATACGATATTTGGTAATTTTTATAAATATACTTGCCTAAAACTATGTACTTTGTCATGTAAAAAGAAATATAATTTAAAAGTATATTCAAATGGTAACATCTTAAAATTTGATAGCAAAGTATAATTTTATGATATATAATCTATGATAGTTTATGTGTGTGTATATACATATGCTATATAGGTATATGCTCATTACATGCTATTTATGCTATTTATGTATATGCTATGTATACTATATATGTATATGTGCTATATATATGCTATATGTGTATATATATGCTATATATGCAATAGACTTGTATATGCTGTGTGTACATATATTTTATTAATTAATTAATTAATTAATTTTTGATAGAAACTCCTTTCCTAAAACTGGGAAGTGAATGTGTACATGTGTGTTACATTGTGTGTGGCTTTGTTATCCTACCTAAGATTTCTTTACCCATTTTTTGTGCTTGAGTACAAGTTATATTACTACATCTTAAAACCATTGGAATATTAGTTATATGTACAATTTAATTCTGTTAGTTTTTGCTTCACTTAGTTAGCTGTTCTATTATTAACCATAAATATACATGTTACAGTCTTTGTGGAGAACTGGTTTCTTTATCATATGTAATATTCTTCTTTATCCCCAGTAACTTTTTTTGTTTGAAATATGCTCTGTCTGAAATTAATATTACTATTTGTGCTTTCTTTTGATTAGTGTTTATGCATTTTTTCACTTAAAGTGAGTTTCTACTAGATTATGCATATTGATGCTATATGGTTTTTTGTTGTTGTTATTGTTTTGATCCACTGACAATCTCTCTTTTAATTGGTACATTGAACTATTAGCACTCAAAGTGATTATTGAAATATTTGAATTAATATCTATCATCTTCATTACTGTTTTTCCCTTGTTGTTCTTATTATTTATTTCTATTTTTATCTTCTACTCTTGTTTTGCTACTTGGGGCTTTAACTGAGCATTTAACATGATCTCATTTTTTCTCCCTTCTTAGCATATAGGTTATACTATTTGTTTGTTTAACTTTTTTAGTGGTTGTCCTAGAGTTTGTAATAAACAATTATAGCTAATCCAAGTCCACTTCCAAATAGCGCTATACTATTTCATGTTCATGAGTGAGTAACTTATAACAAAATAATGCTAATTCTTCTCTCCCATCCCTGTTATTAATTTCACTTACATATAATCATCTCTCCCTATACATATATATATATATATACATATATATATATATAATCATATATACTTGAGTATATTATGGGTACTATTATTTTGAACAAATTGTAATCTGTTAGTTAAAAATGAGAAAAATGAGGTTTTTATTTTACCTTTGTTAACACTTTCCTTGAAGAAATGATATGCCAAGCTTTATTTTCTTTAGCATTTATCCTGCTTGTTATTTCTTGAGGTTACTAGATATTTATTTGTTTATTCATCTCTGACATTAATTTGGGGAAATTTTCAGTCATTTGTGTTTCAAATATTTTTTTTCTGTCCTTCCCCCCTCTTCCTGGTTATTCCCCTTACACATACTGTAATCATCTTACTTGGATATTCTGTACCCAAGGTTTTGGATAGTCTTTGTTTTCTTGGTTATTGTAGTTGTTTGAGTATAGTTGGCACACAATGCTATCTTAGTTTCAGGAGTACAACATAATGATTCAACTTCTCCTTAGGTTCTCTGTAAGTTCACCACAAGTGTAATTACCATTTATAAACATCCAACACTATTACAGTGTCATTGTCTGTATTCCCTATGCTGTGCCTCTTATTCCTGTGAGCCTTTATTTTCTTTGATTTTCAGTTTTAGGGAATTCTACTGATTTATCCTCTCATTCAGTCTTTTTTCAGCTATGTCAAGTCTATCAGTAAGTCACCAAATGCATTCATTTCTGTTAATGTCATTTTGTTTTCTTTTTGTTTATCGTTAACTTTTTTATCTTTTTCTTTTTATTTTAATTTTTATTTATTTGTTAAATTTCTTTTCAGTGTTCCAGAATTCATTGTTTATGCACCACACCAGTGCTCCATGCAATATGTGCCCTCCATAATACCCACCATCAGGCTCACCCAACCCCACAACCCCCTCCCCTCCAAAACCGTCATTTAGTTCCTCAAATTCCACAGTCTCTCATGGTTCGTCTCCCCCTCCAGTTTCCCCCAACTCCCTTCTCCTCTCCATTGCCCCATGTCCTCCGTGTTATTCCTTATACTCCCCAAATAAGTGAAACCATATGATAATTGACTCTCTCTGCTTGACTTATTTCACTCAGAAAAATCTCTTCCAGTCCCGTCCATGTTGATACAAAATTTGGCTATTCATCCTTTCTGATGGAGGCATAATACTCCATTGTATATATGGACCATATCTTCTTTATCCATTTATCCGCAAGGGGCATTTTTGTTCTTTCATAGTTTGGCTACTGTGGCCAATGCTGCTATGAACACTGGGATACAGATGGGCCTTCTTTCCACTACATCTGTATCTTTGGGGTAAATACCAAGTGGTGCAATTGCAGGGTCATAGGAAAGCTCTATTTTTAATTTCTTAAGGAATCTCCACACTGTGTTCCAAAGTGACTGCACCATATTGCATTCCGACCAACAGTGTAAGAAGGTTGCCCTTTCTCCACATCCTCTCTTGTTGATTTTGGCCATTCTAACTGGTGTAATGTGGTATCTCAATTTGGTTTTGATCTGAATCTCCCTGATGGGCTAATGATGATGAACATTTTTTTATGTGTCTGTTAGCCATTTGCATGTCTTTATTGGAGAAGTGTCTGTTCATGTTTTCTGCCCATTTTTTGACATGATTATCTGTTTTGTGTGTGTTGAGTTTGAGGAGTTCTTTAGAGATCTTGGATATCAGCCCTTTGTCTGTAGTGTCATTTGTGAATATCTTCTCCCATTCCGTGGGTTGCCTCTTTGTTTTGTTGACTGTTTCCTTTGCTGTGCAGAAGCTTTTGATCTTGATGAAGTCCCAGAAATTCATTTTCGCTTTTATTTCCTTTGCCTTTGGAGACAGACATATCTTGAAAGAAGTTGCTGTGGCTGATGTTGAAGAGGTAACTGCCTATGTTCTCCCTTAGGATTCTGATGGATTCCTGCCTCACGTTGAGGTCTTTTATCCATTTCAAGTTTATCTTTGTGTATGTGCTTTTTCCTTAGGATTTACATCTCTCTAGTTACATGTCTGTCTCTCCTGCATGCTAATTGTATTACCCATTAGAACTCTTAACATATGAATCAGAACTGTTTTAAATTCCTGGTTTGATAATTCCACTGTCCCTAGCAGGTCTGGTTGTAAATTTCTATCTCTTCAAATTGTGTGTGTGTGTGTGTGTGTGTATTGTTTTGCCTTTTTATTACAGTTTTTTTTTTTTTTTGATAGTGGGATATTATGCACAAGGTAAAAGGGACTGCCATAAATAGGAATTTACTAATGTGGTGTTGTGTTGTGGGCGGAGAGGAAGCATTACACAGTCTTGCGGTTAGTTCTCAGTCTTTAGTGAGCTTATGCCCCTGGACTGTGAACTTCACAAGAGTTTCTCAATTTTGTTTTCTGCCTCATTTGATGGGACAGGAGAGAAAGGATGCCCTTTCCCCTTTGATACTTCCCCCAAGTCATTTAAGCGCTGGATAACTAGTTTCCTCTGAGGGCAGGCCTTATTATGAACAAAGTATCTTGAATATTTCAAAATAGCTCTTTTTCCTATCCCCCAGCTGGGAAAAAGAGGTGACTTTTCTAAAATATTAACTGTGGGAATTTGATTGACCTTTTGGAGATAAATCTCACAATATTGTGGGGCCTCACTCCCCCACTCCCCTGCCACAGTAACTGGGTCCCTCTGGAGTTAAACTCTCAGAGTTGTCAACACTGAGCCTCCAGCAATTTGTCAATTACATTTTTTTTTTTTTTTTTTTTTTTTTACTTCTCTCCAGGTACTTGTTCCTGAGGCAGCTACTACTTATGAGTCTCGGCTCTGGTAAGTCAAAGCTGTCTGTATTCTACCTGTCTTTCTAGTCTTGGAGCACTTGTTTGTCCAGTGTCCTCTCCCTTAGGGATCCAAGAAATGTTGATTTTTTTTTTTTTTTTAGTTTGTTGAGCTTTTTATGTTTTACAGATAGAGTGTCAGCTTCTAAGCTCCTTACATGCAGCACTGCAAATTGGAAATAATTTGTTTTTTTAAAGGTTTATACATATTGCAAGTTAGAAGAAGAAAATCTGGTCACTATGATGATTACATTTATTTGAAATAAGTTGGGAAAGACAACACAAAATATCTTGAAAATTACTATCATCTAGAGAACACTATGGCTTTAGGATAATAAAATTGTATGCTTTATTAATGAACAATAATTTTTAATATGGGTATTTTTTCAAGGCACTAGTGCCTTAAAATGATGCCAACTAAGGAGAAAATCTACTGAGGTGCCCTGTTTATGTCTTTGGGGGTAACTACTCTGAAGTGTAGCCTTTGTTTGTTTTTTCCTTATAATGTATGCAAGGGAATATTTTCAAGGTAGCAAGGCAAAATACCTTGTGCAGTAAAGCCCCTTACTCTATGATTAAATTAATTTGTCACTCACGGTAAGTTTTGGTATTTTTTTAAAAAGTGTTTTATTCATTAATGTTGATCTGTAAATATTTATTTTCTTAAAATAAATGAATAAAGTATTGGATAAAGAATTGACTTTCCAGTGTTTCCATAAATAGGTTTGATGTATTTTCTAACCTAGTATGTTTTATTCATTTGATATTCATTCAATTATTTATTTATTTGTTTATTTTATTTATATTTATTTATATTTACTTATATTTTATATATTTTATTTCATATTTTTATTTATATAAAATAACACATATTTAGTAAATATAAACATGAAATAATTATTAATTAAATTTATGATTAATATCTTTTTAGTATAACACTAGAGTCAATTCCATTTAAATTATTATCTTAGGAATTTATAATGTTGACTGTATTTTTCATAGTTTAGCTCAATTCCCAGTTATCTAAATATCTGTTGTTTTTTACTTTTCTATCTCAAGTCATATAAGTCCAAGCTTCCTATAACAAAATATTATTTGATATTTTATCTCTTTGGAAAAATTGTTAAAGAATATTGGATGGACATGATAAACAATGTTTGCTAATTATGAGGCCAAAAGCATAAAAATATATGACTTATTCTACTTTTCTATTTATATTTTTTACATATCAATTAAGATAAAAAGTGTGGAGAAATTGTCAGCTTTTAGTCCCATTTTAAGAAAACATGTGATGGCAATTTTGTAAATAACTATGAATTTAGGGTTGTCTCCATCTCTATCCTTCTATTTCTTTGTATTTTTGAAGTGGCAATTATTCCAAGCATATATTAATATTTAATTTTTAAACAAGTTTTAGGTATAACATTAAATGTCAATTCTAAATACTGGATTACCTCTCCCACTAAGACACATATAGCAACCATGATGTCTTTTTACCACATTTATCATAATAGTGATAATTTGTGTAATTATGTATCCACTATGACTCCCATGTTGAATCAACCATAAGCCATCTAAGGAGAGAACTTTTATCTTCTTTGCTCCACTGTCAATCTGGCTTGTAGCATAGGGTCAGTAGTTGATTTTAAAAAAATATATTGAGAACATAAATAAATTCCTTATCTAGTGTTTGTGACAATCTACACTGTAAAATATGTTAGATAAATTCAAATCCATCCCATTCAGGGTCAGTGTGGATATTTCATCTAACAACACTTGATTTGTATTCCCACTCAATCATAAATCAAATGCAATTTAAAAACCGTTTCCTCTCCTTTTAAAAGCTTACTAAACACAATGTTTTGTTATCTTAGCAAAATACATCAATGCAATATGTATGCTGAAACAACAACAAAAAATTAAAGTATGGGTTACATTTCATGTTATAATAGATTGTGGATATAACAGATAATTTATATTTCTATATAAAGTTTCTTTAAAATAAATACAAATTGTAAAGAATACAGAAAGTGCAGTAAAAATATATAAACATTTTAAAATTACCTTCCATAGTCTCATAACACAAAGAGGAATCACTGCTAATATTTTAGCTTAGTATTTCCCGAACTTTTTTTCTCTTGTGAAACTATGTGGTAATCAGCGTGGATGTGGGTGTACTTTATGTCACTAGGCGTTTTTCCATTGATGAGCTGTATGTTTGCATATGCATACATACATGTGTACATATATATAGTTATAGGCATATAACTATGTGTGTATAATATATATTATGCATATGCTGTAAGGTGACACATGCCTTAACATTTTGTATCATGATTATAGCTTTTTAAATTTAAAATCATTTTGCTGGGACTTTCCCAGGTAATTCATTCTGAAATAATTTTTAATGGCTATGTATCCCCATTTTCTTCTCTTTGCTCATTTTAGACTATCTCAAATCATATAAAATCTCTGTATAGCATCTGTTCTTTCATAAAGATGAGTTGCCACTGATGAATAGGAATTCTTTCAATAGGGTAGTGAAACTATGATGAACTGAAATGAGTTATTCTTACAACAATTTCTTGAATACATCTGTATCCTCTTCAATATAAACAGCTCTTTGGTCTCTTCCTAGTTCTCTAAATATTAATACTGTTCCTGTTTTGGTCCCAGAAGTGTGTGTTACCTACTAGGTAAACTCTATTTCTTTTTCTTTTTTTTATTTCACATGTTGTATCTTCAGCATTAGCATACAAAGATAAATAATATTAGAGGCAAAGTAGTGTTCAGGCCAGTTCCCAGAGCCATGCCAATATCATCTACACCAAATATATGCTTAGTAGCCAATTCCAGTTTGCATGCTGTTATATATATTGTTTGCTTTATTGTTTATTTTTTTTTATTTCATTATGGCAAACAGTGTGTAGAAGAAAAAAATACCATTATACCCCTAATTTTTGCATGGGTAATCTTGCATTTTGTTTCATTAAGATATTTTTTGAATATTGACCATATGTTAGGCACTACTTTCAGTATCAGACTACATCAATAAATAGACAAAGAGCTTACTCTATTATTGGAGGAGAAAAGTAATAATCACATATGTAAATTTTAAAAATCACATATGTAAATAAATCATATATGTAAATTTAAAAAATTTCAGTGCACATAAATCCTATGAATAAATATGGAAGAGGCTAATGTCAGAAAATTATGGAAGAGGCTAATTTAACAGAGTGGTAAAAATAATTCGCTGTTGATTTTGAACTGATATTTAAGTAATAACAAAGACATATTCCCATGAAATTCTGGATGATGAGTTTTTATATATAGGAGGAAAAAGACATGTGATAGTGGACGGCATTTAAACAAAATAAAATAAAACAAAACAAACACAACACTCAAGGAAAGAAAACCCAAGAAATGGTCAGAGGAATGGAAAAGGAGTTCATTGTAGGTCATGCAAAGGGGTTTGGATTCTTTATAAGACGTCAAGATATCATCAGTTTTATGAATGATTGTGACATAACCTCAGATATATATTTATTTTAATTTTTCTGGGTAGTATATGGAGAATAAGTCTTATGGTGAACAAATGTCAAGTACAGAGATGAGTTATGAAATTCTGGCAGTAATTTGAACATCTGATGATATGTACTTAAAATATGAACTTAAAACAGTATAACAAAAACATTGAAAAATATTCAAATTCTTTGAACATCAATTCTACTTTTTATAAATATATGCTAAATAAATATTGTTTTATAAATATATAAATATATATTTTTATATAATTATATATAATTCATATATTATATATATATACTTTTTATAAATATATGCTAAATAAATATGACTATGAGGAATTTTAGATATCACTATTTTATATTTAAAATAATGAGTCCTTAACAATTTAAATAGCCAAAACAGACATTCAAATATATTGCTATCTAACATTATGTTTACCACTAAAACTATGCTTTAAAATTATATATCATGACATAATGTGTTGTTTATAATACATTACTTCAAAACAGATTAAACAACTTGTACTCTTCTACTTAAATATGATTATATGCCACCTGTCCTTGTGTTTATTTTCTTTCCATCAAATCTTCCTTAAAAGACCAAAAAAAAAAAGGAATAAACTAAGATACTAATCAATGAGGTAAGAAGAATTAGTGAGTTTGATTACCAGCGATAATATGATATAAATAATGAAACATGTTTGCAGGATTGGGATATAATTAGATAGTCTGGTTCTTGCCTAACCATATGTCAAGACTTGCTAAAAAGTTACATTAATTAAGCAGATTAATATTGGAATAGACAGAAATTGGCCCAAATGTTAAAGGAAATAGTAAATTATGGAACTAACACTTTGAATAAGAAAAGTCCAAGTTCTGTGACATTTGGTTATCCAGCTAGAAAAAAATATGGGTTCCTAGTTCACATTTTACACAACATGCCTTGCAGTGTTTTTTACAAAATATAAGAAATATTTTTGAAATAATGAAAAAAAAATAGAATGACTTTAGTTAGGGAACAAAAATGCAAACCACTAGGAAAACAATGGAAGTTTTGAATATGTTTAAATAATATGTTTAAATAATGTTTAAATAGCGAAGTATACTATGAACAAAATAAAATTAGAATCCATAAACAGACACGTCTAACAAATTATTCAGAATATCAAATAAAATCAATTATTCAAGAGAAAAAGAGCGAATAATCCTGTTGAAATTTAAGCAAATTTGAGCAAAATCTATGATCAGACATTATATAGAAGAGACACACCTGAACAATGGTCTGATATACAGTTGTTGAAGAAATTACAATAAATCTATGTAAGATACCATTTTATATTCTGATTACTGAAAGAATGGAAACCTCCATACCCTGTTGATGATGTTGATTTGTAAAATTATTTTGAGTGCTAATTTGAAGATGTCATTCAAAGATGGAATGAGAGTTGTCATCCTATCCTAAACAACTTAGCAGGGAAAAATGATTTCCAGAAATCTATCCCAAATTCTCAAGGCATGAACATTGGAATCTATGCAAGAGTGACATTCAAATAAAAATTCCAGCAGAGCTTTTAATAGGTTGGATTTGGAGACTGGATTTATATTTATAAGGAAGAGCAAGAGTCAAATGTTGGCGTGATAATCATGAAGAAATTTTTAACTTATTTAGTTGTATTTTATTCAAAAAGTGATATATATATACATATATACATGTACACACATATGTATACACATATAGATATATACACATACATATACATGCATACATATATAATATACATACATATATATACACATATATACATATATGTATATACATATCTCTATCTCTCTTTTTCAAGCACACAAACTCCGGGGGATTTACAGAATGTCATATGTCAATAACAGCACTATATTTTTTTTAAAGCCTGTGTACAAAATAAATATTCAACAAATATACAGCAATTTAATAGATAAATATATTGTGCTGTATTCATATATAACGGAATATTATAGAATTGGGAAAATGGAAAAATGAAAGAGAGCTGCAAGCTCTCTGTAAATGGATCTCAAATATAATTATATTTAATTTTAATTACTATAAATTAATTAATATAAATTAATATAATTGATGTAATTTTTAAGAGGCAGATTACATTTGTAAAATATTGGAAAATAGGGGAAATACCAATCCATTGTTTATAAAGTCATAGTTAAGTTATTTTAAAACTATAAAAAAATGAAATTCATGGTAATTATTTATGTAATACAACTACTTCAGCAACTTAGCTTATGTTTAGCAAATAGAATCCTAACAGGAGATAGGGACTTCAGGAACATTTACCCAACTATTTTCTGCCAAACATGAACTCAATTAACTGACTGCAAATATATGCTTAACTCTGGCTCAAGTGTAGTAAAAAGTAATTGCATGATTAAAGGGTACATGAACTTCCTGTCATGTTAGCTTTACAGTGTCTTACTAGTCCATAGGGGACTGAATATTTTATATATTTTGTTCTATTTTCAAATAACAAATTTAAAAAACAGATCATATTCTCTACTTTTATCCACCCTATCTCAATTGTGAACATTACATTTTAAAACATTCTGAAAATATTGCAACATAATAAGATAGTGCATAGAATAATTTCAATTATTTAAATATTGGTTTTGTTTTTCATTTTATTTTTTTCCAGTTTTATTGAGAAAAAATTGGCAAACATCACTGTATAAGCATAAGGCATACTATACGATAGATTGATTTATATATTTTGTGAACTGATTACCACAATCGGCTCAATTAACATTTGTTTTTTCTTGAAGATACAATTAAAAGAAAAGAAAGATGAATTTGGGAGAAAAAATCTCCCTTGTGATGAGAAATCTTAGGATTTACTCTTTTAACAACTTTCATATGTATCACACAACAGTGTTAGCTATAGTCATCATGTTGTGTATTTTATATTTAAAGAGTAAATCTTCCTATTGTTCCCGTTATCTTAAGTGATTATAGATTATAATTCTTTTTTGTTATCTTCAATACCTCTTAATCTTTAATAATGATGCAAAACACACACACAAGAGTGCATGCACACACATTCACACAATCTTTTCTTATTAACTTAAAACATACCTGTTTTTTAGTCCTTTTGTTTGTGCTGCGTTCAGTGATTTATGCAATGTCATTTGTTATTAAAATTTATCTAAATGCATTCTCCATATTTATTAAAATATTTCAACCTTTTAAAATTTCTATCCTTGTATTGCACTGCAATATCATAATTCATTTAACATTGTTCTATTTCTTATCTCCTTGTATCAGTATTGACTATTTTATATCTTTACATCTATAATAATAATACAACACAGAGAGAAACATATAATAATTCATTTTGTGAACATCTATTCAGAAAATTGCTTCATCTTTGAATTCCAAAACAAAATCATATATTTGATGTAACAATACATAAGCTTTGCTGATATATTAACATTTATTCCATGAGGTGTTTTTCATTTTTATTCTTTCTTTGCAGAAAAACAAAAATCCTTTTTAATCGTATTTTACACAAAACACTTCTGTAGCCAGTTCACTAAAGATTATGAAAGAAAAATATGTTACTTTTGAAAAAAAAACAACTTTATCCACAGGTTGTCAATTAGAAACAGAACAATATGATGGGGGGAAAAAAAGCCTTTTAACTTTTTTTTAAATCATTGCTTATGTTTTTTATTATAGATCTGAATGCCATGTTCATGATCTTTTCTAATCCTTGTCATTGTTATCTGAACAACTTCCTTTTTCTTTCTTTCTCCCTTTCTTTCTTTCTTTCTTTCTTTCTTTCTTTCTTTCTTTCTTTCTTTCTTTCTTTCTTTCTTTTTTTCCATGTATAACCTTGATGTCCTATAAGTAAAGTAGAGTGCAAATACTGGAGAGATGGAGAGAGAGTCAGATGTTGATAGTCATAGCAGAATGGTCATATTCATATTGAGACAATCTCTAACTGATAGAGATGTTTTCACGATGGTGAGAGAAAAATGGGAAGGATAAGATGTGATGTAGTCATCAGGGACTCTTATCTGAAATTTTTCCTTCAGAATGATATAGCAATAAGGAAAAATAGGAATTTAAAATATGTGCCCCAGTTTTATAATTTAACCAAAGCTGTTTTTCCAGCCCTGAATTTCATGTTCAGTTTGAAACCTGGAAGCTCCTCTTAAAGTTAAGTAAAGGAGAAAGTATCTTATCTCTTCCATATATATTAGGTTACACAGAAAAAGATGCAAAAGTTAAGTACTAAAGTCTTTTTTTTAAAGATTTTATTTATTTATTTGATTTACAGAAAGATTATTTGATTTACAGAAAGGAAGAGAGAGGGGGGGAAGCAGGATCCCCGCCGAGCAGAGAGCCCAATGCGGGGCTTGATCCCAGGACCCCAAGATCATGACCTGAGCCGAAGGCAGAGGCTTTAACCCACTGAGCCACCTAGGCGCTCCTAAGTACTAAAGTACTAAAAGTAATTCTGTACTTTTAAAGTACGGATTAAAGTACTAAAGTCTTGAAGTAATTCTGTCCACTTGGACATTAAGGATAAATTATTCTAGACCCATTTGATAAAAACAAATGAACTCTTGTACAATTATTGATTAAAGATATTTGTTGTTACTCTAGCACTGTCATCATATTATTGAAATAGTCAGAGAAACATCAGGGATTGTATACAGGTAAGCTCTGAGCATTAGAGGTCTAGAATACCAACTCAGCATCCTTTGAAGTCTACTTAAAAGGGTTATATACAGTTACAGTTCTAGAGGAAGTCTTGGATTGTAAAGAGGTTTCCATAAAAGGACTGTATAACAAGGGCTGGGCAGGATATTAATCACCTAAACTGGAGCACCTAGAATGTGATGTGTTTTAAGAGGGTATCTGTGGAACCAGCTGTGTGCAAAACACAAGAAACAAATTAATGTTGACACTAATAATACATATTCTCTTAATTGAATTATGAGAATGATTATTGTATTAAACATTACATGAAGTATTTATTGCATTGCAAACTAATGGACAAATAAGAAACCATTGATACAATGATACAGTATCATTCTATCATCAAGATTATTCTGTAAATGAAGATGTACTAGACTTCAAAGAAGAGAAGGAAAATGGAAAAAGTTCCTGGCTCAGGGGTGAAATATAATTATTACATAGTACCAGAATGCCAAAGCACATTAGTCCTTTATTGAACAATAAGCTCTTGGAGGTTCATGGCTGGGTGTTTTGTCCCCATTTAAATTCCAAATGTTCTTATGACATCCATCACATAATAAACACCAACAAACTAATCAATTGATTTACTAATTAAAAGTTAACATGAGCTGTTGGTCTTCTGTCTGGTTTCTTTAGCAGCACTATTTACAATAACCAAACTATGGAAATGGCCTAAGTGTCCATCAACTGATGCACGGATAAAGAAGTGTGGTATATATATGCAATGGAATACTACTTGGGATAAAAAAGAATGAAATCCTCCCATTTGCAATGACACAGATAGAGTTAGAGAGTATTAGGCTAAGCAAAATAAGTCAGTGAGAGAAAAACAAATACCATATTTCACTTATATGTAGAATTTAAGAAACAAGACAAATGAGCAAAGAGGGGAAAAAAGAGAGAAGGAGGCAAACCAAGAAACACAGACTCTTCAGTATAAGCAAACTAATGGTTACCAGAGGGGATGCGTGAAATAGGTGAGAGGGATTAAGGAGGGCACTTGTGATAAACACCAGGTGTTGTATGGAAGTGTTGAATTATTATATAGTATGCCTGAAACTGATATTATGCTTTATGTTAACTAACTAGAATTTAAATAAAAACTTAAAAAAATTAATGTGCTAAGATGTTGCCATTTTCTTTAAAATAATGTGAGAAGTTATTTAATTATTTTAACAATTATAGGAGTCAATAACAATATTATTTGAAATAATTATTAGAAAACATACTTCAAGAGTTAGAGTCAGGCATTTATTTATTTATTTATTTATTTTTGGTTACAGGGAACAGAGTCAATTTTTTAAAGGAAATCTAGACTTTTGATATTTTCAACACTGTCAAAAATATTTCTCTTGGAACACCTGGGTGGTTCAGTGGGTTAAGTGTCTGCCTTCAGCTCAGGTCATGATCCCAGAATTCTGGAATTGGGCCCCATTTTGGGCTCCCTGCTTGGTGGTGAGCCTGCTTCTTCCTCTCCCTTTGCCCCTCACTCATGTTCTCTCTTTCTCACGCTCTCTCAAGTAAATAAGTAAAATCTTTAATAAAACATTTCTTTTCAGCAATAAAATAGCCTCACAACTTTTTTTTTTAAAAGATTTTATTTTTTTGACAGACAGAGATCACAAGTAGACAGAGAGGCAGACAAGAGAGAGAGGAGGAAGCAGGCTCCCTGCTGAGCAGAGAGCCCAATATGGGGCTCGATCCCAGGACCCTGGGACCATGACCTGAGCCGAAGGCAGAGGCTTTAACCCACTGAGCCACCCAGGCGCCCCAACAACTTTTTTTATTCTGACTTCCTAAAGCTTTATTTTTTTAAATTTAATTTAATTTTTTTTCAGTGTTCCAAAATTAATTGTTTATGTACCACACCCAGTGCCCCATGCCATATGTGCCCTCCTAAACACCCACTACCAGGCTCACCCAACCCCCCCACACCCCTCTCCTCCGAAACCTCAGTTTGTTTCTCAGAGTCCACAGTCTCTCATGGTTTGTCTCACCCTCTGATTGCCCCCAACTCACTTACCTTTAAAAAAACCAAACAGATAAATTGCCTGCTGGTAGTATTGTCTCACTCTTCATTTTACATAGGACTCCAAATTAATTCAGTCTTTTGAGGCTGGAAGAGACTTTTTTCTATTGCATTGGGTAACTATGCATCAAAAAAATAATTTAATTACCTACTACATTCTAGTCATAAACTCTCCCAAATCTCTTATTATTTATTTATTTATCTATCTTTTTATTTATGGGAGTACATAAGAAGGTCCGTGTAACTTGTCAAGTTCATTTAACCTTTTTAACTTTCATCTGCACTTCAATTTTTACAACTATTACTAACACTTTTATTTATTTGTTTATTTATTGGTGTTTTCCTAATGACATGGATAATTAAACCACTACACATTCCATGTTTTTTTTTTTTTTTTTAACATGCTTTGGAAGGATTTCAGATTTTCTTCTACCTTTTACTCACACTTCTCTATGTCCTGCATAGGAAGTGGTAGCAAATATGACAGTGGAAATGATATCTAAAAGAAACCAATGACATTGCTGAAAATACATATTTCTGAGTTTCAGTAAGGTGAAAGATGTCTTTTGATAAAAATATTTTCAGTCATCCCTGTATTAAACAATCTACCATTCAATCAATCAGAAGATGACATTATGTCACAGAAATGTAGTTCAGAAAAGTGTGATATATAACCTTATATCTATTTTAAACATGCATCTTTTAAAACGTCAATTTCCTTACTGTTATGTCTTAGAAAAACACACAGAAAAACAAAAAGCAGGTGTGACTTATTTTTGCAAAAACCAATATTAAAGTGATTAATAATAGCTTTAAATGGTCCATAAGTAATATATTTAATAACATTGAAATAAAATATTTTATTTAGAAATATGTAGATCTAAGATAACAGTGGTTCAGAGTAGTTTAGCAATAACGTAAAATGTTGACTCTTCAGAAACATTGAGATGACTTATATTAAAAAATAAACATTGCTCTTTCTATATATATGCATGTGCATTTCTCTATCTATATATAATGTACACACACATCTATAACAATACATGCATGCCTTCAAAAATATAGTATGTATTTTACATATATTTATGCTAATATGTATTAATTTATACAATAGTACATTTAAATGCACTAAGTCAGAATATGACTATTGCTTGATATGTCTTTTAAAAATTACTGTTAGGGTGCTTGGGTGACTCAGTGGATTAAGCCTCTGTCTTCGGCTCAGGTCATGATCTCAGAGTCCTGGGATCAAGCCCCACATCGGGCTCTCTGCTTATGGGGAGCCTGCTTCCCCCTCTCTCTCTCTGCCTGCCTCTCTGCCTACTTGTGATCTCTCTCTCTGTCAAATAAATAAAATCTTTAAAAAAATAAAATAAAAATAAAAATTACTGTTAAAATAGTGTAAGATATTTATGAATAAGATCAGAAGATAGTTGGTATTTGCAGTATTTTTTTAAATCATTATCTTAGTAGTGTCAGATATTTATGAATAAGAGGAAATCCAATATCAATCTATGCTCCAACATGATGCACGCATAATAGAACCTCAGAAAAATGATTTATATTATGATAGTGTAACACTGCATAATTTCCTGGAACCAATAGATATCAATACTATTCTTTTGTAACTTTGCAGACAAACCCAAGTAGCAGATGTCTCATAATGCAATAAAAGCAGCAAATGAATTCAACATTCATGTAATTATAATTGTGGTACAATATACGCATTTTACTTAGTAGTACACATTGTTGTATTTTTAATAGTTTATAAAGTGGTCTGTATCAGCACTAATATAGTTGATTTATGATATAATTTGCAGTAGTAAGTAAAATGTTTCATTGTTCCAGATAAGTTTCTCCAGTAGTCCCTGCATTATTTGTAGATCAGGCCCTTAACCTTAGTCATGTGGTTGGATGAGGAGGGTGGTCTCCTTTCACCAAGATTAGAGATCCCCTTTTTTAATGTTCTCCTTATGAAGCATCAACAAGCATGATCTTCTCTTCACTGACTTATATCTAAACCAAGTACCGAAATAAAGATTAAGGATTTCTTAGAATTAATGAACATGAATTAATGAAAATATATATATGTTGTTTCTAACTTTCCACAATATTTTTCTTTCTTTAAAGTCCTCCAGTTTCTAAACAATAAGCTATATTGACCAAAAAGACATAAAATTGCCTTTTCCCTCCTTCCTAGCCTACTGTGTCTCTCCCCACAACCTGTCTATGTCACAGAGCTATGCAATTGTCACTTTAGGTGAAGCCCTGACTTGGGAGCCAATCTATTCTCTGATGTGTCATTACAAGTGTCTAGGAGCTGCTCTGCTAACTAATAGAGCTAGTCTATTACAGCACCAGGCAAAAGTGGGAAAGTAAGGATTCTTTATTAAAATTAAAGGAATGGGGCACCTGGATGGCTCAGTCAGTTGGGTAGCAGACTTGTGATTTCGGCTTAGGTCGTGATCACAGGGTCCTGGGATGGAGCCCACATCAGACTCTGCACTAAGCAAGGAGTTTGTTTGGGGCTAATCTCTCTCTCCCTCTCCCTCTCCCTCTGCCCTTCTCCCTCCCCCTGCACTTTCTCTCTCTCTCACGTAAATAAACTTTAAAAAATAAAATTAAAGGAAAAAAAGCTAAAACTACTTGTATATTATTTTCAAATCTGCTATTATATTCATGTGAATAGCAAGCATATAACATGAAAAACAATATATAAATAATGGCGGCATATTTTAAATGAACAATGAAGGAAAAACTCAATGGTAATGAAGGAAATGTTCATTTTTGGTAATAAACTTCAAACTCCAAATTTATTAGGTAGTTTTCTAATGACCATAAGCTCAAAATTAAATAGATAAGACAAAATAAGTTAAGAGACTTCGTAAAAGCAATCTTTTTTGTGTGTATTTTCTATTACAGTTAAGTTCCTCTAATCTTTTATATATTTAGCTCCAAATATTTCCCTGTTTTCAAATATTTGTATTTTCAGGGCGCCTGGGTGGCTCAGTGGGTTAAAGCCTCTGCCTTCAGCTCAGGTCATGATCTCAGGGTCCTGGGATCAAGCCCTGCATCCGGCTCTCTGCTCAGCAGGGAGCCTGCTTCCTCCTCTCTCCTCTCTCTCTGCCTGCCTTTCTGCCTACTTGTGATCTCTGTCTGTCAAACAAATAAATAAAATCTTTAAAAAAATTTGTATTTTCAATTGGCTCTTCAGAACAATTTAAAAAACAAGTTAACTGATCACTGAAGTAATTATTATCTTTTTTCTGACAAACCTCACATTTATATTTCAATCTAGATGCCTTTTTTTGAGTACAGGCACAAGTAATTTCTTCATATCCCTTCCTCAGAGGCACCCAAAATTTCAAAATGTTTAAGACTTAATTTGTTACACCACGAATCCAAGCACAGAATTTATACTTACCAGTTTCAATCTTGGCAAGAGTACTGCTGATCCAAATCAGAAAACCAGCCTTTCTCCCCTTTCTCTTTTTCACTGGTTTCAAATCAATCAAAGTAGCTGATCATTCAATGATTTATTTTCTTTTTCTTTTTTTTTTGAAGATTTTATTTATTTATTTGATAGAGAGAGAGATCACAAGTGGGCAGAGAGGCAGGCAGAGAGAGGGGAGAAACAGACTCCCTGCTGAGCAGAGAGCCCGATGGGGGTAGGGGGCCATCCCAGGACTATGAGATCATGACCTGAGCTGAAGGCAGAGGCTTAATCCACTGAGCCACGCAGGTGCCCCTCATTCAATGATTTAAATATCTCTTGAATATGTTCACTTTTCCCAATTTTTACCACTATTATTATCTTATTCTAAGCCATTACGAACTTTTTATCAGGGAAGACTTTTTTTAAACTGTGCTGTGCTATCACTGTCTTGCTTAGTTACTTTATTATTTTCTATTTTTCAAGTTTGGAATATTTTTTCTTTTAAGTTTTTATTTAAATTCCAGTTAGGTAACATACAGTACGATATTAGTCTCAGGTATACAATATAGTGTTCAGCACTTCCATACATCATTTGGTCCTCTTCACAACAAGTGTAGTCCTTAACCCCCATCACCTATTTTACCCATCCCCCACCCACTCCCTTCAGTTTGTTCTCTATAGTTAAAAGTCTGTTTCTTGGTTTGCCTCTCTCTTTTTTCTTTTCTTCCCCCCTTTGCTCATTTGTTTTGTTTCTTAAATTCTATAAGTGAGTGAAATCATACGACTATTTCAGTTAGCATTTTATACTCTAACTTCATCTATGTCATTGCAAATGGCAAGATCTCATTCTTTTTTAAGGATATCCTTAAAAAAGAATTCCTTAAAAAAGGATATATATATAAAACATATGCCACTTCTTTATCCACTTCTCTATCCACTCATTATCTTTATCCACTCATTAGTCAATGGACACTTAGGCTATCTTTATAATTTGGATATTGTAGGTAATGCTAATATAAACATCAAGGTGCATGTATCATTTTGAATTCATATTGTTTTATTCCTTGGGTAAATAACCAGTAGTGTAATTGCTAGATCATAGGGTAGTTCTATTTTTAACTTTTTGAGGAACCTCCATACTGTTTTCCAGAGTGGCTGCATCAGTTTGCTTGCCCACCAATAGTGCAAGAGGGTTCACCTTTCTCTACATCCTCACTAATACCTGTTGTTTCTTGGGTTGTTGAATTTAGCCATTCTGACATTCTGTGAGATGGTATCTCATTGTAGTTTTGATTTGCATTTCCTCCTATAGGATATATGTAAGTATATATAAAAATATATTTATACCTTGTTATAATCCTATAGGATGTATTTATTTTGTTGCTTAAATTGTTCCAGCTTTGGCCCCTGGGGGCTTGTTCAAGATGATTCTAGTGTTCCTTTGGTATCCTCTATCCTTTTATCTTTTTGGGTTCTTCTTCATTCTGGTACTACAAGGTACTCTAATGTCTTGTATCTTCCTTACCCCAGTCCTGGAAACAACCTTTTATCCAGTGAGCCCTGGTTTCTTTCATTGTCAGATGGTACTTAGAAACCAGGATCTTGGTTCTGGGTGTGCTTATTGCCCCTGGGGTTTCATTGCTTCTAGACCCTATCAATAGAAAGAGCTGAGAACATGTGTGTATATTAACTGTATAAACATATACCTATAATTATTTCTGTGTCTATCCATCTGTATATATATTAAGATAAACATGAGTTTATACCGGTGTCTCTGACTATAAAAAAAAAAAAAAACACTTGATAAGTGATGTTGAGCATCTTATCATGTTTCTATTGGCCATCTGGATGTCTTCTTTGGAAAAATGTCTTTTCATGTCTTCTGCCCATTTTTTAATTGGGTCATTCATTTTTTGGGTGTTGAGATTTCTAAGTTCTTTATGTATTTTAGATACTAACCCTTATCAGCTATGCCATTTGCAGATATCTTCTCCCATTCTGTAGGTTGCCTTTAGTTTTGTTGATTTTTTCCATTGCTATACTGAAGCTTTTTTTTTTTTTTTTTTGGTAAAATCCCAATAGTTTATTTTTGCTTTTGTTTTCATTGCCTCAGGAAACATATTTAGAAAGAACTTGCTATGGCCTATGTCGAAGGGGTTACTTCATATGTTTTTCTCTAGGATTTTGATGGTTTCCTGTCTCACATTTAGGACTTTTATCCATTTTGAATTTATTTTTGTGTATGGTATAAGAAAGTGGTCCAGTTTCACTTTTTTGCATGTTACTGTCCAGTTTTCCCAACACCATTTGTTGAAGACACATTGTTTTTCCCATTAGATATGCTTTTCTGCTTTGTCAAATATTAATTGTCCATACAGTTGTGAGCTCATTTCTGGGTTTTCTACTCTGTTCTATTGATCCATTTGACTATTTTTGTGCCAGTACCATACTGTTTTTGATGACTACAGCTTTGTAAAAAACTTGATGTCTGGATTTGTGATGCTTCCAGCTTTGCCTTTCTTTTTCAAGATTGTTTTGGCTATTGGGGTCTTTTTTGGTTCCATACACATATTGGGATTCCTTGTTCTAGTTCTGTGAAAAATGCTGGTGGTATTTTGATAGGGATTGCATTAAATGTATAGATTGTTTTGGGTAGTATAGGTACTTTAACAATATTTATTATTTCAACCCATGAACATGGAATGTCTTTCCAATTCTTTGTGTCAACTTCAATTTCTTTCATCAGTGTTTAGAGTTTTCAGAGTACAAGTCTTTTACTTCTTTTGTTAGGTTTATTCCTAAGTACTTATTGGTTTTGAAGCAGTTATAAATGGGATCAATTCCTTAAGTTCTTTCTGCTGTTTCATTATTAGTATACAGAAATGCAACTATTTCTATACGTTGATTTTGTATCCTATAACTTTACTGAGTTCCTTTATCAGTTCTAGCAGTTTTTTGGTGAAGATTTTTGGATTTTCTACAGAGTATCATACTGTCTACAAATTATGAAAGTTTGACTTCTTTCTTTCCAGTTTGAATGCCTTTTATTTCTTTGTGTTATCTGATTGCTGTGACTAGGACTCCTAGTACTATTGAATAAAGGTGATGAGAGTGGACATCTCTGTCTTGTCCATGACCAATAGAAGAAGAGCTCTCAATTTTTTCCCCATTAAATATGATATTAGCTGTTAGGCCCTGCTTAGCCAGAGCAACTCCATATTGCCTAGGTAGCCATATTGTTGTTTACATCCATGGACTTCATTCCAGGAATAAGTGCCCCCGTAGTTCCTGGTATGGTTCCGGGTATTGATTCTGGGAGTAAACGCCTTAACAATAGAAGCCAGGTACTTTGGATCTGCGGTTATGCCCTATAAAACCAGTCTGTGAGATTGGGAGGGGGTCGCTCTCTTTGGAGGCGGCCCTGATCGGTCAGTCTGACTTCTAAGGCTTGGCATAGAATAAAGCTCTACATTAACTTTCACTTTATCTTAGTCTCGTTCCCCTGGGCGGTCAGTGTGACTTCTAATGCTTGGCATAGAATAAGGCTTTGCATAACTTTTACTTTGTCTCAGTCTTGTTCCTTTGATAAAGGACCCCAACATTAGCTATGAGTTTTTCATAGATAGCCTTTATTATGTTGATGTATCTTCCCTCTAAACCTACTTTGTTGAAGGTTTTTTTTTTTTAATCAAGAATACTTTGCCAAATGCTTTTTCTGCATCTATTGAGAGGATCAAATGGTTCTTAGCCTTTCTTTTATTATTCCTTTATTATTATTCTTTTATTAAATCACACTGATTGATATGCAATTATTGAACCACCCTTGCAACTTCCACTTGCAAATCCCACTTGATTGTGGTGAAGGGTTTTTAAAATGTATTTTTGGAAATGGTTCTCTAGTAGTTGTTGAGAATTTTTACATTTATATCCATTAGGGATTTGGTGTTTTTTTTATTTTGTTTTTGTTTTTGTTTTTTAGTGGTGTCTTACCTGGTTTTGGTATCAGATTAATCCTGGCCTCATAGAATGATTTTTAAAATTTTTCTTCCTTTTCTATATTTTGGACTAGTTTGAGAATAATAGGAATTAACTCTTCTCTAAATATTTGTTAGAATTTGCCTGTGAAGCAATCTGGTCCTAGACTTCTGTTTGTTGGGAGTTTTTTGATTACTCATTCAATTTCTTTGCTGGTTTTGGTCTGTTCAGGTTTTCTGTTTCTTCTTGTTTCAGTTTTGGTAATTTATATGTTTCTATGAATTTACCTGTTATGCCCCCCCAAAAAAGGGTCCATGATTAAAGGAGTGAGACTGATACAAATCGAAGGTTAAGCAAAGCTTTATTTTGCGCCAAGCATCAAGAATCAAACTGACCAGCCAGGGCCGCGCCTCTTACAGAGAGGGCGACATTTCTCTGTTTCACAGACGAGCTTTTAAGGGCAAAGGCCATGCGGTCAGGCCTGGCCACGCACAGGTGGGCAGTGAAATTGTAACACACACAGGAAACTCCACAGAGATACTAGGTGACCAACTGAATTACAATTTACCCTAGTAGACATTTGAACCAGCCTATCACCTTGGTCAGAACTGGCGCTCAAAAGGCTCCCAAAGGGCGGGGCCCATACTCCTTGGTAGCTAGGGAGACAGTATGCAACCCCGCACTGATCCGGATCTCTCCACCTGGCCTGACCCACCCTTGTATCTGGGCTTTGTTTTTAAGTCAGTTCCCTGGGGGAAGGGGAGCAGGGAGAGTTTAAGGGTTAAACAAGGTTGTTGTTTAACCTTAATGGAAGTCTCTGGTTAAATAGGTCCTTACATACCCATTTCTTCTAGATTGTCCAATTTGTTGGCATATAGTTTTTCATAATATTCTCTTATTACTGATTGTAGTTCTGTGGTGTTGGTTGTTACTTCTCCTCTTTCATTTATGATCTTGTTTATCCACATCTTTATTCTTTTTGACAAGTCTGGCTAAAGGTTTATCAATTTTACTAATTTTTTCAGAGAATCAACTCCAGTTTTCATTAATCAGTTCTATTGTGTTTTTTATTTTTTGCTTTTTTTTGTTTTTGTTTTTGTTTTTAGTTTCAATATCATTTACTTCTGCTCTAACCTTTATTATTCCTTTCCTTCTGTTGGGTTTGGGTTTTGTTGTTCTTTTATAGCTACTTTAGGTGTATTATTTGAGATTTTTCTTGCTTCTTGAGGTAGGCTGGTATTTCTATAGACTGCTCTCAGAACTGCTTCTGCTGCCTCCCAAGAACATTTTGGACCATTGTGTTTTCATTTTCATTTTTTTCCATGTATTTTTTTTATTCCTTCTTTTATTTCCTGATTGACCCATTCATTGTTTTTATAGAATGTTATTTAACTTCCACATATTTGTGGTCTCTCTAGATTTTTTCTTGTGGGTATCTTCTAGTTTCAAGAAGTGTAGTTAGCAGAGATTCATAGTATGACTTTGATTTTCTTGAATTTGTATGAACTTGTTTTATGGCCTAATATATGATTTATTCTATTCTGGATAATGTTCCATGTGGACTTGTAAAAAAAGTTTTATGATGGAATGTTCTGAATATATCTGTCAAATCCATCTATTACAGTGTCATTCAAAACCATTGTTTCCTTGTTGATTTTCTTTTTAGAATATCTGTCTGTTGATGTAAATGGGGTGTTAAAGTCCCCTAGTATTATTGTATTGCTATTGATTAGTTCTCTCATGTTTGTTATTAACTATTAACTATATTTTGCAAGTTTAATTACAATATACCTTGATGTAGGCCTGCTTTTGTTGATTTTGATAGGGGTTCTCTGGCCTCCTAGATCTGGATGTCTATTTCCTTCCCCACAGCTGTTGTTTTATTAAAAAAAGTTCTCTGCCCTCTTTTTTCTCTCTTCTTCTGGGACTCCTATAATATGAATGTTATTATGTTTGTTGGAATCACTGAATTCCATAAGTCTATTTTCATTTTATGTAATTCTTTTGTTCAGCTTCATTGTTTTCCATTATTTTTTCTTCAGGTTATTAATTCATTCCTCTGCTTCTTCCAGTCTGTTGTGCCTGCAGTATATGTTGCATGTCTTTTGCTTTTGTATTCTAGCTGTTCTATCCCTCAGTCCAGTCACCTGCAGAGGCTCTCCTTACTGGCTGTGGGCAGTGTTTGGTCCCAGCCCTGAATGTGGTGAGTTTCAAAGAGGTGTTCTTTGCTTTTGGAGTAAGACCTGTCAGCACCTCCACTGGGACTGATGCTCTGCAAAACTCTTTGGTCGAATAGACACGGTGTGGGTAGGGTTTTTGCTGGTCTTCTGGGGGAGGGACCCACCATGCTGGGCCTGAGGTAAGCATGAATGAGAAGGGAATTTTCACCAGAGCACACTGGGATGGAGTTTAGTTTATGCAAGTTAGACAGTCAGTGTCTATGCTGCTCTGCTTCTCACAGGTGTCTTTATGAGTGGGGAAAGGAAGTGGTGCTGGTCAGCTCCTTTGTTCTTGGGGTGGTCTTTCTGTGAATACTGTATCTCAGGGGCATACTCTGAGAAGAGCAAATAATCTCCCCACTGTTTGCCCCAGGCACTCTTCAGATCTCCATTTCCATTCCTTATGCCCCCAGCTTATTTGTCTGCCTTCTCTCCAACCGTAGCACAAGTGCCCTCAGGGCTCTATCACAGCCAAGCCCACTGACATTTAAAACTACCTGCTTTAAGCCCCTCTGGTTACAAGAACTCATGAAATTCAGCCTCTCTCATTTTCCAAGCCAAAGGCATGGAGAAACATTCTCCTTGTGCAATCCTTTGTGTGTTTCTTTACCCTGCTCTCTTCTTCCTCCCCTCCACAGCAGCCAGGACCCATTTCTCCACTAAACCACATCTCCATACTTCCTACCTTCTTCAATGTAACCTCTTGTCTCCCTTTAGTTGTGGAGTTTGTTCGTTCTATCAGTCTTTAAGTCAATTTCTTGTTTATTTAGGATGATTTGATAGTTTTCTAGTTGTGTTTGTGAGATGAGGCAAATTCTACTCCACTGCCATCTTCCTGTTGGTCTTCTCAGGTTTGGAAACTTTAATGTAACTTATGAGAACATTTCAGATAAGTCTTCTTTGCTTCCTGCTTAATATTATGCCTCATTTCCTTATTCTCTATGTTCTATCTATATTATAGTTATTTAGTCATTCAGAAATGCTATGATCTCTTCCACCTCAGGACCATTTTCTTTTCTTCATCATCCCCCCAAAAGAGATGATAATACATGCTGAAATTTTCTCTTTGTTACCTGGACTAGACTTCTCTGGCTTGGTTAGTTTTTATTGGAATTTTATTTTTCTTGTTCTTTTCTATTAAAATGTATGAGTCTTGTTACCATGTCAGGCCTTTCCTGATATTTAGAATGATAAAATATAAGAATCTCATTTGAAATTTGGAAGAAAGGAAAGAAAAAGGCCTTTAAATTTGCTTTGGAACTCACCTCAAGCCTTTCCCAAGAATGAGTGAAAATATCCTATAGCCCAGCATGGTTTACCGGTGGACTTTTATATTATTTTTTTTTAAAAAGATTTAAAGTAACTAAGAGCATTTTTTTTTTTTTTTTTTTGGTAATGTAGTACATCCTATTAGCATATACCTCTTGGAACCTCAAGAAAAAGTAGTAGCTTATTGAGGTCAGTACCTGCTGTTTATTCATACTGTCTTCTTTCCACTTCTTCTCTCTATCTCTCTCTTTACATTCCCAATTCATGGCATACTTTGCATAATGTTACTTTAATAATACTTACTTCATAGTAGATTTGGTAATTATGGTTTAAGGTTCCTTGATTTTTGTGAGTCTAGTGGTTACTTTCACTTCAGTTGCCTCTACACAACAGTTTTTCATTTATATTTGTGCCTTTTCAAATCATTCTGTCACCCATGGTGAGATTTATTTTTCTTGTATTCTAAAACTTTTAGTTCCCAGTTCAGCATCTGGCTTACTTCCTTCAGCTTAAAAATCTCAGTTTTATCCCTTGAATAGGAAAATAATGGGAAATACTATCCTGGTCCAGTAGTTATTAGATAGTCGAAATTTAACAATAAATATGAAATTTTATAATTATGTTAATGCTACAATTAAAATGACATTTAAGGGTGTGCATACCTCCCAGAATTTGGAAAACTTCTCAGAGAACCTTCTATCTGTATTTCGGGCCCTTGACATTGGACTATGATGCTATGGTATTTAACTAGACCAGTGATTTGCCTATGAAGATATCCTAAAATATGTACAGATGACCAGCTCCCCATGACTTAATTCATGGTTCTTAGGGAAGAGAGGGAAGCTGGCTAAAGATAGGACTGGAGTTGAATAATGTCAAAAAACAGCAGAAAAATTTTTAAAGGGAGGTAAATGAAGAAATGAATACAGGGGCGCCTGGGTGGCTCAGTTGGTTAAAGCCTCTGCATTCAGGTCAAGTCATGATCCCAGGGTCCTGGGATGGAGCCCCGCATTGGGCTTTCTGCTCAGTGGGGAGCCTCCTTCCCCCTCTCTCTCTGCCTGCTTCTCTGCCTACTTCAGATCTCTGTCTGTCAAATAAATAAATAAAATCTTAAAAAAAAAAAAAAAAGAAAGTGAATACAAAATGATGTTCTAAAAAGTCATTTATAAATTAGGATTCTCCTACTCCCCAAAAAAGCATGTTGATATTAAACATAGGGGTGATCAGAGAGCTCCTAAGTTTTGCTAGGTTTTCCACCCTTCCAACATGAATGCCAGCCTATTCTAGTGCATAATAACTTTAGTAAGTGTAAAAGGCCAGACATAAAGCCAATATTAGATGTCAAAATTTATTTACTCTAATTTCTCCTAGTATTAATTTTTACCTCTACCTAGCACTCCTTATCCTGCTGGCTTAGCTAACAAGCTTGCTTAAGACCAGAACTTCCCCAAATCACTTTCCTTCAAAACAGAGTATAATTTAGCTGAAGGAAATGAAACTCCATCAGTAAGTATCACATAGACATTATCTCTTTACCAGTATTACTAAAGCAAATATGAACTGCACTTCTGCTATGACTATTTAATCCCTCTACTAATATGCTGAGTGTCTTAGTGGCTGTATCAATTTCTTTGCAAACAGTGAATAGAATCCTTATTATATAAATTCTCTTGGTATGTCATTTTTCCAAATTAACTACAGATTTTAACAAACTGAATACAAATACAGTAGGTAAAAATGTTTTCCTCACTTTATGAGCATTATAACCATAAGTAAGCATAATGAAAATATAAATGAATATAATTTTTAAAAGTATTTCTAAATGTAGTAGGAGAAAAAGGTCTACTAAAGAGAGATGTAATATTATTTGATTTTTTTCAAGAAATTTCGTATTTTTATTCATTTCTATTGGTTAAAATTATTCTCAATATAATTTCTCTGTATTCTAAAAAAATACAGTCTGTTTATATAGCTTGCATTAATGTGTAAGCAAGATTAAATTTAGCATTTCAGATGAATCACAAGTAATTTTGACATAGTCAAAATCTGTTTTCTTGTTAGAAAGAAAATATGTTTAAAATAATATTTTCAGGTTGTTTTAAATTTAGGAGCTTTAATTGAAAAGTCTTTTGCTCACAAATGATTGCAAGACACTTTTATATCATAGTCTGGACTTATGCCACTTTTCCACCTTCTTAAGGAATTCATATGCTACACATTTATTCTCATTATAATAATTATTTCTGTCTGTCTTTTGGCTGGTCTCAAATTACTTTTGCAATCTGCATCATTGAAATAAGAATTTATTGAGCACTTCCTGTATACAGCCTAATGTTTACTTTTTTATGGAGTATGAAAGTTTGAAGGAAATATGACTTCCCCACTTCTCTTAGGAAGCAAACAAATCCTTGCAGGTGAAATGATGACATTTTCATCATCTTTTCCTTTTAAGTGACTGACAGGTTTAGCAGTTCTCTATTCCTACTATAACAGGATATTTCAATGGTAGCACTAGTGACAGGCAATCCTTTGTCATGGGGACTGTCCTGTGCCTTATGGGATGTTTAGCAGCATCCCTGCCCCTATTCAACAGATGCCAGTAGCACCCATTCTCCCCCACAGTTGTGACAACAAAAAAATATCTCTCAATGTTGTCAAACATCCCGAGAGGAAAAGTAGGCCCACTGCTCCGTAACGTAGCCTGCCCAATGTCCAGAACCCTCCTAATTCACTAAGCTTGTGGCTGTTCTCTAGTGGGTCACAGGCTTTCCCCCGTTTTTAGTTGCATGCTTATCATGAGCAAACTAATTTCTGTTTCTAAACCTATTTAAGGCTCTTTTGCTGCTGTTCCTAATTATATGAATTAATTAAATATTAAATTAACACACAAGAACATTAAGAAAAAATACTTTCTATTAAGAAAATTGGGTGCTTTGGAAGCAATAAAGGTGAGTCAGCATAATTAATGTCAAGATAGTATGAGACAAATATAAGATATCATTGAAGGAAAAGACATAAAACTCATTAAAGAATGAGACCAAAGTGTTTCAAAAATGTACCAAAATTCTCCTGCTACATTGGGGAAGTGAAATTAGTTACTAAAAAGTCTTCTAAGTATACAAGAAAGACAACATAGACCTATACTGAGTGCAGACTCCAATACTAGAAACAAAATCTTTGGCTAAAATTAAGAGAATAGAATGTCTGTGTACATGTGTAAGGTGAATTAAATGTTCGCCTTTTTATTAGGTGCTATAAATTTAAGCTAACTTTTTATTGTAACCACCTAACTATACCTATTGATAACAAGTATAATTCAAAGAAAACTCTGGGGATTGTTCAAATAAAAAAAAAATAATGACATGGATGAACAAGGGAGAAAAATTTGATTTAACTATGAAAACTTAGGAAAAGATCAGGGCCTTTAAATATTTGATCTCAGAGGAAGCAAAACCAGTTTTGTTCTTTTGTTGTGTTTTTTTTTTTTCTTCCTGTTGTACCTTCTTTAGTTACAAATTTATCTTTTTTAAAAATATTTCGTTTATTTATTTGAGAGGTAGAGAGAGACAGTGAAAGAAAGAGAGATGAGAGGAGAGAGGTCAGCGGGAGAAGCAGACTTCCTGCTGAGCAGGGAGCCCGATGTGGGACTCGATCCCAGGACTCCAGGATCATGACCTGAGCCGAAGGCAGTCGCTTAACCAACTGAGCCACCTAGGCGCCCCTTTATTTACAAATTTAACCTTTTGAAAATCTTAATTAAAATGAATATAAATTATTGACTTTTCTGCCTACATGACTCCATTTTACATGTGTATCCCTATAGAACATTAATTAAATATAGCTACATGCATAAATATACAGTTGTCCTCAATCTCACTTCCCCCCCTTTTCAGTAATGTGTATACATGTACCAGTGTATGTTGTATGTTTCTTTGCATGCATATGTGTACATTTATAATATATACATTTATATTATAAAATGTGTATAGTACATAGATTATAAAAAAAAACAGAATTTAAAATTGCCCCACTATTACATATATTGGCAATCATAATATTATTTATTTCTTATATATAATTACAAATAAATATATTAATTATATAGGGTATATAAAATTAACAAATATGCATGCTCTCTCTTTATACATATATGGATGTTATATATATTTAACTTCCTGGATGTTATATATTTAACTTCCTTCCTCCTACTGAGAAGTTTTTAACTTAATTTCCTCATCTTTACAAATAATTCTGAAATGTTTAAACTTGTGCATAGACAGATTACTTCTATTGAAGAGATTCCTAGAATTGGAATTATGACAAAAGTTTAGGCTGCCTGCCTGACTCTTTACAACCCCAGTCTTATCAAATGCATGATCTTGCTTCTCCTTGAATACTTGGGTTTCAGTTACAATGCAACATAGAGCAAAAACACAGTACTAGTTTAAGGAGATAATAGGTCATGGAATGCAATCACGGTATTAGAGGACTTTCCATACTCCCCTGTTCCTCTTTTTCATTAATCTCTCATTTTCCACTTAAAAAGGTAAAAGAACATAAAGATACTAAAAACAGCTCCATCTCCCCAACCCAAAGCAAGTCTTTGTCAGCTGCAAAGGTCACATTCAGTTTCTGCTTGCGTGTTTACTTCCCTCTGAGGTCTCCTAATTCACCAATGTGACAAACAAATAAAAAGCCACACTCAGATTAAATAGTTCCCAGTGCTGCAATCCCATTCAGTGGCCTTGCTGGCTGGGAAGCACATTGCCTTTGACTGATGTCTTGGACCGCTTCCAGGAATCTTTTGATGTTTCTGCCTCCAGAGAACAACCACCGCTTGTAATGAAGCAGAGTTGCTTCACCCTGCCCTGCTAGTGTGTGCCTTTTAATTAGCCCAGGGTCACACACTCTGTTAGATAACACAGTGCATTTCTCACATTATGAGATGTAAAATCCCAAATTGTCAAATAAGGGAACTAATGATCTTTGAACTAAACAGGCTGGCATTTTTGTTTTGAGAAGGATATACCAGAACCATCTGGGGTTATTTTAAAGCCTTCATCTGTCTTCTCAGCAGCTTCCATTTAATAATATTAATTCTAGGTGGTTCTTACTTTAGTTTCATTCCTATCAAACTAAGAGCAAAGGTTAATTCCTTTTCTGGCCTTTGTGCTTTGGCAAGTGAACACACTGAATATTAAATGAATAAAAATGACTAATCATTGCCTCTCTTTATATATTTAGAGAAAGTTACCATGAGAAAAAATATTATAACATCTTTTCTTTTAATAGAACCATGAATAACAGTAGGTAAAATGAAAGTATACAAGAATGTAGTATTTTTCCTTTATGCTAATTTTGTGGTCACTTTTTTGTCTGAGTGTATAATTGGCTCTAGCAGCAACTATATTGTAGTATGTAAGTGTCCTGTGTTGGGATTTTGTTTATGATGGGCCAGAAAAGGACAGTCTTGGTAACTAGATTCATTATTCAGACAATTCACTGTAAAAAAAAAAAAAAATGTAGCTTTGGAGAATTCCTTGGGCATGTCTGGCTTCTGAAAAGACAACTAGTAGTGAGTCAAGACATGGGGTGTGAGGGGAGGGGCTAGAATACTGAAGAAATTTAGAGGTAGTCACTTATTATTTTTAAACTGATGACTTAGTCCAGTAGTTTATAAATTTGAGACCACTCTTACTGATAATATATTTCTGTACCCAGCTTTGTGAAACATTGCTTTAAGCATCCAGTGTGGTCCATTTTGGTGATGAGTTGATAGCATGTTTAATTCTCTTCAATAATGTCCAAGATGGACTTATATATCCCCTTAGCTTGACTAAACTTTAGACAGGCTTCTTTGTGACTGTAGGTCTCTAACCTCCTTTTCTTCAAGCATTCACATTAGAAAATTTGCCATTATAAATTATTTATGTGTCCCTTTAAGATCTTTTGTCACTTTGTTCTCTGTGATTACTAGAGAAAAGGTGCGTGAATCAGGGGATGGGATAGGGGCGCCTGGGTGGCTCAGTGGGTTAAAGCCTCTGCCTTCTACTCAGGTTGTGATCCCAGGGTCCTGGGATCGAGCCCCACATTGGGTTCTCTGCTCAGCAGGGAGCCTGCTTCCCCCTCTCTCTCTGCCTGCCTCTTTGCCTATTTGTGATCTCTCTCTGTCAAATAAATAAATAAAATCTTAACAAAAAGTGATGGATATTAAAGAGGGCATTTATTGTGATGAGCACTGGGAGTTGTATGTTAGTGATGAATCACTAAATTCTACACCTGAAACTAATATTATACTGTATGTTAGCTAACTGGAATTTAAATAAAAATCTGGAGGAAAAAAAAAAAGATGTAAATCTACAATCCAGGAATACCTTTTCCTGTGCCTAGAAGTCATCTCTTGGAAATGGAATCATCATAAAATATAATACCTCCATCTTCCAGTTTCTTGGGAGGGTAGGAGCCTTGTTTTCGTAAGTTACAATTAGCAAACAAGGATTGCCTAAATCACACTAAGCATACCCTCTTTCATTTTCTCCAGTACTTTTCCATTGGCTCACAAGTATTTAAAAATAACATTGACCCCTATTGCAATAGTCTTGACTAAAGTCTTTTTGTTGTTTTTAACAAGTGTCATGCAATTTTTATTTTACATTAAGTACCAGATTCTGACACTGGGTCTTTGGAACCCCATGTCATAATTAAGAACCTAATTCTTACTGTTTTTAACAATGTGTGACTCTTGTATTTGATGACTCATTTAAAACACTTAAGTTTGGGGCGCCTGGGTGGCTCAGTGGGTTAAAGCCTCTGCCTTCGACTCAGGTCATGATCCCAGGGTCCTGGGATTGAGCCCCGCATCGGGCTCTCTGCTCAGCAGGGAGCCTGCTTCCTCCTCTCTCTCTCTGCCTGCCTCTCTGCCTACTTGTGATCTCTATCTGTCAAATAAATAAATAAATAAATAAATAAATAAATAATCTTAAAAAAAAAACCCACTTAAGATTGTCTATTTGGCAAGGCCTAAAAATAGAAAATCTCTACTCTTTTTACCAGGAGGAATATTTCTGCTGTGTAAAATATAAATTTATCTCTCTTAGCTGTTGTATATCATTCAGTCATAAGGAAGGTGACTCTAATGAGGTCTTTCTCTTTTGGAAACTAGAATAAACGTATTATAGGTTAGATAATCTCTTTATTTCCTTTTAATTTATCATATTTAAAATATAAATTATAAAACAGTCTAGGTAGACAATCTGTTCTCACAATTTCATTATTAATTTGCTACTTTTCTATAAGCCCAATACAGTTGAAAATATATACAACATGAGATTTATGAGAGTTCAAAAAGATAGGTATTTAACACATTCATCAATAATCTTTAATTAAGAAATTTAAATTAATTTTAAATAAATGTATTTTAATCTTCACATAATTACTCATAGTGTAAGTGACCAGAAATGATAGTGTATTTTATGTTTCTCAAACATGACTCTAAAAATTCTAAAAGAAATTCTAAAACATACATTCAAATATAGTTCCATTCATATGAATGTGTGATGTTAAAATTAAATAAGATCTGTTGACAACAATCTTGAGTTAGATAATTCTGTGTATAATATAAGTAACATTCCTTTTAATGAATATTACATAGCCTGGCTACCTAGTATCTTGTCTTGTTAGAATCACTGAGTAACACTTTATGGAGGATACATTTTATCCTCTGAAACTGAAGACAAAAGAGGGGTATACACAGAAGGAATCAAAGATATATTTTTAAAAAAAGAAAAAAATTCCCTTACGAATAATTACAAATTACTCAATATTAAATATATCTAATAAATTCTCTTAAATACCTCTTATTTAGAATATAGGGTCTAGAACTATTAGATTGTGACTGAAATAATGATTATCTTTACTCATTCCCAGGTCTCTTCTTAGAAGGGACAGCTGGAATGGCAGAAACATCACAAACACATACTAGAACTTTTCCATCCACCTCCACTGGGAGGTTTATCTTTAGTTTGAGATTACTTCAAAAGCAGACCCTGGAGTAAAGCTTTTCACATAATTCAATTATTTTGTTGGTGAAGGAAACCTGACCTTAAGTGTGGAGAACAGAGACATTAAGAGAAGGTAGTTTATCAAGGTTATGTTCTGTTAGCACAAATATAATTTTGTGTGGATTATAGCTTAATCCTGTTGAGGAAAATCCGAAATCCACAATAAAACGTACAACTCTAATTCCCTGAGGAGTGAGGTGGCCAAGGGTATGTATAAGCCAATCCCCATTTATATTTGGATGGATGCCACTGGGTAAGGGGTGTTATAAATTACCTCCGAGGGGAGTGACTGGCAATAGAAAGCCTCAGAAAAGAATGGAAACTGGGCCTGTTTCCATTCTTTTCTGAGGCTTTCTATTGCCAGTCCTTACAGCCTTTCTATTGCCAGCCCTTACAGCCCTTCCTGCCCAAGCTCAAATATGGCCTGAGTCTTCCTGCCATCACTGTCATTCCTGAGACAGTTATCAGTTATTGGATTTCAAGTTTTTAATTTAAGATACACTGATTCAGCTTCCTAGATTCCAAAGAATTTTCACTGGAACATTATAGAAAAAGTTACATTAGTAATCTGAAAAAAAAAAATTCCTTGTACTGCTTACACATTATATTACACATATTACTGATAACTCCATATATTTCAATCATACTTTTATCAGTCTTGGGAATTCCATTAAAAAATTCTAAATTTCTTTTTTTAAAGATTTTATTTACTTTTTTGACAGACAAGTAGGCAGAGAGGCAGGCAGACACAGAGAGAGGAGGAAGCAGGCTCCCCGCTGAGCAGAGAGCCCGATGCGGGGCTCGATCCCAAGACCCTGGGATCATGACCTGAGCTGAAGGCAGAGGCTTTAACCCACTGAGCCACCCAGGCGCCCCAAAATTCTAAATATTTTAAGCATTTATTCTATTCTAACACAAAAGCATCCTGATTTTTTACTGTGGCTTTTTTTCGCTTGCATCAGGGTTTGATGATGTGGAGTTACATATAAGCTATAAACAAATAATGACTCTGTCTTTTACCAATTATGTATAACTATATTAAACAAGAAGAAGCTCACACAAGTTGAAGAGTTTGGAAAAAAAATACAAAACAGTGAATTAAGGAAACCAAGGATGGAAAGATTTTTAAGTGAAGTCAGCCTTATCATATGGCATAGAAAGGTCCACCACCAGAGCCTCTAGGGCAAGGTCCTGATGTTTTCTTTTTTTTTTTTTTTTTTTTTTTTTTTTTTTTTTTTTTTTAATTTGACAGAGAGATCACAAGCAGGCAGAGAGGCAGGCAGAGAGAGAGGAGGAAGCAGGCTCCCCGAGAGAGCAGAGAGCCCGATGCGGGGCTCGATCCCAGGACTCCGAGATCATGACCCGAGCCGAAGGCAGCGGCTTAACCCACTGGGCGCCCCTGATGTTTTCTTTTTAAGATACAGCTCTCCAAGGTTTTGCTGTCCTATTCCTGAACTCCAGTACAGTGGTTATAATAATGTTATCTGTTATCTGTTATAATAATGCTATACCCTGCCTAAATTCAACCATGAAGTTTTTCTTTCTTTTTTTTTTTTTTTAAAGATTTTATTTATTTATTTGTGAGAGAGTGAGCACAGGCAGACAGAGAGGCAGGCAGAGGCAGAGGGAGAAGCAGCCTCCCTGCCGAGCAAGGAGCCCGATGTGGGACTCGATCCCAGGACCCCAGGATCATGACCTGAGCCGAAGGCAGCCGCTCAACCAACTGAGCCACCCAGGCGCCCCCAACCATGAAGTTTTTCAAAGGTACTTCATACCTACAGTGTTTCCTATACTGAATTCTTTGTTGAATAACAAAGTATAGCTCATTCTCCATTCTCAAAAAGGATACAAGCTAATTAGAAAAAATAGAAATTAATCAATCAAATTGAAAGCACACACACACAAATATATGGTTGCACACTGTTAGGAGTGTTGTGAAAAACATTAATGTTTGCTGTAGTAAACATAACAGAATCAATATACTGTTCAATAGTTATTCAGTGCATGCTTTTCATTCTTTTCTGAAAGTAAATTTTAAAATGAGAGATGAAGAACAAATAAACATCAGGGAGAGGAGGAGAGAAATTCCAAATGAAATAATACTAAAATGAAGATAGACAATAGGCAATTTGGTAAACCTTGTTTACATATAACATGTGCATCAATTTGACATATAAAGTAACCCTAAATCAATAAAAGAAATAAAAATAAAACAGACCAAACAAATATTAAAAGAAGTTAATTTAACTTTATATGACTAACTTCACTCCTATCTGAGGCAATCCCATTTAAAATATAAGATGCTTATCAATTCTTATACTGTTGGTAGGAATGCAAACTGGTGCAGCTACTGTGGAAAATAGCATGGAAGTTTCTCAAAAATTAAAAATAGAACTACACTATGATCCAGCAATTGCACCACTAGGTATTTATCCAAAGGATACAAACATAGTGATTCAAAGGGGCACCCCAATGTTTATAGCAGCAATGTCCATAATAGCCAAAATATGGAAAGAGCCTAGATGTCCACTGACAGATGAGTGGATAAAGAAGATATGATATATATATGCAATGGAATACTACTCAGCTATCAAAAAGGATGAATTCTTACCATTTATATCAACATGGATGAAAATGGAGGGGATTATGCTAAATGAAATAAGTCAATTTGAGAAAGACAAGTATCATATGGTTTCAGTCATATGTGGAATATAAGAAACAGTGCAGAAGACTATAAAGGGAAGGGAGGGAAAACTGAATGGGAAGAAATCAGAGAGGAAGACAAACCATGAGAGATTCTTAATTATGGGGAAAAAACTGAGGGTTGCTGAAGGGGAGGTAGGTGGTGGGATGGGTAACTGGGTGGTGGGTAACTTAATGCCTTCACATTAAGGAAGGTATGTGATGTGATGAACACTGGGTATCATATGCAACTGATAAGTTGTTGAACACTACGTCTGAAACTAATGATGTACTATGTGTTGGTGAATTGAATTTAAATTTAAAATTTAATATATAAATATAATATAATAAAGATATATTTATATAAATATATGCTATTTATAAATATAAAATAAATATAAAATAAATATATAAATATATATGATAGAAATATATAAATGTGTGTTTGATATATAGATGTACTTAATAAATATATATGAATTTAATATATAATAATTTATATAAAAATATATATGTATATGCATGTATATATATATATATACTGTGTTGATTAATTGAATTTAAACTTTAAAAAGATGTAATATACATATATACATATATATGTCATACATGTATACATATACATTCAATGGAATATTACTTAGCCATCAAAAGAATGAACTCTTGACATTTCCAGTGAGATGCATGGAACTAGAGGATATGCTAAGCAAAGTCAGTCAGAGAAGGACAAATACCATATTATTTCACTCATATGTGGAATTTAAGAAACAAAACAGATGAACATAAGGGAAAGGGAGGGAAAATAAAAAAGATGAAAACAGAGAGGGAGGCAAAACACTCTAGGAAACAAACTGAGGTTTGCTGGAGGGGAGATAGGTTGGAGGATGGGGTAACTGGATGATGGGTGTTGAGGACACTTGATGTAATGAGCACTGCATTCTATATACAACTGATGAGTCACTGAATTCTACCCCTGAACTAATAATATAGTATGTTAATTAAGTTAAATTTAAATAAAAAGATAAATTTAAAAATATGTTTAACAATTCCTTCTTTGTTTTGTTTGTATGTAGGGAGATGCTTTTTTTCTTTTATTTTCTTCTTTCTTTGCTTTTTTTTCTTTTTTTTTCTTATTTCTTCTCAGTATTCCAGCATTCATTGTTTATGCACCACATCCAGTGCTCCATGCAATATGTGCCCTCCATAATACCCACCACCAGCCTTACCCAACCCCCCAGTCACCTCCCCTCCAAAACCCTCAGTTTGTTTCTCAGAGTCCACAGTCTCTCATGGGGTTCATCTCCCCCTACAATTTCCCCCAACTCACTTCTCCTCTCCATCTCCTAATGTCTTCCGTGTTATTCCTTATGTTCTCCAAATAAGCAAAATTGTATCATAATTGACTCTTTCTGCTTGACATTTCACTCAACATAATCTCTTCCAGTCCTGTCCATGTTGATACAAAAGTTGGGTATTCATCCTTTCTGATGGAAGCATAATACTCCATAGTATATATGAACCATATTTTCTTTATCCATTGTCTGTTGAAGGGCATCTTGGTTCTTTCCACAGTTTGGCAACTAGCCATTGCTGCTATGGACACTGGGGTACTGATGGCCCTTCTTTTCACTACATCTGTATCTTTGGGGTAAATACTCAGTATTGGGGTAGCTCTATTTTTAATTTCATAAGGAATTTCCACACTGTTTTCCAAAGTGGCTGCACCAACTTGCATTCACACCAACAGTGTAAGAGGGTTGCCCTTTCTCCACATCTTCTCCAACATTTGTTTACTGTCTTGTTAATTTTGGCCACTCTTACTGGTGTAAGGTGGCATCTTGATGTGGTTTTGATTTGAACTCCCTGATGGCTAATGATGATGACATTTTTTCATGTGTCTGTTAGTCATTTCTATGTCTTCTTTGGAGAAGTTTCTGTTCATGTTTTCTGCCCATTTTTTGATATGATTATCTGTTGTTGTTGTTTTTTTTTTAATTATTATTTTTTAAGATTTTATTTATTTATTTGACAGACAGAGATCACAAGTAGGCAGAGAGGCAGGCAGAGAGAGGAGGGGAAGCGGGCTCCCTGCTGAGCAGCAGGGCTCCATCCCAGGATGCTGGGATCATGACCTGAGCCGAAGGCAGAGGCTTTAACCCACTGGGCCACCCAGGCACCCCTTGACATGATTATCTGTTTTGTGTGTGTTTAGTTTGAGGAGTTCTTTATAGATCTTGGATATTAGCCCTTTGTATGTAGTGTCATTTGCAAATATCTTTTCCCATTCCGTGGGTTGCCTCTTTGTTTTGTTGACTGTTTTCTTTGCTGTGCAGAAGGTTTTGATCTTGAAGTCCCCAAAGTTCATTTTCGCTTTTGTTTCTTTTTCCTTTGGAGACATATGTTGAAAGAAGGTGCTGTGGCCGATGTCGAAGAGGTTACTGCCTATGTTCTCCTCTAGGATTTTGATAGATTCCTGCCTCACATTGAGGTCTTTTATCCATTCGAGTTTATCTTTGTATATGGTGTAAGAGAATGGCCGAGTTTCATTCTTCTACACCTAGCTGTCCAATTTTCCCAGCACCATTTATTGAAGAGACTGTTTTTTTTTTTCCCCCACTGTATATTTTTTCCTGTTTTGTCGAAGATTATTTGACCATAGAGTTGAGGGTCCATATCTGGGCTCTCTACTCTGTTCCACTGGACTATGTGTCTGTTTTTGTGCCAGTACTTTACTGTCTTGGTGATCACAGGTTTGTAGTAAAGTTTGAAATCAGGCAACATGATGCCCCCAGTTTTGTTTTTCTTTTTCAACATTTCCTTAGCAATTATGGGTCTCTTCTGGTTCCATACAAATTGTAGGATTGTTTGTTCCAGCTCTTTGAAAAATGCCGGTAGAATTTGATCAGAATGGCATTGAAAGTGTAGATTGCTCTAGGCGGCATAGACATTTTAACTATGCTTATTCTTCCAATCCATCAACATGGAATGGTCTTCCATCTTTTTGTGTCTTCTTTAATTTCTTTAATAAGTGTTCTGTAGTTCCTTGAGTACAGATCCTTCACCTCTTTGGTGAGGATTATTCCCAGTATCTTATAGTTCTTGGTGCTATAGTAAAAGGAATCGATTCTCTCATTTCCCTTTCTATATTTTCATGGCTAGTGTATAAGAAAGCAACTGATTTCTGTACAGGTGGGATTTATCCATGGGATGCAAGGGTGGTTCAACATTCGCAAATCAATCAATGTGATAGAACAGATCAGTAAGAGAAGAGAGAAGCAGCAGATGGTCCTCTCAATTGATACAGAAAAAGCATTTGACAAGATACAGCAACCGTTTCTAATTAAAATGGTTCGAAGTATAGGGAAAGAGGGAATATTCCTCAACTTCATAAAATCTATCTATGAAAAACCTACAGCAAATATCGTCCTCAGTGGGGAAAAGCTGACAGCCTTCCCTTTGAGCTCAGGAACACGACAAGGATGCCCACTCTCACCACTCTTGTTCGACATAGTACTAGAAGTCCTAGCAACAGCAATCAGACAACAAAAATAAATGAAAGCTATTCAAATTGGCAAAGAAGAAGTCAAACTCTCTCTTTTCACAGATGACATGATACTTTATATGGAAAACCCAAAAGACTCCACCCCCAAACTACTTGAACTCATACAGCAATTCAGTAATGTGGCTGGATACAAAATCAATGTACAGAAATCAGGTGCTTTTTTTCTTATAAATATGTGGATTTAATAATTATTGTCATCATTGCCAAATACTTAGAGGTTTAATTTCCTGAAGAATCTTAATGAAAAATATATCCTTTCATTGTCTGACAAATGCAAAAGCCACCAAAATATATACATTCTCTTTGACCTTATAAATCTATGTCCAGGGATTTAGCAATAGCAGATAACTGAGTCTGTGAACAAATATTTCATTGCAAGACAAGTATACAATATGGCTTATTTATTATAGTTTATAAGTTGAAGAATATAGTACAAATATCTAATATTAAATAGTAACTCAAGTTGTTTGGAATTCATATGAGTACAAATTTTAGGAGCTGTTTTATATTGAGGACATGCATCTATTATATATGTTATACTCATGGAGTAATTATGAATGTCAAAGGTTTTAAAAATATACAGAATTTAGCTTCATGATCATATATATATATCTATATTTGTATAGATATATATACACACCTGTAGTCTTTGTTTTAGACAACATTAATGTTTTCCATAGACATAGATGAAGATATACCCCCAAAATAAAGCTATATCTGCCTGGTGGACCATGTATAATTAACAGATTTCCATTTTAGTTTGGTTGAATTTTCTACATATTTTTTAATAATTATCTAGATAATTGCTACTGACAAAATAAATTGAGGGCTTACATAAGTTACCATAGGTGTGAAATATTATCGGATGGCAAACTCAAATATGTAGTATTTTTTCTTACGTTTTCCTTTAAAGAGCAGCTAAAAGTGCAATCTACCTAATTTATTTATTTTTAGGTTTATTTATTTATTTTAGAGATGGGGAGGGACAGAAGGAGAGGAGAAGGAAAAGAATTTCAAGCGGACTCCCCACTGAGCAGGGAGCCCAACACAGGGCTCGATCCCATGACACCGAGATGATGACTTGAGTGGAAATCAAGAGTCAGATGTTTAACTAACTAAGCCATTTAGATGCCTCTACCTAATTCATTCTAATGATAACTTATTAGTGGTTACTTTTCCATCAATTTGTCATTTTTATTTAACTTTTTAGTGACTGTCTAGTGTATTAATGGATACCCTGCTTGATAAAGCAATAGGAAAACATGACTGTGATACAGCAGTGTAAGTCCAAAGATTAAGGCGGGGGTGTTTTCTGTGCTGTTTAGTCAGACATCAGGACATTGATAAATAAGCCAGACAGTTATTATGAAAATCAAAGATGATAAATAAATATTAAAATGGCCTTAGTTAATGTAACTATATAGATTGTGAGGGAACGTAATGGAACAAATCAAGAAAACTTATTTATGGATAAAGGGACAAAGGTACAAAGAAAAACAAACAAACAAAAATGTGTACAATAGGCTCACAGAGAAAGGAAGCAAAAGATCAAAGATGAACATCCTTCTCATTCTCAATGTCTTGGCACACCAATCCATCTAACACATTTTCTTTAGGTTAATTTTATTAATTATCCCTTCATATCATATAAGTCCTCTGCTCAATGTCATTCAGTCACATTATGTTACCAGTAGGTTGAATTCTAGCTGTAATTTCTAGAATTTATGATGCTTCCTCATCTGGTGCAACCTGTATTTCAATTTTTCATTACCCATACCAATTAACTCATCAGAAATTGTTAATAACATTTGACATTAAGCCACCATCTCTACTTCTACTGTTAAATCTCAAACTTCAAGATGAGGGTTAATTTGGATGGTCCAAGTTCTAGCACTTTGAATTTGACCATGGTCTTGGTGGATAAGGTTTTAAAGTTATTAAATATTTAAAAACAAATGTGCTACAATTCCCTTTTCTCTTCTGCAAAGAGATTCCCTTTTCTCTTCTGTTAAAATTGCTTAAAAGAAGCAGGAGTTCATTTCTTTGCCCATATATCTACTCATGAAAAGACTATGTCTACACCAATTATATCTGAAATATGGAAATAAAGATCCATGCACACCTTTTTATTTCTTTTATTTTCTTTCTTTCTTTCTTTTTCTCTCTTTTCTTTTCTTTTCTTTTTTTTTTAACATCTTTTTATTTCAAGTGCACTTTCTGCTCAGGTTGCAGAGGTAACAAAGAGTCAGATGGGCAAAATGGAGAGACAGTGACTCTTTTGGGTTTCTTTGTTTCTTTGTTGTGACTCACCATTACTTAGCCTGAAATGTCTCCTCCTCTGAATTTGTCAAATTTGAAAATTGAATTTGTCAAATCTCTACACTGGCATTTTATTTTATATAATGTGTGTGTGTGTGTGTGTGTGTGTGTGTGTGTGTGTGTGTGTGTGTGTATGTTTAGAGAGAGAGGGGGAGTGAAAAGACAGAGAGAGCAAAAAGAGTCCTTGCTGAGTGTGGAGCCCAAAGTGGGGCTCATCTTGTGACCCTGAGATCATGTCCTGAATGGAAATCAAGAGTCAGTTGCTTAACTGACTGACCCACCCAGGTACCCCTACACTGGCATTTTAAATGGATTCTTAGCTAGTGATAAATATTTTGGGGGGAATGAAGGCTTTCTTTTTTTGTTTCCTCTGTGTATAAGTACCACAAAAATTTCATACAGGGTAAGGGCAGGTCAAGTGTTCTTCATATTACACCATGGCAATACTGTGGTTTAGTCACATGAATGGAAGCATCTAATCCTTTCTCTAGCTAACCATTTATCTTCCAGCGTCTGGAGTATATGTATATTTATCTCTAGCTCCAGATTAATGAAATGTTATCAGAAGTATTTTAAAAACAAAAACAAAAGACTACAGGGGTGCCTGCTTAGTTCAGTCAGATAAGCATCTGACTCTTGATTATAGCTCAGATCATGATATTGGGGTCCTGGGATCTAGTCCCATGCCAGGCTTGGCATTCAGTGTGGAGTCTGTTTTTTCCTCTCCCACTTCTCTTCCCCCTACTCTCTCTTTCTCAAATAAATAGATAAATAAATAAAGTCTTTTCAAAAACGACTACAGTGATATATATTTGATGTGAAATCAGATATTTTCAATAATTATATCATATAATTTCCTTGGATTTCCATATTTTCTACATAATTCTTATCTATGGATAATTATGTTTTCAATGTTTCCTTTCATGAGGAGTTACAGGTGCATGAAATCAATAAATAATTTATGCAAGAATAATTTCATATTAGAGTTTTATCTCAATAGTTTGACTAAAAACTGAACAGGATATTCCTCACTAATCATTAAGCTGAAACATTTTTCTCCCCATGGTCTGTGTTTTAGCTTTGGAGAAAGATATATTCTGGCATATTTGAGTGTAGGTAAATCAATCTTCCTTTCAGAATTCACCTAAAAAATGGATATGCATTCTTAAAGAAAGAACCCTGAAATGTACAATGAGGGTATGTTAAATACAGTTTTCAATTACACATTATGTAGTTACAGCACTTTAAGCATTCTGGCATGTTTACAGATATCCATTATTTCGTAAATCTGTTCATTCACTCAAAACACATATAATGAGCATGTCGACCTATATTCTGTCACCTCTTCCATGATTAGCATTTGTAAGATATCTGAAAGCTTAAATTCACAATATCAAAAATCATTTTCACTCTTTCTCCTTTAATTGGATATTTAAGCTGCCTTGTGTAGTTGGGTAGCCAAATCATCATTCCTAAATATCATCAGTAATTTTCACTTCCAAACTCATGGTATTTTCTTATCTAAAAATATTTTAAGGTGAGGGCATCGTTGAGCACAAATGATTGTCAAAGAAAGTAGAAAGCAGTGCTAACAGTATCAGAAAAGAATCAGGTTCCAGACTGGTGAGTAAAGATTAGGATGGAGACTTCTCAGGTACTTTAAGATTCCTACTTGGTAAAGATCGAAGCTGGATGCTATCCAGGCAGACAAGTGGCTGGAAATAACAGGGAGGAAAGCCTAAGTGTTCCTACCTGCTGGAATTCTGTGTAGCCGTACGTAGGCTCCTGCTATCTCAGCTCTTAGTCAATTAATAAGCAGAACATATTTCTAAACTCCAGTGGCCCAACTGTCATATTTCCTGGCTAAATTATTTTGTTCCAGTTAAGTTATGGCAGATTAGAGATTGCTAGATGTTCATTATAGACTGTTAAATGGGACTATGGTTGTACATGGGCTCACTGAAAAGGGAGGCCTCATAAGGAGGAAAGGGTCAAAAAGTAAAAACCTCTTGTATCTCTTGTAGATAGAATTAGAGATACACTAAGTCACCCCAAATTTTTATTTTTTTAAAGAAGCTATATTAAGTAACACTAAAGTATGCATAGCATATTTTAAACTGTTACCTAACTACATGTAAGGGCTGGAATTCAAATCAACCAACACAACATAGTCGCTAATGAATGAGAATAGACATTTATCATGGTGTTGGAGTATGGGCCAGAAGGACCTTTCTGTACGCAGCATTAACAATTTGTTTGCTGAACTGTGGAGTGGTACTGAAGATATGGGACAGAGGATGGTGGGGAGGGTAAGACTTAGTGGATGTATGGATTTGGGAACTAGAAGCATAACTATTTACCCAAAGAAAGAAAGAATTTTAGTATTTTAAAAACCAGTATGGATACAGTCTTGCTTTCTGGCTGAATATCAGCACTGTATAAAGGATTTTAAAAAAATAATCTGTCATACTATTCCATGAAGATCTAAAAATGAATCTTAGCTGACTGAATGCATTTGGTTACCTCTCGCTATCAGGAGTATTTTGGATTCTTAGAAAAGAGTTATTTTAGAATACCGTTAAATATATACGGGAAGTGGCTTCTCTGCTGAATGATGCAGCAGGAGAAAGCAGGCTACAAAGTTTTGGAAGGAGACAAACCCCCAGCAGCAAGTTATCAAATTTTTTTCCTTGCTCCATGACCCTTTGTCTTCTTCTTCTTCTTTCTCCTCCTCCCTCTCCTCCTCCTCCTTCCCCTCGTCCTCGTCGTCCTCCTCCTTATTCTCTGCACATACTGCTCAAATTTACTTTGACCAGTGGTTTTAAGATAGAATGTGTAAAATATATGTTCCATCAATGGTTATTCTGTGGTCTTAATCACTGTTTTAAATGTTAAATAGTAAAAGTGATAATTTTTGCCAATAGGAAAAAAAATTCCACTAGCATTGGTAGCTTTTTTGTTTGAGAGGTTCAGTGTTATATATACACTTCTTCCTTCCCTGATTAGTTCTGTTTCTATAGTATAGTTATCCCTGCTAAGTAAATGGTTCTAAACTTTGTGCAAAATAGAAATTTAATATATTTTATGATGTTGTGTCAAAACTATGCACCTTTTAAAAATTTATCTGTTGAGGGCGCCTGGGTGGCTCAGTGGGTTAAGCCACTGCCTTCAGCTCAGGTCGTGATCTCAGAGTCCTGGGATCGAGCCCTGCATCGGGCTCTCTGCTCAGCAGGGAGCCTGCTTCCTCCTCTCTCTCTGCCTGCCTCTCAGCCTGCTTGTGATCTCTCTGTCAAATAAAAAAAAAAAATTATCTGTTGAATAGATAGGAGAAACTATTTTGTTTAGTTTATAAATACATGTGTAGTCTTATTTTAAAGAAATAAAAAAATCACATCAAATTGAGGCATATCAGCTCTTCTACTAAAATTTATTATTAAAAAAACCTTAAAAAAATTTAAAGAACCCCACAAAAGACACATACAACTATATTATTATCAAAGTAATTTGTAAGGTTTGTGTGTGTGTGTGTACAGATACATATACATGTATGTACAAAGATGTATTTGTATAAATATAGTGGCCTAATTTTTTACATAATATTATATCATCACTAATAAACAATCCAAGTAATCAATATTTTAATAATTATTTAGCACTTATACACACACACATATATATGTATATATATATATACATATATATATATAAACTATAGGTATTCCATTTGTCAAATAATTGGATTTTTCAAATATTTTAGAGCTGAAATGAATTTCTTTGTTTATATAATTTTCCTTTTGGTACTTACTATTTTCTTCATAGTGTGTTATTAGACATAGAATTACTGGAATTATGGACATTTTTTAACATGTTGTATATTCTGCCAAAATAATTCAAGTTTATTTTAGAAACAAAAGTCCAGAGTAAGTATACTCAGAATGAAGATTTCATTCTGAAAAGTTAAAATGGACTCAATGGAGTCATTCAGAGAAAGGGAAATTATTTATCCTATGATCAGCCTTTCAGATTTAAACACAAGTAAGTCTTAAATTGTAAGTTTCTTTCTATTCTGTTCTTCCTCTATTTCCTTTTAAAAGTTCTATTCCTCTATACCTATGTAGACATGTAGGTAAATGATAGATCAATTGATAGATGGATAGATAAACCATTCAATCTTAAATATATTATTTTGGAACTAGCTTTTTTTCATTTACTATATTGTCAATGATATTGACTTATATTTCCAAATTGTTTTTTTTTATTTTTTTAATTTTATTTATTTATTTATTTATTTGACAGACAGAGATCACAAGTAGGTAGAGAGGCAGGCAGAGAGAGAGAAAGGAGGAAGCAGGCTCCCTGCTGAGCAGAGAGCCTGATGCGGGGCTCGATCCCAGCACCCTGGGATCATGACCTGAGCCGAAGGCAGAGGCTTTAACCCACTGAGCCACCCAGGTGCCCCTCCAAATTGTTTTTAATAGTGATGTGCTCACTTCGGTCTATAGCAATATGTCAGACTGAGCAGAATATATGCATCATATCAAGTGGAAGTACAAAATAGCTACATAATATATGAAATTTTCCATAGAGCAGTAAAGTGAAAAATCCTGTGAACATAAGTTAAAAAGTATCTTAAATCCAGAGCAGTTATCTAGCAAAGGGAGGTTTTTCAGGAATGAATATTTATCCTAAAAGCTAAGGCTATTATTTTAATGTTATATCACAAATGGAGAAATGGGTTATTGGGTTTGGGCAATGATGGATAGTCAGACTCCGATATATTCAGGACCCTGGAAACACTACCTCAGTGAAAGGGATTTCAAGTTAATGAAACATCCCATCTATTCTGGGCTGAGTTTTGTACCCATATTGCAAAGGCCTAACCCCTAGTAACTCAAAATGTGATCATAGGAGATCATAGTTGGAGATAGCACCTTTAAAAATGCGATTAAGTTAAAACGAAGTCATCCTGGTGGTCCCCAATCCAATATGACTATTTCCTTATTATAAGAAGAAAAAATTTGAACACAGACATAAAAGAAGAATTTCATGTGAACATGAAGATGGTCACCGACAAGTCAAGGAGATAGGCCGCAAAATAAACACTGTCAGTATCTTAGTAACAGACTTCTTATCTCCAGAACTGTAAGAAAATGAATTCCTGTTGTTTAAATCACCCAGTCTGTGGTATTTTGCTATGGAAGCCCTAGCAAACTGTTATACTGCCTATGGTGGGGCTTTTCCTTTGTGAGAGGATTCTCCTATTAGGAAAGAAAACCCCAATCCGTTTACCACAAGAGCATAAAATTCAAATGCGCTTTTCCAAAGCAGAAGATAAGGATCCATGTTAAAAGTTTAGAACCAGAGGAACTTGGGAATATTGGTAGCACACAGGAAATTAATACTTTTCTTATATTTTTTTCTATAATACAGAGACAGAAAGAAAAAAATTTGCTTAAAACATGGTTAAAAACAAAAATTACAACTATCACAGATTATTGGACTAGTTTAAAGGTCTTCAAAGAAATAAATGAACACAGGAATCATCCCCCCAAAGAATATAAAACATGGAGAAATTTTAAGAGATGATAAGATGCATATTTTATAAAATAAAACAACCAAAAGAAGAATCATGAACAATGAAATAAAAATATTGAACAAAAGGAGCATCTTTTGGAGGAAAAAGACATAGAATATCAATAATAAAATTTATCAGATAAATCTTTATCTGATAAAGTTTATCAGAAATAAAATGTCTTTATTGAAATTTGAATCTTACTAATTTATGACTTCTTACTCACTTAAATGGTGAGTAGCTTTCTTGATTTTATTTTATCACATGTATCAATTTTTCCCTATATGACAGTGTTTTCTTTATCTTGTTTAAAAAACCTATCTTTACTTGTGGCGCATGAGGAATAACACAGAGGACACTGGGAGATGGAAAGGAGAAGTGAGTTGGGGGAAATCAGAAAAGGAGACAAACATTGAAAGACTGTGAACTTTGAGAAACAAACTCAGGGTTTTGGAGGGGAGGGGCATAGGGGGTTGGGTGAGCCTGGTGGTGGGTATTAAGGAAGGCACGTATTGCATGGAGCACTGGATGTGATGCATAAACAATGAATTCTGGAACACTGAAAAGAAATAAAATAAAATAGAAAAAGAAACCTATCTTTAGTTCAAAGTTATGCAGATATTTTCCTAATTTATCTTCTAGAAATGTTCTTATTTTACCTTTTATACCTTAATTTATTTTTGCGTGTGGGTTGTTATAAGGATCAAATTTCACTTTTTTTCTTTAAGAATTCAAAGGACTCAGCACTATGTATTGAAATTAAGACATCTTACCACTATTCTTAGTCATAAATCAAATACCCATGCTTATGGAAATCTGTTTCTGGACTTCCATTCGTTGTGTTCTGTCAATACTGTGGAATAAAGAAGGTATTTGTAGCACATAGAAGCCATGAATGTCTCATATTTGAAAGGTATAAAGAATACCTATAAATTAATTGAAAAAAGCAGAAAACTCAATAAAGACTTAGATAGGCATTTCAAAAGAGAGGATGTATAAGTTGTTAGTGAACATATCAGAAGGTTCTCCATTATGTTAGGTCACTAATTACTCTTAAATAACACTATGACACATGAGCTAAGCAGCCATGATGGCCAAGACTTACGCTATATGGGCCCAGCAGTAAGAACTCTCATGTACCAAGACAGATGCAACTACTATGCTTGTGAATATTCAGTCTGTCAGAACAAAGATCACTGTTGAACTGTGGATATTGCATGCACCATTGCTCAGTGAGTCCAACAGGCCAAATTAAATAGTATCTTTGGGGTCTGTATCTCTATTTTGCCCCTGGGAAGGCCACACACTTAACCATCTTCACAAATCTTTGTCAGCAAAACCCTTTATAATCTGTTTTGACCTTGCCAGTCAAAGCAATAATTACAGGATTCTGACTCCTGACCTCTGTTACTTTGGAGACCCATTATTAAGCTCTTCTATATCAGCCCTATTCTGCAGAGGAGAACATCATAGTGCTCTTAGTGCCCCTCTCACTTCATGTTCTTGGTAAATGGTGAGTCTTCTGGACTGTTTTATGGAATATAAATCTCTGATGTGTATTCTGACCTTAAAAATATAACCATTCCATGGGCACATGGGTGGCACAGTTGGTTAAACATCAGACTTGATTTCAGCTCACATCATGATCTTGGGGTCATGAGATCAAGGCTTGTGTTGGTCCCTATACTGACAATGAAACCTGCTTGAGAGTCTCTCTCTCCCCCCTGATGCTCCTCCCCCAACTCATATGCACGTGCTTTCTCTCTCAAAAAAAAAAAAATAATAATAATAAGTAATATATCCATTCCAACATGTCCACTTCCCTTAATCTCCTTCCCCAGTTTCTTCTAGCACAACTTAGTGTTCTCCATTGCTTTTCCCGGGTTTCCAACTGCAGTAGCAACTTTTTTTCCAGATTTTCCGTACAAGAAAACACCATGTTTTCTGGGACAGGTCTTATGTCCTGGGAAACAGTCTCAATTCAGTAAGTAGTTGCTTGCATACACTTATGTTTTGACCTCCTGATCAAGAACCCTCAAACTATAATCCTAGGAACACTTCCCTGACTCTAATTTGTACTTGATGCCTATTTCTTGTAACTCTTTTGTTTATGGTCTCTTTCCTATGTTAGTTTCAGTGTGTTCCCAGGTAGGTTTTTCTGGGATTTATAGCCATCAGTTTTCTGGTAGTCGGAAAACAAAACAAAACAAAACAAAAACCTTTTGCCTTGTGAGGAAGCATCTTCTTTTCCTCTGCAGCATCTTCTAGCGTAACAGAAGTACTAGTTTTTACTAGTTTTTACTCTCTTTGCTAGACCAGAGAGTCCAGTAGGGGCTTTAGAGTCAACATCTCAAATTTATCCATATACTTATCCCCACCCCATATTTCAGGATCCTAAGTTTTTCCCATGAGATCCTGACCATCACATAACAGACCTGCCAGGGCTGAGTATACGTCTCTGGAGGCCTCCAACTGTAACAGGTAGTTGCACACCTTCAGTCTACTATTATACTTCAAGAGATATGGGTCTCCTTTAAGACCCTCTGCCTCTCACACTTAACTATTAACTGCTTGCTATTAGTCTTCAGTCTCTTAATATTCCTCTGATAGGATTAGTACAACTTAGCAGTAACCAGCCAGTTTTATTGTCTTCCTATCCACTGTCTTCTTCTCCAAATATTTTGAATATGTGAATCATCCCTTCCTCTCCAGCATTCCGTACCACTGGAATATTTTTCAGGGTAACTGCTGGTGAAATTTTTAGCAGCTAAGACATTATCTTTTGCTAGAGTAATTTTCACCCCATCTACTAAATATACCTACCTTCAGTGCATGGTGTATGAGCCACTTGCAAATTCCTCATCTTATATCCTATATTCTTGGAACAGTTGGGTACCATTAGTGTTAGTCTTGATCCTCTAAGAAGTAGACAATTAGAGTAAATTAGCTATATATGGGCTTTATTAAGAGCAATGACCTATCAAGGAAAAGGGGAAGGAAACAAGAAGGATGGGGACAGATATTAGCTATGATGCTGATCCCAGCTAAAGGCGACAAGTAAAGAAGGAAGATGGAGTGAAAGGATCTGAGAAAGGCAAAATAGGTCTAAGAGTTTAGTAAGTTCACTCATGATCCAAAGTCACCTCTCATTTGAGTCCCATGACTCCCAGGAACAGGACTAACTTAATATTCTTGTTATGCTCAGTCTTTGGCCAAAGATTGTGGGAGGGGTGTTTTCAATGTGAGCACAGTGATAAATTACAGAGTACAGCAGCTGGAGCCATCAGTCAACTACACTCTGCAGGCAGAGATTGAGAGGTGCTTTTCCTGGCTGCCACATGTGTAAATATATCTAGACATCTAGATGTAGCATTGGAGTACTAAATTTTTTAAAATTTAATTATCAAAAATTAAGCTGTTTTGGATATTTTATGTACTACATTGTTTACAAAGATAAATAATATTTATGATAATGAGTGAATTTGTGCATTCAGTATATTTACAGATATGTAATGATGCATTAGAAGTATGTTTGGGGTATAATATGGTACAGGATTTTTTTTCAGGCCAGGGGACAATTAGGAATATATTACAATAGTCCATGTGAGAATGAAATATAAGTCAGAAATGAATGTTGGAAAAATGTTACAAAAGTACAGATGCAGAAACAAGTGACTAAGGTAAAAATAGGTGGGCTAAAAATGAGAAGTACCTAGGATGACTCCCAGGTTTTGGTTTCTTTGACTTATGATGGTGATATTCCTTCTGATGGAGAATATAGAGTGAAAGGAGCACTGTTACTAATGCTAATGAGTATAGGGTGTGATATAATGACTTTCTGACACCTATGGATCACTCAAGTTGGGTTCATCTTACTAGAGTACAGGAAAGAATACTGTGGAATAAAGATACAGATTATTTGATGAAGCTCTCATATTACTCTCAAGAGTAAGAGGACCAAGGCATTAGTGTTTTAAGTGGGAACTAGAACAAAATTTTTTTTGAAAGCCAAAGTAAGATAATACTAAGAGGTAAAAAAAGTTTCTAATAAAAATATTACTGAGAAATGAATAAAGTCAAGGAATCTAATGAGTTCAATGTGTCCATAATTAAGAACTCATTGAGGAATTCTCCTAGACAGTCAGTGGAGTCATGCAGATGAAATCCTAACTAAAGTATATTATGAAGCTGTGGGAGGCAAAGTAAAAATAAGTTCGCTCCATATTTCCCCTGGTTGTTGGTTAGAAGCCTATCCCTATGACTGTATGAAGTTTCAAATATGTATACCATAAAAGAAAAGTCTATCTGCTGTATTGTTTTCTAGTTATTCCAGATGTATTTTAATAAGTCATGGACAACTACATTCACTTTATTGTCATTTGAGAACCCATGTCTATTAAGATTCAAAAACCATGAAGACAATTACCTTTAGCTATGACTTGAGGTTCAGGATCAGGTATCTCCTTTTCCCCACTCATTCCTTTTGCCTGTCCTTTACTGAAACCTCTCCTCAATCCCCATGTCAATTAAGTCTTTGTCTCACGGTTTAGAGTCTTAGATGAACACTAACTCATTACTATATTTTAATTATTTGGGGAATCTAGAAGATTCATCTCCCAGAAAATGGGGATAAAATAAGCTTGAACCTTCATACACTCTGCATTCTGTCTATCATTACTGGTATAATTATTCCTACTTTAGAATAAATATTACTGTTTCTCGAAATATCTGGACTATATACAATTTACTGTATCCATCTGTTCCCTCTTATACAGAGTGGTATCTGTACATATACACATAGGTATATGTGTATAGGTCTATGATGCCCAGACCATTTTATGAACTTAAAAATTGAGGGGCACCTGGGCGGTTCAGTGGGTTAAGGCTTTGCCTTCAGCTCAGGTCATGATCTCAGGGTCCTGGGATCGAGTCCCACATCGGGCTCTCTGCTCCGCAAGGAGCCTGCTTCCTCCTCTCTCTCTCTCTGCTTGCCTCTCTGCCCACTTGTGATCTCTCTGTCAAATAAATAAAATCTTTAAAAAAATTGACATCACACATTATCTTTTCCTTTTACAAAGTTTTATAAAACCACCTTAATAAAGTAAATCATTTCCCATGTTTACATTATCTTATACAGAACAATATTCCTAAATATAATTACTATTTCTTTGTAAATATTGTCCTTTATCATTTAAAATGTACAACAAAGGACTAGTAACCTAGAAGTCAACCAAATCTTGAGTATAGGAGATACATAAATTAGACAGATTAATATTCAATACTTATGACAAATAATTTGGACAATATAGTAGTATGCATCACAAATATTTTGAGTAGAGTTTATGTTCAGTTTTCCTTTTCTTTATCTGCATAAGCTCCCATCTTATTCTATCATTTTTTTTAAAGATTTTATTTGTTTATTTGACAGAGAGAGATCACAAGTAGACAGAGAGGCAGGCAGAGAGAGAGAGAGAGAAGCAGGCTCCCCGCCGAGCAAAGAGCCCAATGCGGGACTCAATCCCAGGACCCTGAGATCATGACCTGAGCTGAAGGCAGTGGCTTAACCCACTGAGCCACCCAGGCGCCCTTATTCTATCATTTTATTGAGTGTGTGTGTTTATATGAAATTTTATAGCATCACAATTTTGCAAATATTGTATGTGGGAATCCATTTAGGTTGGTCTCTTTCTATGGTTTTATATCAGCCCATACATTTTAAAAAATAATTATTAGTTTCTAAAAAGCAATTAGGCATCTTGGGGGATCTGCTGTCTTGGGGCACCTAGGTGGCTCAGTTGGTGAAGCATCTGCCTTTGGCTCAGGTCATGATCCTACAGTCTTGGAATTGAGCCCCACATTGTGCTCCCTGCTTAATGGGGAGCCTGCATCTCCCTCTCCCTCTGCCTGCTGCTCCCCCTGCTTGTGCTCTTTCTCTCTCTCAAATAAATAAAATCTTAAAAAAATAAAAATAAAAATAAATATTACAGTGTTCTCAGCTTTCCATATATCAAGACTATATACTCTTCTCTAAAGAGCACTGGTTACTTTAATTGGACAATGAGATGATTAATAGATTGAGGGTGGGAGTGGGAAGTACTGAAAATCATTTATTGTAGTAGAAGTAATATCTATAATATTATCCATTGAGAGTTAGAAAAAGAAAAATATTTAGTAACAACACATGTTGAAGAAATATACCACAATACTTCACTCATTCAGAATTTTGGAGTTCTGGCTATGAAGGATACTTATGAAATAAGATAAAATGATCACAAAAGCTTTAAGTAAACATCTGTTAGAGTGTCTGGTTAGGAATAAATCAAACCAATTCGCCTTCCAGCTGAATGTGTGGAATGGAGATTTGGCCACAAAAATATGTATAGAGAATTTGACAAGTATAGAATACACTCACTCTCTGTTCATAAGTATGTCTATACTGATCTTTCAGTAAATAATACATTTATGCAGTAATTAATGAACTTAGGTCTAAAAGGAGAGGGAAAATGATAGACTTATAATTACATTTGGTGAATCTGAACATGAACAACAGGTCTTTCCCTCTATGACATGCAAGGTGAGAAGAGTGAGAAAGTGATGAAATTCACATAAAAGAGCTTAACTTTTTCAGGGGATATAGGTGTCAATATATAGTCAGGTGTAGAATGCCTTGTATAAGTAATTTAAATATATACATAATCTATGGGACGTCTAGAATACTGCTTAACATCTTTGGCATTTTTGTGACAGTTTGCGATTTATAAATGAAAATGAAAAAACAACAACAACCAAAAACTATCTAAATAGAAAATAAATTACTAGATCCGTTAAACTATTAAAGTTCAAATTCAAAATTTCAAATTTTGAATTTCAAAATTCAAATTCAAAAATTCAAATTCAAAACTATTAAACATTCAAATGTTAGTATGAGCAACTATTAAATTATAGCTTATTTCCCTTTTTCTGTATTACCATAATTAACTGAATCAAATTCAAGTAATTCCTATTATTCTGGAGTATGAATATACTTCTTGTTAAGAGTCTCTAGTAAATGCATATATGTTTGCCCATAAAAGAGTAATTCTTATCATCAAGACAGTGCTTTCTGAAGGAAAACAAAAAAGCAAATATATATATTATACATATATATGTATAACACTTCCTGTTTGAAATTGTAGGAGAGTAAAATGAGAGATTCTTAAATATAAGTAGAAAATATATTAAATCTAAAAATTTTAAATGTAAATCATCCTATGACTAGTATTATACCAGTTATTCAAAATGAATAATTAATTCATTAAATTACAGGTATTTCCTTATTATATAAGGACTACTATTATGTTTTCTTGCTTTGTTTACTTAGTTTTTTTTTTTAAGATTTCATTTATTTATTTGTCAGAGAGAGTGAGCACAGGCAGACAGAGTGGCAGGCAGAGGCAGAGGGAGCAGCAGGCTCCCCGCTGAGCAAGGAGCCCAATGCAAGACTCGATCCCAGGATGCCGGGATCATGACCTGAGCCGAAGGCAGCCGCTCAACCAACTGAGCCACCGAGGCATCCCTGTTTACTTAATTTTACTTCCATATTTTACTCATGGTATTTATTCAATTACATAATTTCTTTTTTTTCTTTTTCAAGTTTTTATTTAAATTCCAGTTAGTGAACATACAGTGTAATATTAGTTTCAGATATAGAATTTACTGATTCATCAATTATATGCAACATCTGGTGCTCATCATAAGTGCCCTGCTTAATCTCCATCACTCATTTAACCCATGTCTCTCCCCTTCACTTCCCCTCCAGTAACCCTCAGTTTGTTCTCTGCAGTTCAGAGTCTGTTTCTTGGTTTGCCTCTCCAATACCATTCATTTATTTTGTTTCTTAAATTCCACATATGAGTGATATCATATGGTATTTATCTTTCTCTGACTGACTTCATTTGGCCAAATACTATCTAGCTCTTTCCAAATTAAATGTGATTCCTATCAAAATACCACCAACATTTTTTACAGATGTAGAACAAACAATGCTAAAGTTTATATGGAACCTCAAAAGACCCTGAATAGCCAAATCAATCCTGGAAAAGAAAAGCAAAGCTGTAGCATCACAATTGCAGACTTCAAGTTATATTACAAAAATGTAGTGATCAAGACAGTATGGTACTGGCACAAAAACAGACACAAATCAACGGAACATAACAGAAAACCCAGAAATGAGCCCACAACTATATGGACAATTAATCTTCAACAAAGCAGGAAAGAATATCGAATGCGAAAAAGACAATCTTGTAAACAAACGGTGTTGGGATAGCTGGACAGCAACACATAAAACAATGATACTGGGCCATGTTCTTACACCATACACAAAAATAAAATCAAAATGGATGAAAGACCTAAATGTGAGACAGGAAACCATCAACATCCTAGAGAACACAGTAACCTGTTTGACCTTGGCCATAACAACCTCTTACTAGATATTTCTCCTGAGGGAAAAAGAAACAAAAGCAAAAGTAAACTACGGAGACTTCATCAAAATAAAAACTTCTGCACAATGAAGGGAACAATCAACAAAACTAAATGGCAACCTATAGAATGGGAGAAGACATTTGCATCTGACCTATCTTATTAAGGGTTAGTATCCAAAACGTATAAAGAACTTATAAAATTCAGCACCCAAAAACAAATAACCCAGTTAAGAAATGGGCAAAAGACATGAATAGACATTTTTCCAAAGAAGTCATCCAGATGTCTAAGAGACACATGAAAATCTGTTCAACATCATTTATCATCAGGGAAATACAAGTAAATTACATTATTTCAATTACAGATTTAAAGTGTTTCAGTTTTTATGGAAGTTGAAAGAATTAGATAAAAAAAAAAAAAAGGAAAAAAAAGAAAACAATTAGTAAAGCCCTAAAAGCATTTGTTACATACTTATACTAATTTAGAACACTAAAGCAGCATTTTTTGGTAGAAAATTTAAATTAAATACTTTAAGAATTTCCTCGGTTTTATCAAAATCAACATGTAATTTTACCTTATTGCTTCTTCTATTAAATTATAAAACAAATGCACATGTTTGAAAGATAGTACTGGAAAGCTGCTAATTTTTAAGGGAGAAAAACTAATGTCTTCAAATTCTACATTAACATAATTTTACTACATTCTTATATCCACCTGAAGAAAATATGTCAGGAATGTGTTCTCAAATTTTATACAAGTAGTGTACTATTTTTAATTTATCACCCTAAGATGGTATCTAAAGAACAAAGGCTTTCTTCCAGAAGTATGGAGGAAATATATTGTTTTTCTGACCTTGTTTACTATGTCATTTAGCTCAAGAAGTTATAAATCTAGTTTATCTACTTCTTCTAACTTAAATGTAATCATGGGGAATATTCAATTTAACATAGTATAAAACCATTACTTATGATAACTATTATCCCAGTGTTCACCCTGAGAGGCTAATAGCACACCTATTTACAAATTCACTTAAGTAATTTAACAGTTTACTTGTCTCAGAAAGTAACCTTATCCAAAATTCCTTTTTGATATATTTGTATTCTACTAAATGAATCGACATATGTCTGAGCGTGGAAGGTTGTATAACAAATGGTGCCTTGTCACATGATATGACATATGTGTGGATGTAGGCTATATAACTTATACATTAATAAACTTTCCATTGACATTAACAGATGAGCTCCTTGTTTATAGGGTGACTATGAAATATTTTCATCTCCCGTGAAGGACAAAAAACAAGCATAAAGGAAATGTGGGCACAGGCCCACAAAATATTCCAAGTAATAAGGTTGGTCATCTACAGCTAGAAATGATCTTAAAAGCAGGTCATTAGAATTCTCTGAGTTACTCTGTTATTTTGATCTTTACTTTTTCTTCCAACCAAATAAACAAAGCCTTTTATCAAATATATAATATCTTTTGTGATGTGACATACTATATACGTATAGTTTGTTTTTGTTTCAAAATTTTTAAAGATAAATTAAAAAAAAAACTTTTATTAAAGTTTTAAATTTACTATGTACATAAAGTTTGGTTTATTCATTCACTTATTCATTTGTTTATTCATTCATTAAAAGAAAAAAGCACTCTGGAAGAGAAACTTTGGGGGGCATCACTACTTTTTCTTAAATTATTTAAAAATCAATATTTTTTTTTCCTGTCTATAAATGGAAACACCACTTCATCTTGGAGAAGTATCCCTTTGCTCTGGAAATAATGATGTGAATACTCAGTGTTGTAAGATAAGAAATGTTTTTCCATTTTCACAAGAGACTATCAGGCCATTCTGATAATACAGGGTAAACTCTGTGAGTATATGCCACCATGCTGCCCATCACCAAAAACTTGGCTGTTTTAGGACTGTAGTAGTACAAATTTGCCTAGGGTTTCACAATTCCATCTCTTGGTAATTAAATTTTATTGAAAAATAAATTATTTAGATGAGTTAATTCATTTTGACCAAGGTGATTAAAAGAAAAGGGCCAACATAGTTCCTGAGAAATAACTCAGGAAATAATTTGCCATTAAAGTGTGAAAGAATTGGGTCATCTGAGCACCTCACCGTGGTTAGCTGAACATTGAAGAGTGATTACATGGTTACAGAATGGGCTGGTAAAACTCACAAAGCTGCTGACCACATGTTGGGAGCAAAACAAAGAAAGTACAGATAAGTAAGGGTGAGAACCAAGTAGTTTTTGTTATGAGACAACCTTCACCATACGTGATTTGGGAAAAAGTGACCTTCTTTATGTTTGAGAACCACAATGGCTTCACTGAATGAGCAGACAATTGTACTATATTTTAAGCCTCACAAGCCAGAGATTGATGAGATCCTGCTTCAGCAGTGGTGGTTAATAGAGGTATTTCTTCAAAATGTTGAATACCAGAAACATACACCAGACTGCTGCTTTGGAAAAGTCAGTGAACTGAACCTGAAGACTGCAGTAATCATCAGACAGGTCGAAACACAAAGTGAAAGAGAAACAGGCTCATGTACAGAGAACAAACAAATGATTGCAAGAGGGGAGAGGAGTGTGGGGATGGGTGAAATAGGTGAATGTGATTAAGAGGTACAGACCTCTAGTTATAAATAAGTCATGAGGATGTAGTGTATAGCATAGGCAAGATAGTCAATAATATTGTAATAATTTTATATGATTACAGATAGTAACTAGACCTATTAATCATTTTGTTGTGTAAAAAAATATCAAATTACTTGTGGCACACCTAAAACTAATACAATATTATAATTCATTTTTCAAGACTGTCAAGAGCTGTTTCTGTATGATATGAGAAGCCCGTCTCATTTTCTATTCCTCAAATACAACTGTGAACCTGTATAAGAACTTTCTCTGTGTGTGTGTGTGTGTGTGTGTGTTCAAATTTTTAAAGGTCTTTGAGAATATTTTTCAAAGAGAGATTTAGAAAAAGATTGGATTACCAACTGGGAAATATAGTTCCAGTATTTAAAGAAAGGTATAACTGTTTACTCCAAATTTGTAGGAACCCAAAATCATGGGAGTTAAGCACTTATTCATTTGAAGTATGTCGAGCATATAGTCTATGACAGGCAAAGCAATAGATGTTAGTTTAGACACAGAAATATCAAGAAATTTCCTATTTGTATGGGAAAAGAAATAAAAAAAAGGATTAGATGTAAATAGGAGTTTATTTCGCAGTCTTTTAATAGCATGTGCTTTTTAAGAACTATTATTAACTTATCCAATCTGGTGTTCCAAATAAGGTAGACAACAACATATAATTATTTCCACCATAGGTTGTACTATAGTACAGTTATTTTTAGAAGGAATTTAACAATGGATATCAAAAATCTCAAAAATGACTGAGGAATCAGAATCTAGATATTACTCCCAAGGTATTAAGTATATGGATAAGAATTTACATCTTTATTACAGAGAATAATGTAAAATATAAATATATACTCAAGGTTACTGGATAAATTGTTTTGGCAAAAATATGGTGAATACTGGAGTGACTGAATGGCTTAGTTGAGTAAGCGTCTGCCTTCACCTCAGGTTGTGATCCCAGGGACCTGGGATCAAGTCCCTCACAGGGCTGCCTGCTCAGTGGAGAGCCTGCTTCTCCCTCTCCCTCTGCCCGTTGTTCCCTCTGCTTGTGCTCTCTCTCTGTGTTAAATAAATAAATGAAATCTTTCAGAAAATATGGTGAATATTATATAAACATTAAAATTTTATTTATATGGCAAGATTTAATTATATACTAAAAATATTTAAAACATTAGGAGAGGTCTACTCAGGTGTACTTGGAAAACAAAGCTTGATTTTCACTGAAAAAGAGACTTAAGAAATTTACAATAGAGGTCTAAAGTCATAATTCTGAAGCAAAACTCAGGTGGGCTACATACTTTTGAAGCATTTACATTTTAACAACTGTTGTCACTAAAGAAATATTATATAAATATTATGTGGAAAAGCTTAAGCTTAATTTATTAGAACGTAAAAAATAAAGGTTTTTAAAAACCAATGTAAGTCAAACACATAATTTAAAATCCTTAAATATTTAAAAAGAATTTATTCCAATTTAAAATTAAGTATAGATTGGAAATAATCAAATTTGAAAAAGAAATTTGACAACAAAACCAATAAGTTCCAAATAGATTAAAAGTTATGCAAGCTGAAAAAATACAACTCAGGGCAATATCAACCAGAATACATGTAAAATCCAGAAAGTAATGTGCTAATATTGAGTACATTAATTCTGTGAGTTATAAAATAAAAGACATATGTTTTATAATCTAAACCTTAAGTTTTTATATAGAAAAAAGGTACCTTAATTGGTGATCAGATACAGTGCAGTTGGAGGAATAACAGAGAAATACAGATGCAAAATGAAGAGTACAATAAGGAAAGTTCCTACAACTTTACTTAAAAATATGCAAGTAGAAAAGGGGCACCTGGGTGGCTCAGTCGCTTAAGCGTCTGCCTTAGACTCAGGTCATGATCCAAGGGTCCTGGGATCAAGCCCCATGTTGTTGAGCTCCCTACTCAGTGGGAAACCTGCTTCTCTCTTTCCCTCTGCTTGCTCTGCCTACTTGTGCTCTCTCTCTTTAGGTCTCTCTGTCAAATAAATAAATAAAATCTTCAAAAAAAAATATGCAAGAACAAAGAGGGAAGGGTACAAGTTGTCAATTTTTCAAGCATATAAAAATGCCCCAAAGAACAAAACTAACAAAATTCATCAGAAATCATGGAGAGGCAAAGAAAAAAAAAAAAAAAGAAAGAAATCTCAAACACAAATCAGACCAATGTGAACAATGTAGCATCCATTGAATATCATCCTTTTTTTTTTTTTTTTCTGGTATGAACATGAATTGTTATAGGCTTTTTGGGGTGGGAAGGAAGACAGTCTAGAAATTCTACTAAAATAAAAACAAAAAAACCCAATAAAGTATAGCTCATGCCCAAAAAAATCTATTCCAGGGACTTTAGTCTGTAGGGATGGAAGAACCAAAATATAAAACTCTTATTTAAAGGATGTTTGATTCATTGATGTCTGACATAGTCAAACTTCCCCATGCTCAAGACACACAGTGTCAATCCGAAAAACAAAAAAATGTGGGAAGGGAAAGGGATTGACAATCAATGCAGCATCTCACCATGGACATTATACAGAATTGAAATGAAATAATGTATACTTATATATGATTTATATAACATGTTGTTGGTTTCGTTTATCTGGAGAACCTTTACTAATATGGTGCATAAGGAATTGGAAGGATTAATGAAGTCTATGTGCCTTGGCCTTGACACGGAGTGGAAAGAGCAGTCTAGAAGAAAAAAAAAAAAAGCCTAAATAGGCCTAGGCCTGAGGTTGCACAGGTTTGTTGGTGATGTTTAATATTTCCTATGTGGTGTGGGAAATTCCAGTCCTACAATGTGGTCTCTCATTGATAATAACTTGTGGCTTTTGGCAAAAGAAAATACAAATCCAATAGGAAAGAAATACCCCTTAAAACATGTGCTTATGATTCACAGAGAATGTTACAATCAACTGTTAGCTCACATTGTATATGAACATAATGTAAAAGAAAAAAAAAACTACAATAAATAAATCAGAAAGAAATGACCAGAAAAATTAGTTATTTGAAAAATTGCATTGATGAATAAAATTATTAAGTTAAAAAAAAGAACAAACAAAATACCATCAAAAGCTAGGCTAGTTTGAAAAGAAATAAGACTATTAATAAAGTGAAAATATGCCATAAGTACAATTAAATAATTAAGAATCTGTTTGATAGAAAATTATACACAGGAGAAAAGAGACCTGATTTAAATATTAAATGTGACATAGATCTAGAGAACTTAAGTAAACTACAACATACAGATCAATAATCAGCCTTAGATACTTTTGCAATCTAATGATACTGTAGGAATTTATATATATTTATATATTTAATACAAATTAAAATATTTACATATTATACATAAATTTAAATATATGATTATAATATATATAATCTTTGTGGTATATCTGCTAATTGTCAACCATTTACTTTTCATTTACAGAATTCAGTTCTTAGAGATGATTAATCAAAATAATGGGACAGATTAATACTGATATTCATGATTTGACAGGTATAATTAATGACCTTATTTTATTGAAATTCCACGTTGTAATCACACACACTGAAACATGAATAACAGTATATATGTATGTATGTATATTTTTATATTGTGCTCAGTCTAGAAATGTGCTATTTCCAAATTCCCATATGGCATTAAGAGAGCCAAACAGTAAGAAAATATGAATATTCCAGAAACTATTAATTATATTTTATATTCTTTGAGAACACCATAAGAACATTAAAACTAGTGAAATATTTTTGTGTCCTTTGGGTAAATACCTAGTGGTGCAATTGCTCAGTCATATGGTAGTTCTATTTTAACTTTTGGAGGAAAATCCATACTGTTTTCCATAGTGACTGTACCAACAGTTTGAATTCCCACCAACAGTACAAAAATGTTTCCCTTTCCCAATACCCTCACCAACATGTATTGTTTGTTTCCTGTATTGTTAATTATAGCCATTCTGACAGTCATGAGATGGTATCTCATTGCAGTTTTGATTTGTTTTTCCCCAATCATGAGTGATGTTGAATATTTTTTCATGTGTCTATTAGTCATCTGGATGTCTTTTTTGGAAAAATGTCTATCCATGTCTTTTGCCCATTTCCTATCTAGATTATTTGTTTTTTGGGTGTTGAACTATATGAGTTTTTTATTTATCTAATATGTCATTTGCAAATATCTTCTCCTAGTCCATAGGTTGCCTTTTACTTTTTTAATTGTTTCCTTTGCTGTACAGAAGCTTTTTATTTTGATGAAGTCTCAATAGTTCATTTTTACTTTTGTTTCTCTTGCCTTCAGAATTGTGCCTAGTAAGAAGTTGCTGTGGCTGATGTCAAAGAGGTTGCTGCCTATGTACTTCTCTATGCTTTTCAAAGCTTCTTGTCTCACATTCAGGTCTTTCTCATACATTTTGAATTTATTTTTATGTATGGTATAAGAAAGTGGTCCAGTTTCATTCTTCTGCATGTTGCTGTTGTTGTTGTTGTCCCAACAACATTTATTAAAGAGACTCTCTTTTTTTCCATTGGATGTTCTTCCTGGCTTTGTTGAAGATTACTGATTCAAAGGGTCACATGCACCCTGATGTTTATAGTAACATTATCAATAATAGCCACATTATGGAAAGGATTCAAATCCAAATGTCCACTGAATGATGAATGGATAAGGAAATTGTGATATATATTAATATCTATATAGCTATAGATAGATAGATATACACACATATACATATATATAATGGAATATTACCCAGTCATCAAAAATAATGAAATCTTTCCATTTACAATGATGTGGATGGAACTGGGGTGTATTTTGCTAAATGACATGTCAGTCAGAGAAAGACAAATACCATATAATTCCATTCATATGTGGAATTTAAGAAACAAAAAAGATGAACATGGGGAAAGAAGAAAAAAAATAGAGAGAGAAGGAAGCAAACCATAAAAGAGAACAAATCAAAGGTTGCTGGAGGGGGGTTGATGGAGATGGACTAAATGGACAATGGGTATGAAGGAGGGCACTTGTTGTGGTGAGGACTGACTGTTATATATAAGTGATGAATCATTAAATTCTATTCCTGAAACCAATATGACACTATATGATAACTAACTAGAATTTAAATAAATACTTGAAACAAAATAAAACAACTAGTGAAATATATCTAATCTGTAAAATAATATATTTTATTTTTCTTTTCACAAAGTTAAATCCACAGTTGTAACTTACTATTCATGTGTAAAAAAAGATGTATATTATTATTTGAGATATAATTTAATTTGCACTTAAATTCATGCTCCAGGGGCACCTGGGTAGCTTAGTTGCTTAAAAGTATGCCTTTGGTTCAGGTCACAATCCCAGAGTCCTGGGATCAAGCCCTGCATTGGGTTCCCCTGCTCCCAGATAATCAAGGAGCCTGCTTCTCCCTCTCTCTCTGCCTGCTTGTGCTCACTCTCTCTCTGTCAAATAAATAAATAAAATCTCAAAAAAATAAATTCATGCTCCAATAACATAATCATGAATTATTATAGATTAATATATTAATAAATTATTATAGATTAATAAATCAACAAGAAACTAAGAAATATAAGAAAATAAGAAATATGGTAGAAAGTATAATAAAATTGATAAAGTTTACTTTTGACAAAAGAACAAATATAATAAGAAGATAAACAGAATGTATTAATAGTTAAGAGGTTTAGCAAGGAGGAAAAAATAGAGAATATTTGATATAAATCTAAATTAATTAATTTGAAGTTATTTTTAATTTGAAATTATAGGAATATATATATATATTTTTAAAGATTTTATTTATTTATTTGACAGAGAGAAATCACAAGTAAGCATAGAGGCAGGCAGAGAGAGAGGAGGAAGCAGGCTCCCTGCTGAGCAGAAAGCCCTATGTGGGGCTCGAACCCAGGACCTGGGATCATGACCTGAGCCGAAGGCAGCGGCTTTACCCACTGAGCCACCCAGGCGCCCCTAGGAATATATTTTTAATTTGAAATTATATGTAGGAACATATCTTCCTATAATTTCAAATTAAAAATATGAATATAATGAATAAAAGAAGTTATAAAAAATAATTTAATAACATTCAAAAGAGCCAAACCGAATGTTTAACAATTTATTTCACAACTTCATTTTTCATTTTGTATTTCACTTGAATATTAATTGGTTTTATATCTCATTATCTTCATTTTAGTTTTAGATAATGTGAATTGTCCTGTTAGGATTAATTCATCTCTCTAAAGTACAAGTCTACTTGGCTGTTCCTACTTTATATCTTGGGCCATGGGTTGCTTCCAATTCCCATGATCTTCTAGCAGCAATGAGCATTCTTAGATACAAGTCTAGTTTTCTAATATTCACCAATAAGTGAAGCAGGAATCCTTGCAGAAATGGCTGATCTTAGGGCTAGAGCTGAAAATATACAAAATGATCATTGAGCATCCTGCATTGTCATAAAGTAAGATAGTCTCAAAAACAAGAAAATAAAACAATATATAACATATCCACAATGGTGAGGAATATGTGGAAGGGATGTAAAAGTCAACTGATGAATTGCTGAACAGTACATCAGAAACAATGATGGCTATATATGTTGGCTAACTGAACATGATAATTTTTTTTCACAGAAATAATATATTAAAAAAAAAGTCAACTGAAAGAGCTTCCAATGGCCAAAACTAGAACTTGAACAACTAAATAAATAAAGGAACATTGGATAATAATCCAAAGTATATTTAAAATAAATGTATGAATCCATACTTATATAAAAATGATTGTGTAAATAAAGAGGAAGAATAGATAAATCTCCATGTGGAAGAATTCTAAATAATATAGGTAGATACTCTGCCCTCCAGTAGAGGGAGCATAACTCCTTGCTCCTTAGATGTGGGCTGTACATAATAACTTCCTTCTGAAGAGTACAGTATAGAAAGAGTAACTTTAAATAAACATTACCTCAACCAAATGAATAAGGTCAAAATCAACAGTAACTATTTATTGATAGTATGTAACTTTGATATGTTGTGATGACAATAACACTTTATCTCTGTAAACTTCCTTCCCCAGCTTAATCATGATAAAAATACCAGAACAATTCCAACTGAGGAATATTCTACAAAATAGCTGGGCAATATATCTCAAAACTGTCAAAGACAACAAAACCAAGAAAAATCTGGGAAGTTGTCACAGGGCATAGAAATCTAAGGAGATTTGAATCTCCCTGATGGCTAATCATGAAGAACATTTTTTTCATGTGTCTGTTAGCCATCTGTATGTCTTCTTTGGAGAAGTGTTTGCTTATGTCTTCTACCCATTTTTTTGATGTGATTATCTATTTTGTGTGTGTTGAGTTTGAGGAGTATTTTATTGCTCTTGGATATCAGCCCTCTGTCTGTAATGTCATTTGCAAATATCTTCTCCCATTCCGTGGGTTGCCTCTTTGTTTTGTTGACAGTTTCCTTTGCTATGCAGAAGATTTTGATCTTGATGATGACCCTGCAATCGCACTACTGGGTATTCACCCCAAAGATACAGATGTAGTATCTGTACATCTATACCTAAGAAGGGCCATCTATACCCCAATGATTACAGCAGCATTGGCCACAGTCGCCAAACTGTGGAAAGAAGCAAAATGCCCTTCAGAGATGAATGGATAAAGAAGATATGGTCGACATATACAGTGGAATATTATGCCTCCATCAGAAAGGATGAATACCCAACTTTTGTATCAACATAGACGGGACTGGAAGAGATTATGCTGAGTGAAATCAGGCAAGCAGAGAGTCAATTATCATATGGTTTCACTTACTTGTGAAGCATAAGGAATAACACAGAGGACACTGGGAGATGGAGAGGAGAAGTGAGTTGGGGGAAATTGGAGGGGGAGACAAACCATGAGAGACTGTGGACTCTGAGAAACAAACTGAGGGTTTTGGAGGGGAGGGGGTTGGGGGGTTGGGTGAGTCTGGTGGTGGTTATTATGGAGGGCACATATTGCATGGAGCACTAGGTGTGGTGCATAAACAATGAATTTTGGAACACTGAAAAAATTTAATTTAATTTAAAAAAAGAAATCTAAGGAGATGTGACAACTAAATTTAATGTCATATTCTGAATGAGATTCTGGAACATAAAAAACTAGGTTAAAAACTAAGGAAACCTACATAAAATGTGGTGGTTAGATTTTAACGATGCATCAACCTTTGCTCATTAATTAGAAAAAATGTACCATACATACTAATGTAAGATATTAATAATGGGCAAATTAGATGGGGTATATTGAAATTCTCTGTGCTCTCTTTACAACTTTTTTTTGTAAATCTAAAACAGTTCTAAAAAAATCAAATTTATTTAGAATTATTAAGAACTATCCCCAAAGTCATTTTGAAACTATTTGGGCACTAGCCACCATAAGTAAGTGACTAAAATACGTAGATGTTATTAGGAAAAATATACCAAGCATTGTGTTTTAATTTTTTAATAATTAGTAAAAATTTTATTTCTAAGGAAAGTAATGTACTTATATGTGCAATTAAGAAATAATTTAGTCGTACCTACTTTTCTAAGTATGTGTATAGCTTTAAAAGAACAACTAATAATAACATTCTCATTCTAAGGAAATACTATTATGGCACTTATACTCGAACATTATACATACACATATGTGTGTGTGTGTATCACACCTAATAATTTACACACAATTTACATAGAGTATAAAGAAAAAAATAGATGAACTTTGACATACACTTGTAGCTACTAATCTTGGTCTACTCAATTCGTTTATTTTCACAAGATTCCCTAAAGACAGAGCAATTTCTTCAGTTTTCTTCTGACAGATTCCCATTCAGTGTTCCAGGAAGAATTAAGTTGGTACTCTGTCAGCTAGAATGAGTCAGTGGAAAAATAAATGGATTTCTATCACTTCTAGCATTTTAATAGGTGAGTAAACTCAAGTTCAGGGTGATCAGTTTCCATAGAGAATACTATTAGAATATATTTCTTCCCCTTTTTGGAAACAGAAAGTTTGGAGATTTAGTGGCGAAAAGGATCAGTAGGTGCCATTTGTAGTTTTGTCTATTAAACCCAACATAAATTTCTTATTATTTTTAATTCAGTGATTCAACAAAAGCAAGATAAGGATAATTGAGATCGTTTTTCTAATCAGCCATCCCTAATGCAGATTATAATATTTATAGTAAAATTATCTCTATCTTAAAAATGAGCCCATTAGTAACAGTATAAAGATATTTTTGGCCCATGAAGTCATTATTATCATCTTTGGAACAATTAGTAACTCGTTTAATGTGTTAAAGTGCTTCTTCACTATACATCATCAAATATCAATGTCTTTTGTGGTGGACATCCAAAACATTAAACCTTGCATAAAATATTAATGTTTAAAGAGAGATAGTATAACTATTGATTTTTATAAAAATGAAATCATCACTGTGCTGTTTATATAATTTAGTAATAACAAAAATTGAGATGTTAGAATTCAATTTTCTTATTGTTTTGTCCCTTTTTCATTTTAATAGAAACTTAAAAAAAAACCTTTATGATATTTATTCTGGAGTTTTAAAGCTCTTTTGGTCCACTCTAAAAAAGCAATCAAACAAAAAAACTCTTCTAACTTGCTCAGAAGGAACATCACCGCAAGTCCTTGAAGCAATAATCCTGCTGCTGCTGTATCCTGATAACTGTAGTTTTGGATTGTACTGGGGTGATGATATGTAAATGATGTGTTGTTTCAAAGTGTCTGCAAAGCATTTTAAACGAAGATAAGCTTGAAGTCGAAGGTTAAATATGAGATTGAACTGAATAATCTCAGTTGAGACTGAAATGCTGACAGTAGCAATACCGACCTATCCTTGGGTTGACCTCAGCAACCTAGGCAGCCTGCAGGCTTATAATGATCTAAATGAGTAAGCAGTTAAAGAGATAAAAATGTGCTAACAATTTGGCAATGAACTCTTCAGCAAAATCCTGTGGAATAGTGCATATCACGAAAGAGTCCTGAGATATATAATATCTTTCCAACTGTGAAAATCACATGGATAGTTCCTGCATTTGCCTATAGATTAGGTGTTGAAAGTTTTGTGTCATTGCTGGATGAAAGAATAATTGGGCATGTGTTGAGGTCTATTTTGTTCAGGAGAAGAGTTCTCTGTGTGGTTTTTATTATATAATGTACTCAGATATATGATTTCTTAGGTAATAAGGAAAATCTTTTATAGTGTAAATAGATATAAAAAATAAGATAATGTGTAAGTATTTTAACAAGGTAAAAGATATCAAACTGAATAATTATGTAGAAATTAGAAAACTAGGCATTAAATGATGAACAGAAGGAGGTCCTGACCATTGAGCAATTTACATTTATTCTCCTGAGGGAGATATAGAGGCAAACACACAGTTACTATATAGATTTGTATGTACTAATCTTTGGGTGTCATAGACCAACTGCAAACAACTCAAATGTAGAAAAGAGTCTGGAAACTGAAATTCCTCCTAGTCACTTGTTCTTTTCTCTCTGGATCTCTAAAGGAACATGAGGGAGGCACAATTAACTGTTTCACAAATTATTTCCATCCTAGCACATGGAGACATGTTCCAGAACCCCTCAAGACAAAGGGATTGTTCCATAAATGGAAAAAGCAACTTCACTCTGCTTTATTTATGGTGAACCCCTTCCACAACCTATAGAAGCCTACTAGAATGGCAGCAGTACTTTTTCAGAGAAGACCTATGCAATGTCAGTTGAGAACATCAACTATTGGAAGAGCAGAACTTGTAAAGAAAGGAGAGAAGGAAGGATGTGAGGAAGTAAGGGAATAGGGTAAGATCTTTCAGCCCAGGATGAAATGGATAAAAACACAGCAGGGACTGGATTTCCTGCAACAATACTGGGATTATGCATAGAGGGGTAAAACACAACTGAACCTCTGAATTTCCTAATGAGATTGTGATTTAGGAAAGAAACTGTTCCTTTTTACTCATAGCTAGGTCGACTGATAGACTTCCTATCTCTAACTTACTTCCTAAGCACTGTACAGTAGACCCTTGAGCAACACAGGTTTGAACTATGAGAGTTCACTTCTATGTGGACTTTTTTGCAGTCCAGCACCATACATGGATTCTCTTTCTTATGATTTTCTTGATAACATTTTCTTTTCTCTATCTTACTACACTGTAAGAATACACTATGTGACATATATAACATACAAACCATGTTAATCAACCATTTATATTATTGGTATGGCTTCCAGTCAAGAGTAGGCTATTAGTATTATGCTTTGAGAGAGCCAAAAATTATACACAGATTTTTGACTGTGTGGGGGATGGAAGTCTGTGTCCTTAACTCCTGCATTGTTCAAGGGTCAAGTGGAGTTATTTTAAAATTATTAATTTTTTTCTTCTTTGAACATAGGCTATGTTTTTGTTGTTGTTGTTGTTGTTGTTGGTGGTGGTGGTGGTGGTGGTGGTGGTCTTACTGATTGTTGACAGTTCACACAATTTGAATTAAATATGTAGATATCCAATACTCTCTTTTGGGCTTTTCTCTCTGTGTGTTCCTCTCATATTGATATTCCTCTCTAATTAGACAACTCTCCAGTCTTCTTTTCTCGGGTGTTACTGTTACTTCCTACCAATCAGGTCATTACACATTTGCTCTGCACCATTTATGGCCATCTATGCTGTTCTGGTCTACCTTATTATTTTTGAAGTATTTTATTTATTTTTTATTTGAGAGACAGAGAATGAGAGAGTGAGAGAATGAGTGGGGGAGGGACAGAGAGAAAAGCAAGTTTCCTGCTGAGCAGGAAGCCTGATGTGGGACTCAATCATAGGACCTTGGGATCATGACCTGAGACAAAGGTAGATGCTTAACCAACTGAGCCACTCAGGTACTGTCCCATATCTAACATCCCATTCCTCCTATATTACTGAGTTTTGTATGTTTAGTTCCCTTAGAATACATCTATGATCATTACATTCCCTTATACAGATATAAACAAATAGATATCGTATCCTTGCACAATATAAAGTACATGCATTTTATCCCCAAAATGTTATTTAACTGTATCTAGTTTCTAAACAGTATTTTTATTTTATTTTTAAAGTTAATTTACTCTTTAGTTTTCCAAAATTGAAAGGGTTAGATCATTAGAGAAACTAATATTGTTATTGATAATCTATTCCACAAATTGTTGACTGTTTAGCATTTCTATCAATAACTAGGAAACACTGATTAAAAGTTGGACAAGTTTCTCCTGATAGCAGCTTTCAAATTTCTTTTCCTTAGACATGGCACATCAATATGTATTAACATGCATATAAAAAGAAACGATTTTACACAATCCCCCCAGATAATCCCTTTAAAAAAGCAGGCAGAGGAGCTGAATAGACATTTTTCCAAAGATGACATACAGATGGCCAACAGACACATGAAGATGCTCAATATCACTAATCACCAAAGAAATGTAAATTGAAACTGATATGTGATATCACCTTACACCTGTCAGAATGGCTAGGATCAAAAAGATAAGAAATAACAAGTGTTGGTAAGGATGTGGAGAAAAAGGAAGTCTCATGCACTCTTGGTGGGAATGTAAAGTGGTGCAGCCACTTTGGAAATCAGTATGGAGGGTCCTCAAAGAATTAAAAATACAATTGCCATATGATCCAGTAATTCCACCACTGGGTATTTATTCAAAGAAAATGAATACACTAATCTGAAAAGATATGTGCACCCCTATGTTTGTTGCAGAATTATTTACAATAGCAAAGATATAGAAGCAACTCAAGTGTCCGTTAATAGATGAGTGGGTAAAGAAGATGTGGTATATATACACAGTGGAATATTATTCGGCCATGAAAAAGAATGAGATCTTGCCATTTGCAACAATGTGGATATAGCTGGAAAGTGTAATGCTAAGTAAAATAAGTCACACGGAGAAAGACAAATACCATATGATTTCACTTGTATGTGGAATTTAAGAAACAAAGGAAGTAAACAAATAAAGGAAAAAGGAGACAGATAATCAGACTCAAATACGGAGAACAAACTGGTGAATGCCAGAGGGGAAGTGGGTGGGTGTTGGGTAAAATAAAAAGGAAAAAAAAAATAAGATTTCATAGAGAGAACTATGTGTTAAAGTGGAAATATATAGTCTTTAGCAATTTTCATATTAATTCAGAATACAGCTCAACTTTCCATTCAAGAATTACTTATTTTTTTGAGAATTTGAGAAAATAAAGGAATGTGTTTAGACATTCTTGGAGACCTTATATTGAAGATTTGAGTGATGACCAGTACTTGCCTAAGTAAACATACAATGCAACTGAGAAATAAGAGAGTCACAAAAGTGTTCTGTACTCAACAGTGTAATGTGAGTGTAATCTTATCAGGGCACTACCTGCTGTATCAATTGACAGGCAAACTGTGAGACAAATTCTGCACTGTAAAATGTGAAATTTGTGCTGTATTTGTACTGGTAGATAATATATTGATAGGAAGAAAAAGATATGAGCGGGGAATGGACAGAGGAGAGAAAAGAAATAGCAGTGTAGAGATTAGAAATTTGGTGCATATTTGAAAATAGTTTTCATGTTTGTGCATGAAAGGTTTAGGAATTTAAGAGGAGGGATTGCTATAACTTCAGATAGTGGGAGGGGACATCAACTTACAATCCATTTATAAGGCATGAAAAAATCTTTACTTATTAATTATGTTATAATTATAAAGATGAGTATAATTTGATCAGAGGGTTTCTTTTTGAAATATAATGACCACTCCTCACAAGCTGAGTGATGTTAGAGGGGAAGAACCTAATGAAAACTACAATAATGCAGGCAAAAGGAAATCAGTATAAGAAACAACATTAGGTGAGCCAGGTGGTAGAGGTTTGACTAAACATGATTAAAAAAAAAATAAGACTATCTTTCCCCTATTTAATTTAGACTATTAAGTGAAACATACCCAAGTCTAAACACACATAAAAAAATACATTTTCTGACATTACTTTTATATATAGACTGCTCTCTAGTCAATGGATAAATTATCTGGCTTATCTGGAAAATAATTAATGAGTCTTTTTTTTTTTAATTTGGTTGGAAAAAAGGACATTGATGCTATATTTTGAAGATTTATTTTCTAATAAGGTTAGAAGAATAATTAAAATAAATCTAAGAAGATTTTTTTTTGAGCAAGGGAACAACAGTCTCTGATATAGCAGCTCCCCTGACACTAACCTCTAGGACTTGGTGTTTCAGGGAGCCAGCCTGGCATTCACAACCACATGTGGTATCCTGCATTAAGCAAATCTGTTTTCATAGGACACCAACATCAGACAAGATCATTCTGGGACCATGATGAAAGGAGATTGAAAACAAGACTGCATCATAATCTTCACCAAGCACAGACAAGACTAGGTCACTGTACAAACAAAAGCATCAAACATTCCCCTCTCCTCGCAAATTTGAGTGAATGCTGCTCCTTCACCACTGTAATTTTAGCTTCCCTTTATTTCATGCTATAGTCTTAGCAATCCTATAAATTGTTCTTTGTGAACTTATACATAAACTGGTTGTGTCTCAGTGGGGAGTGAGGAAAATTCTAGGCTGTATATTGAACACTTATATGTGTCTTTAGGGTACAATTTAGGGAGAGAGCCTCTGTCTTCTTGATCCAGTCTCAACCACTCCATTTATCTCTAACTTCCTGTGTTCTCAGATTCTTAGTGAACTCTACCATAAAAAGTACACTTAAGGAAAGAGGTTTAGGTTATGATAATTATTTAAAAGGCTATAGGGCCTGCAAGATAGGGCTCCTGGAGTTAATTTGAGTGTTTAGCAAAAAGGGTGATAAGAACATTTGGGGGCTGAAGTCTTATAAAAGCCACAGTAGACACATTTAGTCCATTGGGATCTTCCCCAGTAGATAATTTTCAGGGCCTTCACAGCCCACCTATTCTTGTTACTGTTAGTGTCTCACCTTGGTTGTTCTCATGCAGTGCCGGTGTTATGTCTCAGTTTTCTCTTGGCTTCTTTCTTGCCTTGAGATAGTGATCTTTTAGGGGTAATGAAGGTGACACAAAAGAGCACAGCCATACCGTTATTGATCCCCTGTCTATGGTCACTAGCAGACAGTCATCCTTTATGATAATTTCCTCCACATTGGGACATAGCCATTTTCTATCTCCTCAAATCTCTCAAGTTTTGTTTTGTTTTGTTTTATTGTCTATCTGTAATCTCTCTGTATCTATCTATCTATCTATCTATCTATCATCTAATTTTTGTATTAATACTAAGCAAGGACCTCTCTTATTACTTCCCCAGAGCCATGGTTGGCAGCTGAAGCCCGCTGATGGATGCCTTCTTCTCTAGGATTGCCAACTTTTCCAAGTTGATATTTTGAGAAATATTTATTGACCCTTTATTTTTTCCTTTCTGTTTGTTTTTGTTTTGGTTTGGTTTGTTTTTTTTTATAGATTTGGAAAACCACAGAAATTTCAGGAGAAAAATTTATTGATTCCCAAATCTTCAAAATCTTAGTACATAATGCCCTATTTTCTTTAGCTCCAGTTTGGAAGAGAACAGAACACAATCTCATTATTCCACAGTAGATTCTCCTCAGTTACATATTTGTAAGACCTTTGTTCCTTAGTTACTTTTTATTTTTAAACATTTTATTTATTTGACAGAGAGAGATCACAAGTAGGCAGAGAGGCAGGCAGAGAGAGAGAGAGAGAGGAGGAAGCAGGCTCCCTGCCCAGCAGAGAGCCCGATGCAGGACTCGATCCCAGGACCCTGAGATCATGACCTGAGCTGAAGGCAGAGGCTTAACCCACTCAGCCACCCAGGCGCCCCCGTTGGTTACTTTTTAATACCCTTTTGAAATAGTCTACCCATTCAAGAAGCTCCAACTTCTTTCCATTTTGATTATTATTCAGTCTCCTATTTAGCATACAAATGTTTACATATGTGTATGTGAATGTTTCTCTCACACACACAAATAGACATACGTAACCACTCAAGTAAAGGTAAAAGATATCTTCAATACTAGAAGTTAATATTAAAATAAATAAATAAAACCACAACGTGATTAGCTTAGTCACATTTTATGTTACCCCTATCAAGTAAAATGTTAGTTTTAAATTTAATCAGATACACACAATGCAAGAGACTCAATTTTTCTAATGCTAACTTGCTGAATGCCAGTAACATAATTTGTGTTTTAATATAAGGCTTCATATGTTGATTAGTTGAAGGTGATTCATAAAGCAAAATAAGCAAAATATGTTATTTACTTCTTGAGCACATAGTTACAGGAACATGACTCATTTCCAATTTTAAGGTCACTATTATTAACTTTTCTTTGCCAATGATTTCCTATTTATTTCTCAACAGTATAAGGTGTTGCCATTAATTTTAAAATTTATATTGGAGCCTAGTTATTTTTTTATTTTTCTTATAGCATCAAAATCCTCAAAAATTTCCATAGATAATGAATTGCCTTTAAAATATGAATTGAGGGGCACATGGGTGGCTCAGTGGATTAAAGCCTCTGCCTTCGGCTCAGGTCATGATCCCAGGGTCCTGGGATTGAGCCCCGCATCGGGCTCTCTGCTCTGTGGGGAGTCTGCTTCCTCCTCTCTCTCTGCCTGTCTCTCTGCCTACTTGTGATCTCTGTCAAATAAATAAATAAAATCTAAAAAAAATTTGAAATATGAGTTGAAGTGTCAATATTTGGTGTTCATGAAGTATAATTAATGGCAAAAAATTAGATTCATAGGAACACTCAGTATATCACTTTAATATTTTAACACGTCTCCTCTAAATATAATTCTGTCATATAACTTTTTTACACCAAAAAACATAATAAATCATGTTGAGAAAGAGGAATGAAATATAAAAGAAATAGCACCTTAAAATTTTATTCATTAGCAAAAATCAAATTATCAAAAACAAAAGCAATAAATTATTACAAGTGCAATATTTTCTAAAATAAAAAAGTAATTTCATGAAATTAAAGATTTTGAAGGATATAAGTAATGTGTATTGTTTAAACATCTCTGTATTTACCTCAGCCAGATTTGTTACATCATTTTTATCACAATTTAAAAGTTTCTCCATATTTAAATGTCAAAATATTAAGTCCCCAAATTTGTAACATTAATTATATATCAATTTTATTCTAAAGGGAAAATGGCCTCATCTCAGAGATAGTTGCTTACAGTTTGAATACTTTATAGTAAATTTTTATATTGAGCATCAGTATCATTTTTTTCATTCAGGGAAATAAAATACTTTTTTCTGGAATATAGTAAGGTAAAAATGTATGGAAATTTTAGTTAATTAGGATCAAATGAGATAGTATAGATTTCCAAGACCATAAAATCTATGAAGACAAGAAGCAACTGATTTATCTCCCAAGGTGTTAACTCCCAAACCTAATTATTTTTTGACCCTAAAACAAATTTTTGAATAAATACTGTAATATACTTTTTCTAGGGAAAATCTTAAATTGTTCTTAATAAAAGTGATTCTTTTACTGGTAGTTGGATTATTCTGGTAATCACCATATATTCACTATTAGATCATATACTGAATGGTATTCTACTTACCTTTGTTTCATTTCTTTAATTATAAGGGAATATTTGTCAAATGTCTTAAATACTGGTCTAAAACTACAAAGAACATTAAGACAATTGAGTCAGGATTGTTTTGCTTCTATAAAGAGTGCCAAAAGAAATATTTTCTGTTTGATCTGCTTGGAATTATTTATTGGAAAATAATTTTGTAAGTTACAGATAAAGAGACATTGGACTCTTTAAATTGCAAGAGTAATAACAGCAACATTCTAAACTATACTTCTATACATATTTCCCATTTGACAATCCTATCCCATTACATTAACTAATCACTTTCTTGGAGTGAAAATTTCATGCTTCAAATGGGGTTGATTAAAGATTAGTATTCCTGTATTGGTCACCTGCTCATCATTAGAGTTCAAGGGCTATGGCTGCCCAGATGAATGAACACTGTGAAACATTCTGAATATTTTAAATGCATGGTTTGTTTCCCTGCTCTCCATGTGTCTGAAATTGCCCAGTATGCTTACATATTTTTTATTTGTGCCATTCTTATATACTATTACTGAATACACTTAGAAAAAAATATAATCAAAACTATTTTGACCAAATTTTAATTTAAAATTAGACCATGAAACCTCTAGGCTTATTTTGCTCTAAAAATATATTTTTGAAAATGTGCTTAAAAGTTAAATAACTAAAACTGTGGCACTACCATGTATATATCAGGAAATTATTTTTTCTGGAAATTAACTTTAGAAGTCATCTACTTTCTGTCTTTTCCCATTAACAATAAATACTTAAATCATTTGAGAAAACCATATTTTAATACTTTCAGGAAAGGAAATATATATAAATTGTTTAGCCATTGCAATCCTTTATTTAGTTATCTGTGTGTTTTAAGAAGTAAAGAAAAAATACTTTTAAAAACAGATTTGTCAAGAGTTTTATTCATATTTATTTCTCAACATCCTAAATATTCATATTATACTAAAAGTATCTAAACAACAAGGGAATTCTGGCATTTGCCTTCCCAACTTCCTGCTAAGAGGAGAATTTAGGAAACCATATTAACTCAAGCCACTGGAGTACTGTGTGGCACACTTACGGGTCCAGATATCCCAAAATGTGATAATAAGTCATCTGCTTCCCAGGAAAGCTATATGCATTTGTCTTCCTGACTAAGTACCTAAGTAATTCCCAGTGAAGAACTTTGCAGTAAATCTGTTTCCATTTTTCTAATTATTTTAATGTAGTAGCTGTTGTATAATTATATAGTAGTCATTTAAATCTCAGCAAACCAGAGAAAACATCTGGTAGTAAATTCTGAGATAGAATTGGAATGCTAGTGATGAGTCCCACTGTAGTAAAATTAAGACATATAGTCTGCAGAAGTAAAGGCATATTTTTTTTTAAAGATTGTATTTACTTATTTGACAGATAGAGATCACAAGTAGGCAGAGAGGCAGGCAGAGAGAGAGGAAGAAGCAGGCTCCCTGCTGAGCAGAGAGGCCAATGTGGGGCTCGATCCCAGGACCCTGAGATCATGACCTGAGCTGAAGGCAGAGGTTTCAACTCACTGGGCCACCCAGATGCCCCAGTAAAGGCATATTTTGAAGCATCTGTTCTACCGGTTGATATAAAAAAAAGAATTGCTAAAAATAGATCTTTAATATGTTATCATGACTTAAGTTATTTGCTCTAAATTACATTCCAATTATTAGTTATATCTGCAAAAATCTGGAAATATAAAATTATTTCCAAAAGGCCAGATAAACTTTAGATCAGCTTCCCAAATATAAATCAGTCAGTTGGCTCATGAAATGATTGACATTATAGGCAAAATTCATTTCAAAATCCAAAACATGGAAGTGAAGTCATAGTCATTGTCTATGTTATTTCTTATACTCATAGGAGATGAGAGTATAAGACCCTTACATGCAAAAAATAGGTTTCTGTTTATTATGAGTACATATGGATGTGACAAATCTCCTTAAAACAATTGAAACCACATCAGTCCCTCAACCCAATTTCCCAGCCCCCCAAATCTTCAAGAAAACATGTCATGTTTATACTTTAGCTTTATATTATGAACTGAATAATGTCCATCCCCAAAAAAGATAAATTGATGTTCAAATGAAGTCATTAGGATGCATCCTAATTAAACATGACTGGTTTCCTAAAAATTGGGGAATTTGGACACTGAGACAGCCATGCAAAGAGAGAAGACAGTGTGATGACAAACAGGAAGAAAATGGTCATGTAACTGAAGCAATGTTTCTACAAGCCAAGGAACTCCAGAAGCTAGAAAAAGCAAGGAAGTATTCTCCCCAAAAGCTATAGAAAAGAATGTGGGTCTACTGACATCTTGCTTTGGGGCTTCTGTTCTCTAGAACTGTAAAACAGTGTATTCCTGTTATTTTAAGTCACACATTTTTGGTATTTCATTATAGCAGACCAAGGAAACTCTTAATTTTGTATATCCTGTGGATCTCACCATAGATCACTGGGGTAAACATTGTTCAGCTTGAGAAATATTCACCCAAATAGATTAATCAGGTACAGTATATAAAAGAGGAGAGAATAAAGCAGGAAAAGAGAAGAAACAGACACTATAATGTTTCACAAAAGAACACCTGTAGAACTTCAAGAGTAAAAGGAATATAATCCATTGAAATAGGCTAAGAAATAATGTTCAGATATGTAAAAGAAACATAGATTATATTTGTTGAAAGAAAGGGTATAACCGGAAATGGATATGCTGACCAGACCAATAGACTCACATTTCTTTATTTGAATCTTATTATTTTATTTTATTTTTAAATTGAATATGATTAATAACATTACGTGATATCATTAATATGTTCAAAATGTATGTGGTTCTTTATTCTTTTAAAAATATACTTAATGTATATCAGACATTAATCATTATTTCAAAGTAGCATTTACTTCCAACTTTCTGACTGTCTTAAGGTAACTCTAGATGCTGCAATAGTCCTATATAACCTGAATCTCAATGTTTCCCATAATATATAAGTTGAAAATGTTGGCAATCTAGCAAAAACGAGATGGCATATTTTACATAGAAGAAAAAAAAAAAAAGAAAGAGAGAGGGAGGCAAACCATAAAAGAGACTCTTAACTATAGAGAACAAACTGAGCATTGCTGGAGAAGAAGTGTGGGGGGGGATGGGTTAAATCAGTGATGGGTATTAATAAGGACACTTGTAATAGGCACTGAGTGTTATATGTAAGTAATGAATCATTAAATTCTACTCCTGAAACCTATATCACACTATATGTTAACTAACTAGAATTTAAATGATAAACTTGAAACATTTATTTTTTAAAATTTTTTTTAAAGCAGAAAGGTTTTTTTTTTTTTAAGATTTTTTTTTTATTTATTTATTTGACAGAGAGAAATCACAAGTAAGCAGAGAGGCAGGCAGAGAGAGAGGAGGAAGCAGGCTCCCTGCTGAGCAGAAAGCCCGATGTGGGGCTCGAACCCAGGACCCGGGATCATGACCTGAGCCGAAGGCAGTGGCTTAACCCACTGAGCCACCCAGGCGCCCCAAAAGGTTTTATTTTTTAAGATTTTATTTATTTATTTGACAGCAGGAGAGAGAGAGAGAGAGATAGCAGCAGAGGGAACACAAGCAGGGGGAGTGAGAGAAGGAGAAACTGGCTTCCCAGTGAGCAGAGAGCCCAATGTGGGGCTCGATCCCAGGACCCCACGGTCATGACCTGAGCTGAAGGCAGACGCCTAACCGACTGAGCCACCCAGGGGCCCCTAATCTTGAAACTTTTTTTTTTTTTTAAAGGGAATGATTGAAGACAGTTTTACATTCCCAAGATATGGAAATGTTAAGAAAATACAGCATTAAGACTAATGAGGAGGGAGAAGAAGGGAGAAAGAAGAAGAGAAGAAAGTCTTTATTATACTTATTCCTGAAAAGCAAAGGTGAAATGGACTCCAGTTTGTTAAAGCTGATGGTATAGCAGAGGGATAGCAGAGGGCTACAAAACAACCAGTGTAGCATTAGATATAAGGAGCAACCATGCCAGATGGTGGCTCAGATAGGAAAGGAACCAGGGTACCACATCCTCTGGATCTCTTCTCCTGTGTCCCCTTAGCTGACCATAACCAAATCCAGAGGCAAGGTGGTTCAGCAACATAAAGTTCAACCCTCTGGATGTCAGTATCAAGAAGGGTTGAAAGTGAATCTGATGGAGAAAATGGAATAAAAGGACTAAATAAATATATCATATAAGATATCTTTTTTAGCATGAATAAATAAACAAGTGTGCTAGCTTTATGAATTACTCAGCATAAAAGATATGGTGAAATCTATTTGAATATTCATTATGTAAAAGAGTATGATATTTTGAAAGGGGCATGTAAAAAAGCAATAGTAAAATATAGCCTTAATCCTTAAAGAACACTTTGAATTTAAATGTTGTGTGTAAGATACATTTAAACCTAACTTTGTGTCTTTGTGTTAAGAAAAACTTTAATTGGGGCGCCTGGTGGCTCAGTGGGTTAAAGCCTCTGCCTTCGGCTCAGGTCATGATCCCAGAGTCCTGGGATCGAGCCCCGCATCGGGCTCTCTGCTCAACAGGGAGCCTGCTTCCTCCTCTCTCTCTGCCTGTCTCTCTGCCTACTTGTGATCTCTATCTGTCAAATGAATAAATAAAATCTTTAAAAAAAAAAAAAAGAAAAACTTTAATGGATGTGGCCCCTGGGTAGCTCAGTCGATTGAGCAGTGAAGTCTTGGTTTTGGCTCAGTTGTGATCCCAGTGTTGTGAGATGAACATCTGTGCATCAGGCTCCACAATCAGCAGGGAGTCTGCTTGAGATTCTCTTCCTCTGCTCCTCCTGCTCCTGTTCTCCCTTTCTCAATCTCTCTCTCTCAAATAAATAAATAAATCCTTAAAAAAGGAAAAAATTTTAATAGAAAATGCTTCAATTTTTAACTGGAAGTTAATTGTGTTTATATTAATATTATTTATTTATACTGTTATTAATTACACATTTATTTAATGTACATGTGATAAGAAATTTTAGTCCCTAGTTACCACTTTTAGGTTTTACTTCACTTAATTTCTAGAAATATACATGAATAAATTCAAAACAATTAAGAATTAAAAAAAATCCTAAGAAAATTCAATTCAATTCAGTAGATTTGTATTAAAAATGAAATGTTATCAACACTGTTTAAACTATGGCTGGCATGGAAAAGCAAAATATCATCTTAAAAGTTTGATCACCATAAACTGTTTTAATGATAAGTTGAATAAAAATAGTTCAGATTTCCGGCACTTCAAATTTAAGGAAAATAACTAAGTTATACATAAGCATGAAATATATCTTGCAATACATTTTATCTCTCTGTTATTCCTTTGAAACTGTATTCACTCAAACTCTTTTTAAGGGTTTTTTTGTTTTGTTTTGTTTTGTTTTCACATTCCAGTTAGTTAACATACAGTATAATACTAGTTTCAGGTATAGAATTTAGTGATTCAACACTTAAATACAACACCAGTGCTCATCACAAGTGGCCTCCATCTACATCACCTATGTAACCCATCTTCCCACCCACCTCCCCTCTGGTAAACATCCTTTTGTTTTCTACAGTTAAGAGGCTATTTCTTGGTTTTCCTCTCCCCCACCCCAAGTTCATTTATTTTGTTTCTTAAATTCCATATATGTCACCCAATCTTTAAGAAGGTATTTATGCATAGTTTCAGTGGTCTTATTCATGCTCTATTTCATGATTGTAAATGTTATCCTTAATAATATATAGCTTATATACTCAATACTTATTAAATATTAATGTTATTTTTATTGAAACTCTATAGTTTTTGCTGCTCTTCTAGTAATCTCCTATTCACGGGATGGAAAAGTTTGAAAAGTCAAGGCACCCTTTTTTATTCCATCTTCCTTTCCTTATTTATGAATTTTATTTTCTTTTTTACATTTGATATATTTAAACTGTGGATGTCTATCTTATTATTCTATTAGTTTAATGAGAAAGTATTTCCTTCATAATGCCGGAACATGCCTCTGTGTGTTATTTAAGGAAGGACTGTTGAACTTCAGTGCATCTTTTGCAATCCTTAATCCTTCCACTCTACACTTGTGAGGATAGAAGATTCCTGTGAATGGCAAAAGATTACCAAAGAGCAGCAATAACTTCAGTAGATAAAGCTCACTTAGTGATACCCATGAGTGTAGTGAGACAGGCTCCCTCACAGACATTATTTCATTCCAATTAATTTCCTCTTGACATATTCCTGGAGTCCCAATATCATTGGCTTGGATCTAACATGAGTAAAGTAATACCAGATGAATAAATTATTAAGTGCATCAAAATTGTAAAGCCATCATTTATCCATACATTTATATTTTAACATAAATTTACTGGCATTGAGAAAATGTGTACATTTATATTTAAGCTCTCTTTTTTACTGATTCAACTATTCAAGAACAATTCTTTATTAAAGGAAGGATTAGACCAGTGGGATAGTCATTTATTATTTAATACTAATAGAACTTAATGATAGACCACGAATAGAAAGGAAGTCTCCATAGGCAGAAGAGATAGGACAAAAAGAGGTAAAACATTTTTCATGTTTCATTTTTTTTTCTGTAAAATACCATTAACAATAATTTTGAGAAAATTATACAGTACAATACAGGTAGCAGTTTTATAACAGTGGCTACACTTTCCTTATTGTGGTTTTGCTCATATTACAGACTTTACTTTTTTTTTTCATATTACAGCCATTTCTAATAGAAAATAGAACTTTCCACAACATAACTTTTCTTTATTGAATAATATCTTTCAAATTATTATTATTATTATTATTTTCAATTTAAGTAAACTATGCTGCATTGAAATGCAAAAAAAGATTCTTCCTATCTTGAAACCATATTAATTGTAATACAGACTAAATATAATTGAAGAGTCTTGGGAGTAAGATCCCAGGAAGAGAGAAGCCAGGAAACCCAAAACCAACATTTTAGGGGCACTTTTCTCCAAATTCAAGGATAGTGACTGAGACACTGAGGAATAAATGGATATTTTGGCAGATTCATTCAGAGCAAAATTATAGATCAAGGTCCACCAATGAGGAAGAGTCCTGCCAAGATTCCCCAACTTTTAGTAAGAACTCTGAGAGTCTACACTGTAGGAATAAATGTAAACTTGAAAGAGAGCTTCCTTCTTAAGATTTTAATTAAGCCCAGTTTCAGGAGAATAGAATTCCTGACTGGATTAAATTGGTCTGGGATTGCAACTGTATCTGAGTGGCTCTCTTATTTTCAGAATTTAGGACACCTTTTATACTCCTAAACATTATTGAGGACGCCAAAGAGTTTTGGTTATGCGATTTATATCTATTGATATTTATCATATTAGAAATTACAATAGAATTTTAACAAATATAGTTATTAATATTCTTATGCATAACAAAACTCTAAAATATATTGACATAAGTTATATACATTATGAAATAGGCATTTTAAAAAATGTAATTGAGAAGCTCTTCATTGTTTTATATTTATTAAAATATCTTTAAAGTCTGGTGTAATAGAAGTCTGCTAGGCAATCATATTTGCTTCTACATTTGATTTTTTGTAGAATCACATGTCATATAACTTCAGGAAACGTCACTGTGCACTCATGAGAGAATGAGTATAAAAGAGCCAAATAACGTCTTAGTATTATTGTGAAAATCATTTTGGCACAGTGGCCCTTCTGACAGGTCTATGGATCCCCACAGGTTGCCCAACCACATTTTGAGAACCTTGCTCTAATTTAACTGCCTGACAGTAACAAACATAGTATTCTCAAGAGCAATATTTCTCATTTTTTTCTTCATTATCATTCTTCTAAGGAGTGTTTTTTTGATATATTGTTACTAGTGACACTTCCCTTATGAAATTAATAACTAAGGAAAAAGATTTTGTCAGGTAGGTTTGAGCTTTTAAGAGCCACAAATCCTTGTAATATCTAAGGGATTTTTTTCAGACCTCAAGTTAGAGTCTATACTCTAGATAAAGTCAATGTCATTCCAAGTCTCAGATCATGCCTACAGTTTTTTGAATTATAAAACATAATTGGAAGACAGAAAGATGACAGTGATGATGATGATGATGATGATGATGATGGTGATAGATCAAAGATCCTAGATAGAGAGGTAAAAATATAGATAGAAAAAAGAGAAATAGGTCTATAGAAGACCCAGTTAATGAAATAATCATACGCTCAAAGATATGGACATTAAAAGTATATATATAGTTTTTTAATAATAGAAGACAAGGATGTGGGTTTTCATAGAATAATAAAAGCTGGAAAACTAAACAAAAATGATTTCCATTTATAGGTATGATTTTGCAGATCATTGAGGTATAATTAAATAAAAATACATGTATTTAGGGATGCCTGGGTGTCTTAGTCAATTAAGCATCTGCCTTCAGCTCAGGTCATGATCCCAGGGTCCTGGGGTCAAGTCCCGAGTAAGGCTTCTTGCTCGGTGGAGACTTTGCTTCTCCCTACACCTGCTGCCCCCCCACTTATGCTCCCACACTGTGTCTGGCAAATGGATAAATAAAACCTTTAAAAAAATACATATATTTAATGAATACAATTTGATGAATTTGGGCATGTACATTCTCATGACATCATCACTATAATCAGGGTAATAAACATCCATTGTCTCCAAAAGTTTCTGTGTGTTCCTTTGTGTGTGTGTGTGTCTGAGTGTGTTAAAAACACTTAACATGATGCAGTTGTAAATAGGGTTGTTCCTTAATTTCTTTTTGGTGCTTCATTATTGATGTATAGAAGTGCAACAGATTTCTGTATGTTGATCTTGTATGCTGTAACTTTACTGAATTTGTTTATCAGTTCTAGCAGTTTTTTGGTAGACGGTTTTGGGTTTTCAATATGGAGTATCATGTCATCTGCAAATAGGGGAAGTTTATTTCTGCTGATTTGGATGCCTAGGAGTTAACCTAACCATAGAGGTATAAGACCTGTAATCTGAAAACTATAAAACACTGATGAAACAAATTGAATGTGAGACAAAGAAATGGAAAGGCATTCCATACTCATGGATTAGAATATCAATTATTGTTAAAATGTCTATACTACCCAAAGCAATCTACACATTTAATGCAATCCCTATAAAAATACCACCAGCATTTTTCACAGAGCTAGAACAAACAATCCTAAAATTTGTATGCAACCACAAAAGACCCTGAATAGCCAAAACAACCTTGAAAAAGAAAAGCAAAGCTGGAAGCATCACAATTCCAGACTTCAAGTTGAATTAGAAGGCTGTAGTGATCAAAACAGTGTGGTACTGGCACAAAAATAGACAAATAGATCAACGGAACATAACAGAAAACCCAGAAATAAAACTGCAACTATGTGGTCAATTAATCAAACAAAGCAGGAAAGAAAAACCAATAGGAAAACAATAGTCTCTTCAACAAATGGTGTTGGGACAACTAGACAGTGACATGCAAAAGAATGAAACAGGACCACTTTCTTAAGCCAAATACAAAAATAAATTCAGAATGGATAAAATACCTAAATGTGAGACCAGAAACTATCAAAATCCAGGATGAGAGCACAGGCTGTATTCCCTTTGACATCAGCTGTAGCAACTCCTTTCTTAATGTGTCTCCTGAGGCAAGGGAAACTGAAGAAAAAATGAACTATTGAAACTTCATCAAATTAAAAAGCCTTTGCAAAGTGAAGGAAACAATCAACAAAACTACAGAATGGGAGAAGATATTTGCAAATGACCTATCTGATAAAGGGTTAGTCTTATAAAATATAGGAAGAACTTATAAAACTCAGTACCCCCAAAATGAGTAATAAAGTTTTAAAAATGGGCAGAACACATGAATAGATATTTTTCCAAGAAGACATCCAGATGGTCAATATGAAAAGATGCTCAACATCACTCATTATTAGGGAAATACAAATTAAAATTATAAACACAAATCAAGGGGCACCTGGGTGGCTCAGATGGTTAAGCATCTGCCTTCAGCTCAGGTCATGATCTCAGGGTCCTGGGATCAAGTCCCGCATTAGGCTCCCTGCTTAGCAGGGAGCCTGCTTCCCCCTCTCCCTCTGCTGTTCCCCCTTCTTGTGCTCTCTCGCTTTCTTTGTCAAATAAATAAAATCTTAAAAAAATACAAATCAAAATTATAATGAGATACTACCTCACACCTGCCAAAATGGCTAAAATCAACACACAAGAAGCAACATGTGCTGGTGAGGATGGGGAGAAAGAGAAATGCAAACTGGTGCAACCACTCTGAAAAACAGTATGGAGGATCCCCAAAAAGTTAAAATTAAAACTACCTTATAATCCAGCCACTATACCACTAGGTGTTAACCCAAATAATGCAAAAATACTAATTCAAAATGATAAATACATCTTGATGTTTATAGTATTATTATCTACAATAGCCAAATTATGGCAATAGCCCAAGTATCCATCAACTAATGAATGGATAAAGAAGAAGTGATATATATATATGAATGAAAATAATATAGAATAAAAAAGAATGAAGTCTTGTCATTTACAATGACATGAATGGAACTAGAGAGTGTGCTAAGCAAAGTAAGTCAGTCAGAGAAAGACAAATACCATATAATTTCACTCATATGTGGAATTTGAGAAACAAAACAAATGAACAAAGGGGGACAAAGAGAGGCAAATCAAGAAAACAACTTTTTAAAAAAAATAATTTATTTATTTTAGAAAGAGAAAAAACACAAGTGGGAGGGGCAGAGGGAGGAGAGAGTATCTGAAGCAGACTGCATGCTGAATGTGGAGCCTGATGTGGGGTTCAATGTCATGACCCTGAGATCACAAGAGTCAGAGCTAAAACCAAGAGTCAGAGCTTAACAACTGTACCACCCAGGCATCCCAATAAGCCAACTCTTTTTTTTTTTTTTTAAAGATTTTATTTATTTATTTGACAGAGAGAGACACAGCAAGAGAGGGAACACAACAGAAGGAGTGGGAGAGGGAGAAGCAGACTTCCCACGGAGCAGGGAGCCTGATGCGGGACTCGATCCCAGGACTCTGGGATCATGACCTGAGCTGAAGGCAGACACTTAATGACTGAGCCACCCAGGTGCCCCCTTTTTTTTTTTTTTAAGATTTTATTTATTTGTGTGTGTGTGAGAGAGAGAGAGAGAGAACACAAGTAAGCACAAGCAGGCGGGAAGACTAGAGGGAGAAGCGCACTCCTTGTTGAGCAGGGAGAAGGTTGCAGGACTCAATCCCAGGACTCTGGGATCATGACCTGAGCTGAAGGCAGGCACTTAACCAACTGAGCCACCCAGGCACCCTCAAGAAGCCAACTCTTAACTACAAAGAACAAACTGATAGTTCCAGAGGGAATGCAGAGGGAGGGTATTAGTTAAATAGGTGATGGGGATTAAGCAATGTACTTACTGTGATGAGCCCGTAGTGTTGTATGGAAGTATTGAATCACTATATTGTACCCTGAAACTAATATTGGATTGCATGTTAACTACTTGGAATTTAAATAAAAAGTAAAACAAAAGAAAATACGAGATCTACTTTCTTAACAAATTTTTAAGTGAACCACACCATGTTATTTACTATAGGCACTGTATTATACAGGAGGTATTTGGAATGTATTCATTTTGTGTAATTATGACTTTATGCCATTAAGCAACAACTTACCACTTCTCTCCTTCCCCCATCCCATAGCAACCACTATTCTATTTTTTGCTTCTTTAAGTTTTGACTATTTTGGGTACATCATATAATTGGAATTTTGCAGTATTTGTCCATCTGAAACTGTCTTATATCACTAATGTATTGCAGGTCCAATCCATGTTTTTGGAAATAGCAGAATTTCTTTCTTTTATTTATTTAAATTCTTTTTAGAATTAACTTCTTTTAAAAGGCTGAATAATATTCCATTTTATAGTTATATCATATTTTTCTTACCCATTTGTTGACGAACATTGCAGTTGTTTCTCTGTCTTTTTTTTTTTTAATTTATTTATTTGACAGAGAGAGATCACAAGTAGGCAGAGAGGCAGGCAGAGAGAGAGAGGAAGGGAAGCAGGCTCCCTGCTGAGCAGAGAGCCTGATGCGGGACTCGATCCCAGGACCCCGAGATCATGACCTGAGCCGAAGGCAGCGGCTTAACCCACTGAGCCACCCAGGCGCCCTGTTTCTCTGTCTTGAATAAATAGTGAATAATGCTGAAATGAACATGTCATAGAGATATATCTTTGAGGTCTGGTTTTAAATTATTTTGGATATATACTTAGGAGTGGGGTTGCTGTATTATACTGTAGTTCTATTTTTTTAATAGATTTTATTTAGTTATTTGACAGAGAGAGATCACAAGTAGACAGAGAGGCTGGCGAGGATGGGGGGAAGCAAAACCTCTGCTGAGCAGAGAGCCCTATGCAGGGTCTATCCCAAAGGTAGAGGCTTAACCCACTGAGCCACTCAGGTGTCCCTATTGTAGTTCTATTTTAATTTTTGAGAAACTTCCTTATTGTTTTCATGGATATTACAACAAAAAACAGGCAACGAGAACAAAAATAGATAAGACAATTGGGATGGAATAGAACTAAAAAGTTTCTGTCTCACAAAAGAACCAAACAACAGTGACAAAGTAACCTATAAAATGAAAGAAAATATTCATAAATCGTGTATCTGATAAAGGTTTAATTATCAAAATATGTAAAGAACTCCTACAAGTCAATAGCAAAAGAGCAGTAATAGTAATAATCCAATTAAAAAATGGGCGAAGACTTGGACAGATGTTTCTCCAAAGATATACAAATGATTAATGGGTATATTAAATGGCGCTCAACCAGGGGAAGGCAGATTAAAATCACAATGAGATATCTCCTCATACATGTCAGGATGGCTATTATGAAATGGAAGGAAGGAAGGAAGGAAGGAAGGGAGGGAGGGAGGGAGGGAGGGAGAAAAGGAGAGAGGGAGGGAAGAAGGAAGAAAGAGAGAGAGAGAGAAAGCATTGGCAGGGATGTGAACAAATTGGAATCCATGTACACTGTTGGTGGGAATATAAAATGGTACATATACTGAGACTAACACTTTTTTAAAAACTTTAAATTTGGGGGACACCTGGGTGGCTTGGTTGGTTAAGCATGTAACTCTTGATTTCAGCTCAAGTCATGATCTCAGGGTCATGAAACTGAATCCTGAATCAGACACTGTGCTGGGCATGGATCCTGCTTAATCTTCTCTCCCTCCCTCTCTCTCTGCCCTTCCTCCACAGCTTGCATGCTCTTTCTTGCTCTCTTAAAAAACAACAACAACAACAACAACAACAAAAACACAACAAAAGCAAAAATTAAAAAAAAATAAATCAGCAACTTTAAATTTTTAGATAATCATAGACTTACAGAAAATTGAAAAAAATATGCAAGGTGTCCTATATACTTTCACCCATTGTCCCTACATGGTAACATCTTACATATTTATAAATCAGTATAACCAGGAAATTGTCATTGGTACAATCCTCAGAGGTTATTCAGATTTCACTAGTTTACATCCAATCATTTATAAACATAAGTGTGTGTATATAATCCTACATAATTTTATAACACACATTGATTGATGAAACGACCACTACAATAAAGATATTATCGAGATACAATCAAAGCTATTCCGTTAACAGAAAGGCCCTCTTACTTCCAATTTATTGCCACTTCTTCCCATCCGCCATCCCTAACTTATGGCAACCACTAATCCCTGTATTTTTTATTTCAAATAGTTACATAAAAGGAATCAAACAATATGTAACCTTATGAGATTAGCTTTTTTCACTGAGTGCAAGTCCCTTGAGTTAACATTGATTTTTTGAAAATTTTATTTTCTCTCCTGGTATTTACCAAACCATAACATGATGCAAGAGCCTGAGAATTAAAGTTTTACCAAGGAAGAGTATTGAAGAGGGAGTAAGTAAACCTGCAGGGTATTTTGTGTTCTAATAAAAATAGACAAAATTGGACTCTAGGAGGGATAAGAACTTGATGAGAAGTAGTGGATAAGAATAGCCTGCCATACCTGGTTTACCCCTCCAGGTCTTTGATGAAGTTCATGGGTCGGAAGAAGAAACAACTATACAGAGAGGTTTTGAAAATTAAAGCAAATAGTTGGCAGTCAGTAGTCTAGCAGTTCTGAAGAAACAAGTAGTGGGATTCCAGATTATTGAGATGTGAGAAGACAACAGATAATAACTATACAAACCTTTTGATGAAAGCTATAGAGCTATGCTTAGGAAAAGAGCCAAAGAAGTGGACGGAGACTTACCAAAACTACAATATAGGTTTGAATAAATTCTATCCCTAATTGAATCAGGGTCATCAGTCCACACTTTATCTGCATAGCAGAAGGAAAATGAGAATACACGTAATTTTCAGGGGCACCTGGGTGGCTCAGTGAGTTAAGTGTCTTACTCTTGATTTTGGCTCAGGTCCATTATCTCAGGGCTGTGAGACCAAGCACCCAGTCAGGTTCTGTGTTGGGTGTGGAACCTGCTTAAGATTCTCTCTCTCCTTCTACACACCACCCCCAAAATGCGTGTGTGTGTGTGTGTGTGTGTGTGTGTGTGTGTGTGTAATTTTTAACATTCATTAAAATAAAACAATAGGCACACAAAGAGCAAAACACCATATTCCTCATAAACATAAAAGAAATGAAGCAGACCTATAATTGAGTCAGATTTTGGAGTTAGCAGATAAGATCATAATGTATTTAATATGATTCAATTAAAAGTTATGATAACAATTATTGAAGTAATTTAATTAATGAAAACTCAGAATATTGAAAACAATTTTTACTAGATAATTATAATCCATATAAAAATAAAGGGAAAATGTAGACTCAAAAATATGAGAATGGAAATTAAAATTTTAGAGGCTTTCCTGGTGATGGGTATTAAGGAGGGCATGGATTGCATGGAGCACTGGGTGTTATATGCAAACAATGAATCATGGAACACTACATCAAAAAATAATGATGCACTGTATGATGACTAACATAATATAATAAAAAGAAATAAAATAAATAAAATTTTAAAGATTTTCAAAGCAAGTTATACACACCAGAACAAATTCATAAGATGTGATAAACTGCGGTTATACTGATGAAGAAAAATTCTCTGTTACCTTTCTTACAATTTTTCATTTGTAAACATATCAGCCTTATCATTACATTTGTATTTTCAATGTCTTTAACAGTAGCCTTTCCTATATCTATTTTTATGTATGTTGTCATTTTTTATTGAGAATAGAAAATAGAAAAAAAATAAAAATAGAAAATAAATAAAACAGAAAATAGACTTGAATACTGTTTTATTATTTTCTGCACAATCATGCAAAATCAGTGAATTTATTTCAAAATTATCTAATGAATATCATTAAGAAAATCTCCTAAGCATTGATAGATAATAGAATATCTTTTCTTATATTTCATCCATTGTTCAAAATAGCTTAATGCTATTTTCACCTTCTTACCCATGGTTTTTTCTCTTTTTCTCCCCCTTCTTTCTTTTAGTTATTAAATTATCACTAAGATATATAAGGTCATCAGACTTTAATATTCATAATTTTTTCTATATCAGTCTGTTATCTATAATTCCTATGAAGCTATTATTTTATAATTTCTTTTTATTGAACTCTTGGGATGAACTTGGACATCCTTTTTTGCCTGAGATGTATCTTTATTTGCTTACTTGGGAATAAGAAGTATATATGATTATTTTCTTTTCTGGACCAATATTAATCTTGTTTTGACACACAATTGATATTTGAATAATTACGGATGGAAATATACGTTCAAAATATTTTTTTGCTATAATGTAAAGATATCAACTAATTTCTCTCAAAATGTAATAATATTGATAATTTTTTCAAGTCTAATATCCTTTAACTGAGGTATCATACTCATACTACCAACTAGCATTTGATGCTTTCTAAGATTAAAAAAAATCTTGATGATCTGAAATGTCAGTGATGTATCTGCGTATTTTGTTTCATTCCTATTCCTAAACATTATCGACTTAACACTATTTTTGTTTTCTAAATCTTAATATATTTATAGCCTTATAATGGTCTCTGTATTTGAACACTTCTTTCATATTTCTACCTCTTGATATTTTTTCTCTAATCAATGTTTTTAATTCAAATTTCCTTCTAATCATTCTGTTCTTTGTCTTTAACTTATTTAGGTATAGAATCTTATCTGTGTGTATTTTACCTTATGTTTTATTAAATATCAGCAGAAAACTAAAAATTCTTTAAACGCATGAAGAAATATAAGGACATATTGTGTTTTTAAATAGAAAATTTCAACATCATAAAAATAGAAAGTATCTCTAAGTTAATTTATGACTTGATTCAGTTTCAGTAAATATGATAGTTTAATGTTTAGAAATAGACAAAATAGCTATAGAATTTGGAAGAAATGTTTAAAAGAGTAGTCAATCCTACCAAGCTTTAAACTTATCAAGTCTATACAGTTAGAGCAGTTTAACATCAACAGATGAATTGGCAGACATACCAATGAAATAAAATAGAAAAACCAAGATTACCACAATGATATTTGCAAATTCAGTACACAGTAATGAGACATTTCTAATCAATGAGCAAAAGAAGACTTACGAAAATTATTGGTGTTGGGACAACTACATTGTTGGAGGGTAAAAATAAAACTAGATCAATTTCTCATATCTACATTACCATATATTATAAATAGATCAGATACACAAATGTATATAAAGCCAAATCATCCAATTACTAGAAAAAATTGGGTGGATAGTGAATTCTTAACACATGAATCAGAAAATTTATTTAATACATATTTAAAATTAAATAACTAATGGAAAAGATTTATAAATTTGATTATGTTAAATATTGCATGTCAAAATACCTTAAGGAAATAAGAACAATGAAAAACTGAAAAATGAAATTGCAACTTAATAGTGATTTCTAAAGGACTGAGAACTGATTAAAAAAAAAAAAACAACCCTAAGAGGACAAAAAAAGTGTGAATATTAAATGCCAAAAAAAGACATGCCAATGGTTCTTATACATGTGACAAGAATGTCCACCTCACTAATTAAGAAAAAAACAAACAAACCCTGAATCGAAATACCACTCATAATCTCCAAGATTCACAAATATCTAATAATTGCATTTTACATTTACTTGGCAAATTGCGGATCACAAGGACATTTTAATATTTTTCATGGAATGCAAGCTAGTATTAGTCTGTGGGAAATTTGGCAATATTTTTCAAAATTGTGCATTCATTTACTATTTGAATAAATAATCTTATTTCAAGTTATCTATTAGAACACAAATCGGCAAAACATATGAAATGACTTATGGATAAAGGTCATTCATTTTAGCGTTATTTAAAATAGTAAAAGACCAAAAATAACAATGCTATTTAGGGTAACTAGTTGGAAAAATTATGTTGCTTAGGAAACTGGTTGAATAGACCGTGAAAAATCACCCAGAAGAATGCTAAGCCTCTGGAAAATGGGACAAAGAACTCTATAATTTTCTAAGTAGTTATCTCCAAAGAACATTGTTAAATGAAGAATGCAATGTGGGTAAATGTATATATAGTGTGCTATCTTTCTGAATATTGTGGAGGAAAATACAGAAACATATGAATATTTCTTAATATTTTGAAACAGTAGAAAGAAAATCTCACTAAAAAAGAATTACTTATAAGAGCAGGAAGGAAATAGATAATAGAAAAAACAGAGATAAATAATATTCTCTCAAAATACTATTTCCTTTAGAGTGTGTGTGTGTGTGTGTTACTGTAATATTGTCAACATAAGAGTTAAAATACACATTTATGAGATAAAAGAAGTTGAATAAAGGTCTCCAAATGTTAATTTGTTTTGGAAGTATGAATTTAAGTGTATTAAGTGTCTATATTTTTCTCTAATTTTAAAGAAAAGTATTACTTCCTAGCTTTGTTTATTGTAAAGCTCTAAAAACAAGGAATAACCCAGTAAGATAATCACTACTGTCATTAGATAATTATCCATAAATACTATCTTATGTTTTTATTTTATTTATTTATTTTTATTTTATTTTATTTATTTATTTTTTAAGGATTTTATTTATTTATTTGACAGACAGAGATCACAAGTAGGCAGAGAAGCAGGCAGAGAGAGAGAGGAGGAAGCAGGCTCCCTGCTGAGCAGAGAGCCCGATGCAGGGCTCAATCCCAGAACCCTGGGATCACGACCCGAGCCGAAGGCAGAGGCTTTAACCCACTGAGACACCCAGGCGCCCTTATTTCTTCTTTTTAAAGACTTTATTTATTTACTTGAGAGAGAGAAGCAGACTCCCCGCTGAACAGAAAGCCCATCATGGGGCTCAATCCCAGGACACCGGGATCATGACCTGAGCCAAAGGTAGACACTTAACCAACTGAGCCACCCAGGCACCCAGTACTATTTCTTATTTAAGCTATCCAGAGTTCCTTGGTGGGATTACTGATGCAGCTTCATGCCCTGTGTGGCATCTTGTCATGCTTGAAAGCAAAGGATTATCAACAAATAAGAAAGTTTTGTCATAAGCCATATGAGCCTATGTAAAACATGTCTGGGTTGACAAAGATGGGAGAACTTGACCAAAAGGAAGAAAAATAACCATAGTAAATTTAATGAATTTAAATATATAATTATTCTGAGTTCATAGTAACTCTTCAGAAATATTACCTTAGGAGTTTATTAGAACAAGTCTTTGAGAAAGGATTAAGCTTTTGGCTATCTTTGCTATGTTTTAGATTATCAAAATAGTTGAGGGATTTTTTTTTAACAGAGAAATCACAAATAATAAATGTAGAAGGAATGCCAGAACTAAAAGTTAATGTAGGGGCACCTGGGTCGCTCAGAGGGTTAAAGCCTCTGCCTTCGGCTCAGGTCATGATCCCAGGGTCCTGGGATCGAGCCCCACATCAGGCTCTCTACCTGGCGGGGAGCCTGCTTCCTCCCGCATTGGGCTCTCTGCTCAGTGGGGAGCCTGCTTCCTCCTCTCTCTGCCTGCCTCTCTACCTACTTGTGATCTCTGTCTGTCAAAAAAATAAATAAAATCTTAAAAAAAAAAAAAAAAAAGCCTCTGCCTTCAGCTCAGGTCATGATCCCAGGGTCCTGGGATCGAGACCCACATCGGGCTCTCTCCTTGGTGGGGAGCCTGCTTCATCCTCTCTCTCTGTCTGCCTCTCTGCCTACTTGTGATCTCTCTGTCGAATAAATAAATAAAATCTTTAAAAAAAAAAAGTTAATGTATTTTGGGGTCCCTAGGTGGCTTATTCGTTAAGTATCTGCCTTCTTTGGCTCAGGTCATGATCCTGGGGTCCTGGGATTGAACCCTGCATCAGGCTCCCTGTTCAGCGAGGAGTCTGCTTCTCCATCTCCCCCTACTTGTGCATGTGCACACTCACCCTCTCTCTCAAATAAATAAATAAAATGTTTTTAAAATAAAATAAAATTTAACATTTTTAACACTAAAGAATTAATGGATTTTATCAATATCTGTCTTAACTAGTCATTGAAATGTTGACCCAGTGAAACAACATGAAATCACTAATCAATCTTAAAATCACAAAATGAGGGATAAACACAGAGTTAGTTCCTCTTGAAATGTTGCAATAGAACACAGAGTCTTTTGTAAGTTATCTTATCAAAACAACAAAAATAAAAGCTAAACCTTGGATCTAATCAAATCTCTACATAGCCATCCGTTATTTGAAATATGGAAGACAGGGAGCATGCTAAATTACATGATATAAAATGAAAATTCTAGTGAAAAATGACTTGTATTTACAAACATACACAATTCCTTTTTTATGTTTTTATTTTAATTTCAGTTGGTTAACATATAGTTATATTAGTTTCAGGTTTACAATATTCCATATATCACCTGCTACTCATCATGACAAACGTTCTCCTTTATCACCATCACCTATTTAACCCATCCTTACACCCACTTCCCCTCTGGTAACCATCAGTTTATTCTCTATAGTTAAGAGTCTGTTTCTTGATTTCCCTGTCTCTGTATCTTTTTTTCCCCTTTGCTTATTTTTTTTTAATTCCCCAGATGAGTGAAATCATATGGTATTTGCCTTTCTCTAACGTATTCCACTTAGCCTCTATCCATGTCATTGCAAATGGCAAGATTTCATTACTTTCTATGGCTGAATAATATTAGTCCAATATTTTGTTTAATGAAAGTAGTGAAAATGGGCATCCTTGTCTTGTTCCTGACCTTTGGGACAAAGTTTTTGGTTTTTCCCCATAAAGATGATGGATTTTTCATATTTGGCCTTTATTACGTTAAATTATGTTCCATCTAAACCTACTTTGTTGAGGGTTTTATCATGAATGGTTGTTGTACTTTGTCAAATGCTTTATCTGCATATGCTGAAATGATCATATGGTTCTTTCCTTTCTGTTGTTGATGTGATGTATCACACTGATTGATTTGCAAATATTGGACCACCTTAACAACCCAGGAATAAAACCCACTTCTTCTTGGTGACTGGTTTGTTTTGTGAATTTTTTTTAACGTATTGTTGGATACAATTTGTTAGTATTTCGTTGAGAATTTTTGCATCTATGTTCATTAGCGATATTGGCCTATAGTTCTCTTTTTTGTAGTGTCTTAACTGGTTTTGGTATCAGAATAATGCTGACCTCATAGAATGAATTTGGAGGTTTCCCTTCCTTTTCTATTTTTTTGGAATAGTTTGAGAATAGGTATTAACTCTCTGTCCTTCTTTCCTACACTCCTTCCTTCCTTCCTTCCTTCCTTCCTTCCTTCCTTCCTTCCTAATATTTATCACTTCTTTTATTGATATTATCTACTTTGGAAGCAGTACATCCATTATAAGGGCAAATACTATACAAAAATAAATTGTCAAAAAAAAAATAAATAAATTGTCAAAATTCTCAATTTTATTTCCTGGATTATTGCATGTAGGCAGCCACGGACCCAGCTAGAGGCGAGGGATCAAACCAGGCCCTGACTGTGATTCAGTTGAGCTGCGCTTGAGAAAGAGCCTGAGCTATGGACCCTAAGACTCGCTGACGTGACTGCCTGCACATATTAGAGGCAAAACTGGGTTGCGCATTTAACTGTTACAAGATTATCCTGTACTTGCACGGATTATAAATTGCACCATTGTAAACTCGTGAATTGCTAGTTAAAGATTAGCTAAGTAGACAGAAGTTACTGGCGTCAGAAGATCCGCTACCAGCACTTGGGAACTGGGCTTCGTAAAAGCTTGAGGGGTTTCATGTGAATGTTACGTGTGTATGAGCAATCAACCGAAAATAGATACTTCCTTATAATTGTTTCTGTTAACTATATAATGCCTCACAGCCTTGAATAAAACTGGCACTGCTGGACAACCTCCTCAGTGCTCCTCCTGCCCCCATCTCTTTTTCTCTTAATTTCTTTTCACCATCCTCTTACCCTCACGTTCCTGGTCGATTTGTCGCGCCGGCCGCGACAATTGCAAGAACTATAATTTTTAGCGGTAGTGCTTCGATACATAAGTAATTCACATAAAAGTTGAACATTTTAAAAACTTTTACAGAACCTGAGGATTGGAAGTTTATTAGTGTTACTTCCAAACTTCCCCATTCCATATTTAGGGATCCTATTTCTTCTTAATAAGTACCCTATATTATCATAAAAATCATGTTGCAGTTTGGCTTACATTTCCTTTTGCAAGTCTGCAAGCCTTAACATTAAAATACCTGCCTGATTTCTAGTAATTTTCTTTCTAACTGTAAGAGATGAAGGACTCTGTAAACACTGCATGGAAACATTCTGGATTTTACCACAGGTCTTGAGTTAATTTTTTTTCATAGCTATTTCTATAATAAGATAATAAGATAATTATATACATATAATAATTATATACATTTTCCTTTAAACTAATGCTATGATACATTAAATCACCACAATTTCTAATAATGAAATGCATTTACCTACTTAAAATTAAGACAGTTTGTACATTATGTATTATATTTGAGTCAATAATAGTTTCATTTTAGAAATATTCTTGAAATGATTTCTTAATATTATTGTGTGAGATTTTTTTTTTTTAAAGATTTTATTTATTTATTTGACAGAGAGAGATCACAAGCAGGCAGAGAGGCAGGTAGAGAGAAAGGAGGAAGCAGGCTCCCTGCTGAGCAGAGAGCCCAATGCGGGGCTCGATCCCAGGACCCTGAGATCATGACCCAAGCCGAAGGCAGCGGCTTAACCCACTGAGCCACCCAGGCGCCCCTATTGTGTGAGATTTATCAGACGTTCTTGGCTTTTGCTATTTTTATAAAATTGTATACCATGGCTTCTGGCTTTGAAAAAAAATAATACAAAACTTTCTCATTTTGTATGGAAGACAGGTGGTAAAATAGAAAATTCTCCAGGAACAAACAGTCCTACCATTTGTATGGAACCAGAAAAGATCCCAAATTGCCAACAAAATGTTGGAAAAGAAAACCAAAGCTGGGGGCATCACTATGCCTGACTTCAAGCTATTACAAAGCTGTGATCATCAAGATAGCATGGTACTTGCGCAAAAACAGACACACAGATCAATGGAACAGACTAGAGAGCCCAGAAATGGACCCTCAACTCTACGCTCGACTAATCTTCAACAAAGCATGAAAGAATATCCACTGGAAAAAAAAGACAGCCTCTTCAGTAAATGGTGTTGGGAAAAATGGAACCACCACATGCAGAAGAATGAAACTGGACCATTCTCTTACACCATATGAAAAGATAACGTAAAAGTAGATGGAAGACCTAAATGTGAGACAGAAATCTGTCAAAATCCTAGAGGAGAACACAGGCAGTGACCTCTTTCACCTCAGCCACAGCAGCTTCTTATAAGACCCATCTCCAAAGGCGAGAGAAACAAAAGTGAAAATGAACTATTGAGACTTCATCAACATAAAAATCTTCTGCACAAGGGCGCCTGGGTGGTTCAGTGGGTTAAAGCCTCTGCCTTCGGCTCAGGTCATGATCTCAGGGTCCTGGGATCGAGCCCCACATCGGGCTCTCTGCTCAGCAGGAAGCCTGCTTCCCCTTCTCTCTCTCTCTCTCTCTCTCTGCCTGCCTCTCCGTCTACTTGTGATCTCTCTCTGTCAAATAAATTAATAAAATCTTTAAAAAAAAAAATCTTCTGCACAGCGAAGGAAACAGTCCGTCAAACTAAAAGGCAACCTACGGAATGTAAGAAGAATTTTGTGAATGACATAACAGTTAAAGGGCTAGTATCCAAGATCTATAAAGAAACCTAAAACTCAGCACCCCAAAAAACAAATAAAGGAGTCAATAAATGGCAGAAGACATGAACAGATACTTCACCAAAGAAGACATACAAATGACCAAAAGACACATAAAAAAATGCTCCACATGACTAGCCATCAGAGAAATACAAATAAAAACAATAACGGTAACCTTATACAGGTTAGAATGGCTAAAATTAACAAGACAGGGAACAGTATTGGCGAGGGTATGGAGAAAAGGGAACCCTCTTACACTGTTGGTGGAAATGCACCTGGTACAGCCACTCTGGAAAATAGTATGGAGGTTCCTCAAGATGTTAAAAGTAGAGCTACACTATGATCCAGCAATTGAGCTACTGGGTATTTACACCAAAGTTACAGGTGTAATGAAAAGTAGGGGCACATGGAACTCAATGCTCATAGCAGCAATGCCCAAAATAGCCAAACTGAAATGAGCCAAGATGTCCTTCAACAGATGAATGGATAAAGATGTGGTTCATACATGCAATGCAATTCCTTAACTATCAGAAAGGAATACAATTGCTTAGCTATCAGAAAGGATGTATACTTACCATTTGCATGGATATGGATGGAACTGGAGGGATTATGCTAAGTGAAATAAGTCAAGCAGAGAAAGACAATTATGGTTTCACTCATATATGGAATATAAGGAATAGTGCAGAAGACAATAGGGGAAGGGAGGGAAAACTGAGTGGGAAGAAATCAGAGAGTGAGACAAACCATGAGACTCTTGACTCCAGGAAACAAACTAAGGGTTGCAGAAAGGGAGGTGGGTGGAGGAATGGGGGAACAGCATGATGGGCATTAAGGAGAGCATGTGATGTGATGAGCACTGGGTGTTATCCACAACTAACGAATCATTGAATATTATATCAGAAACTAATGATGTACTATGTATTGGCTAATACATAGCCAATGTATGTTTTTCCTGTGTGTTCCATCAATATACTTAGCTTTCTAATTAACTTTCAGTATATTTGATACTGTATATTTTTCTTCAAAGATATTTATATCATTCACATTGTGAAATGTTTAAAAAATGTTTTACACATATTTATTTCATTTTCCTAGATGTCTGTTATTTTCCTTTGTTTATTTTTCTAATTAACTGTAATAGTTTTTAATTTCATTTTATTTTTTATTAACTAGATTTTTTTGTGGGTGAGGGAGAAATTTACTTTTTCAATGATCAGTTTTTATATTTATTTAAGTTTTAATTTTATAATTTTTTTAAATCCTGATTTTCCTAATTTTATCTTTCTTCATACAGCCTATTTGAAAATGTATTTTTCTTTTTTCCTTTTGGAAAGACAATGCTAATGGAAATAATACATTGTAGAAAATTATTCTCTTGACATTCTCCTAATTGCTTCCCAGAGAGGAAAATAAAATGTATCGTAATTGTTCTTGTTTATTTTGTTTTGTTTTGTTTTGTTTTTTGATGTTTCTTTTAGCTTCTGGGGATTGGTATTTATTAATCATTAAGTGAAAGTACATTATTGTGATTCTTTCTTAGGGATTTCAGTAAGTTGTTTTTTTCTTTTCCCCCGTCATTACTGTTGTTTATTTATCTTGTTTTTCGGTCACCTTCTTCCCCTCAATACATTTAAGATGACAAAGATGTCACTTCTCTAGTCTGGATTTCACTTTTCAAACTTAATTATTTGAATTCATTTGACCTGCTAGAATTTCTATTCTACTTATATTTTCACATTTATTTTTAATTTTTTTGTTGTTTGTTTTGTTAGCTTTGAGGCAGTGGTAATTGTGATGACACCTTGAATTATACCTTTGTCTTCTTTTATTTCATATTATCATGTAATCACTATGTAATGGCCTATTTATGGGCATACTGTATATTTTTAAAATTTCAGTATTTGAGATATAATGACATATCACATTGCATAAGTTTAAGTCATACATGTTTATCTGAGGCATTCATATATTGCAAAATGATTACTACCATAACATTATCTCATCCATCCATCCTGATACACATATCACAAAATTTAGGATCTTAACCATTTTTAAGTGTACATTTGGTTAGCATTAAGTACATTCACATTGTTGTGCAACCAATATCCAGAACTCTTTTCGTTTATCAAAACTAAAGCTCTATACCCTTTAAATAACAATTCCCCATTTTCCCTCTCCTCCCAACCCTAGCAAGGACCATTCTGCTTTCTGCCTTATAATTAATTTTTAAACCATCTCCTGCTGCTGAACATTTCACGGAATTAACACTATTTAATTTTAGTGTCCACTTAAAAAAAAATAAGACTAGGAGGTAGGATTTTATCTGATGTTTTCATTACTGTATCTCTCATGCTAGAAACATGTCTTAATACATAATTTTGGAATTAATGGCCCCTCCCAATTTTTATGTTTGATGATAAAAAATAAATAAAACCTTTGAAGACCATTCAGTTGATAAATTCTCTAGGAAGAATTCTCAAAAGCTCTTGGGTTATAGTTCTTTTATTTTTTTTTTTTAAAGATTTTATTTATTTATTTGATAGAGAGAGATCACAAGCAGGCAGAGAGGCAGGCAGAGAGAGAGGAGGAAGCAGGCTCCCTGCTGAGCAGAGAGCCCGATGCGGGGCTCGATCCCAGGACCCTGAGATCATGACCTGAGCCGAAGGCAGCGGCTTAACCCACTGAGCCACCCAGGCGCCCCGGGTTATAGTTCTTTTAAATGTACATATACTTCAAAGAAAACATTATGAAATGTGACGTTCATTTAGATACATGAAAATGAAAAAGCTTATTTAATAATGAGCTACCATATTTTATACTTACATAATAATAATGTATCATATATAGAAACGTATTTTAATGAAAATCCTGTTTTATTGTATTGTCTGATTTATAAATGACCCATTTTTAACATTTTAAAAAAAATTTCTTGGTATTTTGTTATGTGAAACTAATGTTTTATAAAAAAATAAAAAAATAGAACAAGAAGAATGCTCATTGTCTACTAGTATTAACTGAAATTGTAATTGAAATTTTATATAGTCTTATTTTAACTAGGTATTAAATGATATATATTGTATTCCGCTGGGAAATTTTATACTCATCATTTATACTCATCATTTGGGAATTTTGTAAAACCTGTAATAATAAAGTTAAAAATATTCTGTTCACAAATGGGAATGAACATAAGATAGGTAAATTGGTATTGAGGCAAGAAGGAGAAAAAGAGAAGTTTCTGTCCTAGAAGAATTGTCCTGGATTTAGTCTCCCACATGGTAGTATTTAATAAGACTTTCTCCTAAAAATACTCTTTTGGCACTAATTCCTTAAATCTCATTTGTACAACAGGGAAAATAGATGAACATAGAATGAAGAGAAATGACAGCCCCTCTTAAAATCAGTAGGGAAAAGAAAAACAAATTGAACCTAATTTTCTGATAATTTCTAATTGCAATTATATTTCCCTTAAAAGATGCTTCATAATATCAATGTGTTTTGATTAGCTTAAGCAATAGGAAGGAAGGATAAATGACAGAGAATAAAAGTATAGAATTTTGCATTTTTCAACCTCAGTCGTGTATCAGAATTACTTATTTTTTTGTTTGTTAGTTGTTTCCTCTCTCTGTTTCCATGTTTTAGCAAAAAAGAGTAAAATGATTTAGGATTCACAAATGATTTTATTATTTTTACAAACAAACTATTATTATTTTTTTACTCTGGAAAATAAACTTGGAAACTCATGTACACAAGTAAAGATAAAGTAGTCTGGATATTTTGCTCTAGAGTGTAAGTTAATACTTATTGGGAAAATGAGATTTTCTTATTTATGCAGGTAGTTTCTTATTTGATATTTTAACTCAATCAATTGTAATTAAACCGAGACTAATTAAAATGGGAAATCAAAAACAAATGAATTGACAAGGTGAATCATTCCCTTAAGATTAAGGATAAATTTAAAATTAAAAGTAATTTTCTCAGGCAAAGAGAAAATTATCATCATTATAGGTCAATTACCTAAGGCATTCTGGAGTAGTTTTATTGTAAGAAATAATGAACATGAGGCCCCACATTGTTAAGATTATAAAGGAAAATAACTGGCCAAAAAATTAATTTTATATTTTTGTTCCTATAATTATAAGTATCATACACATTTATTAAACAATATTCTATTCTTAGAAATGTGCCTAAGGCATCAGAAAATGCAGCAGTAGAAAGTTGGTGTTATGAGTTATTTGTAGGTTGTAAAATATAATTTTATAGATTTTTACATATGCCTCAGTGAATCATTTTAAGTAAATATGAAAGCATATTTGCTTTGTTTTCCACTGTCCTCAAAATAAAATATGTAGGGTCCTGGTTTTTGGTTCTCAGTCATGTTGAAAAAGAGCATACATGGATTTTATAAGGGAAGAAAAATAGATGGAACCATACAAATTTGCTCATTTTATATGTTAATGTTGGTAAAATATTGGCAGTTTCACTTAATTTAACCTATATTATAAAATCCAATTTGTCTAATTTCTCTGTAAGGATCATTGGACCCATAAATAAAATCTTCCAAAAAAAAAAAAAATAGATTCCTGAATGGCTCAGTTAAGTGGTTGCCTTCAGCCCAAGTCATGATCCCAGAGTACTAGGATCGAGTTCTGCATTAGGCTTCTAGCTCCACGGGGAGCCTGTTTCTCCCTCTGCCTCTGCTTGCTGCTCCGCCTGCACGTGCTCTCTCTCTCTGACAAATAAAATAAAATAAAATAAAATAAAATAAAATAAAATAAAATAAAGTAAAATAAAATAAAATAGGGTTATAGGACCCAAAGTGGATTTGAATTTTTCTGGCATTCAGTTATTTAATAATAGGAATGGAATTAGAAGAAAAACTTCAATTACGATGAATTTTTGCTTATTCCATAAAATATCAAGTAAAAATGTTCTTATAAAATCGTATATTAAAGTAAATATCTATGTTTTTGCACATTAAAAAATCCTGATAATGTCCAGCGAGCTATTCCATTTCTAAAGCAGAATGAGTCTTTCTTGAAGCTAAGAATACAAATTCAGGTAGGGCCACCATCCTACTGCAAGTCAAGATGATTAAAGAAAAGAGAACTACCCAGGATTTCAAGAATCTTGTCTGGATCCCATGTGTCACAAAGCTAATTTGAGGCCATGAACACATATTTCCCCTAACTTAGTGCAAAGCCCTCTAAAGTTAGTCTCGTCTACCGTAGTCTATCCTCCATGAGCAGCCTCAGCAATATTTCTGAAACGCAAATTGGATCACTGTCCCACACACTTATAAAGACGCTTAGTGACTTCTTGTTGACTTTACCAAGAATTTCAAGTTTGTTATCACGGCTTTCAAATACCTATTATTATCTGGATAAATTAATTCCCAAACTCATGACTGTTCATTCTGAAATGCTTCTTGTTCCTATCCAATCCCCCAAATACACAGCATAGAGTGTATTAGATATAGTCACACTGAAATTCTTTGGTTTCTCAAAACATGTAGTGCTATAGTTCTTTCTCTCCTATTCAGTTCTCTGAACGATTTATATCTTACTTCTGTAAAATGCTTACTCAGTACTCCTCTTGAATCTTTAGAATTGCTTATTTCTACCCAGTCTTGGCTGTGTGCTAAAATGACACTTCTTCCTCAGGTAGCTTCTGGGCCAGCTCTGTGTACTCCATGGGTTGTTCATTACTTTTCTGCATTACTGTTCTGCATTTTCTGTTCATTACTGCAGCAAATTAGCACAAACTTAGAGGATTAAAACACAAAAGTATTATCTCACAGTTCTATAGGTCGGAAGTCTGACATCTTACTAGTTAAAATCAAGGTGTCAGTGGGGCTGTTCCTTCCTAGAGGGCATAGGGAAAATTCATTTCCTTGGCTTTTTTAGCTTCTAGAAGCTGCCTTCACTCCTTGGGTCATAGTCCCATTCCAACCTCAAAGTCTGCAATGGACAGTGGAATTTTTCTTGAATTATATCATTTTGACACTGACTTCTACCTTTCTTTCATTTTTAAGTACCACTTTGATTACTGTGGGCCCACAAGAATAATCAAGGATAATATTCCTATTCATAGGTCAGCTGATCAGTGAATTAATTCCATCTGCAACTTCATTTCCCCTTTGCATATAAGGTAACATATTCACAGTTTCCAGGTGTTAGGGCATGGATATCTTCGTGGGAAATTCTTCTGCCCAACACAGGTTGCTAATGAGACTGCATTCTTGAGGCACTGCTTAAACCAGTTATCAGTACCTTGTCTGGTACTCCCACCTCCAACCTCTTTGTAAGTCAACTTAACAAGAATCAGACAATCTTATTCATCATTTAGTCTTTGTTCTTAGTATATGACATCATGTATAAATAGCATCAAATGTAACAATTGAACACAAGTCATAAATAAAAAGCTGAGGCATGTTAGGAATATCCCAGAAAAATGTTAAGTGTTTGGGAATGAGACTAAGGATATACTGAGTAACTTCCAGAAAATTTCAGAGTCTGTATAAAGGCTCTGCCCAATTTCACTCCTGGCTGCTTCATTCTGTGCCAAGTTTACTTCCTTGTTATCACTATTTTGTTTCATATCAAAATGTTTTATTACAAACCATATCCTTTCCAAATATTTTCTCCTTACCTTTCTGCTTGCACCCCTGTCTTCCCTCTATCCCTGATTTCCCTTTGCTTTCCATTTTTTTTGTTTGTTTTTGTTGTTGGAGCTCAGTTTCAGAAGTGATAGTACAGATTAACTAAAGCAAAGTATAAAAACACTGGTAGGGAATGACACTTTTGGGGCCTCTTTAGATTACTGGTCTGTGTTCAACTCCAGTCTTGTGATTTAAATCCTTGAAAATTTGCAATGGTATTTCATTTAACTATAGAACTTTTTTCTCTTTTTTCAAGTTTTTATTTGAATTCCAATTAGTTAATATTAGTTTCAGGTGCAGAATTTCATGATCCATCACCAGTGCTCATCACAACCAGTACTGTTCTTAATCCCCATCACCCACTTAACCCATCTCCCCTGCCCACTTCCCCTCCAGCAACCCTCAGTTTGTTCTCTATAGTTAATGGTCTGTTTTCTGATTTGCCTTTCTGTCTTTTTATACCCCACCATGTTCATTTGTTTCTTAAATTCCACATATGAGTGAAATCATGTGTTATTTGTCTTTCTCTGTCTTTAGCTCCATCCATGTCATTGCAAATGGCAAAATTTGTAGAATTTATATAAATTTTTTAGAATTTTATATAGATTTTTATAAAATATAATTTAGATTTATAGAATTAAAAAAAATTATATGTGCATATGTATTGATATTTTCTTTCACTAGGTTATCATGCTATAGCCAGTGAATTTTTTGTTGTTGTTTTGTATTATTTGTTTAATATCACAACTACCACCATCATATCCATTCCCAAAGAAGGACTATGAAGAATTTAGAGCCATATAGTTCATCACACAATCAGAACAAAAATGTGAATAATTTACCAAGACAATAGCAGTTGTGTTAACTTTTCTTATATTATTTTAGGCGCTTCTTCTAGGCTATGTGTTGTATCACATCTTTCTGCCATCAAATTTGTCACACATGGTTAATTTAGCTTATAATAATTGGTGGGACAGACACAGTATAATGTATTCTAAGATCCTCATGCAACAGGGATTACTTTCTTTATACCAATAACATACTAATAATGTTTATTCATTTTATCTGATTTGTACAAATGATCTTGTGACCACAGAAATGCTGAAGAAGAGACTTTCTGTTCCCACCAACTGTACTTGCTGAGATTAACTAAATGATGTCACAAATTTTAACATATTATTCAGAGTCATATTGCTCCAATTAATAAATATTTAAAATTTTAGTAATATATAAGACACATCATATGAAACAAACAGCGTTTCTACTTCTCTGGAATTATACCTTTGTTTCCACAATTGATATATTTATTTTCCTACCCTGATTATACATAATTAACAAACTGATAAATGATAATATATACATATTTGGCCATTAATTTTACCTTACTTATTTTTTTTTTTTACAATAACTCAAACTAGCAGTATTGTTATTGATATTTTAAAACTAAGGAAACCAAATCTTACTGACATTACACTACTGAAGAACATAGATTAATAAGTGACTGATTTAGGATTTAAACCTAGAGACACTTGATTCCATAAATCCACAATTATAATCAGCACATCATAGAGGACATTTCCAGGTATTAATTAATTGTATTTGAAATTTTTCCTGGTGAAACCATGAACCTGAGATTTACCATTCCATTTCAATAAAAACTCTTGGCATTATTTTTTCCCTGCATTATTGAGATAAATTGACATATAACATTGTGTCAGCTCAAGGTGTACAATGTGATGATTTGATGCACATATATATTGTGCAGTGTTTACCACAATAAGGTTAGTCAAAACATCTCATCTCACATAAGTACCATTTTGTTGTTATTTTTATGGTAAGAACATTAAAGCTTTACTCTCAGCAACTTGAAAGTATACAATACAGTTTCATTAATTATAGTCACCATGCTGGACCTTAGATTCTGGGAACTTATTCATCTCATAACTGAAAGTTTGTAAGATGAATTTGCTTTTACCCTGGTGTTTTAAGTCGTGTAACAACCCTGGCATTTAAGTTTATTGGCTTTCATCAACAATGTTTGCATTTCCACACTTCTGAAATGAAAATCCTTAATGGAATGTGTGTGAGAGAAACATAGTGCTCTGTGTTTGTGTTTTCTTGTGCTGGCATCCATTCTCCTCTTTTGGAAAAACTCCTTTCTGGGAGGAATCACTCCTTTCCACTCTCGTTTATATGTGGTCCAAGTGGAACCGAACCCCTGCTCACCCTTGCCACAGTAGTGCACACATGGCCCTGCACTGGTCAATCAGTTTTTTCACAAACTAGTGATAGTGTTTGGTTTGGGGATCATGGGTCTGGAACTGCAGTTAATCTACTGAGACTCCGTCCTATGGTATTTTATAGGATTTGAGGGAAAGTAATCTTTCTTTTGTTCTCTTTCTATTGTGTTTGCAAGGTGTGTGGATATTTTAAGCTTCATTTGCAACACCATAAAGATAGGGCCTAAAAAGGAGGTAGAGGAGGAAATTGAAACATTGAGCCTCTGGTGCCAGGCATTTCTGAAGATAACTTAACCTTGATATTTTCATGTGTCAATAATTTCTTTTATTTACTTAAGCCATATAATCTGGTTTGTCAGGCATGGTTTTTTTCCTATTGCTGAGATGTAATCTACTCTAGCTAGCTTAATCACACAAGAAGTCATTACAGATTATTAGGTTTTAGAATTTACAGAATGGAGAAGGAAAAATCTTTACATCTACTAGCCAGGAAAAGTGATTTTACTATATCACTATCCATCTTGCAACCTCCATGATGACAGGGACCATGCACTAGAAAACACACTGAAGTGTCCCCAGAAAAATTTCTGCTGGTACTCTACTTGTAAAGAGACGGCCTTTTACCAGAGTACTGTTGGATCACTCAATTCTGCCTTCTCATCTTGGGTGTCTACTTGAAGGAACATATCTTGTGTGTCTCTTTGAGAAAATATTGAAAGTGTTTTTCTATCCTTTTTTTCTAGTCTCAGCGGCACACCAGAGCACTATAGAAAAATCCTAGAGTGAGTTCTGAGTGAAGCAGTATGCAATATTGGCAAAATTAGCAACTGAAAGGATCCCGAATCAAAGTGGGGTCTTGAATCACTCATCTCACAATGGGACCATTAGCTCTCCAACTTACCTTAATCAGTTCAATATTATCCTCTGAGAATGACTATTTCAGTACCATGTTGGTGCTGAGGATCTCAGCATTTATGATAACATTATTCCATAATTTAATTCATGAAGTATTAGAGATCAGAAAGGGTTTTTTAATAACTCATCTGGGATATCTCAGTTTGTATAACAAAAAGTCAGTAAAATACAATTCATTACCTTGCCGTAGAACAGGGATTGATTACTAATAGCTTCAGGTTGTTTAAAAGAACTCTGGAGAAGACAGTTTAGCTATTTCTTCAATTTCGTTCAGCTGTTGTGCCAGAATACAAAAAACAATCAGTGTTATTGGTGATTTTGATTCAGTCAAAATTTGTGTGCCTTCCTCAACTCCATGCAGTCTTTCAGAGGAACAAAGGGTTTTGTGTCCCTGTTCAATATTATAGAAGTGTCAAAATTACAGGGCAAAAACTTTGTGACTTTTGGAACATATGCCGTATTTTCATTAAAATTACCAAATCAGGATCTCTCCTCATGATATGGAATATAAGCACTCCCGTGGAACAAATTGCTGGAGGAGTTTAGATAGGAGCTGCTGTGGTCTGCCGTGATTAGGGGATAATACACTTTACCATGTATTTCTGGCTCATGACAACCAATGGAGGCATATTAGCCCTTCTAGCCCTTAAATACTTTAGATCACTACTTTCAGGGCAGAGTATATTTCATGTTTGTTTGTTTTTTCTATGTCTATTGCCAGTCATCTCTCCCTTACTACGTTTAAGCCATGCTAGAATTCTAAGTTACTAGAAACTTGTACCTGCTTAGAACCTTGTCCTTGATTCATCTGTCTGGAATGTCTTGTGTTCAGTTATCCAGTTCAACCCACAAATGAGTCCTTCCTGTTATTGAGATCTTAACTCAAACATCACCTCCACATCAACACTTTGTCTAGCCACTCAATCTGACTTGAATTTCTAGCTCCAAAAAAGTTACCCAACTTTATTATTTCTAATTTTTTATTACTCTCTGAAATTGTACAACTAACACATGTTTTACTGGTGTGTTTTGTATCCTACCACTAGAACACAATTTAGTTAGAAGCAAGACCTCACCTCCCTAAACACCGGTTAGTGCCTAGATTATACCACACCTATTAAGAGAAATATTAAGATAATTTTGCATCAATATTTATTGAATGAGTGATAGAATGTTTTTAAAAACTGAGAGGTGAACTTTCAGAACAATTTTAAGAGTCTAAGTTTATTCATCTAGGGAGTTTTTTTAAAACTTCAAATTTCCAAAAATAAAAAAAAATTAAAAAGTAAAACTTCAAATTTTCTTCTAATTTCTCTAATACAGGTCAGAGGATACATCAGAGAAGCAGAATGGTCAGTCCTAGGTAATTCAAAATTACCTAAGTAAATTATGAATATTAAACAACAATAATGACCCAGGTTGTAAACCTTCCATTGACTCCCCCCAAGAGTCTTCTCTTATTAAACAGAAATTGAAATTATGAAATTTAATTACCAACCACTATAAGCATTTTCCATTAAGTTATAATTAGGAGCAAAAGACTGATTAGAGCATATACTCACTTCTTTGAGGAGACTTTCCTATTATCTGGCCCTTTTGTAGTACTTTAAAGAGATTAAATACAATTTATTGCAGTATATAATCCTACTTATTATTTTTCTTTCAAGAATTTATACAGTACAGTCTAGCATTGCCATTACATGACATAAATCAACATAGTTTTATGTTTCATTATAAAATGCTTCTACCCCAAATACATATTACTTCATTGATTGCATTTCTATCTCTCTGTGACAATGTCTTTATCTGTCTACACACTCATATAACAAGTTCAAAGTAATTCATGCCCACCCTTTAAGTTTTCTTTTAAGTATAAATCTTAATAGTTTTTTCCACATTTTTGTCATTTCTTTGTTGTATTTATTTTCCTATTGAGATTTAACCAACATGATTAAGTCAAAATGTGTTGATTATTCCTTTTTCCCCCAACAAACATGACTTTCAGGATCCCAGACATGAGAAATATTATAATAAATATGACTTTTTGTCTCTTGTATTTATTTATTTATTTTAAAGATTTTTATTTATTAATTTGTCAGAGAGAGAGAGAGAGGGCACAAGCAGGGGGAGCAGCAAGCAGAGGGAGAAGCAGGCACCCTACTGAGCAAGGAGCCTGATGTGAGACTCAATTCCAGGACCCAGGAATCATGACCTGAGTCAAAGGCAGACATTTAACCGACTGAACCACCTAGACATCCCTGTCTTTTTACTTAAATAAACCAATATTTAGGCACCTATTTCAGTTCTAAAACAGGATATATACTATTTTCAAGAAATAGAACAAATGTTTCTGAAAAAAAACTTAGCAGGTTTAGACTGATAAGTGTAGAAGTGATTGTCACATAACAGTTTATTGTAATCTAATTCTTTATTGCATTGCCATGCAGTTTGAATGTAGAGATATAGGTAACAAGGCAAAAGTGCCACATATTTAAATACATCATATTCAACATGAAATAAAACATTTTGATTTTTTTTTGTAATTTCATGGAGAGAATACCATGTGCTCTAGTCAACAGAGAAGATTTAATTAAAAAAATAAATAAAAACCTTCCCTTCAGGGGTTAGAAATCATTACACAATTTTAAAAAGAAATCTATTCTGGGGGCGCCTGGGTGGCTCAGTGGGGTAAGCCTCTGCCTTCGGCTCAGGTCATGATCTCAGGGTCCTGGGTTCGAGTCCCGCATTGGGCTCTCTGCTCAGGGGGGAGCCTGCTTCCCTCTCTCTCTCTGCCTGCCTCTCTGCCTACTTGTGATCTCAAATAAATAATTTCTTTCTTAAAAAAAAAAAAAAGAAAGAAATCTATTCTGTAAGAGTAATTACATTTTAATAATAATGTAAAAATAAAATTATCAAGAATTCTATCTTGCTTCCCTAAATGGATTAAGCAATCAGGACACCTACAAGATAATCAACATTATGTTATTGAATAATATGTCATCCATTGTTTATTTATGTGACTAGTAAGACATCATGTGTGCAAATTAGATACTGTCCAGTCTATAATGAATACAATAAAATATATTAAATTAACATTATATATTGCACAGATCATATAAAATAAATAGCTTATTAAAATTGTGTGTACATAAATGTATATGACTAACTTGTAATTTTCATTTTTTAGTAGTATAACCTGGTTACTAGCATGAATCATTCAATATGTTGAACGTTTTATTTCCCTAAATTCCTGAAATTCACTTACTACTCCTTCTTAGTTGAGATGGACAATAATAATTGTATATTACTTAAAATGCTGTCTATTGAATAATATCATCTCAATCATTAAAAATAATTTGATGGTTTCTATAAGTTGTAGACATGGGAATATAATAAATAAAATGTACATACTTTAATTGAATCATTGGAGTATATAAATAAGTCAGGCTATAGAAAATATTACTTTTCTGGCATACTCATTTTGAGAGTGTACATGTGAATACAGAGTGAATTATGTCATCCTCCCAAATTCCTATGTTGAATACCTAACCACCAATGTGACTATATTTGGAGATAAGACTTCGGCTGTAAGTAATTAAAGTTAAATGAGTTCATAAAGATGAGGTCTTAAAATAATAAGATATGTGTCCTTGGGGCGGTGACGCCAGAGATCTCTCCTCCTCTCTGTGTGCTTGTGCAGAGAAAAGGCCGTGTAAGAATGGGATGAGAAGATGGCCTCTGCAAGCCTAAGCAGAGAGGCCTAAACATAAACCAGTATTGCCAGCACCTTGATCTTAGGCTTCCAGCTTTCAGGACCATGAGAAAAATTTCTGCTATTTAAAACCAGCCAGTTTGTGACATTTTGTTGACAGCACAAGCACCCTGAGCCGCCACAGGCACCCTCCAGAAACACTTCTATATCAATGCAAATAGTATACAGAAAAACTCAAATCTAGAAGAAACATAACATTTTGAAAAGAAACAAAAAATAAAATAAATTTAATGTGGATATCACTGTGTGTGGTCTCATTTAGGAGACTGGTGCCAGGAGGGGATGGTAACAAGAAACCCTCATTTCTAGCAATGGGAATGGAAAAAAATGTTGAAAGATTAATGATTACATTTGTTTCTGTCTCTAATATAGTACCCTTAGGCTCATTAAAATGGGAACCAAGTATTCCACTTTATTTTTTATTTCCACATTACGGTCAAAGCATTTTATAGTTAGAGATCCAATATGTATTTTGGAATTAATTGAAGTTGGTAAAAATTAAATATCAAATATATGTCTTGTAGAACTCGTCTTGGTTAAGTAATCTAAAAACTCTCGAACAATGTGATTTAATGGCAGTAGTACAGAAAAACAGAAAAAGAAGACATGACTCTCTGTTAATATATTGGTGGCATTAAATAACTAGATCAAAAATCAGTTTTAAAAAGACTGTTGTCTGGAATGAACCAGGAATATGCTGATCCTTTGCATAATCAATGAGATGTTTACCATAAATAAAAAGTCAAAACGTAAAGTAATGGATTGGGAAAAAATTGACATATTCTGAAATGATAATAAATAGAAACTATTCCACACAGAATTGAAAATTGACCATATAAGACATATAAATATAATATACTTTCTTTTACAGTACCAAATGTTAAAAAGATTAAGATCTTTTATTTATACTAAAATTCAGTGCTTCCCTGTCCCTTAACCCTGGCCGTCTTTATACCAGAATAACTGTGTAAAAGCATAGATGGCAAATAAGTTGCATTATATCTTTGGAAGAAAATATCATCTCTATAACTGATATATAGACAGAAGTCACCTCAATATTCAAAAAAGGATAAATTAAGATGTATTAATAATTTTAATCAAAAATACAAAAATGAACTTTCAGTCCCAAATTTCTTATTCTACTCCTTGTGTGATCTTTCAAGGGTCAATTAGCTTTTATGATATGTTCTTCTCAATTATAAAATGTGAGAAAAAATTACTCATACCTCAGAATTATTGTAAGGATCAAATGAAAAAATATGTAAAATATTGCACTGTATAATATTTCATGTAATTCCTGAAATACCATGCATACACACAGATGCTTTTGTTAGCAAAAGTAACATAAAAGAGGAAAATAATGTCATTGCAATCTAAGTGATAGAAAACTGAATGTTATATTTGTTGGCAGATTAGAATCTGACTGAGCACTGGATTTATTCTAGAGTGATATTTGGTTCATCTTTTCCTTAGAATTCAGAACTTAACATTTTGATTCTTCACCACAGTGAGAAGAAATGAGAAAATAAAATCTCAGGGGAAACTCCTCTTTGATTCCTTGCTTCAGATCTTTCTGTTTGGAATCTATATCGAATATTCTTCCTTTGATCTCTGCCTGAAAAGGCCACTGACAACAGATATAAACTTTCATAAGAAAAGTCCTAGATGGACATACACAAGAGAAAAGTTTAAAAGTGAGTGTAATAAGGATATTCCAGGTATATTACAACTATGCTAAATTCAGTTAATATATTTTTAAAATAATTGTGCAAATATTAATAATGGGCCTACTTATAGATCCATCTTTCTGTTCTCATTATACATAACTGTAGTAGTTTTCTATTTATACAAAAATGTTACCCAAAGATAAAAGGTAAAAAGTAAATAAAGAAAACACCTAATAGAGAACACTAGAAATATCAATTTAAAAAAGACTTCAAATATATGATAAAAAGTTAAAAATCTAATTTAAAATGGGTCAAAATTATAAGGACAAAATCCATAGAAGATGGTAAAAATACCCAATTAATATATGAAGAGTGTTTACTTGATTACTAATCAAAGAAATCTTATCAAAAAGATAATGAGGTGACTTAAGGTAGTACCTCTGGATAGCCTTAGCATGAGCTGGTCATCAGAAAGACTGACTGATGAGAGTTCAAACTTTCAGCCCTACCCACAGACATCTGGGAAGGAAAAAGGGGTGGGGCTGGAGATTAAGGTCTATAAAAACTCTTGAACAATGTGATTTAATGTGCCTCCAGGTTGGGAAACATGTGGAAGTTTTGGAGAGCTTGGTGTGCCCGGAGAGGACGTGAAAGCTCTGTCCTTCTTCCAAACCTTGCCCTGCGGGTCTTTTCCATCTGGCTATTCTTGAGGTGTATCTTTTTATAATACATTGATAAATGTAAGTAAACATTCCTCTGATTTTTATGAGCCATTCTAGCGAATTGTGGAGCCTGAGAAAGAGAGTCGTGGAAACCTTAATTTATAACAGGCTGTTCCGACATACAGATGACAATCTGGACTTGGGGTTGGTGTGTGAAGTGATGCAAGGCTTGTTGGGTTGAGTGAGCCCTTATCCTGTGGATCAGGTAGATAGTGTCAGAATTGAGTTAAATTTGTAAGACATGCAGTTGGTGTCCACCGAGAATTGGAATATTGCTTGGTATGTGAAATCCACCTGTTTGGAATATAGAAGGATTCTGTGAGTAGAGTAAAAAACAAAGGGGTTTTGTTTGTTTTCCTTTTACACGACTCCATAAGGTATTTCGAAAACATCAGTTGTTGTGAAGTATAGGATATCATATATACTAATTTTTAAATAATTTCTGTGTGCAAGGTGAAGGTGTTTGTTGAGTAAATATCTGGTGGAAGACATTTCATCAGATCTTTAATAAGAAATGACAGAGTAACTAACCTGTTACTATTGCTATCTAATCCTAGGAATAGAGAGCTGAATTTCTAGAGGTTTTTTGTTTGTTTGTTTGATTTGATCATTGAAATAATATGAGGGTTCAAAGCATGAATCCCCTGTATTGAGTAAAGTGATTAGTGTAGATGTTCGTAAGTCATATGGCAACACAAGAGACCAAATCAGTGTATGAGTGTTATGGTAGTCATCATAGAAAAATCCTGAAAAAGCAGGATCAAACTTTGATCCTCAAAGTTTGCATAAATATTGTTACCCTCTACATGAAACTACCCCATATCCCTTGAACAAAAAACTTGAGACTATGAAGTATATTTTGAGATCAATTTCTCTATGAAATGCACAAAAGATAATCCTTAGTGGGAAGAAGTAGACACATAGTTTGACTTTGTGAGGCATGCACTGTCCAGTCAGATTATTCCTCAGTTTCTGAAACACAGAAGGTAGTAGGATGAGAAGGCACTTGCAAGTGGGTGTGTTAAATGAAATAAGAAACAAGGCATCCCTATTCTGTTTCTGCTCTGCTTCTGTTCATGCCTCAGTAAAACTTTACAGAGTTAATGTTAGGCTTTTTCCAATAAGAACAGAAAATGTTTCTTCCATGCAGAGGATGGTTAGAGCAACTGAACATTTTCCCTATAATAATCTCCAGACTGAAAAGAGAGAGCTCAGTTGGAAGTTGTATTCTTTCTATCACAAACATATGAGGCACAGGGAATGTAGCATTCTGCTTCACAATTATATAATTATCTGCTTTAAGAGTTTGGGTGTTAAGAGCGCTTAATTTGAATGGCTGTGACTCAGAGAGGTTAGGGAGGATTAGAATAAGCTGACCCTACTAGTAGTGCAGTTGGTGTCTAAAGTCTTTCCACTGGCTGGCTTGGAGGCATGGAAAAATAGATAACTCATGACACACGAGTTTGCTTTAACAAAGCGCTAAGAATATATTTTCAGCAGCACTAGGAGCCACTGAGCTGACAGATATTCAATGAGAATAGTTTCTTAACTTTATCAAGATTTTTACAGGAAACTAGTGGTTGCAATGCTGCCAGATTGAAGGAAGCCTTGTATTAGGGATCATCAGAACAATTAAATTTCCAAATATATCACTCTGAAAGCATCAAACTGAAGTTATATTTATATTGTACTATAAGCCATGCTTCCTTTTCTAATATCCAAGGTGAGACACAATATCTTTCCTAGATTTATGCTCCTGCATTCTATCCTGGACATATGATCTAACACATGAGCAGTCACATTGCAACAAATTAACCATACACCATCTGCAGTAGGTTTTATCAGTTCCAAGTCTAGGACAAAGCAGAAAACGATTGTCTTCCATAGAACAAGACAAGCCCAAGTCCTACTATTTAGCCTAGGGATAAAACCTTCTGACTCTGGTTGTCTGACTCAGGAAGAAAAAAAAAGACCATAGTCCACCTAATCCTAACTAAAATCAATCTGAGTGTTACCCTCCCCCACCCCCCAATGTGGTTCTGATGTATAAGATTTAATAATTGGTCTTAGGTAGTTAAGCACAGATACTTTCTAAGTATCTCTGTGGCTGGTAAATGGCCTTTAGCTTTTTAAGACTATGCATATACATGTCCTTCAGAGATTTACTGGGATGCCTATTAAGACTTCTTTGTCCAATAGCACTCCTCAGTAGAACATTATGACAGTGAAACATTATGACAATCCAATATAGATTTCCCAAGGATTCAGATCATAAAGGAAACGATGTATGTGTATATGTATGTATATGTATATATATGTGTGTATCACACATATATATTCACTCAGATGAAGGGTTCGGTTTAGTCATCTGCTGAAATAAAGTAAAAGGAATATGAGATTAGTGATGTAAGAGAGTAGTTTTGATTTCTGACACAGTCTTCAAGACCTACTACAGCAGTGGGGATCAAGCTTTTTTATATTATTTTTATAGTTCATCTCCTCTTGTATATCTTGCCACTTTATGTGAACAAATGTGATGATCCGTAATGGCTTAGATTTCAGGTGAATGGTGATAAATTTGGCATTACCTTAAAATGGGACCTTGTGGGTCTTCTGTGTTCAAAACACAACATACATCACCTTGAAAAAGGATAAAATTGAGTAATGAGAGACAAAAGTAGTCAACTATGCTGAGGTCCATTTGCCCCCACAGATCCAAATTCCACTATTTTATACAATGGTTTTTGCTTTTTTTTTTTTTTTTTAGATTTTATTCATTTCATTTGACAGACAGAGATCACAAGTAGGCAGAGAGGCAGGCAGAGAGAGAAGAGGAAGCAGGCTCCCTGCCGAGCAGAGAGCCCGATGCGGGGCTCGATCCCAGGACCCTGGGATCATGACCCGAGCTGAAAGCAGAGGCTTTAACCCACTGAGCCACCCAGGTGCCCCGGTTTTTGCTTCTTGAAGCAGATTTATACACACTACCAGTGTCAATTATCTTTTTGAAAAGGCATTCAATAAACTAGGAATGGAAGGGAACTTCTTTAATCTTATAAAAGACATTCAGTGAGGGGCGCCTGGGTGGCTCAGTGGGTTAAACTTCTGCCTTTGGCTCAAGTCATGATCCCAGGGTCCTGGGTTCAAGTCCTGCATCTGGCTTTCTGCTCTCTCTACCTGCCTCTTTGCTTACTTGTGATCTCTCTCTCTCTGTAAAATAAATAAAGTAAATATATATATATATATATATATATATATATATAATATTATATTACATTATATAAATAAATGAAAATAAACTATTTTTAAAAATCTAATGAATACATACAGCAAATCACATACTTGGAGGTGAAAGACTGAATTTTCCCCTAAGATCAGGGATAAGACAAGGATTTCTCTCCCATCACTGTTGTTTGGCATTTTACTAGAGGTTATAACCTGGACAGTTAGGCAATAAATGAACGAATGAATGAATGGTGTTCATTTTAGAAAGAAATAAAATTCTATTCATGTATGGCCTTGCATACAGAAAATCCTAAAAAATATTCTAAAAATCAATTAGAACTAATAAACAAGTTCAATGAAATTGTAGACTCTGACATCAATATACCAAAATCATTTGTATGCTCATAAAAAGGAACACTCCCAAAATGAAATAAACAGAATAATTTCTTTATAAATATATTTTTAAAAATACTTAGGAATATCTTTAATTAAAAGGAAAGCAAAACCTGTATTTCACAATCCAAAGCATTGTTAACAGCAATTTTAACAGATCTAAAGAAAAGACATCCCATGTTCATCAATAAGAAGATTTGATATGAGATGGTTCGAATCCCTGAAATGATCCACAAATTCAGCCAATCCCAATAAAAATGGAGTTGACATTTTTGCAGCAACTGACAGATGATTTTAAAATTCACAGAGAAATTCAGGGACCAAGGATGCCAAGACTATTTTGAAAATAAATAGCAAATGAAGTTCAAGGACTCACATGTCCTGATTGCAAAACCTACCTCAAATCTAGAGTAAAGAAGCCAGTGCATTGCTAGCATAAATGTAAATGTATAGTTCAATGAAGCATAATTGAAAGTCCAGAAATAAGCTTTTATATCTATGGCCAATTTTTTTTATGGCTAAACAATAACAATAAAAAGACAACTCAATTTTGAAATAGGACAAAGGACTTGAGTAGGTATGTCTTTAAAGAATATATACAAGTGACCAATAAACACATAAAAAATGCCTGATATATTTAGTAATCCTAATATATTCGGGAAATGCAAATCAAAACCACAATGAGATACCAGTTTACACCCACTAGGATGACCAAAATTAAAGATAGGCAAAAACAAGTGTTTGTGAGAATGTGGAAAATTTGAACCCCTATGCTTTGCTGGATTGTACAAACATGCAGACACTTTGGAAAACAGTTCAAGAGTCCCTCAAAATAGTAATGATAGAATTATTTTTTGTCTCAGTAATTCTATTCCTAAGTATATACTCAATAGAAATTAAAATGAATGTCCATGAAAAAATAAATGTTTATAATTACATGATTCCTAATAGCCAAATAGTGGAAACAACCCAAATGCCCACCAAATTTGGTATATCCATACAATGGTGTATTATTTAGCAATAAATATGAAGTATTGATGCATCCACAATATGGGTATACTTTGAAAATATTATGCAAAGTGAAAAGAATCCAATCACCAAAAATCATATTGTGTGATCCACTTACATGAAATGGATTCACAAATAGACAATTCTTTGGAGATGGAAATTAGATCAGTGAAGGTCCAGGGTTAGGGGAAAGGAGGAGGGTAGGAAGTGATGGCTAATGGGTACAGGATTTGTACTGGGTGTGATAAAAATGTCCTAAAACTATATTATGGTAATGTTTGCACAAGTATTGATGTGTATGATTTAAATGGGTGAAATGTATGGTATATGAATTATATCTCAGCAAAGCTGTTATTAAAAAAAAGTAAACCTATTAGTTACATCTGCTTAGAGGTCCTAGGAATATTTCAGGCTGAACTTCTAAAGTTGTCTGTAAATCTGCAAGTAGCAGGTGCTATAATATCCTTCCCAAATGGCCATATACTAATCCTTGGAACCTATGACTATGTTATATGGAAAAAAAGGACTTTGCAGATATGATGAAGATTAAGGATCTTGAGAAGGGGACACATTTGGATTATCCAGGTGGGCACAAAATAATCCTGAGTCCTTAAAAGATAAGAAACTTTCTTGCCTGTGGTCAAAATATTAGAAAGATATGACTATAAAGGAATGGTTAGAAATTTACAACATCGTTGCTTTAAGTATAGCAGTAGTCATAGTGATATGCAGGTCATAGTGAAAAGGAAACGTGCATAACTATTACATTTTTATAATTTATATTATTACTAATAAACATAGATTTGAAGTTTAACTCATTAAAAGGATTGTGGGAAGACCTTTGGGTGGTCTCAAAACCCCAATTTTTCAGGGGTGTCTGGGTTAAGCCTCTGCCTTTGGCTCAGGTCATGGTCTCAGGATTCTGGGATCAAGTCCCCGCATTGGGAGTCTACTTCCCCCCTCTCTTACTCTCTGCCTGCCTTTCTGCTTGTGATCTCTCTCTGTCAAATTTAAAACAAAACAAAACAATTTTTCAATTTTAAAATGGTAAAAGTAACATCCATTTCATGAGTTGTTTTGACAACTAAATAAGACAACATATGTAAAGCATGTAGTATTTTTTTCTAATCCGTAATATGGAATTAGTAATGCTTATTTACATTCAGTTAAAAGTGTGGGGGGAAGGATGAAAATGGTCTTCTGGGAACTAAAGAAGGCAAAGAAACAGATTCTCTTATAGATCCTCTGGAAAAAAAAGTATATATATATATATATATATATATATATATTTTTTTTTTTTTTTTTTAATCAACACCTTGATTTTAGCCCGGTGAAGCTCACATAAAACTTCTGACCTATAGATGGCATTTATGTTTTTGTAAGCCAATAAGTTTATGGTACTTTGTTATAGCAGAATGGGAAAAAAGCTAACAAAACCTAATACTATTCAGTTTTTATGTCACAGTGAAAAAGACCACAATCCATCTGTACCTAAAAACAGAAAATTAGGAACCGTCTTCCTTTTCTCTTCTTAACCTGAATGCCAACTTAGACCTCAAAACTAGGTATTACCATATACAATGCCAAAACCTTGGTTGCATTTGTTATTATTTTATTGCCTAAACCAGTGGTCAACAAACATTTTCTACTAAGGCCCACATAACACATTTTTTAGGCTTTTGAATCATAAGGTCTCTGTGGCAAACTACTGAACTCTGCCATTATAGTGATAATGTAGTGTTTACAAAAATGAGGATGGCTGCATTCCAATAAAAGTTTATTTACAAAAATAGGTAGTGAAAACTGTGTCTGCATGAAAATTGGCACATACATGTTTATAGCAGTTTTATTCATAATTGCCCAAACATGGAAGGAAACAAGATACCCTTCAGTAGGTGAATAGATAAATAACCCTGGCACATTCAGACAATGTGACCTTCAGGACTAAAAGACACATGTGAAGACACAGGGAGGAAACTTAAATGTGTATTACTAATGAAAGAGGCCAATCCAACAAGGCTGTATGACTATATAATTCCATATATCAAACATTCTAAAAAAAACAAAATTATGAAGACAGAAAAAAGATCGGTGGTTAGCAGGGGTTGGGAAGGGAGGGCAGAGCAACAGTGAAAGTACTCTGTACAATACTATAGTGATGGATATATGTCATTATACACATAAGCCATAGAATGTACAACACCAAGAGTTAAACATAAAGTAAACTATGGACTTTGGGTGATGATGATGTATCAATGTAAATTCATCAGTTGTAACAAATATACCATTTGGGTGGGCAATATTAATAATGAGGGAAGATATACATGCATAGAGGAGGTGGTATGTAGGAAATCTCTGTACCTTCCTCTCAGGTTTTCTTTGAATCTAAGAATGCTCTACAGAATAATGTCCATTAAATCTTTGAACAAAACAAAACAAGCAGGGGGTCAGATTTAGCATGCAGGTCATCATTTGGTTATTGTTGGTCTAAAGTAAAATATTCTGTCATCCGTTCTGCACAGAATCTCAGAGTTTTATTTATAAAATATAGATCTAATTATGTCCCTTCCTTGTTGTGGAAATATGTCAGTGATTTTCAGATATACCATAGTAGGTAAGATCAGCGTCTTCCACTTCTACTGTATCTCCAACCTACTGTAATTTCATCCCAGTTTCTGGTTATATGGAATCCAAGCTTGTCTTTTATTTTTCAGTTGTGTCCTGCTCCAGGACTTTTTTCTTTGCCATTTTCTATCCCACACATATTTTCCTCATATTGGAATCTCTTGCTTACCTCTTATTTATCAGTTTAAATATCATTATTTTGGGAAGTTGTCCCTATACAATTAATTCCAAATGTGGTCTTCTTAGACATTTGTTTTCTCAGAAAACTGCTTCCTCCATGATCCTCTGCATGAAATATTACCATTTTTTTCCCACTTCTTTTTTTTTTTTTTCTTCACTACTGAAAGACAAGGTGCAAGAGGAAAGGGATCATGACTAATTTTACTCCCCTGTATATCTCCAGTGTTGTGTACAAGGTCAATAAGCATTTGCTGAATACATGAATGAATGAATGAGTTTCACAGTTAAAAGATGACAGGCTAAGTGTCATAATATGCGAGGACTGACAACTAGATGATAGGAATATTCTCAGAACTCCCAGCAAACATATCTGAGTTAAGTAAAACTCTTAGATCTATCATCAGCGCAGACATCACTTGCTCTACCTCTGTCATGTAATATGAATTGTTTCAGTTTTCTGAGAAAGAGAATACTAGAGTAAACATGAAACGTTGCAATGGTGCAATATTTGGGACATTTATTTGTTTTTTGCTTGTTTTTCTTCTCTTTGTTATATAATTAAGGATCAGAAAAAAAATTGGCTCAGGAAGTCATGGAAGGGAGAATCTGTACTAAAGAGAAGGTGGTGGAGATGAGAGATTGGTTACACAAAAAGGATTGATCAAATAAATAAAGTAAAAAAAAAACATAAAGTGGAGGCAGATTTTTCAATGTCAGAGAATGAGTTACAATACAGAATGTGAATTAGCAAGTATATTAGATTGAAATTGGATGTACTGATAATAAAAATGATTTTCAATATATAGAAATAAATATGTATGTAAAAATATCTATGTATGTATATATGTAGATATTTATAAGTATAAATTACATATATTATATATATCAGCTATGTATACACATATACATAAATACATTATCTATCTATCTGTCTGTCTATCAGCTATCTACAGAGACAGAGAATAGGTGCCTGAGGAGAGTAGTGAGGACATTCACTCTCCAGATTTTGGTTCAGTACCATTCTCCATTGAAAACCAGGCTTAGCTGAAGATCTATCTTATTCTAGGACTGGAGCAAGAAATTATAAAATGATTTTGGAACATATTGTGCAAAAAAGAAGGAAATGCTCAAAGAATAACGGAAGCTTCTTGAAAGTCCAAATTGATGACAGTCTGAGCATGAAACTAATTATTGGACTAAAGGGATTATTTACTGAGTAATCAGTAAATAAACTTACTGAGTAAAAGAGAAAACTGTGAGTCCATATAAATGTAAATAAATAAATTTATTGAGAGATTGATTATATATGAGCTATATACATAGTTTTAAGGAACCTCACTACAAAGTACTTAAGAAAAATTGGTGAAGACTATCTTTGTAGTAGAGAAGCTTGCCTGACCCCACCCTAATCAAGTCAGTGGCCAATGTGCATATCATCAGGATAAATCAAAAGCATGCATTACCTGGGAAGATGTAATGAGGACACAGAATCACTTTGTTATATTCCCGCCAAAGAAGCATACCTTGAATTCAACCATGAGAAAATAAAAAACAAACTCAAACTGAGGGATGTTCTACAAAGTGACTTGTAATCATCATGTCAAGATCATGTAAATCAAAGCAAAAGGGAGAAACTGCTCAACCCTGAAAGAGAGTAAGAAGATATGTCAACTATATGGAAGCTTCATTCTGAACTGGATCATTTTGCTATAAAGAGCATTATAGGAGAAAGTGTTAAAACTTAATTTGGGTCCATACATTAGATAGTAGTAATATTCTGATACTGGTGGTCATAATGTGGTTATGTAGGATAGTATCCCTGTTTGTAGAAAGTACGAGCTGAAGTATTCAGTTTGGGAAGGAGGAGCTTGTACTAATTATAAAGAAGGAAAAATCCCACAGTTTAATCTCTGCATCAAGCAACATAAAATCTGGTTTCACCACTCTATACTTTCTACTACTTTTAATTTCCAAAATCATTCAGTCCTCTTTGTGATGATTTTATGCACATCTGAAATAATAGAACTGGTATAATGAATTTATACACAATGTTATTTTAAGGGAAATGTTCTATGAGTTTGAAAAATGTAAAAAGTGAATACTTTAAAATGCAAGTTTAAAATGCAAGCCATGAATGGCTCATAAATTAAAATTATTATAATTAAAGTTAATATATTAATATTTTATATGTGAGTGTGAATAATATCACTTAACATTTTGACATCTGATTTTATTATTCTCTCATAGTTATTCAATTTGTAATGATTCTGAAATATTTAAGGGCAATTTTATTTTCTCAGAAAGCAATTTTCATTGGAAAATGGAAAGGAAGAGGAAAAACAGCCAATATGAAGAAATTTGCTTAATATTTTCTGATTAAAGCAAACACTTATGGTTTATATACAATATATATGTTCTTATAATTTTGTTTTGAAAAATAGCCTAAATAGAAAAATCGGTGATTGAATTGCTTTTACTGAATTTAAATTGGATTCTAAAAAATTTTCCAGAAAAGAATAGGGAGCAGGACATTATAGTGAAATTAAATAATTGGGTATGTGGTATATACATGAAACTGGAGTAGAAAGGAAGAATTGTCAATTTTGTCTCTCATAAAGACTCTCATTTCAGACTTTCCTTCCTATGATTAACCTGGCTAGTGGCATGGCTTACTTGGACATGGATGGTCACAATCTCAGCTAAACTTTTATTTCAGAATTCCAAATTGAGGCATAAATAGCATAAGAGATATGATGTCCTCTCTATATCATCAAATGTAAACTTAACAATGTAGTCATTAATGAAGTAATATATGGAGATTTGCAAAAAGTCAGATTTCTAGAAGAACTGAGAATTATAGCTATGCATACAGTGGTTCTCACTACTTTCTGTCCTAAATTACAGGACAGTTTTTTTTGTTTTTGTTTTTGTTTTTGTTTTGTTTTGTTTTGTTTTGTTTTTTTTTGCACACCCTTTTTTTTTCTTTATTTTTATGGGAAGAAAAACACATAAATAGATACAGATATACGGTCTATATATCTATACAAATAAATTCTGTCTTCTATTCAGTCCATCTATGTAGCTCAAGAGGCCTTATTTCTAATTTCTCTTGGACATAATTATTTTGTTTTTTAGTGTAAAATATATGTTGCATTTTGCTTAATTCTCAATTTATTTGATGACAGCCATAATACTTGTACAGCCAAGGCTCATTGTCACGAAGACTCACGTCTTTAAACAAATTCATGTGTTTCTTCAAAATGATTTCTGTGGATGTTCCAAGCAAAATATAATGGAAAAGGGAAATACTAATTTAAAAATCCTGCCCCCAAATGAAAATGAAAATGTTTATTAGCTTTTTCTAATTTGTCACTGAAACAAAGTAATGATAAGAGCATGTTCTCAACTAGAGGAACTACCATTTTTTTACTAGTTAGAGGCAGCAAAACTCATGTTTGAAAAGAGGAGCTCAGTGTTTTTAAAATAACAATGTTTGGAGTCCATTTGCACAAACTCAGTTTTACTTGGGCCTAAAATAGCAGCCAGGGATTAGGATTTTTTTTTCTTTTTTTGAGGCCAAGATGATGCTAAAGTTGTGAGGTATGGGCAACAGTGATCTACAAAAACACTCTTTAAAGGAAAGGAGGAAATCAGTGTTTTTTAGAACATTTGTGTATAAACTTGGTTTCAACAGTGGGATTTGGAACATTATATTAGGTGGCAGATCAACTGGAGCCTACATCCAATTCAACCAAAGCATCTATATTTATTTGTATGTGTATATTTTTCCTTAGAAGGAATTCTATGAAATATCTTTTTAAAACACTAATTTAACTCTACCCCAAGAGTCCCAGAGATGTAAAATATCTTGGCAAGATCACAGAGATAATTTGAAATGCTGTGAACAGGTTCTCCTGGGAATTAGTCACTTAGTTATTTTTTATACTTTTATTTTTCTCTCAAATAAGCTAATTATAATGATGTTAATTATTGCTGAGTTTTAAAAGTTAAGTTTTAATAAATCAAAAATGATTAAATATTTGAGTAATGGTTGTCTTGGGATTTTCTGAAAATCAAAGTACTTGAAAAATTTGGCCTGCAAGTCAAATGTTATGAATTTAATAAAAACTCCACCTTGTGTCAACTTACTGAAACTACATTCACATGATGCCTTTATTCTAGAAAGCCTGTAATCACAGGGCCTATTCTTAAAATTGTTTGGCCCTTTCTTCTCAAAATACAAATGAGGTCATAAAAGATGCCTTTTTTAAAAATGAAATTACACAAGTATGCTACACACACAGGTATCTAAAAGCTAAAATATATTTATACTTTGTAATGGAAAAATAGTGTGGTCCATAATTAACCCCAGAACTTCTATGAATCACCAATCCACCTAGCAATTTCGTGTAGCATAGTAACTAGGTTTATCTGTAGGTAGTCTGTTTAATAAATTGAGTTATTATGAAATAGAATCATCCACATTTTTTACTATATAAAGTACTGAATTTTGAAATTTAATATTCTCAGGACCTATTCCATATGTTGATTCTTTTTTTGTTTTTTAAAGATTTTTATTTATTTATTTGACAGAGAGAGATCACAAGCAGGCAGAGAGGCAGGCAGAGAGAGAGGAGGAAGCAGGCTCCCTGCTGAGCAGAGAGCCCGATGCGGGGCTCCATTCCAGGACCCTGAGACCACAACCTGAGCCGAAGGCAGCGGCTTAACCCACTGAGCCACCCAGGCGCCCCCTATATGTTGATTCTTAAATACAAAAATAATAATTGCTCAAATATTCTATGATTAGTAACTCTGTATAAATCATTTAAACTTACATACTAAAATAATATATTTGAGATACTGTCGTAAAAAAGCAATAAGCATATGGTGTATATATGTGGGTGGAATAGATTGAGGGAATGATGACCCTAAAACCTTTCTCCAGCAATGAGTTATTTCAGACTTGGGAGTTATGGGAGATGAACACTGTTGCATTTGAAGATTGAAAAAGAAGTACACCCATGCAAAACTTGAATTTGAATAATATTATTAATTATCTAATTAATAATATGGATTTTGAAGCCAGATATCTAGATTCACATCCTAGATCAGCAACTTCCTCATTAAGCTATTTAAATATTCTGTCTTATTTAATAATTTTAAGTATGTTTTAATCTTTAGAACAGGCATAATAATGTCTGCCTCATATTTTGGTGAGAAGTAGATAATTACTTTGTGCAAAGGGACACAAAACAGTGTCTGGAATATGGTAGTCTCTTGGTCTTTTATTCATTTATATATTTTTTGAAGTATAACATATAAAAAAGTGGTAAAAGCCATTATGTGTACAATTAAATAAGTTGTAATAAAATAAGTATTAACATTTAACCACCACCTAGCTCATGTAATAAATAGATCAATGCCAACAACATCAAAGACTCCCTTTTGTCTTTCCCAATATCTACCTTTTCTTCCTATCCCCAAAGGAAATATCACCTAGATATTTTGCATGTTTTTTCAATATTTATGTGGAAATATTCAGTGTGTACTCCATAACATCTGATTTTTACCTTAATATATTTTGAGATCCACATGATTGTGCAAACTCACTTTTTTCCCATTTTGATTTTTGTACTCTAATCCTTTATATAAATATAACATTAATTCTCTTTAAAAATGCAAATGAAACATACTGTTTTTTTTTCTCTCTTAATGATATTTATTCATGAGCAGAAAGAATTCTTTAATTTGATGTAGTATGATGTACTATATTTTTATTTATAGTTGGTGACATTTGTCTCACTTAAGTCATCTTTCCTACCCCAGGATTATGAAATTACTTTCCTAATTTATTTTCTTGAAGCTTTTGTTTTATCTTTCACATTCAGATTTATAAATTTCTCATAAATAATTGTCTATCTGTTATGTGGCAGGTAATTTTTATATATTTATTTATGGACATGTAAACTGTTATGCAATTGATAAAACATCATACTTTGAAAAGATTTTCCTTTCCAGACTGCTTTACAATGCCCACATGTGCTGTAAACCAAATGTCTATAATCCATTGGTCTATTTCTGGACTTTGGTTTCTATTGTATACGACTATTGTCTCTTCTTGCATCAATACTTTACAGTCTTAACTTGTCATTTAAAGCATGTCTTGCCAGTTAATAAAGAAAGTCCTCGGGGTGCGAGTGGCTCAGTGGGTTAAGTCTCTGACTTCGGCTCAGGTCATGATCTCAGGGTCCTGGGACTGGGCCCTGCATCGGGCTCTCTGCTCAGCAGGGAGCCTGCCTACCCCCTCCCTCTGCTGCCTCTCTGCCTACTTGTGATCTCTGTCAAATAAATAAATAAAATCTTAAAAAAAAAAGTCCTCTAAATTTGTTGAATTTCTATATCGTCATGTATAATGTAATATCCTTTTACATTGCCATGTAGATTCTGCCATGGCCAAGTCTATTTGTGAAAACAAAAGTAAAAACAAAAACCCTTCTGGGATTTATTTGGGATTTTTTTGAATCTCTAGATTAATTTGGGTAACAGTCTTACCATTACAATATTGAGTTCTGATTCATAGACATTGTAAACATTTTAATCTTTTATTTCTTTTTAATAATTCATATTTCAAAAAATTTTAATAGAGATATTGCTTATCTCCCATCAGGCTTATTTCCAGGTACTTTCTCTAGTCTTATTGATAAATAATTGACATGTATCACTAGATAGGTTTAAGGCATAGAGCATGATGGCTTGATTTATATACATTGTGAAATGATCACTATAATAAGTTCAGCTAACATCCATCTTCTCATATAGATACAAAAGGAAGAGAAAAGAAAAGAAAAGGAGAAAAAGAAAAAAAATCTTTCTTGTGATAAGAACTCAGGATTTACTCATTTAATTAACTTTCCTGTATACCATACAGCAGTGTCAGCGATAGTCATCATGTTGTGCATTATATATCTAGTATTTATACCTTGGAGTTTGTACCTTTTGACCCACATCCCTCCAATTTCTCCTCTTTACCCACTGCCTTTGGTAACCACAAGTCTGATCTCTTTCTCTATGAGTTTTTTTTTTCTTTTTTAAGATTCCACATATAATGCAGATCATACAGTATTTGACTTTGTCTGACTTATTTCACTTAGCATATTGTCTTCAAGGCCCATTCAGATTGTTGCAAATGGTAGGGATTGTTCATGTTTTATGGCTGAATGATCCATATATATACATATATATATATATATATATATATATATATATATATATATGTATATATATAAACTCCTTTATGCAGTCATCAATGGATAGACACTTAGGTTGTTTCCATGACTTGGCCATTACAAATAAAGCTTCCATGAACATGGTGGTACAGATATATTTTCGAGTTAATGTTTTTATTTCCTTTGGATATATTCCCAGAAGTGGAATTTCTGAACTATATTATAGTTCTACTTTTAATTTTTTGAGAATCCCCCATACTGTTTTCCTTGCAGCAATACCAAATTTCAGTCCATCCAACAGTGCACAAGAGTTCCCTTATCTCCACATTCTCATCAATACTGGTTATCTGTCATCTGTTTGATGATGCCCATTCTAATAGATATGAATTGATATTGCATTTATGATTTTAATTTGCATTTCCATAATGACTACTGATGTTGAACATCTGACAGTTCTAGCAAAGAATTAAGGAAAGTGAGGAGGTGAACTGGAAGAGAAAATGAATGTCATTATGATGGGAGGGGGTTGGATTATTTTCAGATGTTTAGGACAAAAACAATACCATTATTTCTCCTTAAGCTCTGATTTCATCACTTACTAAAGAGGAGGCTCTGAGTTGAGCTTATTATTCACATAAACTCAAGTTTAAGCACATGCATTGGGTCATTGGATCATTGATTTTCTTCTTTATTTTGACTTTTTTGTTATTTTTTTGCCTTATCAACTGTTGGTCATTGTCTTCTTATTCCCGTCACTCAATCAGTCAATCAATACCATCCCTACCATTATCCTTATAATCTAATTTATCTTGTTTATGATATTTTGGTGATCTGGACTCTCCCTTTCTCTCAGCATTAAGGATCTTCTGCAACATTTGTCTTTACTCTTAGTCTTAAATACCAAAATTGGATTACTTGATTGTTGCCAGGTTTCTTTTCTTTTCTGGTAGTTCCCCAATCTTAGAGTCTTTAACCTCTTATTAAATCATTCCTTACAATCCACTTATATCCCCTCCATCCAAGGAAGTCTGGATACTACAATTACTTTTTAATTAAATCTGCATGTTTGGAAGGAGGGTTAAGATGGCAGAGGAGGAGTGGGTTGGCAAGGTTCTCCCTCTAACACAGCTAGAAAAATATCAAATCATCCTGAACACCCAAGAAATCAAAGTTCTTAGAGAACAAAGCTGCACATCTACAAGCAGGAAAAACAAAAACAAAACAAAACAAAACAAAACAAAAAACAAAACTGTGGAAGGTAGGAGATGCAGGAGACTTGACTTGGGTGAGAAAAGAGCTGCAGATCCTATGGAGTGGATGAGAAAGAAAAAGAAAGAGGTTGTGGGGGTGGGGGTGAAAACACACACAGGAGACTGCATAAGAACTGTTCCCTAAAACCATTTCCTGGGGAAAAAGAGAGATTTTTAAATACTGCCAGCTCTTTATAAATAGTGGAGTGCAGAGTCTGAAGTTCCAGAAGTCAGCACTATCTCCAGGGTCAGCCCTGGTGAACTGAGTGGTGCTCTGGTGGGGAAGGAGGGGACAGGCTTGGGGGTGGGCAGCCAGAGTCTGTGGGTCCCCTGGTTTGCATGTGGCAGAAGTGGTTCCCCTGTTTGGAATACATTTGGTAGAAGTGATCCAGCCACTCTGCAGGCAAAAGACACTGTAGAAACCATTGAACTGTCCCATTCACCAGCATAGGAACAGAAACATGGGCTGAGGGCAGCAAACTCTGTTATCATCTGTGTGTTGTGATTTTCCCTAAACTCTGAAACCCTGTGCAGTCATGGGACCATTTTCTGGAACAAGGTGGCAATAGCTGCAGTTCAGCAAGGCCCACCTCCAGAAGATCAGCATGGGTCTATGCATCAGGGTCTCTAAAGTATGGGGCTTTGAAACCAGCCACGCCTGGGATTAAATACAGGAGTGCTGCCCTGCCTGGCAGGCAAACATCTTGGACAAAAATAGGGTGAATGCGGGGATCTGATGGAAGCTGGGGACACAGGACGGATGATTGTTTGCTCATCCATGAGGGCTTCCTGAAGAGTTGTGGGCTTGAGCTCCCCTTTCTGGAGACAAGAAATCAAGGCAAAGCCATTTGTACCACCCACCAGCAGCCTGACCTCAGTGAGACAAAAACAATGCCACCAAGTGAACACCAGAGCCACTTACACCAAGACCTACCCCTCTGTACCCTGTAGGTGCATCTACAGTAGGAAAAGTCCACCTGAGAATCAGAGCAGCAGGCCCCTCCCCAGAAGATCAGGACAAACGCCTTATGCACACAAAGTCTACTGATCATAGAGGGTTGCAAAATTTCAACTCCAGGGGAAACAGGATCTAACTATGGGTTTGTTTATTTGTTTGTGTTTTGTTCTTTGGAAACAGAAAGCAGTTATTTTATTGTTTTTAATTATTTTTAATTTTTTATCCTTTTTTTCCCCCTTTTTTCTATTAAACTTCTCTTAATAAGCAAACCAAACACACCTAGGAGCTACACTGATTAATTGATTGATTGATATTTTATTCTATTCTATTCTATTTTATTTTATTTATTTTACTTTTTTTTTCCTCCAAAATGATATGAAATAGGAATTTACCCCATAAGAAAGGACAGGAAGAAATGATGGCCAGGGACTTAATCAATACAGATATAAGTAAGATATCTGAACTAGAATTTTAAACAACAATTATAAGGATACTAGCTGGGCTTGAAAAAAGCTTAGAAGACATTAGAAAATCACTTACTATAAATATAAAAGAAGTAAAATCTTGTCAGGCTGTACATCCAAGATGTAAACCCAAATGGTCACCATAACAATGAGGATGGATGAAACAAAAGAATGAATCAGTGATGTAGGAGGTAAAATTATGGAAAATATTGAAGCTGAAAAGAAGAGGGAAACAAAGATAATGGATCACAAAGATAGACTTAGGGAACTCAGAAATTTATTAAAACATAGTAACATACATATCTAGGAATCCCAGAAGATGAAGAGTGAGAGAAAGGGGCAGAAGATTTGTTTGAGCAAATTATAGCTGAAAGCTTCCTTAAGCTGGGGGAGGACACAGACATTAAAATCCAACAAGCACAAAGAACTCTCATTAAATTCAACAAAAGCTAGCCATCATCAATCCATATCTTAGTTAAATTCACAAAATATGCAAAGAAAGAATCCTGAAAACAGCAAGGGAAAAATATGTCTTAACCTACAGTGTAGACATATTGGGTTCATAGCACATGTGTCCACAGAAACTTGGCAGGCCAGAAGAAAGTGGCAGTATGTGTTAAATAGGCTGAGTGCAAAAAATATGCAGCAAAGAATACTTTATCCAGCAAGCTATCATTCAGAATAGGAGGAGAGATAATTTCCCAGACAAATGAAAAATAATGGAGTTCCTGACCACTAAACCAATCCTACAAGAAATATTAAGGGGGAATCTTTGTGTGTGGGGGGGGAAAAAGACCAAAAACAACAAAGAATAGAAAGGAACAGAGAACTTCAACAGAAACACCAACTTTACAACACAATGGCACTAAATTCATGTCTTTCAATAATCATTCTGAATGTGAATGGACTAAGTGCCCCAATCAAAAGACATAAGATATCATCTATATACTACCTACAAGAGACTCATTTTAGACCTAAAGACACCTGCATATGGAAAATGAGGGGATGGAGAACCATCCATCATGCTAATGGATGTCAACAGAAAGCCAGAGTAGCCATACTTATTATATCAGACAAACTAGATTTTAAAACAAAGACTGTAACAAGGGATGAAGAACGTCATTATATCATAATTAAGGGATCTACCCATCAAGAAGATCTAATAACTGTAAATATTTATGCACCCAAATTGGGAGTATCCAAATATATAAACAATTGATAATGAAGATTAAAAAATTTCACTGATAATAATACAAAATAGTAGGGGATTTTAACATCCTACTTACAGTAATGGAAAGATATTCTAAGCAACAAGGAAGCAGTGGCTTTGAATGACACATTGGACCAAAGGGAATTAACAGATATATTCAGAACATTTCATTCTAAAGTAGCAGAATGCACATTCTTGTTGAGTGCACATGGGATATTCTCCAGAAGAGATCACATACTGGGTCACAAATCAGTCCTCATGTAGTACAAAATGATTGAGATCATACCATTGCATATTTTCAAGAGACCTGAAGTCAACCACAGAAAAAATTTGGAAAGTCCACAAATACATGGAAGTTAAAGGATATCCTACTAAAGACTGAATCAATTAACCAGGACATTAAAGACAAAATTAAAAAGTAAATGGAAGCCAATGAAAACGAAAACATGACAGTCCAAAACTTTGGGATGCAGCAAAAGCAGTCCTAAAAGGGCAGTATATTGTGATACAGGCCTGCTTCTTCCTTGCAAGAAGCAAGAAAAGTCTCAGATATACAACTAAACTTACACCTAAAGGAGTTAAGAAAGGAGGAGCAAAAAAGCTTAAAACCAGCAGAAGAAGGGAAATAATAAAGATTAAAGCAAAAATAAATAAGATATACAAAGCAAAACAAAACAGTAGAACAGATCAATGAAGCTAAGAGTGGTTTTTTGAAAGAATTGATAAAATTGATAAACCCCTAGTCAGACTTATCAAAAGAAGAAAAGACCCAAATAAATAAAGCCACAAATGGAAAAGGAATGATCACAACTAACACCACAGAAATACAAATAATTATGAAAGAATCTTATGAAACATTATATGCCAACAAACTGGGCAATCTGGAGAAATTTAAAAAATTCCTAGAAACATACAAACTATCATAACTGAAACAGAAAGAAATAGAAAATTTCAACAGATCCATAACCAGAATAGAAATTGAATCAGTAATCAAAAATCTCCCAACAATCGCTTCTCGGCCTTTTGGCTAAGGTCAAATGTAGTATCTCTTCTTATCAGTTCAAAAATCTCCCTACAAACAGAAGTCCAGGGCCAGATGGCTTCCCAGGGGCATTCCACCAGACATTTAAAGAAGTGTTTAGGGGCACCTGGGTGGCTCAGTGGGTTAAAGCCTCTGCCTTCAGCTCAGGTCATGATCCCAGGTCCTGGGATCGAGCCCCGCATTGGGCTCTCTGCTCAGCTTGCTTCCTCCTCTCTCTCTGCCTTCCTCTCTGCCTACTTGTGATCTCTGTCTGTCGAATAAGTAAATAAAATCTTTTAAAAAAAAAGTGAGTTTGTCCTCACATGTGGGTAATCCACCTATTAAAAAAAAAAAAAAAAGAAGCGTTTACACCTATTTTTCTCAAACTGCTCCAAAAAATCGAAATGGAAGAATAACTTCCAAACTCATCCTACCAGGCCAGCATTATCTTGATTCTAAAACTGGAGAAAGACTTCACTGAAAAGGAGAATTATAGGCTAATATCCCTGGTGAAAATGGATGTAAAAATTCTCAAAATACTAACAAATTGAATTCAACAGTGCATTAAAAGAATTATTCACCATGATCAAGTGGGATTTATTACTGTGATGGTTCAAGATTTGTAAATCAATCAGTGTGATACACCGCATTAATAAAAGAAAGAATAAAAATTATATGATCCTCCCAACAGATGCAGAAAAAGCATTTGACAAAGTATAGCATCCATTCTTGATAAAAACCCTCAATATAGTAGGGATTGATGAAACATATCTCAATATGGTAAAGGCCATATACAAAAGACCCACAGCTAATATCATCCTCAATGGGGAAGAACTGAGAGCCTTTCCCCTACAGTCAGGAACATAACAAGGTTGTCCACTCTCACCATTACTATTTAATATAGTACTGGAAGTCTTACCCTCAGCAATCAGACAACAAAAAGATATAAAAGACATCCAGATTGGCAAGGAAGAAGTCAAGTTCTATTTACAAATGACATGATACGCTATGTTGAAAACTTGAAAGACTCCACCAAAAAACTGCTAGAACTGATAAATCAATTCAGCTAAATCACAAGATATAAAATCAACATATAGAAATCTGTTGCATTTCTATACACCGATAACAAAGCAACAGAAAAAGAAACCAAGGAACTGATCCCATTTGCAATTCCACCAAAAACAATAAAATATCTAAGAATAAGCCTAACCAAAGAAGTAAAAGATCTGTACTCTGAAAACTATAGAACACTTTTGAAATAAATTAAGGATGACATGAAGAAATGGAAAAACATTCCAAGCTTATGGATTGGAAGGACAAATATGGTTAAAATGTCTATGCTACATGAAGCAATCTGCACACTTAATGTAATCCAAAATACCACCAGCCTTTTTTCACAGAACTAGGACAAACAATTCTAAACTTTGTGTGGAACCATGAAAGATCCTGAAAAATAAAACTGGAGGCATCATGAGTCCAGATTTCAAGCCATATTACCAAGCTATAGTCATCAAGACAGTATGATACTGGCACAAAAACAGATACATAAATTAATGGAACAGAATAGAAGACCCAGAAATGGACAGACAACTATATGGCAAACTAATCTTTAACAAAACAGGAAGGAATATTCAATGGAAAGAAGACAGTCTTTTCAACAAATGGTGTTGGAAAAACTAGACAGCAGCATTCGGAAGAATAGAACTGGACCACTTTCTTAGACCATACACAAAAATAATCAAAATGGATGAATGACCTAAACATGAGATAGGAACCCATCAAAATCATAGAGGAGCACATAGGCAGCAACCTCTTTGACATTAGCTGTAGCAGCTTTTCACTAGACACAACACAATCAGAGGGAAGGGAAACAAAGTGAAAATGAACTATTGGGTTTCATCAAGAGAAAAAGCTTCTGCATAGAGAAGGAAACAATTAACAGAACTAAAAGCTTAGAGAATGGGAGAAGGTATTTGCAAATGACATAGCTGATAAAGGGTTTATATTAAAAAAAAAAACTATGAAGAACTTATCAAACTCAACACCCAAAAAAACAAATAATCCAGTTAGGAAATGGCAAAGGCATAAATAAGCACTTTCTCAAGGAAGGCATCCAGAAGGCTAACATATACATTAAGAGATGCTCAATATCACTCATCATCAGGGAAATACTAATCAAAGCCACGATGACATAAAACCTCACACATGTCAGAATGGCTAAAATTAACAACCCCAGAAATGACAGGGGTGGCTGAGGATATGGAGAAAGGGGAACCCTCTTACACTGTTGGTGGGGATGCCCACTTGTACAGCCACTCTGGAGAACACTCTGGAGAACAGTATGGAGGTTCCTCAAAAAGTTAAAAATAAAACCACCCTATAATCCAGCAATTGCCCTTCTAGGTATACAAAGGATACAAAAATACAGATTTGGAGAGGTACATGCACCCCAGTATTTATAGCGGCATTATCAACAATAGCCAAAATGTTGAAAGAGCCCAAGTGTCCATCAACTGATGATAGATAAAGTGGTATATATGCAATGGAATATTATTGAGCCATCAAAAACAATGAAATCTTTTCGTTTGCAATTACATGACTGGAACTAGAGTGAATTCTGCTAAATGAAATAAATCAGTCAGAAAGACAAAAACCATATGATTTCCTTCACATGTGGAATTTAAGAAAAAAAAACACATTAACATAGAGGAAGGAGGAATAAAAAGAAAAAAGGAGAGAGAAAAAGGGAAAGAAACCATAAGAGACTCGTAATGATAGAGAACAAACTGATGGTTGATGGAGGGAGGGCAGTGAAGGAGGATGGGCGGGATGCATGATGGGTATTAAGGAGGGCACTTGTGATAAACACTTGGTGTTATATGTAAGTGATGCATCACTGAATTCTACTCCTGAAACAAATATTTCTCGTGTGTTAACCAACTCAAATTTAAATAAAAATTAAATTAAAAATCTTCATGTTTAAGGCATTATACTTATTGCCAAGAAGATTTTAGAAATGAATTATCTGAAAGGCTTGAACTAAGACAAAGATAAGGATGGAAGAGGAAAAGGATAAACAAATTGTGTCATGGTTTCACTTTTATAAATATCTTGAATCCTATTGCATGCCTTGTTCCTAACACTGGAAACATGTGGAAGAAGTTTAAAAACACTACTTTTCCTCTTCATCCAGTCTTTCTTTCAGGGCTGAGTATTTTGTTTTTTTCTGGCTTCCGACATTATTCTGACTCATACCCTTTTTAGCTATTCCTTTCCCCTGGAAATGTTCTTTTGGTTGGCATTTCAGGATTTCAAAATTCTTAGGTGATCTGAAGTTTACTCTAAGGATACATTTCTGTCTCCAGACTCTTTTGTGAAATGAGATCACTACAGCCATGTAACTGAATTTGCTTTATCACTCAATCAATACTTCTTTCACAGAGAGGTGGCAGGAGGAATCTCAGGGAAAGCAGTGGCTGTAAGGGAAAATGAGTTTGAACAGAAATGGGGGCAACAAGGGCATATAGGAGAATTCTTTTCAAAGTAATATAGAGAAATAAAGATTTATAGGATGAGAATCATTGCCTGCAAAATTGTCTTATAGCTCTTTTCTTTCTTTTTACTCTGTGTATCTTTCTATCATCTAAGCCCAGCTCTTTCCCACCCATTCATTCTTTTACTTTATTTTACTGTTTTATTGAAAAATCCATTGAGTCCACATTCCTCTTTCCTAAGTCAGTTATTAAAAATGAATAGAAACCAGGAATTCAGTTAAATAAAAAGTTCTTAATAAATACATATTTACATGAGAGTTCCAAATACGTGCATGGTTTTGTGCAATTTTTACAACAATACTGATTGCTGTTAATAAATATGTAATTAGTTCTATTTTATAAGAAGGAAAACACAGACACTGAGAAACTAAGTAACTTACAAAAGTTAAAAAGCTTAAATGAAAAAGAAGCAAGATAGAAATTAAGAATCCTAAATGCAAAGTTTTTGACAATTATTAATTTCTTCAAAGTTTGTGGTACTCTTGCGCTTTCCTCTAAAAATCCAAACAAAATAAAACAGACACCAATAGCTATTGCAGATAAAAATAATTTTGTTTCTCTGATTATATCTATTTCACTGTGTTCCAAATAACTTTAAACATCCAAAGTACAGGACTATTTCCTTCAAAAACACATAGTCACACTCTCATTATTTTATTTTTATATATTATATTTATTTTATTTTATTTATTACTTAAAATAGTAACCTTTTACACAATTAACTTCAAATACGAAATATGTATATAGATGTATAATTTAAGGTAAGATTCTTTAAAAATAAAGACCAAACATCCTTGAGAATATAATGCTAAGTGAAAAGGCCAGACAGAGGCTTGTACTGCATAATTCCACTTACATGAGGTATCTGAAAAAGTCAAATTCATAAAATTAAAGACTGAAATGAAGCTTACCAGAGTCTGGGACAGGGGGAGGGAGGAGAAAATGGGAAATTATTACTCAACGTGTATAGATTTTCAATTAAGAAACATAAATAAGCTGTAGAGATATGCTATATGACACTGTACCTATAGCCAGTGATAATGCTTGTACACTTAAAATTTTGTTAAGTGGTTAGATCTCATTTTATGTGTTTTTATCATTGTAAAATTTTAATCAGATAGATAGCTGATAGATAATATATAAATGTAAATATATATGTATATATATATTTTTTAAAGTAACTGAATAAAGACCAAACAAGAACTACACCAAAAGTAAAACTTAACGAAAATGAAAGATCCATCTTCTTTTTAATTTAATACCGTGTGAGTTTAGAATTTTGAAGTAGTTTGTGTTTAAATATTTTTATTTGTTTTGAAGTGTGAAAAACATATGGTTATGTATATATAATATTTTAATTTATTTCAATGTATGCAGTTCATTGATTATTCAAATTAATTTTTGAAGTAAAAGCATAAATTCTGCATTATTTTTCATTATTTGATATTTTATAAAGATAATTTCTGCTATAAATGAGTTTTACAATTGTTAATGAACGTTGAAATGATCAGGCATTTGAAAGCAAGATCATTTAAGTTAAAATGAGACCTATAAGCAATGCCATCAAAAAGTCAAATATTATTACAATTGTTTTAATGATATACATGTCTGCTGTTAATTGGTTCTCGTTATATATCAGCTGAAAAAGTATTTTTTTGGTAAAACTTTACTTAAGATATTCATTAATTAGTCATTTATATTTGAAGAGCTTGGTAAAAAAGTTTTCATAGGCATAAACTTTTAATTTTTATTTTAAAGTTTATTAGTATAGACAAACTCTCTCTTACATTAAACTGAGTCTAAAAATATAACTTTATATTTTATATTTCTTCATTTTGTAACTAATCACATATCCTGAAAAGAAGCACTTATCCTAATTTTAAAAGATTTACACCTACATTTATACATGATTTTAATAACAGCTTGGCTGTCACAGGAAATTATAAGCATATTTTAATTAATTGTATATAGAAGTTGTCATGTGTAAGTACATAGTATCAATTAATAGTTGATGTTTTAAACCAAAGTAAACTTTGCTGGGAACTTTTTCATCTAATTAAAAAAAAAATCATATAATAGTCTAACCAGACAGAAGGGTAACATTTCATTTTATAATTTCTCTGCAATACCAGTCATACCTGCCTTCTCAATTTCTAATATTTATAATTATATTTTACCACTATTTAAAAAAATAAATTTAAGTTTAGTCTTGATAATGCTTTTTTATTAAGACTATATATATTTTTTAAAGTAGTTTTAGGTTTCTAGCCAAATTTAAGAAAAGGTAGAGATCTCCCATGTACTCCTCTACCCCAACACATGCATAGCCTCCCCCATTATCAGGATCACTTACCAGAATGTTGCATTTTTTACAATTGATGAACCTACATTGACACATTATAATCACCCAAAGTCCATAGTTTACCTTTAGGTCTACTCTTGGTATTGTACATTCTATGGATTTGGGCAAATATACAGTGGCCTGTGTCCATCATTACAGTAGTGCATGGAGTATTTTCACTGTCCTAAAAACCCTCTGTGCTCTGCCTATTCATCTCTCCCTCTCCCTACCTCTTGACAACCACTGATCTTTTTATTTTCTCCATAGTTCTGCCTTTTCTAGAATGTCATATTGTTGTAATCATACAGGACAAAGCCTTTACAGAGTGCCCTCTTATATCTACTATTATGCATTTAAGATTTGTCCATGTCTTTTCATGGCCTGATAGCTCTTTTATTTTTATTTTTATTTATTTTATTTTTTTTGTGTGCTAAATAATTTCCCATTGTCTGGATCTACCATAGCTTATTTATCATTTCATCTACTGAAAGACATTTTGATTGCTTCCAAGTTTTGGCAGTTATGAATAAGGCTGCTATTAACATACATGTGCAGGTGTTTGTATGGACTTAAATTTTTAGATTGTTTGGGTGGATATCAAGGAGCATGATCACTCAGTTGTATGACAAGCATATGTTCAGTTATCACTTCTAATAGTTTTTTGGTAGAATATATTTAGGGATTTTGCATCAAAACAAACAAGCAAACAAACAAGGAATAAACTTAACCCAGGAGTGAAAGACGTGTACTTTAAGAACTATGAACCATTGATAAGAAAAATTGAAGACAATACAAATAAATGTAAAAACCTACCATGCTCATGGATTGGAAAAATTAACATTGTTAAAATGTCCCCACCATTATACAGCAAAGTAATCCCTATCAAAATATCAATAGTATTTTTCACAGAACTAGAAAAAATAATCCTGAAATTTATATGCACTTACAAAAGACCCCAAGTACCCAAAGCAATCTTGATAAAGAAGAACAAAGCTGGAGTATCACTATTCCAGATTTCAAGATATTCTGGAAAGCTCTAGTAAGACATTATGGTACTGGCACAGTAATTGACACATATGTTAATGGAATAGAATAGAGATCAGAGAAATAAACACGCTCTTATATGGTCAATAAATGTATAGCAAATTTCCTGGCTTTTCTTGCATCATTCAAATACATTTTGTCTATTTCATTAGGTCTTATCAATTGGACACTGGCAGAGCTACACAAAACATTTCTGTGTGATCCCATGAAGAAGCAAAGATAAGGCAGGCAATAATAATGCTCTGTTCTATTTGAGAGCATTGTGTTTAAAAATAGTTCATTGTACAAACTGAGGGTTGATGAAGGGAGGTGGCTGGGAGATTGTTAGATGGGTGATGGATATTAAAGAGGGCACTTGTGATGAGGACTGAGTGTTGTATGTAAGAGATGAATCACTGAATTCTACTTCTGAAACCAATATTGCAGTATATGTTAACTAACTCAAATTTAAATAAAAATTTAGAAAAACAATAAAAAGTAGGGGCACCTGGGTGGTTCAGGTGGTTGGGTGTTTGCCTTCAGCTCAAGTCATGATCTCTGCATCCTGGGATCCAATTCCACATCAGGCTCATCCTGGCTGGCTCAGTGGGGGTCCCTGCTTCTCCCTCTCTCTGACTTTCCCCTTACTTGTGTGCTCTTTCTGTCTCTCTCTCAGGTGAATAAATAAAATCTTTAAAAAAATAGTTCATTTGGATTTTGTTAATTTCTTTATCAGAGTAAAATTTTAGCTAAAGGCATTCTGTCAAGTTACATCATTTTAATAACATAAATTTTAATAACAAAATTATTCTGTTATTATGTCTTAATAACATAATTATTTTGAAATTATCTACTGTATGCCTTTACTTGGTATGGAAAGTGGAGGATACAACCTGTATAAGCCACACCCTTGCCCTGCAGAGGAATTATAACTGGATATAAATATGCGTAAGTATATTTGGTAGATTATATCTAATATAAATATATATATATATATAACATTCCTAAGGTGTAGGATAGTATGTGTTATAACAAAGGGAGGGACAAATTAATCTCTAATACATGGAGCTAAGGGACTTGTAATGAGTTATATAATAGAATGGAGCCATTATGGTAAGTGGAATGCCAAGGACAAAGGCACAAGCCAAAGTATGAGTATTCAGGGAATCCTTGATTGTGTCTCAATAACCAAGCTGAGGAATTTGGGACAATCATTTCCAAGCTAGGGATCAACCATAAAAGAAAAAGTCCCATATTCAAATGTACTTGGTCAATGTGTTTGACAGTTTTTTTTGTATCAATTTGGTTGGACTACAGTTACCAGTCATTTATGTAAAAGCTATTATAGGTGTATACCTGAAGATATTTATAGATAAGGGTAGCATCTACAATCTGTTGACTTTATTTTTTTATTTTTTTTTTTTAAGATTTTATTTATTTGACAGAGAGATCACAAGCAGGCAGAGAGGCAGGCAGAGAGAGGAGGAAGCAGGCTCCCTGATGAGCAGAGAGCCCGATGCAGGGCTCGATCCCAGGTCCCCGAGATCATGACCCGAGCCGAAGGCAGTGGCTTAACCCACTGAGCCACCCAGGTGCCCCATACAATCTGTTGACTTTAAATAAAGGGCATTTTCTTTGATAATCCAGGTCTTCAACTAATAAGTCGAAAGACCTTAACAGCAAAACTAAAGTTTTCTTGAAGAAAAAGAAATTCTACCTCAAGACCGCAGCATCAATACATGTCAGAGAGTCTCGGTGCTGCCAGCTTGCCTTACGGAAAATGGACTTTCCAGCCTTCACAACCTCATAAACCAGTTCCTTGAAATAGATCTCTTTTATGCCTAGATTTGTCTCAGTAGCCTAGGTACAGAAGTCATTTAACAAAATTCATCATCCATTGCTGGTAAAAACTCTCAGCAAAATTTGGAATACAAGGGGCAAGTGTTGAAAACTTAGTGATAACATTGGACATAATTGTGAAAGACTGAATGGCTTCAGGATCAGGGAAAAAATATCTCCCCTCCCCAGTTCTTAAACATTATCCTGGAGGCTGCTGCTAGTACTTGAAAGAATGAAGTAAGAAAAAAGGGAAACATCTACTTTTGGACAAGAAGTAAAATTTTTTTTTGCAGTGACATGATCATCTGTAGAAATTCTTGCAGAATCTACAATAATCTAGTAGAAATAATAACCAAATTTAGCAAAATCGCATGATGCAAATTAGCATGCAAATATGCAAAATAAAAATGAATACATTTCTATATATTAATAAGCAGAAATTACAATAAGATGCAATACCATTTAAAATAGTGTTAAAATAGTGTTTAAAATAGTGTTAAAATATATATTATACTTAGGGGTAATTCTGACAAAATGTATCAAAAATAAACAAAAGCATATGTGCATACAAAGATTTATTCATACATAATAATGCAATATGTAATATCCCAAATCCAGAAGCCCAAGTGTTCATCAGCAGGTTAATGGAAACACAAATTACAAATTATTGTGTTATCTCTACAATGGGATACTATTAGCTGTGAAAACAACTGAACTATCAATGAAAAATCATGGGTGGACTTCAAAATAATTGTACTGAAAGAAGCCAGGCAAAGAAAAAAAGCACATGCTATATGATTCTATTCATTTAAAATTTTAGAAAATGGAAATGATCTCTGATGACAGAAAGCAGATCAGTGTTGCTTGGGGACATGAAATTATATGAGGAGGGTTAGAAGGAGCGTTTAAAGGGACCACAAGTTAATCTTAGAAGCTGATAGATAGATTTGTTATTTTGATTTTGATGATTTCTCTGGCATATGATTTCAAACATATGTCATACCTTGCCAAATATTTGCCTATAAATAGTGTAATTGATCAATGACATCCTAGTAAAGTTAAAAAAAGAATCAACAGAAGAGCTAAGAAGAGTGAATAACAAAACAGAAGAGAATGCTGAAGTTGAGGGCATGATTACAAAATAACTCTTATCTTTTTAAAAGTGAAACAATAAACAATAAATGTCTGTGGTTGTTAAATCTATAGCAACAGTGGCAATCTCATTTTAAGAAAAGTGTTTAAAATCATGGAGAACTGGAAAATGTCAGTTTCTATAAAAAACTTTTTAGTGTTTTTGTATTTTTTGTTTATATATATATATATATATATATATATATATATAAAATGTTTGTCTTTGAGCAATGCAATCACATTTATACACATGAGCTTTTAAATGATTGCTAATTGCTTGCCTAAATCAATCTCCTTTTATTGTTGACTTCTTTCTACATCTGCTGGCTGTGGAAACGTACAGACCTAATTTTATATATATGTGTATACATATATATATACACATACACAGACACACACACATGCACACATATATTTATATATTAATATATATAAATTTGATATATATTATATATAATTATGTAATATAATAATATACTATATAAAATATATATAATATATATATTATGTGTGTGTATATATATATATATACATGTATGTGTGTGTGTGTGTGTGTGTGTGTGTGTGTGTGTATATGTATGTATATACATATTCTCTCTCCCAGAATTTTTCAAGGTAGAGTGAGCAGGGAACAGAGTTCTGACATCAAATGAAGAAGTTGTGGGAAGGACTTACATAAAAGTTCGAAAAGGAAGATCAAACTCAATAGGTATACACCATTTTGTAGCTTAATATGCCAAGGAAGCCTGGTTCCAGGTAGATACCAAGTCAGCCCTGTCAGACATCCCCCAGATGTCTTTTACATAAAAAGAGAAAAAGTGAATATATAAAAAATAAAACCATGCCATTTTTCTCCTAAGTCACTCTTGTTTAATGTTATTGGTACATGAAATGAACAAAAAATGAACAAAATCTTTAATACATGGTCAGAAGACAGACACATAAACACACATCACATACATAATACAGTAGAGTAATGGTTTGAGAAAGAATAATTAGAGTCCAGCTCAGGATCCCTAATTATTTACCCATGAAGAGTACATACTATTGACAATATACTTCCCCTTTATTGGTCCAGTATGCCCATCCTCCAGCTGCTTGTTATGACTGATAGCTAATGAAATCTCACAGCTGCACCCTTCACCAAAAAAGTTACTAAAAATTCCTACTGAATTAATTAACTAAGAGCTGTCTTGTCCAGGGGATTATGTTGATGTGTATGTGTGTGTGTCTGCATGTGTGTTTCTTACCAAAGCATCTGAAATACTTTCCACTTCCTCTAATCAAGTTTAAATACATTATGTTACCAATATAGAGGAACAATGTGATGTTCTGCAGAATATTGTAGGTTTGGTATAATATTAACCATAAAAATACCAAGGGGTCTGACACAGATGTGATAACCTTAGGGGTTTTAATATTTTTGTGGCACACTGAGATATCCCTTGCAAAGTTAAACACAAGATAGGACAATTTGTACTTCCTACTACTTTGAATAAAACGCACCACAGGGTAGACTTTTTTGAGGTTTACAGACTGTATATTTAATGCTTGGAAGGAAGCTCTGAAACTAATGATCCATTTATCAAGTTGCATGGAAACTTGCTTATTTTGAATGTGGCTCTGAGCATTAAGGTCTCTGCTGCAAGTGAACACTACAGTGCAAGCAGCCTTGACACTTGAGTCTTGTGAATAAATTAATCCCATGGTGTTAGAGGCATCTGCGCTAAGAAGCGAAACTGGTAAAATCAATAACAAGACCTAGCAGGAGACTTGCACACTGATCCTTAAAGTCAGGACAAGAACCTGACACCTCCAGCAGGTGCATATAATTATACACCATTTGAAAAGTACCTCTCACATGCTACTAGTCCCTCCTAAAATTTTTACATTAATTTACTACCCAGCCAGGACTGACAACCAAGTCTAAGTTCAGGTGAGCCCAGAAGACATTCGTTGTAGAATAGAAGTGGTCAATCTAAAACTGGGCTTAAGGGGTCCAGAGACCCCATGTAAGCTGAAAACAAATGAACAAGATCCCATATCATCTTCCACAATTGTACTGGTGCTTTTTGGTCAAATGACATCTATGACCGTATTGGCATTTTCTATACCTAGCTGATGGAGAAAGGAAAATGTCAAGGTTACTATACGATGGGTTAGCTTTGGTAGGTATGTGCACATCACAGACTACTTATGCCCTGTATTCCTAAACAGGCTTGTTCCTGAAAGACAGCAGTGAGCAGTGCATAGTCAGAGTTCAGACAGTGTACCTGATCATCTACTTTGTGTAGAAAGAGAATTGACGTGAGGTAAAGACACATAACAAACATATGGAAGGACCTATAAGACAAACTTAGTCTATGAATATTCACCTTGCAAGTTAATGCCCATCAGAGGGTATCTATTTCAGAAGAGGTACTAAACTACCAAGTGCATAGGATACCTTATTCAATTAAATGCTGTTAAATGTCATCCAACCTTTGTCTTTGGGCATTCCAGTGCTCAGATTATCAAGAAATAGTCATGGTAGTGTAGGTGGAGGTTATGTGTGGTCCGGCAGCTTGGGATCTCTCACACCAGAGTGATCTAGCTCTTCCTACTACTGCATATTTGATCTGTCAGTAACAGAGAATAATATTGAGTCCACAATACATCACAATCTCTCGTCAGAGAAAATTAGTAATTTGTTGACATTTTGGGTAATAAACTCTTTAGAATCTGGAAAGGTAATGATTCATCCTGAATGGAACTGTCACATATTCTAGAAATGGCTTAGTTTTCCTTCTATGCTGTGGCTCAGCCAGCCCCACTATTTAAACACTTGGAATGTATCCAATCTACCCACTTGAGATATCCTATACAAAACATATTCCAAAACTAAGGACACGTTTTGGTAAAAGTGCTACAGTAGCATGGTCATGACCATTATTCAATCACAGAACTTTACTGTCTTGAAATTGCCTTACATTAACAGCTTGAGAAAACAGCTGAAGTAGCAGTTTGCAGGTGAATTTTGAGAGGTTGAGAATATCTAGTTCAGAACATAGAATAATCCTTAAGCCAATAGCTATAACATAGTGCTTTGTTTCCAACAGATGGATTATATGAGTCTGGAAAGTAAGGAACAGAAACAGCAGTGGCCTCATTCACTTTCAATCCCAGTGACCAACTGAAGAATCTGTGCTTCCCTGTTCTAGTCTACAGTAGATCGCTTCCGCAAGAAGATACACTACAACTATCATTAGACTTCAAGTTATAACTTCTGCCTGGTGACTTTGAGCTCTTTGTAGCAGTTGATCATTAGGTGCAGAAGGAAGTCACCATACTAGTAAAGGCAATTAACTTTGATCATCATGAGAGCTGTTGTTCCATAGGAAGGGAAAATCAAAGTGTACTTGGCAATCAGGAGATCCTCTGGTTATTTCTCGGTATTCCTGTGTAGTTTCAACTGTAAATGGGTCAGTAAGGAGACACAATGTGATAAATATCCAGTAACTAGGTCTCAGCACCCTTAAGGATCAGAGTCCCAACCAGAAAACCACATAGCCCCATAGAAGTACTGATTAAGGGTAACAGGAGCCTTGACTGGGTAAAAGAAGAAGTAGATGATTATCACTTATTCTCTTACATCCTTAGACCAGCTGTAGCACTGGGCCTCCATTCACCGCACTCATCCTTCTGCTGTAAATTTTCCTAGAAATTATGATCCAACCATTAGCCTAGATGGAATGAATCAAATATGAGAATCAAACAGACCTGAATAGTACAGTGAGTAGACCACGGTGGAGACTACATGTGTCCCATTTGGATACATTTTACTAGGACAGTGTATCCCAGCTGCCTCGAAAGTTAGCTTTTAATGGTTCATAGCTTCCTCTTCTTTCAAAGGTTTTCTGTTGTCTAAATATAGGTAATGCTCTCTGTAAGGGGCAATCAACAGTCAATCATTGGCTGACAGGGATTCCTAAGGCCATATCTCTCCTTAAGCTGAAACCAATTTGTGGGACCATTCATGCTCTGGAACATCTTATGGTAAATCAGACATCTTGAAAAATTTCCAGCTGAATCTCATTCTTGATTAATTTAAACTGCCCAGAAATAATTCTGCTTATTTCATTCCCTTTCTCCTAAGATTAATACAGAATTTCTTCAATAAAGCATGTGTACCTAAATCCCTGTGTTAGGCTCTGCTTCCAGGGAAGCCTAGCTAAGACACTGTGACTATGAGCTATTAAATTAGAACCACAGATTTTCAGCTTTCTCAATTGTAATCCATGAAAGATATGTGTTCCTGCCATTGCATTATAGATATGAGGTCCTACAGAATCTGTCACTCTATAATTCTTAATATCTTGCTTTTAATCAACTGAGTAGTTTAATGATGCAATAATGGTGTCTTTTATATATTTTATTGTATTACAGAGTACAATTTTCAAATGCTGGAAAGAGAGATAATTTGCTTGGCCCTAATGTAGAATAATATTCTGGCCCTTTTCCAGGTGTATCTCTTATCATTAGTTAAGGCATTTATGGACCAAGAGTTCTTATACACCTGATCTTATGTCACTTCTGTAGACTATGGTCTGGTTCTCAGGACATTGGACTTCTTACCATTACACTGAGCTAATGAATGACTGGAGTCATTTTGACTTTGTCCAAAGATATGTTGTCCTGAGGGAGGATCATGTTACATATTATTAGGTTCATCCCTAGGCCTGAGAGAAGGTCATGCGGCTGCTAATTTGTAAAGTGCTAGAATATGTGGGTGGGGATCTCCACAAAGGTGAGCTCAACTCCCCTTTTTGTTCAGTATAGTGCTAGAGGCTCCAGGGCTTAGGCTGCTAGCCTTCCTCATACTATCATGTTCCAAGACAATTCTTAAAAGTGAGAATTAAAAGTTTATATCTGACTTTTAAAGTGAATATAAAGATATATTTTCAAAGTAGGGGAATTAAACATTATTTAGTGTCTTACCTTGTTCATATATTTTAATTATTTAACAAATATATGTGGATCTTAACTTGTATCTTGCAAACGTTGTGTTGGATTTAGTATTGCGTTCACTGCTTTAGATCTTAATTTCTATAGTTGAGTCCAAGTAACATCTTTGTGTAAGCTACAGTATTACAATATGTCCAAGCATTTTCCATGCACAGTTTTTTCCCTTTGTTCATGTTCTTCATCTAAACCTTTTTTCTTTTTTGAAAAGTTAACATGCCCAATTGTAAATTACACATTAACTCATCTTTTCTATAAATGTATTTCATTTTGTTCTATACTATCCCTGCTACTAACCTCATCATGTCTGTTTATATTATTTCTTTGTTTTTTTATATAGTTTGTAACACCTTTCTATTTTGTATCATATGAGAACCTTATTAATATTCCATTTACTTGCTCTTCTAAAATTCTTAATTAAAATGCTAAACAGGATATTAAATCAGATGGAAGCAAAGAATGACCTCTGTGACAGACCATAAGACAACTTCCTCAATATAATGTATTGCTATTTATCATGTTTCTTGATATATTACTTCAGATAGCTATCTGTAACTGTGGTATCAATTGAATTTTTTAAAAGAGAGTTCTGTTTGAAAAACTTTACTCATGGCTGTTAAGGTCATTATTACATACTGTAAGAAATAGAGTTCTTCAATTTTATAAAAATCATTAATTAAAATATTATATGGTAATTTATTGTCTTAATCAAGATTCAATTTCATAAATGTTTTGTTCTTTAAAACACCACCACAAGCCACAATTAATATAGAAAATAAAGACGTTTGGTTTAGTGAGAGTGGAATAGTTGGCTCAACATATGTTTAGAATGTTCTTTGTTTCTTTGTAAGCTCACTTTATCAAGACTCTGAGATTTCTACTTGACGAGATTTAGTTAACATTTTAAAAGTGGCTGAACAATATTCATGCACTAAATCAGGAGAAATTTGGAAGATTATGATAATCTTTCCAATATAATGTGGAAGTCTTCATTCTAAAACATGGAAAAATAAGAATGGATTTATATTTTCGTATAAGAATTGACTTGAGTACTGAATAAATATATGTTGAAGGGTATCATTCTTCTTGTTTAAAAATACCTCAGTTAGGTATTCCATTTTTCCAGTAAAACCATAGAGGAGAGTTTAGGGACATCGTATTTTCTAGTGTTATAGTTTTCATTTAAATGTAATTTGGGTAGGGTGCCTGGGTGGCTCAGTGGGTTAGGCCGCTGCCTTCGGCTCAGGTCATGATCTCAGGGTCCTGGGATCGAGCCCTGCATCAGGCTCTCTGCTCGGCAGAGAGCCTGCTTCCTCCTCTCTCTCTGCCTGCCTCTCTGCCTGCTTGTGATCTCTCTCTGCCAAATAAATAAATAAAATCTTAAAAAAAAATAAAAAAAAATAAATGTAATTTGGGAATCACTAAGTTCTATACCTGAAACCAATTTTACCACATATGTTAACTAACTAGAATTTAATTAAAAATTAAAATAAAAAAAGGAAACTGGATTTAAAAAAAATAAAATAAACATAATTGGGGGCTATGGGATAATTATAAACCATTTTTTACTATTTCATTGTATATTGCTCTTTTAATATTCCTGAAATATACCAGTTAAACTTCTAACATATACAAAACACATTTAAAGGGACAAGGGTGAGGATAAAAAATGCACTCTATAAGGATCAACATCTGGGAACATTTATTCAAAAACATTTGGATCTTTGCAAATTATAATAATATAATCAAAATGAATGTAATTAAGTTTTAAGTATGCCATTAAGCTTATAGAAGTCGAATAACTATAAACTATAGGACAAATACTTTAGGTCATAAATATTGAAGAACATGAATATATATCTTTTCAAAAGGTTATGCCTAATATGGGATACCATTAACACATTCCCCAGTTTCCTAATGTGTAATTTATTCAACATACAGTCATTGAAAATCTATGATATGTGAGCCTTTTAAAAATGAGTAATAGGAACAATAGTGAATAATAAGGATGATATTTCTGCCTTCATAAGGACTGAGATGGGTGAAGGCAGAATGTGAGAGATGGCAGAATGTGAGAGTGCTGGAAATATAAGAAACAAAATTCCTAGGACATGACTTAGGGGCTGAGGGAAGTTGCTTTTTTAAGAGAATTGACGAAACAAAGAATTCATGATTTTCACCAAACTTTCAGAATTTAAGTAGTTGCAAGGGTAAATCTTAAAATGAATGGACCCACTTATTAATGAGGAATTTCAAATTAGACACCCAGAATAGAGGAAGAGCCTCCAGAACTCTACTGTGATTCATACTGAAAGTAATTCAGCACTTGGCATAGAGCAAAACAACTAATTTGAGTTATTTTACAAATTTAGGTTGTTGAAGGTTATTTTACACAATGAAAAGTGGGCATTATAATAATGACTATAATGATAATTAGACCTATGTTGAAGTTTCTTCCCTATGTCTATCATTATGTTGTAATAATATTGTCTATATTTATAGTAATTTTTTCTCTATATTTAACTGTTGCAAGTATAAATCACTTTTTTACCTCATTTTAACTCTATTAAGTATCTTCATTCAGTGAATAGTACATATAAAAACAAATGTGTGAAAATAAATAAACTAAAAGTAGCTATCACAACAAAAAGAAGCAGAAATTCAGTAACAATGTAAGATGTAGCCTAAAATTATCTCTGATCTTCCAGTCTTTAAATTCTTTTGGATATACCAGTCTTTTGCCATAAGAATAAGAAATTATGTAGCAATGATTTGTAATTTTGTGTATCAAAAGTGGAGACTTAAGAAAAGTTAGATATCTACATTTTAAACTTACTGGGTCCAAAATACTTTGCCAACCTCATTAAATTCCTTCAATCAGGTGCCTAATTAAAGTCACAGATATCTGTCCAGGGCTTCAGAGTCTGCCAGTTATTCCTCTAAATAGATGAGTCAGTTGTTGAATTATAGATTTCTGCTATTGAAAATTATTGTATTAGTAGTAGTTATATACTTATTGACTTTATGTCTAGATGGAAACACTGAAGGCTATTATACATATTAAAGTATAGCAGAAGAAGCTATAGAGCTTGACCATCCTTTTTTAGAACCATTATTTACTTCATCTTTTTTCATAAGAATACAGCACTCATAGACTGTATCTGGCACCTAAATGTCACTTTAACCTTCAGGCTTCACAAACTTCATTCATATTAAGCTACATCTCATAAGTGCAGAATGTCACAGGGTCTAAATGCATGCACTAGATCTTTAGTTATAATCACCCTGCTGGTAGGTTAAAAAAAAAAGTTAATATTACAGTGTTTATATTCTGGATACCCAGGGTATACATAAATTTTATTTCTTAGATGAGTCACTTAAAAATGAGCTTGTTCAGGGAATACTGTGTGAGTCTATGAAGAAGGAAAAAAAAGTGTGTGGAATGGAATCAGGGTATGGGAAGATCAAAATGAAAGTTCAGACTAAATGATGCCTCTTTTCATTCAAGTAAATGTCAGCTATCAGTTTCAGAACACCATCCTGATTTTTTAGAATAGAGCCATGAATACAGTGGGTAATATAAAAATAAAGATTATAAAACTTTGAGAATTAATCAAATTCTTCACTGAAGAAAAGAGGGTGATTACTTTTGCACATAGGACATAGGTCATTTTCAGAGGCTGTCTTTGGAAATGTAGCCTTTTTAGTGGCATTTCCTTCTGTAATATTAAAAAGCAATTTTTATAGGCTATTTTTTTAAAGCTAAAGTCAAGTGGAATGTTGAAATAGTTCTACAAAAAAAATTCGGAGAAAAAAATACTTTTTTATGTCTTCACTTTTGTGACAGCCACCTGAAGACTTTTATTGATCTAAACTCCAGGAGCAATTTGATGGTCTCTGATCGGAGAAGTACAACTTAAAAAACTAATAAAAAAGGTTACTAAGTTACACTTTATTCCCAACTCACATGATGTACACCATTTGCACTCTTTGTAGATTCACTGATATTTTAGATCATTTTAATTTAATAAAAAGTGGTTTTGTGACTCAATTATTAAGTAAAATATTTTTTACTCTATTACTTTAAGCAAATAATGACAAAACAAAGCAAACCTGACAACTTTACTTCATGATCAAGGATAATCACCAAAACCCATAAGCTTTATAATTTTTTTTTTTTTTTCATTAGAAGACATTGGCCTCTGGAGTAAATAGTTTATTTATTTATTTATATATATATTTATTTATTTATTTATTAAAGATTTATGTATTTAAAAGAGAGAGAGAGTACAGGGAGGGACGGAGGAGCAGAGGGAGAGAGAGAAAGAGAATCCGAAGCAGACTCCCCACAGAGTGAGAAGCCAGATATGAGGCTCTATCTCATAACCCTGAGATCATGACCTAAGCTGAAATTGAGAGTCAGACGCTTACCCAGCTGAGTCACCCAGGCACTTCTGGAGTAAATATAGTTTAAAAAAAAGTTTTAAATATCATTGCTTTAAGTTTCAACATAATTTAATATGATTGCAATAGTTTATATTTATTACAGTTAAGGAACATGACCCTACATGGACCCAGGTATACGCAACAGTTTCTGACTAATAGTATCAACTAAAATACTGATAGTTGTTAGTATTAATATCCCAATTCCAATTGGTTTGAAGTCAGATGTTCATTAGCTCACCTCAAAATCTGAAGGTCTATTTAGAGAGGTTAATTCAGAGGCATATAAAAGCCATCCACTACACAGGAGTTTTTCATCCTCTGCCTCCCTCAGCAATTTGATCTTTGTACCAAAGTGGAAAATTTTCCTAGAGATTTCCCTAAGATTCCATTTTGTGTTCTTTGGTCAGAATGGCATTATATGCTCATTCCTGAATGAATCTCTAGCACTGGGAAACGAATGACCATGCTTATTTTAACCTAATGAAAATTCATCCCCACCACTGGGGACAATGGAGTGAAGGGTGTGGGCAAACAGTGCAGGGGTGGGGGTGGGGGTGGCTCTCTGTAAAAGAAAGGAAACAAGTATTAAGCATATAGCCAAGTGTATTTTTCACACTAACAATACTGGAAACAGTTGGCTTATTAGGAAAAACTTTGTGAATCAATATACTGATTCCACCCCTCCCAGAAACCCAAGGGAAAAGAGAGAATTATTCAAAATGAGGAAATTATATATGTTTCCCCCTGAAGAGATAGCCTAACATTGATTTTTTTTTTTTAAGCTAGTTGGTCCAGAAAGTAGGGCAGGATTTGAAGATATTTTTAATAATATTCTGTCTGTCATGAATTTGAAATAAACAGTACTAAAATATATTTGAGTGATTTGAACAGTGCTGACATGCCTCCTACGTTTTACTTTAAACCATGACTATTATTTTTTAACCTCTGATTTTAAGCCTTTAAGAAAAACACTTTATATTTACATAGCAGATTCAATTTAGGGAACAAGAAGCAGTCCATAAATTGATTTACTAACTACAGACCATGTTCTGCACTTAATTATTCACCATTATATTCCTCTTTAGAGTCTTAGGACAAAAAATATAATTTCTCCCAATACTGAAATAAATTCAGTCATGTCTGCTGGGCTATTTGGAAGCTATTCAATCGTATAAATTAACACTCAGTAACAGCTTAGAATCGCTCCCAAACATTTTAAATGTAGAAACACATCAAAAGTCTCTTGCTAATATCTAACTGGGGAGAAAATAAGAGAGGAGAGTGGAAGAGGGGAGCGAAGGGTAGGACAGGAGAAGGAAGAAAAGAAGCAAGAAGTATTTTAAGAAGACTAAGAAATAACTTTAATCGATTTTTTAAAAGTTCAGGAAAGTTAACTGCTTTTTTTTTTTTTTAGGAAAAAAATCTAGTATGTCATTTTCCTTGTGAGATTAAGCTAATTACAGAGCCCCAACATGTATATTTGAAAAAGATTATCAAATTTTGAATTAGAAACACCTATCCATTACTGTAATACCATGATCCTCATCTTTATTCAAGTAATTTCCTGTACTTTTTATGTGAGCAATAAATTCTAATACACTGCAGTCTCTGAGATTGAAATAAGATCCAATAGTGTTTGAACCAAATCTGAAACAAAATCAAATATTACCTCTTAGATTTAACCACATGGATATGATTTTAAGAAGGGGCAGATGAAATAATGAAAAGACTCAGATGTTCTCAGCAGGCAGAATTTGGTTTGAAAAATGGCTTGCTATGTTAAAATAAATTATTTTTCTTTGTTTAACAAATCTAAATTTCATTCATTTATTTGCAAAATAGCAACAATAAAACTCATCTTTGTTAAGTCATTTAAAAATAAATAAGTATGTATATGTTTGTGCATATGTACATTTATCTGTATGTATATGGGGCTGAATTTATGTTTCTTGTATAGGTAGAAGTTTGTATATAGAGAAATAAGCACAAAATTTTAATTCAAAATGTTATTTTAAAATTCAAATTGGTTACAATTTATATTAATCAGTTCCTTAATATTTCAGTCTGTTTTCAATTCTCAATTGTACCTAATAATTTAATAAAGCCTATTATAGGACACAAAAAGTGAATTTATTTTTATTTTTTTTTATTTTATTTATTTATTTGACAGACAGAGATCACAAGTAGGCAGAGAGGCAGGCAGAGAGAGAGAGAAGATGAAGCAGGCTCCCTGCGGAGCAGACAGCCCGATGTGGGGCTTGATCCCAGGACCCTGGGATCATGACCTGGGCTGAAGGCAGAGGCTTTAACCCACTGAGCCACCGAGGCACCCCCAAAAAGTGAATTTAGAACTTATTTTGAGCTTAACTAATGTTATCTGAAACTTGCTGCAGACATACAAAAACATTAACACTCAAGAACAAACTGGGAGGGGCGCCTGGGTGGCTCAGTGGGTTAAGCCGCTGCCTTCGGCTCAGGTCATGATCCCAGGTCCTGGGTTCGGGCCCCACATCGGGCTTTCTGCTCAGCAGGGAGCCTGCTTCCTCCTCTCTCTCTCTGCCTGCCTCTCTGCCTACTTGTGATTTCTCTCTGTCAAATAAATAAATAAAATCTTTAAAAAAAAAAAAAAAAGAACAAACTGGGAAACAAGTAGTTTGCTTATTTTTTTTAAGATTTTATTTATTTATTTGACACAGAGAGAGAGAGAGTTAAGCAGGGGAAGCAGGAGGGGAAGAAACAGGCTCCTTGCTGAGCAGGGAGCTCAATGGAAGCCTCTATCCTAGGACCCTGGGATCATGACTGAGCTGAAGGCAGACACTTAACCGACTGAGCCACCCAGACACACATGGAAAAAAAGTAGCTTAAAATGATAAACTATATTACATAGTTCTAGTTTATATGGATATAAAAACATCAATTATTTTTAATGTTCATAGTTTCTAAAATGTTAAGTATACATATTTAGGAAAATCTATGAAGCTTGATGTATATTGATTTAATATCTATTTACATTCAGTTATAGTATATATTTAAAAATAATAAGATCAAAATCATGCTAGGCAGTTAACTATATGTGGGAGAATTTGTAAGCATTATTTCTGAACTTATATAACGTTAAATTGACTACTAAATATAAGTGTCTGCCTTTGAAAATATTCTTTAAAAATATTAGTTAGAGTCCAGAAAATTTGTTTCATAGTTGTAATTTTCCAGGCAACATGTATAATATGGCATAAATTCTTTATTGATGATCTTAAATACCCCTAATTTGAAATTCAGGTAATTTAGGTGGAAAACAAACATTGACTCAATATCTTTTCATTAATATGGTGGGCATAATGATCAACATTGAACTACCAAATAGCTTTTTGTTGCTTGATTGGTGTGCTACTCTATGAAAGACCACCTCTGAATTTCATGCTTAGGTATCTGGTTCAAGCTTATCATTCACAAGTATAGTAAACATACACATAAGCTCTAAATTTATTTTTATACTATTGGTCAATTTGAAGCAGCTAACTCCTGTGGAGAATGATTCTCATGGTAAATTGTATAGGTCAAAAAAATCAACACCATCTAGAATATTTTTGAAGAACATGATTAGGTACTCATTCTAATTTCAGAAGGCTCAAAATAACTCTTAGTTTTATCTGTATGTAATTGTTTTCACGCTGAACTGGTATGGACCTCACAGAAACAAACTTTAGTAGCCTAGATGAGGGATACATAGCATTAACACAAATCTGTTCTCCTGGGAAATTTTTCTGAGTTCTATAGGTCTTAAGCCCAACAGGACCTTCCTTTCCCAGGACTGTGGAATAGCCCTATATGCTATTTGTTGTTCTACTTTTTCTCCCTCCCTCCCGTCACTCCCCCTCATATATTCATATCACACACATTTGTTGAAAACTCCTACTTGCTTAGCTGTGGCTGAAATTTGGTAGATTCACAGTCTACGATAAGAGTGCCTTAAAACCTCTTTGGACACTTATAAAAATCTATTTGCAAAATGATATATTGTTTATATAGGCAAGCATAGGTCTGTTTGACAACCCAGAGTGATGTTATTGGTTTCTATTGGGTCTAATGTAATTTAGCTAGAAACAACAACAATTCTTTTTATTTAATTTATTTATTTTCAAGATTTTGTGTATTTATTTGAGAGAGAGGAAGAGAGTGTGAGGGAGGCAGGGGGAGGGAGAGGAAGAAGTAGACTTCCTGCTGAGCAGGGAGCCTGTTGAGGGGCTGGATCCTGGGACATCAAGATCATGACCTGAGCCAAAGACAGAGGCCTAACCAACTGAGTCACTGATGCCTCACCCCTTTTTTTAGATTTATTTATCTAAAGGGGAAGAGGGGCAGAGGGAAAGAGAGAGAAAGAAAGAGAGAATCTCAAGCAGACTACCTGCTGAGTGCAGAGCCAGACATGGCTCAGTCTTACAATCCCAAGATCATGACCTGAGCCTAAATCAAGAGTTGGATGCTTGATTTCAAGCAACTTACTGAGCCATCCAGGTGTCCCCCCCCCCAAACAATTATTAATCACTCCCTTTAAATTAGCTCTGCATCCTGATCAATTCTGAGACATCAGTTTTTTGTTGTGGTGGTTTGTTTGTTTGTGTTTTGAAAAACCCAGTTCTGGATGCATACTGACAATTCCAGTCTTTTCTCATATTGAATCTTGTGGCTTTTATTTCATGCTAAATAGAAGACATCCTGAAACTTTCTAAGGTAACCTAAGCTGTCCAGATGAATATTTTTGAGTCTCTAACATTCAAAATCCAAAATTTGGGCCATAGGCAACTCTGGAATAGATTCAGGTACTTGACCAAAGCAGTTATGCTATTAATTAGGCCAAGTACCTGAAAAATGCACTCTGCAAATTTGAATTAAAATTTTATTTACCAGTACAGAGAAATTCTAGCCTCATTTAGCTATTGGTTTACTGGAATGTGACTTCAAATCTTAAAACCAGAGAAAACTGAAAAGTACAGATCCTTTACTTCTGGGTTATGTTTATTTGTAGTTATCTAATGGGTTTTGGTGCAATTGTAAATGGGATCAGTTCCTTAATTTCTCTTTCTTCTGTCTCATTGTCAGTGTATAGAAATGCAACTGATTTCTGTGCATTGTTTTATATCCTCCCTCTTTGCTGAATTCCTGTATGAGATCTAGCACTTTTGGGATGGAGTCTTTTGGGTTTTCCACATAGGATATCAAGTCATCTGTGAAGAGTGAGAGTTGAATTTCTTTTTTGCTGATTTAGATGCCTTTTATTTCTTTTTGTTGTCTGATTGCTGAGGCTAGGACTTCTAGGACTATGATGAACAAGAGTGCTGAGAGTAAACATCCCTGTTGTGTTCCTGACTAAGGCCAGAAAAAGCAGGTCATTTAATTTCTCTTTTTATCCCACATATTCATTCTTAACTATGAGAAAATATATTCTGACTAAAATTCTAAAATCAGTAACAGATTGAGACACATAAAAGTTTCCCAAAATTTAAAAAAAACTATATATATATATAGTTTTGCAATATTTTTAATTATATATATAGTTACATTTAACTATATATATATTTAAAAATATATATTCAATAATAATGAGATTACAGAGATCATAGAGTTATAATAAAATATATATTATATATAATAATTATATATATTATATATATATACATATATATATAAAATAAAAGATAGAGCACAGTAGGAACTCTGAACGCAAATGCTTTCTGGAAATTATGTCCATCATCCATCCAGCAGCTACCTCAGAATATTTTAGGAAACATAAGAGTACACATAAGAATAACAACAGAAATACCACACACATTCCATAAGTCAAAAAGGAATTACCTCATCACAAGTCATGTCTTTGAGATAATTCCACTCTACAATTATGAGACAATAAGGGTGAAAACAAAAAGTAATGTTTTAGTGTTATTATGGAAATACATTTGACCTCAGGTCTCTCTGAAAGGATTCTGCACCAAACTTTGAGAACTGCTATTTTATGGAATGATTTCCAACCCCAGAACATTTATACTTACATTATTTCCCAAGAAGCTGTTCACTTTGCAGACCTCTTTTTTCTTTTCTTCTACATATGTATATGAATTGAACATAAGAAAAAAGATACGATTTGAACACTCTTATACCAAGGAAATTTGCAAGCATATTTTCTAATGTAGGTGAAAATCACTGGGTCTCTTAGTTTTATATTCTTTCAGATAATTAATAAAACTACACTTGGAATATTTATTTATTTTTTAAAGATTTTATTTATTTATTTGACAGAGAGAAAGAGATCACAAGTAGGCAGAGAGGCAGGCTGGGTGGGGGTGGGGGAAGAGTTCCTGCTGAGCAGAGAGCCTGATGTGGGGCTTCATCCCAGGACCCTGAAATCATGACCTGAGCTGAAGGCAAAGGCTTAAGCCACTGAGCCACCCAGGCGCCCCTACACTTGGAATATTTAAAGTATAATTATGTTCTTCAAGTGTTTCAACTCACTTTTCAAATTATTTTAAATGTTTTATTTTTTCTGAAATAAACATATGTGTGTTCCATTCATTGTAAAAAAAATTAAAAAACAAAGAATAAAAGGAAGAATATTAAAATTATCTAAAGACTTAGCATTACACAAATAATGAACCATACTGTTTCATGAGTTCCCTTAACATCACAATAACATTATGTTACTTATTATTTATATAACTTACAAGAATAACATATATTTTAAAGTACTTTATATTCTAGCTCTGTTTGTGTCTACGTCTGTGTGTATATGGATGCTGGGGAATGTATATATCCTCTTACATTTATATTTAACAAAATGCTCTAAAACTAATTTTTCTAACATTTTTGGTGATTTAACAGACTTAGTTTTTGTTCCAGTACAGCACTGTTTTATTTTTTATAAAGAAATAATCTATTTAAAATATGGTAGAACAACTAGTCTACATTTCTTAAAAATATGTTTGTTTTAGGGATGCCTGGGTGGCTCAGTAGGTTAAAGCCTCTGCCTTCAACTCAGGTCATGGTCTCAGGGTCCTGGGATCAAGATCTGCATCCGGCTCTCTGCTCAGCAGAAAGCCTGCTTCCTCCTCTCTTGCTACCTGTCTCTCTGCCTACTTGTGATCTCTGTCTGTCAAATAAATAAATAAAAAATCTTTTTTAAAAAAAGTTTGTTTTTACTATTCATGCTTGTATTGAAAGTTTGGAATAACTTCATGTAATTTAAAAATATATTAGATTTATTGTAATAGAGTAGAACTGAATGAAAATTTTATTCAGAATCATTTTTAGTATCCATTCAGGCAAGTATTCAATCATATTGTGTTTTGTTTTGTTTTGTTTTGTTTTTATCAGGATTGCACATTCATAATGAAATTAATTTCAAGGAAAGGCCCATTACTTTGGTTACTTTAGTGTGCAGAATATTCATTCCATTCATTTCTACCTTGTTCTATACCCACATATAATTTCTATTTTATTTTTGGTTATCTGTGAGGTAACTACTGACACCTATAATTTTATGTTGTAACAGAGTAGTGCACCAAGCTTTTATAATATTACATCTATTCTAATGATATGTTAGCTATTTGTATTGTTTCCAAGTAGACAGATACGTCTTCTATTATTTAAAACAACTGACCAATACCCATTTTATTCATTGTTTTTCTATTTCTTCCAGGACATCATTAAATAATTTTAGTGGGCATTATCTTCTTATTTTCAATTTTCAATAGACAGCTGCTAGTGATTTATCATTAAGCTATGCTACTGTTTAGTAGAATAGTTTAATAATCATGTTCAGGGTTCTCGTTAGCTCTAATTATGTAGTTTCTTTTCTTCTAAAATAATCCGTTCCTTTATGTTCAAATGTCCTTTCAGGAATTCCTTGATAATATATGTATCGTGATTAATTTTCAGATAAAGTGAGATCAGTTATAGCATTTACCTCCCAATGGACAGCATGTGGGTCTGAATGTGGCTTAGATGCAACTTCTAGTATTACAGTGAGATTCTTTATTAAATTGGATTTTCTGGGTGGGTTTAGATGCAGCCAATTAAGTTTGCACTTTTCAACATACATTCTTGTGGTTCAAGCACATGCTACTAAAGTGGGGGAGTCACTGGAGCTTTGGCCTCACTTTCTAATTCTATGTGAATTAGATAAAAAATACATGGGAAAATGCAATGCAAATCTATACACTGCTCATAGGAATCTTCCTCTTTGTGCCACTACCTCTTAGTTTAATTAAGAGTTCCATAAATCTCACTGTGCCCTACTTCTGTTTTGCATTCTTTTTCATGGAAATTGCTATTTCTGAATGGTTAATTTGTAATCACTTTGGTTAAATTATAATAGCTTCAGTTACAATTTACTGATTACTATTATTCAGTATTTTTTCATGGAAGAAAGCATCTGAGTGATTGAAAATCACTTTATCAATTTGCATTGCAAAAAGATGGCCACTAAAATTTTTGGTGACTATGATCTTGATCCTATGGATTAGGGGACTGAATGTGAGGTGTAAATCATGACTTGTTCCCCTGTTTCAGTTCAATTCCATATGCTGAAATTTGTGTGTCATAAAATGAAACATGGGTAGTTTAATTTGTTCTTCCTCTATTCAACTTTATAGTAGATTGTTTACAAAAAATGATTTCAATTATCCCACTCTCTGTAATCATGTACTTTGCAATTTGATTTTGCCATGTTTTCCATCAAGCGAAGGAGCCCTGGGAGAGGGTGGTGTGGTTATGGACATTGGGGAGGGTATGTGCTATGGTGAGTGCTGAGAAGTATGTAAACCTGGCAATTCACAGACCTGTACCCCTGGGGCTAATAATACATTATATGTTCATAAAAAAAAAATTAAAAAAAAAAAAGAAGGAGTCTCTTGCACTCTAAATCAAAGTTGTTCTGATTATTTATTTTAGCTAATATAAAGAGGCGGGTTTCCAGTTTTAAGCCATAACCCCCAAAACATGAATCTTTCAACTCTCCCTTTTGAGTCTCTTCCCTTCCAATGGGAAATGTTGAAGGGTCAATTTTCCAGACCTATCCATTGTAGATCAGCAATCGACAGAGCTGCCTACAGGTAACTAAAGACACATGAGAACAGAGCCAAAACCAGAAAAAGCTATTCAGCTTATCATTGTAATGTATCTGACTCCATTTTTTTATGTTTGACTGATGACAACTTCTTTTTTTTTTTTTTTAAGATTTATTTATTTGAGAGAGTGAAGGGAAAGAGAGAGCAAGGGGGAATGTAGGGGGAGAAAAAAAGAGAGTCTTAAGAAGATTCCATGCAGAGCATGGTGCCCAACTAGGAGCTTGATCTCAGGACCCTGAGATCATGACCCTGAAATCAGGACCTGAGCCAAAACCAAGAGTCCCAGTGCTTAACAACTGCACACCCAGGAACCCGGAATGCTAACCGTTTTTAATCCACAACTGTCCCTCTTCCCATTTTGCCTCAAATCTGGAAAAGCTCATAAAAATATCTGTGTACCCCCTCCATGGTGCTGGCAGGTTCTGAAACCATGGTTACACTCAAGAAACACACCCTAACCCCATTCCCTAACCACCACAAAAATCCCAAGCCAGCCTCCTTTCCATGGCCTCTCAAGGCATTTTTAGATAAGCTTAGATGGCTCCTCTGCCCAGCTCTTACCAGAAGACTTCATTTTTAAAATAATAAATTTATTATGTCCTCTTTTTTTCTACATGTGATATCATCTGTCTTGACTTCTGAAATACTTTTGGGCTTTGAGGGGCTGATCCATTCTATTTCTGGAGAGTATCTAAAACAGCCCAGAGTCCTATAGTAAATATTGTTTAAAGCCATTGAAATTTACAGCTGTCTTTGTGATTTATATTTAAGCAAGATTTTGTTTAGAAACATGGGATGTTTTGTTTTTGTTTAAGATTGTGGTATATTTCTGTGTATGAGCATGAATTATCTTTTTCAGTACCTTATAAGCATTTTAAAATGACAATGAGGAACATTTCATGGGTGGGTATCAGCCAGATGTCACTCTTTTTCTTTTTAATCCTTTTTTTTAAAGATTTTTTATGTATTTATTTGACAGGAAGAGAGATCACAAGTAGGCAGAGAGGCAGGCAGAGAGACAGAGAGGGAAGCAGGCTCCCTGCTGAGCAGAGACCCCAATGCGGGGCTCAATCCCAGGACTCTGAGATCATGACCTGACCCAAAGGCAGAGGCTTAACCCACTGAGCCACCCAGGTGCCCCCACCCAGATGTCACTCTTAATAAAAAACCTAAAATGAAAAACTGAGGAGCTCTAATAGTTAATATTTATGCAATATATATTTATTACCACAAAATCATCTACTTAAAACAACGCACATTTATTATCTTACCGTTTCATTGTAAAACAGGAGTCAGGATTTGTCTTTCCTGGGTCCTTTGCTTAGGATCTCACAAGGCTTCACTCAATGTGTAGGATGGGGTTGATGTCTCATCTGAGGCTTGACTGGGAATGCACTTTCAAGGTCATTCAGATTATTGTTAGAATTCAGTTTTTTGCAACTGTAGGACTAAGGACTTCATTGTTTTGCTCTCTGTCAGTCTAAGTTTTCCCTCAGTGACTAGAGCCTTTCACAGTTACTTGCCATGTGGAATTTCCTAAAATACCTACTTGTTTGGTCAAATTCAGCAAGATAGAGAAAGAGACACTCCCATCAAGATGGATGCTCCAATTTTATGCCGTGCAATCATGTAATGACATAATCATAATCATATACCTCCTGTCACTTTTATCATTTTCTATTGATTAGAAGCAAGTCACACATTCTGCTTACATTCAAGGGGAAGAAATCACATAAGGGCGAGAATGTCAGGAAGGGGGCTCCTAAAGGTCATCCTGAGAATCTGATTGCACAGACTGTCCGCAAACCCACTTGTTCATTTAAACCACAATCTACTACATTATTTCTGGCACAAAGGGAATTATTGAAGCTTGATTAGTTAACAGTTTTCTCAAGTTATAGAATTACTAGAACTGTTTTTTGTTTGTTTATTTGATTATCATGTTTTTTTTAACATCTTAATTTTAATTTTTTCACTGTTCCAAGATTCCAAGATTCATTGTTCATGCACCACACCCAGTGCTCCATGCAATATGTGCCCTCCTTAATACACACCACGAGGCTCACCCATCTCCCCAATCACCTCCCCTCCAAAATTGTTTGTTTCTCAGAGTCCACAGAGTTCACAGTTTCTCATGCTTCATCTCTCTCTCTGGTTTACCCCAATTCACTTTTCCTTTCCTTCTCCTAATGTCCTCCATGTTATTCCTTATGCTCCACAAGTAAGTGAAACCACATGATAATTGACTATTCCTGTTTGACTTATTTCACTCAACATAATCTCTAGTCCTGTCCATGCTGATACAAAGTTGGTTACTCATTATTTCTTCATAATACTCCATTGTATATATGGACCATATCTCCTTTATCCATTTGTCTATTGAAGGGCATCTTGGCTCTTTCCTCATTTTGGTGATTGTGAACATTGTTGCTATAAACATTGGAGTACATTTGGTCCTTCTTTTCACTACATCTCTATCTTTGGGGTAAATACCCTGTAGTGTAATTGCAGGGTCATAGAGTAGCTCTATTTTTAATTTTTGAGGAATCTCCACACTGTTTTTCAAAGTGGTTGCACCAACTTGCATTCCCACCAACAGTGTAAGAGTGTTCTAAGGGCATGTTTCAATATCAGCTTTGCAACATAACAATTTTTAGCCATAGAAAATTATTTAATAATTATTTTAATAATTTTTAATGTCTGATTCTTTGGCTGAAAAATAGTGTTAACAATGATGCCTACTTGATAGCATATCATGGGGACAACTTAGGTTAGTTTTCAAGACAAAGTCAACACACCAGAAAGTCTTTATTATGCTTTTTACAACACGTTTTAGGCATTTAATGCCATTTTAGCCATTATTTTATAAAGTCATACATGGAGCGCACAGATAAGATCATGGCCTGTGCTTCGGTATTATATTATTAAAGAATGTTAAAGTGATACTGAATTTCTTCATGTAACCTAAAAGTATGTAACAAATAAATAAAACCAGAAAACCAGTAAACGGACTCCTAACCATAGAGAACAAACTGAGGGTTATTCGAAGGGAGGTGAGTAGGCAAATGGATTAAATGGGTGGTGGGAATTAAGGAGGGTGCTTATTGTGATGATCACTGGGTGTTGTATAAAAATGATAAATCACTAGACTCCATACCTGAAACTAATGTTACACTATATGTTAACTAACTGGAATTTAAATAAAAACTTGCAAAAAAAATAAATAAATAAAACAAATTCCCCATTTATAAAAAATGAAAATAAAAATAAGAGAGTGATAGTGAATAAGAAAGCTTTATAATACATATACAAATTCATTAATACAGGGGCACCTGGTTGGCTCAGTGGGTTAAGCCTCTGCCTTTGGATCAGGTCATGATCTCAGGGTCCTGGGATCCAGCCACATATCAGGCTTTCTGCTCAGCAGGGAGCCTGCTTCTGCCTGCCTCTCTGCCTACTTGTGATCTCTCTCTCTCTCTGTGTCAAATAAATAAAGAAAATCTTTAAAAAAATTCATTAATACAAAGGAAAATAAACTGGTTTTTAAGAAATTACATTTTTATATTTGTACTAACTTTGGGTGAAATGCCTATTTAAGCATTTTCAGTTTCCATATAAGAAAGTTACATTAACCTAAATTCTTTTTTACATACAAATGTCTAGTCCAAAGGCAGTATTTAATATTATGTAATTTATGTTTATTAAATATACATTTTTATTATTCTTGATACAAGATGTTTCTAACTTATTTAATATGTTTATGTTTTCTTATGGCTTCCAATTTAAATAAAATGGAAACTTTTCTTAATGCTAACATTACTTTATATAACTAGAAATATTCTGATATAGCATAGTACACCTATAATATAAATTTTAATCTCGTTAAATCAATATTGAGAGTGGCCCAAATTAGATGACTGAAACATTTAGCTATAGCATCCATAAATGCGGTACATAGAATTTCTGTCATTCGGTATTATGAAAAGCTTAATAAATTTATGGTGAAGGGGACAAATAAAGTCAGCCAATTACTACAGAATACTAAGACAAAATTATAAAACTTTTTAAGGCTAAAGAAAATAGAACATTATGACCGAGTAAAAGCATGTTTAGAAATAACTGAAGAGAATGTGGACATAGTTCTAGAACAAAACTAGAACTAGAAACTTGGGATAAAGAAATGTGAAAAATAAAGGATGTTATGAATTTGATTAAGCACCACTTGCCACATTGTCCTTTTCTCATTATGCTTTGTGTTTAGTTTTATGTATCACTTTGGTGAGGCCAAAGTACCCAGTAGTTTAAGCAATACTAGGTGTTGTGTGAAGCTATTTTGTAGACAGAGTTAACATCTACCATCAGTTAACTTGAAGATTTATCTTCCATAATGCCAGTGGGCCTCATCCAATTAGAAAAATGGCTTAAGAACAAAAACCGAGGTTTTCTAAAGAAATTGTGACTCAGAAATAATGTCAATCCTACCAAGGTTTCAGTATGCCAGTTTACCAAATTTTGGACTCAAGACCCCAAACTAACTGTTGCCTGAGTTTTAGATTGCTGGTCTAACTTATGGATTTTGTACCAGAAGGCCCCAGCAATCACATGAGCCAATTCCTTAAAATAAATCCCTTAACACATACATATAAATACACACACATATATAAATATATGTGTAAATACAAATATAAATATAAAAGGGTGTGTATGTGTGTAGAGCTATAAAGAGATAGATGGTAGATGATAGATAGATGATAGACACATACCTAGATCTGCATGTAGACATATCATACTGGTTCTCTGAAAACCCCTGCCTGATATAGTCATCAGTCTTAAACCAACTACTCACTTTGAACCAGAAGTCCTGACCTACCTACCCAAACTTCAAACCTTTTATTCTCCACCAATTTTTATATACTATTACATATTCTGTTTTAATGTCCCACCCCATTTTTTTATATTTATTTATTTTCAGTTTGTTCATAAGGATTGCTAACTCACTGCAATTTGGTGCTATTGGGGAAAGGAAGCTGGGCTTTATAGCCTTGTTCTTGGGCTAAGTTCCGTGGGAGAATCTTACTGTCAAAATTTCTCAACTCTTTGATCACTCCCCAAATTAGAGGAATATTCTGCATACAGTCCAGTTTATTTTGGTCTGCCCCTTACATATTTAATATCACCCTATTATGCATCCTTCATAACATTTTTCACAATCTGTAATCATGAGAAATTATATATTTTTAAAGTTTAATTTTTGACTCCACTAACTAGGCAGTAATACTCATGAGTTCAAGATTCTTGTCTGCCTTGTTTATCACTATGTGCTTTGTTTTGTGCAGGGTTTGGACATAAAGCTGATCAAAATATATTTGAAGAGCAGCAAGAATGTGTTTCATTGATAAAGAGATGTGATTTTTCCCTTCCTCTTCAGCAGAGACTTCCTCCATTAAAAACACTCCTGTGCTGAGTGGTGCCTGGGTGGCTCAGGCAGCTAAGTGTCCCACTCTTAATTTTGGCTCAGATCATGGTCTTGGGGTTGTGAGATGAAGCCCCTCTTGGGCTTCACCCTCAGCAGGGAGTCTGCTTGAGATTCTCACTCTCCCTCTGCCCCTCTCCCCCCACAAAAATAAATAAGTAAATCTTAAAAAAAAACAAAACAAACAAAAAAACCCACTCCTCTATTGAAATCTTTTATTTTCTGGATGACTGAAAAGAGGAGGCAGATTTATGAACAAGGTAGTTAGGATTGCCCTAGTCAAGTTTCAGGATATAGGTGTACTTTTCTACAATTATCCTTTATTGATATGATACCAACTCTTGGGAGGCCTTTCCTTCGCCAAAAAGAATAGTTCAAGTGGATCAGTAAGGCAAAGGAGGTGTTTACACAATGCCAGTTAGTGGTATGCAGATGTAGCTTCAGCTCCATTAGATTCCCTAAGGCTGATGGGATCTTTATCAGCAGGCTATACTCCTTTTATTACCATGTGAAATGTTACTGTTTGAAGCTTCTGACCTCATCTAATGGGATGACTCATCTCTTTCTCTTCAAATCTCCCTGTCCTTTAATCTCTCAGCTTGTCTCCAATAGGAGTACAGGAATAGCTGAAGACCTTCCATTATTTTACCTTAAAAAGGGTATATGTTATTTTTTTTTATTCATGGGGCATTTTATTTTTGATTTTTGAATCTATTTAGGTAACCAAATTATCAGTATTTAGGCTTTTATCTCTGCACTCTCAGTAAGTCAATCATAACACAGCTCCACAATGTGGGTAGAGCAGCATTTATATGAATATCCAAAAAGAATAACATATATAATATTTCAGGATACAGTTCTATTACAAATGGTTGAATAAATGAATGGATGGGTGGATGGATGATAGAAAACGGTAATAAAAATACAGCACATGTTCAAACCTACAGTTTGATACTGAAAAAGCAACAGGCAATGTGGAAAGCAAAATTGGATTGGTATTCTTTTTTTATGTTAACAGTGTTAAAACACTCTACTCTCTGATGGATGTCTGTCAAGAGTTGTAGAGAAATCACGCTTTTCACAATTCTACCATTCTGCAATTTATCCAGACTTTAAGTTTAATCCATATATTTCTGTTGACACTTTAAGAAAAATATTGCATTTGATTATGTAAGTTGTTGAAAGTTATACAGAAAACAGGGGACAAATGAAGGCCCTGAAAATGCAGGGCCTTGATTCTATTCTGCCATCCTTTCCACTTGCTTCAGGCTGTCACATTTATATATGTCTGTAGTAAAGTTAACTAGTCAGAAATAGTGGAAACCATCAAAATTTTGATTTTGAATCAAAGACGTAAATAGAGATATGTTCTGAACACAATTTAAAATATTTTATGCTTTTGTTTTAATTTCATAACATCGTCTCTACTGATATTTTAATAGACAAAAATTTACCAAAATTATTATATTTGTGTCTTACCCTATTTTACTGGATTATTTGACCAAACAGATTTGCAATACTTTATTTTTTATAGTTGCAATTAAACAGCTTTCATTAAGTAATATATCAAGGTATACTTTCTCCAGTTATGAAGTACATGATTACACAATTTATTATGTCCATTTGATATTTTTATAACAGCTGGTAAATAATGGAACACTTTAATAATTATAGAATTTACAATGGTTAAACTGTACAGTATACTTGCTACTATTTTGAAATGACATAAGTATAATTTGCATAATTTACACTCATATGATTCACTTCTAAGTGTAATATGATGCACAGTACCAAGCTGATTAATTTTTCCTTGGTTTACTATCCAGACTGTGGTCAAAGTTTTAGTAAATTAATTTGACCACCATTATATGTAATGGACTGAAGTTACATTAATCTAAGTGATATATCCCCATCAAAGCTTATAAAGAACTAATTCATCTGAATGGGAACTAGCAAAGTTGACTATATTTTCAACACAAGGAAAAAATACTATGCATGGTTTTATAACATTAACTTAAACATTAGCCCTTATAAAAGATTATACACACACACACATATATATATTTCAAAACACCACTTAATTTTTTATAGGGTGGTGGGTAGCATTTGTCATAGAGAGGACATAATTATATTAACCCAAGTGTAACAAATGTCTAAAATGTACTATTATTAATTTTAATGCATAATAAAATATAAATTACAACTCCACAAGAGAATTAAAACTGAAGATTATAAAAGATCATTATAGATTCAATTTGGTAACCCTTTCATATTCATTAATAATCCTCCAAGTGAAAAATCATAAGCAATAGGAGTGTACCCTTAACCATAAAAATTATTTAAATTTTCTACCCTAGTTCTTAACCTTCTTTAATATAAGTGCACACACATATTATACCCCATTCGTGCCACCCACATAAAATTTAACATGAATAATTTTTTAGAGAATATATAAGTTAAATATAAAATTATTTCTAATACTGTCAAAAGAATTGCCTCTTGTAAGAGTATGTGTATTTTTAAATTTCAAAGGTTATTTAAATAATTCCTGGAACTTTTAAATATATGGCAATATTATGGACTGAATAATGTGTCCCCCCAAATACATATGCTGAAATTTTCATCCCCAGTGTGATACTTGAGAAATAAGTAAGAAGGAAGAAATATATGGTTCAGGTTTGAAAGTGTGTTTGATTATTATTAAAGAAAATGTTTCTAATAATGTCACTTGAATGCAAAGAGTATATAGATTTGATATAATTACGTATAGTCAAATATTAGGCGTGTCCCTCCATTTATGCAAAACAAACCCAGGTGTAAAATGCTAATATTGAAATAATTTGAAGTCATATTAAAACATAAAGTAGAAGAGAGTAAAGCTTGACAGATTTACTGCTAACAAACTGAACATTTCTATACTACAATGACCATGAATAAAGATAAAAGCAAGTAATAAAATTGGGGAGATATTTGATTTTTTAAAACATTTTCACATAATCTTTATTGATTTATAAAAAAAAGTTATTTTTATTAACCAGGAATGCACTCCAAATATGATAATTTGCCAACTTTATCTTACCTTCCCACCAAGCAGGCCCTGAAATTTATTGTCCCACACCTCTTTTTTTTTTCTCTTCCCTTCACTTTTTACCTACACATTTAAGAAAAGTTTTTACAAAAATATAATTATCTGTATAAAGTATTAGCATCTAAACTTGTTTCTTTTGCCACTGGTGGAAAAAATATCCTAAACATTTACTTATGCTGACAGAGAGGGATAAAAATAATACCGATTGCTGCATAATTCTGGATATATCCTACCACATATGGACCAAAGTATTAACTATGGCTGCATAATTCTCCTTTCATTGTAATTTATTCAAACATTGCCCTGTTGAAGGATATCCACATTTTTTTCTAAGTTAAATATAACTTTATGACTTCTGGGACTGTGTGAGTTTCACCCTGATAATTGGCTTGTTTCCTGAAAGCAAAGGGGAATTGGGGAAAAAAAGCAAGGGAAGGAAACTGTAAGAGACTCTTAACTATAGAGAACAAACTGAGGGTTACTGCAGGGGTGGTGGGTGAGGGGTGGGGTAATTTGGGCAGTAAGTGTTAAAGACAGCACTGGTGATGAGCACTGGGTGTTACATGGAAGTGATGAATCACTAAAATCTACACCTGAAATTAATATTATACTATATGTTAATTAACTAGAATTTAAATTCAAATTTGAAACAAAAAAAACAAACAAAAGCTCCTTTTGTAACAGATTTGTGGCTCATTTGCACACTTGCAGCTTTGGTCCAGGTTTCTGCAAAACTGCTGGTGTTGGCCTGCTTCCACCACATGCCTCTCTAAGAAGACCAACTCAGGAAATCATTCTGTCTGCTAGAGGCACACTTACCTTCCTCAATATCTGATCTTTTCCCCAGTTATTTTCTTGTGTTTGTGCCACCCAGCTTGTATGGGACTTCTGCTCTATTTGTATATGTGTGTGTATGTGTATGTGTGTGTGTGTGTGTGTGTGTGTGTGTGTGTCTGTGGGTGTGTGTTGTAGAATCCCTGTATTGTGCTCTATGTTCTAATCCCTATTAATGTGCTCTATTTTCCCTGACTCTGTGAAATTTGATCCCTTATTATCAGCAAAACAAACTACAATAAGAACTGAACCCAAATACTACAGGATTATTGGTCCCTCATGAGACTACCTACTACTATCATTCCCACTTCCTTTTATATATATAAAAAGGTCAGAATAACCCAAACTACACACCCAAGACTTACATGCACAGAATATCTATAATAAGCTAAAGAGAAGTGCTCGAGTAGGAATAGGGATAGAGGGAAAATAGACACTTAAAATATTATAAGCTGTATATGCAGAAGTATCTTGTAGTAATTTAGAATATATATGATGAAGTAACTAGCAAGCAACAACTTTTTTCTGAAGATTTGAAAGACTAAAAAAAAAATGAATCAGTTGTCAAAATCAAAACTAATTACATGAAAGTATATAGATATGCCAGTTATCAGACGAATAGTGTTCACCATGGCTTCATTGATGTAATGTTACAAAATGAAAAACATCAGATTGCTTTTACTCTCAAGTGGAAGGGTTAGCGTAACTCAAAAACTTAAGGGGCATGACTCTGCTGATGTGTTTGGCAACAAATGCACCAAGGACAACATTTACCCCTTTACTATTTACCACTGTTAGAGCAGAATTATGTGTTCAGTCCTTGCTACTACTGTTCCTCACTTAGTTTGCGTGTATCTGTATTTAGTTCTCCCTGAGAAATTTCTTTTTTGCAGAGATTCATAAATGCCACAGTGAATTGATCTTAAGCCAGACACTACGTAGGGTATTTGGCTGATATGGATACAGCTGAAGAGTCTAGAAGTAGCCTTTTTCTGCCTCTTTTCTTACCAATTCTCTTACCCCTAAGCATCATCACAGCTTTTCTTAATCATGTCTCCTGAGAAACTATTAAACAAACAAAAAAGATCACTTTTCTTTTACCTGTCTTAATTTTTGATTGCAAAGTAGTTTCCCAGCTGAGTGGCTGAGCAGTGAGGGCCTTATTTGTAACTCCAACCTCATTTAATTAATTTAAGAAGAGTGAATCCAATGGGAGAAATACCAGGAAGAGCTCTAGCTGCTCTGCTGGACAAGCAGAGGCTCCCTGGGGTTTTCAGTTTTCCATCCAGATCTTAGCTAACTGCAGATCACTACAGGAATGGTACCCAAGAGAGGCCACTGCCTGATCAGGTTCAGGTTTTAAAGAATATCAGGTAAATGCAACCTAATGAAAAGAAGAAAAAAATCCACAGGGAAGACAAAAGTTAAAAAAAAAAAAAAGTTGATTTGAAAGTCAATACAAAGAATCCTGTACTAATTACTCAAAAAAGAAGGAAGCATATGTCATGAGTACAATGACATGACTGCAGTGGTCTGTATGTTATCAGATAAGCATATGGTCATGTGCAAGGAGGAGGAATGAGTGCTGGGTTGTAACATAGAGTATCAGAAATCACACCACCTGTGACAGCTACATTAGAAGGAAATGCATTAATATGAAAATAGAATTCTATAGGCATTTCCAAAATTGTTTGAACACATTATACATTTAATTTTACTTTTCTCTTAGGACAGAGCAAAGATACCACATTTCAACTGAGAGAGATTCCAGATGTTCAGAATTATGGAAAGATTTGAGTGCACAAAGATTATCTTCAAACGGTAGTCAGTAGAGGACCAGGTTTACCTAAGCATCCAGGCAGTAAACCCTATCATCTTTGTAATCTCCAATTTAAGTTATTAAAAGTTTACATATATTAAATTAGCCAACTATGCAAAAAACCTTTGAACTATTTTACTATAATCATTTTCAGATGAGATATCAGAGGCCCAAAGAATGCAATGCCAGTGTCTGTGCAGTAAGAATTAGAGCTGAGATTTAAACTGCAGTTTGAGAGTGTGTGTCCTTCACTCTGGCACTGTACCACAGCTTCGAATGCTAAACGGTGATGTAAGACAGGATCAGTACAACAGAATTGCAAACCATACACGTTTTCACAATCCCTCAGAGTATAAATATGAAGTCACATTTTAGTAGCATTCTTTTATCATTTTAATATATGGGTATTTTTTGTAGGACATTTAAGAATAAATATAAATTGTACTTATTTCCATAATTTCAGGGATAACTGTTTTAATTTAGAATCTGTTGCATTTTTTTAGACTCTCCTCTCACTATTCTTTCTAATCTGTGATTTGAGAAAATCGTTTTATTAGTTTAGGAAAAAGAAAGCAACAGAAATGGCCGTTTGTTATATAAATTCAAAGCAAATATATATTCATTGTTTCAGAGTAGGAATAGAAGTCATGTTTAATTTGAATACAGATATTAGTATATTATGGTTTAGTAATATGATATTTGTCAGAATATGTTCTAAGACTGAGAATGATATTTTATTTTTATTTCAACAACTCTCTTTTTTAGGGTGGCATTAGGAGGGGGAAAAAAAGCAGCACATGGCTGGATAGACTATAAATCTCTAGAGCTTTCTGCCTAAGGAGTTTTTGTTGTTTAACTAGAAAATAAACTTTTCTTTTCTTTCTTGGAAGATAGTTTTGTTTTTGTTTTTCTTAGTATTTTCTTCAGTTGGTTGACATTACAAAAAAAGATTGACTAAGAAAAGCTGAAAACTCTGCTTTCACAAATTTGGAATGGAACTTGGAATTTGGCAATGGAATGTGCAATGTCGTTTAGAAATCCAAGTGACAACTTGTGGGAACGGTGGAAAGATCCAATTCACCAGCTCTACGTGCAATTCAGCACCACTCTCTCACCTTACAGAGTGGCAGCTTTGAGAGACTTCCAATCCAATAACCTGTTATAGAACTGGGATTTCATAGGGGACACCATTAGCAGTGACTTCTCGGAGGTCTGTCAGTGGTCTCTGAGGGGTCTCTACAGAAGGTCTGAGCTGGAGAAAAACATCATGGCAGAAGCCACAGAGTTACTGTCATGCCCAAGCTCTATGGTAAGCTTATGTGGGCCTTCTCAAGCAGACATCTAAAAGCAAGCACTAAAGAAGGTTTTTCCGGGGTCATGGTTCCAAGAAAGAGAAAGTATGCTGCTGGGGACACAAGTCCTTTCTAAACGAACGTTAAATATGGCTAATTTTGTGTACATAGACTTCTGACACCAGGACATCTGGATTGGTGTGTGCGCGCGCGCGCACGCGCGCGCACGTGTGTGTGTGTGTGTGTGTGACTATTTTTTAAATCATATTTTTTCTGTATACTGTTTCATTACCTATTTCTTTCCTTAGAAATATAATATGAACATTTCCCCCAAATGTTTGAGCTTTGAAAATTCAAATGCAAAGAATAAGTTTTTTTTTTTTTCCTTCTCCTTCCATCTAAAGATCTTCTACCATTTTATTCCATTTCAAAAGAAGATTGGGCATTGGGTGAGAAGTTCAGCTTCCCCCTCTTATAAGCTGTTGGCACTAATATTTCTATTTTGAAATTTGCTGAGCTCAACTAAAATAGCAGGCAATTACTTCCCTGTATTCTCAGGGTATCTTTCTCCCAGCTGTGGATATTTTTCTGAGGAAAGGGCATGATAGGTGTCAGCTCTCAGCAACTTAGTATTACAGGCTGGTGTTTTTTTCTTCTTAAGAGAGATTCATTTAGTGACTTTTTTTCTTAAACCATAAGTACATACATGGACATTCCAGGGAATAATAGAAGTCATAGATTATAGTTGGTGCATTTTCTTGGGTCATCTATTATAATTTTGGTTGGTAATAAGAATATAGAGGAAAGAAACAGGTACTTAGGAAATTTCTGAGTTGTGCTTGCTTTTTGATAACTTGGTGTTCCTGAATATTTTTGGCCTGAATTCTAGGAGAAATGCCAGAAATGCCCTGGTGGAAACACATAGGCTGGCTTGCACCATATGGGAATTCAGAAAAGTAACTCATTAAGTGATCCTAAAGAACCCTGAACTTGTGTAGTAATTGTGGTTTATGCCTTCTTATAGCTTCTTTTGAACCTTCAATCAATTTTCTTTATTATTTTTTTTTAAAGATTTTATTTATTTATCTGACAGAGAGATAGAAAGCACAAGTAAGCAGAGTGGCAGACAGAGGCAGAGAGAAAAGCAGACTCCTTGCTGAGCAGGGAGCCTGATTCAGGGTTCAATCCCAGGACCCTGGGACCATGACCTGAGCCTAAGGCAGACGCTTAGCTGACTGAGCCATCCAGGTGCCCCTCAATCAATCTCCTTGAAAAATTAAATCTAATCTTGGGGCACCTCGGTGGCTCAGTGGGTTAAAGCCTCTGCCTTCAGCTCAAGTCATGATCCCAGCGTCCTGGAATTGAGCCCCACATCGGGCTCTCTGCTCCGAGGGGAGCCTGCTTCCCCCTCTCTCTCTCTGCCTGCCTCTCTGCCTGCTTGTGATCTCTGTCTGTCAAATAAATAAATAAAACCTTTAAAAAAATTAAGTCTAATCTTAAAAAAAATTAATCTAATCTTTTACTGGACTGTGGAATACTAAGAAAAAAGATGAATTCTACACCAAGAATGTATCAATAAAAAGAAGTTAAGAAAGAAAATACAAGAGATATATTACTTAAAATAGCTTTAGTTTGGGGTGTCTGGGTGGCTTAGTTGGTTAAATGTCTGCCTTCAACTTAGGTCATCATCTCAGGGTCCTGGGATAGAGCCCCAAATTGGGCTCTCTGCTCAGTGGGAAGTCTGCTTTTCCCTCTCACTCTCCTTCTGTGCTGTGCTCTCTTCTTATAAAATCTTTTTTTTAATTGCTTTAGATTATCCCTTTTTATTATGTCACCCCAACAATTTTTAATGTCAGATTGTTATTTTAAATGTATCACTCTCATTTGTTAAAAAACAATTAATGCATCCACCATTTTTAAAGAATGACTTTAAAGAATACAATTGTTTATTTAGGATGGATTTAAGAATATTGAGAAGTAGACTAGATAATGTTCACTTCTGAAAAGTATGAAGTAATGAACTAAGAATAATTTGGGTATTATCCAACAAACTAAAATTTTAAAGATCTATTTTTTTCAAGGCAAATGTTTGGAAATTCATAGAGCTGGAACTTTTTTCAATTCCTGATACGCACAGCATGTCAATGCAAGTTGCAGTTAGGCAGTCCTGTGCATTAATTAGAAAAGGTCAAGCTGTGCAGAGGAAATGAGTGCAGTTCATATGGGTGAGAGCTTAGAAAGTACAAGCTGTGACAATGAATTCCAAATCTTAACATCTAAACTAATTACCGGTGGTTTCTCCAAATAAAATGATACTGAATGTTCAAGCATGCTTAAGAGGACACTTTCTACCTTAGATAGAAGCCTAAAGAAAATGATGTAATTTTTAAAGTAATTTATATCTTGTAATATCCCGTCTTCAAAAACAGTGCCTTATGATTTTAATAACATACTGTGAGACAAGTAGGTCATTATTCCTATTTTATTGAAGAGAAAAACAAAACTCAAAAGAGATTTGGCAACTTGTCAAGGTCAAACAGGTTGTAAGTGACAGACTGCATGGAAACTTGTCTTCTGTTCCTTTGAAATAGTTTCAGAATATGATCTATTTTAAAATCAACATGGTGGGGCACGTGGGTGGCTCAGTGGATTAAAGCCTCGGCCTTTGGCTCAGGTCATGATCCCAGGGTCCTGGGATCAAACCCCACATCAGGCTCCCTGCTCAGCGGGGAGCCTGCTTCTCCCTCTCTCTCTGCCTGCCTCTCTGCCTACTTGTGATCTCTTTCTCTGTCAAATGAATAAATAAAATATTAAAAAAAAAATCAACATGGTATTTTGTAGAGGTCCCACCAACTCATTTATGTAAGCTCCTGTCCAGAGCTTCGCAAATATAGATGAGTTGTAGAATGCTTCAGAAGTGTATTTAAATTGTTGCTTTACAGGGTTAATATTTTCAAAATTCCAAGTCAATATTAAAGGAATACAGTTTTATTATCAATAATTCTTAGTCATCCTAAAACTTCTTTATTTAAAGTCATTTATGGGCAACTCAGAATCATAGAGTTTCTTCAAAAAATGTACAGAGACAGACACTTCCTCTAGTTAGGATCCATGGAGCGTGGTGTCCACACCAAAGCTACCCCTCTGGGCAGAGAAAAGAGAAGATGACATGGGGAAAGTCTCTGGGAGGAAAAAAGATAGAGGCAAGGTAGGGGGTGGAGGAGAGAACAAAGGAACATAAGTTTATCTTTTTCCACTTAATTTAGAAAGAAAGCAAAGAATAAGGAGCAGACAAAGTTAATTTCAGAGCCATCTCCTCCACTCCTACCCTAAACCTTAAGGGTCAATATCCAAATGATTATGGATTACCTGAAGAATGATGCAGATGGCCTGGAAACCTAGAATTTCACCACCAGGGATCCAAAAGAGGATCAAGCCTTTATGTACTTAAGGTATCCATTACATATAATGAAAACTTCTTATGTATCTAGTATGGTACTAGTACCATCCATGACGTATTGAAAGAATAGTCACTCAAACAATTTTCCATGTTCTGTGGTTCAGATGATGAAGCCTGGGGTTCCACAAAGCTTGCCTTTACACTGACAGACGTGTATTAGAGAAGGAATATGCTGCTTTGAGTGATAAAATACTTTTTATCTCAAGAGTCCACTCTGGATGGTCAGGGTTCTAAGGCTCTGCTAAAGAGACTTTAAGGTGGTTGTACAAACCACTGGACATGTAGATGCCTAGGGTGTCTGAAAGAGCAGCCTGCAGACAGTAGAACCCTTAAAAACTGAGAGCAATGACGGGGAAGGTGATCAGTGACAGAGCATGACACAACCTTACAGTGTTTTCCCAGTGATTTTATTTGGTAGGACAAGCTAGCCCACCAGCAAATTTAGTGAGGACAGAAGGCAATGTGCAACTGTAGGCACCATGTGCAACACCTCAACCAGCAGACAGTGTGGGTTTTGAGCAACTAGTTTTCATCATTGTTATAGTTTCTATTGTTGCTGCTGCAGCCACTCTTTTTAGTTAGAGCAAAATCAGTCATGGCATCAATATTAATTATAAACAGATATGCAAGTTCAAGTTTGCATAGAGGATCAGCTTCTCTGTAAAGGATATAAGGTATTCTATCATTATCAAGAAACTATTCATCTTCTGGTTGAATAATCTGAAATCCTTTAATCTTAATAAATATTTTGCATTTTAATCATTTAATCCTTTTAATTACTCTGCTTGTACTTTCCCAAATGATTTTTCTCAAGTTTTAGAAACTAGAACAAAATAGAGATATTTATTATACCTATGAAAGTTACTAACTAAAATTCTATGATACTCTAATATTTCCTACATAGTTATTTCTATATTGTTAATATATATTTCTCATTATTTTTTGCATTAATGTTAGCAACTCATGTTTAATGATAGCTCATATTCAGTACATTGCTTCTAGATACTATATTGCCTATTTTTTGTTTGTTTTTCTTCTCTATTGCATTTTTTTCTCTTAATTTTTAATTTAAGAAAGACTGATTATGTCCGGAAATTCTCAAATTCATTTTAAATTTAAATGCTCTTCCGTGAATGACAAGAATGTCTTCCACTCTGTGGTATTTAAGTACTCATAAAGATTGCTTTTTATGGTAAATTTCTAATGAAAAATTTAAGTACTAAGTCAATGATGTTCTTTTATAGACATTGTCTGATGTGCCCTTCTGAGCATTTTACTCTAATAATAGATACAAAGAACTAACCATCTTCTGTCCCTCAGTATTTAATGATTATAGTGCTCCTTAAATATCAGCTCAGCTTATCATAGGACATACAATATAAAACCAAACTTCTGTAATTATAATGCTTTGCCTGATTCATAAAACAAAATTTCAAAAAAGCTCAGTGATACCTGCTTCCATCTATATGCATTTCAGAATAACTCTAATGATAATAATTCTAATGACCAATTTTTATTTCAAATCTATATAAAATTATAAAATGAAAAAACAAATCAGGAAATGTTATTACTGAAACATCAATGTCATACTTGTACCACATGGGCCAGCTCTATAAAACAGAAAGCTCTATAAAACAGAAAAGGATTATAGACTGATAGGTAGTAATATTTATGGAACAATAAATTTATAGACTAGTTTTTTGTTGCTTATCTGTATCAGTTTTTAATCCTTGGTTGCTGCTCACCTTAAGACTGTGATCTACCAAGTGGCTATTTCATATATAAGTGGTTATATCAGAGGAAAAGTAATGATTTAACTTTGCACATATATATGACATTTATTTGGAATAAAAGTGTATTGATTCTTTTGGATATTTCACTATGTTCTTCAAAATATAATTTGAAAGTATGTACATTTCTTAAATTAACAATATTGGCCAATTGATCTTAGTCAACCTTGAATGAACAGAGTGCAAATTGTCATGTCATGGGCGCCTGGGTGGCTCAGTGGGTTAAAACCTCTGCCTTCGGCTCAGGTTATGATCCCAGGGTCCTGGGATCGAGTCCCGCATTTGGCTCTCTGCTCAGCGGAGAGCCAGCTTCCCGCCCCCACCTCTGCCTGCCTCTCTGCCTACTTGTGATCTCCATCAAATAAATAAATAAAAATTGTCATGTCATTTCCCCATTATTTTTAATTTTTATTACAACAAGCTCCATTATGGTGTGTGATATTTTTGTATGTTAAATCTTCACTTTTTCCCAGTTCTTCTACCGTCTTGTGGTATGTCTTCTATTCATAGGAACTATACAAATTATTAATAGATGGCTTATTTAAATTTAATCTTTGATAAAAGGGGTAACATAAATATTACCCTCAGAGTGCCATAAATATAAATATAAATATAAATAATGAATAAGTCTTGAATTAGGAATGGATAATTACAAAGAACTTTATAAGTTTAACTTCTTTGTAAATCAAACCAAAATAGAATTTTAAAATTAAAAATAAAAAATTAACACCTTACTATTTTTGTTGCTCTGATATGTTCACTGCAGTTATGATGGTATTATATGTTATAAAATATCAAAATCAGCAGGAATCCATTAAAGTTCCAAAGTAATATTCAATTAAAGTACATTTAATAAAAGCATAGAACAATTTCCAGCCAGAAACAAACTTTTTTTCTAATAGGAGAAAAGACTTAAAAATTGCATGTTTCCTTCAAATCTGCATTTTTAAAAAATTATGTCACAATCAGTTGTCAAAGCAATGACAAATGTATTCAGAGAGAGAGGAAAAGAGAGGTGGAAAGGAGGGAGGGAAAAGGAATGGAAAGGAGAGAGCGTAACTAATTTTTGACAAAATCAATTTTATAAATGACAGTGTTGGACACCCCATGATACTGATGACATAAAATATCCCAAAGAAAATGATTTCATATGTAATCAGTGTCTCAATTTATAAGTATTTGACTCAACTTATATTCAGAGTCTGAATCAGTGCTATGAGACCCTTAATATATAGTAATGTTTGAGGAACAAATACTTGGGGAAAATTGAATACCTTTCTCTGAAATTTTATTTCAGAGTTCAAGAGTTCTGTTTCTGATAATGGTGGAGTAGCTTGATCCAACACTTTCTTAGTAGTCACACACACACACACACACACACACACACACACACACACACACTGAACAAAATATTGTTTAAAAATACTTGTCAGCCCCAAAAGTGACAAAATTCAAGAGAAAGTTGGGAAGTGGTTGGGTAGAACATTAAAAAGAACAGAAAACTACCATCAGTGATTATGTGGTTCAGAAACTTATCAGCTGATACCCTCACTCCTCATGATAGAGGAAAGCTGTAATTAAATCAGAAGACATCCTGTGACTGGTTAACAAACAAGACACAGACTTCAGGACTACAGAGGCACATAGATAGTGGGAGAGAATTCTAGAAAGGAAAGAGTCTTGGTATGAACTCTGTTTGAAGCACAGACTAATTCCTAAAATTCACATGGATATGTAAAAGTGGTTTTCCTAGTTTGGGCTGCTAAAACAGATTATCATAGAACTGCTGTCTTAAAAACAACAGAATTTTATTTTTCTCATCTCTGGAGACTGGAAGTGAAAGACCAGGGTGCCAGCATTTTTGGATTCTTGGTGAAGGCCCACTTCCTGGATTGCAGAGAGCCATCATGAGGCTACATCCTCACATGGTGGAAGGGTGAAAGATCTCTGACTTATTTTTTATAAGGGCACAACTGTATTCATGAGAACCCATCCTCATTATCTAATCATCTCCCAAAGACCCCTCCTGCTAATACGATCATATTGAAGTTAAGATTTCAACATATGAATTTTTTGGGGGGGTCACAAACATTCAGTTCATAACAACAATGGTAGAAGACAATGGGTGGGAGACAGAACAGAGTCAGTACTTCAGCTACTGCTGACTGCAAGGGAAATATACCAGTGAAATGAACTATCTAATATGAAAATACATGCATATGTTGTCCTGAGAAAAATAAAAGAGTCCAAAAAGCCTACAACATATTACCAGTATTGTCCTGTATGTAATCAAACTCTGTAGCCTGTAAAGGAGAAGATAAATGTGACATATCATCAAAAACAAACAAAACAAAATAGAAATACAGTTCTTCCTTGACTTATAATTAGCCCATTATAAATTGAAAATATTTTAAGTCAACAATGCATGTAGTACACCGAACTCATCAAATACTATAGCTTTACTAGCCAACCTTAAATGGGGTCAGAACTATAGTTGGACAAAATCTTCTAAAACAGAGCCTTTTTTATAAAATGTGTTGAAGATCGTATGTAATTTATTGAATATTGCACTGAAAATGGAAGAAAATGGTTGTAGGGTACAGAAGAATTGCGTTTACCCTTGTGGTCACATGGCTTACTGGGAGCTATGGCTTGCTGCCACTGCCCAGCATCACAATGAAGTATTGTACTGTACATTGGCAGCCTGGGAAAATATCAAAATGCAAAATACAATGTACAGATTTTACTGAATGCATATCACTTTTACACCATTATGAAGGTGAAAAACCGTAAACTGAACTATTGTAAGTCAGGGATGATTTGTAGATAATGAGATTTTGAGATCTTTAAAGCAGTTAGTATAAACTTGCTTAAAGAAAATATGTTAATAATAAATAATGTGTAGGGAAACTCTAAGAAAACAAAAGCTATGCATATTAACCAAGTGAAATTGATGAATTTTAAAAATCAAATATTTAAAATTAAAAGTTTATTATGTGGGTCTTAAAGATTATTACAAATGGTAGAAGAAATGTTAGTGTATTAGTGGAAATGATCCATTGTGATCAAATGAAAGCAAAATATTGAAAGAAATGCCTCACTGGAAACTGAGTTTATGTCAAAGAGTCTTCAATTTATCTATGCAACAGAAAAATACTTGAAAAAATAATGTCATAAAATATCTCATATTTGGTGAAAAATATACATTTAAATACTTGTGTGTTCTATAGATGTTTGTTAGTCTTAGTTGGCTTATAGAGGTTCTCATGTCTTCTGTTTTCTTGCTGATTTTCTGACTGTTTTTTCTTCCAATAATGGAAAATAAGATAATGAAGTCTTAACTGTTATTATTAAATTTAGTATGTCTCCCTTCAATTCTATCAGGTTTTGCATCATGTAATTTGGGGCTCATTTCTTTTCTTTTTTGAGGGGGGCTCATTTCTTAAGTGAATCAGTGTTTCTAAGTGTTATATCTTTTTGATGGATTGACTGTCTTATTATTATTAAATGTCTCTATCTCTGGTAACATACTTCTGGTTAAGGGACTATTTTGTGTGATATTAGTATGGCCATTCCAGTTTTTTTTTTTTTTTTTTCTCGTTTAGTGCTCTGAATATATAATGCCAGTTCTTTCTTGCCTGCCAAGTCTCTGTGGATAATTCTATTGCCAATCTAATTTTTTTACCTTTGTATGTTACAGACTTCTTGTCCCGGGCTGCTTTCAGGATTTTCTCTTTGTTGCAAAGAATTGTGAATTTTACTATTAGATGACAGGGTGTGACCTATTCTTACTGATTTTGAGGGGGGATTCTCTATGCCTCCTGGATTTTGATGCTTGTTCCCTTTGCCATATTAAGGAAATTCTCTACAATAATTCTCTCTAATATACCTTCTGCTCTCCTCTCTCTTTCTTCTTCTTCTGGAATCCCAATTATTCTAATGTTGTTTTGTCTTATGGTATCACTTATCTCTCAAATTCTCCCCTTATAGTCTAGTAGTTGTTCGTCTCTCTTTTGCTCAGCTTCTTTATTCTCTGTCATTTGATCTTCTATATCACTAATTCTCTCTTCTGCCTCATTTATCCTAGTAGTAAGAGCCTCCATTTTTTATTGCACCTCATTAATAGCTTTTTTGATTTCAAATTGGTTAGATTTTAGTTCTTTTATCTCTCCAGAAAGGGCTTTTATTTCTCCAGAGTTTCTCTAATATCTTCCATGCCTTTTTCAAGCCCAGCTAGCACCTTGAGAATTGTCATTCTGAACTCTAGATCTGACGTATTACCAATGTCTGTATTGATTAGGTCCCTGGCCTTTGGTACTGCCTCTTGTTCTTTTTTGTGTGTGTGTGGTGAGTTTTTCCACCTTGTCATTTTATCCAGATAAGAATATATGAAGGAGTGAATAAAATACTAAAAGGGTGGCAAAGACCATAGGAAAATGTGCTTTAACCAAATCAGAAGAGACCCCAAATCATGGAGGGAAGAAAGGGGGTAAAAAGAAGTTGAGGAAAAAAAATTAAAAAAAGAAAAAATAATGAAAAAAATATATATTAGACTGGTGAATAGAAGAGGGTCACCCACTTAATTTTGGGAGTATTTTGGTCTCTTAGAAGAAACTACCAAAATTTTAAAGAATGGAAAAATATATAAGGGTAAACATGATGAAGGGATGGAATATGACTATAAAGATGAATTTTTTTATTTTAATTTCTAAAAAAGGAGTTGATACGTTGGTTGGGAGAATGAAGAAAAAGAAAGTGGAGAGAATTTGCTCAGGCTGGAGACTAGAACAAAGCCCTGTGCTAGATTTAGGGTATATTTTGATCTATTAGAAGTTGTATCCCAAATTTTTTTAGAAGAAAAAACCCTATGTGTATACAAAAAATGAAGTTAGATACAATGAAGGTCAAAATATGACTATAATAATGTAGGTTCAAAAAAGATTTTTTTTTGAAAGGTATTGTTAAGATAAACTAGTTAATAAACATTAAAAGAGGAACAGGTAAAAGTTGAAAAAAATTTAGCAGAAGAAAAAAATAAAATTAAAAATAATTAATTAACTTTGCAAGACTAAAGAATCATGGGGAGAAAGCCATGAATTCCATGCTTTGCTTTCTCCTCCTCTGGAATTCTGCTGTTTTCCTTGGTAAGTGAACTTGGTCATGGCTGGATTTCTTGCTGATCTTCTTGGGTAGGGGCCTGTTGTAGTGCTTCTCAAGTGTCTTTGCCTGAGGCAGAATTGCACTGCCCTTACCAAGGGCCAGGCTAGGTAATCTGCTCAGGTTCACTTTCAGGAGCTTTTGTTCCCTGAACACTTTCCATAGAGTTCTGGAGGATGGGAATAAAAATGGCAGCCTCCCAATCTCTGGCCCAGAAGAGCCGAGAGCTCAGGGCCCCACTCCTCAGTGTGCCCTTTCAGAAAGTGGTTGATTTTCTGTTTCTAGAATTGCTGCTCTTCTCTTTGATCTTGTGTTGGATTTGTAGGTGTTCAGAATGGTTTGATAAGCTATCTAGCTGATCTCCTGCAACCTGATGTCATCTCAGCCTGCTACTTCTCCACCATCTTGACTCCCACCCTCACCATTCCAGGTTTTTGTTTTGTTTTGTTTTGTTGGTTTTTTTTATGGTTACTGTTTGCTTGATATCCTTTTCCATCTTTTACCTTTCAAACTATTTGTGTCTTTAAATCAAAAGTACAATTTTTATAGATAGCATGTAGCTGGATTGTTTTTATCCAGTTTGAAAATCTCTGCCTTTTGATTAGATTGTTTAAACCAGCATACTTTATTTATTATTATTATTATCATTATTGAGAGAGAGAGAAAGAGGTGTATGGGTGGGGAAGGGCAGAGGGAGAGGGAGAAAGAATCTTTAGGCTCCATGCCCAGCATGAAGCCTTACATGGGGCTCTATCTCATGACCCTGAGATCATGACCTGAGCTGAAATCAAGAGTACTAGACTTATCCAACTATGCCATCCAGGCACCCCAAAACCATTCACATTTTAATGTTATTGTTGATAAAGTTAGATTTTGCATTACATTTTACTTTTTGTTTTCTATATGTTGGGTGGCTTTTCCCCCCTTATTTATCTTCTGCTGCTTTCTTTTGCATTAGGCAAATATTTTTATAACATTTAAATTCCTGTAATGATTTTTCATTATACTTTTGAGTTATTATTTAGTAATTACACTATGGTATACCATATACATCTTATCAGAATCTATTCACACTTTAAGCTAGTTCCAGTGAGATACAGACATATAATCACTATGTAGCTATATTCTCCATTTTTGTTATTATTGCTGTAAATATCTCATCTATATGTTTATATCTCAATAATACATTTATATAATTATTATTTTACATAACTTCGTGCCTTTTAAGAACTGAGAAAAGGAAAGAGTTCAAGTATGTTTATAAAGTTTATTATATTAACCTTTTTACTTACCATTTCTGGTTGTCTTTATTTGGTGTCATGGATTCAGAACATCATCTGGTTTCATTTTCTTGATTCACTACAGTTTTGCTGCCAGCCATCTCCTTTGTGTGATTATTATCATTATCAAATATATTATTTTTTTTGTATTATGGGTCCACCAATGAAATTCTATATATACTTTTTATTCAAGTTCTTTACAATCAATTAAAATGAGTAGAAGAAAAATGCTGTTGCACTTTCCTTATAATTGCATAACTACTGTTATTAGTATTCTGTTTTCTATATGGATTTGGATTACTGTCTGGGATCACTTGCTTTCAGTCTATAGAATTGCCTTTATTATTTTTTCAAAGGTGAGTTTGTTAGTAAGAAAGTTCCTCTGCTCTGTTTTCCTGGAAAGTATTTCACCATGAGTTTTGAAAGATAGTTGGACTTGCTATAAAATTCATGGTTGATAGGTTCATTTTTTTTTCCTTCCTTTCAGTATTTTTTACCATGTCATCCTATTGCCTTCTGGCCTCTGTTCCTTCTGAAGACAAGTCAGCTATAAATATTTTTTGGGTTTCTTTATATTATTGAATCATTTTTCTCTTGATGCTTTCAAAAGATATGCTCTTTTGCCGTTGTGTTCCAGCTTTTTTATTCTAATTTGTCTGCATGTGTGTCTCTTTGCCTTCTGCTGCTTAGGTTCATTGACTTTCTTAGATGCATGGATTGATTTCTGTTTGGTTGTTCTTTAATTCAAATTTGGGAAGTTTTAGCCATTATTTTTTACATATCTTTTCTGCTCCTTTTTCTGTCTTTTCATCTTATGATATTCCTTTGTGCAAATATTGATGCATTAAAGAGTATATTTATTTTTCATCATTCTTTTTCTCTTATTTGGATGGCATAATCTCTATTGATCTAATTTCAAGTGTGCTGAATCTTTGCCAGTTCAAATCTATAGCTGAGTCCCTCTCATGAATTTTTTATTTCAGTTGTACCTTTCAGCTCCAAAATTACAATTTATTTTTAAAATAATTTTTATCTCTTTATTGATATTTTATATTCAATGAGACATTATCATGTTTCATTTACCTCTTTAAACACTGCTTCCTTTTATTTGTTTAACATATTTATAATAATTGCTTTGAAATTTTTATCTCTTAACTCTGTCTTCTGGGTCCTTCAAAGGCATTTTCTATTGTCTACTTTTTATTACAGATGGGTTATACTTTCTTGTTTCTTTGTATGTCTCATAGTTTTTGTTGAAAATTGGAAATTTTAGATAATTTATTTTCAGTAACTCCCTCCTTTAACTTTTGAAAGTTGTTTTTTGGTAATGTGTGCTTGTTTGTTTATTTGTGACTAGGCTGGACTATTTTAGTTAAATACATTTCCCTCACTGTTTAAAGCTGCTGCTATTCCTCCTGTCAAGATTTAGCCTTAGGTGTGCAGTCACCTTGGGATAACAGTGTTTTTAATAGTGCTCTCTTTGATGGTCTTTTTCCCTCTTTGTAAAACTGTCCACTTTAGAATTATACCCAGCTTCTAGGTTCTATAATTATCAACTGCTTATACTTTTGTATTCAACAATGTTCTAGGGTTATATTGTTCTACAATCTAATCCAATTATATTTGATCCATTCTATGGATTTGGTTTTTGATACTGGTCTTTCAGATTTGTTCAAGCCCTAAAAGGACTCTTTTTACCTTCTCTTTCCTTAATTCTCTCTATTGAGTTTCTAGTCAGCCTATGATTTAAGTTGTTGATATCCTGGCACAACTGGCCTCCTTTTAATAACCTACCACCAAAATTCCCATTGTTTTAGAGAATGCCCTTGAGTTTGAACTTCCCCACCCTCTGTTGTAAATAAAGTTAATTCTTGGGGAAATCTTCAGCAGTTTCTTTTCCTAAACCCAGATTCTCTCACAGAGCAAAAATTATAAGCCACTGAAGCCTTACCAGAGAGTTAGGGCAATAATGATATAAGTCTGATTATTCTTAGCCTACCCCATCTGGGATAGAACTTGTGCTCTCAGTGGAGGTAGAAAGTCTAGACCTCTCAGCTGTTCTTGCCTGAAATAACATCTCTGTAACAGAGTTAGGGAGTTGAGAATTTCTGTATCTTACTCCTCCTGAGGAGAAACAGTAGACTTAAACTGGGAGCTAGAGATAGTAGAAACCTATATTTCACCATGGACCTACCAGAGGAATGGCCTCCATCAGATTGAGCTGGTACAGGAAGGGAAGGAGTGGATCATGGCTCAAATGCCACAAACCCTTACTGTTCTTTCTGAGAATTAATATTTCTTGAAAAAAAAAAAAGTTTCTGTTAACTGTATGCCCTTAGGACACCATTCTGGAAGTCATCTCAGTGTAAACATTTAAATATAATATTGATTCATGAACTTGATATTATTAATACCATGTCCATGATACCAGACTCAAGAGGTATATCTCAAGGATGTACTAACTATTTTGATAAGTTTACCTTACATCTGTCATAATATTTTAGAATATACAAATTTAAAGATAATAAAGTCACAATTTTTAGATAGAATTGTGGTTTTATGACTCAATCAATATAAATTTGACTCATTCCAAATACTTGGTTATTTTCTACTTATTAAGAAAAAACAAATGAACAAATAAAAAAAGAAAATAAAAAAAACAAGAAGTGCTTAAGAATAAAAAAAGAAACAAAAGGAGTAGTTTATATGTTAACATAAAATCAGAGAAATGTCAGAAATGGTGAATAAGTAGGGGTAATTTATACTTATTAATTAATATTAAAAAATCTAAAATCTAAAAATTTAAATAATACCTAATGGAATGGGTATATCTCTCCAAAGTAAGCACCTTCATTATTAATACAAAGGTATTAATGTGAGATAATAATGAATATAAAAAGGGGTTCCTGGGTGGCTCAGGTAGTTAAGTGTCTGCCTTCAGCTCAGGTCATGACCCCAGGGTCTGGTGATACAACCCTGCATCAGGCTCCCTGCTCAGCACAGAGTCTTCTTCTCTCTCTCTCAAATAAATAAATATATCTCATAAAAAAGTATTATTTAAAATAATAATAATAAATATTAATATATAACAAACATAGTTATATAATAAATATAATAATTAAAATAAGTTGTTTCTTTTTGTTTGCAAAATATAGCAATTTATGTTCCATTTTGAATTGGTTTTGGGTTATTTGCTCCTATCTAGTAGAATTGACTTCAATTTTTTATACCTTCCATTTTAATATTGCTTTATCTTATTGGATACTTGTCCCCATTAGTACGGATTTTAAAGTTATGACTCAACTATATGAATTTTTTTAAATAGAGTAAAAGCATGCTCATTTGATAAATAGAAAATTTCATTTTTATATAAAAAATCCCCAAAGAGCTACTTAAAAATCATGACTTTCATTTAATTAAATTAGAATGCAAAATGTTAAAAATGAAGCATATGAGTTTGGAAAGTATGTCATCAGCAATACATTGCACTCTTTTAAAATTTTAAATTACAATGAAACTTTATATCTAAGTAGAATTATTTCTTTTAGTCTTGTCAAGCATAACACATATAAACTAAATAGTTTTAGGATTTTGTCAGTATCTTCTCTAAAGTTTATAAATAGAAGACCTATTTTTCTATCGGTGATTTATCACTAAAAAATTGTCAGTTGTTTAAAAGTTATTCTTCAACATAATAAATGTTGTCATCTTATGTAGCACAATTGCATATAAATGACAACTCTGACCAATAATATTAAGCTATTTTAATGAAAACAAGGTAAAGCTTTTGCTGAATATCAATCATAAGTGTGCCTTTTATATTTTCAGTTAGATAAAGGTTTTATAAGTAAATATATTCTGTATATGTGGAAGACTTTTCAGAGAAGAATGTAAATATAGAATATGCTGTAAGTAAAACCCATAAAATTATATATATTTTTAAATATTTAATTAATTTATTTATTTGACAGAGAAAGAGAGAGCACAAGCAGGGGGAACTGCAGCAGAGAGAGGGAGCAGTAGGATAGCAGAGAGATGACATGGGGCTTGATTCCAGGATCCCAGGATCATGACCTGAGCCAAAGGCTAACACTTACCTGACTGAGCCACCCTGGGATCCCTAAGATGATATATTTTAAAAGAAATTACTCTGTGTTGGTAAGCTTCAGATTATTACCATTATATAAATTACTTTATAAAATTTCATAAGAATTCACATATATATTCAGTATCCCAAGTGGTAACAAAACAAAAGTTGGCAATTGAGGGGCACCTGGGTGGCTCAGTGGGTTAAAGCCTCTGCCTTTGGCTCAGGTCATGATCCCAGGGTTCTGGGATCAAGCCCCGCATCGGGCTCTCCTCTCAGCAGGGAGCCTGCTTCCTCCTCTCCCTCTGCCCGCCTCTCTGACTACTTGTGACCTCTCTCTCTGTCAAATAAATAAAAAATATCTTAAAAAAAAAAAAGTTGGCAATTGAAATCAGGTAAGAAACTATAAAATAGATTTAAATTGTGATGAATATGTGATTTGTATGTTTTAAATGACAATAAGTAATTCCACCAATATATGTTGAAAATCACAAATAGCAACTTAAAGAATAAATGTAAACATAAACAAATATATAAATGTTATATAAATATTTACAAATCAAAATACAGTTCTATTTTTTTACATATCCATGATATTTTCCAGCTTTTCCAAGTGACTAAAAAGTCTCAATTTGTTTTAAAAAAAGCAAACCTTGGTTTATGTACAATATAATTCATAATCATTATATAGTATATTAGGGGAAAAATCTCCATGAAGTAGTATATAACAAATAATTTACTAATAATAAGACACAACTTCATCCAAATTAACGTAATGCTTCAGAATATTCACTGAGGATATGTGAATGTATTAATAGTTTGTCTCTTCCAAAAGAACATTTGTCTTCATTAGGTAGTTCATTAACACAAAATTTGTGTAGTTACACTAATGGACCTTTACTATTCCTGAATCACAATTTTTGTGGATTCTGGAAAGTATACAAAAATTATTCCAGAAAGTTTGTTTCTTTATTTAATATTGTCTTTTTTTTTCTCATCAAACTAGTTGTCATTTTATCTGAAAATTCATCTTAAAATCTGTATATGGGCTTTTATTCATGTCATTATTTATATAAGCATGTTTCCCTTCCCCTGAAAATCCTCTCATTACTAAATTTATCATTCTATCCCTCACATGTCCCATAGACATAACTTATTTATTGAAATTTTTAGATGCACCGTTTCTTTTTTAGTGAGATTTTTGTTCAAAAATGTTTTATTCCTCAAATACTACCTCCATAGGTTGAGTGTATTTTTTACCATATCAACTTAGATTTGAGTATAAGAGTTGCAGGGCAGGATTAGGGTGAGGCTGATGAAGCAGGGCCAGAATCATGCACATTTAAGGTCAGAATAAAATGAATAAATGAATTAAATTAAATTAATAATATAAAGATGGTGAGAGGAAACTTTGAAGGTAAGGATATAGTGAGGGGTCACAGATATATATATATATATATATATATATATATATATATATATCTCCAAAATCACCATGTTGTATACATTAAGTTATACAATCTTTTATATGTTAATCATATCTCAATAAAATGGTTTAACTTAGTATGAAAGATGACAGCAGAGTAGGAAGACCTTAGACTCTCCTCATCCCATGAATACAACTAGACAAGTATCAAATCATCCTAAATATTCCTGAAATTGATCTAAAGACTAGCAAAATAAATTCCACAACTAATAATAGAGAAGAGGCCACATCAAAGAAGCTAGGAAGTGTGGAGACTCAGCTTGGGTGAGAAAAGGAGCATGGCCACTGATAGGGAAGGAAACGTGGTCACAGAGAATGACAAGAGACAAACTAGCACACAGGGGAGCCCACATAGGGAACCTCCATAGTAATTGGCTTGGAAAGTGAGAAGGCCTAAATTTTGTGAGTTCTTGTGACCAGTGGGGCTTAAAGCCTAGAGTTTTAAACGTCAGCATGCTTGGCTCTGGAAGACCACAGAGGATGTTGGGGCCACTCTTGGAGAAAAGGCAGGACAAATAGCTTGCAGACATACAGCATGGAAGCAACGATCTGAAGAACAACTAGGGCACATAGTCGGGGGGGTATTGGGGGGTTAGTTAGTTGTTCATCTAAGAGCATATCCAAGAGAGACAGTGTTCACAGAAAGACTCCTTTGGGAACAAAGGGACTAGCAGGTGCCATTCCCCTTCTCTGCCTGCCAACATAAGCACAGAACCACCTACAGAAATCAGTGAATCACTTACGCTCCCTGCCTAACTTGCTTACACAAAATTCCACAACCTCGCCCTCTGGAAGAACCACCTTTTCTAATCATCTTTGACTCAGTCCCAGTGCAGTGGGCCCCTCCCCCAGAAGACTGGCTCAAAGAGCTGCCTACACTATGTCTCTCAACCTGTGAGTTACATGAGACTCCAGTTCTGGTGGCAGGGCTGACACATCTCATTTCAAAAGCAGACCAAAGCATACCCAGTAAAAATGCACCATATTCAGGCCAGGGACAAAATGCAGCTCACAACAGGCAAAGAGACCCTCTGTAGACAGTTTGCCTGAAGATAAAGTGTCCAGGACACAATAGCAGAGCTCATACCGCACACATTGGAGACATTCCTAGAAGTGCCAGTCTCTGGGGAACAGGAGACACCACATGGCAGGGCACTATAAGACCTCTTCTTCATAAAGCCTTTACTCTCAAGAATCAGAGACTCAGCTGACATTCCTAACACAAAGAAACAAACACAGACAGTTAGACAAAATGAGAAGACAGAGGAATTTTTCCTAAAGGAAAGAATAGGACAAGGCTATAGCCAGAGTGGTAAGTGAAAAAGATGAGTAACATGCTTGATGGAGAACTTAAAGCAATGATCATAAGGATACTTACTGGATTAGAGAAAAGAGTGGAGGATATCAGTGAGACCATTAACACAGAGATAAGGATTACAGTGGAAATAAAGGCTCAATAAACAATGGCAAACATGCTTGATAGAATGAACAGTAGCCTGGAAGAAGAAAAAGAGGAATGAATTAATGACCTGGAATACAGAATGACAGAAAGAAATCAAGTTGAACAAAAGAGAGAAAAATAATTACGCAAAATAAGAATAGACTTAGGGAACTTAGTGACTCCATCAAACGTGAAAACATTTGTATTATAGGAGTCCCAGAAGAAGAGAAAAAAAAAAAAAATGAGCAGAAAACTTATTTGGAGATATAATAGCTGAAAATGTCCTTAATCTGGGAAAAGAAACAGATATACCAGATCCAGGAGGCACAGAAACTCTCATCAAAATCAACAAAAGTAAATCCATCCCAAGACATTGTAATTAAAATGGAAAACATAGTGCTAAAGAAAAAAAAAAAAAAACAAAAAACAACATATTAAACATAACAAGACAAAAGAAGACAGTTACATACAAAGGAAACTCCTGTAAGACTATCAGTGGATTTTTCAGCAGAAACTTTCCAAGCCAAAAAAGAGTGGCATGATATATTCAAAGTTAACAGGAAAAATCTGCAACCAAGAATATTCTATCCAACAAAGCTATTATGTAGAGTAGAAGAGATAGTTTCTCAGACAAATCTAAAGGAGTTTGGGACTACTAAAACAGCTCTGGAAGAAATATTAAAGGGAAATCTTTGAGTGGGAAGGAAAGACCAAAAGTGATAAAGATTAGAAAGGGTTCAGAGAAAATATCCAGAGACAACCACAAAAAAGTAATAATAGAGCAATAAATACAAATCTATCAAAAATTACTTTGAATTCAAATGGACAAAATGCTCCAATCAAGGCATAAGATATCAGAATGGACAAAAAAAATCCTAAGATCCATCTATATGCTGTTTGCAGGAGACCCATTTTAGACCTAAAGACACCTGCAAACTGAAAGTGAGGAAATAGAGAAACAATTATCATTTAAGTGGATGTCAAAAGAAAGCCAGAGTAGCCATACTTACATCAGAAAAACTGGATTTAGGGATGCCTGGGTGGCTCAGTTGGTTGGACGACTGCCTTCGGCTCAGGTCATGATCCCGGAATCCCGGGATCGAGTCCCACATCAGGCTCCCAGCTCCATGGGGAGTCTGCTTCTCCCTCTGACCTTCTCCTAGCTCATGCTCTCTCTCACTGTCTCTCTCTCAAATAAATAAATAAAATCTTTAAAAAAAAAAAGAAAAACTGGATTTAAACCAAAGACTTTAACAAGAGATTAAGAAAGGCACTATATCATAAAAAAAGGAGTCAATTCAATAAGATCTAACAATTGTAAATATTTATGCCCCCAACTTGGGAGTAACCAAATATATAAAAAATTAATAACAAACAAAGTAACTCGTTGATAGTAATACAATAAAATCGGGGACTTTAACAACCCACTTAAATCAATGAACAGATACTCTAAACAGAACATCAACAAGGAAGCAATGACTTTGATTGACACACTGGAATAGGTAGATTTAAAAGATATTTCCAGAACATTCTATCTTAAAACAGCAAAATAAAGATTTTTTTCAAGTACATACAGAACGTGCTCTAGAATTAATCACAAATTAGGCCCCAAAACAAGTCCCAACAAGTTTGAAGAGATTCAAATCATAGTATTCATCTTTTCTCACTACAACTCTTGAAACTTGAAGTCACCCATAAGAAAAAATCCAGAAGGACCACAAATACACTGAGGTTAAATAACATGCTACAAAACAATGAATTGGTCAACCAGGAAATAAAATTAAAAAAAACAAAAACAATAAAACATGGAAACAAATGAAAATGAAAACACAGTGGTCCAAAACCTTTGGGAATGTAGCAAAAGCAGTTCTAAGACGGAAGTTTATAGCAATATAGGTCTACCTCAAGAAGCAAGAAAAATCATAATCAACTTAGCCTTACATCTAGAAGAATAGGACACCTGGGTGGCTCAGTCAGTTAAATGTCTGCCTTTGGCTCTGATCACGATCTCAAGGTCGCAGGATCAAGTCCCACATCAGATTCCTTGCTCAATGGGGAGTCTGCTTCTCCCTCTGTCTGCTGCTTGCCCTATTTGTTCTCTCTCTCTCTCTGACAAATAAAATTTTTAAAAAATATATATTTTTAAAAAAGGATGAAAAAGAACAACAACAACAAAAACCAAAACCAGCAGAAGGAAAAAAATAATGAAGACAGATTAGGGCAGAGATAAATGATATAGAAGCTAAAAACAAAAATAAGCAAAGAATAGAACACATCAATGAAACCAGGAGCTGGTTCTTTGGAAAAATTAATAAAATTGATAAGCTCCTGACTAGACTTATCAAGGAAAAAAAAGAAAACTAAAATAATAAAATCACAAATGAAAGGAGAAACCACAACGAACACCAGAGATATATAATAATAAGGAATATTATGAAAACTATATGCCAACTAATTGGACAACCTAGAAGAAATGGACAAATTCCTTGAAACATGAAATTACCAAACTGAAACAGGAAGAAATAGACAATTTAAAGGGACTAATTTACCAGTAAAGAGATGGAATCAATAATCAAAAAATTCCCAACAAACAAAAGTCCAGGACCAGATAGTTTAACAGGTGAATTCTACTAAACATTTAAATAAGAGTTAATACTTTCTCTTCTCAAACTATTCAAAAAAAGAAAAGAAAAGAAAAGAAAGAAAGAAGAAAGAAAGAAAAGAAAAGAAAAGGAAAAAAAGCAAACCTTCCAAATACATCCCATGAGGCCAACATTACCTTGATACCAAAATTAGATAAAGACAACTCCAAAAAAGAGAACTACAGGCCAATATCCCTAAATGAACGTGGATGCCAAAATTCTCAACAAAATATTAGCAAAGAGAATCCAATATAACATTAAAAAAATCATTCACCACAGTGAAGTGGGATTTATTCCTGGGTTCAAAGAGTGATTCAATATTTTCAAATCAAACAATGTGATACCTCATATCAATAAAAGAAAGAGGGGCGCCTGGGTGGTTCAGAGGGTTAAGGCCTCTGCTTTTGGCTCAGGTCGTGATCCCAGAGTCCTGGGATCCGGCCTCGCATTGGCTCTCTGCTCAGCAGGGAGCCTGCTTCCACCTCTCTATCTGTCTGCCTCTCTGCCTACTTGTGATCTCTGTCAAATAAATAAATAAAATCTTTAAAAAAAATAAATAAAAGAATAAAAACCACATGATCACTTCAATATATGCAGAAAAAAGCATTTGACAAATACAACACCCATTCATGATAAAAACCCTCAAGAAAGTAAGTTCAGAGCGAATAAACCTAACCCAATAAAAGCCATATATTTAAAAAATCCCACAGCTAATATCATCCTCAATGGGGAAAACCTGAGAGACTTTCCCTTAAAGTCAGGAATAAGACAAGGATGTCCACTCTCTCCACTTTTATTCAACATAGTACTGGAAGTCCTAGCCACAGCAATCAGACAACAAAAAGAAATAAAGTCATTCAAATCAGTAAAGAAGAAGTAAAATTTTCCTATTTGCAGATGACATGATACCCTATATAGAAAACCTGAAAGACTCCACCAAAAAACTGCTAGAATTGATGATCAAATTCAGTAAAGTTGCAGGATACAAAATCAATATACAGAAATCTGTTGCATTTCTATACACCAAAAATGAAGCAGCAGAAAGAGAAATTAAGAAAACAATTTACATTTACAGTTGCACCAACAATAATAACATACCAAGGAATAAACCTAACTGAAGAGGTGAAAGACCCATACTCTGAAACCTATACAACACTGATGAAAGAAATTGAAGATAACACAAAGAAATGCAAAGACATTCCATGCTCATCGGTGGGAAGAACAAACATGGTTAAAATGTCTATACTACCTAAAGCAATATATACATCTAAAGCAATCTTTATCAAAATAACAACATTTTCCACAGAACTAGAACTGACAATCCTAAAATTTGTATGAAACCACAAAAGACCCCAAACAGTCAAAGCAATCTTGAAAAAGATATGCAAAGTTGGAGGGATCACAATTCTGTACTTCAAGTTATACTACAAAGCTAGAGCAATAAAAACATTGTGGTACTGGCACAAAAGTAGACAAATAGATCAATAGAACAGACTAGAAAACCCAGAAATAAACCCACAACTATATGGACAATTAATTTTCAACAAAGCAAGAAAAAATATCCAATGGGAAAAAGACAGTCTCTTCAGAAAATGGTGTTGAGAAAACAAGACAACACCATACAAAAGATAGAAACTAGACCACTTTCTTATGCCATACCAATAATAAATTCAAAATGGATTAAAGACCTGAATGCAATACCTAAAACCATAAAAATCACAGAAGAGAACACAGACAGTAACTTCTTTGATTTCGACCATAGCAACATTTTTCTAGATAGATCCCCTGAGGGGAGGGAAACAAAACAAAAATAAACTATTGGGATTATATCAAAATAAAAAGTTTCCGTACAGTGAAAAAAATAATCAACAAAACTAAAAGGCAACCTGTGGAATGAGAGAAGATATTTGCAAATGACATATCTGATAAAGGGTTAGTATCCAAAATATATAAAGAACTTACAAAACCCAACACCCAAAAACCAAATAATCCAACTTAAAAATGGGCAGAAGACATGAGCAGGCATTTCTCCAAAAAAGACACCCAGATGGCCAACAGATACATGAGAAGATACTCATCATCACTCACCATCAGTGAAATGCAGATCAAAACTACAATGAGATATTAACTGACACTGGTCAGACTGTCTGAAACCAAAGCACAGGTTATAACATGTACTGGCAAGGATGTAGAGCAAAGGAACACACATGCACTGTTGGTGGGAATGCAAACTGATGTACCCATTGTAAAAAACAGTATGGAGACTCCTTAAATATTAATAATAGAACTTCTATAATAATATATTATTATTATATTATTATATTATTATTATATCTATTATTATAATAATAGATATAATAATAATATAATAATAGAACTTCCCTATGATCCAGCAATGGCACCACTGGGTATTAATCCAAAGAATACAAAAATACTAATTCAAAGTGCTACAGGCACCCCTATGTTTATAACAACATTATTTACAATAGCCAAGATATGGGAGCACCACAAGTGTCCAATACAAGTGTGTGTGTGTGTGTGTGTATATATGTACACACACACACGCACACACACGCGCACGCACACAATGGAATATTATTCAGTCATAAAAAATGAAATCTTGCCATTTGCAATGATATAGATGGAGCTAGAGTATAACTCTAAGTGAAATAAGTCAGTCAGAGAAAGACAAATACCATATGATTTCACTCACATGTGGAAATAAAGAAACAAAACAAATGAGCAAAAGGAAAAAAAGAGGAAAATAAAACAAGAAATAGATTCTTAATTATAGAAAACAAACTAATGGCTGCCAGAGGGGAAGCGGGTGAGGGGATGGGTGAAGTAAGTGGTGGAGATTAAGGCATGCACTTGTCCTGATGAGCACCAGGTAACTAAAATTTTAAAAAATAAATAAATAAAAGTAAAAGATTCATTTTTAAAAAAATATTTTGTTTTTTATGGAACTTTTTACATTTTAAAAATATTGTATCAGGGCATCTGGGTGGCTCAATCAGCTAAGTGTCTGACTTTGGCTCAAGTCATAATTTGGGGGTCTAGGAATAGAGTTCTGCTTTGTGCTCCCTGCTCAGTATAGAGTCTACTTGTCCCTCTGCCCCTCCCCTCACTCATACTCTCTCTCTCTCTCTCACAGATAAACAAATAAAATTTTTTAAAATATTATATTAAAATGTTTTTCATTTTGTTCTCTGAGTTTTGTGGCAGCTCCTCAAATTTTTTCATCCAGATGAGTGCCTTTTACCTCATTAGTCTTAGTGAAGCTCTGACCTCCGAATGTTGATGAATATGGCAATGGGTAACTACTGAGATTAGGCATTTAGAGACCTGCTGTGGAGCTGCTTTCCCTTTTGTACCTATGCCATCACCCTGAAAAGAGCATATCCTAGATAGCCTGTTGGCTCCAAGAGGAGAAAGGCATGTGGATTGGGTTTATCCCTGAAGAACTATAGTATGAAGCAGAGCTTTCCAGGAACTCCAGCCTGAAAAAGAAAGCCTGACTTGCAACTCCATGAGAATGCATGATTTATGGTCCAAGATACTGACTTTGGGGTAGGTTTTATTCAGTATTATTGAGGAATTAGAAACTAATTCAGGCTTTGTTTCTGAAACTTTGACCCATTCTTTAAAGCATGGTAATCTTTTGTACCAATTACTGTATTAGATCTGCCTTCCATACTAATACAAATGAAATCAGCAATGCTAAACAAAACAAATGTATTGCAGTCTGTGTGTATGTATATATATATATAAAACATCTTTGTTTGGTATAAACAAACTTTGCCTTTGTTGGATAAACAACCCCAAACCTGTCCACCTACCTGGAAAGCTGTCTTCAGATAGTTCCCTTACATGGTGATAGCTTTCTCTTTTCCTTACCCTCTTAGCAGGATAGAGACTATCTCTATTTGTGGGGGCTCCAATGGTTTATATAAAGGATAGGTGAGAAGTATTGGTACGTCAACCAATAAGGGGCAAGTGCTTGTAGAAACAACCTTTGCCACTTTTTGGACAGTCCTAAGTGGAGAGTCTATACTATGTCTCAGATTTTGAAGTGGAGTTAAGCCCTAGTTTCTCCTAACACTAATCTCTCTTGTATAATTTTCAGAACTTTCTCACTTACCCACTCAGCCTTTGTTCTTTCTGGGATCACTTCCTAAATAAAGTATGTGTACAATTGTCTCAGGAACTTCTTTGGAAGGATCCAAAGCTAAGAGAGTTTGTACTAAGAAGTGAGATCATATTTTAAGGATGACAGATAAGTAGGTAAAATCCAAGGTTGGAGGGAGTCAATATATTTTTTAAAGTTGATTAAATTCACACTGCAGAAGAGTTATAGCTCTGACAGGGAAGATATAGAATCCTGGGAATTGAGATAGGAACATTCAAACTTCCTTTGCTATAGCAAGGTGAAAGGGACCCCTTCTAGGCTCTAAACATCGGGTCGAGGCTCTAAACCTAGGGGAAACAGGAAGTTTGAATGTTCCTATCTCAATTCCCAGGATTCTATATCTTCCCTGTCAGGTGAAGATATAGGTCTCCCATTGCCAGGAAACCATGAGAAGGCCTCAAAAGATTATGTTTATCCTCCTCAAAATATAACTTTGCCTCCATGGTGCTTCTAGACCCAAAATTAAGCCAGTATAAGCATAACCTCGACAGTGAAGAAATATTTCCTAAAATAAGGAGAAATGGATTTTTACCTCACCTCCTGAGAGAGAGAGAGAGAGAGAGCACACACATGTGTGGGAGACAAATAGAAAGAAAGAAAAAGAGAGAGAGAGAGAAGGAAGGAGGGATGGGAGGAAGGAAGAAAGAAGGAAAAATATGTATTAAAAATAAAAATAGAGAAGAGCAACAGAATTAGATTACAAGTTACCAGTAGGAACCAGAAGAATATATGTGGGTGTTGAGCTTGCAAGTTTTAAGCTAGGTCATAGGAAAGGCTAGATAGTAGAGATTCATTGATATGAGATCATTATCCCATAACTCAGGAACCTGACTTACTATGTTGCTAGAATGGCTCTCGAAGCTGAAAAACAATAATGGCACTTGGTAAAGGAGATAAAGATGTGGAACCGCTGGGCAGAGTTTTAAGGCAGGGGTTGAAAACCTCAGAAACGTTGACAAAGAAAAATATATTTATTACATAAAAACTGTGAAGCATCAGATAAATACATTCTCCCAAAGTGCCCAGAGGACATGCTTTCATTAAGGTGATACAACAACAACAGCAGCAGCAACAACAAAGCTTAACATAATTCAGTCCCTCATTGGTGGTAACCCAAAGCTATATGGGAAAAGATTCCACCAGTTTGAATTAAAAGGGATTGGTGGCTGTTAGAAAGTAAAAATACTTTTAGGTCCCGATTTTCTATATATAGAAATCATGCTGACAGAACTGTTCAGTCACCAGGGAGGGTATATTCTCTAACATCTATTATGATTTGCCAAAGGAAGATGATAGCAAATGAAGGATTTCTCAGAAACACAATCAAGAACCATGAAGAAGGGGCACCTGGGTGGCTCAGCGGGTTAAAGCCTCTGCCTTTGGCTCAGGTCATGATCCCAGGGTCCTGTGATCAAGCCCCATATCGGGCTATCTGCTCCACAGGGAGTCTGCTTCCTCTTCTCTTTCTGCCTGCCTCTCTGCCTACTTGTGATTTCTGTCTGTCAAATAAATAAATAAAATCTTAAAAAAAAAAAAAAAAGAACCATGAAGAACAAAGGTCTAGATGATACTCTCAGGGAACAAATCTGGGTTAATATGGAAAAATCCATATTAGCTCCAGCATAATGGGACCTCAGAATAGTAGCCAGAGGTTTTCAAAATTGCTTTGCACCACTGAATAGTGTGATTTCTACTGTGGTGTTCTCCTCTTTAACCACCATTTTAAGTTGAGTATAGAGAGAGTATATATATATGTGTGTGTATATATAATTTTAATCTCATGAGTATTGGATGAAGAGAATTCTTATCTAACCCTATGAAGATTATAAGATTCTAGACCTCAAGCCTGATGAGATATGACTTTGTGGATGTCCTGTGGATGGAACGAGTTAATTGACATGTGGAAGAAATATGCATAATTTTTATCAAGACAGTGGATTGTGGTAGATTGGAATACTCTTCTCAATTTCTTACTTTGTTACTCTTTGTATGTGACTGTGCCATGAACTAGCGTGCAAAGGCTCAGACATATGAATACTGGCCCATTGAAATGAGGGGTAAAGTGACAGTAGATTGAGCCTATGCCCAAAGACACATGTTTTTCTGTCCACCCACATGATCTATAATCACCATAAGAACATGTTCCAAGTAAGCACTAATCCAAGAAAAAATGTGGGTGAACACTAAAGACACATGACCCAGTTAAATGCTCATTACCAAGCCCAGCCAACCTCCAATGTGTAGTGTAGCCATCTCAGCTGAACTGCACACCAGCAAGAGAAAAAAATAAACATTCATTTTTGTACAACATTAAATTTTGCAGTGGTATCTTAATGTAGCATAGCATGGTAAGAATAATTAGTATGCAAGAGTTAATAGCAAAATAATATTCTATGAAACTGTATTTGATGATATCTATGATTATAAGGTTCTGGAAGGGTTAGACCAGGTGGCAGCACATAACTGTCAATGGCAAGATGGGTAGAATTAAAATGGACAGCAAGGTTGAATGGCTACCCTCTGGCCATGGCATGCAGGAATCAGAAGTGTGGGTAATAGAACATAATGTTCCCAGTAGAAGGCAAATTGCTAGTCAGTGAAGATAGTGCTTGCATACATAATTAAAAAATCAAGAGCTATTGATGAGAATGTTGATGTTCATGCTTTCAAAAATAATTATCTTTCACCCACTCTCTAGAACTGAGCCAGTTTTCGGGCTAAGAAACCATCAGTTGAAGAGGAGGCATCTCCTTGAGGAAGGAAACTGAATATTCACAGGAAGAATCTATGATAATTTGTTTTCTGTTTCCCAAAAGGGTCTACAGTCGTTTATCAGAAACACTATATACTTGGTTAAGATAATATCTGGACCTTATTAGAGCAGTTGATTAGAGGATATGTTTATAATGATACCAAGGGACTCAAAATTCAATTACATCTCCTCTGTTAGAGCAGGGTAAAATGAGCTTGTTGGGTGGGTGATGGACTTATGCCATCTCACAATGGGTCCAGTAATTCCATGGAGATATTTTGCTGTCTTTTCTCTGGTCTTTCTTTACACAGTATGGAAATACACACACACACACACACACACACACACACACACACACAGAGCATGGCGGGCAGAATTCTCATGGTTGTTCTATGCCTTATATAGTAAATGGGATTATGGTAAGAGAAGACAAGTTAAAGACTTAGAAACTATTCCCTTTTAGTCAAGGGATCAAATGGAAAAAGGAAAAGCACCTTAGATTTTATAGCACTTCCAAGTCAAAAGTGGAAATTATTCTTAAGGCCCTGCAGAATGGTAGGAAATAAACCTCACAAAATTATAGGACCTATGATAACAGGGACATTTTAACATCTAGTGGTTTGGTGACATGCCCTCCAGAGTACAGAATAATTTGTTGCATGTTGCAATCCTTACCATGCAGAAGGAGGAACATTACATGATGTCAAATCACTTTATATTTTGTAGACAGTGCATAGTACAATTGAGAATATTGCTCCAACAGAGGACTCAGAAGGCTGCCATGTTGAATGGGGTCCAACAAAAGAGAGATCTTTTCAGCAAATTCAGCCTTTTTTACAAGCTTCACTGCAATCTGACCTAGCCTACTTTAAAGTGCTAGAGTTATCTGTGATAGATAAGGATGGCATATGGTGTCTCTGGCAAGTTCCAGGATGAAAGACATTATGTGGATCCCTAGGGTTCTGGAATAAGACCATCTGCAGCAGATGACATTTGTCCATTCAAAAAGCAACATCTGATAGGCTATTGAGCCTAATCTTCTTTACATCAAGAAGCTGTGTGACCAGAGGCCATTCGTCGTATGCTGGATGGATCATCATGGCATTGGTTTGGGTAAGCACTACAATCATATATACATACATTTAGGAGCAGGCTCAGTCAAGTGTGCAAAGCACATACATGCACACAATCCACAAAGAGAGACTTTATGTAACTATGGATGGTGTTATTAGTTGGAATGTGTCCGGTAAACATTCATTAAGTTGAGTTCTAATGCCCAGTACCTCAGAATGTGAACTTTTTAGAAACAGTTATTGCATATGTGTTTAGTTAAGACCAGATCATAATGGAGTGGGATGGTCTCTAATCCAATATGACTGGTATGTTTACAGAGGAGAAATTTGGACATATATACGTACATAGGAAGAAAACCATGAGAACTACAAATTGAAGAATACCCCAGCTTCCTTGGTTTGGGGCAACATTATTAAGGAGTGTTCTCCACAGTCTCTGAAAGAGACCACTGTGGGTTTGTCAGGTTCTTAAAGCTGTAACCAATCTGTTAGCACATTCTTTATTGATTTTCTTCCCTTCCTTTCTACATTTTTTCATAATTCACCATGTTACATCTGGGCAAGGAAGCACCATGAAACATTCCAGTAAATCCCCTAAGTTTGAGACATATTCCTCCTTATCCCTTGATATTTCTTGCGTTCATTCATTAAATAAAATACTTGTAACCAAGTCTTTGTATCAGGATGTGTCTTTGAGGAACTCAAACTAAACATTGGATGGTTGAAAGTTTAGCTGGAAAACAAAATTATTAATATGACCATTATTGCCCAAGATAAGTAGATATGCGCGGTCATGGCTTTCTGGAAGTATCTTTCTTTCTTTCTTATTTTAAAGATTTTATTTATTTATTTGAGACCAAGAGACTGGGGTGGAGGGGCATTGGAGATGGGAGGAGTAGAGGGAGAGGGATAAGCAGACTCCTACTGCCTGAGCGTGGGGTCTGACTTAGGACTTGGTCTCACTCACAACCCTGAGGTCATGACCTGAGCTGAAATCAGGAGTCAGATACTAAACCAACAGAGTCACACAGGCACTCCTGAAAATATCTTTCTAAACAGCTACAGCATACAGCTGAATTAGCCCTGAAATATGTTCAGATATTTTACGAAAATGACCAGAACCAGTGGATAGCCCTTCTAATTATTGGAATTCAAATGAGAAGCAGTGCTTTTACATCTATTTCCACTATCCAATTTACCAAAACAAATAAAATATCTGATAATAGTGGGGAATGGGTAAAAACACTTTCATGTACTTCTAGAAAGATAATCAATTGATTTATCATTTTAGAAAAGCACTCTAACCTAAACCCCTCAGTGATGGTCATCATCAATCCTCCTCAAAATTTTGTGTACCTATTTTGTCTGTTAGGTCTCAACTCTACTTCCATCCTTCTCTGCTCTGTCAGAAGCCTGAAAACTACATTTCTTGATAGATTCTCCCAGTGGAAAGCATTAGAACTGAGAAAAGGAAGAAAGGAAGAAGTCACGTGCCCCTCTCCTTTGGCTTCTGGATGTGCCTCCAACAGTATCAGGAAGCAGCGCGGTTCCTCTCAGGCTGTGTGGCTCAGGGGTGTGGATAGGCACTGACAGAGGCAGAGCGTTGCCATAACAACCTTGGTAGTGTCGACCTTATCAAGGGATCTGGTTTTGCCTGGGGCAACAACATCAGTGAGAGCCTTTAAGTTTCCCAGCTACCTTAGCATATAAAGTGGTGTGGGCTTCTGGATTTTTCGAAGGCTGTGGTAGTGTGGCAAAGGCAGCGGAGAACACGATGGGATCTTTTGCCACTTCAGAGGCAGAGCAATTTTGCAATATATGCAACACATTTTGTTTTATCAGCCTAGGGATGGTAGAGGTTTATTGAAATTATTAATCTCAGAACAATATCAGTTTTAGATTTTTGTTCTCCTTTCCCTTATCAGACACTTATAAACCAATCCTCTCCTTCAGACCCTCCCCATTTGAAATACAGAGAGTGGTTCTATTTTCCTGAACAAACTGACTGCCAGACATCCCTTCCATGTTTCCCCTTCATCCTTCTCTCATGTGTTGGCCCACTCTTTTATTCTGCTTTCTCTACAATTGCTTATTCTCTAAATTTGCTTTCTTTGGAGATGAATTACTGGCTTGTTTTTTTGTGCTATGCATGTGTACCCAAAGTGATGGAATTTACTCTGTTGCCTAAATACCAAATATTCCACCATATCTTTATCTCATAGGAAACCTCACTATGAGAGCAGAACTGTCCACTGAAAATCTCCTCTTGGCATTATAAATATAATTATTCAAATTGATCCTATCATCTCCGCAGTGTGCTGTTGGCATGTTTGTTCTGCCTTTTCAGCCAGTTTCTCCACATCTGTCCAGTTTCTTAAGTTCTATACTACATTTCTTTCTTTGCAATTCCCTCTCTCTTATTCTTTCAAATGTTTTTTCCCTAGTTCCATGGTTTCTAGTTTCTGAATATGTTTTAAATAGCCTTCCCGGCGGCTTTATTATTTCACTCTTGATTTGTAACAACGTGTTTCAGAATTCACTGTTAACCCCTCTAATCACCTTCAGCATTTTTACCACAGTAATTTTAGAAATAAGGTATTTAATTGCATACCTCTCTTCGTAAAAAGTTTTATTGAACGGCCAAAGTTCTCCAGGCAAAGCTCAAAACTTTGTTGAAAGGTAGGAAAGGCAATCAGGAACACAGCATGCATTTATACCTTGTCTGGTTTCATCACTAGCCGCTGCCTCCTTTGTACTTTTAAGTCCAGTTTCATTGAATCATTTGATTTTCTGCTAATGTGCTATGACCACTCTTTCCTGGTGTCCAATGTATCTCTTTTTATCTTTTGCCCGGACTATCTTTCTCCACTTCATTTTCCTGGCTAACTTTCAGTCACCCTAGATCATCTTGGGCATCCAAGTCTCTAGGAAGATATTCCTAGAAGAACTATACATTGCTTCTATGTGTATAATAACTCTTGATGCATATGTTTCTTATAGTCCTTGTTTTATTCACTGGCTTACTGATCTGCCTCTGCTTATAAACTGTAAATTCATTGGGGGATTTCAGAGTCCCCAGGACAATGCAGAATTTCATTGCAGACATTTAATAAAACTCTTTCCAAGGCACCTGGGTGGCTCAGTCAGTCAAACATCTGACTTGTGATTTCAGCTCAGGTCATGATCTCAGTGTCATTATATGGAGATGCACATTGGGCTCCCCACTCAGCAGGGAGTCTGCTTGAGATTCTTCCTCTCCCTCTGCCCCTTCCCCCATGCTCTTTCTCTTTCTCTCTCTCTCTCTGGAATAAATAAATAAACCCCCAAAACAAACAAAACGAAACAAAACTCTCCTATTGCTATTTTCTATATTTCAACCAAATGTCTACATTTTCTCTTTTAAATTATTATTTTTATCATGATTATTAATTAACTTCCCATTTTAATAAATTCATTTTTCTGGGGTGCCTAGGTGGCTCAGTCAGTTAAACATCTGGCTCTTGGTTTTGGCTCAGGTCACACGTGATCTCTTGGACACTGGAACAGAGCCCCACATCTTGCTCCATGCTCACTGGGGAGTCTGCTTGAAAGGTTCTTTCCCTCTGCACTTCCCCCAAAATAAATAAATAAATCTTTAAAAAAGTAAGTTTATTTTGCAAACTGATATATATTCTTTAAAACCAGGATTGGTGTTTGTGTGTGTGCCTATTCATGTGTACATATCACTGTATATTGAATGATAATTTCATAGTAAATATTTTAAGGATTCTGGAGATTCAGAAAGAAAAAAATAACGTGATTTCTTACATCTTATAATCTAGCCTTGATTACATTATTCATGTGAAAATAACAATAAGATAATTAATAGCTAATTTCTGAATTCAGGGTAACAGGTTCACAAGGAGCACAGAAAGGAATCCTTTTTCTTTTTTTTAAGATTTTATTTATTCATTTGACAGAGAGAGATGTCACAAGTAAGTAGAAAGGCAGGCAGAAAGAGGGGGGGGAAGCAGGCTCCCTGTTAAGCAGAGAGCCCGATGCAGAACTCGATCCTAGGACCCGGAGATCATGACCTGAGCCGAAAGCAGATGCTTAACCCACTGAGCCACCCAGGCACCCCAGGAAGGAATCTTTGTAGTCCATCCATCAAAGCCAAATTCAAATCCTACCATGTAGTAGATGTTAGACCTAAGGAATATTATATAACTTCTTTCAATCTGGGTTTCCTCACCTGTGAAATGGTAATAATTATTATGACCTTCTCAGGATTTTATGAAGTTTAAAATAAGGCACCGTACATGAACCACTTAGCCCATTTGGGCATTCAGTAAAAATAATGAGCATTCAGTAAAAATTGTTATTCTTATAGAAGTTGTGGCTTGCAGGGGCCTTTAAAAATGAGTAAGGATTATTATGGATTAGCCACAGGAAAGAAAAGAACTTTGAAGAATGAGATTGACTTCTGCAAATAAAAGCTCTCAAGAAAGAGACAGTAATTCTAGTAGAGTGTGTAACTGGAGGAGAGGGAATTAATAAACAGAGAAGTGAGGTATCCCAGTTTGGGACATACAAGAAAGCTGAATCAGAATGTTTAGATTTCATAAAATTGGCATTAGTCACCAGCATATATATATTTTTTAAAGATTTTTATTTATTTATTTGACAGACAGAGATCAAAAGTAGGCAGAGAGGCAGGCAGAGAGAGACTGAGAAGTAGGCTCCCTGCTGAGCAGAGAGCCCGATGTGGGACTGGATCCCAGAACCCTGGGATCATGACCTGAGCTGAAGGCAGAGGCTTTAACCCACTGAGCCACCCAGGCGCCCCACCAGCATATTTTTTGAGCTAAGAAATAAAATAATAAGATTTGGAGCACCTGGGTTGCTCAGTGGTTAAGTTTCTGACTCTTGATTTCAGCTCAGGTCATAATCTTAGGGTCATGATATCGAGGCTCGCATTGAACTCTGCACTCAGCTCAGAATTTGCTTGTGTCTCTTCCTCTCCTGACTTGCACGTGCTGTCTCTATCTCTCAAATAAATAAATAAAACCTTAAATAGTAAAATATTAAGACTTAAGGTAGGTTACCCTGGTATTATAAAGCAAGCTGTGTATTCCTCAGTATAAGAGAGAAAGAGAGAGAAAGGAAGAGAGAGAAAGGAAGAAAGAGAAGGTAAGGCTTGAGTAATTGGTACAGACTATTTTTTTAAGAAAGCAGCTATGCCATTCACCCCGAATCATGAGTCCCTTAATTCTGGGTTGTGACTTTGTGCTAAAGGGCAGACTGGTATGTTTCCTCCTTAACTGTGAAATTCTTCACTTTTATTGTTTCTCGCTTGCACTTAAAACCCTGTAAATGTTGTATTATTACACTATTATGTAGCACAATAGCTGTTATCTCTCACTTCTCTATGCTGATCTATGCAAGGCACCTTCTGTCAAATAAGTCAAGACCTCTTGCCAGATGAGAGTGATTCATCAAAACTGCGGAGCATTTTCATAATCATTCTCACAATGTATTGCAAAAGACCATTAGCAGCCTTTAATTTTCCAGGTTTGGTGCAGCATAACAACTTCAGTTTATGTTTCACTGCTTCTCTTTGTAAAGAAATCAATGATTTTAAAACTAAACTACTCATGACAAACATGTTAGATTCATTAGCATCTGCCCTGGTTGTCTGTGTGAAGGTTAAATTGCAAACCTGATTTGCATTTTTATCTGCAAGGAGCACAGGGTTTGAATTGCCTAAATGTTTACTTAATTATTGCTCCCATTCTCTTCCACACCCATTCACCTCAAGCCCTCCACAAGCAGAAAGCAAGACTAATTAGTATCTAATTGATATTTTTTCAATAGTGCAATAGAATCTCTCTCAATACAAAGAAAGTAATTTCATTATACACTGCAGAGAACACTTAATCAGTCATAATAGCAAATATGGGAGTATTTGTTAGGTTTTCAAAGTGATGTATTTTAAATAAGAAGCACCTGGTTGTCTCTAGTAGATTTTACTGTTTAAATAGGAAGAGATTATAACTACTCATTTATTTTTTCACACATTTCCTGGAATATTACTATCTAATCACTGAGCTAGACATTGTGGATACAAAATGAGTAAGATAAGATTTCTCTCAAGAAACCCATAGTCTATGGGGCAAACGGAATAAAAAAAATCATTTAGGTATACAGGATGATAGATTTGTACAGAGTACCATGGAATCACAGAAAAGGGCACACCAATTCAGTCTAAACAGTTCAAGGATGGACTCCTAAAGATGACACTTGAGCCAAAGAGAATGAAGCAAATTAGCCATCAACTTGGTGAGGCAAAAGGCATTCCAAACGAAGAAGAAATCACCAGCAAAGGTGGCACTGTGAGAAACATATTCCAAAGTTCTATTGCTGAATATGTTTCATATTCATGAAATACATTCAAGTCTGATAGTAATTTTTCAACACATCTTTAGCAAAAGAAAATTCTCCCATATTTTTATATTAAAAGCATCTATGTGCTAAGTAAAATGAAGAACATATTTTACCTTTTAATATATGTCACCTGTGAACAAATGTTGCAAATGTTTCACATGAACTTCATTCTGTTGTAAATAAATTTTTATGCTCCCTTAAGGTCAAATAACACCTTCTTCCCAACTCAGCTTGCATGCCCTGCATATCAGCGGACTCAGGGGACTTTGACAAAACTGAGTAAACAGTGGAGAACTGCACTGATTCTGTAGACGATAATATTGGAAAACAGAGGAAAAAAATTTGGAGAGTTGTGGGTATTACAGATCTGCATATACATGAAAAATACATTGAAATTATTAGATTTGAGATTATTTGACAATTGGTAGCCGAAATATTTTCTTGAGGTATATATCCCAATGAAGCTTAATGGTTTTGTCTCTTTATTGATATATCATTTGTTTGTTTTTATTTTTTTCAAATAGTAAATGTAAGAGTAACTAAAATCAATGAATTTCTTTAAAGCCCCTCAAAAAGTATTGTCTTAAAAAAGAGCTCACCAGCCAAAGGCCATTAAGAACACTCTTGAATTCATAGTTAGGCTTATTTAGATTTCAGCAGCAAGAGAATATGAAAACCAGGGCTGTCTTGATAAAAGAGAATTGTGAGGGGCCTTTTATAGGATTTGGGATTGAGCTGGATGATTTTAAAAGGGGGTTTAAGGAAACTAAGGATACTTTTGGATTGAGTGCTGGCAGGAGGCAGGGACTTAGGTTATTGGGCATACTCTGAGATTTTATCTGGAAGGTGAGAGGAAGCTTGGCTAGTGTTGTATAAAAGAAGTAGTCAGAAAATGAAGACTGCATAGTCATCGTTTTAAATATGTAGTATCTTTGTATCTCTCTTATTTTAGAAATTGCCAGAAAGTGGTGACAGAGAGGCCTTGTTTAATCTTTGTGTATATTCTGTGAGTGTTGTTTCTGATGGCCTACCTAGTTATTGCTCCTACTTTATGCTATAGAACCTCATTCCATGCTTTTTTAGAATTGTGTTGAGAAGTTGAACTAGAATAACTAGCTCACGTGTTTTGACTGCAAGATGTGTTGTTTAATCATGTTCTGTGACAATGCTTGCACAGTAGCATTTTGGCCTCTGGACAGAATGTATTGGCCAATTGCAATACAGGTGATTTCCATTTGCAAAATAATTATAAGTCTTAATCTCTGAAAACAGAAACATAGAATAACAAACACATACCAGAAAGGCATATCTCAAAGAATAACTAGGCTTCCTCTAGAAAGCCAAGTGCTCATTTTCACTACACTATTCATTTGTTGTTTTACCTGATCCTTGTTTTTCATTTTTAAGTGCAACAAGAAGTGTTTGCTATAGCACAAGTTCCCATTGACTAGCAAAGAAAAACTCAGGGCCCCCAAAATTATCTAAAACAACACTAGTTCTTGGATTTATACTACTGAGTTGGCCTCCAGAGCATATTTATGGTCATTTGTGGTTAAAAACAAATCAGAAACAAAATCGGTAAGTCTTTTTTAGTTACATTATTCCGTAATTGGATTGCAGTTCACACAAGATACAAGAAGGAATATTATTATTCCTCGAGGACACTCGTCTAAATTAAACACACTTACCTTCCTTTAGAGTTCTTTGCGTAACCTGTACCCTGTAGATTAGCATGATATAGACAATGGGTATTTTAAATCAAAGCAAGGATACGCAAAATTCTTTAGTGCTAGCCCCAAAGACATTGTATCCTTCACACTGTAAAGGTATGCTGGAATTCCCCAGTTGAGGAGCAAAAATAAGCTATCTTTGTTTTTTGTTACTATTAAAACAGTAGCTCACTGGCAAGGACAAGCCTCAATCAGTCTATCATGAAAATGTAACAATGACCGGATCACACTTATAGTTCATTCCGGAGGGCAGTTGGTTTGGTTAATGGTGGTTTTTGTGGTCATCAGCTAAGACATTCTGCAATTCTAAGCCAGTGCTTTGACATTCCACTTTTCTGATGCCTGCCAATGTAACAGCAAGTCATCTAAAATTCATTTTAGTTGGTTTGTTCTATTTTTATGGGCGATCCTATAGAGGTCAGGAAGATTCTTTTGCTAAATCATTCAAAATGATCAAGGCACACCCCAAAAGCATACCTACCATGCGTATAAATACTTGTTTTTTATCTTTTGATAACTGGAAAGCTTGGGTAAGAATGAGCAATTTAGTCATTTGAGTTTATTTGACTTTTGGGAGACATTTGTATTTTAATGGTGAATTTATGTCTATGATACTGTCATCATCTTTACACCTGTTTGCTATGAATCATTGACACAAAATATTAAATTGGGATTATTCAAAGGAGTTTTTATAAGGTCTGTATTGGACATGAATACTTTTTTAATACAGTGAGTGAGTTTAGGGTCTTACATTGATGGATAACGATGTGAGGAAAGTGATAAGGAAGACATTAGCAAATCTCCTGAGACTTTAATTTACCCTGTGAAGTGTATTGTGGATGTAAATGATTGACAAGGGTATTTCTCAATTGTTTTTTTCATTTAAAAAGTTGATTTGTTGATCGTTATTACGTCAGTCCATACATAAAACTTAAGTATGCTTCTTTTAACCTGAGAAGTATGCAGTCATTAAAACATACTCATATTAATATGTTTTAATTATACATAATTAACCTAGAATGCCTTCATTTCTTTTTTGGCATATGCTTTTTTTTTTTTTTTTTACCCTAGATTTGGTAAACAAAGGAGCCCTCAAAATAAGAGATAATTAAAATCTAAAGGATGTCAAACAAACCAAACTATTCTCATTTTTTTTTTAAGATTTTATTTATTTATTAGAGAGATGGAGAGAGAGCACAAGTAGGAAGAACAGCAGGCAGAGGGAGAGGGAGAAGCAGGCTCTCCACTGAGCAGAGAGTCCCATGCGGGGCTCGATCCCAGGACCCCGGGATCATGACCTGAGCCGAAGGCAGCCACTTAACTGACTGAGCCACCCAGGTACTCCTCATTTTTTTTTTTTTTTTTAATTAAAGTGAAGAAACAAATCTTTGTTTTGCTTTTGGCCATAGAATCTTAACAGTTTTATTAAGCTGAATTTGGGGAAAAACAAAATCAAAGAGAATTTTCAGAAGGGATAAGATATGAACATATATAATACTTATATGTAAGAAATAGTTACAAGACTATTTTTTTTAAAGAATTTTATTTATTTATCTGACAGAGATTACAAGTAGTCAGGCAGGCAGAGAGAGAGGAAGGGAGAGCTCTCTCCCTGCCAACGAGAGATCTTGATGCGGGGCTTGATTCCAGGACCCCAGGATCATGACCTGAGCCAAAGGCAGAGGCTTTAACCCACTGAGCCACCCAGGCACCCCACAAGACTATTTTTTAAAAGATTTTCTTTATTTATTTGTCAGAGAGAGAGCACAAGTAGGTAGGGGGAGCAGCAGGCAGAGCAGGCAGAAGGAGAAACAGGCTCCCCGCTGAGCAGGAAGCCTGAAGTAGGACTCCATCCCAGGACCCTGGTATCATGAGCTGAGCCGAAGGCAGGTGCTTAACCAACTGAGCCACCCAAGCATCCCTTTACAAGACTATTTTTATTTTATTTTACTTTTTTAAGATTTTATTTATTTATTTGACAGGCAGAGATCACAAGTAGGCAGAGAGGCAGGCAGGGAGAGAGAGGAGGAAGCAGGCTCCCCGCTGAGCAGAGAGCCCAATGCGGGACTCGATCCCAGGATCCTAGGATCATGACCTGAGCTGAAGGCAGAGGCTTTATCCCACTGAGCCACCAAGGCACCCCAAGACTATTTTTAAACTCAGAAATGAACATCAGTGGTTATTAGAAACCCTTAATATTGTCTTTCTAAAAATAAAGAACTTAAAAAAGAGATTTTAATTATGGCCAAAAATCTCCTAGAAAGTGTAAGTTTCATTATTTTATGAAATATTATCTTTTGTTATATTTGCATATTTTTAATATAGTCTTAAGATAAATTGATATATATCTTATATGAACATAAACACTATATTGTATTTGTTATATAAATAATTATGTAAAATAATGTGATATAAAATATTGTAATATTGTTTTACAATATTTTATATTATAATATAAAATAATGTAATATAAAATATGTAGGGGCACCTGGGTGGCTCAGTTGGTTAAGTGTCTGCCTTAAACTCAGGTCATGATCGCAGGGTCCTGGGATCAAGTCCCACATCAGGCTCTCTGCTCTGTGAGGATCCTGATTTTCCCTTTCATTCTACAGCTCCCCCTTCTCATGCTCTCTCGTTCTCTCAAATAAATAAAATATTTAAAAATAAGTAAACAAACAAAAATAATTGCATAAATAAAATGTTATATATAAATTATAACAAGTATACAAGTTAATAACTAAAGATCATAGTTTAGCTTTAAAATAAAACTAACTTTATCAGTGTTTTAAATAAAACAATATAAATACAATTTATACTGTGTTTAAATAAAACAATGTAAATATTAAATATGACATCTTAAACTATACAACATACTTTCATATATATTTTAGTGACATACGCCATATACAGGCTAAATCATCTATATTAACACTGACAAAGTAACCAAAATTGATTTCTTCCAGTAACATAAAAAATAAGAAGACAGAAAACTAAAAACTGTCCAGTTGTTTTTCTTTAAAGCACATGTTATGGGGCACCGGAGTGGCTCAGTTGGTTAAGCATCTGCCTTCAACTCAGGCAATGGTCCAGGGATCTAGCCCTACATCCGTTGCTCTGCTCAACAGAGAGCCTGCTTCTCTCTCTGCCCCTCACCCCGCTTGTACTCTCTGCTTCTCTTAAATAAATAAAATCTTGGAAAATAAATAAATAAATAAATAAAACACATGTCATATAACCTTTACAGATTCCAAGGTGGCAAAACAAATATATATATAAAATATGTAAAAGGACTAAGAACATTCTCCTAATTTTTACTGTTCTATAATCCCATAAATATAAGAGACAGGATAATAAAAACTATAGCTCCTGAACAATATCACTAGAAATTGTCTAAGGAGATTAAAGATTGAAGAAAACTGAGTTATTTTAAATGATTTGAAGAGAGCATAAAAGGGAAAAGGTGTTTGTGGAAGAGCAACGATGAAAAGAAAGACTGCTTTTGTTATAGTAATGATAAATCATAGGAGACAGGTATTTAGGTGAGAAGTCACCATGCATTTAATATAAAACACACTCTTTAAATTTGGTCTTTGCTATTTTTTAAATCCAGAAATTGTAATATATACCTTTTTTTGAAAGGAAGAGACTCACTCAATATCTAAAAAGGAAAAGCTGAACTTCAACTTGTGGGAATACACTGTTATAAAGTTAAACTGCTGTTAAGATTTGAGGAAGCATGGGACCAGAAATTGGTACTCTTTTAGAAGCAGGTGTGTTTAGAGATTTTGAGCTTTAGCCAAGGAAGTATGTTTACTGGAGCTTGGATATTACTGGTTGATTTCACTGTCCTTCAGAAGCTGGTAACTAATGAAGGTTGTCACTGATGGGTCAGTATTATGGACTGAATTGTGCCTCCTCCCTTCCCCAAATTCATATATTGAAGCCCTAATCCCTACAGTGACTGTATCTGGAGGTAAGACCTCTAAAGTGGTAATTAAGGCTGATGTTTTTATAAGAACAGAAAGAGACTCCAGGATTATGTATGCACAGAAAAAAGGCCCTCTGAGGACACAGCAAGAAAGTGGCCATCTACAAGCAAGGGAGAGAGGTTTCAACATAAACTAACCCAAGGCACCCCTGTCTTAGGCTTACAGTCTGCAGAACAATTAGAAAATAAGTTTCTGTTATTTAAGCCATGCAGTTTGTAGTGTTGCATTATGACCTCTCTAGGTGACCAATATAATCAAGTTGGGCTTTAAACTGGTTTTTATAGTTATTCATTTTTATGGACAAAGAATACTGAACCTTTTCTAGCTAACTAACTAGCTAACTATACATGTGTAGGTATGATTTTTTTTCGTTATCAACAATTCCTGTAAGACACATGATTATCAATTGTCCCAATGCTCAACTATGTGTTGATTCTTCATGAAGATCAGATTCCTCTTCAGAAGACCTTTTTAGCTTGAGTCCTATAGGTGTTTGAAGTTTCATCAATAATATTTTATCCTCTTTTAATTCTTAGTCATTTGTTTAATTCTGTGCTGTCTAAAGCCATTCGAGATTCTAGACAACAGATATGTGAGACAAATAAAAATAATAGTAAGCATGCTTGGAAAGTACAGAATGCACTTGACAACCATGATCTCTTATTGTCCAGATCCTATCAAGCCTTCATGATTCCAAGTCTACCTTAGATAGCCCAGTTACCTTTCTTTTAGATTGTAATGTTTGTGTAAAATGTTAGTCATTAGCAGTGATGTATCCTCCCTCTTGGCAAGCCAAAAACAAAGCAAAACAAAACACCTGAGCATGTTTTGTATTCTACAGCTAATTGCCTAAAATTTAAACTAGTTTGTGCTGTACCAAGAGCATTGGATATAAAAATGTACTTAAACTGACAATGAGAAAAGACATAATCAAAAAGATAAAGGAAATAAAACATGCAAAGGAGATTGAAAAATCATTCTCCTGTTTCTAGAATTTTCTTCTAATGGTCTTGGACAGATGCTGTTTATTTTGTGCAGTAGGCTACTTGTTTTGAAGATCTTACATCTGCATTCAGCTTCTCACATTAAACAAAAAGGAACAAGATTATATCATTCAAAAGCACACCAAGCAAACTTGAAAGAGATTAACATGACTAATATATAAACAAAAATACCAACTTAGTGATTTAAAATGACATATGCATCTCAAAAGCTGAAATTCGCCAGAGATTAAAACCATAAATTGGGTTATTACTCAATGAGTATTATTACTAGTATATCTATATACCTAGTGTATCTATATATACTATATATCTAGTATTATTACTAGAGTGAGTTTTTAAGGGATTTTTCTCCATGAAAAACATGGAAGGGGAATACATATACTACATTAATCATATTTTTCTCTATTATTTTTTCTCTATGATCTTGAATTTTCCATTAAAAATGGAATGTTAAAAATATTTTTTCCAGTTCTGGCTATCATTATTTTATTTCTTCTGATCTATGCTGCACCTTTTCACTCTTCTTTGTGTTCACCAGTGCTAACCTGTATGGTCTATTCTGAAGCATACCCCTACCCTCTGGTTTCTAGCCAATTCTCCAGCTCAGGGCATTGACAGAGGTTTCAAGACAGAGAGGAGAATTATTTATTTCCTCCAGTTCATTTCTTATGGGGAAGGACCTTCTCTCGGCAATTTTAGATTCATAGCTTAACAGTCAGATATGTGGGTCTCTCTATTGGCCAGGGTAAATTAGCATCCACATTGGAATGCTTCTGTACAATCAGAGCAATGATGACTATGTTCAGAACCCAGGAAATTGACTGGAGTGTTATTTTTGACTCTTCTTAAATTCTGGTCAATGGTAAACCACAATAAATCCAATAGATACTACAGACATTATTACAAAAACTCAGTTTCCACAAAAGCAAATGTTCATCCAGGTTTGTAAAGAATCCCTAAACAGCAAGCTGCCAGCACAATGTATAAGAAAACATGGGCTTGGGCTTTAGGAATAGCTCCTGAAGTAAGGAGGGAAGCAGCCATGCTTTATTTACTTATTTTTCCTTCTTTGTTTTACACTATTTTTTATGAAAAACATTGGTAACTCACCTCTTAGATTGCATGCATAGCAGTGATCGAATTGTCACTAACTCTTAATGATAACAATGCTAAAGAGATTTGTGTACCTTTTACCCACAGAAAGAATAAAAATACATACCAAGGGGCAAACGGGGTGCATTGTGCCCACTCTGTTAGGTGTCTCTTTTGAATCACTCTCTGACTTTGATTTCTATGCTTGGATGTCTGGGATGTGTGCACAAAATCAAAATTGGCTATTTCTGCCTTCTGGCTCTTGTCAAACAGCCATTCAACACACCCTTCTCTGTCTCAAATTGAGGTAATTCCTCTCTCCCTTTGTGTTTCAGGGACTGCAGTGGTAGTGAAGCCCATGTTACTACATCCAGTATTCTATCCCTTGTAATCTCATTATACATGATTCAGATCCATAACCTTGTATATAGGCTTATAAATGTGTATTATGTAAATATAAGCTCCCCCCCACCTTTTTTTCCCCTACTAGGGCCATGTTTGGTAAGCTCCGCAATGTTTGCAAGTGTGCTGACTTGGTAATACTATTCAGTATTGTTTTACCTATAAGTTACTATAAAGTTTTTGGAAGACAGTTTTATCATACGTATTAAAAATCCTCAAATGTGGGGTGCCTGGGTGGCTCAGTGGGTTAATCCTCTGCCTTTGGCTCAGGTCATGATCTCAGGGTCCTGGGATCGAGCCCTGTGTCGGGCTCTCTGCTCAGTGGGGAGCCTGCTTCCCCCTCTCTCTCTGCCTCTCCATCTACTTGTGATCTCTGTCTGTCAAATAAATAAATAAAATCTTTAAAAAAAAATTCTCAAATGTTATTAGTTTAGGTAGGTTAAACTGTGGTATAAAAAAATACTCTGAATTTATAGTAGCTTCTCTCTCTCTCTCTCAAATAAATAAATAAATATTTTTAAATGGAGGGAAGGTATTCCAGGGTAGCACAGTCAGTTGAGAGCTACCGACTCTTGATTTAGCTCAGGTCATGAGATTGAGCCCCATATAGGCTACATGCTCAGCAGCAGAGTCTGCTTGAAATTCTCTTATTTTTCCTTGCCCCTCCTGCTAGTGCCCCCTCTCTCTCTCTCTGTGTCTCTAAAATAAATTAAAAAAATCTTTAAAAAGTAAATAAATAGATAAACTTATAGTAGCTTAAAGAACAAGATGTCTGTTTCTCAAGTTAACAGTCCCGAGCAAGTATTCAAGTCATCAGCAAACTTTTCTTCAGATAATTATTAAGAAGCTAAGGTCATAGCAGATATTAAATTTAAACGTTTCCAAGGGGATCTTGCCAGTCTTCCAAGATGGAAAAAGAACATGGAGTGTCATATCAAGAGATTTTACTAGGAAGATTTGGAAGTGATGCCCATTAAATCTACTAACATTTGATTGGAGAAAAGTTAGCTATGTGGTCACCATAATTGTAAAGGATGATGGGAAAATAATCTAGTTTTGTCCTCAATAAATGGGAGATCATATATCAGTTAACAGCAAGAAGATTTGTCCAATTCAAGAAAGTTTCTGAAAAAAATATTCAGGGTCACACAAATATGGGTGTACAAGGTTATATCCCATCTTGAAATTTTTATAATAAGAAATTGGAGACTATTGATAATTGATTAAAAGGTTATAGCTCTTTCATTGATGAGTTATTATGGAGACATTTAGAATTACAATTTAAGATATTTAAAACATGGCTTGCTGCTATATATTTGTATATTCTAATTTTTAAAATACTGGTATGTATTTTTTTTAAAGGTGGCAAAGAAAAAAAAATGAACTGTGGTGATCTCTGTGTGTGGATTTTTATATTTCTTTAAATGTTTCTATGTTTCTAAATGGCTCTACAATAATTATGTGTAATTTTTATAATCAAAATAAAAAGTACAGAATTATTTAAAATAGTTATACGAGGATGTCATTTGAACTACTTTAAATACAAATAGGTAGCAAATTATTTTTACAATGAAAAATATATTTCCCACATTCTCACTTGCTGGAAAAAGGGAACAGATTTTCCTCCCACATGTGAGAAAAAAATCACCTAGGGAAAGAGGCAAAACATGCGACACTTTAATGCAAACCGAGACTTTTTCAGAATCATCTCAGGTTCTGAAAACAGAAGTTTATAATAGAAACTGTTTAGTAACATTAATCATAGCATTTGGTACCATCTTGCCCATGATGTCTAAACATTTATTTAAAGCTTTTGTTAGGGTTATAAAAGTACCTACATACAGAGTGTTTATTGAATTTCATATTGAAATATCAAAATATTTTGGTTTTTTTAATGTCTAATTATTAGGTGATTTTAATGGTTTTTAATATGTCAATAATAATATTAAAACTAGATCTCAATTAAAATATATTCACCTTGATAATAAAAATATAGAGTTATCTTAAAAGTTGTGGGAAAAAATTTTTAACGTAGCATACATCCCTTTCAAACTGTATGGGACTATAATATTCTCACTGGGGACAAAAGTTCAGTTTTAATTTTTAAACTTTATAACAGAATTTCTTAAACAGCCAATTTAAATTATTTTGGTTCCTCCTCAAAGTTTATGAAATATTCAAGGTCTAAAGGAAAAGAACTAACTAGATGTATGTCTCTCTCTTTTTTTTTTAAAGATTTTATTTATTTATTTGACAGACAGAGATCACCAGTAGGCAGAGAGGCAGGCAGAGAGAGAGAGAGAGGAAAAAGCAGGCTCCCCGCTAAGCAGAGCAGCTCCCCGCTAACCCAGGACCCTGGGATCATGACCCGAGCCGAAGGCAGAGGCTTTAACCCACTGAGCCACCCAGGCGCCCCTAGATGTATGTCTGTGTGTATATGTGTGTATGTGTATACATGAACATTGCAAAAACCATAATTCAACTGAGTAAATTTGAAGACCTAATTGGCTTTATTCAGTGGTTCATGAGTTGGGCACCATCCCATCTAGTGAATAGAAAGGATCTACCTTACCTTATTTTATTGTAAGAATACAGTATATAAAATATGCAGCATACACGTTATGGTTTTAACTGTTTATGTTATCTGTAAGGCTTCCAGTCAACAATAGTCTTTGAGTAGTTAAATTTGGGGGGAATATAAAGTTATACACAGATTTTCAATTTCAATTTCACAGGAGTTGGCATCCCTAACCCCCAAGTACAGTAATGTATTTATAGGAGAAGAAAAAAGTATTAGAGCCAATACTCAAGAATGTCATCAGCATAAAATTCTAAGGAAATTCACTTAAATCACAGTCTCTCCCAACTTCATATTCAGCCCTAAGAAACTAATAACACTTTTTTCTTCTCCTATAAACACATTACTGTATATCACAAGTGGATAAGGATTTCACTATAATACTGTTAGCACACCAACGAGTTTAAAAATAATTCATTCATACCATGTATTATGGTCTATATTCTTTTTTAAGAGTATCAAAAATATAGCTTTGCTGGGGTTTTGTTGCTGTTTTTAATGTTTGAATCAATATCGAAATATGGACCATTTTTAAATTTATTGCAGCTTTTCCCTCAGTTTATCTCTTTGTGCTGATTATAGTTGACCATTGAACTACTTGGGGGTTAGGGATGCCAACTCCTGTGAAATTGAAAATCTGTGTATAACTTTATATTCCCCCCAAATTTAACTACTCAAAGACTATTGTTGACTGGAAGCCTTACAGATAACATAAACAGTTAAAACATAACGTGTAAGCTGCATATTTTATATACTGTATTCTTACAATAAAATAAGGTAGAGAAAAGAAAAATATTTTTTCAAGTTTTTATTTGAATTCCAGTTAGTTAACATACAGTGTAAGATTAGTTTCAAGTGTACAATATAGTGATTCAACACTTCCATACAAGACCCAGTGCTCATCACAAGTGCACACTTCAATCCCCATCACCTATTTCACCCATTGCCTCCCACCTCCCCTTCAGTAAGCATCAGGTTGTGTTTTCTATAGTTAAGGGTTTGTTTCTTGGTCTGTCTCTATCTCTCTGAAAAGCGAATATTAGGAAAATCGTAAGGAAGAGAAGATACATTTACAGTGCTCTACTGCATTTATATATATGGACCTGTATGGTCAAATCTGTGTTGTTCAAGGGTCAACTATTTAAATTCACTATTTAAATGTGGTCACTTATACTATAGAATTTCCCCCTTTCTGGATTTGGGTTATTTCATTCTCATGGTTTCATATAATATATTGTTTTATGGCCTAAGTTTTCTGTGGAAGGGAAGTTAGATTTTGACACTTAATAAATTCCAGTAAGGTCATTTTGAGTTACTTAGATAAGGGAAAATGAGTTAACTAATTGAGTTAACTAATTTCACAGGGGTGAGCTGTAATATAAACGGAAACTCAATGAATATTCTTTGAAAATTTTCAAATGGAATATGGATTGATGGCAAGAGGCAAATTTATTTCTGATTTACTTAACCAGGGATTCAGTAATTGCTTGCACAGAGAACAAGTAAATGAATATAAATTAGTATGGCTTCCCTCGTCCTCCTCTTTCTCTCTAGGGACATACTACATGCATGTGTTGTTAGAGTTGAAAACACAGACACGTTATTGTCTTTCAATCATCTTTTTATATTCCAGGTTGCAGCATCTTCTTAAAAGATTTACATTGCTAATCTCTGCACTTCTCTTAAAATAAATGCTTTTATAAGTATCGTCCCTTGGTAACTAAAACACAGCCTCAGCCGACTATCTTATCATAGCAAAGCCAGCAGGATCGCCTTCCAGGTGGCCCTGAATAATCTCTACCTTTCCAGGATCCCTGATACCACATTTTTACACAAAATTTCTTCAAAGGCGTAAGGATAGGGGTAAGTAACATTAGGTATGTCCAGACTGAATGTAGCTATACAGGTTTATAACCTAAGGCTGTTGTATAGTATTTTAAAGAACTAAAGAAGACTATGATGGACTAGAAATTCATTTACATAATACATTTTGATAAAAAAAAATTTTTCTAATAAAGATAGCAGGTCAATTCAACTTGGTACCTGAGAAATAAAATGCCAAGAAATAAAATAATGATGTTAGCTTTACATACACTAGTGTTCAGAACTTCTGATTCCTGTCTGTACAACACATTTATTAGGTTATAGTTGAACATTCTATTAATCTTACTAAAACTTTTGGGCAAAACTGAATTTTCTTTAAACTCTGATAATAGTTTTATAAATAAAATGTGGTAGTTATTAATATGTTAGTGTATGACTTCAGTTTAAATATAAAAATAACAACCATTACCACATATTCTATACACTCTACATGAGGTCATGAATGAGGCATTTGCATATAAGATTCTTGTTGAGTTAGATGACTTCTATGCTTTTTTTCTAATTGTAGGATTCTATGAATATATTATTCCTGAAAAAAATCTAAATTTATCTTCAGATTGGGGACCCTGGGTGGCTCAGTTGGTTCAGTTCAGGTCACAATCCCAAGGTCCTAGGATAGAGCTCCCATGTGCGGCTCCCTGCTCAGTAGGGAGTCTGCTTCTCCCTCTCCCTCTCTCCTTTCCCCTGTTCTTTCTCTCTCAAATAAATTTAAAAAATCTTAAAAAAATTTAAAAAATACATAAATAATCTTCACAGATTTGGGTATGTATCAGTAACTCAGATACCTTTACATCCCTTTAACTCTACAAGTTACCTATAACATATAGTAATCTAATTCTAATTCTACTTTTATATACCTAATAAAATATAGCATCTTTAAGCATAGTATTTTCCATTGCATTTTTTAATCAATGATTTGGCCTATCAATTTAATTTTATACATATATATATATATATATATATATATAATTTTTATTTTTTTTGGAGAAGATAAGGATGATTTTATTTTATTTTATTTTATTTTATTTTTAAAGATTTTATTTATTTATTTGACAGACAGAGATCACAAGTAGCAGAGAGGCAGGCAGAGAGGAGAGAGGAGGAAGCAGGCTCCCTGCTGAGCAGAGAGCCCGATGCGGGGCTCGATCCCAGGACCCTGGGATCATGACCTGAGCCAAAAGCAGAGGCTTTAATCCACTGAGCCACCCAGGCGCCCCAAGGATGATTTTAAAAACCAGTTACTCAAATGTAACTGACTGAATTATTATTTGGTAAAATTGAAAAGGTATATATTTCTCTATTTTCATCTTGTAAAGAACAACTGTTTATATTCTGGGCAGTTTGGTTTTTTTGAGCCTCTCCAGTATCTTTGTCTCTATTCCCTCATTAGGCTATAAGAGCAAGTCTATATTCCTTTGTGAAACCATCCATCTTAATTCTCACTGAAACTGAACAATGTTGATCTCCCTAACCACCCCAAATTCAAAAATGGATATGTCTGGACCATTAGAGAACGAAACCTCTCTGAAAAATGATCGGGAAAGAAAACATGTGGCAGAAACAATAGTATTTCATTTCCTCCTTTCTGGACTCATAGGGAAGTATATTTTCCAAGCTCCCTTTCGCTCAGGTGAGTGCATGTGATTAAATTCTTGGCAAGTCAGTTCAGAGTGCTTTTTTGGTGTTTTCTGTCTCTTCCCCTGCTATAGAGATTTTAAAATCATAGGTTAGAAATGGCATGACTAAAGGATGGGAAAGAGCCTTTTGATCTACATCAGTCATGGCTTGAGCAACAAATAAGACTTTCTTGTGTAAAACTGCCATTACAGTGTATATTTATGACTGCAGCAAGTCTTAAACCCAGTCTGACTAACAGGGATGGGTATGCAACCCCAGGTCAATGAGACTTAGTCTAGAATTGTTGGTGGAGCTATTTTAAGTGTAATCAATCTATTTCTATTGATTTTGCCAAAAAAAAAAATAGAAAGTAAGGTTAGTACTGCTGGAGATCAACTCATATGGTGGGGAAGTCCAGTTGAATTTAAAGTGGAGATATAAAAGAAAGAGCCTGACGATCTGAATGTTCATCTATAACCATATTGGAACATTTGAGTTACTTAAGCTAATAAGCGCTCTTTTTTTCTTAAGCCAATATGTGTTTTCTGTCATTTGTATTTTGAAGAGCTGAGATTGATAACAGCCATAGAATTCCAGTATGTTTTTTACAAACTTGCAATGCCCATATTTTGACCTTTGAAGATGAGGATTTTTATTTGATTGATTTCTTCTGTGAATATTGGAATGACAGCGAATAAGAAAGCTTCTTTTTTAAATCTCCCGTATTGGACGTTCTACTAGAAAGCCAGCATCATTGTTACACTAAAATGATTCTGTGTTTTGCCTGTCCATGCAACTTAATTGAAATTAACTTCCAGATAGCTTCTGTTCATTGTATTTTGTGTTAAAACATACAAACATCTACATATGCACACACGTACACACACACTTACATAACCTCTTTAAAAAGTATAATTTAAAATGACAGATCCCGATTCTGTAGACAATTATAACAACCAAGCTCATGTTGAATTCATCTTTGTTTTTTGAATAATATTTTTAGCTATGAAAGTATCTTAATCCCATCACATACCTGCTGAGCTCTAGAAAATCTCTACTCTTTAAAAATCAATTTCACAAACTTAATTTTTCTTGTTTTCCCAATTTTATTAGGCTAAATCTTATAAGCTCTGTGTTAAAATTAAACTAGAAAAACTTCCTGAATCTTATTTTTATTGATTTTTCCAGACACAGCTTTAAAAGTGGCTACTAGATAAACACTACAGAAGAATTTTGTCCTATATATGAAGATTCTGAGGATTATTTATATTTAGGATTATCTATGTGAATTTGAATTATAAATGTCCCAGTTTAATTTAGTGGACTGTATTTAAGACTTTTTGTGCGTGTTAAATCACAAATCATGGGGTGCCTGGATGGTTCAGTGGATTAAAGCCTCTGCCTCAGCTCAGGTCATGATCCCAGGGTCCTGGGATCGAGCCCCACATTGAGCTCTCTGCTCAGCAGGGAGCCTGCTTCCCCCACCCCCTCTCTTTCTGCCTGCCTCTCTGCCTACTTGTGATCTCTGTCTGTTGAATAAATAAATAAAATCTTTTAAAAAAGAATCACAAATCAGTTGGTTCTAATATTATGGCATATTTGTTCAAGTTTTATTATTCTGGGACTTCAATATTGGTTTACATACAGAGATGTAAAATACTATTATATAGAATATTAAAATGTAAAATAAAAATAATATACTTTAGAAAAGTACCTAATTTATTTTAAGGAGAAGACTTTAAAAATATAGGTTGATCTTTTACAATGATAACCTTATTGTAAACTAATAGTTTTAGCTTTCTTTTCCCCTTGACTTATAAGTTTTCCAGTCCTCTCATAAGGGCTGTGTTAATTAATTTATTGATTGATTTAATAATTATGTATTGCTACTGGATTTACTGTAAACTATTGATCTCACTCATAAAAGGTTGCCTGCAGACTAAACTCAACATTATTGAAATATTTCAATAATTTAAGAGTGTTGTTATTTTTTATCCTTATGTCTGAATACTATTAGCTGAATAATGTAAATAAGCCTGATTAGTTATTTCAGGAAGCAGAGTTATAAAAAAAATGAACTAAAATTCTAAGACCTTTTGTTTACATGGGCTGCTTATTTTCCAAAAATTCTGTCTGCTAAATTTTGTCCCCTGGATGCTGGCCAAGGTGTCTAGTCCAATGCAACTACATAAAATAGTCAAATTAGTTATTGCAAATAACTTAGAACGTCTGCCAATATTATAAAATCAAACTCCATATCTTCATGCTTGTCGTTGAATAAATAGTGTAGAGAGAGAAAAAAGTGGAGAACTTCATGTAATGATGACATTTGAAATTGGTCCATTATTCAATAGTTTTTCAACTAAAAGAACACCTTCGAAATATGAACATGATCTGGTGTACATGTGAGATACAAGCTTCTTAAAATACTCCCTGAAATCATTTATCTACAGTAAATACTCACTATACCTTGACTATAGGTAAGTCTACTTAAATAAGATGAATTCACTGTGGCTCATGCAAAAATAAGATTTTATCAAAGACTTCATCATTGGGAGGCCACACTGTTCTGGGCTCAGAGAAAGCCAAAGAACACTTAAAGAATATCCAACAGCTCTACCACATGTCGGAGTGGATCAGTGACCTAAATGGCTATAGTGGACTTTTAGACACCAGGGCTTCCCATGACTTGCTTATGGAATTTGTAATTTTCCTTTAGATTATATAAGAGATAAGGACTACAAATACAAACGCTCAAGAGGACAGATTTTTGAATTTTTCAAGGGCAGAAAAAAAAATCTAATTATTAAAAAATATGAGATTTCCCAGTTGAAAATGTTGCCTATATTAGTTTTGGAAGCAACAATTTTCATTCTAAACAAAATACATTAAACAAGTCTTTGCTAACACTTGAGTGACCAGAGTGTGATTTAAGTGCCCAAGGGCCTTGAATAATACAGTGGAGATAAAAAGGAAGAAACAGTATGTAAAAATGTGCTCCTGACAATCCAGCATGTTTAGTGACCAAGGAAGCCTAGTGTTTCCCTCATTTTGACTAAGTTTTAAACACTTCTACCTGACTCTAGACCCTGACCTTTTTTCTTAGAGAATTTATTCTAGAAAACATGTAAACTCTTTCTCTGCTCCCTTGAGATGTAAATCTCCTAAAAAACCTCTCACCAGTTTTACAACCCAGTAATGTCCTCAAGTTCCTGGGAGCCATTCCTTTAAAATGTAATCATCAAGGAAAACAGCACCCCTATCTGCCTGTCTCAGTAAGAAGGCAAGAGACTAACTGTGATGAGCACTAATGAGCAAATGCAAGCTACCTAATCAAAAAGAAAGAACTTGTTGGGGTGCCTGGGTGGCTCAGATGGTTGAACCTATGCCTTCAGCTCAGGTCATGATCTCTGGGTCCAGGGACAGAGCCCCATGTTGGGCTTCCAGCTCAGCAGGAGTCTGCTTCTCCCTCTCCCTCTGCCCCTCTCCCTTATTCATGAGCTTTCTTCCTCTCTTTGTTTCAAATGAATAAGCAAACAAACAAACAAAAAAAAAAAATAACTTGCAAACTCAGGAAGAACTGAATGCATCTGGCACAGCCCATCCGTCAGTCCCCGCCCCTTTGAAGTCCTCTAGTACTTTTCTACTAGCTTACTCCAGTGCATAACTGCCCTCCCACCTTTTGTCTGAATGGAATTGCGTTCAAAGTAAGTTCTGTCCCCTCTCCACTATTGCAAAAGCCTTGCAGAAAGTCTTCCTTGAATGTTGAACTTTGTTTAGTGCAATTTTTGTTTTGACAGTATGTGTCAACATTTTAAACTTCATTTACAGAAATAGGAAGATCATAATTATACTCCAGACATGTTAGACTCATTTGTTCAAGTTATACACTGCAATTACCTGTGGTCTATGGATCTTACACATTGGGCAGGTTTCTAGGCAAGTGTGGTTTAGTTTTCTACTGTGACTAGAAGGGTATTCAACCAATAATAGGCACTCACTACATGTGTTTTGAGTGAGGTAAGTGTGATATAGAGAAATAGCTCTGTCCAAGCCACTAAACTAGTTATTCTATGGGGGCAGGGATAAAATAAAAGGATTTAAAAATGAGAAGAGTCAGAAGTGATATAACCAGACAGAAATGTACAATAAGCTGGAAGTTATTTTGAACATAGTTGCATTCATTTATCAGTTATATGGTCACAGATCAAAGAAATAGTTATCTGCTTTCACCGAAATATATTTATGTATAAATTGGGGAGACAGTAGCAACATTATCAAATATTACAGGGAGGGCTTTTGATATTTAGTAGTTTTTGATAACCTTGTCAAATAATAGTTACTATATATGGTTTATTATTTTAAATTTTTTCCTCTAAAATATTCACTCTAAACAACATTATACTGATTAGTAATGGAATAATATGTAATTATTTGGGAAAAAAATTGAGTAGAAATATTAGGAGTTATAATCATTTGAAACTCATCCTGTTTTAATCCTATTAGGCCTTTAGTTTTTGTTGTTATTCAAACAACTGACATATTTTTTCCCTACTATGTGAATTCCCGTTAATACTTCCAGAAAATTTTCAAGGATTATGTTGACTATCATATCTCTGCTCAGTCAATAATTGGGTCGGTCACTCTCATTTAGGGTCTTTTATATATTCCATATAAGAAACACATTTTCCTGCACTGTACTTGTGTATATTTGACTAAACTGAGACTCTCTTCATGTAGAAAATATGACTATTTCATTGTTATTTCTTGGAGGCCTATCATCTGTGTCCAGCACATAATACATACTCAATATTCAGTTGTTGATTGGTTGGCTGTCTGGCTGGCTGAGACCATTTTTCTCAATTTTTGTTCCAAAGTGAATAAAACATGGGCAATTAAGAGAAAACCTTAAGAATGAAAGCAAAATTACTTTTAGCCCCTTCCTAAAATAACAATAATGGCAAAGATAAATAGGTCAAAATAATAGCTTTTGGTTGACTTGAAACCACATGGATATATGAAAAACACTTTAGTGTTGTCACTCAGACTTATCTTTATTTATTGTTAATGGGGCTGACAGATACAAAGGAGAGAATACACACACACACATCACACTTATATTGTCTCACTTGTGCTGTTGTTTGACAAAATAAATTCTTCAAATGTAAAATTATAAAAAGTGTCAGGAATACTATAATAATGTCTATTTGGTTTCACAAATTATCGTTTACAAGACAGACTGCTTCATGGTTTCAAATAGACACAAAAATGAATTGCTTTAAAAATGCTACCATTTTTTGTTATTTTTCCATGCTGGGCACTGACAACATATTTTCTATTTCATTTGATCTACACATTAATCCTTTATAGTGATTACTATTGGGTTTCCTTATTTCTGGAAAGACCCTTATCATTAGAGAATAACTTTGCCTAAGTTCCCTCAGCTAACATAAGTTAAAATCCAAATTTGAGTATAAGGATTTATGATCCAAAGCTCCTTTTTATGTATTATAGTATGTTCCATTTGTACAGAAACACCTGCATAGACTCTTCAAACCCTTGCAAATTAAATAGAGGTCCTTAATGAAAGGCTGAATACATTTGCATTGTGTGATAACCTTCGCTTTAGCAGAGTACAGGGATGGAACCCATGTATCTAAAGTGTAGGTATTATGCTGAAAGATTACTCTGGTGTGAAAATATGTCTTGAGTATCCTTTCCTCCAGTGGAGGCCAAACTTAGGAATAATTCAGATTGGAAGAGAGAATAATAACTTTTCTTAAAGAGCAGAAAGGGATAGCATTCTTGTACCCAAGGCTTCGTAAATACCATGTTTGCACAGATAACAAAAAATTTTAAGCAAACCTTTTCATTTTTATAGCTAACAGATAATTTCATGTGGATTCATTACTTTATAAAGAAGAGAAAGTAAGTGAGAAGAAAAAGACTAAGAAAACACATTTTATGATACCCATTATGTGCAACCAAGTTAATGATGAAAGTTCATTTTCGGTAACACTCCAAAGAACTAGAAGCATAGAAATACAAATCACACCTTCTTAATTAGAACAAATTAATTACTAAAAATGATGAAAACAATTTGCAATCATTTTATTTTCTCTAAAATTACATATTAGTTTCTATATGCATTTCTATCTTGAAGTACAATTTTTGTTTATTAACATTTGTTACCAAGTACAGTATATCATCCATAATTCTGGGTTATTAAATTCCTGGAGCATGCAATAGAGCAAACTTAATAGATTTTATGCAAATTGTTATATAACAAAATAAGAGCAGATGGGACTCATCACATCAGAATCTTCCAATAAAAGTTTCATATTTTTGTTAAAATTAAACAAAACATACAGGTATCTCTTTGGCTTTCAACTTACTTTAAACCATCCCTCCTAACTGTTTTTTAGCCATTCTCATAACCTTTTACACCACATTATGATAACATTTCTGTTTTAACATTCTTTTGATGTTGTTACTATCTTTATCTTGTTATTAAGATCTATGGGATAATTTATGCATACCAACATTTTCACTTCAAAATAATTTATGGATAAATAGAAGACAAAATTTAGCTTAGGGTATAGTTGAACAGTTAAAGTACAAATAACATAAAAATGTGAAGTTGCTAGTGTTATATTTATTTTTATTAAAATAAGCATATAAACACATTCACACAAATATATGCATTTATAACCCATGTCTTTTGTGTTTTCTTTCTAAACTCAAGAAATACAATACAGAAAAAATTATCTCAAGAACAATTACATGTAGATATTTAATCTGAATGCAATACACTTTAATTCTATATTTTTACAGGTCTTTTTACACAGGCAGAACATTGCATTTCATAATTACACTGCCACTTTGTAAAATGGACTTCAGAGTTATAATAGTGCAAATAAAGTAATGATTTGGTGAGATATCCACATACACTTTTATTTAAATTTAGAAAACTATATGGGACAAATGTTCATTTTGGGCATTGGAAAAGGAATCAGACACGTTAGCGTCAGATAGCTGAACAAAGTTTGAGGAAGGCCATTTTGTCAGTCCCTTGATTCAGGGAAGTTCGAGAAAGAGCATGAAAAGATGTCTGTGTCAAACTTAACACAGTAATTCTTTTCTTTATACAATGAAGCATTTAAGTTGAGATGTAATAGAGCAAAACAAGGAAAGAAGCATATGTATCTTTATAGGACACAAAAGAGACAAAAGAGTACATTCATTTATTGTATTTCTCAGTGCAGAGGTATAAGGGGATCTTCCATTGTGCCTGTACTGAGGCATTTCAGCACAATTTTTTTTTTTTTAATTGAAATGAGTGTGGGAACTGAAAAACAAACAAGGGAGCAAACAGGTGTCATAAGTTAACAGGTGAAGTAAACAGGTCAAACTGTTCTGTAGACTATGTTAAAAAATAATTTCCCTTAGATTATTAATAAAGTTGGCATTATCACAGCATAGTAAAATAATAAAGTATTAATAAAATATTTAAACTACATAACCACTTAAAAATTAGGTGAACCTCAAGATACCTACTTGATCAAGTGGAAAATTGTTTAGTTTTTAGAGAGTACTTGGAAAATAATTAAAAATCCTATAGGTTATGGTTGAAATTCTCCCAGAAATATATCATAATTTTGTTATTTTTATTGAGAATAATTGAAAATAAATGGACAGAATATGGTTATTTATTCATTTATGAGTTTACTATTCAGAAATAAATGCTCTCATCAATATTGACAGTAACCACAGGAGAAGAAAATTAAAGATACTTTAAAAAATAATACTCAAAATTATACCATAACTCAATAATAAATTAACAATAAATAAACAAGGTTTATAGGTTAAAAATATCTTGAATGGGGCGCCTGGGTGGCTCAGTTGGTTAAGCGACTGCCTTCAGCTCAGGTCATGATCCTGGAGTCCAGGGATCGAGTCCCACATCGAGCTTCCTGCATGGGGTCTGCTTCTCCCTCTGACCATCCCCTTCTCATGCTCTCTCTCTCTCTCTTACACACACTCTCTCTCTCTCAAATAAATAAGTAAAATCTTTAAAAAATATATCTTGAATATGTACCAAAATTGTACTGGTGAACAATTATTAAATGATATAATAAGTGGCTGAAACATCAGATTTCTTCAACTTATGTATCATTTATGTGTCATATGTAATTTTACTTTAAATTGTAGATTTCCTCATAACAAAAAAATTTACTTTAAAATTTGTACGGAAAATGAAATGTATAAAAATAGGATAGTATGTATATTGTTGCTGTAAATGATATAAAATTATTGTAAAACTACCCTGATTAAATAATAGTGATGTTGGTCCAGCAACAAGATATTCAGATCAATGAGCAGAACACACAGTTATTAATTAAAGAAGATAATTTTTAAATAAAACCAGCATTACAAATTAGAGGGGCAATGTGTGGATTATTCAGTAAATGGCATGATTAACAACTGCTAATCATGCAGTTGCTACTTCTGACCTGTCAGCTTTCTTTTGAAATAGTGATGTGACCCTGTTCTTAATGCCTAGAATATTTTTTGTTATTTTGAAAATCTCTTCTTGAAAAGCCTTCCTATACATGTAATGGCGAGAATTCAGTTTTTTTTTTTTTTTTTTTTTTTTTTTTTTTATTTGACAGAGAGAGATCACAAGTAGATGGAGAGGCAGGCAGAGAGAGACAGAGAGGGAAGCAGGCTTCTTGCTGAGCAGAGAGCCCGATGTGGGACTCGATCCCAGGACCCTGAGCCGAAGGCAGCGGCTTAACCCACTGAGCCACCCAGGCGCCCGGGAATTCAGTTTTAATTATGGTGTATTTCTTTTGATCATTTTAAGCCTTTTGCCCAATTTGAGTGTTGTAATATAGATAATTCTGAGTATCAACAGTGTCAGCTATCTCCTTAAATATGATTCACATTAAACTTAATTACTTTTAGTTTTAAGAATACATTTGAGAATAAGAATGTGTTAAGTAGTCATATACATATATATCATCATATCATATAGAATTTTTTGTTATGATCTTGGTTTTCTTTCCCTTAAGGTCCTAAAGATATTTCATTTTAAATATCAAAAATATAAATAATTACCTAGGGGAAAGAAAAAGCAATGGATTGAGACATCTTGAAATATTAATTGTTTGGAAATTTTAATATAAAGTCCCTAAAAATAGATGTTATCTTACATTTCCACTACTTTTTATATGTAGTAATAATTATATAAATGCATATATCAAGTTTATGAACCATGCCTGAGTTTTTAGTAACATATCAGTCAACTCTAGATAATTATGAAAATGAAACAAGTTCTCTGAAACGTGAGCCTTGGGATCTTTTAATATATTGGTCAAGTTGTATTATAGGACAGTATGGCTTAGCTCAGCATACAAGAAAATATGAATTGAAGCAGTGTTATTACTGCTACCGCCCAGATATTTTGAAAAAAGGTCAAGAGCAATTAACTGACTTTTAAGAAGTTTGATTATAAATAAATTGTATTATTTACTATATTAAATACTACCACACAGTATATATGATACCTCTTGGGAATTAAATAAACAAAAATTTTACTAACATGAAAATTAACCTCAATCTATTCTTCATAACATATATAAACATTAGCACAAAAGGGATCAAAGACTTAAATATAAAGCATAAAATTATAAAACTTCTAAGATGAACCACATGAGAATATATTTGGAACCTTGACTAAGGCACAGACTTCTTAGAAAACCAAAGAATAATATGTAAAAAATGAGTTGATAAATTGGTTTGCATAAAAAGTAATAACTTCTGATATTCAAAGTTTAAGAAAATGAAAAGGCAAGTCACAGATTGTGAAAAATTAATAAAGAAATGATGTCTGAAATATATTAAAAATTTTTAAGTTCGATAATAAGGAAGCAAACAATGACAAAAAGGAGCTCAAAATATTTGAACAAAACTACAACAAAGTAGAATTATGGATAAAAAATAAGCACGTCAAAAAATGCTCAACATCATTAGGCATTAGAGAAATGCCAGTTAATACCAAAATGAAATGCTACTACATAGTTAACCACAGGAATGTAAAATTGAAGCCAACAAATAAAATTGATCATGCCAAGCACTTGTGAACATAGGGAGAGCAATGAGAAATCCTATACATTGTTGAATGAACTGTAAAATTTCATAATCATCCTAGAAAATAGCCTGGTCAGTCCTCACAAATTTAAATATATCCTAACAATTTGAACTACAGATTCCTCCCAGGTATTTACTCCAGAGAAATTAACAATTTATGTTTGCACACAGCCTTTACGCAAAGGTTTATCATAGCTTTATTCGTAACGTAAAAAGTATAACCAACCCAATTGTCCCTAAATCAGAAAATGGACAAAATCTATTTATCCATACAATGAAAGTAATAAAAAAGGAAAATTTACAGATACATGCAAAAAGAATGAATCAAACACACTATGCTAAGAGAAAAGTAGAGAAATTCAAAAGCTTATGCAAATATTCCCCATATTAGCAAATCATATCCAGCAAGGTTTAAAAATAATTATATTCTATGACAACTTTGAAAATATTCCAGACAGACAAGGGTTGTTTCTCATTTGAAAATTAATAAATAAAATAAAAACTAATAAGTAATAAATACTTAATAAATATAGTATACCACATCCCCCAGTGGATGCCTGAAACCACAGATAGTACTGAAACTTCTTTTTCCCCTATATGTACATACTATGATAAAGTTTAATGTACAAATTAGACACAGTAAGAGATGATTAACAAGATAGCTAATAATAAAATAGAACAACTATAATAATATACCATAATAGATGTGATCAGAAATCTTAGTTCAGCATATGATTTTTTTTTCTTTTCTCATTAAGTTGAGAACTTTCCAACTCTTTCACTTAAAGGAAGCACTGTACACCTTCTCTTTGGCATATCTGAACTGAATCAGTATTCTTGCACTTTGGGGCCATTATTAAGTAAAATACTTGAACACAGGCACTACAGTACTCCAACAATTTATCTGATAACCAAGATGGCTACTAAGTGACTCACAGTGGTTAGTATATACAATGTGGATATACTGGACAAAGGGAGGATTCAAGTCCTGGGCAGGACAGAGGGAGACTATGAGACTCTATCACACTACTCAGAATGGCACAAAATTTAAAACTTATAAATTACTTATTTCTGGAATTTTCTATTTAATATTTCCCTAGTTGACTGAGCGTACTGAAACCACAGAAAGTGAAACCATGGAATAGGAGCAGTGCTATTCTATGGGAAAAAGGATAAATACATAAAGCAATGGAACAAAATAGAGAACTCAGAGATAGATCCATACGGATAAATACGCCCAAATGTTTCTTGACAAAGATACAAAAGCAATTCAATTGAGGAGGCTAGCTTTTTCAAAAAATTATACTGGAGTAATTGGGACATCCACAGGCAAAAACAAAACAAAACAAAAAACAAACAAAACGGAACCTCAACCTAGGACCTAAGCCTCACACGTTGTGTATAAAGACTAACTCAAAATGCATATTGGATTTAAATGTAAAAACTTCTAGAAAAAATGAGGGGAAATATTTGGGATCCAGGCCTACATGAGTAGTTCTTAGATTTGATATCCAAAGTACAACTGAAAAAATAAAAAATTGGGACATCTGGGTGGGTCAGTCGGTTAAGCCTCTGCCTTCCTCTCAGGTCATGATCTAGGGTCCTGGGATTGAGTTCCACATTGGCAGGGTGGAGGGGGTGGGGGATTGCTGGCACAGCAGAAAGCCTACTTCTTTCTCTGCCTTTGCCTGCCACTCTGCCTGCTTGTGCTTTTTCTCTCTCTCTTTCTGACAAATATTGACAAATAAATAAATAAAATCTTAAAAAAAAAGGAAAAAGAAAAAAATTGATAAATTGGACCTCATCAAATTAAAAACTGCTGCTATGCTTAAAGGTAAAAGAAAAAAGAAGAATGAACAGAAGTTACAGATCAGGGAGAAATTATTTATAAACAACATACCTGTCAAAGGACTTGCATCTGGAATATATAAAGAACTCTAAAAACTCAATAGTAAAAGAATAATAGTATGTTGAAAAAATATGTAGGGTATATGCACAAATATTTCAATGGAAAGGATATATGGATGGAAAATTACACATGAAATTATATTCGTTATTATTAATCATAAAGGAAATGTAAACTAAAACCACAATGAGATATTGCACAACTACTAAAATGACTAAAATAAAAAATAGTGAAAACAAAAAATGCTAGCAGGAATGCAGAGAAAGAAAAAAAAAAAAAAAGAGTAACCCAAGTCCAGAGCTAGAAGAAGGAAGGAAATACTTAATATTAGATTGTAGATAAAACAAACAGTAGAAAAATAATAGAATCAATAAAACAAAAGTGTTTTTTAAGATATTTATATTGTAGAGAGAAAAAGAAAGAAAGCAAGAGCAGAAAGGCAGAGAGAAAAAGGAGAAGGAGAATCTCAAGCAGACTCCCCATTGAGTGCAAACCTACCATTCAGGGCTTGATCTCAGGACCCTGAGATCATGATCCGGGGGTGAAACCACGAGCCTTATGGTTAACTGACTGAGCCATCCAGGCACCCCTCCTTCTTTTTTAAAGGTGTATTTATTTATAAATGTTGGGTCTTTTTAAGATTAATAAAATTGAAAACTTTAGCCTACTGACCATGCGTAAAAAGGATTCAAATTTACAAATAAATGAAAATAAGGAAAATATTATAACCCTTACAGAAATAAAAATAATTTTAAAAGAATACTATGAAAAATTGTGCACCAATAAATTAGATCAACTAGATGAAATGGACAAGTTTTTAGAAACATACAAACCACCAAACTGACTCAAAAACAGACAAAAAAGTAATAATAATGACACCTACAACATGAGAATGAATTAATAATCAAACACTGAGCAAAGAAAAGCCCAGAGCCAGATAGCTTCACTGGTGAATTCCACCAAATATTTGAAAAGTTAAGACCCATTTTTATAAAGTTCTTCTGAGAAACAGAAGAGGAAGGATAGTTCTCAACTTATTTTGTGAAGCAAATGTACCCTGATAGCAAAACCAGACCAAGAATTCACAAGTAAATAAAACAACAGACAAATATCCCATGTATATGATGAATATAGATATAAAAATCCTCCACAAATTAGGTATCTAACAGCATGTTAGAAGTATTATATGCCATAAATATTTAACATCAATCTTTTAAAAATTCTTCCAAAAACTAGAAGAGTAAGAAACATTTCTCAACTCATTCTAGGAGGCTAGTATTAACATTGTTATGAAGCCAGACAAAGATGCCATGGAGAAGAAAACTAAAGGTTAATATCTCTTAAGAAGACAGATGCAATTAGTCTTTGATAATATACTAGCAAAAAAAAAAATCCAATGGTATATTAAAAGATTTGTACACTGACTGTGGAATTGATAAAACAATTGAAAAATGTAGGAATAGATGAGATTTCCTTCAAACAAAAAGCTCACTGCTAACATAATATATAATGGTGAAAAATAAGATGCTTTCCCATTGACATCTAAAACAAGACAAAGGTGTTCACTCTCATCAATTCTATTTGCATTATACTGCCAGTGTTAGAGGGCAGTTAGGGAAAGAAATGAAATAAAACACATCCAGATTAGAAAGGGAGGAGGAAACTCTCTCTTTTTGTATATGACATTATATTATGTGTAAAATCCTGAGGAATCCAAAATACCTATTAGAGCTAATAAATAATTTCAGCAAGTTTATAAGATACAAGAGCAGTATACAAAAGTCAGTTTCATTTCTGATTTGAATAAATATCCAAAAATGAAAACGGAAAAAAAATTCCATTTACACTATCATAACACAGTCTAAATACTTGGGAGTAAGTTTAACAAAAGAAGCAGAAGACTGCTACCGCTGAAAATTACAAAACACTATTTAAAGGTATTAAAGATGACTTGAATAAATGGAACAGCATTTCAATTTCTTGGATAAGCACTAGTCCATAAATGATCTATAGATTCAGTGCAATACTATCAAAATTCCCGGTGGCTTTTTGTAGAGTTTATAAACTGATCCTAAAGTTAATACGCAAGGGACACCTGGGTGGCTCAGTTGGTTAAATGTCTGACTTTGGCTCAGGTGATGATCTCAGGTCCTGGAGTCAGGCAGCATCTGGTTCCCTGCTCGATGGGGAGTCTGCCACTTCCACTGCCTCTCCTTCCCACTCATATTCTTCCTCTCTCTCTCAAATAAATAAATAAAATCATGAAAAAAATAATATGCATATTCAAGGAAACCCTAATATTTAAACAGTCATGATAGTAGAGTAGGAACACTCAATCTTTTTGATTACAGAAGTTACTATGAAGGTAACATATTTTCTGTCTAGGTTTCCAGCATGCGGTCCTACCCTACAAATTTCAGACTCATGATTGCCACTTCTACTCTTGCCTGAGTCTCCAGGTGGCTGGTTTGCTGTGTAGGTTTCAGACCCACTAGACTCTACAACTGTGTGAGCAGGATGGAAACTGGACAAGATATTCATGTTACAGTCTTTTTTTTTTTTTTTTAAGATTTTTTATTTATTCACTCGATACAGAGAGAGATCACAAGTAGGCAGAGAGGCAGGCAGAGAAGGGGGAAGCAGGTTCCTTGCTGAACAGAGAGCCTGATGCGGGGCTTGATCCCAGGACCCTGAGACCATAACCCGAGTCAAAGGCAGAGGCTTAACTCACTGAGCCACCCAGGCGCCCCTCATGTTACAGTCTTAAGCAGAATTCCTTTCTCTCAGGGAAACCTGTTTCTTCTCAAAAGGCCTTCAAGTGATTAGATGAGACTCACCCACATTACAAGGAACTTTTTTTTTTTTTAGTTAAAATTAACTCATTGCAGATATTATTCACAAAATTCTTTCATCACAACACCTAAACTATCATTTGACCAAACCAACCACCATATTATGGCCAAGTTTATACTTCTAAATGTATGCTTAAAAATTTATGTTTCGGTAAAAATGTTATGCTTACCAAATTGATACTTTTGACTACTTTCTGATGTTCAAAAATGATTTGCTTGTTGCAGAGTTTACAAGACGAATAGATGAAATAATGCAGGAAGATGGAAAGATCAAGAGAGGTAGTAACATTTGATCCAGTGTGACTAACTCTATTTTAAAACAGTTTGTAAAAAACAATAATAAAGGAACAGAGATGAATGGAAGATAGGACTAAAAAAGTTCATGATGCTAAAATGGAAATAAAAAATTAATGATAGGGGCGCCTGGGTGGCTCAGTGGGTTAAGCCTCTGCTCAGGTCATGATCCCAGGTCCTGGGTTCAAGCCCCACATCGGGCTTTCTGCTCAGCAGGGAGCCTGCTTCCTCCTCTCTCTCTGCCTGCCTCTCTGCCTACTTGTGATTTCTCTCTGTCAAATAAATAAATAAAATCTTTAAAAAAAAAACTAATGATAAAAATATATTAGCCCTAAGAAATAAGCAAAAGGAAGATTTTGAAGTCATAACAAAAACAATGATAATTATAATAAAACTACTTTCTATTATTTAAGTTATTTGAATATTTTTATATTCCTTTAAACAATGATTAATTTTTGTTGTTTCTCTCTAAAGTTCTATATATAAAGCTGCCCTGCATATAAGTAGTTTAAAACCATTGTTTCTATTAAAAATACTGACTTCCTATTTTCTCATTTGTATGCAAATATTATATTTATTGTTTATTTTCTGAGAAATAATAATTTTCCATTTGTTAATTATGCCCCTAAAAAAGAAAGATCTTAGAGCTAAAACAGGGCAATAATTTGAAGCTAAAATAAAATTATAAACTCCGAGAAGCATAATTTAAAAGTTAGATTACGGTGTTCACCCGCAAGGCTTTTTATTGATACCTAAGGAGACCCAACAACAGCAAAATATCTCACGTGACTTCATTATGATTCAAATTTTTCTACTTAAAAGGTGTAGCTATTCTTATATATGAGAGCAATGATATATTAAAAAGTGCTCAGCCCACATTCTATAATAACTTAAATTGAACAAAAATAAAAAACTTGTTTGATTAAACAAAACAAGCTAATATAGTCTCAATTTCTAATGAATATCAGTTATTTATTAATTATTGCCCATCTAACTGGATTAGTTGAATTAGTTTTTGGTTATCCACACTGAACTACTTTTGCTGTTCAAATACTCAAGCAGTCTTTGTTACCTCCTTTAAATGTGATGAGGTAGTAAACTAGCATGAAAACAGTCTATTTTTTATGTGTAGTCATGACATGCCAAATTGATGAGTAATCTTAAATTTTTCATTCTTAACTACTTTTCCACAATTTAATGCATGTAAGCCTGATTGTTTTGAAAACTTCCAGCAATATTTACAGTAAAATGGAATTACTATTTTAGGTACTAGTTTTACAAATACTGTTTAACTAGCAGAAGCAGGTTAAGATACAAGAAGGAGCCTTGCAATGAGAACTTAGGTAACAGGGCACAAGATACTTTATATCCTTTAGTTTCCGTGTCCATAGTGGTTAAAGAAACTGTTGCGTTTGATAAGCAATTCCTAAAATGTAATTCTTTTTTTTTTTTTTCACTAGATGTCAAATGATCTTTTATTGAAATAATTCTCTTCTGTAGTTAACTAGCTGGGCATTCCACGGCACCACTGTTGATGTCATCTATGATGTCATGAGGGTGGCGGCCATCAACATTTCAGCCCACAGACTGGGCGGTCCCCAGGATCTCTTTAATGGTCCCAGAGAGTTCTCTGGCTAAAGATCGATGCCGCATCTGTCGGGCAATATTGACGATCTCATCGAAAGTGATATTACCACTGTGCTTAACTGCAGAGAAGAAAAAGTGTAAGCTTGGTCACAACCCAAGGCCAGAGCAGACCACATCACGTGCTCCCTCGTCTTTATTTCCAGGCTGTTCCCATGTAAAATGTAATTCTATGGAGATATTCAATATGACTTTAAGCAGCACATGGATGAAATTTAAAAATTGTTACATCTATAGCTTAACGTGAAATAGAAAGCTCAAGCTACTTTCTCACATTCAACTACTACTACTGAACATAAACAGTGAAAACTACTTCATCCCTGAAACATGATGCTAAATATTGTTTTGCATATGTAGTTAATTCATTATGGATAGAAAGAGAAAAATCACTTTAACTGACAGTATAAAAATCATTGACTGTTAGGTCCGTTATTAAATGAAATGAGACTGAGACAAAGTGGAAGTTATTTAAAGCTTTATTTTATGATAAGTATTAGAAGTCAGACTGATTGGCCAGGGGATCGAGACTGAAACAAGGTGAAAGTTATGCAAAACTCCATTCTATGCTAAGCATTAGAAATCAGACTGACCGGCCAGGGCTGTCTCTGAAGAATGCGACCACCCCCAGCTTACAGATTTAAGAATTGACTGACTGACTGGTCAGGGCTGCCTCCAAAGAGAGCGAACACCCCCATTTTACAGGCTCATGAATCAACTAACTGACCGGTCAGGGCCGTCTCCGAAGAGATCCACCCCTCCCAGCCTCACAGACTAACTTTTACAGAGCAAAAGCCTGGCCACACATGGGTGGCCAATGAGACTGTAACATTGCATAGTCATGTTAGGCCACATGCAGGTGGCCAATTGAATTACAATTTACCCTATAGTAGCTGTTTGACCCGACCTATTACTCTGGTCAGAATTGGTGCTCAAGGTTGGTGCCCAAACAACGGAGTTTACATTCTTTGGTAGTTAGGGCAAAAGTATGTGTGTTTCTTACTGATTGGATGTCTCCACCTGGCCCGACTCATCCTTGTATTCTGGGCTCTGTTATCAGGAACTGGCTGGCCTGGCCTTGTATTCTGGGCTCTGTTATTAGGAACTAGTTGACCATATTTTACTGGTTTCTCAGACTTGCTTCTAAATATGTTTCTCTGGGGGAAGGGGGGCAGGGTCAGTTTAAGTTTTACTGCACAAACAACAAAATGGCTTTTAACCAAGATGGAGTTGCTCTGGCTAAATAGGTCCTTACATTGACCATAACTGAAAAAAAAAAAATATTGGTCCAAACCCAGTTGAAATGGCCAATGAATTTTCTCAGTAGTGGCCTTACATTTTAAATATTTCTTCAGAAATACAACTTTATGGTATCTTAAACTGAATATCACTCATCATTTGCAAAAGAAAGGAGAATTGATTTTGCTAAATAAGTGTGAATATCAGTGACTAAAAAAGATATACAGGTGAACCCACATAAAACCAGAAAGAAATAGCAAAACCCTAGAATTTTCATAGTGATTTAAACAATCATGTTCTCTATAATGCAAAAGAGGGCCAAAATATATGCTTGCAAAGGTTAAGTCTTTGGAAAATATATAATATTTATTTGACAATATTTTATCTACTTAGCTCAGTTTGAAAATGGGTTACATTAGTAAATAAGGAATTACTTAGTTTAATACTCTTTTCTAAAATTCACTGAGTTTAAAATTTCTTTTTCACTATTAAATAAAACTAGAAGCTAAATGAGCATTTATTGCAAATATTCCCTAACATAAATAAATATATACAACCTATTCTCAGGTATTTTGCCCGAAAATTTTCTTTTAACACAGGAGTCAGCAAACTTTCGTAAGATGTCAGATAGTAAATATTTTAAGTTTTGTGGGCAATTCATTCTATATGGAAAATCCTTAAGTCAAAAAAAAATTATAGAAAGAAAATTTATAGAAAACAGCCAAAGTTTATATAAAGAATGAGAATGGCTTTTTTTCCAATAAAATGTTATTTACAAAAGCAGGTCACAGGTCACATTTGGACTTCTGGATGGATTTAGTCCACAGGTTGTAGTTTACTGACCCGTTATAATGAAACTGGGGATGTAGTATTAAAAATTATATTTATGACTACTATATTAGCTATTCCCTATACAATATCAACTATTAAGTTAATAAATTCAATGTATTATTTTCCTAATTTTATACAATCTCTGTATAAGAATAACCATAATAATCTCTATAAAATGCAACACATTTTAATTAAGTTTGATGAAAAAATAAGAATATTTTCAAACTTTTAGAAGTTTTATTTGGGTTATGTAAGCCTGAAGGGAGAATAGAGAAAGCTAATTGCAAACAATAAAACATGTAAATGCAGATAATATGATTTAATACTAGCTACAGATCATTCAATGACATTTAAATTATTAGAACCTAGGTTTATTATCTTCAAGTGTAAAAACAGTATTTCAGAAAAATCTTTTATATTAGAAACTTGGTTTTGAAAAAAGTGAGCTGTAACTAATGTTGGGTTTAATTGTCAACCTCCCATATGGATAATTACATGAGAATCTCTATTAACACATTTCCTCCTAATTATTCATTCTCTTATTGAAATATCACAATAAAAGAAAATCAAATCTAAATTTCTCTTGGACTTTTTTTAAGACCATAGTGAATCAGTTTATCCTACCTGAAAACAGAAAAAAAAAAATCAGCTACAAAATTGATCCAATCACTGACTAGTAGAGGGAGAAATCACACAACAGTAAGGGGGAAAAAAAAAGTTTCACTTAATACTTTAGGAGAATAAAGGCTAAAATTTGCAACCTATTGTAGCCAGAAACGTGCTAAATGAGGGCATGTTCAGGAGGAATTTTGCTAAAGGTAAGGCTCTATATATTTTTTAAAAGTTTGCTTTCTTTTTAATATAATTTAAAAATGCTACATCTAACACAATATTATGAGTGGCTTTGGATTCTTTTTTGACCAATATTCACATAACGGCTTCTATGACCTGTAAAAAGACTAGTACAAATGAATCTCCTTTAGAAAACTGAGTTGTTAACTGCTGGGAAGAAATGGTGAGCACTATAGATAGATCTATTTGAGTTAAATTGGAGGAATATGGAAACACGATCTAACTATAGGAGAATAAGAAGATCTGTGGCATGCCTTGATGGACACACAAAGGGAAAGTGTCACGACCCCAAAAACATAGATTTCAAATTCAACTTATTTACTAGCAATGCATACTTCCCGGGAAGCAAAGGTGAGTAAGCCATTGACCATCCCCTTGAAGGTCTCAGTAAGGTAAATTAATCATCACTGTCATATTACTATACAACAGAGCATAGTAGATGGGCCCAAAAGAAAGCTTTTGTTGTATAGATAGGGAAAGACGAATTATGTCTATAATCAGGGTACTCCCACAATAAATATTTTTTTGAACTGAGATGAGGTTACATTATGAAGTTTCACATGGTGACATCTAGAATGCATTGTTATGTCCAGCAGTTTTATATGAGATAAAAAAGGGGGAAAACAAAAAAGAGAAGAACATAAAACGTGGAATGAAAAAAAAAGTTCCACCAAGGGAAAAAGGGGGCAAAACAGAACAAACTTATTTTTCAGATACTATTTTTAAGGAGTATTGGCTGGTTACTTTGTAGAATGTTCCTTAATTTAGCTTTATCTCATGTTTTCTCACCCTTAAGTTCAGATAATCCATTTTGGCCAGAATATCACAGAAATGCAGATGTGTCCTTCTCAGTGCATTATATTAAGAGACATTTGACATCCCATTATTGGTGCTGATAACTTTTACCACTTGGTTAAGGTGTCTGTTAAGATTTTCTGTTGTAAGGTTGCTGTTTTAACTCTTTTGCACCAATAAGTATCTACAGGAAATGATTTGGGATCCTGGAAATATCTTATTTTTCACCATATTTTTTGACTGATAGCTTTAGCATCCATTGATGATTTTTGCCATTATCTTCTGTAACTATTGCATTTGCAAAACTGTGACATTCCATTTGCATTCCTGCTTCTGCGTGTCTTTTTTTTTTTAAGCTTTAATTTATTTATTTGAGAGAAAGAAAGAGAGGGAAAGAGAGAGAGAACAAGCAGGCGGAGGGGCAGAGGGAGAGGGAGAAATAGGCTCACTGCTGAGCAGAGCCCGAAGCGGGGCTTGATCCCAGGACCTTGGGATCATGACCTGAGCCAAAGGCAGATGCTTAACTGATTGATCCACCCAGGGACCCCACCTGCTTCTGCATTTTGGGGTTAAAATTATGCTATAAGGAGAAGCTTTCCCTTTTTATTTACTAATTTGTATATATATCAGTATGAACTCATGAGTTCTTATTTTATGAATGCGTTATAATCTGTTACTGCCATTATTCGTGTGATGATTGAATAGCCCCCAGTTCAGCTAATCAGAGTACTTCGAGCTGACCCCTCTTTTCATTTCACACATCTTTACCATTCTTCGGTCACTTCCTTATTGGCCTGCACTCCTAGAAAATGTCAAGATCATGAAAGATAAAAATAAAAAAAAGGATTGAAAGACAATTCTAGATTAAATTAAAAATTAATAACAACTGGATGTGGCATATGTTCATGGGTTGAATCCACAAACTGAATTTTCTTTTACTGTAAAATAAATTAGCAAACAATAGATGCAGCTTGAATATAGAAGAAATAATATCATAACACTATAAACTACCTGGCTTTTAAAATCACAGTGTGCATATATATAAGACATTCTTGTTTTTTGGGGTACGCATATTGACACATTTAGAGGTAATGGGGCATTATGTCTAAACTTACTCTTAAGTATTTCAACATTTCAGAAAGAGGCACAGAGAAAGAATTTCTTTTTTAATGTGGGAAATAGTTAACATTTAGTGATTCTGTGTGAAGAGTACATGGTGATACTTTATACTATTTTGGAAATTATTTAAGTGTGAAACAATGCTAAAATAAAACACTATTTTTTTTTAAATACAAGTTCAGAGATAAGCCAAGCTGGTATGTGCAAAAGTCTATATACATCCATATGCACATATGTTCATTCGGAACAAGAGGTTACAGTACTTGGAGACTGAACGGTTTATGCTCGATTATGACTTCGTAGAGTTCACCTACCTCTGGAGACAAGAAATATGATATTGATGTTTTGTTTATTTATTTACTTACTTATTTACTTACATACTTATTAGTTTTTATTTACTCCAGGCTTTGGAAAGAAATGAAATAACCTCTTAACTCTATTCATGTTTGGGGTGGGGGGGAGGGATGAGCTTTCTGAATGGTAACAAAAGTTTAATGTCCAGCCTAGAGCTATCATAGATAAATTAATTAACAGCTCTCAAGCCCAAATTCTGTATAATACATTAAGAAGTAATATATTTTGTTACTTGTGAGTACTATAAAGATTAGAGTGATAGAGATTCATTGTAATAATGAGACAATTAATATTCCATAAGTTATACTGCTATGAGCATGAACATTAAGTAAATAAAGGAACAGATTGAGTTAAAACAGGATACACTGGGGCACCTCGGTGGCTCAGTGGGTTAAAGCCTCTGCCTTCGGCTCAGGTCATGATCCCAGTGTCCTGGGATGGAGCCCTGCATCCGGCTCTCTGCTCGGCAGGGAGCCTGCTTCCCTTCCTCTCTCTCTCTGCCTACTTGTGATCTCTGTCTGTCAATTAAATAAATATAATCTTTAAAAAAATTTTCTAAAAAAAAAATAAGACAGGATACATTATTTTACCTTTAATTTTAAATTCTTGAACACATTTATATTCCTAAACTACTTTGTTTTCTGGAACCTAATTATATCTTTCAAAAGTTTAACTTTCCTTGACAAAATTTGGATCATGCTATTTACTAATGACTTTCACACATATATTTTGATAAAAATATAGATTGCTTGGCAACTAACATTTTTAAGGTAACTATCAAAAATGACATTGCTGACATTTAAAATTATTCTACCCTTTAAGAAATAAGGCAAGACCATTCAAATTAGAAAGTTGAAAGCAAAAAAAAGAACAGTTGAAAGTCAAACATGTAAACAGAAATGTAGTGTAAATAGTACTCAATTATCAGTCACAGAACCAGAGGTAAATTGTCTATTGTTAGATTTCAAGGATAGGTTCCAAGGTCATTAAGAAAGATGTTTCATTTTAAACCTGTTTATAAATTTAACATTTGTTCTAAAGACTTCATAATCTGAAATATAAGAATACCTTGCCCATGGTTAATATTCAAGAAACTTGAAAATCTTGTGAATTTGGATGTAAAATATTTTTGTGCATATGTGATTTATCATTTAATTTCACCCACGGGTAGAAGAGGTATAGCTTTTATTAGATTCTCAAGTGGGGCTGTGGTAAAGATGTACATTATACGGTCAATTCATGTTTTTATCACAATGGATTCCTCAAAGTGTTCTCTGAAGTGTATCATTTAGAAGCAGATTGTATAGTCTCATAAGAATAAAGTAATTGAGATTGCTTGCCTTGTCAAAGATTTAATAATCAGCAAACCATGTATACAACCATCAGACAACATAAAGTTTAAGATACACCCAATTCAAAAGCCTCTAAATTTTACAATTAGAAAATAGTTTCAAGATCAATAGAATTAAAGTACATATCACCTTCTTTTTAACTACACTAGGGTCACTGGATAGTATAGAATGTGCCTATAGCACATAAAAAAAATAACTTGAATGCCACATAAAATTGCCCTGAAACACATGCTAGTTCTAGCAACATATTGTTAGGCATCTCAATTCAGTGGGATGAGCACTAATATAGGTATGAGCCCTGAGATAAACATTAAAAAATTTTATGTTATAAGTAGGTCAAAAAACATGACTTTTGTAGCTTATAAATCAAAAAATAACAAATGGCAACAAGAAAGGAAATGAATACTTGAGTTTCAACATAAGCGAGATTCTATATGACTACATATGAGGACAGGCTAAAGCATACAGCTGGTGCCCAATAAGGCCTCAGAAAGATGCCTAAAAAAGGATGATTTTAGTAATAATTCTCAGATTAAGCCCTAAGAAACCAGTCCTCCAAAGCAGGTGACACACAAAAAGACAACAAAAAACAAACACCATCCTTCTTTAAGACAAGAACAAAGATTTATAAGGTGGTGACAGCTTCTGTCTCCCTTTTAATACAATGGAGAAAAATCAGGGATGGTTTGGGTATTGAGGAATTACAAAAATTTTGCAAGTATGTTATTTATGGAGTCTCTGGGGAACATCTCTGAGGCTGGCAAACTGTTGACTTGTGGAAAATAAAGGACTAAAATAAATAATCTTTAAGCACAAACTTTTTTCTGCCTTCAACATTGCCTTCTGCATGCATTGCTACATATTTCCTGCAAATAGGTGGTCAAAAAAAGATCTCATATCATTAAAAAATGTTTGATTGTCATAATATACCTTGCACAAGACAGGAAAAATATCTATAAGAACATAAGGGGAAAGAAATATAAAACAAAAATGGCAAACAAACTTGCCTGCGAACCACCTCCCCTCCCCCATGACTTGCCACCAAAAAAAAAAAAAAAAAAAAAAAAAAAAGATTGCCGGGAGCTCAGATGACATATATAAAAACTCAAGGGAGAACTATGAAAACATCTGAAGGAGAGGGTTATGGGTTAACAAAACTTAAGAAGAAATTACAAGAGGGGCCCCGGGGTGGCTCAGTCAGTTAAGCATCTGCCTTCAGTTCAGGTCATGATTCTGGGTTCCTGGGATGGAGCCCCACCCATGTCAGGCTGCCATGCTGAGTGGGGAGTCTGCTTCCCCCTCAGTCCTTCCTCACAGCTCATTCTCTTATTTGCTCTCTCTCTCTTCCTCTCTCTCTGAAATGAATTAAAAAAAAAAATCTTTAAAAAAGAAGAAATTACAAGGAAAAAATTAAATGGTCACATTCTAAAGTATGAATAAGGAAAATAGTGCCAAAAACATTAAAAGTATTGTAACTATTCTAACATGTGTGAGATGATAGCTCACTGTAGTTTTGATTTGTATTTCCCTGAAAATTAGCAATATTGAGCCTATTTTCACACACTTGTAAGCCATTTTATGTCTTCTTTCAAGAAATATCTATTCAATTACTTTTTGATTTTTAATTAGATTTTTTGTTATTAAGGTATGATTGATGAGTGGAATTTAACATTTTGAGATGAAAGCAAAGGGCATGTCTGCTATGCAGTTTTAATAATTCAGTAATCAAACAAGTACTTTATTTTTTATTACTTTAACACTGGGTAAATTAGACAAGAATTATAGAAAGCTGACAAGTAACTGTATGTGGTGAATTCCCTGTCTTCCTGATTACAAGGCTGTTGTACTTCCAATTATTTAGGATTGCCCTTTTGTTTTCTGAAGCAAGCTAGAAGAAATATATTTAATGCCTTCATTTATAAAAAAGGACTTGGAGTATTTCTTTTAGTACCTATATTTCAAGTTTTTAAGTTTTTCCTCAAGTTTTGTTTCCATCAAGACACAATGAGGGACTCTTTGTTCAATAAAGTTGTAAACTATACTGATGGGATCTACACAGGTCACTCCACATTCACTAACTAGGAGACAGTAAAACTTTCTTGGAAAGCAGCACACTTCATTTCTCATATTTCACTGGACAAAGTCAAATTGACATGCCTGCCTTCAAAGAGATCAGAGAAGGCTAAGGATATACTCTGTGTAGAAAATAAACAAAATATTTGCCTGCAGTTCTAATGGTTACCACATAATTTATTTCAAAATAAATAAATAGAAGGCTCCCAAAAGATTTTTAAATATTTCAAACACATTAAGACCATTCCAAAAAATTATTTGATATAATGCTTAATTAATACCTAAAAATATGTTTCAGTTTTTACTTAAATAAACCAAATACTTATCATTAATTATATTATTGATAATCAGTTCATTATATATGCATGGGTTTATTTTGGGGCTTTCTATTCCGTTCCATTTTTCTTATGTTGATTTTTGTGCCTGTACCATACTGTTTGGATTACTATAACTTTGTGTTATATTTTGAAATCGGGAATTGTGATGTTTCTAGCTTTGTTGTTTTTGCCTAAAATTGCTGTGGATATTTTGGGGTCTTTTTTGATTCCAGGCAAAATATTTTAAGTTTATTTTTTCTACTTCTCTAAAAACATCTTTCGGATTCTGATAGGGACTGCATTGAATCAAGATTGCTTTAGTTAGATGAATATTTTAACAATGTTAATGCTTCCAATCCATAAACACAGGGTATCTTTCCATTTATTTGTATCTACCTTTATTTCTTTCATTAGTGTTTTATAGTTTTCACTCTATAGATTTTTCACTTCCTTGTTTAGGTTTCTTCCTAAGTATTTTTATTGGGGGGGTGCTATTGTAAATGAAATTGTTTTCTTATTTTTTTCTTTGAATATTTCATCGATGATATGTAGAAATACAACTGATTTTTGTATATTAACTTTGTATCCTGCAATTTTTATGCATTTATTAGTTCTAACAGTGTTTTGTAAAATTTTAGAATTTTCTACACATGAGATCTGCCATCTGTAAACAGAGATAATTTTGCTTCTGACGTTCTGATTTAGATGTTTTTTCTTTGTTTTTCTTGTCAAATTGCTGTGGTTATGAGTTCTAGTATTATTTTGGATAGTAGTGAAAATAATAGGTATCCTTACCTTATTCTGGATTAGAAGAAAAATCTTTCAGTTTCCACCATTAAGTTTAATATTAGCTATGGGTTTTCATATGTGGCTTTTATTGTTTTGTGGTACTTTTCTGTGCATAATTTGTTGAGAATTTTTGTCATGAAATGGTGTTCAGTTTTGTCATATGCTTATTCTGCAGCTATGAGCTGATTATGTGATTTTTGTCCTTCATTCTATTAATGTGGTGTACCTAATTAATTGATTTTTGTATGTTGAATTATCCTTGTATCTCACTGACAAATTCCACTTGGTCATGATGTATGAATATGTTAATGTACTGTTAAGTTTGTTTCGGTAATATTTTGTTGAGGATTTTTGCATTCATGGTCATCATCTTGTAGTGTCCTTGTCTAGCTTTCATATCCAGGATGACACTGGCCTCAAAAAATTGAGTGTGGGACCTTTCTGCTTCTACTTGTTGCAAAGTTTAAGAGGGTTTGGCATAAATTCTCCTTTAAATATTTGGTAGATTTCATCTGTGAAGCCATCTAGTTCTGAGTTTTCCTTGTTGGGAGATTTTTGGTTATTGATTCAGTCTCTTTGTTATTGGTTCATTGCTTTTGATTCACTCTTGAATGTTGTGTGTTTCTAGGAATTTATCTATTTCTTTTAAATTGTTCAATTTGTGGTCATGTAATTATTCATATTATTTCTTATGATCATTTTTTTGTATCTATGGCATTGGTTGTAATGTCTTTTCATTTTTTCATTTTAGTTATTTGAGTCTTCTCTTTTTTTCTTAGACTAGTTTAGTTTATTGATTTTGCTTTATTTTTTTTCAAAAATGGCCCTAATCAATTTTGCCATTTTTTTTCCTATTCTCTATTTCATTTATTTTTACTCTTAATCTTTATTATTTCTTCTCTTCTGCTAAATTGGGGCTTAGTTCCTCTTTTTCTAAGGATAATAAAATTTGGTTATTTGCTTGAAATCTTTCTACTTAATTATTTTTTAAATTTTATTGTTTTAATAAAAAATTGCATATAGGGCTCCTGGGTGGCTCAGTTGGTTCAGCATGCAACTCTTCTTCTTTTTTTTTTTTTTTTTTAAGATTTTATTTATTTATTTGACAGACAGAGATTACAAGTAGGCAGAGAGGCAGGCAGAGAGAGAGAGAGAGAGAGAGAGAGGAAGCAGGCTCCCTGCTGAGCAGAGAGCCCAATGTGGGGCTCGATCCCAGGACCCTGGGATCATGACCTGAGCCGGAGGCAGAGGCTTTAACCCGCTGAGCCACCCAGGCGCCCCAGCATGCAACTCTTAATTTTCGTTCAAGTCTTGATCTAAGGGTCATAAGTTCAAGCCCTGCGTTGGGCTCCAAGCTGGATGTGGAATTTACTTTAAAAAAAAAAACAAAACTGTAGGGCTCCTGCATGGCTCAGTCAGTTAAGCATCTGCCTTTGGCTCAGTTTATGATCCTAGGGTCCTGGGATCGAGGCCCAAGCCCCGCATTGGGCTCCCTGCTCAGCAGGAAGACTGTCTCTCCCTTTTCCACTCTTGTGTTCCCTGTCTCAGTTGTGTCTCTGTCAAATGAATAAATAAAATCTTTTAAAAAAAATCTAAAAAAATTGTATATATTAAAGTGTACAACATGATCTTTTTATATACATATATATAATGAAATGATTATTATAGTCAAGCTTACTAACATATCCATCTTTTTACATAATTACCATATCTGTGTGTGTGTAACAAAAGCACATAACATCTACTCTTTTAATAATATAGCCATTGTCATCATGCTATGCATTAAATATCTACATATATTCATGTAGATATTCTTAGTGCTGACTTTGCTATAGCTCGTAAGATCTAGCATATTGTGTTTTCATTTTCTTTTCTTCCTAGATATTTTCCAATTTCTCTTTTGAAATTTTCCGTGACCCAATAGTTCTTTTAGAATGTGTTATTTAATTTCTGGGCATTTGTGAGTTCTTCCAACTTTTTTTCATTATTGATTTCTAATTTAATTCCATTGTGGCTTAAAAAATGGAATTATTTCCATTTTCTTATATTTATAAGATTTATTTTGTGACCTAGCATGTGATTTATTCTAGAGAATGTTCCATGTATGCTTGAAAAGAATGTATATTCTGCTGCTGTTGGGCTGAATGTTCTGTATATATCTGTCAGGTCCATTTTGTTTATAACATTGTTCAAGACTGTTGTATCCTTATTGAATTTCTTTCAGGATGAGTTATCCATTATTGAAAGTGAGCTATTGAAGTATCCTACTATTATTGTATTTCTATTTCTCCCTTCAGATCAATCGATGCTTGCTTTATATATTTAGGCGTATTGATTTTGGATTCATATATATTTATAATTTTACATCTTACTTTTGAATTGCCTCCTTTATTATTATGTAATCACCTAGCTCCTCTCTTGTGACAAATTTTGATATATAGTCTATTTTGTCTGAGTTAAGTACAACTACCCTGCTCTTTTTTTTATTACATTTGTCTGGAGTATCTTTTTCTATACCCTCACTTTCAGCTTATGTGTTGTCCTTAAATCTAAGTGCATCTCACCCAGACATTACATAGTTGCCTTTTTAAAATACTTTTAACTTTTTAAAATAAAAATTATTTACATTTAAGGTGTACAACATGATTTGATATGCATATACATAGTAAAATGGTTATTACAGTCAAGCTAATTAACATATCCACCTCCTTACATAGTTACCTTTGCTTGTATGTGTGTGTGTTGAGAATAGCTGAGATTTATTTTCTAACTAATTTTCCAGAATACAATGCAACATTGTTAATTATATTTACCCTGATGTACACTAGAATTTAGAATTTACTAATCCTGCAAAGTGGCATTTTTGTATCCTTTAACCAAGATCACCCAGAGTAACCTCTGCTTCTATAAATTCAGATTCTATAAATTCTATAAATTTGGATTCTATATATACTTATAGTGAGATCATGCAGTTTTTTTTTTTTTTTTTTATGTGTCTGGTTTATTTTCCTAAGCATAATGTCCTGTAGCCTTATTTATGTTGTCACAAACAGTAGGATCTACTTAATTTTTAAGGCTGAATAATATCCCCTTATATATATGAACACTTAGGTTGTTTCCATATCTTGAGTATTATGAATAATGCTGCAATGAACATGAGAACACAGAAATGTCTTTATGGTACTAATATAATTTCCTTTGGATATATACCCAGAAAGGTCATGGTGGTGAGTCCTTTTTTTTTTTTTTTTAATTTATTTATTTGACAGAGAGAGATCACAAGTAGGCAGAGAGGCAACAGAGAGAGAGGAGGAAGAAGGCTCCCTGCAGAGCAGAGAGCCCCATGCGGGGCTCAATCCCAGGACCCTGGGATCATGACCTGAGCCAAAGGCAGAGGCTTTAACCCACTGAGCCACCGAGGCGCCCTGGTGAGTCCTTTTTAATACAATCACCCACTGTCTTCTTTTTCCAGCTCTATTGAAATATAACTGACATATAATGTTGTGTAAGTGATTTGATTACACATACATATTGTTAAATAATTACCACGGTAGGCTTATTTAGCACCTTTATTGTCTCACATAATTATCATTTCCTTTTTTTGTAGTGAAAACATCTAAGATCTACTCTCTTAGTAACTTTTAAATATATAATACAGTATTGTAAATTATAATCATCATGCTATACATTCAATCTTCAGAACTTATTTATGTTGTAACTAGGGATTTGTACCCTTTGGTCCACATTTCCCTATTTCCCCTACCCCCAGTTCTTAGCAACTACCATTTTACTATAAGAGTTCAGCTTATTTATTTATTTATTTGTTTATTTTTAAAGATTTTATTTATTTATTTAACAGATAGAGATCACAAGTAGACAGAGAGGCAGGCAGAGAGAGAGAGAGGGGGAAGCAGGCTCCCCGCCGAGCAGAGAGCCTGATGCGGGGCTTGATCCCAGGACCCTGGGATCATGACCTGAGTTAAAGGCAGAGACTTTAACTCACTGAGCAACCCAGGCACCCCAAGAGTTCAGCTTTTTTAGACTCCATATATAAGTGACATAGTATTTGTCATACTCTATCTGACTTATTTCCTTAAGTATAAGGTTCTCAACTTTCATCCCTGTTGTCACAAATTGTAGAATTTCCTTCTTTATCATGCCTGAACTAATATTGCATTGTAAATATATATGCCATTATTCTGTGTTCATTCATAATGGACACCTATGTTATGCCCATATCTTTGTTACTGTGAATAATGCTGCAGTGAACAGGAAGGTACATATATATCTTCAAGATCTCTTGATTTCATTTCATTTGGTTATAAACCCAGAATGGGATTGCTGAATTTTATGGTAGTTGTGTTTTTAACTTTTAGGGGAACTTAAGTAATGTTTTCCATACTGGCTGTACTTACTTACATTCCCACCAATAGAGCACAAGAGTTCCCTTTTCTTCACATCTTCACCAACAATTGTTATCTTTCATCTTTTTACGAGGATAAGTAGGAGGTAATATCTTATTGTGGTTTTATGCTGATAACAGCTTAACTTTGATCACATACAAAAACTTTATCCATTTATTCCCCCACTTTTATGGTTTTTTTTTTTTTAAGATTTTATTTATTTGACAGAGAGAGAGAGAGAGAGAGAGATCACAAGTAGGCAGAGAGGCAGGCAGAGAGAGGGGGAAGCAGGCTCCCTTGTTGAGCAGAGAGCCCGATGCGGGGCTCGATCCCAGGACCCCAAGATCATGACCTGAGCCGAAGACAGAGGCTTAACCCACTGAGCCACCCAGGTGCCCCCACTTTTATGTTTTGATATTATAATTTACCTCTTTATATATTTTGTATTCATTAACAAATTATTGTAGCTGTAGATGTTTTTCACATTTTTGTTTCTTAACCTTTATGCTAGAGTTAAGTGGTTAACACACCATGATGTGACAATATTAGAGTATTCTAGTATACTTAACCTTTACCAGTGTGTTGTATATTTTCATGTTTTTATAGTGTTAATTAGTGTACTTTCAGTATTTCTTCTAAGTCGGGTCTAGTGGTAATGAAATTCCTCAGCTTTTGTCTATCTGGGAAGGTCTTTATGTATCCTTTGTTTCTGAGGGGCAGCTTTGACAGACAGAGTAGTCCTAGTTGACAGGGTTTTTTTGTTTGTTTGTTTATTTGTTTCAGCACCTTGAATACCTCACTCTCCTAGGGTTGCAAAGTTTTTGCTGAGAAATACCCTGTAAGCCTCATGAGAGTTCCCTTGTAAGTTACAAACTTCTTTCCCCTTGCTGCTTTTAAGATTCTTCTTTGTCTTTGATTTTTGACATTTATATCTTAATGAGTCTTAGAAAAGATCACTTACGTTAATTTTGTTCAGTTATCTCTGAGCTTCAGAACAGATACATAAATTTCTCCCCAGATTTGGAAAGCTCTCAGCCATTATTCTTTAAGCCCTCTTTTCCCTTTTCCCTTTCTTCTTTTTCTGGGACTTTAATAACTCCCTGCTTGTTTCTGCTTGCTTCTTTAGATGGTATTCTATAGATTACATAGTTGTTTTTTTTTACTTTTTTTCTGTAAAACTTGAATTTATTCATAGAAATCATGTCTGATGTTTATGTTGTTTTCCCATCTAGATTCCTAGAGGAAACCATTTATTAAATAACCTGATCCATTTCCCACTGTTAGAATGCTACCTTTTTTAAAAATTTTATTTATTTGACAGAGAAAATGAAGAGCAGCAGAGGGAGAAGGAGAAGCAGGTTCCCCACTGACCAGGGAACCTGATGTGGGGCTTGATCCCAGGACTCTGGGATCATGACCTGAGCCGAAGGCAGACACTTAATGACTGAGCCACCCAGGCGCCCCTAAAATCCTACCTTTCTTAAATATGAACTTCCCATACATTTTTAGATATATTACTATTCTTTCTATCATTTTCTATTAATTTGTCTATTCTCAGACCAATGCTATCTTTTCTAAATATACTTACTTTATTATAAACTTTAATACCTGGTAGGTCATATCTTCTATAACTATATTTTCCTTTAAGTAGACCTAATTTTATCACAAATTTTCTTTGATAAGTATTTAAGAATGATTTTGTTAGGCAAAATTATAAAATAAAATTAGTAACAAAACTCAATACATTGTAATTCTAAATGAAACTGCACTATATTTACATAGTAACCTAAAATTACAGTGGATACTTAGTTTCTCCATTAATCCAATATATTCCTTTAACAAAATGGCTTGTTTTGGTCATTTAAATATTTTACATTTATTTAAAAATAATTTTACTTACTATAAGGTACTGCTTTCTTTATAAATAAAATTTATTTCCATTTATATTAGTAATGTTTAAACTATTAGAAAGAATTTTGGATGTATATTTAAAATCTCCAAACACTTTAGGAAATTATTCTATTAAATAGTTATAGCATATGTACAGATATGTGCATATACACACATGTATCTGTTATTTTAGCCTCTGAATTTTCAGGTATACAATAGCATCTTCACCTCAAAATTCTGTCTCTGCTTTTCAAATATTTATACTATCAAGATTTTTAAACATAGTTTATCAGTTTTTAAACTCCACAAATAGCTAAATTGTGATGTAGTTGCAGCAGCCAAGTACTTTGTCTTTTCCAGTATTTTTTCAGTATTTTGGCATTCTTGAAATTAGATGGAATTTTCTTTCCTATTTAATTAATACAACTACCATTATCAGGAGCCTGCCTTGGCAGTTAACCCACATGGTCATCATTGCCAGCTACAAGCTCGTTTTTTTGTTTGTTTGTTTTTTGTTTTTGTTTTTGTTTTTAAACCATGACCAATAGCTCTGTTAGGCACTGTGAAACCTCAGTAGTCCACACCCCACTAAAAGTGCATCATTATCTGCCCTCACTTCAATCTGTTACTATGAAATTCTGGATATCCTTGATAGTTTCAAGTTCCAGGTGCCTCTGGGAAATTAGGAAGCAAGTAGCCAGGCTGGATCGGGAATGGTCCCATTGTTTTGCTCTATTAAATGACAAAATGACTTAGTGCTCCATGTTTTCTGCTTGCTTTGCAGTCTCTGCACTCTCTCTAATGAGCACGAGTTCCCCAGTTAGACTCTACTACAGCAATACCATTTTACTTTGTTTGCTACACAGTGGAAGTAAGGTTACAGGTGAGTGTCAATAAAGTGCTGAGTGTGTTATTGGTGAGCTCCAGAATCATTCAGTCCGCCCAACCTCTTACAACTTGATATATTTCTTTTTGTCTTCATGTTCTAATAGTTCCAGAAGTGACAGAACCTCGTTGTTTTATTTCACGTTATATGAAGAATGCTTACAGATCAATTAAGTAAAAAAACCTAACAACGCAATATAAAATATGAAAAAAAAATGTGAACAAGGACTTCACAAAAGATATTGAAAAGACCAGTAAACATGTAAAAAAATTAAAACATCACCCATAATGAAAATGGAAATTAAATCCACAAAGAGATATCACACACATTCATAAAATTCCTCAAAATAAAAAAGATTGATGAGCATTGCCAAAGATGTGAGCAACCCATTTGCCCATACACTGCAGGTGGGGGTGAAACCACTTTCTTTTTTTTTTTTTTTTAAGATTTTATTTATTTATTTGACAGACAGAGATCACAAGTAGGCAGAGAGGCAGGCAGAGAGAGAGAGGAAGGAAGCAGGCTCCCTGTCGAGCAGAGAGCCGGATGCAGGGCTTGATCCCAAGACCCTGAGATCATGACCTGAGCTGAAGGCAGAGGCTTTAACCCACTGAGCCACCCAGGCGCCCTGAAACCACTTTTAAGGACTGTTTGGCAATGTCTAAAATGAAATACACACTCACTCTACACTTTAGTAATCTTCCTTCTTTGCATATACGTGTGAGAAGTGCATGGTTATATTCTGTAAATGACAGCTACTAGTATGCTTATGTATGCCATGAGTATGTTCACAGCAGTTTTATTTACATAGTCAAAAACTGAAGACTATCAGATGTCCAACAATAGCAGAATGGACAAATAAAATCTTCACGTCCTTTTTTACTATACAATAATAAAAAGAGTAACCTGCAATAACATGGATACATTTCAAAGTCTGTATGCTGAATGAAGGAAGTCAGTCAGTTGCAAAAGGGACGTACTTCATCAACCATTTATATGACGAGAAATCAAAAGCACAAAGAGGCAGACTACCCTAAGTTGATAGATGTAAGAATGCTGGGTATCTCTGGAGGCAACGGTGTCTAAGAAGGATCATAAAGACACTGTCATAAATGTTTTAAATCTTGATTTGGGCAGTAATTAGGTGGTATGCAAAAATTAATGGAACAATGCAGTAAAATTAGCACAGTTAATGTACTCTACTTGAGGTATCTCAATTTAAAAGAAGTTAAGCGTGTGTGCTGTGTACGATTCAAATAATGATTGAGGAGTATAGCTCCTGGTCAAAACCTATTTGTGATCCTTCAGGCCCAATTACAAAGGTTTCAGCTGGAGGCTTCACATGGGCCAGTCCATGTACTGCAGCCTCGAAGGGAGATGCTCTCAAGGAGCTTCCTGGGGGGAAGGGAGAGCGGGCTGTCAAATTAAAGATCCAAAAGAAGATCTCTAACAAAGCCAGGGAAGCAATTTCCTGGCTACTGCCTACTGTTTGGCAGCATGGGAGCAGAAGTCATCAGACTGTCCCCCTCAGAGTTGTACAGGTGACTTTTATTGGTTCCAAGCAGGTCACTGGTACCAAAGGGCAGCCTGCAGCGAGCTATTGAGAATTACACTCTTAATGAGAAAGTATATAGAGCCCTTCAGATTACTTTGCCTAGTAACCTGAAGAGAGTCTAGAAGCTTGGCTAATTCACCTCCAGAATGAAGGAGATAATCTTATTTAACTTAATAAGAGAGAATTGCATCTTGTGAGGTAGGTCCCTACAGACCTTGACAACGGCCAGGGTGCCTTAACAATATTGACTTTGCCTAAGGAGGAGAAGGGAGAGGGGGTGGATGAGAGGGTATGAAGAGGAGAGGGTCCATTGATTTGTGATTTCTTTGCTCATCAGTTTTTGTCCTATAAAGCAGATTTTCATCAGCTATTATATGCATTTTTTTTTTTTAAGTTTCAAGTGTTATTTCAAGACTCCTTTCATTTTTTCTTTTCTTCTTTTTTTTTTGAGTAACTTTTCCAATCTGGACCTATTTTTGTGCATAAACATGTGGAAGAATTATTTTTGTTCCTATCTATATTTATTTAGATGTTACTTAAGGTGTTATGAGAAAACTTGGATCTTATCTTGGAGGATTTGTTGTTTTCATAAGGACAAGCCACTTTGCAGGGATGTGGATTCTATAATTGAGTGGTTTGCTATCCTATGAAGAAATTCCCCAGTCTCACTCTCATTTTGTGTAATTGTGAAGAGTGAGCCATGGTCATTGACATTCTGAGTCTATGGCTGTCATGCTGTTCTTCCAGTTTGAGCCTGTTGCTACTGTACCCCCTTCCACAGGATTTGCTCTTTGTAGTTTTGCTAGAGGATATAGTTACAGAATAAGTGCATAACCACAAAGGTGAAAAAAGGGTTAAAAGTACAAAATGTTTTAACAGTGCTTGTAGGTGAAATCTTCCAATGACCTTTGTCTTCACCATTCCATTGTCTTTCTACTTCTTAAGCTTTCCCCTGGGCCTTTTTAGGTAGAAAGTACTCCTGGGGCTTACTGGTTACCTGGTTACTATTCTAAACATCTAGAGCTACAAAAGGCCATTTTAAAAATATTATTATGAGTTAATCAATGGAAAGACCAAAAAGAACATTATCAAATTTAATACAATAATCTAAAATTGAAGTTTAATGTCTTGGACACTAAAAGGCACCTGTGTGTTATCTACAATGCAAAGTGCTATATGTACTAATTCAGACTTTTTTGGCGTGGTGGGGGGGAGTTTTGGATTTATTATTGTGAAAAATCTTTTATTTTTAGTTGTTGAGGTTACCATTCATCCCTATTCTGAATATATTTCTATCTCACTGCTTTACTTTTTTTTGGGGGTGGGGGTCCTCAATAATTATCTCAAGCCTTTATTCTATGTCAGTAATTCTCTTTCTGTTTGTCCCTTGGTATTACCACTTTATTTATGAATTAGTTTCTGATGTTGTTTTAATCCTCCATAATTTTCCCTTAAATTTTCTAATTCTTTTTATTTATCTTGGCTCTGATTTTATTAGCATTCTTAGTAATTTGCTTTATTCCTGAAAGCACTTAGACAAACTCCCTTCTGTGTCCTGAGTAGAGCTTACTTCCAAATCCATTTCTTTATTTCCTTTATGCTATGCTCTTCTTTCTGTTTTTTGTAATTTGGTTTTAGTTTTGGTTTTCCCATCCAAAGTATATTTCCATAATTTCTGTACCTTTAATACCTTTCTCATATTCTGGAAGCTTTGGGCCTTTCCATTTGTTTTTAAGCTGTTAAAGATTGCTTTAGTTCTTCCACACCACAGTGAAACCATTTTGTGGTCCAGATAAGATACAGTTGTTTCTGTCTACTATCTTATGTAATCTGAGAGAAGTTAGAGCTCACTGAGGCAGCATGCAATATTCCAGTGGACATTCTCTGCTTCTCCTACTCAGGTTTGCTTTGTTCTCTTCATGTATGTATGTATTTATTAAGATTTTTATTTACTTATTTGTCAGAGAGAGAGAGGGTGAGCGAGAGAGAGCCCACAAGCAGGGGAGTGGCAGGCAGAGACAGAGGGAGAGGCAGGCTTCCCACTGAACAAGGAGACTGACGTGGGACTCAGTGGCTCCCAGGACCCTGCGATCATGACCTGAGCTGAAGGCAGCCACTTAATCCGCTGAGCCATCCAGGCATCTCTCCCTTAACATATTTATACCATGTAACCCAATACAAAGTGGATAAGCTCATAGGCTTAAGATACATCACATACTCAGTGTGTATAAAAGGGAAGTTTATTTGTGAAAAAGAGTGGTTTTGTTTTCCACTTCTGTTTTCATGCATTTCTCTACAGTTTTTTTTTTTTAAAGATTTTATTTATTTATTTGTCAGAGAGAGAGAGGGAGAGAGAGCAAGCACAGGCAGACAGAATGGCAGGCAGAGGCAGAGGGAGAAGCAGGCTCCCTGATGAGCAATGAGCCCGATGTGGGACTCAATCCCAGGAAGCTGGGATCATGACCTGAGCCGAAGGCAGCTGCTTAACCAACTGAGCCACCCAGGCGTCCCTCTCTACAGTTTTTATTCCCACTATCATTAACCCCAACATCACTTCCTTCCTGGTTAACCAATATCACCAATTCTGATAACCTCCCACCAGGTTCAGGGATATCCCTGAGAATTTTAAGGATATTGAGATTCAATATTTGCTTTTGAGGGCTGGGTATAATTTTAGAAGCTCATTATGCTATCTACACAATTCAAGAACTTTCTCATTAACTTATTCATATCTATAATTCAAGGATTATAGCATTATGTTTTGTTTTTCAGTTGCTACTAGTAAATGTCTATCTGGATTTTTCTTTTCTTGACCTTTCTTTCCTTTTTGGATTTTTTAAGGTATGAGAAAGAGGAGAATGTTATGGCTTCTCTTACTTGACAAAAAGTCCAATTCATATTTTTAAATTATATGTAATCCAACAAAACTATAACATATTATTTCTGTATACTTGGAGCAGATAGTTCTTTAGTTTAATAGGAATTTCCTTGATACTAGTGCACTATTTACAGAACTTTTCTAAGATTTAAGTTCTTATTTCCTTAAGAACTTAACTAGAATTACAGCATACCAGCAGGTTTAATGTATTTGAATTTTTTTCTGGTCATGTAATGTGGCCAGGCTATTAAAAAGATTTAGTTTTGATACACAGTGAACATTTTTAAATACAAGTGAATCTTTATGCAAACGCTATAAACTAAAAACCTCTCAGAGAATATGTTAATGCCACCAAAATTCAAGAAGTAAAACTATAGGTTAGTATATTTAAGCAAAATGTATTCAAATTTATTTGTGTTCAAAAAAAATCCTAGATTTTAAAAACTTCATATTTCCACACTCTAGTCAATGAGGCCAAATAATTGACTACTTGTTCATTACCCTTAGAGAGTCTCACAAGGCATACTATAGCTTTTAACCCACCAGGAATTCAATATACTTTTAGCCCCATACATTACTATAATTCACATATTATTCACCCATAGATTATATACTTTACAACTTCACTGATACTAATTAAAGAAGAGATTCGAGATACTTGCTGTAGCGCCTGAAATAAAACCATAATTTAAGTAATGAAGTATCATTATTTCATATGTGCAACAATTAAAGCTGGACATAAAATATAGCAGTCACAGTATTTAGATTACAAAGATTTTAAAACTAAAATATAAGTCAGTAAGGTTTAAACAGATTAAAATAATAGAAAAAATAATGGAAAAATAATAGAAAAAAATAATAGAAAACCTGTTTAAACTGAGAACCAGCAGTTCCATGCAAGACATGGGTTTTATCTGAGAGGTTGCCTGGATGGCTCAGTCAGTTAAGCTTCTGTTTTTGGCTTGGGTCATGATCTCAGGGTCCTGGGATCTAGTCCTACATTGGGCTCTCAGCTCAGCAGGGAGCCTGCTTCTCCCTTTCACTCTCCCTTCGTGCTTGCTCTCTCTCAAATAAATAAAATCTTAAACAAAAATTTCTTACGGAGTTACCTCAGGTGAGGTAATTCTATTCAACCTCTAATTTCCAATCAAGTCTTAGTTTATAAGTCCTTTGACCTGGCTCTCTGGTATGCAGGAAGTCTTACATTTTTTATGAAAATGGGCAGATTCTTCCTCAAATGGATTAAACTCTCTCTTTTTTTTCTTCCATTCTTTTCCTTCTTTTCTTCCGTCCTTCCTCTCTTCCTTTCTTCCTTTTCTCTCTTTCTTCTTCTCTTTCTTTCTTTCTTTCTTTCTTTCTTTCTTTCTTTCTTTCTTTCTTTCTTTCTTTCTTTCCCTTCCTTCCTCACTCCCTCCCTCCCTCCCTTCCTTTCTCCCTCCCTCCCTCTCTTTCTTTCTTTCTTTCTTTCTTTCTTTCTTTCTTTCTTTCTATAATTCATTCTTGAAACAAACTCCTGTTTCCTGTAACTGAGTCATTTTAGGATATGAATGTCCTTAAGTAATGTGTTAAAATGCATGTTTATCTATATTTTCAAATCATTAACTTTCTCAAGTACATTAAATTTACTTTAACAGATATTAGGGTGGAAATTTGTGTTTTCTGAGAAAGTTATGTTTTATATCTAAAATGTGTTAAGCAAATACAATTACATTTTACTATAATTATATTAAAATTAAATTATGTATTTTTTCTTTCAAAATTAACTGTCTTTACATGTGTACTGGAAACATATAGTATACTATTAACAATGAAGAAAATGAGATTTAAAAACTGTTGAATAAAAATAGCTAAAATAGACAATCACAGGATTATATTAAAATTATTTAAAATGGATTTGAGTGAAATAGGGAAAAATAGATTTGTGCCATTTTTTCCCCCTTTTCAAGTTTTTATTTAAATTGCATTTAGTTAACCTACAGTGTAATATTAGTTTCAGGTGTAGAATTTAGTGATTCATCACTTACCTATAACACCCAGTGCTCATCACAAGTCAAGTGCCTTCTTTAATACTCATCACTCATTTAACCCATGCCCCACCCACCTGGGAAAAAGGGATTTAAAATAAACCTGTTTTTATCCAATTTCTTATCAGGTTTTAATTTGTTAATATTTTCTTCTGTTGACCATAGATACCAATCAATATACTCAACATAGTCGTTGGTTTCAGAGTACAAATAAACATACCCTTTAGGTCTTCCAAAAGGAGTAAGTGGAACAAATGAAGCATGCTGTTGTTCCAGGATTTCTTTTCCTTTAGTGCCCCAGGTTCTAGGTCACACTGCTTTGGAGAATGAAGAGGTAGACCAGACAAGGAGTGGTAGGCAGCAAAAGCAAAGTTTATTGGGTGATAGTACAAAGCTCTCTAAGAGGGAGGGGACCAGAGAGGGTTGCTATTGGAGTTTCTAAATCTAGAGTTTTTTATGAGATTGTTGGTGGGCTCTTTTGATCTGATTAATCCTTTAGCCTGTCATCCAATCACGTTTTTTGTCCATGCACTCATCTAGCGATCAAGTAGTTGTTTATGTGGGAAAGGCTGAGGGCTCCTTTCGGGGTGCTGTAGAATAACAGGATGGGGCCTTTTCCCTTTTAGGTGTGGTTTCCTCTAAAAGGGAACTCTTGCCCTTGCCTGTCTTTCTTCTCACTAACCCTCCATGAGTGTGATATCAAAAAACCCTGTGGAAAGATTTCTAATTTATTTATCCAGTGTAAGTCAAACATGTATTGCCAGAAAATTCAATAGAACAAAGTGAAGGGTGGGTTGAAGGCCCTATGCTCAAGTTATTAGAACTAATTTTATGGTAATTTAACTTATTAACATTACTCTGTTTTATTTTTTAAAGTTGTTCTTTATTGCTGAGTATGTTAAGAGTTCAAGGCAGTAAAAATGTTAACCTAGTCATGTGTATTGGGATATAGCATTTAAGCAGACTCATATAATAATGTACCATAAAGTAACAACATGAATTTTGAAATAAATACTAAAGCACTTCAGTTCTGTAACTTAACCACAAAGAATGCAATCATCAAACAAACTATGGTCTCCTTTAACGAAGTCAATATTCATACTTTTCAGTCTTCTCCCTTTTGCTGGTCCCCGGTTTAAATATTACTTTTTTCAGTTTTATCTTTTTTTTTTTTTTTTAAGATTTTTATTTATTTGACAGACAGAGATTACAAGTAGGCAGAGGAGATAGGCAGAGAGAGAGGAGGAAGCAGGCTCCCCATCGAGCAGAGAGCCAGATGTGGAGCTCTATCCCAGGACCCTGGGACCATGACCTGAGCCGAAGGCAGAGGCTTTAACCCACTGAGCCATCCAGGCGCCCCTTTTGAGCTTTATCTTAAACAGTGTTTTCCCTGTCAAAAGCAGAGAGAGAAAAGAGAAAGAAAAGCAAAACAAAACATACACAGAAACAGTCAACTCCTCTTTCACATGTAAGGTGAATGCTCTGTTGGGTTACTACAAATTCTAGAACCTTATACCAGAGTCGTACTCACAGGTCCTCTTGTGAGTCTCATGTTACCTCTTGCTTAGCTGGACAAAAACTCTTCATATCCACTCTCCCCTCTTCTCCTTAGTCTTTTTTTTTTTTTTTTTAATTTTATTCATTTATTTGAGAGAGAGAGTGAGAGCATGAGAGGGGCAAGGGGCAGAGGGAGAAGCAGACTCCCTGCTGACCAGGGAGCCCTAGAGGGGCTCAATCCAGGAGAGTGACCTGAGCCAAAGGCAGATGTTTAACCGACTGAGCCACCCAGGCAACCCCCTCCTATCCTTAGTCTTATCTCTAATTTGTCTCAGTCCCAGAACTGTACTACTGCCCTTGTTGAAGAATACTAGTAAAGGATAAAGAAACTTGACAATCAATGCATCTACCTTTAGTTCACTCTTACAGGAGATCAAAAAATAAGCTTTGCCAATTTTGCCAATTTTGTGTTTAAACCATACTTCCAATCTCTCCTTTTACTCCCTCTCCACCCTTTTGACCTCATCCAGGGCCAACTCTTGTTTGGTTTTTGGATTCTTAAAAACAGCTTTCCAAATTAGCCTCAGGCTCTGGAGTCAAGCCCTTTTGTTGAGTTTCAGTTCCACCTCTGGGGGATGGGAGTAGAAACATTATGGAGAGAATGAGAAAGTAGAAGTAAATAGTCAGCTAAAACCAGTTCAGCTTTCCTGGATTAAGAGGCAAAAACAAAGATATTAAAAGCCAGAGAAGGCGACACAGGTGCCTGCCTGCCCTGCAGGGATGGGGTGGGTGGTCCAGCTTGAGACACCTCGTGTCTTCAGTGCCAGTGGTTCTTGGTTGTGCCACTTTGAAGAAGGAAGAGGTGAACTGGGGGAAGAGTGGTGGGCAGCAGAGCAAAGCTGACCGATTCATAGTACAAAACTCCTGAAGAGGGAGGAGACCCCAGTCGGGTGCTGTGGGAGTTTCCAAGTCTAGGGGTTTTTATGAGAATATTATCGGGCTGTTTTAATCTTATTAACCCTCCCTGTGCCTGTCACCCAGTCAGGTTTTTTTCAAGCTCATCTACTTATCAGGTAGTTGTTTTGTGGCAGAGGGTTGAGGGGGTTTTCTCTTAGGGCAGAGCCCCTTATCCCTGCCTATCTTCCTTCTGACTAGTCTCATTAACCCCACCTGGAAAGATTCATTGTGTTAGAGCCACAGTCCCAGCGTTAGATGCAGAGAATCTCATGGTCCTTCTCACTCTTTGCCCAGCCGCACTCTGGATGCCTCTGGAGGGCCCAGCCTTCCCTACTTGCCCAGTGGCCTGAGGTGATGTTAGGGGCTGATTCCAAGACCCAGCTCCCCCTGCTTCACGGGCCTGGCACTTGCCAACAGTGGACTCTCCAACAGGTAGGTGGCAAAAGGGAACAGGGTAGAGGGGACCATCCTGCTTAGTGTCCACAGTGCCCTTTCAAAGCTGTAGTACAATCACAGCTGGCCAGTAGGTTTTGACAGGTGGGCTATTTGCAGGTCTTGGAGATAGTAGGTGTAACAGATTTAGGATGGTATCTGGCACACAGTAGGCTCTCAATGAATATTAACGAATGCTGTTATTAATGATAACAGCACCATGTTAAAACCCCTCATGGCTTTACCATTACAAGTGGAATAATAGTTAGATGTTTAACTTGACTTGCAGAGATCCTGGTGATTTGATTCAGGATTAGCCCTCTAACTACTGCCACTCCTCTTTGTCCATGTCATGTAACACAATGACCTTACTACCAGACCCGCTCCCATGTCTGCCTTTCTTCCTCTCTATACATGGGTAAGTCTTAATTTTCATGAATCAACTTAAATGTTACCTTATTGCTGAGATCTTCTATACCTGTCCCTATCAGAAACAGGTCTTACTTGTTATCGTTTATCTTAGTATCTTGTTTCCTTCCTTCCTGGTTTTTTTAAAAAATTACAATTACTTTATCCAAATGTTTTTCTCTTGGCTTGCTTTTCTCTTCTACTGGATTTTAAGTTGCATGAGCGCAGAGATCATGCATGTCTTGATCATTATTATTATTTTCATCATTATTTTCCCTAAACCTATAACAATGACCGACATAGAGTGACAATAAGTATTTCTAGGTTGTAAATGAAACAAAAAAAGTAATTCATACTTGTTTATGTGAACCACATTCCTTTCTGTTTACACTGAAAAAAATCATGTATTTTTCCCATAATCAAATTGATATTCCATTATTTACATCATTTGTAAAATAGTGTTTGATGACCAAATAAGCATTTACTTTAAATTCTTTCAAGTGAACTCATAACTGGTAATAATTACCATAAGTTCTTTTTCTTTTCCTATGGTTCCTACGTAATGCATTATTTGTAAAACATATTATTAGATTTTCATGGGTTCAAATGTATTGACAGGTTATTTTATATCAGAATGAATTTTGTGTACAAAGAGGCACTCATAGAACCTATTTAATTTTTTTAAAGATTTATTTATTTATTTGAGAGAGAGAGGGAGAGAGAGCATGAGAAGGAGGAGGGTTGGAGGGAGAAGGAGACTCCCTGCTGAGCAGGGAACCTGATGTAGGATTCTATCCTGGGGCTCCAGGATCATGATCATGGCCTGAGCCGAAGGCAGTCACTTAACCAACTGAGCCACCCAGGCGCCCCAGTTTTTTAAAAAATATTACTCCTGGGGTGCCTGGGTGGCTCAGTCACTTAAGGGTCTGCCTTCGACTCAGGTCATGATCCCAGTGTCTTGAGACGGAGCCCCACATTGGACTCCCTGCTCAGCAGAGAGCCTGCTTCTCTCTCTCCCCACCCCCACATCTCTTTCACTCATCCTCTTTCAAAAAAATAAATAAAATCTTAAAAAAAAAATTACACTTTATAACATTAAATTATTTTAAACATTATTCATCAGGCTTCTATTAACATGATTTATACAAATCATAAAGCAGAACTTAAGAATATAATATTAATTTTCCACCAAATATTTAAACATTGATTAAAAATGTATTCAAATTTTTTTCTAAACATCAAAATAAAATTACAAATCTAATAAGCCAAATTACATTAAATGATTTTGATATTATAAACTCAGACAAAAAACTTTGACTTATTGTAGTGATTACAAAGCCAGTTATCACACTTTAATGAAAACTGAATTTCAAAGTTTTGGTACCCTAAATATAAATTCATATTTTTCAGTTTTTGTTTTCCTATTGCTTTACTTACCCTAGATTAACACCACAGAATTCTTGTATTTTACTATCTTGGAAGTTTTCTTTGTTTATGATAATTTACTTGGTGCAAAGGGGAAAAAAAATCCATCTAAAATTGTCTGCAAGAACTATGTGGGTGACACTGATTCTTAAATTTAATATAATACCTAGTTGTCTAGTCCAAGGAAAGTCAAACCACACCAGTGATCATTCCTCTGTGCCTTCTTTCTATTTTAATAAAGTTTCTCTTGGTATGGTACAGAGCTTTAATACTTTCTCTTTCAGAGTGTTTTAATCTGTTTAAACCATACTGGCTTTCTCAGAAATCGTGGAGTTTTTTGTTTTGTTTTGTTTTGTTTTGCTTAACTTCACCTGGTGAGCATTATTTGACAAAATATCTGGGTTCATGATATATTGACTTGAATCACTGATGCAATTAAAAACCCACAATAATTCCTATCAGCCTCATTCTTAAGTAGCATTGCTGAAACTTTTTATCTACCAAGAGATGAAAGATGAGTGTGTTCATTAGCTATTAGGGATATATGGCTAATTTACTGTGTTAAAACATACTATTGAGGACTCTGTGTATAGGTAAAATATGTTGAGAATTCAAATACCTTTCTTTATTTTGTTCTTCCTTCCATAAAACTTAACTATAATATTGTATAAACAAAATTATTTTATTTAGCTCATTTAGTATTTGCCTTCCTATATCTCAATAGAATACTATGTTGCTACTTTGAAAAAAAATTCACTTACGCTCCCTTCAGTTTACTTAGTCCAATTGATAGGAAGGATGTTTTCATCATTTACCACATTCACCACTACCACACACATTATTATGGTTAAGTAAATGCCAATTACACCTAAGCCATGTAGCGAGCATACTATGGGTATTTTTCGTTTCTGAATTTTTTTTTTGCTCAGTTAATAACTGTCTCATTTATTTGCTTGCTTAGTTTTCTGTGTCCTCATTGTTATTACAATTCCAAACTCTTCACCAGTTGTATCTCTGTCTTCTTAGTATGAAGATACACAGCAAACAATCTATAAATTTCCTTCTAAATAAAGTGCTTTGAACAATGTCTGAAATAGAATAACAATAAAGCATGTCATATCTATATACTGGGATATTTTCAGCCATAAAAGGTAATAAAGTATTTATATATGCTACAAAAAAGGGTAAACCCTGAAAACATTATGCCAGGTGAAAGAGGCCAGAAATAAAAGGTTGTTTGTTGTATGATTCCATTTATATGAAGTAGCCAGAAGAGATAAATCTGTCCAGAGAGTAGTGGTTTCCATGGGGTGGAAAGGATGGAAAGAATGGGGAGTAACTCCTAAGGGGCACAAGGTTTTTTGTTCTGTTCTGTTTTATTTTGTTTTGTTTCATTTAGTTTTGTTTTTGGTATTAAAAAAAATAAGGTAAGGTTAATTATGGTAGTAGTTGTGAAACTTTGTGAATATACTAAGAACCACATTGGATTTTACTCTGTAAAAAGATGAACGGTGGTATATTAATTATAGCTCAGTTAAGAAATAAATAAATAAGTTGGAATGGTAGAGAGTCACCATGAATTCCTGGGAAAGGATAGTATCTGGGGGGAAAACTCACAAAGAAGGAAGCTGCATTCCTCCACCTAAAGCCAAAGAAAAATTCCAGGAAATGCTCATGTCTTAACAGATAAATTTGGGTTTTATTTGGGGAAAGAGAAGATGAAGAAAGATATTCTCAACATTTTTCTTGTGTGTTTCAATTCTATGTGGTTCATTGTCTGCCTATTATGGGTCTGACATTATACTGTATACTCTGAACATTCTAATGGGAAATTCAATTTCATCTTCAATGAGTTTGAGTTTAATTAAGGAAGATAGAACTTACACATAGAAAAAAATGTTAAAACACTGCAAGAAAATACAAAATAAATGACAATGAGAATGATACCTCAAAATAGGAAAACTTCATTCCCTATAAATATAGAGGATTTATTATAAATATAAATTCCTCTATAAATATGAACTTTATGATTGTACTTTTATAGGGAATGCTATCTGTACTGTCAAAATAGTGTTCCCATATTTTAGTTCTTTCCTTCCTAACATTCGACATGATCCTGCATTTTGTTGTTTTAAGTATCTTTGCCATGTCAGTATATTTATCTCAAAGATACCATTTTTTTTCTCCTGATATCAAGATTTTTAGTTTATTTTGTAAAGTTACTGGTTTGGTACTCAACATTTTTCTTAACTCTGGATTTTATATTTTCATCTAAATGGGTTTTCTTATCTTTACACTTGATTTTTTTGTCAACTTATTTTATAGCCTACATAGTTACTGTGTGAGCCATATACAGCATATATATATATATACATATATACAGTATATATATATATATATATATATATATACACTGTGTGGCATCTGCTCCTTGATTTTTAGAATTCTCATTTTTATTTCCCTATGCATCTCTTCCCAGAGACTATAGCCCTAGTCTAGCACTCATGCCTCTTTCATGCTTTTGGATTATACAATAGTTACCTATTTAACATCTTTCTCCTTTGCCTGGTTCTTTTGGCGTTATTAAAAACTTCTTTATACATTGTAAGTCTGTTTGGAGACTTCTAGTCATAGCGAAGTTTGTTATTGTGGTAGCATATTATGAGGTAACAGTTAATACTTTTAAAATCTTTACTAAAAACTGTTTCTGTGTATAAATTAACATCAGCTTTCTCCTAACCAGAAACCTCATCTCTCTGTGAACACATATTAATTCCTTTCATATAAAATGTCAGATCTCAAAACACTTAAAATTTACTTGCCATAATCAAGCAAGTTTTGCTTAAGTATTCCAAATTTTTCATCCCATTCATAGGGATTGACTTTGCCCTGGGAGCCCTTTGAAATACAGCAAAGACAATCAATCAGGGGCTCCTGGGTGGCTCAGTTGGTTAAGTGTCTGCCTTTGGCTGTGGACATGATCCCAGGGTCTTGGGATCCAGCTCCTGAGCTGCCTTTGGGCTCCCTGCTCAGTAGGGGGTCTGCCTCACCCCTGCTCATGCTCTCTTTTTCTCTCAAGTGAATAAATAAAATCTTAAAAAAAAAAAAATCAGGGAGCCTAGGTGGCTCAGTGGGTTAAGCCTCTGCCTTCGGCTCAGGTCATGATCTCAGGGTCCTGGGATCAAGTCCCGCATCAGGCTCCCTGCTTAGCAGGGAGCCTGCTTCCCCCTCTCTCTCTGCCTGCCTCTCTGCCTACCTGTGATCTCTCTCTCTGTGTCAAGTAAATGAATAAATTCTTAAAAAAAAAAAAGAAAAAAATCAGTGACATTGCCATATTGGGTTGACCAACATAGAATGAGATAAATCTCTTTGTATACCTTATTATAAAACTAGGAGAAAATCATTCTTATTTCAGAGAGAGAGGGAGAGAGAGAGAGAGAGAGAGAGAAATCAAGCATCAAATAAATGATAAATATAAGGAAGTAAAAAATATTTATAAAATTTTTCATAGTAACTCTTCCATCAATTGTAATATATACCATTATCTCATAGACCACAAAGAAAATGTAATGCCAATTAAATTATAACATATATTCCAATGTTAGATATGTTAGAATATTAGAAAATGTGCAAATAAAAGTTGATAAATGTAGTATTTCACATTTTAAAAATGTAATAAACATTAGTATTTTATCTTTTCCTCTTTGATGTGCTTGCTTAATTGCTGTGCTAACCAGGTGCTGAATCTGTCTTCTGAATAATCTCCACTGTCAATGAAACCTAAGAGGTATTCACTGAGTATGCAAGTGGCACAAGGAAGAAGTGATTTCTTCTAACTGAGATGGGCAAATAGGTCAAAAAAAGTTTTAAAATAGAAAATATTTAGGGGTGCCTGGGTGGCTCAGTCATTAAGCCTCTGCCTTCAGCTCAGGTCATCCCAGGGTCCTGGGATGAAGCCCTGCATTGGGCTCTCTGCTCAGCAGGAAGCCTGCTTCTCCCTCTTCCACTCCCCCTGCTTCTGTCCCCTCTCTTCCTGTATCTCTCTCTGTCAAAGAAATAAATAATATCTTTAAAAAAAAAGAAAAGAAAAGAAAATATTTAACTTGCGAGAGAGTCATAGAGAACCTTTCCAAGGCTGAGGGAAGTTGAGCAAAGAGATAAGACCAGACTGATGCACACAGAAAAACACAGATCATTTAGTATTCCTGCAGCATAAAATCAAAGTGGAATAGTGAGAAAAAGATTATCTCATAACAGAGTGGATGATGAATTCTCCAAACAAATGACCACAAAGTTTAAAGGTTTGAAAATCCCATAGTATTTATCTCAAAATGGCTGAATGAAAAAAAAAGTATTTAATAAATATCATTTATATTTGTACTCCTCTTTAAACATGTATACAGGTACTATTATTGAAAATGATTTTCACAATAATAATTGGAACAAATTGCTCTTTGGATTAACAGTTATGCAAACACTAATAACAAAGTAATCTCAGAGTATCAGTTAAAAGAGCTTTTTGCAGCACCTGGGAGGCTCAGTTGGTTATGCATCCGATTTCAACTCAGATCATGATCTTGGGGTCCTGGCACTGAGCACTGTGTTGGGCTCCCTGCTGAGCAGAGAGCCTGCTTCTCCCTCTCCCTTTTCCTGTGTCTTTCTCCTCTCCCCTGCTCATGCTCCCTCTCTCTCTCAAATAAATAAAATCCTTTTTTCCTAAAAGATACAGCTTTTTTCTTCTGTTTCTGAAGGAAGTCTAATTCATATAAATGCCCCTGAGTGTGGAAAATTTATAATAAGTTAATGATTAAGGTAGAAAAGGTCCACTATATACACAGAAGGTATGAAATATGAAGATTAGTATCAGTATACTCTATGATTGATGGGATATTGTTTTATTTGACTCCTAGTCAAAATATTTTTCTGTTTATTTGATACAATTGAGAATTTCATAATTATAGCTCAATAATAAAATATCTTTTCTATCACAAGGAAAATTGGCTTTATATGGAAAGAGTATATTTGAATTCAAGAATCCATCATTTTGATGTTGTATTCCGAAGAGGTAACATAGTATAGATAAATAGTATAAGTAAAAGGAAAAAAAAAGTGAGAAAGTAAACCTGAGTCTAAGGATTAAGTAGTTAAGTAGTTGTGGCATCTTAAGCAAGTTGTAAAATACAGAGCTAATTGAGACAAAGTCTAGCAGTCATGTTCCATCCAAGACACTGGAAATTCAAACTGGATAATTAGAGGTTATAAAGTTACTTTTTACAGAGGATTGGGTAGTATTTAGGAGTACCAAAGGAATAATGCAATACTCTGGAACTAGTAACAAGAAAAAGCTATTCACTTTTTAATCCTGAAGGATCAAGGCAAGAGATCAACTGTTCCAAATCTGCAAAAGTTGGAGAATAGCTCAACACAGCCAACAAATAACATTTTGCCTTTAACTAGACATATGGCTATGTACAGATAGATAGGATAGAGAAATTCTTTAGATAGGTAAAACAAAGATATCCAGGTGAGAGTATGCTCTTTCTTTCATCCCCCATGAGCACCTGCTGTTGTTGTCTACCCAGGTGAAGACTGATACCTTCAGCACCATCAGCTTGTTATTTCCTTCTTACCAAGTCCAAATAGCATAATGTCTAAAGTTCAGTGAACCAGAGAAAAGTTTGCAGAAATATTGAAACAATTTAAGTTCACTCCAAGCTAATTATGACAGGGAATAAGAGCATTGCCATAGTTCATAAGCAAATCAGTGAAGGTAGAGGTAAGACAAACATACTGTATAGGGATGGATATAAGGATTTTCATTTGGTTCCTATGTAGAAGACACTATAAAGGTTTTACCAATCATTAAGCATGTCTGTTCTCAGTATATGTTCTGGAAATGAAAAAAAATTGTCATGGAATGAATTTGTCACCATTGGATCCACTACAAGGAGGAATCAAACCACCACTCCATCAATCATCAAAAGCTTCTACTCTGTTTCCCTTTCCTCAGGAGACATACCTAGTAAGAAGTTGCTATGGCCAATGTCAAAGAAGTTACTATTGGGTCTTCATCAAAATAAAAAGCTGTACTGCAAAGGAAACAATCCGTAAAAACTAAAAGGCAACCTACAGGATGGGAGAAGATATTTGCAAATGACATATCTCATAAAGGGTTAGTTTCCAAAATATATAAAGAACTAATAAAACTCAATACCCCAAAAAACAAATAATTCAATTAAAAAATGAGCAGAAGACATGAATAAACATCTTTCTGAAGACATACAGATGGCCAACAGACATATGTATAGATGCTCAGCATCACTCACCAGGCAAATGCAAACCAAAACTACAATGATATTATCACCTCATACCTGTCAGAGTGGCTAAAATCAACAGCACAAGAAACAACTGTTGGCAAGGAGGTGGAGAAATAGAAAACCTCTTGCACTGATGGTGGGAATGAAAACTTGTGCAATCCACTCTGGAAAACAGTATGGAAGTTCCTTAAAAAGTTAAAAATGGAACTACCCTATGATCCAGCATTTGTACTACCAGGTATTTACCCAAAGAATATAAAAATAATTAATTCAAAGTGACACTTACAAACCAAGAAAAAGACTCTCAACTATGAAAAACAAAATGTTGGTTACCAGAGGGGAGCAGGTGAGAGGATGGATAAAGTTGGTGACAGAGATTAAGGAGTACACTTGCTTTATAAGTAAGTGTTGAGTCACTAAATTATATACCTGAAACTAATATTACACTGTATGTTAACTGGAATTTAAATAAAAATTTAAAAAAACAATAACAAAAACAATTTCTATTCTTGCCAGACCATGGTAAATTGTAAAAGTCCAGATATTAGTGTCAACCCAGAAATAGTACCATAAACCCCCAAAATGTTTGGATGCTTTCCTTAGTTTTCTTTTCTTCAGTATCTGTTGTCCTATTAAACGTCTGAAATTCTTTCAGTTAAAATTTTAGGGGAAGATTCATGTTAGATTCATATGTCATATTGCCAAGACCTTTTTCGAAACACCCAGACTTCTCTCTGAATTAAGAACCAGTGAGTCGATGGACAAGTATAGGTCTGGCACCTGAGTTAGCTTTTGGTCCTGTAGCCTTCGAATTTTTCTACTAATATATGTCACGCAAGCCCTTAGTAAGCTGTCAGTCTTTATTATCCCTGAGGACTGTAAGCTTCATTAAGCATCACTACAGATCTCTGCACATTAAAATATTTTTATTACTACTCCTGTCTTAAGATTTATTGAGGTATTTGCATCCACCTTGTCTCTGAAGGTCAGGTACCACTAACTGCCTCTAGCAATCTTGGGTCCCAATATTTCCAATGAGATTTAGGGAACCTAAGGCTATAATAGCATCCTTTCCCATACTCCTTAGTCAACAGGTAATGGTAATGGTAATAGTAATAGACACACATAGGCTTCTAAAAATGCTGATACCTTTCTTACCAAGGCCTTTATTAATGCCTAATAAAGTAAACTATTTAGACTCTTTTGCTGAGCACACAGATAAAAACTATCTGTTCAGGTTACATATAATATTTCAATTCCAGCATTATAATCCAGATCAAACTTCTGATTCCCTCCTAGGTATACCCCCAAGAAACCTCTGATATTTCAACTACATTGCTAATTGCTACAGTTCCCTGTTATGTTCAGGCCTCCATGAGTCAATGTAGCTGCTAACTATTAATAGCCTTTCCAGGTCCTGGATTCAAACATTATATCACAAGTTCTAAGGAAGGACACCTTATAAATAGATTGTGTAACATTCATCTTTTTTTATTTCATCCTCTTTTGTCTAACACCCTCAAAATGTCTAACACTCCCATACTCGCTTACCCGATTCCTGTCAATTAAAGCTGATGAAGTTCTGTAACTTTCTGTGTATAGACTGTCTCCTCCTAGGGCCAGCTTTGTTCTCATTTTGTATATATTGACACAATTCCTATTGCTCTGAAAGTAATAAAGGGCATTTAGTAGGAATACTTTTTTTTTTTAAAGTATAACTTTTTTTAAAGATTTATTTATTTGAGAGACAGAGTGAGTGAGAGCAAGAGAGCTGTGGGAAGGGCAGAGAGAGAGAGAGAGAGAGTCTTAAGCACACTCCACACTGAGCACAGAGCCCAAAGCAGGGCTCTATCCCACGACCTGAGAACATGACCTGACTCAAACCCAAGAGTCAGTTGCTTAACCAATTGCGCCACTCAGATGCCCTTTAGTATGACTTCTACAAACATTTTCCACATATATTTGAGGAAAATCTTTCCTAAAGGGATAGTCTGGTTCCCTCAGAAAGGCATTGAAGTTGTACCTTCACTAGCAAGGGATATTCAAGAGTAAGTGGAAAAGGAAGAGTCCAAAATCCTCAGTTATGTCTGCATCTTCCCAGTTGTTCCCATCTCATATCTCAGAGACCCATTCTTTCCCCATCAGAGCTTTGACTTGAGTATTTTATTGACACTGCAACTCTTAACAACAAGCTCTGGTTGTTGATCCTCAACCTCATTTGCTCTGTAGCTGGAGGAGATAAGGAGCTCCTTAAAGCTGTCACAGAATTTCTGATCTTTCATTTATCTGATTTGAATATTCACAGCCTTTATTTTATTGTACTTTTATTTGTAGGGCTCTTAGAAGTGTCCAACTGCAATAAAAATCTTAATGCTCATTATTGTTAGCAAAAAGACAAAATTCCAAAGATATTTTACCTCCCAAAGCCTAGTTTTTAATTGCATTTCTTCCCAGGCTAGTACCTGTAACATTTTGAGAATATTGATGCCACTACTTCCCATAACTTACTAGTGTCAAATTTCCCCTAGAAACCATTGTATCCATGGACTTCTCAACATGTGTGCAATTCAATCTCAAAATCCTATTTCAAAGGTTTGTTTTCTGGAACCATTTCAGGTACCAATTACTATTTTGGTTAGAGCTACTCAAGAAAAAGATAGCACATTAAAATTGGTGCTCTATGGAATGTTTAATAAGGCAAACATTCTTTAAAAAGTGTGTGGATGCTTTCAGGAATAAAAATAAGGTGGAAAGAGGGATGGTGGCTAATTCAGAACTTTTGAGCCAGTGTTTTAAAACTATTTTAAAAACCGGCCTTTCAGAAAAACAAAAACACCCGCCAACCTGTCCTTCTCCTATTCATATCACACTTCGTCTGAACCTAACTGGAAATCCTAGATAAAGGGAGCCCAAGAGGCCATGTATAGGGGCCAACCTCCCAGGCATACAACCAATGGAAAAATTGTGAGTCAATACGGAGGGTAAAATAGAAGATATTCAACACGTATATATTTTTGTTTTGTCTTACGTACTTCACAGTGGGTTGTAAGTACTAAATATATTTTTCTACAGAATTTTTTGAATATAATATTCAACACAATTATCTGAGTTACAGGTGGCAGAAATAATTACTTACCATAGTTCCTGTTACCCAAAATAGGTAGAGGTATTATCTAGTTGTGACTGAAATTTCAGACACATATCTAGAACAAGATCCTGAATGTTTCTTTACACATGCTAAACTGAAAAATAAATATTGTATTAATAAATTAATATGATTATCCATAAGCATCATCACAGCACATGTGTTTTGTAGTATTGCTTTCCATATTGTTGGCTTTTCCTTGTCATTGGATTAAAGACAAACTTACTTCATGTGCATCTCTGAACTAGATCTGCACATTCCTATATATGACACATACTTTTAAGCCAGAAGGATATAGTTAAATCTCAAGTACATCAAAAAAATTTTTGTATTTTTTTCCAGCTCTTCCTATTGGTCTTTTTCTCATTTTTCTAGACACAGCTGAACTTCACACTGCTCCATTAATTATTTTTGTATTCTCCCCTCTCCCAGCTTTATTAAGGAATGATTGACAAATAAAATTATGTCATAAATTGTACAACATAACAATTTGATATGTATTGTGAAAGGATTACCCCAACAAGTTAATTGACTTAATTAACACATTCCTCACATCACAGGTTTAACTTTGTTTTTATATTGAGAACATTTAAGTTCCATTCTTTTAGCAAATTTCAATTATAAAATATAGTCTTATCGGGGCACCTGGGTGGCTCAGTGGGTTAAAGCCTCTGCCTTCGGCTCAGGTCATGATCCCAGGGTCAAGGGATCGAGCCCTGCATCGGGCTCTCTGCTCAGCAGGGAGCCTGCTTCCCCCTCTGTCTCTACCTGCCTCTACCTGCCTCTCTGCCTACTTGTGATCTCTGTCTGTCAAATAAATAAATAAATAAATCTTTTAAAAAAATACAGTCTTATCAATTATAGTCACCATGTTATACATTAGATCCTCAGAGTTTATTTATCTTATAACTAAACACCTGCACCTTTACCACCCTCTCCCTATTTCCTCCACTCCCCAGTCTCTGGGAATAATCACTTTTCTACTCTTTTTATGGAGAATAATTTGTTTTCTGAGATTCCACATATAAATGATACTATGCAATACTTATTTTTCTCTCTGGCTTATTTCACATAGCAAAATCTACTCCAGTTTCATCCAGGTTGTCACAAAAGATAGGCATCCCTTTTTAAAAGCTGTATAATATTCCATGGATGTGTGTGTGTGTGTGTGTGTGTGTGTGTGTGTGTGTGTGTGTGTGGTGTGTGTGTGTGTGGTGTGTGTGTATGTGATATCACATTTTCTTCATCCATTGACAGGCACTTAGGTTAGTTTGATAGCCTGGCTGATGTGAATAATGCTGCAATGAACATGGGAATACAGATATCGCTTTGAGATAATATTTTTTTTCTTTTGAATCTATTCACAGAAGTGGGATTGCTAGATCATGTAGAAGTTCCATTTTTAATTTCTTGAGGAAACTCCATATTTTTTTCCATAGTGGCTGTACCAGTTTACATTTCCACTAACAGTGTGGAGAGTTTCCAGTCCTCTAAATCCCAGGCAGCATTATCTCTTGACTTTTTAATAATAGAAATCCTACCAGGTATTGTTTTTGATTTGCATTTCCCTGATGATGGGTAATATTGAAAAACACCTTTACATGTACGTGTTGACCATTTGTATGTTTCTTTGGGGAAATGTCTATTTAGGTCCTCTGCCCATTTTTAAATTTTTTCTGCAACAAAATTATTTGTAAAAAGTCCCAAAAGTAAGTACAGAGAATTATAATCACAAATGACATATTGTCAAACAGTTGGGCTCTATTTTCACAAAGTAAGAAAATGCAGCCCAGACCGTTATAATATGCATTAAGTATGCATTAAACATATTTCAAGAAACTGTGTCTCACAAATTCCAATAATATGTTTAAATATGGTAAAAATAGTAGACTATATAGTGATATTTTATATTCCTTAGTATTCCACCCTTTGTTTTATCTGATCATTTCTAGGCCTTCATACAACAATTTCATCTTTAAAAACTGGTGATAGTGACTTAGCCCTCTTTTTATCAACTTAATTCCTGGCCATTCTGTAATATTCTGTAATGACTTTGCAGTATTCCATATTCTCAAACCCTGTCAACATGTTTTGTGAACTTTTTATTGGTATAGGTGTTACTTCTCCTAAGGAATGTGATGACCTCTGATGACTGGGTTTATTCATCTGTTATGACTGACACATTTCTGCCCCCTATTCTCACAGCTTTGTCATCCCAAGTTGCTTTGTGCTTGAGACCACAGACTTCATTTTACTTCCCTTTCATAACAAATTCATGCCTTTTTAGACTTCTTAATCAATTACTCTTGACACAATATAAGCCTCAGTATCACTTTAACATCTTTGAACTTACCCTGTTTCCTTCCAGTTTTATTTTTATCTCTAAACAGCTTAGATTTTTAGGGTTCTTTATCTCAAATGCACTTTGTCAATATGATAAAATCATTTTGACTATTTTATTTTCATTGATCACTTGAAAAAATGGGAAAAAAAATAAGTGAAACCTACAGAAACATCAGTCTTCCTAAATGAAATGTGTAGCTAAGCTATGGATTCTTGATTAAAAAAAAAAGCCATCAAAATATTCTAAATCAGAATAAACTCATGATTACCAAATCTTCCAACCAAACCTCCTGAGTCAATTGTAAGAAATGTATCTTATTAATAGGTTTTTTGTTGTTGTTGAAATAGCATTATGTCCTTAAATGGGACTCCTTAACCTCTTATTTAATCTCCTTCTTTCTATTCACCCAGGAGTTTCTCTATGAAAAATAATTTTGGCTAAAGATATTTCAAACAAAAAAATGGAAGTTTGAAACTGAATGAAGAAAGACATTTGCTGTTTTCAGTGAGCATTCTTCTTAGACTGCATACTTCTTTGCATACTTCTATTTACCATAACCCACCATAGATCCTGACTATTCTCCCGTCCTGCTTTCTCCTTTCAAGAAAGAGTTTTAGTTTTATTATTTTGAGTTAATAATATGCATACAATACAAAGTCAATTTTCTTTTTTCTCTCTGACAGAGAGAGACAGAGTAAGAGAGGGAACACAAGCAGAGGGAGAGGGAGAAGCAGGCTTCCTGCCAAGCAGGGAGCCCAATGCAGGACTCGATCCCAGACCCTGGGATCATGACCTGGGCTGAAGGCAGACGCTTAACAACTGAGCCACCCAGGCACCCCAAAGTCAATTTTCTTTTTATGATTTTCTTTATCTGATTCATTAACTAATTCCTCAACTAACTATGCAGTGACTAATTATTTATTAAACTTGGAATTAGGTATTAAAATGGGAACCAAAAAATCCTTCTGTGAGCAAGATACATTTTCATCCTTCAAGTAATTTTCTAGTTACTGTTTGTCCTAATTCCCCCACACTGTGTGACTATGAAATTTGATCTTCACCTGGGTGATTTTTGGAAAGAATTATGACCTTTCTTTGCCTTTGCTACATCCCCTAAATGTCTCTCAAGGACATTTCTAGTCCAGCATAGCAGTTGGTGCAGATGAACTGAAAGACATTAAGGAATCATTGGAGACAACTGGCTATTCGAATCTTTTAGAAGGAAGCAGACAACACTCCCCCTGCCCCCTTCAAAATGTATAGTCAAAGGGACCAGCAGTGGAAGAAACTGACACCAGGACCATGACACTCTTCCCACAAAGGAGGGCACAGACCAAGAAGTATTATAAAAGCAGCACTTGGCTTGCTGGCACAATATCATGGAAGTTGTTGTCTGTATTACCCATTTAAAGGTCTTTCAGGGAGCTTCCCTAATTAAAAACTATTTAGAGGCCACACTTTACCTGATACTTTCAATTTTAACTATCTCCACAAGCTTTATTTTAATTCTTCCACTTTCCACACTGATAGTTCTTTTCTTGGCAGTGGAAAACCTGGCTTCTCTTGTTCACAGTATGTTTATTTATTTGCTCAGTCCTAGAAGCTTAAGGATTAGATAGATAAATAATCTTTACAAACCTATTAATTTATAGTATTGGAAATGTGGGTATGATAACGTCTGATTGTACAAACAAGAATATAATATTCTGCTATGATTATTTTTGTATTTAGTCTTAGGATATATATCCAAAATTAATTTGTGGCCAAAATTCTTTCTTTCTTTCCCCCTTAGTGTACTTACGTTATTCATGTGACATACAGTTAGGTTTATTTGTTTTGTTTATATTTCATTTTTTTCTTTCTAGCCTTTATTATTAGCTTAATTTGTGAGTATGTAAGCATTAACATCTTTCTAAAAATCAAAATTATGCAAAAGTTTATAATCAGAGAGGTCTTATTTCCCTTCCACTTCTACATCATTCTCATGTTCCTACACTTCTATCTTATTCTCTATCAGTATCACACATAACCATTTTTCCTGTTCCTGATATATCCTTCTTGTTCTTTTTTTTTTTTTTTTAAGATTTTATTTATTTATTTGACAGAGAGAAATCACAAGTAGGCAGTGAGGCAGGCAGAGAGAGAGGAGGAAGCAGGCTCCCTGCTGAGCAGAAAGCCCGATGTGGGGCTCGAACCCAGGACCTGGGATCATGACCTGAGCCGAAGGCAGCGGCTTAACCCACTGAGCCACCCAGGCGCCCCCCTTCTTGTTCTTTTTTATACATATACTAGAAATACTCTAAAAACCTTTCCCTAAAAACAAAGCAACAACAATAACAAAAAACCCTTCCCTATTACTTCAGGGAAATCTTCTTTATTCTTGTTTCCATCTGCATAGTATTGAAATGTATGAGTGAACCATAGTTTATACAACAATTTTTCCTTCTCTCTGCATACAGGTGATTTTCAGTATTTTGTAATTAGAAGCAATTTTTGCAAATAAACATGAGTACATGTCTTTATGATATTGGAGGTGAATTGCTGTGGTAAATATCTAGAAGGAGACTGGCTGAGTCATAGCTAATTGTATATACAATTTAGTATACTTTGGCAGCCCATTTCCCCAAAGTGTTTTACCATCTGAGTTCTACCAATCAATTATTACAGTGCCTGTTTCTCCACAGTTTTGCCCAAATACATTGTATACTCTTTAATGTTAATCATTTTTAGAGATAAGCGAGAAATGGTATCTCTGTGTAGTTTTATTTTGCAGTTCTCTATGAGTGAGTATAGGCATCTTGCTATCTTTTTGTATGTTGAGTATTTCTATAACTGTTCATGTTTTCCCAATCGGTTTTATGCTCTTTTTTTTCAAATTCAATAATTATTTATAGAACATAGTTATTACATTTTTATATATGATGTCATTTGTAAACAACCATTTCCCATTTTATTTTTTTATCAATTAATTTTGCTTGTAGTGGGCTTTTGTTTGATTGATTTTTTTTTTCCAGAGCATTCTGATTTAGATGGCATCAGAATACAAAAATGAAGGTTTATTATAGTCAACTAAAAATAGAACCATTCAGTTTACATTGATTTTATTAAGGGTAATTTTATAGGAATATGATAATACCATGAAATTCAAGAATACATGAGATTATATTTAAGATTCACTCTTTCATTTATTTAAAAACATTTGTTGAGTACCTATTATGACGTAAGCAGTACTTAAAGGGTTAACTATAGGGTAATAAACAATTTGTTAAAGTTAAATGGGGCAGGCAAGCATTAAACAAACAGAAAAATACAGAATCATTAAAATAAGTGAATGAAATGAACAGATTCTGAGATGGTAATACAGGCATCTAATCTTGACTAATCAAGATTTATGAAGACCTGTCTAAGGAACTGAATTTAAACCTTGGCCATATGGATAAGCAAGAAGCAGCTAAATGAATGTTGAATGAGGAACATTCCATTGTGAGTAATATATATGTCCAAAAGTTTATTAGCAAGAAGGCAGGCCATTTGTGAAAGCTAGAAGATATTACGATTATTCCATAGCAATAAAAAGGCAAAAGTAAATAGAGAAACTTTCAGACGGATAGATCATCTAGAGTTGCACAGACTATGGGGACATTAAGGGAAATTTTCTAAGGAAAATGAGAAATGACTGAAGGTTATTAAGCTCTAAAGTAAGATGACTTCATTATTTTTAATTTCTATTTGGTAAACATAAGGATGGTGGTTATGGACATGGGGAGAGTGGAAATATTTGAAATAGATTTCGGAGTTATAAATTTGTGGGATATGCTAGTAGATAGGTATTGACTATGGTACCAATGACTATCATGCCATGAACTATGTGTGCATGTTGTATCTCTTCCTGATCCGGATAATGCTTGAGTAGAACATCTAGATTTCAGTTAAATATTTAAATTTTGAGTTGGATAATGTGTAATGTAGTAATACCAGCAGACAGGTAGATAAATGACTCTAAAGATAAGAAATGTATGAGTTAGGGGGGCGCCTGGGTTAAGCCTCTGCCTTTGGCTCAGGTCATGGTCTCAGGGTCCTGGGATCAAGCCCTGCATTAGGTTCTCTATTCATCAGGTAGCCTGCTTCCACTCTCCTTCTGTCTGCCTCTCTGCCTACTTGTGATCTCTCCCTCTCTCTGTCAAATAAATTAATAAAATCTTTAAAAAAAGAAATGTCTGAGTTAGGGATTAAAAACAACAACAGAACAAGAAGTAACCATTGACAAATGAATTGTATGTCAGTCTAGTGAAACAGACAGACGGCAGAATAAATTGAACACTTAAGGGTGGTAGGGAAGGAGAAACCAGCAAAGATGCATAGAAGAATAAAGGACTAAGGATATTCTTGTTATTTACAAAGAGTGAATAATAGGTTAGACTGTAAAAGGTAAGGTAGAAGAACAAGGGGTTGAACATAGGGAAGAACTGGTAGAGAGATGGAGGAGTGAATGCTTTGAAATATTAATGAGTTTGAAGAAATGTTTCAACAGTAATGCTGGAGTCAATGTTGAGGAGTTTGTAGGTGGAGTTTGGAATATTTGAAACAGTGACTTTAGAAGTGGTAGAATTTTCAATTGTATCAGGGATGGGCAAAACTAAAACATCATTGTAATGAAGAAAAATAGGATCAAAGCCCAGTGGTTGGATAGGTCATCCACAAGAATGTGAACTCCACTTAAAAAAATAACAAACTTTGGACCTAAAGGGTCATTGTCTGGAAATGTCAATAAGTTAGGGAGTATGACCAGCATGGAGCTAATTGATTCTGAGAATGTGAAAGAGGAGGAGGAGGCATAATTACCTAAAAGGGACATTGTTGAGCAAAAAATATCAACCCATATTCCCCTTTATAAAGAGTTCCAGGGAATAAAAAGAAAAAAAACCTGACAGTTTCAAAAGTCATAAAGCTTTTAATTAAAAAAAGTTAACATTTTAAATATAAGAGAATTTGCTGACTTGATTTTCTCTATTCTTGTTGCTTAAAGTCAATTCCACACTCAAAGTAATTTGCAGTTAGTTTTATCAAAGTAGGATAGATATATTCTTTGGTTCCAGTGATTATTTCGGTTAGATGAATAGTTTCTGACCCAGTCTTGAAACCGGAGGATCAGAATAAAATTGTTCAGACTGGAATTCAACCTAAGCAATAAACATGGTAAGTGATATTGTACAAAGACAGCATTGAGTTCAGATAAGAGAGAGACAGAGAGACAGTGACAGAGAAGACACAGAAAGAGACGGATTAGAGATCATTCTCTGAATCAATCTTTCAATGTCTTTGTTGTTCTTATTTTTATGAAAATGCTTGATATTATGCTATGAATTAATCAAATTATTTTATAAATAAGCCAGAAATATATGCAATTACTTATTTTATTAAAAAGCCAAAAAGAGGTAAGTATTGTTTTTTGTTTGTTTTGTGTTTTAAGATTTTGTTTATTTGACAGACAGAGATCACCAGTAGGCAGAGAGGCAGGCAGAAGAGAGAGGAGGAAGCAGGCTCCCTGCTGAGCAGAAGACTGATGCGGGGCTCGATCCCAGGACCCTGGGATCATGACCTGAGCTGAAGGCAGAGACCTGACACACTGAGCCATCCAGGTGCCCCAAGAAATAAATACTGTTTAAAAAATTAATGGAGACATATTAAAATTTTTAAGAGTTTATTTGAGTGAAAATTATAATGGGGCAGGGCCAAACTAGAAGTGATTAGAAGGGCTTCACCCAAAAGGAGCTCATAGAGGGGTGGAAGCAAAGCAAGAAAATTACCAATTGGCTACAGCTTCAAGCCTTGTTGACTGTTTTTGATTGGTTATCTTTCAGTTTCAATTTCCAAATCTTGAGGCACTTATACACTTAGATTTTGGTTTGCTTACCTAGGCTACCTGAGCATTAGAGCCACCTGAGTCTCACGGCCTCCTTGCTCAGTTAATTTAACAATGCATTAATAAAAGTCATGGAGGAGGGAAATAATGAAAAAAAATCAGCAAATTCTTGGAGTTGACTTTAAGGTGTTTGTATCTGTAATTGAGAGAATATTTATCAAAATGAAGAGGTAACATCAAAAGTATGGTCATATTGTGTAATAAGACATATTTAGTCTATCCTTGGTTCCTACCAAAGAAAGCCTAAACATTTTGGAATTTTGAGATTAGGATCCTTTGTTATCTTAACAAGACTCTTTCCATCACACCTGAATCTGTGCTAGTTAAAGTGGCTCAGTGTGGGACTTCTCAGGATGGGGCAGGTCTCTAGGAAGACCAAATGATTGGAGGGTTGGGACTTTCAGTCTCACCTCTAACCTCTAGGGAGAAGAACAAAGTTGGAGATTAACCTCTACAAAAACTCTTGAATACTGACATTGGAAGAGCTTCTGAGTTGGTGAGAGCATGGATATACTGGGTTGAAGAGGGCAGGAAAGCTTGCCACATGCTCCATACCATGCTGTATGCATCTCTTATACTTGACTGATCCTGGATTGTGTCCTTATAATCAGCTAAATAAAGGGTTTTCTTCAGTTCTGTGAACCTAGTTTGTAGTAACATGTCAAACTTGGGTGGGGGAGGGTGTTGTGGGAACCTCTGAATTTGTAGTCATCTGAGCAGAGGTGTGGTCAGTCTGGGCACTGTATTTGTTGCTGACATTTGAACTATAGGACAATTTTGTAGAAATGAGTCCTTAAGCCTGGTAGTTAGTGTGAGAATTGAATTCCTAGACACCCAGTTGGTGTTGGAGGATTTGAGAATTTCACAGGGCATATATTAATTGGGAATACAACAAAACAAACTAAGTAATTCAGGAGTTGTGAAAAAATTAGCTGAGATTGTAATACTAATTATCATGCATATTAGAAATGCAAAAGAGGATATACATTTTGTCACAAGAATAGACATAAATAGAAAAACAAAATTTAACCTCCAGAATGCATTATAAAGTATTATCTTTGAATTTCTAAATCTGAAGGGATGGTTAAAAAAAAAGGTATACCAAAATGCTTTGAAATCCTCTTATGACAGTCTAGAAACTATGGGAACTATTTGGTTTAGAGCATTGTTGTAAGGCAAATCTATTTTGAATCACAGCCAAGTCCTATTATGCCAAAGGTCCTTGTTGTATGTCTTATAAGGCTATCCAAATACAAGGACCCTGAGGACATAGTTATAGTAAGATGTGAGTATATCTTTTTACACAGTAGTCTAGAAGGCAAATGTTAATGTTCAAAAACTGCAAAAAAATCCTGCAAAATGGCAAACCTTTATTTAGAATGTGTCAATATTCTCTTAGTGGCTGTGGGGGTGGGGTACTCTGGAAGATTTAGTGAATTAAAAAGACTCGGTGGAAAATGAAAATAACTATTTGCCAATAGTTAACTTAGCTTGAATTTAAGTTATATTAATTCTTTTGTGGAGAGAGTGACTATCTATTTGTGAGATATACATATATATAGATAGATAGATGTTATTTGTACATATATATCGATATATATATATAGATAGATAGATATAGATAGATGTTATTTGTTTTTTACATTTCTTATATGTTATTGCATGCAAAGATATTGAACTGACTACAGCCATGCAGGTTAAAAAGATGTTTTAAAAGTGGGACCAGGCTCTCTGACTGCAATCCAATCCTTTTTCCGTTACACTATTTTAAATGATCTGTTCCATTTTCTAAACCAGCTTGGAGTGTGATACTTCAGGTGTGATATCACATCTGTCCCCTCCCCCCCCAATCAATCAGGCTGCTCCCAATGTCAGTCTTTTCAGGGAAAATGTCACACAAGCATTTTAAACAGGTTTGGAAATGATAGCAATTTCTAAAGAGTGCTCAGACCCATAAATTAATGTGGAGCTATATTCCGCCACAGTCCTTGAAGTGCTAATGCAGAGATACATTCATAAGAAAAGACATTGGTGTCAGAGTAGATATACCATAAGGAGAGCAAAATTTAAGGCAGAAATAAATTTGAAAAAAAATAGTCAATCATTAGGTTACTTTTTTATTCAGGTTCATCGATGTCCTGTTCTCTGTTAGCAAATTCCTAAGAGATTTTAAAAGAAGAAACTGCAGCCAAAGAGTCCATTTATATCTCCTGACAAGGCAGTCATCTCATTTCTTTGTCTGTTTTCCTTTCCTGAGAAAATAGGTTAGACAGTTTGGAGGAAAATAAGCCTGTCTATTTTTCTTTCTTTCTTTCTTTCTTTCTTTCTTTCTTTCTTTCTTTCTTTCTTTCTTTCTTTCTTTCTTTCTTTCTTTTTTTTTGTTTTTTTTCACTTGAGCCAAAGTCTAGAGAAAACCAGAGTCTTATGTCCTAGCATTAATTTTTTTTTTTCCTAAAGTTAAGCCAAAGTGTATAAATTATGTCTCAATAAGGCCATTTAAAAACAAAAGTCTGGTTATCAGGATTGGTCATATCTTTCAACATCCATTCCCAAATGAAACTGAAAGCAGGGTTGGGCCTGGTTAGTACTTGGATGGGAGAAACTGAAAGCACCAGGGTCTAGAGCTGCCTCATTACTCCTAGTTTTATAATGCACTTGACTTTTCCTACAAAACCTGAGTGCGCTGATCCTGTAACTGGGGCTCATAAATTGGTATGGAAATACGGAAGGAAATACAGAGATGTCCACTTCCACCTCACGTTTCTCACGCATCTCAATCCTGGCGCTGCTGTGGTTGCCTTCACCCTGTTACTCATTTCTCCAGCCCCTCTCCGCGCTCCTGGTGTGGGGGTCTGTTTATTTAACACTTTGAGTAGCTTCTCTCCAGGAGAGTATAAGGTAACACAGCAGAAGTCCTATAATCCGTGTGTTTAAAATGACCACAGAGACAGACTTATAACTACGTTGGCTAATTTTGGTGTATTTTATTTAAAGATACTGCAGACTCCTTTTGAGCATTGGTTCCAGAGACCAGCTGCTGGCATTTAAATCCTGACTGACGATTACTAGCTCTGTGTCCTTGGACAAATTACCAGTCTCTATGATTTAATTTTCTTGTTTGGAAGACTAGGGAAATGCTACTACTTCTCCACAGGACTGGTTTGAGAATAAAACGATGTAGCATGAATCCTTTATGGAGACACTCAATGGTATCTTCATTATTATAAGCCCAGTTCTCAACTTCATATCTGACAAATTGTATAAAGGTTATGGAAGCAAATGCTGTAATAATTTATGTTGTAATAGGAATGTTTATTTTTCTCTCACACATCTATGTACCCATCCTTTAGAGTATTATTTAGCTAAAAGGGTTTGGGACAAAATAGCTATATCCTTTGGTAATCAGTATGAAAAGAAATATTTCTCTTTGATAAAATATAGCCTAAGGGATTCTCCTGTTAATTTTATAGACTTTCAAAAAAAGTTATATGTACAAAGTGACCATTTTTTGATTCCTATCAAGAGTCTGATGTCTGGAGCTACATGCTTCATCTAAATTTATCTTAAACCTTACAACAAACTTGGAAGTCAGAAATTATTATTCTGCTTCACATATGAGGACACAGTGTCTCAGAAATGTTAATTGACTTTTCCTGAGGCAATCTAATTAATCACTGTCCAACTTAGAATTTGAACCAGGATTCTGATTCCAGAGATAGTCCTTTCTTCCCCTATTAAAAATTTCATGGAGAAATATTTTTATGCTTCTAAATATATTTATTTGATTGAACATGCACAAGAAGAAGGAATAAAGTCTGGAAATCTTTAAAAGTTTGCATGGTATCATTTTCCAGGTGAAAGAAATGACAGCAGCCTTAGGCAAGCATGCTTCCTACGCCCATCTCTCCTTAAAAAGTCAGTGTAATCCAACTTGAGAGGAGAGGGCAGGAAAGGTAAGAGAAAAAGTCTCAGAAACTGACATCTGAAGAAATAACTTGCTCTGAAGAGTCTGGAAATTTGAAGCCTATATAGACATCCTGAGTGGTAAAAACATGTAAACTGGGTGTGGGAAGTGTACAATAATAAGTGATTACAGATAAATGAAAACAGAAGACAAAGCCGGAGGCCATGGAAATGGCCTGGGCTGTGTTTAGATGGGAGAACTGAATGGTCTAGAGTTCAAGAAGAAGTAATTAACACTGTACATTATAAATATGGTGAACTACCTTCAGTAGGAAATTTTACATAATTTGCTAAGTGAAGTGTGTACAGAAAAACATATGATCTGTAAACATCTGTATTTTTGCTAAGTGAAGTGTGTACAGAAAAAAATATGATCAGTAAACATCTGTATTTTAATTACATAGTAATAAAAAAAAAATCTATTCATACACTAGGCCAGTGGTTTGCAATTAAGTGCATCAGGAACACCTGGAGAACTTGTTAAACTAGACCCCAGGCCTGATCCTCAGATGTTCCTATCTACTAGGTGTTGGGTGGAGACTAAGAACTTACAGTTCCAACATGTCTCCAAGTGATGCTGAGGCTGCTGGTCTCAAGAAGACACTTCAAGAACCACTGGAGTAAGTTATTTATAAATTTACTTTTGAAGTCTGTGATTTGTCTAATCTCAAAGCTGTCATGATCAGTATTAAAATCAGTATGAGGGCCAGTAGTAGAAGACCCAGTGTCTGAGAAATATGGGAGATTCTTGAATAAAAACTTTGGTTATGGAAAATGTAGGTCCAGAATCCCAACTCGTAATTGAGAACCTCATAACTACTTTGTCAATCATTCAAGTTCTTATCAAGACAAACAGTGCACATCCAGTTTCTTTAATAAGTTTGTTCTAGGAAACTGAAGCATACTTTTTTGAGAGAAGTTAAAGAAAAGGATTCTCATATAATTATGTGATCTTTAAAAATTTTTTTTTTTTAGTTATTCTCATAGTGAGGAGCATACAACACACACAGAGTGTGCACACATTTAGAGTGAATGTACACGTTGGTTTCTCATCACCACAGACAGTGCTTGCCTTGTTGAATTGGCCATAGAACCCAGAGAACCCATTTCTGCATCATACAACTGAAAGCGAGAGAAGAACAGAATGGGATTAGGGCCCAAATCTTTTCTTTCAGTGCAACAAACTTAAGTAGAAAATGCCATTTAAAATTTTTAGAAAGTATGTTTAAAAAGCTACACAAGAACTTTATCATTAAGCACAATGTGGAGTTTGCAATTTTTGCTTTCAATTCCTGGAAAGAACAGGGCAAAAAATTATGGCCTGATTCAGAGATATTTTGAATGTTAGTTTAGCTTTTATTTTTTTTTTTCCTTTGATGGAAAAAATATCCAGTTGCAGAAACCGTAATAAAAAGTGAAGGAATTACCACCCTGTTTTAGTACTTTAAGTCTTCCAAATGAGAGTTGTTAATCTCTAAGGAATTAAAAAATAGATTTGTTTCAAGTACCTAGAACATTAACAACAAAAAATTCCACAAGCTCCTGTTATTTTTTTTCTCTTGAATGATCTATCAATGTGTACTTTAGAAAAAAAATATGGAAAAATTCAGTATTACAAATGAGATTTTAAAACATTCAAATTCAAAATTTATTAAATGTTTAATTTGTTTAAAAATTTATTGAAATAATTTTCAAAGCTGTATTTTCAGTGTGCTTTGTGCCAAACAACATTAAACCATCCCTGTGAGTACAATGTGGTGTGGTATTGACTGGTCTAGGAGACAAGAATCCTCTATTGTGTCCAGATTCTGAGTCACTTGGAGACCTCTGTAAGGTCATGTTTCTATTTATTTTTTCATTTTGGCATATTTTAATTAAAGTTCCATAAAGGATTAAATTTTTTAATAGTATTTATAGACCTGGTGATAAAACATACAGATTATGTAAATATCAACTATTTAAGAATATATTAATTAATTACATATCTGCCTAACCTAGGAAACTGACTTCTATTTTTGCATTATGTCTGGTAGGCATTTTTATCATCTTATTGAGATTTCTTTGTGTAAAATGTTCTATTAGCTCAAATGATCAACTTTATGCATGTTATTTATATATTTTGGGCTGATAGGCCACACACATGAAATACATGTCTTCATATCATGCATATTAAACAAGTTCAAATGTTATGTTATATAAATATATAAATTTTATCAAATAAGTATAAACATTAAAACTAAATGATCTGGAAGAAAAATAATGACTACCATTTTGTGACTTGGGTTCTGACATTTTTATTAGGACACAAAAGGAAAAAAACAACAATATTAATAATTCTGACATCATCAAAATTAAAATATTCTGCTTCTTAAAAGAAATCATTGATTAAACGTAAAGATAATCCTTAGCCTAGGGGAAAGTTTTCACAACATGTAGAGCTAAAGAAGAAAAAGACCTGTTTGTATTATATATATAATATACAATTACAAATCAACAGTAAAAAAAAAAAAATCCCTATAAAGTGACTAAGAGATATGGATAGACACTGCCAAAAAGAAACAGATGTTTATTCAATAATCACAAAAAAGGTACTCAGCATTCTTAGTCATAAGGAAAATGCACATTAAAACCACAATTAGGGGGCTCCTGGGTGGCTCAGTAGGTTAAGTGGTTAAGCATCTGCCTTTGGCTCCAGTCATGATACTGGGGTCCTGGTATCAAGCCCCATGTCAGGCTTCCTGCTCAGCAAGGAGTCTGCTTCTCCCCGCATCCCCGCCCTCGCCCCCCTACCCCAGCCACTTATGCTCTCTTTCTCTCAGATAAATAAATTAAATCTTTAAAAAATAAAACCACAATTAAGGGTGCCTATATAGCTGTCAGGTGAGTGGCTAACTCTTGATGCCACCTCAGGTCTTGATCTTAGTCAGGGTCATGAGTGCGGCCCTGTGTTGGACTCCACACAATCCCCCCCCCCCCACCCAAATCCTCACAATTAATACAGCTGTATACATACTTAAATGGCTTAAATTTAAAAATGGCGGTGTCAGGACTCCTGGGTGCCTCAGTCAGCTAAGCATCTGCCTTCCGTTCAGATCATGATCCCAAGTCCTGGGATCAAGCCCTGCATCCCTGTTTCTTGCTCAGCAGGGAGCCTGCTTCTCTCTTGCCTCTCGCTTCCCCTGCTTTTGCTCTCTCTGTCAAATAAATAAAATCCTAAAAACAAAGCAAAACAAAAACAAAACCACAAACAAAAAAACCATTGCAGTATCAAGTGTTAACATAAAGGAGGACAAATTTGAACTCTTACTCATACTGCTGGTGGGAACGTGACTGCTTTAGTGGTGGGCGTGACCACTTTGGCAAACAGTTTGGCAGTTTCTTAGGTTAAATACATACCTTTTATATGACTCAGCAATTCCACTGGTAGGTATTTAGCTAAGAGAAACAAAAACATTGCCACACAGAGACTTGCATTCACATACACATAGTCAAGTGTATTCTTTTTTTTTTTTTTTTTAAAGATTTTATTTATTTATTTGACAGACAGAAATCACAAGTAGGCAGAGAGGCCGGCAGAGAGAGAGCGGGAGAAGCAGGCTTCCCGCTGAGCAGAGAGCCCGATGCGGGGCTTGATCCCAGGACCCTGGGATCATGACCTGAGCCGAAGGCAGAGGCTTTAACCCACTGAGCCACCCAGGCGCCCCTAGTCAAGTGTATTCTTGCCAAAATTGGAAACAAACTATATATCCATCAAAAGATGAATGGATAAACAATGTGTGGTAAACTCATTAAACAAGATATCATTTAGCAATAGAAAAGGAACAAACTACAAATACACCCAACAACCTGCACAAAACTTTTTACATTATTTTGAAGGAAAGAAGTGATACAGAAAAGACTACATATAATTCAATGTTATAAAATTCTAAATCCCAATAAAAAACACAGAAAGCAAATAAGTATAAGGGGATGTTGACTTCAGTGACATACAAAGGATTTCTATAAAGTGATATAAATATTTTATTGACTATAACAGTGACTATATGGGCATATAATTCTCAAAACTCACCAACTATTATTAACACAAGTGTCTTTTTTATTTAAAAATTAGAAAAAAAAGAAAATCTAATTTATCATATGTACAGAATAATAGATACAAGAAAAACATTTGACCATGTAGGTAGATACAGAAAAATAATTGGATAAAATTAATACCTATTCATAATATAAATAGACCAGGAGCTAGAAACTTCTTCAGTCTGATAATGGGCATCCACAAAAAGAGCAAGCAAGTAAAAAAACCAAAACCCCCTCTCCAGTTTGTGGGTAGAAATAAGACTTATGTAGTCTTACATGCTCTCAATTCATACATGTACCATTTGTAAAGAAGCAATATACAGATACATTTACTAAAAAGGTTGGAACAAACAAAAAGTATCAACATATGATGGGGGTGTGGAAGTAAATATAAAGTTAAATAGCAAGCACCAAAAATCTGAGAATTTTTAGAGCTATTAAACAGAAGTGGTGAACATAAATCAACAGAAGATAAAATTGAACAAAACCTTCAATAAAATGGAATCAAAATAGATTTAATGGTGATTTTATAGAGTGTGGGAATAATTAGTAATAAATGCCTAGGAAAGTAAGCAAACCAAAAGTGTGGCAACATTTTGTTAACTGGAATAACACTGCTAACTGGAAGAAAGTCAATAGTTACACTGGAAAAATTCAGTGGATAACATTAATAGACACATAAATATGCTGAGTTGGAATATTGAATATTATAAAAAATTGTGCTTCACCTATAACATGAACAAGTGGGGAGTGAAATTGGGGATGGAGATGTAAAAATTCTAAATACCCATCTTTAATAAAAAAAAGAAAGTAATAGGGAATAACTAAATTTGATTAACAGAGAGTTGATTGTGTAATTATAATATTTAAAAACACAGTGAAAAATTAGAAGAAACAGTAACTTAAAATAATGACTTTGGAGTTATTACTAAAAGTTTCAAAACACTGAGAGAAGGACTTCTGGGTTTTGTTGTTGTTGTTGTTGTTGGAATTGCTAGACTATTGCTCATATCTCAATTTACAAAAAAAAAATTAAGACAAAAATTATTTGGAGAAAACTGACTAGAATGTTGGAAAAATGTATACTTGAATCCATATTACACACACAAAAATCAAATCTAAAAAGATAAAGGAGTTAAAAACAAAAAAAATATGTATAATAAGATATATATGGTATACATCACATTGCATATAATAAAACATTATTTATATTTCATTATGTGTCCTATTTTATCAAATACACATCACACAATCAGAGCATAGGAAAGACTTTTTGAATATATCATGCAATGGTGATACTCTGCAAAAGGCAAGAGACTGATCACCAACAAAGAACACAAGCATAAAACAAGAAGAGAACTGACCAATAAGTGGGTTCAGTCCTTTCTCAGCAAGAACCATGAAGTTGTTCTCACAGCTTTTCATTATTAAGAATTGACTTCAGATCAAAGGAACCCCAGAATAAATCTAGAGCAAATGTCATATATAACATGATTGAATAATAAACAGGAATTGAGAAAAGTCAGCAAGTATCTATACTTAATTGTCTGGTCTTTAGAAGATTGCCTTGCTTTAGAAATTTTAAGCAATAAAAAATCAGAATAAAAATAATTAACATTTAAAATTTATGACTTTCAAAAAGGCACATCAGTTACAGTACTGTAACATTCTCCACCAAACATCATTTTTTCCCTCTATATAGTTATTTGGCTAAAATTTTAGTATCCGTTTCTATTCTCTTCCGTTTTTCTCCTAGATAGCACACTTTCACATAATGGTCATTGTCATTTTCCTTTCTCTCATTTGCTTTTCCTGGCTAATTGCATAGACAACTTCTGTTCGGTGCTTGAATAACAGTAAAGTAGAGGACATATCTGTATTTATTCATCCTATCTTAGCCATATTACCCTGCCTTGATAACTGTTGTAACTGTCACCATTTCTACTGGCCAATATTGGCCATTTAATCTTTCATAAGAATTTCATCAAGTTTCATGAAAAACCTCATTATGATTTTTTTTCTAAATTTCATGTTAAACTTCTCCATGTGTATTTCTGCATTTATTGCGGTGTTGTTGCTCACCCCCTGCCCCCGGATCATTATATATTGCTATGGTGAGAGTGTGGTCTTTTTCATCTTTTTTTCTGCTAAACTTTTTCTGAGTATCACTGGTGTCATTTTCTTTTTAAAAATGTTTAACATTATGTAATACATATGTGGGATTATGTAATATAATAAACCACCCCCTGCCAAGTTTTTAAGATTGATTTCCTTTGTCTTTAAGCTTGAAAATGTTTTCCCAACCAAAGATCTGAAAGGAGGAGGATGAAAACGCTGGGGTGGAGTGTATTGAGGTACAAAAAAAAAGGAAGAAAATGATTAAGGAAAAAAGAAGTGATAGAAAAGGGATGTTGCCTGGTCCCTGCCCAGGGCTCTATTACCAGTGGCTCTCTTAGACGTCTGCGTGCTGTCCTCTGAGCAGATCCTGCTAGGTGCCTTTCCAGTCAATGCATCGGTTTCCTCTATGGCAGTTCTCATGCATCAGGCTTACAGACGTTTTTTCCAATGTCGTATGCAAGGACATATGACACAAATTTGGCAATGTATAAATAGGATAAAAATTGCTTTCTTTTTTTTTTAATATTTTATTTATTTATTTGACAGACAGAGATCACAAGTAGGCAGAGAGGCAGAAAGAGAAACAGGCTCCCTGCTGAGCACAGAGCCCGATGCGGGGCTCGATCCCAGAACCTTGAGATCATGACCTGAGCCGAAGGCAGAGGCTTTAACCCACTGAGCCACCCAGGCGCCCCTAAAAGTTGCTTTCTTAATGGAAATGCCATTCTCCCTCTTTTCTGCTCGCTCCTCTTCCTGCTTCTAATGTAAACCTGGTGGCTGGAGCTCAAGCAACTTGAGCAGTAGGAAGCTGAGAGGAAGGCCAAGAAAATTACAGAAATCTCTGCTCTGACTCTCATGAGGTACTGATATGATTTTAGTCTTCTAATTGTTTGAGGAAAAATAAGCCCATAATTGTTTAAGCCAACGATGAGCAAGTTTTCTGTTTCGCACAGCTGAGTGCAATCACCAACTGCTGTAGCCCTCCGTGAAGTTTCAACCTGCCTGCTGGAAAGGCATTTTCCAACCAGAGCAATGATTCTCCCAGTCAGGGAGGTAAACAGTCCAGGTGCCAAGAACAATTTACTTATCCTGTGATGTGCTGTCTCCCACCGATGTTTGGAAGTTCAGTCATTACCACCTTCCCATGGATTACCCTAGGGCATTATGTGAAAAATTGCTCCTGTAATGCGTCCCTTCAGTTCCATCCACTCCAGGATTCTGCAGCGCCGTTAACATGGTTGACTCCAAAATAAGACATGTACTTTAGACACCCAAAAATGTGAAAAGGAAGCTTTGAATATGAGGATTCCCTAGCATGAGATGTCAATGCGTATCTCTATTGCAGATAATCAAACATGCAATTGTCATATCGAAGTCTGGAGCTCTAGAAAGCTTCGTCTTTGAAATAACAGATTTGAGACTCATGGGCGAGACATTCCTAAACAATCTAGGGACAGGGACTAGGAAACTGTAGCCTGTAGGGCTAATCCGGTCCTGCATCTCTTTTTGCAAGTCAAGTTTTACTGAAAGACAGGCACACCGATTTGTTTACATACCGTCTGTGCTTGTATTTGCAGCAGGATGGTAGTTAAGAAGTGACATCAGAGACCATGCAGTCCATAAAGCTGAAGATATGTGCAATCTGCCCCCATACACTAAAATGTGGCCAAATTTTAGTGTTTATTTGGCTTTTTATAATGGAGGTATTATGAAACTACATACATAAAATGAGAAAAGTATATCTGAAACTGTATCAAAGATACATTAAGAAAAAGGATAGGGGTGTCTTGGTGGCTCAGTCGGTTCGGGGATTCTTTTTTTTTTTTTTTTTTTAAAGATTTTATTTATCTGACAGAGAGAGATCACAAGTGGGCAGACAGGCAAGCAGAGAGAGAAAGAGAGAGGAGGAAGTAGGCTCCCTGCAGAGCAGAGAGCCCGATGTGGGACTCGATCCCAGGACCCTGAGATCATGACCTGAGCTGAAGGCAGAGGCTTAACCACTGAGCCACCCAGGTGCCCCGGTTCAGGGGATTCTTGATTCCAGTTCAGGTCGTGATCTCAGGTCATGGGATCGAGCTCTGCATCAGACTACATGTGTGGGTAGAACTTGCTGGGGATTCTCTCTCTCCCTCTGCCCCTCCCCTGCACTCTCTCTCTCCTAAAAAGAAAAGAAATGAAAAGGATAACGGGATCTATGTTTGAGAAGCTTATAGCTAGACCTAAATATAAAATCATAATAGAAAATAAGAAGCTTAAATTTAAACTCAACTGTAATTTAAAATGTATGTAATAGAGGAAATTTAAATGCTGTGTAGACACCCTTTAAGATGAATTTACTTACATATAGTTAGATTTGCTGGATGACTGAAATGTGTAAAAGCTGGTTTATGTGAAATTTCTACAGTCACTTCTCAAACCATGCTATTGACTTATAGTTCTCACATCTCTATGCGGTCAGGTGGTCATAGCTAGTATTTAAAACTATTTCCACTACCCATTTGTCTTTCTTTTGCCTTCTACAAGCACCTTAACTGGTCCTGGTTCTTTACCTGATGAGATATCCAAATCTTAAATACTAAATTGTCTAGGCCATTAAAAGTCCCACCTAGACTGGGTTTTTTCCATTGACCTTAATCATAGGGAATGGTGATACTAAAAGATGCCTAAGGGATCCCTTGTATTCCAGACATACTTTTCTTTCTCTCTCTCTCTCTCTCTCTCTCTCTCTTTCTCTTTCTCTTTTTAAAAGATTTTTATTTATTTATTTGTCAGAGAGAGAAAGAGAGAAAGCACAAGCAGGTGAAATGGCAGGCAAAGGGAGAAGCAGGCCCCCTCGCTGAGCAAGGAGCCCAATGAGGACTGGATCCCAGGACCCTGGGATCATGACCTGAGCCCAAGGCAGATGTTTAACCGACTGAGCCACCCAGGCATTCCCCAGACATATTTTTCTTTACCTCTTCTTCAGAGTAGCAGTCCAATTGCCCCTTGATCAGGATTGATCACCCCAGCCAACAGAGTTAAGGCCCTTCCTCACTTGTTGATTTAGAGGCATGAGGAGAATAAAACGAACAGGTGTTAGTCAGAACTTCCAGTTCAGTGGGATCATTGTTTCCTGATAGAAGCATTTCTGCCTCTGGAACTAATATCTCTAAGCAGCAGAGTGTAAAGTTGCAAGAAGGGGACAAAAATTCCATGAGTGGTCACTAGAGATATTAGTGAGGGTTGTCCCATCCTTTTCTACCCCTTGATTCCGGAAGTAATGAATCCTGGCTATCAGAGAAACAGCACCATATAATAGGCACTGTCCAGAGCACCTAATGCCTTCTGGAGAACCTTGCCTTAGCCCTGTCAACGGCTGCCACCTAGCTGTACTGTAACTGAGTTTTCAAAAGGCCATTCCACTCTATTGTCAAGCCAGCCAGCTGCTCAGGAGTTGATGGAGAACATGGAAATGCCAGTGAATTCCATCAGCAAAGGCCCATTGCCCACTTTTTCTGTGAAGTGAGGTCCTTCATCTGAAGCAACATTATGTGGAATGCTGTGATGGTGGATAAGGCATTCTGTAGGTCTGTGATAGTAGTTTTGGCAGAAACATTGTGTGCAGGGAAGATAAATCCATATCCAGAGTATCCGTTCTGGTAAGGACAAAATGTTGCCCCTTCTGTGATGGAAATGGTCCAGTGTAATCAATCTGCCACCAGGTAGCTGGAAATCATCCTGGGGAACTTAACAACATCCCATTATCTCCCAGACTCTGCCCTCACTTTAGTAGTAGGCACCTTGCTAGGTTGGAGTTTAGCTTGTAATTCAGCTAGTCTCAGGATTAGACTCTGTTTGATTTTCAGTAGTCTCCGTCCTGTGGCTCCAGGAGCTGAGGTCTTTTTCAGAGCACATATATACATGTGTGTACTTGAGCTGGGAGTTTGAATCGCTGAGCTCATCCTGTTCTTTCATCTCCTTGTCCAGTGACATTAGGAACAAGCAGACAAACTCATTTCATTTATTAGTTTTCCAAAAGTGTTAGAAAGTATCATATGCACAGCCATCCTGTTCCTTGGTTCTTATAAATGACTGGCTAGGAGCATCTAATGAAGATATGTTGTGTATCTCTATTGCAAGCTTATGTCATGGACTAGCATCGCTTTTTTTACTTATGAAAATGAAGTCATGAGCTCTTTAAATCTTATCAGATTAGAGAGGCAATTCCAGAAACCCCAAAACCAATTCAGAGAACTCACCATTAACATCCTGTTCCTTTAGAAACATGCTGGCACCAAAATCTGTATTTTTCTGGGTTTTCCAGAGAAACAAAAATAGTAAGTTTATTTTAAAAAATATATATTTATTTAAAAAATATATTTATTATAAGGAATTGTCTCATGTGATTATGGAGGTTGAAAATTTTCAAGATCTACATTTACCAAGGTAGAGACCTAGCAGAAAAAATGGTATAATTCCAATGTAAGTCTGATAGGTCTGACAGGAGAGCTGATGGTATGAATTCAAATCCAAAGCCAAAGGCAGAAGACTGAAGTCCCAGCTCAAAAGTCATCAGGCAGAGAGAGAGAAAGAATTCTATCTTACTCTGCCTTTTTTGTTTTCATTAGGCCTTCAATGGATTAGTTTGGGTTAAACCTTTAAGGTCTGCTCATATTGAGAAGGGCAACCAGCACTACTCAGTCTGTAGGTTTAATTATTAATCTCATCCAGAAATATCCTTATAGAACCACTTGAAATCATGTTTAATCAAATATCTGGTTACCCTGTGGCATGGTGAAATTGATATACATAGTTAAGCATCATGTATATATGACATATAAAATTTTGTATGTCAATTTATATTATATATATGATTTTAAATAATATAAAAGAGGTATTGAAGGAAATTCAAAAATGAGTATTTTGTAGTTTTGAGTTCATTAATATTGTGACTTCTTTTTCTTTCTTTCTTTTTTTTTTTGAGAGAGAGAGAGTGAACACATGAGCAGGGTGGAGAGTCAGAGAGAAAGAATCTTAAGCATCTCCATGATCAGTCTGGAGCCTGACAGGGCGCTTGAGATCACAACTCTGAGATCAAGACCTTGAGCCCAAATCAAGAGTTGGAGGCTGAACCAATTGAGCCATCCAGGTGCACCTATTGTGATTTCATTTTTATTATATTTCACTTTATTGTAGGACTGTTGCCTTAGAGATATAAAGAAACCACTGAACAGCTCTTAAAAAGATCCACATGTGTCCCTATGCTTTTTAATGTTCACTATTAATAGTGAAATCAGATATAAAAGTTTCACTTGTCAGAAAGTACAAATCAGTAGTCTTAGTGAACAGTAGTATTTCTCTCTTGGAGAGGGGGAATTAACCTTCCCACACTTTGGGATTAGGAATGGCAATATGAAATGTTTCTTACAGACTAAGGATTTCAATGCTTGGTCACAATTTTTTCCCCTTATTAAAGTGAATTATGTTTGTAGTGGCAATATCCACAATAGCCAAACTATGAAAAGAACCCTGATGTCCATTGACAGATGAATGGATAAAAAAGATGTGATACACACACACACACACACACACACACACACACAGGAATATTACTCAGCCTTCAAAAAAATGAAATCTTGCCATATGCAATGACATAAATGAACTAGAGGGTATTATGCTAAGCAAAATAAGTCAATCAGAGAAAGACAGTTCTCATATGATCTCACTGATGTGTGGAATTTAAGAAACGAAACAGAGGGGAAGGGAGGAAAAATAAAACAAGACAAAATCTGAGAGGGAGACAAACCATAAGAGACTCTTAATCATAGAAAACAAACTGAAGGGGCACCTGGGTGGCTCAGTGGGTTAAAGCTTCTGCCTTCGGCTCAGGTCATGATCCCAGGTCCTGGGATCGAGCCCCACATCAGGCTCTCTGCTCAGCAGGGAGCCTGCTTCCTCCCCTCTCTCTCTGCCTACTTGTGATCTCTGTCTGTCAAATAAATAAATAAAATCTTCAAAAAAAAACAAAAACAAAAACAAAAACTGAAGGCTGCTGGAGAGGAGGGGATAGAGGGATGGGATAACTGGATAATGGACTTTAAGGAGGACATCACTGAACTCTACCTCTGAAGCAAATAATACATAATATGTTAATTAATTGAATTTAAATTTAAAAAGAAATCTAATTTTCCTGAAATTATCATTATTCATATTTGCTCAGCATATAATTTTATGTTCTTTCATTTCAATGCTTTTTGTAACCTTTTATTTTTTCCATTTGCTATAAATTTTTAAAATTTGTCTTTCTGCCTCTTTACTTGTTAAGCACAATCTAAGTGCTTGTTCTTTTAACCAGCAGATACAGTTTTTATCCCATCTTTGCATGTGCAGAGGGACATGTTTTTATGTTTAGACTTACCACTGACACTTACTTTCCATTTTTTACTGTGCTTCCTTTACTGACTTTTTTCATTTTCTGCCTCCACTGTATTCTATTAGATTGTTCAAGTTTTCTTTGCCTTGTTTTCCTTTTTTTTGGGGGGGTTGGAAATTATAATGATAATGTTATATTTAGGTTTTATTTTATAGTAAACTTTTATGTTGATTTTTGTAATTATTCATCGTGAATGTGTTTCACATTCTCCAAATAAAATCATAATCTTAGAAAAAATAAAGTGAATTATGAAACTACATGGTAGATCATCTTGGGCTCCTGATTGAATGTAATAAACAGAAAATTTCTGTCTATCCACAATGGATATACAGCTTGAGTAAGAAATAAACCTTTGCTCTTTATATGAATAATATTTTGGGGTTGTTTTTAATGAGATATAAATTAGCCTATACTGGTTATTAAACACTATTGAACTATTTAACTCTAACAACAAAAACAAAAATTTAAGTGTTCTTCTTTCAAAGAGAACTCAGTATAGCATTAGGTAACAAATTACTATGCAGTTACTATAAAAAGACTATATGTATGAACTTAAATGTCAGAAAAGTTAATTTGAAGTAACAGCAGATTGTAGCTCTTTTGACTCTTGAGGTATATGTGTCCAGTGGGTAAAATCTCAGTTCTGTTTGAATCATTTGGCTTTTTCTTTTCTCTTCTTTTCTTTTCTTGTTTCCTTTTTTTGAAGATTAAATGTCTAGAGACTAGTGTCCAGGATCACTACAGCTATCACGCCTCCAAACCACTTTTTAGATTTTATTCAAAATGCATCCTCTGTTTTCCTACTCTAGCAGTGTGACATATAGTTAACTCCCAAAACAATATCTCCTTTTCTCTATATTTTTATGCTTAGTCCAGCTTGATTTATCATAATTATACCTTTGGGTTTCACCTGTGTAAATAGCCATACAACTATGTGTCACTGAATTTCTTCAGGAAATGAAATCATTACAAGATTGCAATTGAAGAATTAGTTTCAATTCACTTAATGTGAAGATGAGCAACATCATATATATGTATATATATGTATATATATGTGTGTATATATATATATATGTTTACTTTGTTTATTATTTGTTAAGATTGAATTGGTAAATGAACATCTCAATTCTAACATATCGCTTCTATTGAGAATTATTTATTTTTCCCAATTGTGTGCTTCAATTGTATACATATTTTTTCTTTTATTACACTTTTAAGGAGAGGTTTTTTTTTTAAGAGCAATTTACAGCAGTTTTTGTTTCCTAGAAAAATTGAACAGAAGGTACAGAGATTTCCCAGATATCCCTGCCCCCAGTTATCATCTATAACTTCCCTTGTTCTCAACATCACTCACCAGAGTGGTCCATTTGTTATAATTGTTGAATCTACATTGGTACATCATCATCTTCCAGAGTCCATAGTTTACATAAAGGTTCAGTCTTGGTGTTGTGTGTTCTGTGTGTTTGGGCAAATATATAATGACATGTTTCCACCATTATATTGTTATAAAGAATATTTTACTGCTCTAAAAATCCTCTTTGCTCTATATAGTTATCCTTCCCTCCTCACTCCTGAAATCCACTGATCTTTTTACTGTTTCCAGAGTTTTGCCTTTAACGTACTTATTTTTATATGTATATATTATGTTCCATTATTTAATTTTAAAATCATTATAATTGGTAAATTCTTTTTTAATTGAAATATAATTGACATGTATTAGTTCCAAGTATACAAGATAATGATTTAATGTTTGTATATGTTGTGAAATGATTACCACAATAAGTCAATGTCCATCATCATATATAGTTACAATTTTTTTCCTATGATGAGAACGTTTTAAGATGTAATATAATACAGTACTGTACATTACATAACCATGATCTATTTATATTATAACTATAAGTTTGTACCTTGTGACCACCTTCACCCATGTTTCCCACTCCCCATCGTTTTGCCTCTGACAACCAGCAATCTGTTCTCTGGGTCTATGAGCTTGTGTTTTTGTTTTTAGATTCCATATATAAGTGAAATCATACAAAATTTGTCTTTCTCTGTCTGACTTATTTCACTTAGCATTATGCCCTCAGGGTCTATCCATGATTTCACAAATGGCAAGATTTTCTTCATTTTCTGGCTGAATAATATTATATCATGTATATATATGCCACATCTTCTTTATGCACTTGTCCATTGATGGACTTTTAGGTTTTATTCCATATCTTGGTTATTATAAATAATGCTGCATTGAACATGGGGGTACATATATCTTTTCAACTTAGTGTTTTTATTTATATCTTTTCAACTTAGTGTATTTACCTGTTCTTCAGGTAAATACCCAAAAGAGGAAATGCTTGTTCATATGGTAGTTTTACTTTTAATCTTTTGAGGGATTTCCATGTTGTTTTCCATAGCGAATGTGCCAATTTATATTCCCATCAACACTACACAAGTGTTTTCTTTACTTCTTTTAAAAAGTTATTAAGTATAGTTGACACAGAATGTTACATTAGTTTCATGTACATCATAGTGATTCAACTTTTTCTTATCCCATTCTTTTCTTACCACCCATGTAACTACCACCTGTCACCATACAACACTATGACATTATCATTCACTGTATTCTCTATGCTGTGCCTTTTATTCCAATGATTTCTTCATTCCATAACTTGAAGCCTGCATCTCTCACTTTTCTTTCACCTATTTTGTTTATTCTCCCCACTTCTGCAAGCCATAGTTTGTTCTCTATATTTATAGGTCTGATTCTGTTTTTTTTTTTTTTTTTTAAGACACATTTATTCAGCGTCATGATCAGACTATTACATTTAGCAATCAACAGCATGGGTGCAAAAAAAAAAAATCTACATTAAAACCCTTTGTTGGAATGCTTTACACTTTCCACAGAACAGAAATTAAAATAACCTGTTATACAATTAGTCACAAATACAGTCCTTGAGTTTTTTTGCCCATACACATGAGTATTGTCTAAAACATGTCTTCTTTGTAGCAGCTAGGCCCTGCCACCACTGTGCTTGGCTGAGTTCACAAATCTGTTGTAACCTGTAGCTTCCCTGTCACTTTTCTGGCTCTCCTCTCCTGCTAAGCTTTGTTTCCTGGCAGTAATTAAAACCTTCTGCCACTGCCGTAGCTGCTGCTGCTGCTGGAACCACCATAGCCACCTTGGTTTCGTGGTTTGGCGAAGTATTGGCCTCCACCACCATAAGGGCCAGAGCTTCTGCCTCCAAAATTGCCTTCTTTCATGGGTCCAAAATTTGAGGATTGATTGTTGTAATTGCCAAAATCATTATAGCTTCCGCCACCTCCAAAGTTGCTTCCATCATTACCAAATCCGTTATAGCCATCCCCACTGCCACCATATCCACCACCACCTCGACTGCCACCAAAGCCACCTCAACCACTGAAGTTTCCTCCGCGACCAAAGTTGTCATTCCCACCAAAACCACCTCCACGACCACCACCAAAGTTTCCAGAACCACTTCGACCTCTTTGGCTGGATGAAGCACTAGCCATCTCTTGCTTAGAGAGCGCTTTCCTTACTTCACAGTTTTGGCCATTCACAGTATGGTATTTTTGAATGACAATCTTGTCTACAGAATCATGGTCATCAAATGTTACAGAAGCAAAACCCCTCTTTTTGCCTCTGCCTCGGTCAATCATGATCTCAATCACTTCGATTTTCCCATACTGTTCGAAATAATCTCTTAGATGATGTTCTTCAGTGTCTTCTTTAATGCCACCAACAAAAATCTTTTTCACAGTTAAGTGGGCATCAGGTCTTTGAGAATCTTCTCTTGAGACAGCCCTCTTTGGTTCCACAACTCTTCCATCCACCTTGTGTGGCCTTGCATTCATGGCTGCATCCACCTCCTCCACAGTGGCATATGTGACAAACCCAAAGCCTCTGGAGCGCTTGGTGTTTGGGTCTCTCATTACCACACAGTCCGTAAGTGTTCCCCATTGCTCAAAATGGCTCCTCAGATTCTCATCGGTTGTTTCAAAGCTCAGACCGCCGATGAAGAGCTTCCGCAGCTGTTCAGGCTCTTTGGGAGACTCTGACTTAGACATGATGGCAGTGGGAGGGGAGACTTTAACGATGCTTACTCGGCGGCGTCCACGGGCAGAAAGGACTAACGAACGTATCTCTGATTCTGTTTTTTGCTTGTTTTGTTTTTTGCTTTTTGTTTCTCTCTCTCTCTCTCTCTTTTTTTTTTTAGATCCCACTGAATCTGAAATCATATGGTGTTTGTCTTTCTCAGTCTGACTTATTTAGCTTAGCATAGTACCCTTTAGGTCCATCCGTTTTGTCAGAAATGTCATGATCTCATCCTTTTTTAAGTCTGTGCAATATTTTGTTGTGTGTGTATGTGTGTGTACATACACACAGAAGCTACAAATAATACTGCAATAAACATAGGGGTTCCCTTTTCTACACATCCCCACCAACACTTTTTACTATCTTTTAGATAACAGTAATTTTAACAGATGTGTGGTGATATCTCACTTTTGCATTTCCCTGATGATTAATGATGTTGAGTACATTTTCTCGTACCTGTTGACCATCTGCATGTCTTCCTGGCTAAAATGTCTATTCAGATCCTCTGTATATTTTCCTTGGATTTTTTTTTTTTTTTTTTTTTTTTGCTATTGAGTTATAGCAGTTCTTTATATATTTTGTATATTAACTCCTTATCAGAGATATGATTTGCAGATATTTTCTTCCAGTTGTTAGGTTGCCTTTTCATTTTCTTGATAATTTCTTTGTTCTGCAGAAGCTTTTTAGTTTGATTTAGTCTCACTTGTTATTAAATTTGCTTTTGTTGCCATTACTTTTAGTATCAAATCCAAAAAACTATCACCAAGATTAATGTCAAGGAGCTTAACACCTATGTTTTCTTCCAAAAATTTTATGGTTTCAGGTCTTATGTTTAAATGATTAATCATTATGTTAATTTTTTGTATAGTGTAAGATAGAGATCCAATTTTATTTATTTGCATGGGGCTGTCCAGTTTTCCTGATAATTTTTATTGAAGACTGTCTTTTCTCCATTGAATATTTTTGGCTGCTTTGTCATAAATTAATTAACCACATTTGTGTGGGTTTATTTCTGGGCTCTCTACTCTTTGCATTGATCTATGTCCATTTTTTATGCCAGTACCATATCATTTGTGTTACTGTAATTTGAAATTAGGAAACATGATGCCACCAGCTTTGTTCTTCTTTCTTAAAATTGCTTTAGCGATGTGAGGTCTTCTGTGACTCCATACAAATTTTGACCTTTTTTTTTTTCTATTTCTATGAAAACCACCACATGTATCTTCAAATTATCAGAGATACACTTTGAGTTTTTTGTACATTTTATACTTCTAATAACATGAACCACAGCCTGCATAATCTAAACTTATTCTTCACACATGGGTAATATGTTATCTTCATGAATCTTTTTCCCCCTATTTTATGGCATTCAAGTGGAAAAAAGAGTGAAAATACTAAACTTGTGAAAGGTTTTCCAATTCTGTATCTCAATTATTAGTCTTATTTTTTGATTGTTTTTTTTGTTTGTTTGTTTGTTTGTTTGTTTTGGTTTTGCTGTTATTTTTGGTTTTTTGTTGTTGTCATTTTCTTCTCCCTGAACACATCTCAAATAGGATCAATTTAGGAGTTAGGTAAAATATAATTTATTAACAAACTTCCATTGTGAAAAGAATATATATAAAAGGTAAAGATTGAAATATATATACATATTTCATACGTACATATTATATATATGCCATCTTCTACAACTCAGCTCCATATAGTCTTTTTCTAAAAAGAGGGTCTAAAAATAAATGTGTATATAAATATACAGTGCTTAGGCTATACTAATTAATTCAAAAATAATGGCACAGCCTTTGAGTTACAAGAAATTTGGGTGAGGCAGTCTGACCTTTGGAGGCTGGTTAGTTGGCCATAGTGTAATGAATGGGATGAAATTTAAATTACATCTTAAGGGAAGAAATAGAGCTATTAAACAAACAAACAAAACAAAAGGGACAACATATGAAGGAGGAGACACACTGGGGAGAACATAGAAGGTGAGGAAACACATATTTTCAGGGAAATCATTTTGTCATAAATAGAACCTTGATGAGGAGCAGCAGCATAACACAAGAATAGACAAGTTGAAGAGAAATTAGGTTATGCAGAATGTCGGCTGTTAAACTGAGCAGCCTGAAGTTATACTGTGGAACACCGCAAATGTTATTTTAACATCTCTTTCCCATCATATTAACAATATACAGTGACTCAATAGTGAAAGGCATGCATAGTGAAAACTTATAAATTATAAAATAATGAGACTAAGTATAAATATAAGCAAATCTAAATGTGATATTCTTTTCATGTTGAAGCTGGTGAGAAATTCATTGACTTGAAGTAAACAACTTGCAAAATCTCTAAGATAGTGCAGGATTTGTTTGCCACAATAGAAGAGCTTGAGTAGTAAAAGAGGGGAGAAAAGTAGGAAAATAATATATCCTTGCTTTGTTTGGATAAGAAGAATGTTTGGGATATTATTAATATAATGCTTGTACTGTGTAGGTAACATAGTATTTTCTTAGACATATTTTTTTCTATCAGAATCCAAAAATGGTATTTAGAAATGTATCCATCTTTCTTAAGTGAAGAATTCATTGAATTATCACAAGTATTTTATTCCCTCTTTCAATACTGAACAGTATAAAATAGTATGAATCACCCAAAATAAAACATTCAAAGAAAGCTTATATGTAGCATCAAACAACACAAATATCTGTGTATTAAGTGAGCTAAGATGAACAAATTTTATCTTCCTAAAATTTTTGACAGGAGTCTTTGAGTTGCTTTGCTCCTTGTTCATAATAGTATGAAATAACAGTATAGAGTGGAAAGAGCAGTTTTGCTTTTCAGGACCTGATAATGCTGTTTTAAGTCTTTTCAATAAAGCAGAGTTAAGAAAACATTAATGTCAATAGAAAACAATGTGAAAAGTTGTTATGAAAGTGACACAGAGAAACAGCAAATAATAGAAGACCATTGAGTAAAACAGCATAAGGGAAATTTACCGTTCCCTAGTTTGTGGACAAACTATCAGTAGTCCCATTCAGTTCTGGTTTTGCTAGTTCAGTCAAGTAGGAATGTATTTACAGCAAATAAATGAATAACAAATAATATCTTTTTGTATAGAGGGCAATCAAATGAAGTTTGCGGAGCACACGAATTTGGACAAACTTGCTCTGGAGTCCAAAGTCTAGGACTAGCCCACCACCAAAGGAACTGAAACTATGGCTAATCTATACAATAAATAATCTGCCTCTAAATTTTTACATTTCTCTACCTTCAGACAGAGAGAACATTTTGGACAGTTCAATTTTTATATCTTATCAACATAATAAAGTTTTTTCTTTATAAAATACAGAAAGTTGTAGCAGATGGATCCACCTCAGAGAGATTGACAATTGAAATTGTATTCGGCCTTTCTTTGGGTATCATTGCCAAAGCTACATCAATATCTATAGTGTTTTTCTGGGCTTATTGTTGGAACTTTATAATTAACTACATCCAGTTAGCATATAAATCAAAGAAAACAACTCTACTTCAGGACTCTCCTTGGAGAGGAAAACTACTACCTCCATTGGTTAGGGTCATTAAGAATGTAATGGCCTCTTCAGCCTGAAATCTAGAGGAGTGAATCAAAATGTCCTAATGTACTGCTTAATGATGCCTTTGTATTACCAGCAATTACCAGCAAAGCCCATTGCATTAAAATGAATGGTCTTGGATTAAATGTTAGTATAAATACAACAGTTTATTCACAGATGTATATACAGCATCATATTCTTTTAAAAAAACAGCATTTTATAAAATAATGAATGAGTAACTAAATAAATGACTTCAATATAGCTTGTAACTTATGACGTTAACCAACTGAACCCCGGTGCCCCTAGAATGAAATTTAATATACATAGCTGGATTTTCACAGATAAAGGAAAACATTACTTTAGAGAGCTCAAATTCTTATGCAAAATAAACTGGAAATGGAAATTTTAAAAAATCACTATAGTTTATCAGTTTTGTGCATGAACATTCACCCTATATTAAATACTGTAAAATATCAGTTATTCAAACTCTGATAAAAGACCAGATTAAATAATTCTTAATTCTTCAAGAAAAGATGTTATATTCTTTATGTACATGCAGGAAATTAAACTTGGTTCTCATAGAGGCAGTTAGGATCGACACCTTAATGGACAGAAAACCATATGTTTGCAATCACCAAACAAATTACTTATATGTTACCAGTTTCTTTGAAATATTTTAGATACTTCATTTGCGAAGAATGCTTTATAATCTTGGGACAAATTAAATGAGTTAACAAATTTCAATTAAAAATAATGAAATAACTTAATTATCTTAAAATTATTCAAGGATCATCTTTGGTTTTTCCTTAGAACATTGATGTTTTAATATTTTCTACAGAAATAATAACACTTGGTATAATTTAATATTTTCTTTTTATTTAACCTCATATTTTCTACAGTAATTATAGCACTTCTTAGAATTACCAAAAATAAAATCATGTTAAAAGTATGAAACTAATGTTAATAAGTGAGAAGCAAAAGTCATTATAGAATATTTATTTTCTTTTTCTCATATTAACATGTTTTCCCCCATGTCCTACAGTCAGCACTTGTAAGTCAAGTAGACTAGCTTTGTTTCCACATAATTTGAAAGCATGTTAAATGAGTGTGTAAGTGAATAATTTTAACTAGAAGTGACTTTAAAAACTCTCAGAATATACTACTTAAGGTTAATAGGACTAATCTAATACTCACATAAGCCTTTATGCTTAAACCTCAATAATCTTCTAAGTAGTCATGAAAAAAAATGACAAGAGAAAGACCAAATATTCTAGCCATAGCAGATGTTTTATCTTCAGAGGATATCGCATCCATGAACAGTGTTGGTTACCAGATAGAATGGTGGAGCACTTTAAATCTAATATTACTCAAGGGTTATTAATGGTATCTATATTAACATTTTTACAACATTATCAAATATGTCCCTAACAATATAATATGCCAGGAATACCCTCAAATATAAAACCTCATGGGGTCAGAATCAACACTATAATTAAAGAGTGCCTGAATTTCCTAATACAGTGTATAACAGGAAAGGAATAAATGTTTAATTAATCATATATATATATAATTATGTTTGTACTGAATTGTTTGAACTGTGATAGTTTTTTCCTACTGTGATATGTTTGTATTACTATGTAACACATTACTTCACAGTTTGTTAGCTTAAAACAACAAATATTTATCCCAGATGTTATCTGAGAATCAGGAATTTAAGGGTGGCTTAGCTGGGTGGTCTGGTCCAGGGTTTCTCACATGATTGAAGTTTAACTGCTGATTGGGGCTACACTCATCTCAAGGATCAACTGTGGCTGAAGAATTCACTTCTAAGCTCACTCATATGACTGGCAGGAGGCTTTTATTCCCTGCCACACTGGTCTCTCCATAGGACTGCTCCCACTAGAGTTTCCACAGAGTGAGTGATCTAAATGAAGGAGAGAGCATATGCACCAGAAAAAACCCAAGACAGAATCCATCATCTCTTATAACCTAATCTCAAAAGTGGCATACCATTACTTTTTGGCTTATTCCATTAATCACACAGACCTATCCTGGTACAATGTGGGAGAAAACTACAGGGTTACAAATACCAAGAGAAGAGTATCATTGGTGGTCATCTTGAAGGCTGGATACTACACCAGCTAATTATCATTAAAGTGTGTATTGTTTTGGAATGTGTATAGTAGCCACCCATATGTTTCTGAGAGCTATTCTAACCTCAGGGTATAAAATAATAGGCAACGCCAGTAGTATGATTAGCAAACTGTATTATATTAATGTATGTTATGGCATTATATTTGTAATATTTATAATATACAATAGTATATTACAACACCATATTATTTCTAGAATTTGACATTATGACATCACCAAAAGACTAACAATTATTTCTCCAACCTACATTTTAAATTCATTGATAGTCCATTTTATCTATTCAATGAAATGTTAGGTAAAATAGCCTCCATTTCCTGGTAGTCTAGTAGTGCATTGTGAGGAAACAAAGATATAAAGCAAGCATTTTCAGTTTAATTGTTTAAGGGCTTTGTTGTTGTTCCATTACAGTAGATAAGCTAAAAGTTTTGAATTACATATGTAATTGAATGGGTCTAGTTTCTTGATATACTCAACCATATAATAACCTTACTATTGAAATATGTATCTTATGTTACAGTAAAATAATAATTCATCAGAAGAATCACATTACTTTGGGCAGGAAAAGATACATTTATTTTAAATATAATTCCTTACAAGCAGTGTTTTACACAGTGATTAAAAGCAGTAAATCTGAACTAAAATTTCCTTTAACCAATTTAATCTTGGACTACTTTGCAAAGCGTTACTCAGAAATATGCTATATGGTATAATCTTTATGAGTCAATAAGGTCAATTCGGAAGAAAATCAAAATAATTAAATCTCAAAGATTTGTGCCATTACAATAGGAATTTTGAATGAAAGAAAGACAATAACCTTTTCCATTCTAATGCTTCCAAAATATGTGTTTTCTTATATTGCTATGTTGCACTGGTGCACTGACTGCCACTATGGGGAATTTAAAAAATAGTTACGAGCAGTTCTGAGAATTCAATAACCTGGCAACCTGCAGTTCATGACAGTTAGAGCCATGCTAATCATTTTAGAAATCATTCGGATATCATTTTATAATGCCAGTGAGAGTGGAAATGGCAAATTATTTAGCTTTACATTGTTTTAATTCCATAATTAAGTAATTGGACTTGGAACAAACAGTTTACTACTTCCGTTTTAATTAACATTTCACTATATAACTGTAGTATTCACTAAAAACACTATCTTCTGCATACAGAGCCAATTATCATATGCATTATTGTAAGTAATAAAATGTTTTAATAATCAAACATTTATGTGGATCAGACATTTTTATGCAATGGCAATTATAAGAAAAAGAATCAGGTTACCAGTGACAAATGTTCTTAATTAGAGTTGAGCATGTCTGGATTAGTCATATTTTGTGTTCCTACTTAAAATATTCTTTCTTTAGAGAAACTTAGATTACTTTTACAATTTATTTAAATATTTCAAGATTCTAGCTAAGAACTGTTATTCTTATTTGGTACTCTATTATGATGACATAGTTTCATTACTAATATGGCAATTTAAAGTACTAAACACATTCGATTGGTGGGAAGAGTTACCTATATAACAAAAAAGATTTTATTAACATAAAGAATTATAAAATATTATGAATTCTGATTGGCACTTATAATTTAGAATGTCCTTTGGCTTAGATTACTTGCACAACAAATACATCATTGAAGGTCTCATAAATAATATAGAACATTCAAAGTCATATTTTTCCATATTAAATTGATATTTGGCTCACTCTACATAAGTCAAAATCCTGTGTCAATAGAAAATATCTTAGGTTTACAGATATGTATATTAAAACTATTTCAACTACTGAAATATTTCATAACTGGGGTGCCTGTGGGCCTCAGTCAGTTAAGCATCTGACTCTTGATTTCAGCTCAGGTCAAGAGCTCAGGGTTGTGAGATTGAGCCCCAAATTGGGCTCTACATGAAGCATGGAGCCTGCTGAAGATTCTATCTCTCCATCTCCCTCTGTTCTCATGTTCTCATGCTTTCTCTCTTTCTCTCTTTCAAAAAAAAAAAAAAAGAAGAAGAAGAAGAAAAAGAAAGAAAGAAAGAAAGAAAGAAAGAAAGAAAGAAAGAAAGAAAAGAGAAGAACTATTTTATAATTTATATTTCTAGTAGGTCTTTTTGGCATTTGATAATTGTTATAGCTATCAAGTAGTATATTCTAGAGAAAGAAAGAGAATGAGATCTCACTCTCTTCCTCTATTCTCTAACAAGGAAATACAGGTGTGCCACCCCCCCCATCTGAAAGTAGACCATTTCTATGATCATTTCTACTTTTCATAAGCTAAGATGGCATAAAGTGAAGAGGCAATTATTAATTTATGTGGAAACTTTTTCAGCATTCCAAGACCTCAAAAAAATAACCTCTCAGCTTTTCTGATATCTTAGGATGAATCTTGCTAACAGACACACAAAATAATTCAAGATAAAGCACAAGCACAGGTAATCACAGACAAATTTCAAAGCTGTGGTAGCCTGATGCTCAGATACTGCGTGTAGTTCCCAGGGAAAGAGCTTGGCAGTGCCATCCGCTGCTACTGGGGATACACATTACTTCTGTAACAGCTAGCTACAAAACAGATGCAGAACATTATTTTGCCTTACACTTTTTTTTGTAAATGCAAAAAATCCTCTTCAGATTTCCTTTGGTTAGTGAAGACAGGTATGAAAATCTCTTGTAAAAGTGAATGGCTTAATGAACTTTTTAAAAGGGATAGATACCCATATTATAATAAAATTTATGACATGAATTTGATATTTTATCAAAGGGCAACATTTTTATTCAACATAGTACTGAAGCTTCCAGCTACAGCAATCAGACAAGAAAAAGATATGGGATATCCATATTGGTTAAAAAAAAAAAAAAAAAAAGCTAAACCATCACTCTTGCAAATGACATGATATAATACATAGAAAATCCTCAAAACACAACCAAAAAGTTCCTAGGCATAATAAATGAATTTAGTGAAGTTGTGGGATACAATACTAATAACCAGAAATCAGTAGTGTTTCTATACACTAATAACAAAGTAGCAGAAAGAGAAATTAACAAAGCAATTCCATTTAAAATAACACCAGAAAAGGGGGCATCTGGCTAGCTCAGTCAGTATCGCATGTAACTCTCAACTTCAGGGTTGTGAGTTCAAGCCCCCCATTGGCCTAGAGCCTATTTACAAAATTTAAAACAAGACAAACAAACAAACAAAAAATAATGAAATACCTAGGAATAAACTTAACCAAAGAAGTGAATCACTTGTTCTGAAAACTATAAAAGACTGATGACAGAAATTTAGTATGACACAAATGAATGGAAATATATTCCATGCTCATAGATCGAAAGAATTAATATTATTAAAATATCCATGCTACCAGAAGCAATCTTGATTCAATACAGATTCAACACGATCTGTATTAAAATACTAACAACAGGGGCGCCTGGGTGACTCAGTGGGTTAAGCCACTGCTTCCGGCTCAGGTCATGATCCCGGCTCAGGTCATGATCCCGGTGTCCTGGGATCGAGCCCCGCATCGGGCTCTCTGCTCAGCAGGGAGCCTGCTTCCTCCTCTCTCTCTGCCTGCCTCTCTGCCTGCTTGTGATCTCTCTGTCAAATAAATAAATAAAATCTTAAAAAAAAATAAAAAATAAATAAAATAAAATAAAATACTAACAACATTTTTCACAAAACTAGAATAAAGGATACTAAAATTTGCATGGAACCATAAAAGACCCTGAGTCCCCAAAGTAAACTTAAGAGGTAAGAGCAAAACTGTAGGTGTCAAAATTCCAGATGTCAACATATACTACAAAGCTGTGATAATGAAAACAATATGGTACTGCCACAAATATAGACACAAAGGTCAATGGAACAGGATAGAGAACCCAGAAATAAACCCATGCTTATGTGGTCAGTTAATCTATGACAAAGGAGGCAAGGATATATACTGGGGAGAAAATCTCTTCAATAAATGAAATGGTGCTAGGAAAACTAGACAGATACAGGCAAAAGAATGAAACTGATCACATTAAAAAAAATTTTTTTTAAGATTTTATTTATTTGTCAGAGAAAGCGAGCCCAAGCAGGGGGAGCGGCAGGCAGTGGGAGAAGCAGGCTGCCTGCTAAGCAAGGAGCCTGATATGAGACTCAATCCCAGGGCCATGGGATCATGACCTGGGCCAAAGGCAGATGCCTAACTAATGAACCACTGGAAACTGATCACATTCTTATACCACACAAAATTATATTCAAAATGGGTTAAAAACCTAAATGTAAGACATGGAACCAGATAAACTATAGAAGACAACACAGACATTAATTTCTCTAACATAATCATAGCAACACTTTTCTAGATATAACTCCTAAGGCATGGGAAACAAAAGCAAAAGTAAACTATTGGGACTATACCAAAATAAAAAGCTTTTGTACAGTAAAGGAAACCATAAACAAGACAAAAAGGCAGCTTACTGAATGGAAGAGGATATTTGCAAATGATAAATCTTCTAAGGAGTTAATATCCAAAGTATACAAAGAACTTATACAACTCAACATCATAAACAAAAGCAAAACAAACAAAAGTAGCAATCCAATTAAAAAATGGGCAGAGGACCTGAATAAACATTTTTCCAGAGAGGGAATACAGGTACCAATAGACATGTGGAAAGATGCTCAACATCATTAATCCTCAGAGAACTCAAACCACAATGAGATACCCTCCACGAGATATATATGTGAGAGTGGCTAAAATAAAAGTTAAGCAGTAACAAGTGTTGGCAAGGATGTGGAAAAAAAAAAGAACCATTGAACACTATTGGGAGGAATGTAAATTGGTACAGCAACTGTGGAAAACAGTGGTTCATGAAAAAATTGAAAATAGAAATAACATATGATTCAATAATTCCACTACTGGGTATTTACCCAAAGAAAATAAAAACACTAATTCAAAAAGATATATACAATCCTACATTTATTGCAGCATGACTTATAATAGCAAATATATGGAAGAAACCCAAGAGTTCATTGATAGATAAATGGATGAAGAACATATGGTTATATATATGATGGAATATTATGCAGCCTTAAAAATGAAGAGATAGTGCCATTTCCAACAACATGAATGGGCTTAGAAGGTATTATGCTAAGTGAAATAAACCAGACTGAGAAAGGCACACATGCTTGTTGGCAAGGGACACACTACAACTGGTCCTCTATAGTGTTATCCTAGAGCTCCTAGCCAATTCTGTAAGGTGAGGAGAAATCAGAACAATTAGAAATATGTATAATTTCCCTTTGACAGAGGACATGATTATCTACAAAAAAATTTCTATGCTTTTTAGATTCCACATATAAGTGAAATGGTATTTGTGTTTCTCTGACTTATTTCACTTAGCATAATACCCTCTAAGTCCATCCATGTTAACAAACACCTAGAACAGAAATATTCTCATAAATACAGAGTACAAACTTGTAGTTGCTGGTGTGGTGGCAATGGGCAAAAGAGGTGAAGAGGATTATAACATACAAAATTCCAGTTATTAAATCAGTCACAGAGGTGAAACGTACAGCATAGGGAATACAATAACACTGTGATAACATTGTATGGTGACAGATGGTGACTATACTTATTGAGGTAAGCACTATGTAATGTACAGAAATGTCAAATCACTATGTTGTATACTGGAAATTAATGGAACATTGTATCTTGACTATAATTAAAAACTAAAGGCCAATGGAATCTGTAAAAGCTACTAGAATCAATAAGTGAATTTAACAAAGTCACAAGATAAAAGTTGATACACACACACAAAAAAATTATTTTAGAAGCAAAACTTAAGAATTATTTCTAGAAAGAGATACTTTAAAAATAATTTAGAATAGCATCCAAAAATATAAAGTACTTAATGATATGTTAAACAAAAGACATGCAAAAACATCACCAGGTTACTTTAAATTATTGAAAGAAGATGTTTAAGAACACCTAAATAAATGAAGAAATGGAATGGGCTAATGAATTGGAAAATTCAATTTTATTTAGATGTCAGTTCTCAACAAACTAAGATCTAACGGGTCCATAATGAAAATCCAAAATTCCTTTCTGTATAAATGGACAAGTTGATCATAATATTTATATGACAAATTAAAGGAACTAGAATAGCTAAACAATCTTGAAATGATGAATAAACTTGAGTCTAATAATTATTCTAGAGCTACAGTAACCACTAGAGTGTGGTATTTGTGTAAGGAAAATGAAATAAATCCATGAAACACTAAAGAAAATCCAGAGATAATCATAAAGGCAGTTCACTGGTATTTGGAAAATAGAGAAAATTAATAAATCTTCAACTTTACCATATAATGAACTCTAAAATTAAAGTTGGATCATATGCCTAAATCAAACACTGACACTATGAGACTTCTAGAAGAATACATCAATGAACATTTTCATGGTGAGGAAGGATTTTTAATAAGAATACCTAAATCTCTATAAAGAAAAATTGCTGGGGCACCTGGGTGGCTCAGTAGGTTAAGGCCTCTGCCTTCGGCTCAGGTCATGATCCCAGGGTCCTGGGATTGAGCCCCACATCGGGTTCTCTGCTCGGCGGGGAGCCTGCTTCCCCCTCTCTTTCTCTGCCTGCCTCTCTGCCTACTTGTGATCTCTGTCTGTCAAATAAATAAATAAAATCTTAAAAAAAAAAAGAAAAATTGCTAAATTGACTTCATTAATATAAAAACATTTGATCATCAAAAGACATCACTAATAAAATGAAGTAGCAGCCACGGAGTCAGGGAAAATACCCCAAACATATATATCTGACTATTGTATAAAATTTCTAATAAATTCTCAGAAACCAATAATTAAAATTAAAAAGTAGATCTTAAATAGGCCAACAAATGGATATTTCACAAAAGAAGATAAAAGAATGACCAATAATAATTGGAATATATGCAACATCATTGATAATGAAGGAAATGTAATCACATGAGCTATCACCACACACTAGGATGCTAAAATAAAAGATCCTGGCAAGATAAGTTGGAATGTGCTGGAGAAAAACTGAAATCTCCTATCTTTCTGGAAAGAGCATAAAATAGTTGGAATGCTGTGCAATAGTCTAGAAGTATTTATTTTTAAATAAAGTTAAAGATAAATCATTCTGTAATCCAGTATTTGCCTCTCTAGGTATTCAACCCCAAATGAAAAACAAATCAACAGAATAATTTCACAGGAGTAATTGCTGCACAGATACTCCTACAGCCAAAATGGGAAACACATCAAATGCCCAGCAAAAGGAAAATAGGAATAGAAATTATGAAGCACACTAAATGTCTAATAATAGTTGATTGCATAACAAATTATGATTTAAACACATAATGGAATACTATCCAGGAATAAAATACTGTGCATTATGGTGCATACAGTTGTTAAGTGAAAAGAGTCAAACACAAAAGAGTATACACTATATGACTGCATTTCTTTGGAAATGAAGAAGAGATAAAATTATACCATGGTGTTAAAAAAAAAAATCAGACCTGATATTGCTTAGAATGGTGGAAGTTGACTGAAAGTGCATTTAAGGGAAATGTCTCTATTGACAGAGACCTAAATCTTATTTGGGTTTTGATTACATTTACCTAAACTCATTGAATTACACATTTAACACGTACACACTTTAATGTATGTAATTTAATGTATGTAAATTTTACCAAAATAAAAGATTCATAAGGTTATTTGTTTCCATTTAGAAAATGTTGGAAATGGAAATTAATAACAGATTTTTTGTCAGAAATATATTACTTTTATCAATGAATAAAAGTCAATTCATTTTTGTTGCTATTTAAATTTGTCTTCATTAATTTTTATTTTTTATTTTTAAGTTTTTACTTAAATTCTAGTTAGTTAACATACAGTGTAATATTACTTTCAGGAGTAGAATTAGTGATTCATCATTTACACGTAACACCCTGTGCTCATCACTCAGTGCCCTCCTCAATACTCCTTACCCATTAAGCCTATCCCCCTGCCCACCTGCCCTTCAGCAAACCTCATTTTGTTCTCTATAGTTAAGGATCTATTTTATTGTTTGCCTCTCTCTCTCTTTCTCTTTGTTCCCTATGTTTATCTGTTTTCTTTCTTAAATTCCACTTATGAGTGAAATTATATGGTATTTGTTTTTTTCTGACTGATTTGTTTTGCTTAACATAATACACTCTAGCTCCATCCACATTGTTGAAAATGGTAAGATTCCATTCTTTTTGGATGCTGTGTAATATATATATATTATATATATAATATATTATATATATAATATATATATATATTATATATACCAGTTCTTCTCTATTCATTCATCAGTCCATAGACATTTAGGCTGTTTCCATAATTTGGCTATTGTTGAAAATGCTACTATAAACATCAAGGAGCATGTGTCCCTTTGAAGCTGAATTTTTGTATCCTTTGGGTAAATACCTGGTAGTACAATTGCTGGGTCACAGGGTAGTTCCATTTTAACTTTTTGAGGAACTTCCATAATATTCCATAATATCTGGAGACAGAGTGACTACACTAGTTTGCATTTCCACCATCAGAGTAAGAGGATTACCCTTACTCTGCATCCTTGCCAACATCTGTTGTTTCCTATGTTGTTCATTTTAGCCATGCTGACAGGTTTGAGGTGATATCTCACTGTGGTTCGATTTGTATTTCCCTGATAATGAGCAATGTTGATCATCTTTTCATGTGTCAATTAGCCATCTGTATGTCTTCTTTGGGAAAAAAAAAAATGTCTACTCATGTTTCCTGCCCTTTTCTTAACTGGATTATTTTTGGGGGGGTGTTGATTTTGACCATTTCTTTGTATATTTTGGATACTAACCCTTATGAGTTGTCATTTGCAAATGTTTTCCCCCATTCCATTGTCTGCCTTTTAGTTTTGTTGGTTGTTTCCTTCGGTGTGCAGAAGTTTTTATCTTGATGAAATCCCAGTGCTTCATTTTTGCTTTCATTTTCCTTCTCTCTGGTAAGGAATCTAGTAAGAATTTGCTATGGCTGAGGCCAAAAATGTTGCTGCCCATGCTCTCCTTTAGGATTTTGATGGTTTCCTATCTTGCATTTTGGTCTTTCATCCATTTTAAATTTATTTTTCTGTATGGTGTAAAAAAGTGGACCAGTTTCATTTTTCTGCATGTTGCTATTTAGTTTTTCCAACTCCATTTGTTGAAAAGACTATTTTTTCCGTTGGATATTCTTTCCTGCTTTGTCAAAAATTAGTTGACCATATAGTTGTAGGTCTTTTTCTGGGTTTTCTACTCTGTCCCATTGATCTATATGTTTGTTTTTGTGCCAGTACTACACTGTCTTGATGACTGCAGCTTTGTAATATAGCCTCAAGTTTTGTATTGTGGTGCCTCCAGGTTTGCTCTGCTTTTTTCAAGATTGCTTTGGGTAGGGGCGCCTGGGTGGCTCAGTGGGTTAAAGCCTCTGCCTTTGGCTCAGGTCATGATCCCAGGGTCCTGGAATCGAGCCTCACATCGTGCTCTCTGCTCAGCAGGGAGCCTGCTTCCACCTCTCTCTCTGTCTGCCTCTCTGCCTACTTGTGATCTCTGCCTGTCAAATAAATAAATAAAATTAAAAAAAAAAGATCACTTTGGCTATTTGGTGTCTTTTGTGGTTCTGTACAAATCTTAAGATTGTTTGTTCTAGCTCTGTGGAAAATGGCATTTTGATAATAATTTCATTATATGTATAGATTGCTTTGGGTAGTATAGATATTTTAACAATGTTTTTTCTTCCCATCCATGAGCATGGAGTGTTTTTCCATTTCTTTGTGTCATCTTAAATTTCTTTTGTAAGTGTTCTATAGTTTTCAGAGTAGAGATCTTTTACCTCCTTGGTTAGGTTTATTCCAAGTTATCTTATGGGTTCTTGTGCAATTGTAAATGCAATCGATTCCTTGATTTCTCTTTATGCTGTTCCATTTCTGATGTATAGAGATACAACAGATTTCTGTACATTGATTTTGTATCAATGAATTCATGTATAAGTTCTAGAAATTTTTTGGTGGAGTCTTTTTGATTTTCTACATAGAGTATCATGTCATCTGTGAAGAGTGAAAGATTGACTTCCTTTTGCCAATTTGGATGTATTTTATTTATTTTTGTTGTCCCTGCCAAGGCTGGGACTTCCAGTTCTATGTTAAATAACAATGGTGAGAGTGGACATGCCTGTCTTGTTCCTGATCTTAGAGGGAAAACTTTCAGTTTTTCCCTATTGAGAATAATATTAGCTGTAAGTCTTTCATATATGGCCTTTATGATCTTGAGGTATGTTTCCTCTAACCGTACTTTGTTGGGTGATTTATCAAGAACAGATTTTTAAAAAAAGAGAGAGGGTGCTATAGTTTATCAAATGTTTTCTCTTCATCTATTGAGAGGATCATATGGCTCAGCTCTTATCCTTTCTTTTACTAATTTGGTGTATTCCATTGATTGATATGTGATTATTAAACCACCCTGGCAGCCCAGAAATAAATCCCACTTGATCGTGGTGAATAATTCTCTGAATGTACTGTTGGATTCAGTTTGCTAGTATTTTATTGAGAATTTGTGCAAGCATGTCCATCAGGAATATTGGACTATAATTCTCCTTTTTAGTGGGGTCTTTGTCTAGTTTTGGAATCAAGATAATGCTGGCATCATAGAAAGAGTTTGGAAGTTTTCCTTCTGGTTCTATTGTTTTGAACAGTTTGAAAATAATAGGCCTTAACTCTTCTTTAAATGTCTGGTAGAATTCCCTTGGGTAGCCATCTGGCCCTGGACTTCTGTTTGTTGGGGGATTTTTGATTACTGATTCAATTTCTTTCCTATTTATGGGCCTGTTCAAATTTTCTATTTCTTCCTGTTTCAGTTTTGATAGTTTTATGTTCTAAGAACTTGTCCATTTCTTCCAGATTGCCCAATTTATATTATCCTTTCATAAAAGTTTGTATTTCTGTGCTGTTATTTGTGATCTCTCCTCTTTCATTTGTGATTTTAATTATTTGGGTCCTTTCTCTTTTTGATAAGTCTTTGTTGGGGTTTATCAATTTTATTAATTCTTTCAAAGTTTCTATATCATTTATTTCCTCTCTAATCTTTATTATTACCCTTCTTCTTCTGGGTTTAGGATTTATTTTTTTCTTCCTTTTCTAGCTCCTTTAGGTATAAGGTCAGGTTGTGTATTTGACATTTTTCTTGCTCTTTGAGGTAGGCCTGCATTGCTATATAATTCCCTCTAATGACTGCTTTTGCTTTCTTCCAAACATTTTGGACTGTTATGTTTTCACTTTCATTTATTTCCATGTATATGAATATATATATCATATATATGTGTGTATATATATATATATGAAATTAATTTCATTTGAGATTATATATATTTATATATATTTATATATAAATTTTATTATATATTATACATATATTTCATTTGAGATATACATAATTAATTTCATTTGAGAAATGAAATTAATTATATATCCATATATATGGATATATAATTAATTTCATTTCTCAAATAACATATATAATATATACATTAATTTCTTATATGTATCTCAATCTCTTAAATAAATAAATATATATATATTTTTAAATTTCTTATTTGAATTCCTGATTGACCCATTCATTTGTTAGTAGGATGTTCTTTAAACTCCATGTGTTTGTGGTCTTTCCAATTTTCTTTTCTTGTTGTTGACTGCAGGTTTCATAGTGTGTGTGGTCTGAAAATATACGTGGTGTGATCTTAGTCTTTGTGTACTTCATGAGGGCTGATTTGTGGCCCAGTATGTGATCTATTCTGAAGAATGTTCCATGTGTGCTAAAAAAAAAAAAAAATGCATTCTGCTTAGAATGAAATGTTCTGAATATATCTGTTAAGAAATATATTTTCTGAATAATATTCAGAAATATGTAAGAAATATATATATAAGAATATATAAGAAATATGTATTCTGAATATATCTGTTAAGCCCATCTGATCCAATATGTCATTCAGGGCCATTTTTTCCTTTTCTGGTTAGATTTTCTGTTTGGATGATCTATCTATTGTAAGTAGAATGTTAAAGTCCCCTACTATTATTGTTTTATTACCAATGAGTTCCTTTATGTTTATTATTAATTGTTTTATGTATCTGGGTCCTCCCAAGTTGAAGGCATAAATATTTACAATTATTAAATTGTCCTTCTGTACAGACCCCTTTATTATGACATAGTGCCCTTCTTCATCTCTTGTTACAGTCTATTTTAAAATCTAGTTTTTCTTTTTAATATTTTTAAAATATTTTATTTCTTTATTTGACAGACAGCGATCACAATTAGGAAGAGAGTCAGGCAGAGAGAGAGGAGGAAGAAGTCTCCCCGCGGAGCAGAGAGCCTGATGTGGGGCTCAATCCCAGGACCCTGGGATAGTGACCTGAGCTGAAGATAGAGGTTTTAACCCACTGAGCCACCCAGGCGCCCCATAAAATCTAGTTTTTCTAATATAATTATGGCTACTCCAGATTTCTTCTGACATTCATTAGCATAATAAATGTTTCTCCATCCCCTCAGCTTCAATTTGTAGGTGTCTTTGTTTAAAATGAGTCTCTTGTAGGCAGCATATAGATGGGTCTTACTGTTTTGTTTTTGTTTTTGTTTTATTTTTATCCATTGACACTATGTATTTCTATTGGAGCAGTTAGTTCATTTATAGTCAGAGTGATTAATGACACATATGAATTTAGTGCCATTGGATTTCATGTTAAGTCATGGTTTCTGAAGATTTTCTCTGCCTCTCCTAGTCTTTGTTGCTTTTGGTCTTTCTTTCCTGCTCAGAGAATCCCCTTTAATGTCTTGCAGTCTGGTTTAGTGGTCACAAACTCGTTTGGTTTTTGTTTTTCTGGGATATTCCTTATCTCTCCTTCCATTCTGAATAATATCCTTTCTGCATAGATTATTCTGCAAGATATTTTTCCCATTCAGCATGTTGAATATATCATGCCACTTTCTTATGGCCTGCCAAGTTTCTGTGTAAAGATATGCTGCTAACCTTAATTGTCTTCCCTTGTAAGTTAGGGAAGTTCTCTTGCTGCTTTTAGGATTTTTTCTTTATGTCTACATTTTGCGAATTTTACTATGATATGTCTTCATGTTGACCTTCTTTTGTTGATTTTGATGGGCCTTCCCTGTGCTCCTTGATTTGGATGTCTGTTTCCTTCTCCAGATTAGGGAAGTTTTCAGCTACGATTTCCTCCAGTAAACTGTCTGCTCCCTTTCCCTGTCTTCTTCTGGGACTCCTATGATATGAATGTTATGATTTATAGAGTTGCTGAGTTCCCTAAGTCTACATTAGTGATCCAATATTTTTCTTTCCCTTTTCTTTTAAGCTTCATTATTTTCCATAATCTAATCTTCCATATCACTTATTTTTTCCTCTGCTTCTTCCATATCTGTGGTCATTACATCTAGTAAGTTTTGCATCTCAGTTATAGCATTGTTGGTTTTGTTGTTGGTAGTGTTTTGTGGTTTTTTTTGTTTGTTTTTTGTTTTTTGTTTTTGTTTTTGTTTTTTTGCCTGACTTGTTTTTAGAAATTTTATCTCTGTGGTAGGCAACTCCCTGGTGTCTTCTATGCTTTTCTCAAGCCTAACTAGCATCCTTATGATTGTTTTATTTATTTTTTCTTAAGGCAAAAGGGTGGTTTTATTAAAGCATGGGACAGGACCCATGGACAGAAAGAGCTGCACTTATTGCACTTATGATTGTTATTTTAAATTCTGGGTCAGGCATATTACCTATATCTGCTTCAGTTAATCCCCAGCCATGATCCCTTTTCTTGTTCTTCTTTTGAGATGAATTCCTCCATTGTGGCATTTTGTCTATCTTTTTGGCTTCTTCTATGTGTTTGAAAAGTGTTATGTTTCCTGCTCCTAAGAGTAATGACTTTATTAAGACGAGGTCACATACTGTCCAGGGCCTGGCACTTCATGACGTTTTTCTGGTGTGTGCTGTGTGCACTCTGCTGCTGTGCTTTGGCTGCTCTTTCCCTCAGGTCATTCCCCTGAAGAGTTTCTCCTTCCCTGTCATGGGGATTGTTTGGCCCCTGTCCAGAGTGTGGTGATGTTTATTCAGGTGTCCTCTGGTCTGCTTGTTAAAAGAGGCCTGATGCTATTTGCAATGGAGCTGAATTTTTGCAGAATTCTATGGTCAGTAGACTTGGTGCATGCAGGAGTTTGTGCTAGTCTTCTGGGGGAGGGGCCTGCTACTCTGGTTCTAAGGTATCTTTGTCCTAGTAAAGAATCACCTGGAGAGTACAGTAGGGGAGGTTTTGTTGTAAATGACTCTGGCCTCTACTGTGTGCTCTGTTCTGCTCACTGAAGTCAGTCTATCTGTTGGGTTGGGAGTGGGAGGAATTTGCCAGTCCTCTCCTTTATCCCCAGAGAGGACAGTTTGCACTGCTTTCTGAGCCCTCACAGAAGAGGGAACAATCTCTCCTCATGTGTTCCTGACATCCTTCAGATCCCTGTCTTCACCCCATGTCCAGGCCGTCTGCCCACCTGGCAGTGCAGTGCACCTGTTTTATCCCAGGCAGTCTGGCTGAGTTTCAAAATTCCAAACGTTAGGGACTCAGTATGGCAGGGACCTGCATTGGTGCTCTGGGTGGGGGGAGGGTCTTCCCACTCTGAGGCCAGTGCACTTTTGTCCCACAAGGGTAGTTACACCAATGTGCAGGAGCTAGGAGTTAAGAAGCACAACAGAAAGCTATTGTCCATGTTAGGTGCCCTCATTAAATGTCTCCACCTTTAATTTAAGGAGTGGGGGGGTCACAGTGGTATCCACTAGCACTTTTGACCCCTGAGAGGCAATGCCACCTCTCCCAATACATTCCAAGAAGGGAGAACTGTTCTCTCAGTACATATCAGGGGATCCTCAGATCATATTTTCCACTCCTAGTCCTCTGCCCTCCTTCTCTATAGGAGCACTGCAGCCCTTCTCAGGATGAACACCAGCTATGGTGTGGACCTCTAAAACTCCACAGTCTTTCAGCTCTACTGATTATAAAATCTCACAATAAATAACCCCAGTCCTTTGCCCAGTCAAGGGCTTTGAGGAAGTGTTTTCCTTGTGTGACCCTATGTCCTGCACATTCTCTCTCTCCTTCTCTCTTTCTCTTATCTCTTTCAATGATCAGGGCTTCCTCCCCTCTGCAGCATCCATGATCCTTTTCTCCCCAAAGCACATCTCTGCACCTCCTACCTTCCATGATGCAGACTCCTTTCTCCTTCTAGTTGTACAGTTTGTTCTCTCAGTCCTCAGATCAATTTCATGGGTGTTCAGAATGTTTTTGATATTTATCTAGCTGTGTTGGAAAGCTGAGGCAAGTGTAGGGTTTTCCTACCTTTCTGCCATCTTGGCTGCCCCCATGAAACTTAAATTTAAATTGAATAGTATTTACTACAATATTTGCATAATATTTACTACAAATAGTACTTACAACAAATAGTATTTACTACAATATTTGCATAGTAAAAATTATATAATTCAAAGATCTCTGTTAACTATTCATAAGAATTTAAATAATGAGGAAATAGAAGTCTATAATACTTTAATTTTAAAGAATATATTCATAGATAATCTCAGTGGATTTTATCTTATAAATAAATAGAATTTGATTTATTATTTGACTATCAAAACTTCAAAAAGTTGAGCATCTTTTGAATCTATCTTGCCTTTTGAAAATAATCAATTTCAGCTATTATCATAATAACCTGTTTGACAACACATTTTTTAAAAAGGAGAGATTGACAGATGAAACATTTTGAAAGGACAAAAGTGTTAAGATAATTTTATGACTTCATTTATGCAATAAATCTAATTTCCTTTAAGCTATTAAACTGACCACTGTGTATTAGAAGCCAAAGTTTGTAAGAGGTCTCTGCAAATTGAATGTAATTTTGTTCATTAAATATAATACAGTAATAATATTTTTGAAATATCTATTTTGTTTTTAAATACTACTATTGCTGTGTGAGAAATTTTATTTTACTTTATTATTTTATTTTATTTTGTTTGTGTGTGTGTGTCAGAAATTTTAAAATGCTGTTTCCAATTCCATTTGCCTTTATTGTTTTATACTTTTTCTAATTAATTTCTAACTTAATTCTTATTTAAAATATGTGGCCTTGTTTAAAGTCATATTCATTTTTATTTCTGTTTTTATTGATTTTTAATATTTCATATGTGACAGCATATAGAAAATGATGCTATTCCTCTGGAATTTACTGAAGCTGATCTGTCATCTCTTTCATGTACAATTTTTCAAAAAATCACATTAGGTCTGAAAAATTATTTTCTCCCGTGTAAAATTCATCCTTGTAAAAATCAAACTCAATCACTCATTCATTAAAAACCATGAATTGTGTTGGGATTTGAGATGTAGTAAATCTCTAACTAAATTTTTCTTTTATCTATTTTTCCTTATTTTATAATTTGTTCTATCAGTTGTTTCTTTATAAATATTTGAGTTTCTATTGTTTTGCATATATTCATTATTATACTGTCTGTGTAGCATCTGTATTAACTCTCTGTGATATATGTTGTTTTTCATCTTAAATTTGAGTTTGTCTGATGGAAAAGACGTTACCAATGGGATTCATTGTCATCCAGTTGTCTTTTGTAATTGGCCTTCCTACTTTCAACATTTCTATACCTTAATTTTTAATTATGTTTCTTATATACATTACTTAATATTAAAATCCAGTCTGAAAATCTGTTCTTTATTAGTGAATTTGACCCTCCCTTTTTTTTTTTCATTATTGTCACTGTCATATTGGGACTAATTTCTTATAAATAAGAAATAAATATTCTCCTATATATACTCTTTTCTTTCTTGCCTTTAAGGTGAAAGATTAAAGACTTTTTTTCTGCTTGTCTCAAATTATGTATGTATGTGTATTACAAAAATTCACTGAGATTATCTGATTATTCACTGAGAAAATGATTGTTTTCTCCTGATTAATCCTCCACAGTACTCGTTTATACTATAAAATTTCTACAAACCATCTTGTAATAAAATTAGATGTTATTAGTGGTTTTAACATTTTTATCTGTAGACTTAAGTAATGGAATATTTCCATATTAATCTTTGTATTATCCCATAATTTCCCTAATATTCTGGAATAGAATTCACACAAAATTGTTTTTAAATAAAACTTTACTAAAGATAAACTAACTTAGATTTATTCCTTAGAGGGATATATAAATAATTTTAAAATATAACAACCTTTTAGAATCAAATGTTCACAGAAAGAAATCCCATTAAGCATTACCAGAAAGTATTATATTATATTGATAAAATTAATTATGAATTCTATGGCAGATAAGAATAGATTTTATGTTCAGGATTTTAATAGTTCTCTTCTGGACATAGTTGCCCAAACTATTGCAAGATATAATATGTTGCCTAAGCCTATGATAAGTCTTTGAATCTAACATATATCATTGCATGACTAATATTGGAAGGCATTTCAACTTTATCCTAGGACAGAGAAAGGTTAAATAAATGAACTGTTAATATTATGCTTAACCCTGAAATTTTTGACTCTAAGTGATATGCCTAGGCCTCCTATTAAAAGTAAAAGTAGTTATGCAGGTTATCCCATAAGAATATATATACATGTACCTATGAAAACCAATCCATGTAAAAAAAATCAGTGCTTAAATATGAATTACAGTAATAATTGACAATGATTAGCTTGATACAACAAATGAATTCTCTTTCTCTGTGTATGAAAAGTTTTATATCATATTTTTTATAGTTTGAGAATTCCTCAACCCTTTGTTGGTAGGTCATAGAAATGCTTGTTTTAATAGGTTATGATATGGATAGGTGGATAGATAGAACGCTTACATTTTAATTACAAATAGCAGAATTTTTGTTACTTTCTTTTTGAAAATGTGCAAACAGAAATCTGCAGTTTGAGTAAGTGAGAAGTAAGGATTCTAACACAATTTACATGTTCTGTGTTCTCAGAAATCCCACACCATATTAGTAAGCATGCACACCCATAATCACTATTTTGATATAACAAAAAGTTCTGTCATTATTTTGTTTTACATTTGCTTTGTAGAGATGTACAAACGTTAACTTTCTGCTATTCCACTCATTCATACATGAGTTTTTAAAATCATAAAATTATTTTTCTCAGTTGTTGATTCATGTTAGCTTATTAAATTTTGCTTGTGTTCTTGTTTTTCAGTGGTGTGGTGGAAATGTTGCTTGTATATTTTTGTTATGTTCAAATAATATCTTTATCATTAGAAATAGAAAAGAAGCATGCAAATTTAGAGCTAAATTTGTCGTCAATATTACTCTTAAATGAAGAAAGAAGGTGATACAATTGTTTTATTATGTGCTTTAATTCCTACTCACAGTTCCTAGAAGTGAATTAATTTTGGCATTAAGCAATAATATAAACCTTATAAATTTGAGAACTGCTCTAAAATAGTTGTTCATTACCTAAATTCAAATTTCCACTTCTAATATTCTTGTTCTTTATTCTTTTTTTTCTTTGGCACTGGAGGGATGCAAAGCATGAAATTAATTATTTTCAAATTTAATTTACTTCTCATTTCACTTTCTCTAATCTTAATCCTATTGAATCAATATTTTTCTTTGCAGCCATGAGTGCTCTGACAATTTTTTGCTTATGTACATTTTTTTAAAAGTTTGAATCAGGCATATGCAGTGGAATGTTAGAATCCCATAAAATGATTTTATGTTCTGCCTAACGAGCTCATTAACATTGACTAGCTTGCAATTTATTCAATAGTTTTAATTTGTTTATTCATTTGACCTTAAAGCTGTTTGTTTTCTTACTCATTTGTTTAATTCTCTGGGCCTTTATTTCTTCATTGTGCCTCTTCATTCATTCATCACTGGCCTTTCCTTGATTTAGCAGCTCACAACATTCATAAAAAGTATAGTTGTTCACAGAACATCTAATGTTGGGCAGATTCATTATGTTGACATTTTATAGTCTTTCCAATTATACTTTCTTCACTGGTTGTCCTCAAGTATCCTATTTATCTTTGTAAGTACTTTCGTTAACTTTACAGAAGCTTTTCATCAGGAATCCATTTTTAGACTTTATTAAAATCAGACATGACCAATACTTCCCATTCTCAAAGTGTATAATAAATTTTTTCTCTCTTATTGCTTATACCATTTAGCAAAATTAAGAAAGGGAAATGGTTTTGTTTAATATCTCATCCCAAATAAGCTTCAGCACTTTAGTTTAAAAATATCTATATCAAATGCGTGGGAAAGTGTCCTGGGTACTCTCAGGTATACTTGAATGTATCAATCTCTAAGTCATTCCATTTCCCTATGTTAGGAGTGAATAAATTGTTTGAGAGAGGACAGGCATATGTTTAGAAAATATTCATTTTTTCTGCATATAAACCAGAAGTGGAGAAAAGATGTTCTTCAATTATTTTCCCCCAACTTTCTATTCTTGTAAGCCACTGGGCTTTAAGATATGGCTCAGAAGACACATAGTTAACCTAGTTAGGTTTAAAAATGGCTAGTAGGAAGGCAGATCTGGATCAGTATTTGTGAGAACATCTCTTCTATATTGAGCCCCTGAATTTTTGTGTACCTTCCCGGGACAATGTGAGACGGCCTGGATATTTGCCCCTAAAACTTTCTGAAACATAACAACAGTACAGTGATCAAATTAACTCACCGTCTTTCCAAAGCTGAAAACGCACTTGCTGTTCTACTTCCCAAATTATGTCCAGGTATATTTTTTTTCTTTCATGAAAGCTCAACAGAGATTCTGCAATAATAGTGATATCATGTTAGTCTAAAAATAAGATGCAAAATGCTAATCCAATGATAAAAATGTCAGTAAATAGATAAGGTTTATTTGAATATATGTATGGCTCTAATATCATATACCATAGTGAAATTAAATTCCAAATGTTAAATCCTCTTTAACATTAAATCACAAAACAGAGGAAGAATCCAAAGGCAATTTCCCTTGCTTCTGTGAGTTCCTATTCCCCAATAAAGGCAAATCCACTACCCATCTTCTCCATCTTTGCTCCATCTCGGATCTGCTAGTTCCCAATGCCTATGTAGAATCCTGACTTTTTAGTATCCATATAGAGGGCTCATTCTCACAGAGATATGAATATTTCCTCGAGGACCTCAGAAAGCATTTTATTTCTGTGTCAGTCTCTGATGTATCTCACTTTCCAAGTATCCAAAGAATTAGTAGGTCATACAAGAGTGTTACTATCCGGGGTTTATATCTTCCACATCTGGCAATCCACAGGGTACACAGTACCTAATCCAGTTATCACCAATACAATTGTGTTGCCAGGAACTACCACTTAATATTGCCCTAAGGCTTTAGAGTAAAATCACCCAAACATGACAGGGTCAGAGAAAAATAAGAAAATCTTGGTTTCAGTTTACCTAATTAATAGTCAGTGGATACACAGTGTCTTGAATCCACAGTCAGTGGATTTTAAATTCAGTTTGGAGAAATTCCTAAAATATAATTCATATTCATGTGATGCATGTTTTTATCCCTGGGGTAATTCTACTTATAGTTAATCCTGTAATTTCCGTTTCTCTTTGAGACCTATTTCTAACAGGACTGTACTGAATTGCTTGTAAATTCGCTAAAGTGACATAGCATTGCTCCTATTTCTGACCAAGTTGTTTAGTCCTGTGTGACAATGGAATTCCTTAGGACTAAGAAACCTGACTTAGGAAAGAGTTCTCTGTTATTTATACTTAAGCATTCAAGAGTCACCTTCAGGTCATGCACTGGGGAGATGGCATTTTAACCTATCAGAAGCCACCATAAAACTCAGGGTCAGCTGTTGAGGGTGCCGAAATGGAGGATGCTACTCATGGCTGGTGATCTTGGTCTTCTTAGCATTCAGTTTACAACCGAAACATCAGCAGCATGCATGACCACAGGGTCCTGGGATCAAGCCCCGCATGGGGCTCTCTGCTCAGCAGGGAGTCTGCTTCCCATTCTCTCTCTGCCTACTGCTCTGCCTACTTGTGATGTCTCTTCCTCTGTTAAATAAATAAAATCTTTAAAAACAAACAATGTTCAGCACTCAGATGCCACTCCAAAGACATATGATGCCCTCTGCTTTTTGGAATCAGGGGTCTACCTCTGACATGCATGTTTGAGAGAAGTTGTGCTTTTTTTTTGCTAAACTGCAGGAAGATATGTGCTGAAAGTGGCCACACCCACTGAAAACTCTTCAGACTCATGACCTTTCTTGCCCATATCTACTACACACCAGAAATGGGTAAAACCACTGTAACCAAATTCTTCCCTTAAGTTACCAAGACTACCATCTTGGTGGTCTGCTACAATCTGTTGAGGTTGCATATTCTTTGTGACTCTGCTTATGTTCTCTCTCATGGTCCTGGCTGAAATGCAAGCTGCAAAGGTCTCAGTTTAGGTAACTAACCCCTACAGAAAGAGACCTTTGTGCGTAGGCTGAGCCATCATCTGCTGCAGTCCTTTGCTAAAGTCCAAGTACCTAGTGGCTGGCTTTAAGTTTCATGTACAGTTCACAGATACTAAAAAACTGAACACAAACCCATCACATTATATACTTACATAGGTGACTTTTACTGTATGTAAATAGAAACTTAATTTTTAAAAAATGGTGGAACAAAACAAACAAGAAACACTCTATAGAGACAAACAGACCAATAGTTGCCATGGGCTGGGAGTGGAGGACAGGGTTGATTACAAAAGGACTTGAAGAAACCATTTAGGGTTAATGGAAATGTTATACATCTTGATTATTTTGGCATCTCAGGATTATACACATTTTAAGGAATTCATGGAACTCTAAACTTAAACAATTAAGTTTTCTGTATGTAAGTTATGCATCAATTAATCTAATTAAAAACAATAATACAAGCTGAACTACTATAAAGCTCTATTAACCCCAAACCTAAGAACAAAATAAAAACAAACAAACAAACAAAAAAAACCCCACCAACTATCCAATGCATTTAAGTCTAGGCTCTGTAATACAAAACTTGGAACAACAAAAGTCTGCCCACGGGTAATTTTTGCTCTTCAAAAGTGTGCTCTTGGGCGCCTGGGTGGCTCAGTGGGTTAAGCCGCTGCCTTCGGCTCAGGTCATGATCTCAGGGTCCTGGGATCGAGTCCTGCATCGGGCTCTCTGCTCAGCAGGGAGCCTGCTTCCTCTTCTCTCTCTGCCTGCCTCTCTGTCTATTTGTGATCTCTCTCTGTCAAATAAATAAATAAAATCTTTAAAAAAAAAAAGTGTGCTCTTCTATTTTATTCATCAATTTTCCCAACATTTGTACAAAACATTGGGTGGATCCAAAATAATAGTGCCTCTATTTCCTGAACATAGCTTTAATAATTCAAGGAATGGTGCAAAAAAGTGGCTTATGAATACTTTCATTAATATGAAGACCTTTGTTTACAAGATACCGATTGGAGGACATGCTTCAAATAGTCCAGCAGTTAATCTTTACTCCTAACAGTAAAACCCAGAATAAGGCAGGGGTTTTTTTTCCTAATATATTTGGTTTGAAATCCTGGAGTGAACCTGTACTTCGATCTCTTGTTTTTCAGTTGTCTTCCTCCTCTAATGCAGTGGGAAACAGTGAAACTTCTGTTCATTTTCTTCTTTAGCCATCACTGCAGTCATCTTTTAAGAATAGTTGTTTCTTTTGCAGACTCTTTACAATCCTTGAGCTTCTTTCAAAATGTCCAGATCTGTGCAATATCCTTTTCTTTTTTCTTTCTTTCTTTCTTTCTTTCTTTCTTTCTTTCTTTCTTTCTTTCTTTCTTTCTTCTTTCTTTCTTTCTTTCTTTCTTTCTTTCTTTCTTTCTTCTTTCTTTCTTTCTTTCTTTTTTTTCTACTACATTAGGCTCAATAAGTGCTTTTCTTCCTGCTCACTTTGAGAACTCTCCTTCATTTGCTGCGCCTTCTAACATTGAAGCACTCCATCCTGTGGACAACTCTGGTTGTAAGCACGTATGGGAGCTGTACTCTGTGTGTAGGAATGCGATGAGCTATGTCTACATCAGCTGTCTCAAACACAATGTCAAAACTTCAGTGTCCCTTTACCTCTCCCCATTCAGTGTTTCTGTTTTATAGAAGCATTAGATAGAGGTCCCGACACAAGGGCTTCTTAACACATTCATACAGCTTATCGTATGGTTATCTACTTATGCCACTTCACACATTTCGACTTTGTAAATTTTATTACTGTTGTTTGTTCCCTCTGCCTGAATACACTGTACCCAGTTAGAATTCAACCCAAGAAGCACAACTGCTAGGAGAGAGACACATGCATATTTGGGTTTGTCGTTGGACTTAACCTTCACAAATGTAGGAGCTATTTAAACTGGTAAGCAGTTTGTCCGAGGCTGCTGTCTTTGCTTCTGGCCTTAAAATTCCCCTTAGGTGAACTAAACTTTAGATAGGTTTCTTTCAGACTATAGGCCTCTGATCTCCCTTTTTATTTTTTTTCTCTTTATTTCTTTCCTTTACTTTTTATTTCTTTTCTTTTTTCTTTTCTTTTTTTTTCTTTTCTTTCCTTTCCTTTAGTTTCTTCTTTTTCCTTCCTTCCTTCCATTCCTTCCTTCATTGAACATTCACTTTAGAAAACTTATATTCTTAAATTCTTTATCTGTCCTTTTGAGATGTACAGCTCTTAAAAAACCTCTTAACAGGTTTATAAAATAGTAGTTTTTTTTTTTCTTTTTTTCAAGGATCTGGGAATCCTGTTTTTGAAATGTAATCCTGAAGGAAAGCAGGACCTTTATTTCCTAGTTTCTGAGAAATGATAGGACCTAAATTCAATAACTTTATTCTAGGTTGTAAAACTGCCTCATGTCATGAAAATAAGAGAGATTATTTTTTGCCAATTAGTCTATTTGCCAATTAGCCAGTTGGCCAATTAGCAAACACCAGTGACCTACCATCTTCTCCTCACCCCAGCTACTGTCTTGAATAAAGTCTTACTTGCTTATTTTTGCTTTGATAAAGTCCACAGCAGAGGCTGTCAGGAAGGAATGGATACAAACTGGGAAAACAACAAGATGAAGCTGGAACCCATCACAGTGACCAACTCTTGCCTTTATCTTGGTAGTATATGCGTTCTGTCAAAACAGGATCCTTTATCTTAGAGTTAAATATACATATATACATAGCCAAGAGACGGAGAAGCTGAAGAAGATTTAAGGGAAGTTGGAGAAGTTGTACCACATACTGGGACATCATACCAATTGCATGAGTGAGCATGTCAGCAACAACATACGTGAGCTACAAAATGGCTGCTTCACTTCCAGCAACCGAATCTCACTCAGGAAACTCTTGTGGTTTGGGCTAACCTGGAACATTCAGGGAAAGAAATTCCTGGAAATACAGTTTACCAGTTGACACAGTACAAAGCTACTATACTGTTTCATTTGTTATCTGTCGGGAATAAAAATAATCACCCTGTAAGGCTCCTTCCTAGTTTAATAGCCTCTGTGATACCATTCTTCCCTGGGCCCTGTGGGTCATTCTTTTTCATTATTATACAAGATCACTTATTCCCTTCTCTGTCCTCCTTTAATACTTTCTTCATAAATTTAACAGATTAATTATCAAAGTATAGTAAATATAATTTTGTATGCAGAGCTATATATTAAGTATACATGAAATCTGCTTAATCATGTGTGTCTAGTGTGCAGAATTGTGCTTAGGCATGTGGAGACACTTTGCCAAACTTTTTTTGAATAACGTAATATAAGTGAAAACATATAAATATATAAATGAATTAACAGTACAATCATTACTAATTATTCCTCTATTCCAACTTATTTTTGCCACGCCCATTCTTTAGTATTTGCCATACTTATATATATGCATATTTAGAACAGTTCTTCACAACAAAATCTAACACATTCCCTGTAATCTCAGTCAGTATTTGTCATGCTTCCTACAAGTCTACATAGTATCGATTGTACATTTTTAACCTGCATTTCTTTTTTTTTCAACATCAACTTTTCACTCTGAACTTCTCAAGTTCCTTCCATCTTAAAAGAAAAGGAAATCTTTACTATTACCCTCCAGCCAATAATTATCTGGTCTCTTTCTTTAATTTTACTATGAAACTTGTAGCAGTTGTGGATAATGATGTGTTTCGCATCTTTCCCTGTGATTTTTCAGTTTACATATAGTTAGGATTTCCTCTACCATTTGACTATAGTGATTCCAATTAATTTTACTATTCAAAACATTTTGGATGCAAACAACAAAAAGCCTGGTTAAGGGTAATTAAAATATATATATAGTTTATTTTCCCTACAAAATTTGTAGTCCTTATGTAGTCAGGGCAGTGACCCAAAGATGACCAGGAAGACCAGGCTCCTACCACACTGATGTATCTCCAACTTTGAAAGGTGGGTTTGTCCTCAAATTTGAACTATGCTGGTGCCCCATCAAAATCCTGTTTATGTCTAGGAATGTGAGACAAACCAAGAGTCGAAAGAAACCGTAGGTCAAACTATCTAAACAGTCTTCCTGAAAATTTAATTCTGTCACTTTTTTTCTCTCTGTATATGCTTTGATAATATAATGTTAAGGGACTATATGCTTGTTGAATTTTTTTTTCTTTTGTAATTGCATTATTTGGAAACCATCTTTAAACCAACAAGTGATATTTTCAGTGAACATATATTTTCTCTGACATGAATAATGTTACATAACTTTCTTAGGCTTAGCATTTGGCTAAGACATTTTTCATTGCTTTTAATGTCAACCATTACTTTAGTTAAACTTTTTTTTAACAGCAATATATAGTTGGATTTATAAAATTAAATTTGATAATTTACTGTCTTTAATGAGTACATTTTACTCTTGATCGCTTGGTTGATTATAAATTTCTAGACAAATAATTTTTCACCTTCATAAAGATATTATTCCATTATCTACTAATATCATGTGTTTATGATAATGTTTCTGCTGTCAATGTAGTATTCATATGTTTTAAATTATCTATCATGTGTCTTTGGCAAATCCTAAATTTCTTATATTTCTGACATCCTGCAGCCCGACTTGAAATTTTCCAAGTGTGCAGTGTGTTGAGGTGGCACCGTCAATCAAGCCAAAGTGAAACTACATTTTGCAGAGCTCACTTCTCTTTGCTGTACAGGGTGGGGTTGTTTACAGGATAAATTCCAATGTGATTTGGAAGTTATTTGATACAGCCATTTTTATTGTATGAAATAACACCAGGCACTGTGTATTTGTGGTGGTGCCGGCTCTCATTTTTTCAGCTTGGGCAGCACCCGGGCCCTCAGGGGCTCTGCCTTCTGTAGGATCTCTCTGTTGACTTGGGACAAATGCATATAAATGTGCAGTTCCATGGAAAAGGCTGCTACTAACCCTGCTGGTCACCCACATAATTATGGTTGCAGGTCATACAAGTCAGTTATGAAATTAAGTTTATCCTACTAGGCTGTTGTTTGTCCAGTTGTTTTCTTGCTCTTCTACAGTTGAGATCCTTTTCCTGACCCCTCCCTGGCTGGCTCATAACATTAAGCCCACACCATACACAAAATCAGAAACCCTACAGATTACTTAACCAACTCCCACACTGTGTATATTCTAATAACTATGATAAATCTCTTAATCTATATCATTTATAGTGGTTCTCTTTGTAGTAACTGTGATAGGTTTCTTATTTCTAATTCATTCATTCATTCATGCTAGTTGGCACTTGATGTACTTTTCAATTGTTATGTATCAAGTATTTATTCAGTTCTGGAATATTTCTCAGTCATTATTTTATAAAATATTGCTTCCCAAATATTCTATTTATAGATTCTCCTTAAAGTGCTATGGTATAAACTCTCTATTTTTTCTCCATGCTTGTTAATTTTTTTAAATATTTTTATTCCTATTTCTTTGGATAGCATTATGATATAATTTCTCACAACTATCAATAAACTAATTTATCTCTCTTCTACTCTCATATTTAGATTTTATCCCATATATTGAGTTTATTTTTCTATATATTTGCCATTTCATATCATTTAATATGATTCTTTTTTAAAAAAATCTGTTTTCATTTGCTCTTTTTAGCTCATAATCCTTAATTTTTTCAAATATTACAGTGCATCTTTTATAAAATGGAAGATCTCCAACAAACTTTTTAAAAAATAATTTAGACTGCTATATTTTTCACATTTCATTAAAAATAATATTTTATTTTGTTAGTGCTTCCTTTAGCATATATTGTTTTCAAAAGTGGGGAATTCTTTGATTCTCTTTCATCTTTACTTGATAGACTTCTTTATATTTTTCTCTCTGTCTTCATGTTTTTTCTGATTGTCCATGCAGTAGTTTCTTCTATCCCAGACTATCAAGTCAGAAGGTGATCTTATATTAGTGACACTGTCTTCTTATCTCAGCAAATTATTGAGATATTTCATATTTAATCCTTGGGCACTAATAAGATGGCAGCTTAGTTCAATTCTCTGTAATAAGTTGAAGCCTCTTTCCTGCCACCTACCTAGATACAAATCTTTACCAAATCCACAGTGTAGGAATTAGTCAAGGGATATTGATTTTGGGTTGCATTCTGTGGTCTAGGGTACATCATGCTCTTCTTCCATTTCAAACCAAGAACCTGGTTCCTGTTGACTAACTCACATACAGTAACCTTCAGGGGCTAAATATTTGACTACCTTCTTATGGACTGCCTTTCTTAAGATTATGTTTTGTTATTGATCCATAGGCATATTAATTTTAGATTTAATTTAGATAAGTCTATTTAAATGTCTCTGTTAAACTAATTTATTACTGGTACGTTTTTGGATCAGAACTGGAGGAGATTAAATCATGAAGGTCCAATCACACCTTAAGTAGATTAAAAGCCTGAGTTGGAAAACTTCTTCTGTTAAAAGCCAGATTTTAAATATTTTAGGTATTGCAGGTCACATACAGTCTCTTTCACATATTCCTTTTTCCCCAAAAAGGTTTTAAACTGTAAAATCCATTCTTATGGAATATAAGATATATGCAAAGTAAAAAGACAATTTTATGCTATTACATGGGTAAATTTAGGACTGTTGGGACTGAGATGGTGTGTTGACATAGCAAACAAATGTATATGGTACAATCTTTAACCAGAAAGACAGAATTACATTATGCTTAATCCTGGTTTTCCTCATTTCCTTTTTTGCTTATTGTTAATTTGCATATAAATCAATAGTTTAATTTTTTCCAGGAAATTTTAGACATGAACTAGGCATATAATAATGGGGAATCCTTAGTGTATATAGAGATGTGAGAGTTGAATAAGACAAATATTGTAAATCAAATAAATGATCAAGAGTTGAGAGAATTTATCCTGAGAAGAAGTGAGTTTGAAGGGAAACTTCTAAAAATAATAAGCATTCATCAGTTATATCAAAGTACTTCTAAGGAGAAGGATGCCTTTGTTAGGGTTTATGTAAGAATAAGAAACCTTAATATAAGTATTTAAGATTAAGACTTTTTTGTAATTTCTCTCAAAAAGTAGCAACAAAATCAACATCATCAGCAACTCTCTGAGTAGAAAACTATCACGGAAGAAGACATTAAGCTATATAATATGTAATTTGCAAACTGCAAAGACACAAATAAAAGCCTGCTTTTGCTGATTTGTTACATTATCTTTCAGAGTATGCAATGTTCAAGAGACTGGAATTGGGAGGGGACAGGAATTCATTTTAGTCAAAATATTGAACTTCCATTAAAGCAAAAGTAATTTTAATTATTTTAATGAACATATGTTCTGTACCTCCTGGAGAGTTAAAAAGAAAATTAAGAAACTCTATTAGAAAAGTTGGAAGTAGGGGTGCCTGGGTGGCTCAGTGGGTTAAAGCCTCTGCCTTCGGCTCAGGTCATGATCCCAGGTTCCTGGGATTGAGCCCCGCATTGGACTCTTCACTCAGCAGGGAGCCTGCTTCCTCCTCTCTCTGCCTGCCTCTCTGCCTACTTGTGATTTGTCAAATAAATAAATAAAACCTTTAAAAAAAAAAACAAAAAAAAGTTGGAAGTAGTATAAAATTTACTTTATAAAAGTAGCACACAAATATTCTAGAAACATTAGAAAAAATAGTCATGGTATCATTTTGAACTTTTAAATTTCTAAATATGTCAAGTAAATTTCCATTGCATTTATAATAATAATCAATTGTTACTAATTATTAAAAGTGACAATAGCCTGGGATGCCAGGGTGGCTCACTCAGTTAAGCATCTGCATTCAGCTCAGGTCATGATCTCAGGGTCCTCTGACTGAGCTCTCTGTTGGGCTCCTTGCTTGGCAGGGAGTCTGCTTCTCCCTCTCCCTATGCCTTTCCCCCTCCCCACTCATGCTCTCTCTTTCTCTCAAATAAATAAATAAAATCTTAAAAAAAAAAAGTGAGCATAACAAGTGAATTGAACACTTCTAAATCTATTGTCAGAAGTTTAATTCAATACATCTTTTCTGGAGAGAAATTTTGGAAAATGCATCAAGAAACTTTAAAAGGACCCCAATTTCTTTTAAAAAAATTTCCATTTCTAGGAATCTGTTCTTTGATTGTAATTTGTAATTAGCAGTACAAAATGTAGACAATAATTTGTATGAGGAATAGCCGTTACAAAGTTAGTCAACAGCAAATAAAAGCAATAAAATCTCATTAATCTAAATGTTAGTGTGATTTAATAATCTTATGTATTAAATAGACCTTACACAGCAGAAATAAAGTGTTTAGTCATCTTTCAAAGCCATAAGTATAGTTATCTCTACTGAAGAAATATCAATGGGTACAGAAAGTTATGGGTTATGTCTCATTGTTTGTCTATAAAATAATCTGGTTTTGGATGTATGTCCCCAAATTTTATAGAATTGTTTCTTGTGATGAACACTATTATATTTAACTGCTTTCTTTTATATCAATTCATGTTACTGAAAGTCAGCTATAGATATGGTTGTATTTATTACTGAATGTCAGCTATAGATACAGATAAATTTATTAAAAATGAAAAGTGGAAGAAATGTCATTCAAATGATAGCCCCAAAATATACTTTAGAAAACGCAGAATTGATTTTAATAATACTTTCAAAACTGCCCTTATACATATGTGACTACTTATCATTTTATTATTTTTATTAATAGTAATTATTTTTAATTATGTAAAGAAAGTATAGATTTTTTGGCCAAGATTATTCTCTCTACAATAACTTGTAGTACTATTTTTTACTTCACAAATATTTTTCGTTAATGTAACATCTGTATGAACTCATGCTATTTCATGCATCAAAAGTAATTAATTTTCAGATAATAATCTTAACTTTCCACATAATTTTGAATGGATTGATACAATGAGTATCCTCAAATACAGATTTCTTTTTAGTTTATAACATCATAAATGCTAGTTTTCAACCTCTTGCTATTTACAGAACATTTATTATAACCCACATGTTGAACACATACAAATGAAATAAAGCTTATTCATTCTTGATGACATTATTATAAAAAGTGGACAGAAACTATAAATAAATGTACACATATGTAGCAAACAGACATTAACTAAGTGACAGACAGGGGACAGTTCATAAAAGATCAGTAAAAAGATAAATTATGAGTTTGTTCCAATATTCTTTCTCTCAATTATGCATTCAGTAATAGTTTAACTCATATCATATTGAAGGCACATTTGATGATAGGAAAATAGAGATGGCAGAATTTGCTCCTTAGATATATAAGATGTAGTAAGGAAAATAATAAAGTTGGTGAACATAAATGTAATATTTCTATAAAATCCCAAAATATATGTATTAAATCAAATGCTTTAATAAAATTCAAGATGCAAGAAAATTTGTTGTGTGTGTGATCAGGACAAACTGATCAGAGGCATTGCCATGTGAATTGATTATTGAATGATACATAGAATTTGAGCATGTAAGATTAAGATAAAGAGCATTTCAAATAATGGTATAAATGTTTCTTGGGCATTAAGAAATATAATATGAATAGAAAATGCTTGAAAAGTAGTGTGTCAGGAAACCTCAAAGAGACATCTATCTGGTTTAGGTAGGTAGTGATCTCAGGTTTTCAGCTACCAATGACTGAGAAAAAATAGCTGAGAGGAATCTCTCTTAAGCAGTTTAGACTTTCAGTTACCCAAGGCAGGAGGGAGGACAGGGATGTCTAAAGAAATTCCTTTGAAACATTCTGGATACTCACAGTGTGATGAAACTGCAAAATCTAGGGCTGGTTGTAGGAGGTAATACATTTCCCAAGGCTCAGAAAACTGGTGGGGAAAGAGAACTCCCTTGTGTCCCTAAAATATATCAGTGAATGGCTAAGAACTTCTTAGTGTAATATTATTACACGCGAATATTCTTAGTACAAATAAGTAACTTGGATCTTCCATCTCTACTTTTCTCCCTCCCTTTCTCTTTAAGTCCCTTCCCTCCTGAAATGATTCATTTCTTAAGCCTGATAGGTATGATTAAGTCTGCTGTAGAAAAAGTTCACAGCAACCTGGATCTAGGTGTTTGATGCCCGAGGTTGATTAGAAGAATGCCCACACATAAGTGATTGCCTGGAATAAGATCTAGAAGTTCAAGCGAAGTGGGGAAGGCAGCTCATTGAGGTAAATCAGAAACTGACTTAAGAGAAAAGACTTCATTGTAAGAATCTGTAAGATATTTTGGACTGGGGAACTCTGTTGCCCAGTGAAGACCAAGACAATACATTGCATAAGCCCTAAATATCAAACTTAAGAGGGTCAAGTAGATTTTCTTTCCTTAAGACAAGGCATAGCCTGATCTACCATCCTTGTTTTGTTGATGCAAAAATATTAGCAATTCCACAGATCCCATCATGACTAGCCAACAAACATCTAAGAAGAACGCATTGTTCATCTCTACTTGTGCCTATGACTTGAGACTGATTTATATTCCATCTAAGAAAGAGTGTCATTAATAACTTCTTTCAGAGTGGGGTGCTTCTGTGTCTCAGTTGGTTAAGTGTCTGACTTGATCTTAGCTCAGATCTTGATCTCAGGGTTGTAAATTCAAGCTCCACATTGGGCTCCACACTGGGCATGGAGCCTACTTAAATATATAAACAAATAAACAAAATAACTTCTTTCAGAGTTAGTGACAAGTGTCTTAAAATTCTTGTACCATTGGAAACACTTGTGTGACTATTTTTGTAAACAGTGAGTCAATAATTAACCTGTAGATTGGGTGCCTAAATAATCAGCAGTTACTCTCATTTTGGAGCTCACATCTGAGTCAGAATTTCCAGCCTGGGTGATTTACAGAAAATGAGTAGAAAAGTGATTTTAAGTAAACAGATGAAAAACAAAAAGAGGAATTAGACAGAAATCTTTGTCTTGTGGCGTTGGTAGAAGCTATCCACTATCCAAGGTCATCAGCTTGTTCCCAAGGTCTTGGGTCAGTTATCCACTTCTAAAGACTATTAGATTTTAGAGGATCCTGAGAATCTTCAATCTGAGGTCAGCTATTGCATTAGCCTTCCTATTATCTGTAATTCTGAATTGCTTCATTAATTGTAAATACAGACCCAAGGATTGACTTCTGGAGGCTCATTGCTCCCTGTAAATGAAAACTGATAAAGTCTCTTCCAATGAGATTCCATTAGTTTTCTCTTTGAATAAAATCTCTTTGAGTAAACAAAATCTCATTGAAGATTGTGATTAGTCTGCTTAAGATGATGTAGGAAGATAGCCTGTTGATGACGTGGTGAGATGGTATATAAATCAGCTGTAATTTTTTGTCGTGTCAGTATGCAGCAGGACAGACTCAAGCAGTAGAGGTGAAATCTCTAAACACACAAGCCTCCCAGTTATGGTTCATAGGAGGATATGTGATGTGTCCCAAAGAAAGTAGATTGTATGACCACAGGGCTATGTTTGGGTTCCCAGATAAGAAGTTCTCTTATTAAGGACTTAGTTAATTAGTAAAAAATTAACACAATGGCAATAAAAATCTGCACCTGATTTTTTCTGAAATAGCCAGTTAAACTTAGAAATCATCTCCATTGTCATTTTGTGAGGGTCTCTGATAAGTTTGGATAGTATGTAGTTTGTCAGGAGAGATTAGCTTTTCCTCCTTAGTTAGGTAATTCCCTAAATAATAAACTGTTTAAGCAAAATTATAATTTATCTCCTTAACTTTGTCCCATAGCTCAGAGCAAGTAAATGGGTTTCTATTTTAACAGACTGCCTTGTTTTTGAACAAAGTAAAATATCATCTGCATATTTTATCAGAACTCAACCAAAAGGGTAATTTAAATATTTTAAATATTGATTGAGGATCTTTGAAAAATAGGACAGGGCTTCAGTGAACCCCTGGATCATGATTGCCCAGGTATATTCCTATCCTCCTCAGGTTAAATATTTTATTTATTTATTTATTTATTTTTATTTGTTTATTTAAGAGAGAGAGACACAGAGATAGTGAGCGAGAACACAAGCAGGGAGGAGATGGAGAAGCGGGCTCCCTGCTGAGCAGAAAGCCTGATATAACATGGATTCTGGTTGGATCCCAGGTTCCGGGATCATGACATGAGCCAAAGGCAGATGTTTAACTGACTGAGCCACTCAGCCAACTGACTGACACCCCTGTCCTCAGGTTAAAGCAAAAGGCATTGACTATCCTAGTTTGTTTGTTTGTTTTTTTGTTTGTTTGAGAGAGAGAGAGAGAGAACACCTTTGACCAGGGGTGGGAGGGGCAGAGGGAGAGGGAGAGAGATAATCTTCAGTAGGCTTCATGCCCAGCCCAGAGCCCAATGCAGGGCTCCATTTCATGACAAAGAGATCATGACCTGAGCCAAAATCAAGAGTTTGTCACTTAACTGACTGAGCCACCCAGACATCCCTGATTATCCTAGTTTAGAGTTGCACTGAATAGAAACAGATAAAACATCTAGTACTAGTGAGGCCCCAGGAAGAATTGATGATAGGATGGATTTGAATTAGGTTCTACTAGGAAGTAATGGATAAGGATTTTGTTCATAGCCTAGAGAACTTGAACAAGTAGTTTGTCTTTGTCCATTTGATTTCTTTACTGGTAGGATGGGAGGGGTCTACAAAGCTTGTACAGGATGTTAAAAGGCCTTCAGACATAAAGCCTTCAACTCTAGGTTTACATTCTTCCTTTGTATCTGGCCTTAAGGGATTTTGAGGAATTCTGTGTCATAGCTTGGTAGGATCTATCTGAACTTTAATAGATTCTGTTCCAATTATTTTTTCCTATGTCATTGGGCTTTTTCACCCATAGAGTGTCAGGTATGGTGTCAAATCTTTATCTGGAGTTTCATCAAATATAATGGAGAAGGCTAAAGTCTACACAGAGTAGACATAACTTGATCATGGATAGAAGTGTCCTTTGGAAACTTGAAAAATTGTTTCTCTTGATGTACACTTAACACCATGATTCCATTTACAAAGGCTTTTCCTATTAAATTTGCAGGGATGGAATCACAGAACAGGAAAAAATTTTTCTCAGTTAATGACCCAAGGGTTACAGTTAATGTCTTGGAGGTAGGGAAAACTTGTGGGTTATTTGAAATACTTACTACCTCTGTTGTATGTATACTCTTGGGGAAAAAAGTTGATTAAAAGTGACAGGTTTTAATGTAGAAAGAGTAGTGCTCATATCCCCTAGGAAATAATGACATTGACTTTCTGTGTTTAGTTAATTCGCCTTGACTGTTTAAGGATAGAGTACAGTATTAGATGCTTTTCCTTTCTTGGAGAATTTCATTGATCTGAATTGAAGGCTTTTCCTGTATCTTGGTTTTCTTTTTGTAAGATGGGACTGACTTTTTTTCCAGTATCCCTTACAGTACCTACAAGTTGGCCACCTAATTGTTTGATCCTCAGAGCCCTAAGGCCACTTTGGATCCTGTCTTTTTTGTTGTTCTTCTAAAGTCTTTTCAAAATGTTCTGCCAGATATTGTATTTCAGGTAATGAGACTGTTTCTTTATTGAGGTCTGTTTTCAATTTTTGCTTTTAAGGCCTTTAAGGGATTGGGTGAGAATGCTGAGAACGTGTCAAATACAGAGAAGCTAGGGGTGCCTGGCTGCCTCATTCAGTTAAGCATCTGCCTTCAGCTTAGGTCATGATCCCAGGATCCTGGGATGGAGCCGCACATCAGGGTCCTTGCTCTGTGGGGAGCCTGCTTCTCCCTCTCCCTTTGGCCACTTCCTCTGCTTGTGTTCTCTTTCTCTCTGTCAAATAAAGAAAGAAATTCTTAAAAAAAAAAAAAAAAAGACATAGAAGCTAGCTTGAATGTATCCTCACTGGCAGCCAAATCTGGGACAATATGAACGGCAAATAACTAATGCTATTTACCAGTCATAATCTACTGAATACATTAGAATCCATGAACTCAAAGATATAAATAAATTAATGAATGGAGTGAAAGTTTGATATTTACATTGGGGAGAAGTCTCACAAACACCCAATCAAGTAAGAAAAGTGCACATCACCCAATATGGGACATTTTTAAATGTACTACCTGATAGAACACAATGAAAATGTATCATCACTTCTGCTGAATTTGATAATAAGAACATCCAAATTTGAACATAAGAACATCCAGATGAATCCAAATTGAAGGACAATCTATGAAATATCTGTCCATTAATCCCCCCCAAAAGTGAAGGTCCTTCACTTTCTTTCACTATACACAAAAATAAATTTGAGGGGCGCCTGGGTGGCTCAGTGGGTTAAGCTGCTGCCTTCGGCTCAGATCATGATCTCAGGTTCCTGGGATCGAGTCCCGCATCGGGCTCTCTGCTCAGCAGGGAGCCTGCTTCTCTCTCTCTCTCTCTCTCTCTGCCTGCCTCTCCGTCTACTTGTGATCTCTCTCTGTCAAATAAATAAATAAAATCTTTAAAAAAAATAAATAAATTTGAAATGGATGAAACACCTAGCTGTGAGACAGGAAACCATCAAAATCCTAAAGGAGAACACAGGCAGCAACCTCTTTGACCTCAGCTGCAGCTACTTTTTACCAGATATGTCTTTGGAGGCAAAGGAAATAAAAACAAAAATGAACTAATGGGATTTCATTAAAATAAAAAGCTTCTGCAGAGCAAAGGAAACAATCAACAAAACTAAAAGGTAGACTATGGGATGAGAGAAGATGTTTGCAAATGACATATCTGATAAAGGGTTACTTTCCAAAATCTATAAAGAATTTATCAAACTCAACACCCAAAAAACAAGTAATCCAGTTAAGAAATGAACAAAAGACATGAATAGACACTTTTCAAAGAGGACAGCCAGATGGCTAACAGACACATCAATCATGGGCAGGGAAATATAAATCAAAACAACAATGAGATACCACCTCACACCTGTCAGAATGGCTAAAATTAACAACACAAGAAACAACAGGTGTTGAACAGGATGAGGAGAAAGGAGAAACTTCATGTGCTGTTGGTAGGAATGCAAACTGGTGCAGCCACTCTGGAGAACAGTATGGAGGTTCCTCAAAAAGTTAAAAATAGCATTACTTTATGATCCAGCAATTGCACTACTAGGCATTTACACAAAGGATAGAAAAATACAGATTTGGAGGGGTACATGTACTCCAATGTTTATAGCAATATTATCAACAATAGCTAAACCATGGAGAAAGCCCAAATGCCCATTGACCTGTTGACTGATGAATGGACAAAAAAGAAGTGAATATATATATATATATATATATATATATATATATATATTCCATTATATTCCATTCCAGTAATATTCCATTATATATATAAAAGAATAAAATCTTAACGTTTGCAATGATGTGGCTAGAGCTAGAGTGTGTAATGCTAAGTGAAATAAGGCAGTCAAAGAGAGACAAATACCATATGATCTCAGTCATATGTGAAACTTAAGAAAGAAAACAGAAGAACATGTGGAAGAGGGGGAAAGAGGGAGAGAGGGAAACAAACCATATGAGACTATTACTGATAGAGAACAAACTGAGGGTTGATGGAAGGAGGTGGGTGGGATGGGCTAGATGGGTGATGGATATAAAGAAGGGTACTTGTGATAAGCACTGGGTGTGTATGTAAGTGATGAATCACTGAATTCTACTCCTGAAACCAATATTGCACTGTATGTTAATGAACTAAAATTTAAATAATTTTTTTTTTTTAAATACCAGTGTCCTGAAGATCAAAGGAATGTTGAGGAATTATTCCAGATAAAGACTAAAACAAACAGGCAAAGTAACATGTGATGTTACAAGTAACATTCTGAATAGGATCTTTTTGTAATTGTAATTAGTAGAGCTTGAATATATTCTGAAGATTAAGTGGTAGAAATGTAAAAATTTTAATTTCCTGATTTTGATATTTGTGTTGTGGTTCTACTGGAGAATATATTTGCCATAAACACTGTACACTCAAGTACCAGTAGTTTGAGCATATTTCAAAATTAAAATAAAATGAAATTCTAACCATGAGAAATAAGAGAAATTGAGAGATAGCCTACAAAACAGCAGGCCTCTCCAGTACACAAACATCAGTGTCATTAAGGACATGCCAATCAAATAAAATACATGTTCCTGAATTGGGGGGTGGGGAGAAAAGGGAAAGGTTGTTGCTATAAAGGAGAGTACTGCAAAAATGAGCATAATTGCAATATGGATAATTTTAAGCAATATTATATTTTCTGAATTTTATTGTTGCTCTCTAGATACTTAACAGAATATCCTTATTATTATAAGAAATGCATGCAGAAGAATTTAAGAAGATGGGGGTGCTTGGTGCCTCAGTTAGTTAAGCTTCTGACTCCTGATTTCAGCTCAGGTCCTGATCTCACAGTCATGAGATCAAGCCCCACCTGGGGTTTCCTGCTCAGCAGGGAGGCTGCTCCTCTCCTTCTGCTTCTCCTTCTTCCCCTCCCTCCTCATGCTTGCACCTTCTCACTCTCTCTCTGTCTCTCTCAAATCAATCAATCAATCAATCTTTAAACATAAAAAAATGAAAAAAGAATTTAAGAAGATGGTGCATGGTCCTGCATCTTACTTGACAATTTTTCCGAAAAAAAATTAATAAAGTAAATAAGCACAGTATAGGTAAAATAAAATAAAGGAATTACAAAAGCTTTTTGAAATATTTTTGCAAATTTTATGAAGGTCTGATGTTCTTCAAATTAAAAATATAATTAAAAAATAAGAAGTCACTAGAAAATAGAAATGGCATGCAATTTCCTACTCACAACGACAAACTAAGGAACAAATTTAATAATAATTCTCAGGGCCCATATGAAGATAGCTAAAAAGACTCTAGTAGGAGATATAATAGTCTGAGAAATGTAGAGAAAGTATTAAACTACAGTAGTAATCACCAAAAAATATGAAGATAGAAATGAGATTGCCTTTTGTCCACCAATTTGGAAACTAAATCACAAAATATTCATAAGTAGTTTAAGTGTATGGAGAAGTGGGCTCTTTTATGCTACTTAAGGGATTTTTTAAATTGGTTTAACCATTCTTTCTAGTAATACCATAACAAGATTAAATGCACAGTTTAGAATTCTTCAGGCTTTTCAAACCCTTTGAAGTGGTGTAAAGCTGCCTGTTTTCTGCTATATCCATCCTCCAGTCTTCCCCCTACTTTACTCAGGGAGGTTGAACCAGAGAGAAACATGGATAGGGGATTACAGGAAGACAAAGAAAGCAGCAAAGGTGTTTCTACCCTTAAATCTGACTGAAAATCTCTGTGGCTGCAAATCCCCATTGTGCTGTTGACCTGTGATTCCAGCCACGCTCTATTCTTGGATGGCAGTAACACTCTTCCTCTTTTGTCCTTTAAACCCAAGTGGGGATGAGAGCTTCAAGACCTTGCTATTTCCTGAGTTGCTTCACTGTACTATTTGCCTTTCAAAACATGTTATTCAAAGTAGACTTGTAATTGGTTTCTCATTTTGCATGTTCTCTATTAAACTACACAGCATGAGTTTTGTTTCACTGATGGGACCTTGATGGATATAACTATGAATCCTACCTGTAGAACTATATCCTAAAGACGTAATACACTAAACATCTGAGTTCAATATTGCTCACAGTTCTTTGAAACAGTAAAATATATGGAGCATTTAACTATACAAAAGTAGTTGATTGGTAAATATATAGCTCATTCATATTAGGCAACATGTGGTAGCTACCTAAAATTCTGTTTCATAGTTCTTGTGTTTTGGAAAGTTGTTTAGTTCATGAAGTTTAGTGAAAAAAACTTGCTTGATCCAAATTTTATAATATATTGAAATGAGGAACTAGAATAAACTTTTTATCATTTTTTTCTATTTCTGGGATAACAGGTTATTATGATTTTTTTTAATTTTTCATGTTTTTTCAAAGAATATATTAATTTTATGTCATAAGCTCTTATTTGAAGGAAAAGCTTCAAGATGATGCTGATGAGAACATGAAGGAATTTAGCATTCCTCTGCAGATGGCTGCCTTTGCATTCCCTTAAGAAGCTGAATAATATTCATTAAAGTGGAACCAACATTGAAGATATGTCAACATCAAATATGTTTTTCATTTTTGATACATGAAATTGATTACCTTCTGTCTTTATTATTCATGGGTTCTGTGTTTATAAATGTGCCTGCTCACTAAAATATATTTAGAATCCTCAAATCAATAATCATGGTGCTTTCTCCATCATTTGTGAACATGCACAGACAAGTGAAAAATTTTGAGTCACCTGAAATACGTGATCCTGCTGAAGTCAAACAAGATGAGGTTCTGCCCTCTTGAATCAGTTCTTATAGTAAATGCGTCCCTTCTCTAGTTTATTTAGTGCCACAACTTTTTTTTTTCCTTTTTGTACTTTTTTTTTTAAAGGTAATTTCAATGTTTGAGATTTCCCCCAAGCATACTGCTAGAGTGCTATCTGGTGTTCCAATGTACAAGGTTGTGATGTTCCTTACAAAGAAAATATGCATTTTAGGAAAGATTCATTTAGCCATGAGTTACGGTGTTGTTGGCCATGAGTTCAGTCAGCAATGAGTCCATGATATATATTATTAAATAAGGTGTCTTGAAACAGAAACACACATAAAATAAGATTATGTATTAATTTGTTGATGAAAATATTGTGACTGGAGGTTTATAGGAACCAAACCCTGTATTCCCCTAAGAGCAATGGTCCAGTATTCACTAATTCAGTAATTGCAGGTAATTTGTAGAACATAATTTACTACAAATACAATTAACTACTTTGTAGCTAGTTTCTTAAATAGTTTCTATATAACTTCTAAATAGTTTTATAGCTCACCCACAACTCTTTTAACAAAATGTTAGTTTTTTTCTGATGATATTTTTGAAATATATTTTTTGAATCCCTAATATTTTATGATGGCTCCTTAGTAGGCACCTTTATGTGGAACAGGGGAGAGACATCATAGCAGTCTCGTCTCTGCATCCTCTATCCCAATCTGTCAGAACTTCATCTGTAACACTTGTTAAGTTCACCCAACATCTTATTTTTACAGTTTCTGCTGATAAAATAGAGAAGAAGAAGACAAACACAGGTCTAAATTTTATAGTCAATAATGATGACAATAATGATAATAATTCTTAAGTTATTAATATTATTATTGTTATTATTTTAACCATGGAAAACTTAAAAGTGAAGGATTGTGTAAGTCTAACAATAAAGTCCCAGATGCTAAATAATTATAACTACATTTAGAAAAGGCAAGCCTTTTACTGAATTGGATTTTTTAAGTAAATTGGCTAATTTCTTCAGAATTAACATATATTAATTCAATATTTTAAGGAAATAATTAGGTCTTGAGCTAGAATACTGGCAGTGGTAATGAAGAGAAAAATGATTATAATAATTTGCATCCAGAAAGGAGGTGTCTGGCAACTTTTGGATAAGAGAGGGGTTCCCAACATGAAGGATATGTAAAGGTCACTCAGAGATGGCCTCAAGTGAGAACAATTGATGTAGCAGTGGGACACGCATGGAAATCAAATGGGGTAAAGTGGGCAGAGTTGGCCTTAAGAGATAGATAAAAGAGAAGAAACATACCTGATCTGGGGAAAAAGTATTTGTGTGTGTGTGTGTGTGTGTGTTTAATCAATATGTGCAATTAGTTGTTTAAATGTAAAAACACAGGGATGTTCATGATGGAATTAGAAACAAGAATTGGAGGTGGGAAGGGAAGGTGATGATGAACATATTTTTGAGATTTCTATAGCTTAGAGATATTAATAATCTATGTTGAGCAATGTCAGTTGAATTTTATAATTATAATTTATAATTTAATTTTAGAATTAAATAAAAATTCTTTAGCAGAATAGGTCTTATTCTGAAAATGTAAAGGAAATGTGACTGATGATTAAGTGTCCACAAAGGTAGCCTGTCATATTTGAGCTTTCCTTTAAGTGAGAAAAAGAAATGATCCAATCTCAATGTGCAGTCCCTTATGCCTGATTCCTGACATCTCTACTAAATGTTGCACAGGGTAAACACACATAACAGATTTCTCTCCTTTCAGTAAAAGAAAAAAAAAAATCTGATGATACCATAAATAAAAGACAAACACTGGGAAAACCTTAATAGTAAGTCAAAATTTCATCCCCAAATAAATCTGTATTGGGAGTTCTTTGTTCTCTCTCTCACTATATGCCATAATTAGCAAGCTAATACCTAAGCAAAATGTATAACAAAAATCTTTTGTTTTATTGAACTTTGGTATGTGTGTATATATCAGATTAAATTCTAGTTACAAGGTAATAGAAAAAAAAATGATGTAGACTCTGACCTCAAAAATCTATGTCTAGTGGGAAGGAAGACAATAAACTAAATATTACAGTACAGTGTCAAACACTATGGAAAAGTTTCATAGAGTATGTGGTAGGAAAGAGATGGCTTATCTGAACTGTCAAACATGAGAGATTTGGGGATAGTGAACAATTAATACCACACATATGAAAGCCATTTGTAATTATTTGGAAATTAATTGAACTTTACACATTATTATGTGTCCTAGAACCCATATAATTAAAATTGTATGCATGCATATATAAAATTATTTTATATAGTTTTTTTTTAAAGATTTTATTTATTTGACAGAGGGAGAGATCACAAGCAGACAGAGAGGCAGGTAGAGAGAGAGGGGGAAGCAGGCTCCTCACTGAGCAGAGAGCCTGATGTGGGGCTTGATCCCAGGACCCTAAGATCATGACCTGAGCTGAAGGCAAAGGCTTAACCCACTGAGCCACCCAGGCACCCCTATTATATATAGTTTTTATATGTAAAACTATGATATAGTTTTATAGTACATATAGGTTTTATATGTAAGTTGTTTATATTATACATGTATAAAAATTTAAGTATACACAGAAAAACATACATCTCACCCATTCACATGCTATAGTCCAAGCCTTAATCTGCAGCTCATTTTTGGGGGAAAAAAATTCAAGTTGCTTGACCAATGTGTCATAGCTGTTGCAAATTAACACTGACATATCTTTCTCCAGGGGAAACAATCTTTCTCTAATGGAAAGCTGCATGAGCAGGCACATAATTCCCTGACTCCTAAAGAAAACAACCAGGAAGCACTTCCTGAGATGGAGAATATAATCATTAGATTAGACTTAAATACTAAGATTAGAAAAGATCCACAGGATAAGGCTGTTGAGTTAAATGTGGTATCATGATTGAGAATTCTAATTATTGGTCATATTCTTTATCTCATATTAAATTCTCCAAAGACCTGTCCATCATTCTGCTAGTTCATCCTGATAAAGAGACCTAGACTCCAAATTATTACTATAGTTATTCAAGGTTCTGTAACACAGTCATGTGAGAATTGCCACAAATAAAAACTCCCAGAATTCCTATGATAAAAAGGGAGATTTCCTGCTGAACTAATGTGGCTTTATGGAGGAACCAGTTTGAATTAAAATATATAAATTGATAGATGCCTAAAAGCAGTATTAAGGAGAAAACACAAGGGTGACTTGTATCTGATTTTGCCATTTAAAAAAAAATCCTATTTTCTTGTGTTTGAATCAAATTTCCAAATTTATTATTTTCGGCTTTAGCAGCCACATAAATAAGCTAAAGAAACACTAGGAAATGAAGACTTGCTGATCTTTTGCCCTAAAATACCATCTTTGAGAAACTGCTTTCGAGAGACTTTGGCATTTCAAGTTAAGGTCTGACTTGGCAGTACTGTTCTCTCTACATTGTTCCAGGAAAGTGTGGAGTTTAAGGAAATGGAATTTTTATACCCTTTTTATCCCTTGGCTACCAATGCACTGATATTTTGGCACTCCCAGTAAGATCACAGAGCTTTTCTGCAGTGCATTTTATTTTTAGAAAACTCCAGTAGTTTTATCTGCTTCTGTCATCTTCCACACAGGTGACAGACACACACACACACACAAAAGGAGAAAGTAGAGAAAATCCCTCTTTTTTTAGATGTACTTTTAAGGAGTTACAGAGTTTTCTTTTTTAAACTAAGCAAACTGAGGTGCAAAATTCTCTCCAAAGTTTCAGTAAGGCACATACTCTGAAAAGTTTATTACTGATATATTTAGAATGTATTGTTATAACTTTGCTATTTTATTTAAAGAATAATTCCTCAAAGGAACTTACTAGAAATAATAATAATTAATACTTAAAAATTTTAGCTCTTATAATCTTATTTGATCATTTTTAATTTCTGCTATCTCTAATTGATACAACTTTATGGATGTAGTGATTGAATTTTTTCATGGCAAAGGATATCAGTGAACTGTATGTGAGATTTATTTATTTATTTATTTATTTATTTATTTATTTTTTAAGATTTTATTTATTTATTTGACAGAGAGAGATCACAAGCAGACGGAGAGGCAGGCAGAGAGAGAGAGAGAGAGGGAAGCAGGCTCCCTGCTGAGCAGAGAGCCCGATGCGGGCCTCGATCCCAGGACCCTGAGATCATGACCTGAGCTGAAGGCAGCGGCTTAACCCACTGAGCCACCCAGGCGCCCTGTATGTGAGATTTAAATCCAACCCACTTTAATTTGAAAAGTTTTGTTAGCTCCCTCCACCAAAAAAAGACTAACATAACACAATAGAAATTTAAAAAATAAAATAGATGTTATTAGAATAAGGACTCTCTTAACAAAACTTGAAACTAGCTCTTGATTATACTTCAAAGCACCTTCAATTTTCCCAAAAGGGAAAATGGAAAGGAAGGAGAGGGAAGATTTAGCAATTGAATAAGTGGGTGTGGGAACCCCTTTTCCCACAGCTTTCAGGATAACAAGGACTCTGATTCTAGATACATAGAAAATGCTCTAAGGCAATTTGTTAGATCAATAAAAAATGAATTAATGAATGTTTTGCACAAGGAGAATTTAAAAAGAACAGGACTACTCGGTCAAAACTGTGGGCTTGTACCTTTGAACAATAATCTCTTGAGTATCGAGGCAGCTCTCTCTTCAATGAAACAGTTGTCAGTCTCTAGCCAATAAATACACTCCAAATGCAGCAACCCAATGTCTGACACAACTATGGTACTATTTATCAATTATTTGCATATTTTAGTTTTTGAAAACTCCTAAAACAGAAAACAAATAAACCACAGGAGTTCTCTTAGCTTCCATGGAGTTTCTGTTAGCCTTTTACTTTTAGACAGAATTTCTCTTATAAAGTTAGCCAAGTTTAAAGTATTAAATGCATTTTACTAAAAGTGCATTTAAATAATACCCTGGGGCTCAGGAGATTTCGTTTGACAAATGAGATCAAAGTATCAAATTAAGCAAGTGTGCTGTATTTAACACCACTTTAAAAAATAATACACCTTGAAATCAATTTTGTTTTCCATGACATGGACCCCAGGAAGTCGGCCACAGAAAGTAGTGAAAACGCACATTTTTTTTTTTTATTGATCTAAGGTTTTATTATGAAAGAGACATCTTATGTGCAATGTTTCTCAGAGTATACTTAATACCAGAATGACCCAACACGAAGCATTTTTTGTTTCAGACAGGATACTCTATTGAAAGAGAAATTTGATTTTAGATCATTAGGCATAAAAAATGGTTTAAAAGAATATTGAGGAGTTCAAAATGCCTTTGAGATGACTGCTAGAATATGTTTAAGTATAAATATTTAGAAATGATACTCAGACCCACAGGCAAATCTGCTTGAAGAAGAAATCACTGTCACTGCCATGACTGACGATGGCTCCTAATGAGCTCTGCTGCCAGGATTTCAACTTGCTTTGTGTTCTGTGGTACTACCAGTGTCCACACCACTGCTTGTCCCTGAGGAATCCATTGAGGCAATCATTTCTTTCTTCACAATCCACAAGCTGCTCCAGTCACTTGCTGACAAGGTTGATTCACATCGAGACACCTTCCTCAAAATGCTAATGTTTGAACTCAATCTTTACCTGGGTGCATCTGATGGGTGAAGCCTAGACCATGTGCCTGTGATTGGGATGAGAAAGAGGTAGTGGGAGAAGATTTGCGGGATCTGCTTTGAGAACAAAGAGTTAACATACTTAAATAATTTCCAAATTTGGGTATTCTAAATTTACTGTAAAAATAGAAACTAGAATTGAAATCCTGGCACATTTGCCACGAGCAATTAATTTTAGGGCTTTATTACAATTATAATACATACAAGTTTCATGTGTCAAGTCAACATAACTCTATAATAACTAGTCAAAACTACTGCTACTAACTTGTGTTTATATAATCCTTTGCGATTACATAATTTATGTTAACCAACTTCACATTTTATTTTTTCCACAACCCTGGGAGAGGGCTAAGCTCAGATCTCATTTCCTCCAGCACAACAATTCTCAAGATCTGAACCATGTGCACTAGGCTTTTGGGAGATCTTTAAGGAAAAACGTATTTCTACAATGATACTAAACTGTCATTTGCCTTTTTTACTGTGCTGATATTTAATCTCATGGTGTAAAAGTACAATAATGAGAAAAACTGTTGGTGTCTTTGCACAAATCCAGGGTAATGAAGACAAATTTATACTAACAGTCTTTCTATTATTTACTGCCACGGAATCAAAAATTATCATTGTTGAAGCAGTAAAAAGTTGATTAATTTTGGGGCACTTGGGTGGCACAGTTGATTAAACACCTGACTCTTGGTTTTGGCTCAGGTCATGACATCAGGGTCACGTGACCAAACCCCACATGATTAGCACGAGATCTGCTTGAGATTTTCTTTCCCTCTCTTTCTGTCCCTCCCACCTGTGTCCTCTCTCTCTAAAATAAATACATAAATATTTTAAAAATGATTAATTTTATTAAGCAATGATTTTTGAGTGTATGTCTTTTTAATATTCTGTATGATAAAATCAGAAGCTTTCATGAAGAACTTCTGCTGACTATTAAAGAGTGATGGTTGATAGTTGTGCTGAAGTCAGCCAGGAGTGATTGAGTTGCAAGCTGAAGAGCTGATTTTTCCCCCTTTGGACAGTATTTTTATTTATTTGTTTATTTTTATTTTTTTTAAGATTTTATTCATTTGTCAGAGAGAGAGAGAGAGAGCACAAGCAGGGGGAATGGCAGGCAGAGGGAGAAGCAGGCTCCCCGCTGAGCAAGAAGTTGAATGCAGGACTTGATCCCAGGACCCTGGGATCATGAACTGAACTGAAAGCAGATGCTTAACCAGCTAAGTCACCCAGTGTCCCCAGTATTTTTATTTAAAATATTATTGTCATTCAGACTTTGGGATGTGGCAGACATTTTCTAGAAAAATGAGCAAAATGGCCATGCTACTTAAAGGGGAAAAAAAACCAAAGTATTTGTTGCCAGTGATAAAATTTGAATTTTGTCAAAATCAAAATTTTGGAAAACATGTATTCATCACTGTAATCTTGACAGACTCCCAGTACTTGGAGTCTGTTCTAAGAAGGTCAGTGATTATGTAAATGAACATTTTAAAAACATTTTGTAATCAAATGTGCCAATGTTTAGAAGGCTTACATAAATCAGTGAACTAATATTTTCCAATTGGCAAATGCGCAGCATTACAAAATCATATGCAATTAAAAGATCCATTCAAATGCAAGATAGACGGATGAATTTTAATCTACCAAAGGATGAAAAGTTTACTGATGACATGTTTTCAGCTTACAATTGCAATTAACCTTTAGGAAACTACCTCCCGTGGAGTTTTGGTGTATTATCAAAGAAGAATATCTGCCATCACCTAAAGGTACTACTGGGGAATGCCTGTCATGAAAAATATCATGTTTCTAACTAAAAACAAGAATTCTACCAACCCTACTTATTCCAGAAAATAGTTGGCTATAGAGAACTCTTCAGTCTGAAGACTGAACAACCTTTCCTTTTTTCAGATCTCTCTAAATTGCTCATTTACCCACGTGCAACCAACCAAGGACAGAAAAATGTAACTGAAGGCCGTATAGGAAGTCTTCAATGCTTCTAGAAATCCCACTCTAATGGAACATTTTTCAGTCAGAGACTGTCTCAAGATTTCCTCCATTTTCTTCACAAAATTGTTTCTTTCTGCAAGCAACTCTGGACTCTGCTGAAAGGAACGTAGTCACAGATGGGTTCTTTTAAGGCTACAAGCTCATGAAGAAACAGCCTTCACTAATTTTGTCTCAACTTAGTTTTGTCTTTGACATTATTAAAATACCTCTCCCTTTTCCAACTACAGTTTTGTGTGAAGCTGAATTTCCTTCATATACTTCAACCAAAACAACATATTGTAACAGATTGAATGCAGAGGAATATATGAGAATCCAGCTAGCTATCCTCTAATAAACCAAATATGTTAAGAGATTTGCAAAAATGTGGGAAAATACTACTCCTCTTACCAACTGTGTTTGGTTTGGAAAATATATTTTTAGGAAGGTACATTATTTGGGTTAGCATGTAATGTGTTAATCTTGTTTTATTTTTTAATGAATAAATCAATCAATATTTTCAATCTGTTTTAATTTCTCATATGGTAAATATTAAAAGGCATAGGTCATAAGACACATTTCTTTGGGGTCCTCAATTTTAAGAGTACATAAGTGTCCTGAAACAAAAATTTTTGAGAACTTCTCTCCTAGTCTTTTACTAAGGATTGTACTTCCTGTAAACATAGGTACTTGCTTTTAAAAAAGTAATTACAATAAAAATCATCAGCTAGTTCTTAAAATCTTTGACATTAGACTCTTGTCTCTGTCATAATTGTCAAATATGCTTTTTGAATGCCTAATGTTTACAGTGTGGTCAAATAAAAACAGAATAACTAGTGTCAGAAAGTGAAACTGATGACACTTCAAATAGGCAAGAGTATAACTTCATTAAAATAGTGTATTGCATTCATATAGGTTTTGTATGTATTTAAATTATGGTGGTAGTGATGATAATTTTAAAAAAATCCAAAGAGGAAAAGGATGAAAACAAAAAAATAGTGATTTATAAAAACAATGCAGTACCAGGCCTTTTCCCTCACATTTCCACAATTACTGAAGGTTTTATTCACATTTTGTTTTATTATATAGTTACAGCTGTATGCCATGGAAATGCATTTCTTATTTACTTCACAAGAGTACTTTTATAATGGAACAATTAACAACCCACAAATTGTTAATTCCTTGTTAGTATGAAACCATCTGGTGTCAAATTCTATACACCAGGGTGGGATTTGAAACAGACGTGCTCCCCACAACATGTTGTGTTAATCACCAGTGAAACCTGATGAAAATAATCTTCTGCTTTTAGAAATGCAGCTATTGTTTTAGCCAGGGTATTTTGTGGGGCGGGGTGGGGGTAGGGGGGGAGGGCGGGACATACATTGTATATTTCACTTGAACCTATGTTGGAATTTTATTAAGTTGTTTGTGTCAGGGACAATAATACCCATTTCAGAAGCTTTACAAGGTATAGTACACAAGATGTTTCATGTTTATTCATAAACACATGCAAGCCATGGTCTTATTTGCAGAATCATGGTGTTTTACATAATGTTTTAGAGTATTTTTTACATTTAGAAAATACCTAAAATATATTAACTTACATGCCCAGTGTGACTATAAAGTAAAATAGTAGGAAGCATGAAAATACCAAAAATTTAACTGTTCATTATGTAAGCATATATAACAGAGATCATCTGAGTCTTTTTTTTTTTAAAGATTTTATTTATTTATCTGACAGACAGAGATCACAAGTAGGCAGAGAGGCAGGCAGAGAGGAGAGAGGAGGAAGCAGGATCCCTGCTGAGCAGAGAGCCCGATGCGGGGCTCAATCCCAGGACCCTGGGATCATGACCTGAGCTGAAGGCAGAGGTTTTAATCCACCCAGGCGCCCCAGATCATCTGAATCTTGATCAAGCTTTAGATATACTGCAAAGATGTAACATTCACATCATTTTGTCATTCCTCACATTTTAATTTCCTACCTAAATTTTTGTTCATTCTGGTTATCATGTTGACCCAATTGTGTATTCGTTAATGATTTCTGAATTTCACTTGTTCCAGATATTTCCACCTCTCCCTTTAGAAATAGTGAAATACTTGGATTTTGGGGAAGATTTGACTATATGGAAGGTGCTTCTTTTTCTATTACTAGCAAAATTTGACAGGATTGCTTGAATTTCTGGAGAAGATGGTGGTTTTAAAAATAATTCTTAAAAATCCTCTTACCTGTAGCTCACTTAAAAACAACCAAAAATAAGGAAACCTTATTTAGAAGGAAACTCAAAACTTAAAAAAAAAAAAACAAAAAAACTTTTATTGTATTATAAACATTAAACAGCATCTGTTATTTGCAGTACAATATAAGAAAACTGAAGTAAAAAGGATTTTCTAATCAACATATATTTTTTCTATTACAAATCAAGGTGCAGTGCTGTAGCATACAGACCAGAATTTGAAGTGCATGACTAAGGCTATCCTGTAGTTTGGAGAATGGGTTAGAGGCAGGGCCAAACTGCAGGAAGTATGGGCAGGATACTTTACTATTATCAGTAATGAAAGAGACAGGAAAAAAAAAAAAATTAAAAAACACCATCTTGCCAAAATATACATTAAAAACTTGTCTCACATCTAGCTTCCTCTCTTCGAGGAATAAGGCCCGGAGATGAGCTATCTTTGCAGCTACGTAACAAATCTTACGGAAGAGAAGAGCAGGTGCTGGTGTGCACTGCCAAATGTTTATAACAATTTCACCACATGGATGTATCTCTTCCAAGATAAGCCCCCTATCTGTGGCAGTCCCAAGAATAGCCTTATCTGAAAATTCTGTGTCCTCTATTCTGCCCAGTTAGATGTTCCCTCTCCCCTAATTTATCTGCATGGAGTCTGGGCCTGACATTTTCTTATTCCCCACAAATGTGGACATCAAATTTCTTACTTCAAAACTTCCTGAAGAATGTAGCTGAGGACAGGGCAGGAGCTAGAAATGACAGCTCTCTGGAGTAACTATAAGATAACACTTTACTTTTTTAGTTCTTTTTTATGTTGGAGCAGAAGTTCTGCAACTGGTTCTTTATTTGGAAGTTTTACCAGGTGTATTCATTTTCTTCAGCTACCACAAAAAAATTAAAACATACTTGCTGGCTTCTAAGGACACAAATGTATTATCTTCGAGCTCTTGATGCCACAAATTGGCCACATGTCTCACCAGCATCAAATCAAGGTGTTAGTATAGCACTTTCTTTTCTGGAGGCTTCACAGAGAATCCATTTCCTTGCCTTTTCTAGCTTCTGCAGACCTCTCACATACCTTGGCTCATAGCCCTTTTACTCCAACGTCAGCAATGTTGCATCTCTGATTATTTTTCCATAGTCACATCTTCTCACTGCATCTGGGGAAATTTCTTTCATTGCAAGACTCATGTGATTAGACTAAACCCACTAGATAGTTTAGGAAGATGTCAAAATTCTTAATCAAACATGTAAAGTCTTTTTTTTTTTTTAAAGATTTTATTTATTTATTTGACAGAGATCGCAAGTAGGCAGAGAGGCAGGCAGAGAAAGAGGAGGAAGCAGGCTCCCCACTGAGCAGAGAGTCCCATGCGGGGCTCGATCCCAGGACCCTGAGATCATGACCTGAGCCGAAGGCAAAGGCTTTAACCCACTGAGCCACCCAGGTGCCCCAAGTCTTTCTTGTTTTTCTTTGTAAGGTAACATATTCACAGGTTCTAGGGATTAGTACTTAAACATCCTTGGGCACCATTATTCTATTCAGCAGAGGAAAACATTTTTGTTTTTCTCTGAAAACAAAATTTACTTTATTTCTACAAAGTATCTGTTTCAATGGCTTATAATGCCATTAGCAAAATTAAATCATAAGATTGTGATGGATAATACTTATTTTTTAAATTTTTTAAAAGATTATTTATTTGAGAGAGAGAGAGAGCAGAGGGAGAGAGAATCCTGAAGCAGACACTCCTCTCCACCCACCCACCACCCCACCCCACCCCACCCCCTTCCTGTCCCACCCGAGTGCAGAGCCCATCTCAGGACTCAATCTTACCACCCTGAGATCATGGCTGCTTAACTGACTGAGCCACCAAGGCACCTGCGGTTATTTTTATAATAAATAGATCTCCTTTCACACTTTAGTCAAGCTCTCAAGTTTTATTTTCCTCTTTAAGGGTTAATGCAATTGGCTATGGAACTTAAGACAATTAAGTTTGATGTGTCAATTTTTAGTTCTCTCATCTGTGATGATTCAATGATCTGCAAAGTTTGTATATTAAAGACCACATTTCACAGACACTTGGGAACTAAAGATGTGAATCCAAATATCTACCAACAAAAAATCAGCTCAAATGTGACCTCCTCAGAGGTTTCCTTTCTGAGACTCCACTAGCTTCTCCACTTCTACTTTATTATTCTTCAGAGGATGCTTCTCTATCGAAAATTACACTTTGCTCTATCGAAAATTACATCATTGCCTTCCCCGCCCATGTTCCAAAACATATTTATTCCAGCTACATATAAACTTCAGCAACCATTTTATACTCCATACTTGTAGTGATTATTCCTTTCATTCCTCAGTACATAAAAATTAAACAAATGTTATTGATAAAGATCATAACATTTTGAGAAAGGAAAATTTTACTTTATTGTAAAATTTTATTATGACACTTTCTAATTTCTTAGAATAACTTCCTTTTGAAAGTGTTTGAATTTGCCTCTCTTTCTCTCTCTAAAATAAATAAAAATAAATCTTAAAAAAAAGGGGGGGGTTGCCAGGGTGGCTAGGTCAGTTAAGTGTCTGATCTTGCTTTCAGTTCAGTTCATGATCTCAGGGTCATGAGATGGAGTCCCATGTTGGGCTCTGTGCTCAGCGGGGAGTCTGCTTGAAATTCTTTTTCTCCCCCTCTTGCTGCCCCTCCCTCCACTCGTGCACTCACTCTCTCTCCCAAATAAATAAATCTTTGCAAATGTTTGCTCCATGTATGAGTACAGTAAAATAAAGAATTGTCTGACTATTGAAACTAGTTCAAATAAAAAGGGATCAATGTATGACTGGACTCCATGTTTGATCATTTCTAAATCAGATAGTATCATGAAAAGAAAAGAATAATTTCCCTACTTTGAAGTACATAGAGAAAATAATCATCTGTTGTTTCCATTTAACATTATTTGTTCACATTATAGTGTACTTAGGGTAGGGAGAAAGAAAATTCACCTCTAAAATAGATAAAAAATATTTTAATATCTACAAGTTGTATGATATTTTATTGAAAATAGAATAAATGGGTAAATCAGTAAGCTAAGATGGTATTTTAGCTCTCTTTGCCTTGAAATTTATTCCACTTTTTTTTTCTGTTTTTGAAGGGAAAAAATGGGATTTAGAACTCTTGGCGTTCAGATCATCTATACAATGTGAGCTATAAGAGAGCATGAGGGCAAGAGACTATGATCAAGGACGCCGGCCTTGTGAGAACATAAATTCATGAAAAAAGTGCTAATGAAGTTTAAGTCATAATCAGAGGACTTCTATACTTGGACAGAGTGTGCTTTAAAGTTATTGTAACTACGGTATACAAATTTCATGAAATTTAAACACAGAGATGATCATTCTAGAACACAGTTTCCCAGTGTATTGGTTTTTGTTCCATCTCAATTTCCTCTCTTCCTCCAAATCCAAGACATTCCAGGTACCAAATATGGCATACAAACTATCAACCCTGAGATCACCCACTTACAGTTTTTACAAGAAATATCAAGAGTTGCCCATTTAAATAAGGAGAAGAATAAATGTAATTCCAATCATAATATTTTTGGTAAAAGATTAACCACAGACACAAATGCATCTTTTCAAAGATGAGTAAACTGAAGGAAAAACACAGCAACAAAATGAATCTTACATGATTCCTCTTCAAATGCAGCAAAGAAAAAAAAATGCAGTAAAGAAAAATGGGAAACAGGAAATGTCAGACAGTATAGAGATGAATAACATGTGTTGGATGCATTACAATAGGAATAAAATGAAATTACAGGCTAAAATGACTCATTCTCTCAGGAACTGTCCAAGAGAAAATGTGTATTCTTTAAAACAAGGAGTAATAAGGTAATAGAATACAATGAAAACAGAATTTATGAAAGGAATTAAGATGGGGATGTTATTGTACAGTTTGGATAAATGATCAGGAAAGGCAGGGAGGCAGAATTAAAGCAACAAAGCAAATCACAGAAATTGAGAGCTTGTTTGAGAAAAAAATACAAATTATTTAGAAGCATAGAAGCAAAATTATAATTTGGGAGTATAACCAATGGATGCATATAAAAATGTTTGAAACTCACAGAACTGAGAGGAATATAATGTGATGTTAGACATACAAAAACCAATTCAGTCCTTTATATATCAATGTAATTAAGAATAAAAAGTATACAGAAAGACAATAATCATTGCAATTTTTATTAGTATATTAACTTTATTTACCATACAGATATGAAATACATCTTTATACCTGCTATGAGATATTTAAAAAACTCTTCCCAATAAATTTCTTCTCATAGTCATATATAAATGTATTTATTGAAATCTTAGTCTTCTTACCTTTAAAATTTTTAAATTTCACTATTTTAATTTTACTATATTTTTTCCTAGAATTCCACTTCCCCTTATTTCATAATTTGTCATAATTTGTAACCATTCAAGAAATGTGGTTACAGAACTAATAGTCTCAAAGACACCTGAGCCCACAATAGAAGAGATGCCAAAATATTTTCTTCCTCATCTCTGTCAGTAACACCTCTCTAATAGTGCCCAGTAGATATGCCTTCACTTTGAAATTACTCTGTTACCTGATACATAGTGGTACTCAAAAAACATTTATTGGATAAATTGACAGATCATTCCCGAAGGCACCTGGGGAGACTATGGCTCCCTTTTCCACTGCTGAATGTGGCAGTAGGTTGGGGGTGGGGAGAAGGGCCTAGGATTCGTGTGTGCTGGGTTGCCAAAAGCAATGCTAGCTGTGTAGCTATTTCACGTGGGATAGCCTATACTAGATACACCTGTGGTTTATTGAGAAATGACTTAGTTTTGAGACATCCAACAGAGGTTCGTTGGAGGAGGCAGATCACAGACTGTGTACTCAGGCTTCCAGCCACAATTGACAAACAGCCATCCTCTAATATGTTCATTACAATTTTGGTGTACTTCCAGTTTCTCCAGGACTGTGAAACTCTCCTGGTGGGCTGTCTCCTCAGTTTTCTTTCCTGTCTATGAAGAAGAAGGAGCTGCTGGTTTGAGTTAGGAATAACTTGCTTTCTTTCTTTTTTTTTTTTTTAAGCATGAAATAAGACTCCACTGACACGTTATGATAATCTGAGAGCATTGTTACAAGGGCCACTCAGAATTATTGAACATAAGTAAACTAAAATAGCCATTTTATACTTCAAGAGCCCTGCTCCTCTGGAAGAGCACTTTGTCCAAGTATTGCTTCAATTTGGATTATTTGACTCCTTGGCCATTCTTTCAAATGACTAGATAAAAATAACAGAGAAGTTCAGGGTCTCTAAGGCTCACGTCTTCCATGGGATTCTTCCCTAGTTCAATTCCCACTTGCTTATTTTGAATCACCAATTGGATAGTCACTTTCTCCATTTGGAAGAAACTCATGCGTACTAATCACTCCGTGAGCAATGCCACAAGACATCCACGCCAACAAAGTTGTTGCCTTATAATCTCGTTTCTTAGGTTGTTCTTTTTCGTGCCTGAAAGAGGCTTTCCACAGTCTACCGGACCACTCTGAACCTGCCAGTTCACACACATCTTCTCTACCTGGGCAGCTGAATTTTCCCAGAAAGAACGAAGCCTCAACTCTCTCCAAAATGTAAGGTGCCTGTTTTGGGTGAGCTTTGTCTGCACACAAATTAGATTAGGTTTTACCAAACGACAGCAACTTCTCAAGCTAAGATTTAAAGCTTGTTGGAACTAATTCTCTTGACTTCTTCAGTGACTTTGCTGTCCATCAAGATTGTTCAGATTCCTCTCATTATATATGAATGGAAGAGATCAAAAAGTTAAATATGTTAGAGAGATACATGTACTTATGGTAAGGGGTCATCGAACTTCTTTTGTAAAGGGTCATAGGCTTTGTGGGCCTTCCAGTCACCTTGGCAGCTGCTCAGGTGTACTGTTGGCATGCAGAAACAGCCAGAGACAATGCGAAGAGGATCGGAAATGCCTGTGTTCCAATAAAACTTTATGGATACTGAAGTTGGAACTTCGAATAATTTTCTTGTATTAGAACATATTCTTCTGCATTTTTTCCAGCCATTTAAAAATGGTTTTATTTGTAAATATATACATCAATGGCCAGTATAAGTGACCATAAATAAATACATAAATGACCAGTGGGCAAGATTTAGATGACAGGTTATAGTTTGCTGACCTCTGCTAGCTGTATCAACTTCGAAATATATTTCAGAAAATTTTCATTCAAGAGCTCCATTTCTTTTTTTCTCCTCTGGCCGTAAGCAAAAAACACTGATGGAAATAAATGGGAAGTGGCCATTCTGATCTGTCAACCCCAAGCTCAAAATCCACAAAGCTCCTTGGCTCCTGCTTTACAAATCTGTTCCAGTTCTAATTCAGGTTCCCGACAGCTTGGAAGTGATTTGCCTTCCTTCTTTATCCCTCCTGTCAAGGCAATGGCTCTCTGCATGGTTTCCTAGCCACGTTTGGAGGATCTGCTAGTGTCCACTTCTTCCGTAGCCCATAGAGGGGATAATTAACTAAGACTTAGAATAGAAAGCAAGTTTGACAGTGCCTGGCTTGGGACTATTGAAAAACGGGAGGTCTGCTTTTCTTTAAGCCAATTATGAGGGAGACACTACAAGATTTTAGATATTTTTGTTTAACTGAGATATGATCATATTTAAAATGTAAGAAAAAATTCCAATACAATGTGAGTGAAATACCCTCCTACGCCTAAGTCTTGATTATCATATTTCTTTCATCTGGTATTTACCTCTACTTTTTAATGATAATGCTTATCTTGCTGTTTTATTTAATCTTGCTACACATAATCTCTTGATTTATGGTTTAATCAGCTGACATACACTACCAAAGACTCCTCTTTCCCTTCTCCTGCTTCTATCCAGCAAAGTTATATCACAATTTTTGGTTAAATTGATATTTAACACTTAGAATATTATGGCATGAACTTTTCATTTACTTTGAGTTCAAGTAACTCACTATGCTCACATTTTACATTTACTTAGTCCTACAACTTCTTCATCTTCCCTGAAATCACTTGCCTCTTCTTTATGTTTATTTCTCCGTGTACCTACTCCCAGTGCTTCACACTGTCCCCTTCAAAGAGCCTCATTAAAGTACCCTAAACTAAAAACCCTCTCCGTTATCCTGTTTACTCCATATACTTTTTTCCCCCTGGGCAAGCGTTTTTGTCTTCTTGCTCAAATCTGGACCAATAAGGCATGCAGAGATGCCCCAGTTCTCTTGCCATTTCCTTGAATCTCCATTCTGAGGAGTCTCCTTACCATTTGATTTTGTCAAATGCTCCCTTTTCAGTATCCCACATTTTACTTTTCCTGGGTGTAACAGTGATTTTTGTGGATTTCACCAACCTAACTAAGAAGTTACAGAAGTGAAATTTTTGGAGACTTGGCTTATCTAAAAATGTCTTTATTCTGCTCTCAAAACTGATCAATAGGTCATCTAGTCTATAACTCAAGATTGAAATTAAGTGTCTCTGAAAAATTTTTGGACATTTACCCATTTTATTCTAACTCCCAATGTTGCCATTAGTATTCTTATGTGCAAAAGTTTTTATTAAACCCCTTTTTTCTTCATTATTAAAGCTTTTTGTCTCTTTCTCTCTTTTTCTGCCATCTCTCTCTCTTTCTCTCTCTCTCTTTTAACAATTATATGTCACAATGAAGATTTTTTTTTGGCATCCATCATGCTGAGCACTTGCACATATAGAAATGTATTTAGGTTAAGGCTAAGGATAATTATGGCATTATTTCTGTGATAACTTGAAATTTTTACTTTTGGAATTCTTTATGGAATTTCTATCAGGTATATATTTGAATTCCTATTAATTTTCAATTTCCTTATACTTTCTCTACTGTTACTCTCTTTCTTATCTTTTATTTAGAAGGACAATTCTTTATCCTTTTACTTTCCTACTTTATATTTGTTTTTATTTTTTAATCATTTTTAAAAATTGATCTTATTTTGGGGCACCTGGGTGGCTCAGTGGATTAAGCCGCTGCCTTCGGCTCAGGTCATGATCTCAGAGTCCTGGGATCGAGCCCCGCATCGGGCTCTCTGCTCAGCAGGGAGCCTGCTTCCTCCTCTCTCTCTCTGCCTGCTTGTGATCTCTCTCTCTGTCGAATAAATAAATAAAATCTTTTAAAAAAAAACGATCTTATTTTAATTCCTTAGTTCTTTTAATTTTCTCTTATTTCCTTTTTAAGGAATCTTATATTTGAGTCCTTTCTCAGAATATTACCTCTTAAGATAAATTTCCAGCCCTTTTTCCACTTTGCTTATTCCTTTTCAATCTCTTTGCTTCTGTTCACTTGATTTGCTATCTTTTATGGTAGCTTCTGTTCTCAGAGGCCTAATGAACCTGGGACTCTTATACACACTTAGCAGTGAAATAAATTAAAGCTGATAGAAATACCTACTTAACTGCAGGAAAGTCATCTTTAAATGGAAGTTTCTTTTTTAAGTTTCTATAACCACAATCTGACTGTTAGAATATGGAATCTGGAAGAAATAAGCAACTTTTAATTATATGTAAAATGTCAGAGACTGATTAATAGACTATATTATAATTATATCCATCTATAAAATGGGTGTTTGGATTTTATTTAAAGAGGTCATTTTTCCTTAACCATATCCTTGGCTTTAGTGTCTTAAATCCCACATGTATTTTTATTGCACTCCTTTTTAAAAATATTTTCAAGATTAAATGTGGTGGATTTTTGTATTTCCATTAGAGATGCTTTGAAGTTGGGTTGATTTTCAATAAGTTGAGAGAACACTTTCATTATTACATATTGTTAATATCTTTTTTTAAAGGTTTTATTTATTTATTTATTTATCAGAGATAAGGAGAGAGAGAAAGCACAAGCAGGGGTAGCAGCAGACAGAGGGAAGACAGCACCCCTGCTGAGCAAGGAGCCTGATTAGGGACTCGATCTCAGGACCCTGGGATCATGACCTGAGCTGAAGGTGGATGCTTAACCGACTGAGACACCCAGGCGTCCCTTAATATCTGTTTTTATAAATGTTCACTATATTTTTGTTGTTTAAGCAAATGTGACACTTCCTTATGTAGTTTTTGACTTTAATAAAATTGTTAGCCAAAGAAACAATATCATTACATAAATTTTATGTTCTTGGAATACTTCTGAGTTTCTTGTATGTATGAATATATTTAATCTTCACTTGATCCAAGAGTCATGTGCTATTTTTATTATTATCTGCATTTTACAGGTAGGGAAACTGAGAAAAAAGAGAAGAAAAGTAATTTGCCAAGAACATACAGCAAAGTAGTTGCAGAACTTGATTTTGAGCTTGCTTTTGGGCTGAGTACATCTTTCACCTCTAAGGTCTTAGAGGTGACTTAGACTTAGAAGCAGCAGCAGCAAGCATAACCTACTTTGGTTTCTATAGAGAGTAAAATATCATGAATAAATATGTAAATTTATATGTAAGTTTTTCCATTTATTGCAATAAAAATGACAATTAATGTAGTATACTATGATTTACACATTTCCCATTTCTTCCTAAAAATAACACTTATCCTTCAATCTGCCTGGAGAATGTTTGCAGACTTGATAAAACCCTGAAATCAATTTTTATAGGAAAACATAAATGTCTCCATGAACTTTTAGTTTTATTCTAGGTGAGTGCAAAATATGTGACAGTAGAAATATCTGCCATTATTAATCAAATCATTCTTTTCAGCTAGAACTGAGCAATTGACATCTTCCAAGTACCACAAGGGGGAGGCAAGAGAAGGCTCCACCACAAGAATTTAAGGTATGTGCTGGGATGTCCTCCGGAAATATAATTTGGTCCTTTCCACATACACACAGTCCGTGGCAGGGTGGTATAAAGCACTATATTCTTTTTTTTTAAAGATTTTATTTATTTATTTGACAGACAGAGATCATAATTAGGCAGAGAGGCAAGCAGAGAGAGAGGAAGGGAAGCAGGCTCCCTGCTGAGCAGAGAGCCTGATGCAGGGCTCAACCCCAGGATCCTGGGATCATGACCTGAGCCGAAGGCAGAGGCTTTAACCCACTAAGCTACCCAGGCACCCCTAAAGCACTATATTCTGAGCCTGTCCTGGAGCAGGTATCTTAGGGTTCCAAAAACAATACTCACAAAACTGGGACCATGAACATAATTCATGAGTCATTTAATAAAGATCTGGAAAAAAAAAAAAAAAAAGATCTGCATTGTGCTAATCAACAGCACACCGTACCTGAAATGTACCTACAGAAAGATGAGTCCTTCTGAGCACTATCTTTAGATTTTTAGAAAGGAACCAAGATTACATTTGAGTAATACGAGACTTTAAACAAGGAGCAGTAAAATGAAGTCCAAGAAAAAAAAATATGATGAAAGAAGAAAGACAACCAAGATTATTGCTTTTCTGGAGGACTGTGAGTAGCAGGAAAAGCTTTTGGCCAGTGTGGCTGAGCAAATGGCTTTGTGCCTATTACAGAGATCTATCTGAGGAAAATCCAAGTCCAGAGATGCAAAGAAACCCTCATCCTATGGGTTTATTGAGTATTTCTGCTGGTGAAAATATGATTAGAAGAGTAGGGCAAAGGGGCATTAGCAAACATTTCTAATTTTTAAAAATTTATTTATTTTAAAGAGAGAGAGAGAGCAAGCAAGTGGTAGGAGGGGCAGAAGAAGAAGGAGAGAGAGACATAATCTCAAGCAGACTCCCCACTGAGCACAGAACTCATCATGGTCTTATCCCCAGGACCCTGAGATCATGACCTGAGCTGAAACCACGAGTTGGCTGCTTAACTGGCTGAGCCACCCAGGCGCCCCAGCAGCATTCCCAACTTTAAAACCATTTTAGTTAGTCATACTCTGTGGCAGCCATGTTAAACAAATCTTGCATTTGCTTTCGGAGGATAATTCATTTTATGTATAATTGTTTGGGGCATATTCCTCTTTCCTGAAATTTTCCAGAGTATTCAAAACATAGAACAGGATTTATAGTACAGAATAATATAATGAATCTTTATAAAAATGTAGTAAAGTAATAATATATTATCAAGTCATTAGTAGGACTGCTACATTGATCTCAAACTCTAAGACCTCTTCATCCTATTCATAAAAATCCATGCTTTATTTTGTTCTAGGTTGATGTGGAATACTATGTCATAATTTCTTCCTCTGTTTAGCAATCTGAGCTCTGTGTGTTTACTTTTGTTTCCTATAGGTTTATTACAAACTATGATTGCTAGTATAAGTTAATTAGCCTTTAAAATCTTCATATGGGGGCACCTGGGTGGCTCAGTGGGTTAAGCCTCTGCCTTCAGCTCAGGTCATGATCTCAGAATCCTGGGATTGAGCCCCACATCGGGCTCTCTGCTCAGCAGGGGGCCTGCTTCTCCCTTCTCTCTGCCTGCCTCTCTGTCTACTTGTGATATCTCTCTCTGTCAAATAAATAAATAAATAAATATTTAAAAGTAAATAAATAAATAAAATCTTCATATATACCTATTTGGCCAGAAAAACAAACAAGCAAATCAAATAAACAAACAAACATAATACCCTCTTATTTCCGGAACAATTGAATAAAAACATTTCTCTGTGCCAGAGATAAGAAGCTACCTACCAAAATCTTTTGTCTTCCCCATAATACAGAACTGTACCCTGAAATTAATACTCACATAAGACTACATTTTCCAGTTCCCTTACAGTTACTGGTGATCATGTGATCAGTTTTTCCCAAAAGCAAGTGAATGGAACTTATGTGCTACTTCTGGCACAAGGCTTTTAAGAAGTCCATGTGCCTCTTCTATGATCTCTTTTCTCACATAATGATTGGGTCTAATTGAAAATGGTATCCTATAGGATGGTTGAGCTATGAGACAGAAGGAGCTAGGATTCTTGCAAAACAACAAAGAGAATGGTCCCATCAGCATGGCCAGTCACCAAGAAATATTTTATGAGAAATATATACCTTTTTTATTTTGTTGAGCCATTACATTTAGACTTAATTATCACTGCATTCTTGCTTATCCTCACTAATATATCCTCTCTGCTACTGCTTACAAAACCTCTTTAAATTTTCCTTAGAGTCTATTCAACTATTCAGGGGCTTTTGTAACTTGGCCTATTTTCCAAGTGAGCACACAGACTATGCAGGTATTTGAACTTGTGATAGGCTCTTGGGGGTGGGGGCAGGATTCTTAAAACTACTTGTACATAATTAGAATCTTCTCACTGGAATGGTAACTGTACCATCAACTGCACATGAATGTATAGTGATTTTACCACTTCTTAAGGTAGAAATATATCCCCTTGAATTTAGCAAATATTATTTGCTGTGCCCATGAACATTCATTGACAGGTTTGATGAAACCGCACATCCTGCTTTCCTTTTTCAGACAGCAAGAGTTGTTTCATGGAACAAGTGTTTTAGATGAAAATGAATAGGTAGGAAATAAAACTATAATGTAAATCTAGACCCGTGGTTGGTTGGTTGACAGCTGCATGTCTGAGGGAAAAATAGTCAATATTTTCTGTGATGATAGATTGAATGGGAATAAAATACAGCTAGATTTTATCTGATACTTATCAACGATACACATTTCCCTTAGACTTAAAAGAAATATCTGGATGAGTTTGAGGTATTAGACTATTCATTAATCATAGACTCCATTGCTTTTTCATTGAATATGAATATTGGTAATTTTCATGTATATAAGCTGACATTTCAGAAATAATGAATACATTGCTAAATACTGTTTGTAATAGGTTTAAATTTGCTTGTGTAGAACTACGTGAATACTCTTCTGAGACCTGACTAAAACAATGGGCATAAATTATATTTCTTACAAGAATAAGAAAGATATGACCATGCCCCAGTGAGCTCATAAACTGTGATTTTTGAAAAATATTACAGTCACTCAGTTCCTTCTATGATATGCTATAATTATGTTCAGATGTATGCTTAATCAGGATGCTTTAAGTATTATTTTTCTAAAAAATATGTGTAGCATACTCCATCAGTACATTAGCCATCCTTCCATGAACATTACATGAATACAGTTTATTAAATAAAACACATACTCAAATATTTTCCTTTGTTTTGTTTTCCATGCAGAATTCCGTATTCTTTTTTTCTATGGTTAATGATATTAAATTCCTGTTAGAATATAGACATGATTTATATGAGGGACTTGTTCTTAATTATCAGAAACACAAGAAACACATACTGTCAGCCTGTGAATATTGTGAATGCTAACAACAAAAGAATTATGTTGATATCCATTGCTCTAAGGACAAAGACTGAAATTTAGCTTGGCCCACAGAGCCTGGATCATCTGATCTCCATCTGCCTTATAAGTGTCATTCAGCATTATACTCTCTCTCACCTCATGCTCTGTGCTCCAGCTTTTCTCACCTGTTTTCAATTCCATCCTAAACATTCCAAGTTTCTCAGCTTGCCTGAAGTTTTCTCCCTCTGCTCATCCACTGTACTCAATCCTTGTTTACCTGAATCTTACTTTTTGTAGGATTTTAGTTCAATAGTGACTTTCTCAGGAAAGCCTACACTAGCATCCATACCTAAATTATTTCAATCTATGTATGCTTTCTCATCAGCATACCCCTCTCCTTCATATATTTTATCCCACTGGAATTTTTGTTTATTTGTTTGTATGACATCTAATGAATGTTATTCTTTCCTGTAAGCTGTGGGACTATGCCATTTGTTGGTCACCTTTATATTTTCATCACTTAAAAAAATATGTTGCACATGGAGCTAAATAAATGAATGAGTGAAGTAGCTCCTGTTTATACTAGGAGCGAAAAGAACATCAGGCATGAATTAAGCCATTACACTCTCTGTGTGATGATTTCTTTGAAAATGTTTCAAGGTATTGTAAGATGAAAATCTATTTTCAATTAAGCTTTGAGCAGAAAAGATGCTTCCTTGCAAAGTCTTTTAAATTTCAATGAAAATTAACTTGAAAATAAGAAAAATGCAAACTCTAAGCATAAAAATCTATAAAAATAAAATTTCAACATTCCTTAGACTTTTTTAAAAAATGTGCTCCTATACCAGCTCTTCTGCAGCTACTTGTCTCACACAAGATATTACAAACACCAACAAACAAACAAAGAGATAGAGAGAGGAAGATGGAGGAGGAGAAGAAAGAGAAGGGGAAGGAGAGAGGAGGTGGGGAAGGCAGAGGGGGAGGAAAGAGAAAGACAAGGAGATTTTGATGGATGGTCAACATTTGGAATTAGGAAAGACACTTTGAAGGGAATGACCCTGAACAAGGTATCTATACATTGATCACTAAGACTAAGAGGCAAATAAAATGCTCATTAAAAAACTGCAGTAGTTTTCCCTTGAAAAACCAGAGAATAGAATTTGGGACAAACAACTCTGCTTTAAACTGATGGTGGAAACCTAAAAACCTAGCAAACAAGAGGGGGGGAAATGATAAATTATGTGTATAATGTATACTCACATCATTTCCTGACCCATGAACCACATACACAGAGCATATTCTTAAGTGATGCAACAAAGGCTAAAATCACTATACTGAATTTTGAGCTTTTATCCAAAGACAAAGATTATAGCTTAAGTATAATCAAGTTAATTTTCTGCTAAAACAAACCAACACATGAAAAATCAATATTGTTTGGAGAAATATAACAGAATCCAGAGTGTCTAAAACATAACATTCAAAATGTTGAGAGATGTTTAAAATTACTCAACATATGAAGAAATGGGAAATATAATCATATCTAAAGAGGGAAGGCACAGTGTACAGAGACTAACCACAGGTATTGGAATTAGTGGGTAAGAATTTTAAAGTAGTAATCATAACTATGATTACCAATAAAAAAGAAAATAAGCCTATAATGAGTGAAAATATAGGAAATTTCACAGAGATTACTAAAATAATAAAATGATACAAATACAAGTGAAAATTCTAGAACCAAAATAGTAAATATCCAAAATAAAACTCACTGATGGGATGGAGTAAACCCCTTCCAAAGATCTCCATATCTGAGTCTCCAGAACCTTTGAATGTACTATTCTACATGGTTACAGGAACCTTGCATTATGTGATTAAGAGAACACACCTTGAAAAGGTGAGATTATACCAGATTACCTGGTGGTACCTTGTAATTGCAGGGGTCCTTAAGTGGAAGATGAAAGCAGAACAGAAAGTGAGAGAGGAAGATGTTACTATGTAAGAGGTCAGAAAGAAACAATGATTCTAATCATTTTACCCACTGCTGCTGGCTTTCAAGATTGAGGAAGGTAATCATTAGCCAAAGAATGGCCTTTAGGATCTGAAAGAGGGAAGAAAACAGATTTTTTCTTAGAGGCTCACAAAAAAGACTTTACCTATGCAGACATCTTGACTTCAATCTGATGAGACCCCTGTTAGACTCTCTAAACTACATACTGTAAGATAATTTGAGTTGTTTTAGTCAATGAGTGTGTAGTTATTTGTTTCAGAAGTGGTGTAGACATAATAAAATGGGCTGAACACCTGAATAAAGGTGGAAGATTAAATGCCAGTGAGCTTAACACAACCACAATTAGAGATCATCTCATATCTATTAGAATGGTTACCACCAAGGAGAGAAGAAATAACAAGTGTTGGTAAGGTGTGGAGTAAAGGGAAACCTTGTATATTGTTGATAGGAATGTAAATTGGTTCAGTCACTACAGAATACAGTATGATTCATCAAAAAATTAAAAATTAAAAAATGGAAATACCATATGATCCAGCAATACCAATTCTGAGTGTATTTCCAAAAGAAATGAAAATAGACTATTGAAAAGATATCTGCACTCCCATGTTTATTTGCAGCATTATTCACAATAGCCCAAATGTGGAAACAACATAAATGTCTACCAATGAATAAATGGATAAAGAATATATGGCATACACACACACACACACACACACACACACACACACACACACACACATACAGTGGGATAATGGGACATTATTGAGCTGTTAGAAAGAAGGTAATCTTGCCACTTACATCAGCATTGGTGGACTTTAAGCCAGACAAAGACTAAATCCTGTATGATCTCACTTATATGTAGAATCTGGAAAACAAACAAACAAACAAACTTGTAAAAACAAAGTATAATGATAGTTACTAGCTATGGGGTGGGGGAATGGAAAAGATATTGTTTAAAGGTATAAATTTACAACTAGTAGATAAATAAATTCTGGAGCATTGAGGCACAAAATAGTGATTATAATCAACAATATTGTATTATAAACTACAAAGCTGCTAAAAGTTTAATTGTTCTCCCCACAAAGAAGAAATGATAATTATGTGACCCAATAGACTTGTTAGTTAATGCTGTGGTAGTAATCATATTGCACTATATAAATGTCTCAAATCAACAGGTTGTACATCTTAAACTTACACAGTGTCTATGTCAATTATAACTCAATAAGATAAGAAGAAAGGAAAAAAAGGAAGAAAAGAAAAGAAAGAAAGGAAAAAAAAGAAAAGAAAAAAGAAACAAAATGGCTGAAAGACCTCAAAGTGAGAAATACATCAAAGGAATACATCAAAATCCTTGAGGAGAACACAGGCAGCAACCTCTTTGACCTCAGCCCCAGCAACTTCTTCCTAGAAACATCGCCAAAGGCAAGGAAAGCAAGGGCAAAAATGAACTATTTGGACTTCATCAAGATCAAAAGCTTTTGCACAGCAAAGGAAACAGTCAACAAAACCAAAAGACAACAGACCTAATAGAAGAAGATATTTGCAAATGACATATCAGATAAAGGGTTAGTATCCAAAATCTATAAAGAGCTATCAAACTCAACACCCAAAGAATAAATAATCCAATCAAGAAATGGGCAGAGGACATGAACAGATATTTCTGCAAAGAAGACATCCAGATGGCCAACAGACACATGAAAAAGTGGTCCATATCACTTGGCATCAGGGAAACACAAATCAAAACCACAATGAGATACCACCTCATACCAGTCAGAGTCAGAGTGGCTAAAATTAACAAGTCAGGAAACGACAAATGCTGGCAAGGATGCGGGAAAGGGGAATGCTTCTACACTGTTGGTGGGAATGCAAGCTGGTGCAGCCACTCTGGAAAACAGCATGAAGTTTCCTAAAAAAATTAAAAATAGAGCTACCCTATGATCCAGCAATCACACTACTGGGTGTTTACCCTAAAGATACAAATGTTGTGATTCAAAGGGGCACGTGCACCCGAATGTTTATAGCAGCAATGTCCACAATAGCCAAACTATGGAAAGAACCTAGATGTCCATCAACAGATGAATGGTTAAAGAAGAGTGGTATATATATATATATATATATATATATATACCACTTTTCTTATTATTATATTATATCTAATTTATATATATATATATATATAAAATTGAATACTATGCAGCCATCAAAAGAAATGAAATCTTACCATTTGCGACGAAGTCTATGTAACTAGAGGGTATTACGGTGAGCAAAATAAGTCAATCAGAGAAAGACAATTATCATATAATCTCCATGATATGAGGAAGTTGAGAGGCAAAGTGGAGGGTTTGGGGAGTAGGGAAGGAAAAAATGAAACAAGATGGGATCAGGAGGGAGACAAACCATAAGAGACTCTTAATCTCACAAATCAAACTGAGGGTTGCCAGGGGGAGGAGGGTAGGGAGAGGGTTGTTGGGTTATGGACATTGGGGAAGGTATGTGCTATGGTGAGTGCTGTGAAGTATGTAAACCTGGCAATTCACAGACCTGTACCCCTGGGGCTAATAATACATTGCATATTAATAAAAATTGAAAGAAAAAGAAAAGAAAAGGGGGCGCCTGTGTGGCTCAGTCAGTTAAACCTCCAATTCTTGATTTTGGCTTAGGTCACCGATCTCAGGAGTCCTGAGAAGAGCCCCGCATTGAGCTCCACACTAGGCATGGAACATACTCAAGATTCTCTCTGTCCCTCTGCCCCTCCCTCACCCCACTCCCACTCAGCTCTTGCATGCATGGTCTCCCCCCAACAAAAAAAAAAAAAAAAAAAAAAAAAAAAGAGAGGGAGAGAGAGAGGATAAAAGAAAGAGAAGAGGGAGGAAGGAAGAAAGGAAGGGAAAAGGAAGAATGTTTAATCTTGATTTGACAGACTCAAATGCAATATAATGGAAAAACTTAGAATTCTCCTTTTATAATCTTGTCTGGCATTTCTAATCCCTTAAATGTACACGTTTCCTACAATCACTAACATACCAGATTAATAGTGCATACATTTCAAAGAGAAAGAATATTACTTATTTCTAACACACACACACACGCACACACATACACAGGACTACTTTGTAAAAATGTTTCAAGATATTCAGTGGTAAAAATAAAAGTCATTATCCTGGGCACCTGGGTGGCTCAGTGGCTTAAGACTCTGCCTTCCTTCAGGTCATGATTCAGGGTTCTGGGATCCAGCCCTGCATGGGACTCTCTGCTCAGCAGGGAGCCTGCTTCCAACTCTCTCTGCCTGCCTCTCTGCCTACTTGTGATCTCTGTCTGTCAAATAAATAAAGAAAATTTTTTTAAAAAGTCATTATCAAATAAAGAACTCTTACAGAGACAACAGCAATAACAAAAGAAAAAACAAGCTTCTACATGTTGATGATAATTGTGCTATGAATCAAATATGATTAACCTAATTCCATACACCTGATACACAATGGAAGTAAGAAGCAAAAAAAAGGGGGAAAAAGGAAATTAAATAGGTATGGCAAAGATAAACTTTTAAGAAGCATATAAATAACAACATATAAATATGTATACTAAATTTAATTACTATAGGATGTTAGTTTCCATTAATATAATTACTGAGCAATTTGGTCCACGGTAAAAGACATATGGTCAGTCTTTGTGTAATGTATCTACTTCATTCTTGATCCCTGATAAAATATATTAAGGAAAGTTCAGAGGTCTTCCAAGTGGAGAAATCCTAAAACCATATCTTATCTAAGCTCTTTAGAATATTGTTGTGTCTAATCCTTGTTGATTTTAATAGGAAAACTTTTTCATAATTCTCATTTTTGTGCTTTTCTCATAAACCTACAAAGATTCAAATAAGTTATAAATCCATCTTGAATACTAAGAAGCAGATTTCCTTTATTTATGCTGGTTACTTAATCCCTCTTCCACTAAATATCAGGAGAAAATCAAACTTGTTTTTCACTTTCTTTAAAGAAACATGATAAAAAGATATAATCTTATATTAGAGTGCAGACATTATTTTAAACATTATCTTAGATGTTTTAGGCATTCTATATAAAAATAGTGCATATTCTCAAAAATATTTACTGAAATGGCTACTTCATCCCAAACACATTCTAGATACTGGGAATACAGTTTTAACAATAAAGATAAAAATACCAATTTTATGGAGCTTCTATTCTGGCCAAAAGGCTAAACATAATCTAACACACACATACACACACACACACACACACACACACACACACACGAAAATACTTTCAATTGTAGCAAGTGTTAAGGAAAAAACAAACAGACTTATGATGTATAGTAACTTGGAAATGCCACTTTGGATTTGGTGATCAGAATATAACTATCTGAAATGCTGACATTCTTATTGAAACCAACTTTGTGAATATCCAGAGCATTTTAGGCAGAACAAAGTGTGAAGGCTCTAAAGTATGTACAAACATGGCATAATTTAAAACTACTGAAAGCCAGCATGGCCAAAGGGGTGGAGTGAAGGAAAGAGTGGGATGTGATAAAGTTAGAGAGGTAGGCAATTTTATGTAGGGACTAAAAAGGCATGACAAAAAGTTGTATTTTTTCATAAAGACAGTAGAAATCATTAACAAATGATATATATATATTTTTTTTTCTAAATATTGTTTTATATCGTGTATTTTTTCTATATTTTTTATTTTTTATAAACATATATTTTTATCCCCAGGGGTACAGGTCTGTGAATCACCAGGTCTATACACTTCACAGCACTCACCTTAGCACATACCCTCCCCAATGTCCATAACCCCACCCCCCTCTCCAACCCCCCTCCCTCCAGCAACCCCCAGTTTGTTTTGTGAGATTATGAGTCACTTATGGTTTGTCTCCCTCCCAATCCCATCTTGTTTCATTTATTCTTCTCCTACCCCCTTAACCCCCCATGTTGCATCTCCACTTCCTCATATCAGGGAGATCATATGATAGTTGTCTTTCTCTGATTGACTTATTTCGCTAAGCATGATACCCTCTAGTTCCATCCACATAATCACAAATATATCATGTATATTAAAGACAAACATAGAAATTGGAAGTACAAAGAACAGTTGGTAGTATTTATTGTAATGTAAGCAAAAATGATGCTATCTTGGAAAAGGACTGTAACAATGAAAAAAAGAGAGAAGCAATTGGGTTTTAGTTTTACTTTTAAAATCAGATAAAAAATTCTGTTTAGTTTGGAAAAATCAATATTGTTAAAATGCCCATCCTACTCAAAGCAACCTATAGATTTAATGCAATCCCTATCAAATAACCAACAGAATTTTTTTTTTTTTTTGCAAAACTAGAACAAATATACTAAAATTTGTATGGAACCACCAAAGACTCACAACAGCCAACACAGTTTTGATAAAGAACAAAGCTAGAAGTATCACAATCTCAGATTCGAGGGTATGCCACAAATCAAAACAGTATGACACTAGCACAAAACTAGACACGTAGATCAACACAACAGAATAGAGGCCCCAGAAGTAAGACCCCTCTTATATGGTCAATAATTCTACAACAAAGGAGACAAGAACATACAATGGAAAAAAGTCTCTTAAATAAATGGTGCTGGAAAAACTGGACAGCTCCATGCAAAAGAATGAAATTGGACCACTTTCTTATACCATACAAAAAGTAAACTCAAAATGTATTAAAAACACAAATATGAGACCTGAAATCATAAAACTCCTAAAAGAAAACATATGCAGTAATTTCTTTGACATTGGCCTTAGGAACATTTTTCTAGATATGTCTCCTTATGCAAGGGAAACAAAAGCAAAAAGAAGGTATTGGGTGAGACTATATTAAAATAAAAAGCTTTTTCTTGGTGAAGGAAACCATTAACAAAATGAAAGTCAACTTTCTGAATGGAAGAAAATATTTGCAAATGATGTATCTGATAAGAAGTTAATGTCCAAAATATATAAGGAATTTATACAACTCAACACACACACACACACACACACACACACACACACACACACACGAAGAAAGAGAGAAAGAAATCCAATTAAAAATGAGCAGAAAGGGCACCTGGTGGCTCAGTCAGTTAAGCGTCTGCCTTCAGCTCAGGTCATGATCCCAGGGTCATGGGATCAGGTCCCACATCAGGCTCCTTGCTCAGTGGGGAACCTACTTCTCCATCTGCCCCTTTCCCCTCCCATGTTCTCTATCTCTCATTCTCTGTCTCTCAAATAAAAAAAAACAAAACAAAACAAAAAAAACTTTAAAGAAATGAGCAGAAGACCTGAATAGACATTTTTCCAAAGAAGACATACAGATGGCCAATTGACACATGAAAAGTTTCTCAACATCACTAATCATCAGGGAAATACTAATTAAAACCCACAATGAGGAATCACCTCACACCTGTCAGAATGACTCGGATCAAAAAAGACAAGAAATGAGAAGTATCGGTGAGAATGTGAAGAAAAAGTAACCCTCATACACTGGAGGTGGGAATGTTAAATTGGTATAGCCACTGTGAAGAACAGTATGGAGTTTCCTCAAAAAATTAAAAATAGGATTACCATATGATCCAGTAATTCCACCACTGAGTATTTACCTGAAGAAAATGAGAATATTCATTCAAATATATATGCACCTCTACGTTTATAGCAGCATTATTTACAGGAGCCAAGATATGGAAGCAACTCAAACGTCCATGAATAGATGGATGGATAAAGAAGATGTGGTACACACACACACACACACACACACACACACACACACACACACAATGGAATATTAGCCATAAAAAAGGAACAAGATCTTCCATTTGCAACATGAATAGACCTAGAGGGTATAAAGCTAAGTGAAATAAATCAGACAGAGAAAGATAAATACCATATAATTTCACTCATATGTGGATTTAAGAAACAAAATAAATGAACAAAGAAAAAAAGACATAAAGCTGGACTCTTAAATACAGAAAACAAACCGGCAGTTACCAGAGGGTAGGTGGGTGGGAGGATGGGTGAAATAGATAAGGGGGATTACTGGGGGTAAACCCCACTTACTGGGGGTGCCTGGGTGGCTCAGTCTGTAAAGTGTCTGCCTTCAGCTCAGGTCATGATCTCAGCTTCCTGGGATCAAGTCCCACATTGGGCCCCCTGCTCAGGTGGGAGCCTGCTTCTTCCTCTCTCTCTGCCTGCCACTCCCCCTGCTTGTGGTCACTCTCTCTCCCTCTCTCTGTGAAACAAATAAACAAAATTTTAAAAAAATATACTTACTGTGATGAGCACAGAGTAATGGTACAGACTTCTTGAATCATTATATCATACACCTGAAACTAGTATACCATTGGATGTTAATTATACTTTAATTAAAAAAAATTAAAAAGGAATTCTGTTTAGACCTTGCTAATATAGTTCATCAACATTCAAATTGAGCTATCACAAAAGAGTCAAATAGGGACTCCTGGGTTGTTTAGTTGTATAAGCATCTACCTTCTGCTCAGGTCATGATGCCAGGGTCCTAGGGTTGAGTCCTGCATTGGGCTCCTTGCTCAGCAGGGAGTCTGCTTCTTCCTCTGCCTGCTACTCCGACTACTTGTGTTCTCTCTCTATATCTATCTATCTAGATATATATATATATCTATATAGATATATAGATATATATCTATATAGATATCTATCTATCTCTCTCTCTATATATATATCTACAGATATATATATATATATAGAGAGAGAGAGAGTCATATATATGAGTCTGAAACTCTAGGCAGATACAAAATTAACTCTAGGAGAATTAGCCAAACCAATGAAATTGTGGATCCAAACTATATTATGGCAGGCAAAACCAAAACAAATCAATAACAAAGAAGCACCCAAAATTAATTTATATGTAAGCATCCTCAGTAGGAATAGTAACACTCAGTAAAACCTATTACAGTATAGTAATAGTAATATATTACTATAGTAATATATTACTATTTTAGTCTTCATTCATCAGAAGACAAAACATTGCATTTATGGGTGCTGAGTGGTGCAGTCTGTTAAGTGTATGACTCTTGGTTTGGCTCAGGTCTGATCTCAGGGTCCTGAGATTGAGCCCTGTATGTATTTCTCCCTCCCTTTTCCTCTGCAACACCACCCCCCTTCCCAGCCCTTGCACTCTCTCTCTCTCTCTCTCTGTCTGTCTGAAATAAATAAATCTTTAAAAAAAAAAAATAATGTAAAAAAATTACTTAAATGAGAAGCACTGAAAGAAACTGAGGGTACTCATAGCACAAATGGGCAGAGAGGCCCCTCTCATCCTGGCCCAGCTAATATTTCCAAACTGGATTTTCACCAATTATTTTACAAACACTGGTGTAATATTCATACGCTCCACTCAAGACACATTTCCTCAACAATTTCTTAATAGTTATTTCTACACTGTGGTTTTGTCCTATACCTAAAGTTGTCCTCCACCACACCCTCACTATCACCTGGTGAACTTTTCAATCTTGAGTGCTCATCTCAGGGCTATTTCCTTCTTTTTTTAATTTTTAAATTTTTTAAATTTTTATTATTTTATTTTTATTTTATCTTATTTATTTATTTATTTTATTAACATATAATGTATTATTTGTTTCAGCGGTATAGATCTGTGATTCTTCAGTCTTACACAATTCACAGCGCTCACCATAGCACATACCCTTCCCAATGTCCATCACCCAGCCACCACCCCTCCCACCCCCGTCCACTGAGCAACCCTCAGTTTATTTCCTGAGATTAGAAGTCTCTTATGGTTTGTCTCCCTCTCTGGTTTCATCTTGTTTCATTTTCCCCTCCCTTCCCCTATGATCCTCTGTCTTGTTTGTCAAATTCCTCATATCAGAAAGATCATATGATAATTGTCTTTCTCTGATTGACTTAGTTCCCTTAGCATAATACTCTATGGTTCCATCCACATCGTTGCAAATGGCAAGATTTCAGGGGTTTTGATGGCTGCATAGTATTCTGGTGTGTGTGTGTGTGTGTGTGTGTGTGTGTGTGTGTGTGTGTGTGTGTATCACATCTTCTTTATCCATTCATCTGTTGATGGACATCTAGCCTCTTTCCATAGTTTGGCTATTGAGGAAATTGCTGCTATAAACATTTGGGTGCATGTGCCCCTTTGGATCACTACATTTGTGTCTTTAGGGAAAATACCCAATAGTGCAATTACTGGGTCATAGGGTAGCTCTATTTCTTCTTAAACAGTTTTCTGACTCATTATCAGCATAGAACTGATCTTTCTCCTTACTTTCTGTAGAATACTTTCTTCTAGCTTTGTTATTCATCTTTATCATTGTATAAGATGACACCATGTATTGTGGTTATTAGGCAACTTGTTCAAATCCTTGATTGTAAGATCCTTAAGGACAAGAATAGGTCTTTGAATGTATGTTAACTCGATGGATAAGAATGCCACAACAATAAAGAAAATAGCTCAATTTTGTTGTATACTTATGCTTTAAGATATCTTATGCATTCTTAAACATACTGCCTCAGAAGCTCATGAAGCAGGTTCTATTAGCCTAAAGTGGTTAAGGATCTTGCCCAAACTCAGTCAACATGTGAGTTACATTTACAGGATTCACACTCTTGCTTCCAGAGACTGAGGTTGTATTGTTTTACAAAACCTTTTGACAAAGTGTCCAGAATTGTACAGATCTTTTGTTTATATCCTAAGTTTTCTTTCACTCCATGTAGCAACCTCTGGAAGCAGATGTGAATTCTCTGGGACTTTCTTCTCATTCTTTTCTTTTTTTAAAAGATTTTATTTATTTATTTGTCAGAGAGAGAGAGAGCCAGCAAGCAGGTGAAGCAGTAGGCAGAGGGAGAAGCAGGCTTCCTGCTGAGCAAGGAGCCTGAAGCAGGATTCCATCCCAGGACGCTGGGGTCATGACCTGAGCTAAAGGCAGACACTCACTGACTGAACCACCCAGAGGTCCCTTTCTTCTCATTCTTACAACATTATAACACTTACATGACAGTGCTGTTAATTTTTCAATAAGATAATACACCTAAAGTTTGTGAACTAAAGGATCCATTTATTAAATCTTAGCCTCATCCTTATTTCTCATAGTAATAAGAAATTCTTCTTAGAGGTTATCACATTTTTTTTTCCTGCAGAGTGAGTGTTCAGTAAATTTTAAAGGCAACTTGCATATAATGAAACCCAAACTACCTACATTTTACTTCCTTTGTGGAATGATTTTTCTTAGATCTATAGATGTGTGTCATAGTGAATCCTTGACTCATGATTAATGTTCCTTGACAATAGCAAATTTTATCACATTTTATGGGTCCTAGCAGGGAAATCCAGAAAATAAAACAAAACAAAACAAAAAACAAACAAAGAAAGACAGATTAGGAAATTATTTGTGCTTTAGGTTTCACATTTACTACGGAAAATTGACCTTTATCATTTTGTTCAATAGGAAAAATCTGTTATGCATCACTTAAAAAAAAAAATTCCTGAGACAGGTTCCCATCACTTTTGGTCTATGAAAACAGTTTTAACAACAGAGATGAGTGACTTTTCTCTGAGAAGCCATATGCAATTGTGTTGTCAGTATGAGAACTAAAAGCATTTGGTTTATACATGTGGTATGGCTGTCTTAATCTTTTAGTTCATCAAATTCCAAGGAGTGAGCAAAAGGCAAAGATTGTAGCTTTAGCTGCCAAAGAGAGTGTGAATCATTTCTCCCAAGATTTTAAGTATCTTTTTTTAGCTTGGAGGCATAAAGCAAACAACCTGAATGAAAACAGATTTAGTCTGTAACAAGAAGACAGAATTTAACCAGCATATGCTAAAGTGACTTACCAAAATGGAACAAAAGTTTTGTGCATAAATGTTACTTCAAAAAAAAAAAAAAAAAGAAAGAAAGAAAGAAAGGAAAAAAGAAGTATGCTGTAAATTATTCACATTGTGTTCACTGGACCTAAATTCTAAACTAGCTGTAAAGGTTATGAGAACTCTACTCAGATAAAGAACTAGAAATTACAAAAACAATAATCTGTCATGAAGGTTTTCTGATATATATTGATCAATATAAGCTTTTTTAGTAAAGTCATCTATGTATCTCTAAGGCTTGTATAGCCAAGTTAGTTATATATTACTTCATATTTTCATTGGATTAATCAGTTTTTACTAAAATAAATTATTATATTTATATATTATTTAACTTAACATTCAGTAATAATAATCTTACAGTTCAATGAAAGAAGTTAAGAATCTTAGAATTAACTCAAATGTATGTAGAAATTTAGTTTAGAATAAAGATGAGATTTCAGATCAGTATGGAAAGGACTGATTATTCAAAGATGGCTGTAGAAACAGCTGGATATCTGTCCATCTAATCATCCATCTATGATACAAATGGATCAGTATTTTACACTTTAGGACAAAATAAATTACAAGTGGATCCAAGTTCTAAGCATAAAAAAACCACAAAGAAATAGTAAATATACAATACAATGTAAATACTAAATGCCAAATAAATAAATAAAAATATTAATTAATCTCTTTAAATTATTGATTAGGAAATTATTCTGAACCCTCATCAAAAGTCTAGAAGTCATAAAAGTTTGATAATTAGGCTATATAGTTGAAAGACTAATATATATTCAACATACTGTAAACCAAGTTAAGAGTAAAGATTTAACACACATAAGAGATAGAGGCATATTAAAAAAAATAAATAGATGTATGTTTTAAATATTAGAAGCTCTTGCATATCAATATAAACCCTTAGCAACATAAATACAGAGGACTTTCCTTCAGCTCTCTTTGTATATATTTCCTTATCAAAGAAGTTTTCCCGGGCGCCTGGGTGGCTCAGTGGGTTAAGCCGCTGCCTTTGGCTCAGGTCATGATCTCAGGGTCCTGGGATCGAGCCCCACATCAGGCTCTCTGCTCAGCAAGGAGCCTGCTTCCTCCTCTCTCTCTGCCTGCCTCTCTGCCTGCTTGTGATATCTGTCTGTCAAATAAATAAATAAAATCTTTAAAAAAAAAAAAAAAAAAGAAGTTTTCCCTGACAACCCCATACCAAAAAAAAAAAAAAAAAAAAGCATCCTGAAAAAGTTAACAGGTTAACTTGATGGTTATTGTATATTCTTTGCAAGCTCCAAGAAGGGCAATACCACATATTCTATATTTAGTTTATTATTATATCCTAGCCCACGATCATTGCCTGGATTATGGTCTTTAAATAAAAATTTTGAAAGAATGAATGGATCCAGGATGAAATGTAAAGAGACATGATAAGTAAGAGAAGGATTAGCTTGGGAAGAATGAACACAATATTTTTCAGAGATAAAAAAGTAAAGGTGTATATGTATGCATGCGTGCGTGTGTGTGTGTGTGTATTAATAGGAAACAACCTAGGTTATAACCTTAGCACAATGCTTATCAAGCACTGCTGAGTGAACATTTGATATTAGATGATATGAATTTGTAGAGCGCTGGATGAGTTTGATTTTGCAAAATTCCACATAATTGCTCAGCTGTCTAAAATCAAGAATAGAGAAATAAAATAACTGAAAATGTCTTGGCTTACAGTTTGACAAGAAATGATTTCAAACAGTGAATAAGGGAATAATTTCATGATTAGAGAGTATGCATATTCAAACAGGTTTATGGTTGGCCCAGCATAGGCAAATGAAGCTGGAAATAGGGTTACCACGTCAAGAGATAATGAGAGTTTGGAAAACACAGAGGAACAGTGAAGAGGAAATTTGTAAAATAATGGAAAAGGCAATGTTGAAACAGATTTGAAATCTTCTGTAAGACTTGATATTTTACTTTCTCTTTCAGTGCCAGCTTCTCTGTCTTCAGTGCCATACAAAGATAGAGAAAGCTATGGAATCAAAGCTCTGCAATGTTTCAGTGCATGTAACACTTCCAGGATGACCTCATTCAATTTTCTATCCATCATTGAGATCTATACTCTCATGATTTCCAAATGTGTACCTTCAATTTTATTCTTTGCTTTAAAATCCAGATGCATAGGGTAACTTCCATTCAAATTTTATTAGTTGAGGACTATTAACAGGAAACATTTTCCATTCTCTCTCTATATATATTTTTTTAATTTTTTAAATTTATTTTCAGTGTACCAGAATCATTCTATATATTTTTTAACAGAAAAGGATTCAATTCATTAATCAGATGCTTTTAAAATCTTTGGAAGAACTGGAGGTGTAAGCACAAGGTTAAGACCCTAGAAGCCACAACAAGAATTGTTGAGTTAAAGAATGCACAACTGTAGCTCTGATCCATGTACCAAAATGTTTTTTCTACCTGCGTCCCCCCTTCTTGATGCATGGAAGATGGGAACTAGATTGCTTTAGGATTCAATGTCATCACAATTACATTTGGTGGGGGAAGAGCCAATCAACTGAAAGATGGTCTCTCTAGCCAACTCTCTTGTGCATTCTAAATGTTCTATATGTACGTCTAATTGGACATGCCTATTTTATATCAATAGGGTAAAAACAGAGTATTTTAGAAAGCTGTTTTAGCTTTTGCAGTCTCAGAGTGTAGATGGATGGCTATGAAGAGAGAAGCTGGGATGCTGGGTGGAATGATTCATGATTACTTCTTGACTATATCAGCCTGGATGTTCCATAGATAGTTCAACATCAGAACAGAAAACAGACATTTTTGTCTGTCAAATTGTTTCCCATTTTAAGCGTCTCATCCTGGTTAATAGCACTATCTAGGAATCTTTTTTTCTTTTTTTTTTTTAATTCTTCTTTCCCCTACTTCCAGCTCCTATAGATAAATATGTTTTGTTGGTTCTAATACTTAAATATCTTCTGAACCTCCTTATATCTCTGTATAGCATTCTGTTGACATATTTTATACATGATTTGGGATAGATTTTCAGCTCTTTTATGTTCATTATTTATGTCAGTGATTGAAAAGACCATAAAATGTTTCTGATTAAGTTACCTGAAACAAATACATTTTAAAAATATTTACTTGAATTTACTGAATAATTTCAATACAGATACATGTATTATATATTCTCATTTTTAGAAACTTATTTTTTCTACAGAAAATATTTTATCTTCAAGAAAAAGTAAAACTTAATATGTTTGCAATATAGATTGTCTTATTGTGATTTGTGCTAAAAATATTTTTTAATCTGTGGCCAAGGAAAAGAATAATCTAGAATGCTAGAATTGTAAAAGTTTTTAAGTTATTTTAGACTTAGTTTGTGAATTTTTCAGTCCAATTTTATTCCATTTTACATATTTAATTTATGTTTTAAGAAGGCCTGAGATAAAAGTTGCATATTCCATGTTATGATAAAATAAATAAAAGGCCTCTGAAGATGTCCTCATCCCAATCAGTGGAACCTGTGAATATGTGATTTTATTAGAAAATAAGGGACTTTTCAGATGTGACTAAGTTGAGGACCTCGAAATGGGGAAATTATCCTGGATATCTGGATGATTCTAATATGATCATAGAATTCTGATAAAAGGGAGGTAATTGAGTAGGGTCAGAGATTAGAAGATGTGAAGCTAGAAGAAGTCGGAGTGATACACTTTGAGGATGGAGAAAGGAACCAGAAGCCAAGAAATGCAGGTGGCCTCTAATAATTGGAAAATGCAAGGAAATGGGTTCTGCCCTGAAATTTTCAGAAGGAAAAAGCCCTGCTAACACCTTGATTTTAAACTTCTTATTTTTGCAACTACAAGAGGGAAAACAAATGTTATTAAGCTACTAGACTTGTGGTGATTTATTATAGCAACGATCAGAAACTAATACACAACTACTAATTACAGCAACTGACTTCAGTCTGACATACTGTATTATGATAGGTTTCTATGAGAGTAAACATTTGACTTGAATTGGAATGTAATCTCACACCCACTAGCATGCCTGGGCCTTCAAGAGAGCAAGATTGTGGCCTCTGCTGAGAAATTAGTGAAAGTCAACCAGATTGAAATTTGTATTGTGCACCTGATTTTTTTCCCATAGTGTCAACATCTTACTTTTCGCTTAGTGACATCAGAATAGTTTACTCTTCACGTATTTATTGATGTCAGAGTCATCAGAGAAAAACAGCCATATCCATTAGTGATACATTCATTATAAAGATGTAACACGTGGTTTGCAGCATGAAAAACGTGCTCAATAAAATACAAGTTTAATACACTGATATTCAGAAAGACTCTCCTACTTTTTCAATAGTCTATAAAACAGGTTTTCACAAAGAAGAAAGCCCGGTTGAGAGAAGATGGGGTGTTTCCCAGCCACATGCTTAGTGAAGAGAAAGTTGAATAAATATGAAACCAGATAAAATATACAAACCTTGTAAAGTGGAAATGCCGTTTTGGTAAGGCATTTGCAGAGAACAAAAGAGAGAGTATAAATAAACTTGTCTTTAAGGAGCAATTATTCTCCAATTTGTTTTTCTGGAAATAGTCATTGCTTGAAAATAATGAAGCCCATTTACGTTTTTTTTTTTTTTTTTTTAAAGATTTTATTTATTTATTTGACAGAGAGAGATCACAAGCAGGCAGAGAGGCAGGCAGAGAGAGAGGAGGAAGCAGTTTCCCTGCTGAGCAGAGAGCCCGATGCGGGGCTCAATCCCAGGACTCTGAGATCATGACCTGAGCCGAAGGCAGCGGCTTAACCCACTGAGCCACCCAGGCGCCCCCCCATTTACGTTTTTCCGAGTTAAGTGGCCTAAATTGAATACATACTATTTTTATAGTTAAGAAGTAAAATCACTAAAATCAGAGGACTTTAAACATTTGTGATAGACTGGGTCGGAAAAAGGAAAATATCAACCAAGAAAGAACTGGAATGCCATTAGGAATCAATCATTACGGGTGGAATGACTTAGAACAAGGGCATTCTTGTCTCTCACACTGCTCTCCAAGTGGCAAATAAAACACGGTAATTTTCCACTTCCACTTCTCATCACTATCTTAGTGCTGTTTTGAAAACATGGGCTCCTGATCCGTGGTCTACCTGCCACTCAACTGTGACAGACAAAATGTTGGTATCCTTTCCATGTCCATTCCACCTTCCTGTGTGCCTGAGAGGCCATAAGCCTGGATATCCTAGGGGCTAGCCAAGGCTTCTTGCTGTCAAGCTCTGTTCATTTCTTCACATGCTGTTTATTCTCAGAATTGTGATGACAATTTTGTCAGCTGAATGTGTACATTCCCTACCTAGGCCTTGTGTTCCTCACCTTGCTGACTAAAACATTTCTTATCAGTATGAACTCCATTTTAACAAATGGATCTAGTATTAACTCCCATCCTCTCTCTCACTTTTTTGTTTTAAGATTTAGTTTTTTAGAGCAGTTTCAGGTTTACAACAAAATTAAGAGGAAAGTGCAGATATTTATCATTTTCTCCAGTCCCCACACATGCATTACCTCACCTATTATTAACATCACTCACCAGAATGGTACCTATGTTAAAGCAAATGAACCCATATTGATGCATCATCATCTTCATCATTGACATCATCCAAGAGTTCATAATTCATGGAACAGTTCATTGTTGTTGTACATTCTAAGAGTTCAGACAAATATATAATGACATACACCCACCATTATAATATCATACAGAGTATTTTCACTGCCTTAAACATTTTCTGTGCTCTCCCACCACTCTTCTACTATTCTGCCAACCTACCCTTGACAACCACAGAGCTTTTTACTGTCTCCATAGTTTTGTCTACTCTAGAATGCCATATAGTTGGAATTATACAGTGTTCAGTCTTTCAGACTGGCTTCTTTCCATTACTAGTATGCATTTAAGTTTTTTCCATGTCTTTTCATAGCTTGGCAGTTTATCGATCCACTCACCTATTGAAGAACATCTTGGTTGTTTCCAATTTCTGACAATTGTGAGAAAACCTGCTGTAAACTCACTTGCTTTCCCGTAAGTGATAATTCTTTCACTTTCCAACATATGACCCTTCCATATAGATCATATACGTGGTATCATTGTCCTCAGGACATTTAGAAATTTTTTAGATTCTTCCTCTATTTAACAAACATTTATTGAAAGTGAATACGAATAATACAAATATATTTCTTCTGAAATCATTTGAAATAACTTATTGAAAGACCATTGAAAGTAACTTAGTGGGAATTTTTAATAAAGTACTAGTAATCTTTCTTTACACTCAATGCTTTATAAAAATTCCTTAAGATATATGTGTGTTTTATCGTATTTGAATTATAATATGTGATTTTTCATGTTTAAATTTTTCCATTCTAGTATGACTGATTATTCAAAACTCAGCTCTAAAAGATCAGATCAGCTGAAAAAAAACTAAATTAGTTTAATTCATTCATAAATGTTAGATATTGGGACGCCTGGGTGGCTCAGATGGTTGGACGACTGCCTTCGGCTCAGGTCATGATTCCGGAGTCCTGGGATCGAGTCCCGCATCGGGCTCCCAGCTCCATGGGGAGTCTGCTTCTCCCTCTGACCTTCTCCTCGCTCATGCTCTCTCTCACTGCCTCTCTCTCAAATAAGTAAATAAAAATAAAATCTTAAAAAAAAAATAAATGTTAGATATTTTGTTACAGTCTGTTATATTCCTTAGGTATCATTATGAAAAAAAAAATAGAAACCGTTTTCAACTGTAAATTGTTTTTAAAATAATGCTTTGTAACCAGGGGTGTCTGGGTGGCTCAGTGGGTTAAAGCCTCTGCCTTTGGCTCAGGTCATGGTCTCAGGGTCCTGGGATCGAGCCCTGCATCGGGCTTTCTGCTCAGCGGGGAGACTGCTTCTTCCTCTCTCTCTGCCTGCCTCTCTACCTACTTGTGATCTTTCTCTGTCTGTCAAATAAATAAATTAAATCTTAAAAAAATAAAATAAAGTAAATAAAAAATTAAAAAAAATAGTGCTATGTACCTAGATGGTAACTTAATTCTAAAATAAAATTTAAAAAAATGTGTTGGGATTTCAATGAGTATGGCTTGATGGAAATTGAATATACAATTCCTGGAAAGCAGGGAATAGGATCTGTAATGTCCCCAGGATATCAGGAATTGCCTAAGACCATAAAACTGAGTAAGTTGATCTCATAAAAAATTGAAGAGAGAAGTGACATGGTAAAGCACAATAATGGAGTGATTACAATTACTTTGAATTCCAAAAGAAAATAAAGTTGTGTATTCTGGTAGAAGAAACCCCTAGCATTTTTTTAATAAACTAGTTAGAGATAATAGAACTGACTGATGCCAGGTCAACACAAAGCTAATTTTCCATTTTCATGAGGAACAGATGGTATGGATGGACATGAAAATTGGTTTCATAGAGGGGAAAATGGTTTAATTTGGTGAGTTTATTTCAGAAAATATACTTCAGGATCTAGACTTGTGTAGCCATTTTGAGAATGTTCTCCCACAGATATGATTGATTAAGGGGTAATCATGACTACGTGTGCAATCTGTGGAAGAACATCGAGATGCATCCCTTTGAGAAGATCCTCTCCCTGGCCAGCTGGGTTTGTGGAACATGTTTCTGAGAATTTTTATTTTTTTTTTAATTTAATGGAAGCTTAGTAAACAAGGGAAAAATCACATAATAAATTAAATTAGAGATCCGTGGTATTGCTTGATACTTGTACCATATTACATATTTTGAATGATAATTACAGAAAAATAAAAGAAGAGGTCATAGCCAATGCTCTTTGAACAAAGACTTTTTGAGAAAAATTAAGAAGCATTTGTTTAAAGATAATGAAATAAAATTTTGTCAAGGAGGCTGTATTTTTACTTGGAAAAATTTATTTTATTTAATGTAGAAATGAGACTGAAGGACCAGAAGGCTCAGGTTGAGCTTTCATCTTTCCTTCCAGTGAAAAGTTCTGATTTGAAAAAAGTAAGGGAAGTAAGGGAGATGAACAGCCAGCTATAAATAGTATGCCAAATAACAGTTTTTACAAACTTGGGCCTACATCAAAAAGTGGCAGAAATGGCAGAAAGATAAGCTCACTTTTTTGGCATGGCAATCTCTATTCTATCAAAAGACCTTTAACATGAACACGGTGAGGAGAAAGAGTGTAGCCCAGAAGAATTTTTAAACTGGGTATAAGTGAAGATAACAGATGTGGTATCTAAAGATGATTGGTAAAAATAGAAAAAAAGTTATTTCCTAGTAATTTCAAGGAAAATAATTATAAATGTAAGTATGTAGATACAAAATGTATTTTTAGATGCAAATAAGTTAGATTATGAGTGATAAACAAAGTAATATGAAATTTTAATGCAAGACATAAATACCACATGGTAATACCATAATACTATATAGAGTGGAGATCATGACTTCATATACTATTAAAATGAATCTTATTCAAAGAACAATATCTAATAATAAGAAAACATATAATTGGGTATATCAAGAAAGCATCTACCTATATGGAAAAATAATTCATGAATTTAAGGATAGATCTATGGATGATGAAAATAATTGAGGGGGGCAGATTGAAATGAACTGGTAAAAACATTGTAGCTCTACCAACTAGAGGGTAAATATTCAGAGAGCTATGGTTTAATATTATCTTAGTTTGAATTCATATGCACTAGAAATACTGAGAGGCACTCCTGTTCTGAACTAAAATCTAATGAAAATGTAGGAAGTAATTACTGATTTCCACATAACATAAAATCTGAGAAGAAAAAGAAAATTTACTCCTGGAGCTCAGCTTAAGAAAGGAAGTAAACATTTCACGTGTCAATATAACCATGATATTACCAGATTGTATTTCAAAAAAACTGCAGAAATTAAATTATACCATCTTTTACTTAGAAAATAGATTTGTTTATTTAGAACATTTTGACAGCTAAAGGCTCTGTGTTGTACAATAGCTCTCTAGGACTAACTTTCCTTGCATAACTGAAACTTTGTACCATTTGACTAATACTTTATGGTTTCCTCTTCCCCTATTCTCCAACAATCACCATTCACTATCTGCTTCACTGAATATGACTATTTTAGATTCCTTACATATGTGGTATCATGTAGTATATTTGTGTTCATGACTGTCTTATTTCACTTAGCAGAATGTCCTCCAGATTCGTCAGTTTTATTGCAAATGGCAAGATTTCCTTTTTTAAGGCTGTGTAATATTTCATTAATGTATATGCTATAATTTCTTTAGCCATTTATCCTAAAAATGATATTTAGAGGAGAGGTTCTAGGCATGCTGTTTGTTGGGTAGGCTTTGTGCTGTATTCTGCAGGAGGGTGGGTCTGTTGCCAGGGGACACAGGAGGATGGGTGGGCCTGATGCCAAGGTCTGCAGGCGGCTATGCATAGTTCCAGGTCCCTCAGCAGGTAAGCTTGCTGCTGGAGGTCACAGGTGAGAGTTATCACAATTTAAAAAGCTTTCAATGATTCAAAATTTTACCATAACTTTATGAGAAATCAATTCCCACATATAAACAAGAAAACAGATGCAGAAAATATTTAGATGAATTGAAAAATTATAAACAGTAATTGTAGGAGGAGAAGTTAACCCTAAGGAGTATCACACCAGAGACTGCTATATTGCCACTTTAGATATCTGTCCAACTTTTAGAACAAACTGGAAATTAAGCATTTCTACTTTATAAGTAATAAACTGTATAATCATTTATTTTAGTACATTATAAAAGTTCACAAAACTTTATTAGTAGATGCAAAGAAATCTCCATAAGATTTATTTTTAACATAATATGTACAAAAACCAGACCATTGTACACATAAACAAGTCAGAAACTGATGTGTGAAATAAAATTAAAAGAATGGTAAAAGCAATAGTCAAAGTTCAAACACTGTTGTGAAAGCTTCTAAGGAAAACCAATAATTGTTTTACTTTGTTTTAGGATTGTTCATTTGTTTTAATCTGTAATCAAAGAAAAAGATAAAAAAGAATAATACCAATGTTGGTACCAAAGGCCACAATAATGAAAAATGAAAGAGAGAACTTTTCTGTTTTGTTTTCTTCTGAACTTTAGAGGAAAATCTGTTGTAGATTGAAAACTGGAAAATTAAAAAAGAAAAAAAAGGAAAACACCTAATGACCATAAGTGACTTTTTAAAATCTCTGCATAATTTCAAGGTTTCACATGTATTTTAGTGCTTGCCAAATATGTATCGTTTTAAATTTTTTGAATTTAAGATGAAAAAAAGCCAATTGCTTTCTTGTTCAAACTGGGGTGAGAATGGGAAGACAAATTCTAAAAAAACAGGATAGTCAACCTCATGCTGACTTCTTTTCAGATTCCAGAACAGAGTATTAAACAAATTTCATGACCACTCGAGTAAGGTAACAGTGATCACTGTAAGAAACATAGCTTACAGAATCTGTAGCAATCTACACTGAAATTTGCATCCCTTTCTAAATGTTTCTATCTAGAGAATGTAAAAACATAATGTAACTTGGTGTCAGTATGGAATATGGCAATATATCTTACATTAATTTTGTAAAGTGGGTTTTATCATGACCTATGTTTGCACAGTTGTTCAAATGACTGATTGTAGACTGATTTGCAAATGGAAAAGACTCTTGACCTAGAAACAGAAGGCATGGATTTGAGTATTTTCTCTAGTCTCTTTGATTAATAAATCAATTCCACAAATAAATATATACTGGAAGAAAAAAAAACTCAATATCTCATCTGTTAAAGAATAGAAAATGACTTCTTTCGTAAAACTGAAGTTTTGTAAAGATTAAATGTAGAAGAATATATGGAACTGCTTCATAAACTGCAGCACACCCAAGGGGGAAAAATAGTTCTTTATGATAGACCAATAATTGCTTACTTATATTACCTTCCACTTGCCTGCAACATATCACAGGAGATACTGGTTTGCCATTGTACTTAACTTTTTATTTTGTTTCCTTTATCCTTCTTTTGTATTACTTATTTCTAAAATCTGGTGCCTGGAAGCTAAAACTCTATACTTATTCTTATATTGGATGTCCCTGTATTTTAGGTATTTATATATTGTTTAACAAATCAATCATAAATAGCTCTAGTCACCTCCAGACTTATTTTTCAGATTTATTTTTACAATACAAACAACTTGGAATAATTTTCCTTAGATCATTTCTCCCTTTTTACATGGAATTATTATCTAGTATTTTAGAACAATTTTCTTTTATTTATCCTTTTATTTCCTCCAAATGATTCATCATGATTTTTGTTTTATATATTTTTTTAATTTTTTAAATTTTATTTCCCAACATGTTTACTTATTTATTATTATTCCATTTCCATTTCTTTCTGGAATAAATATCTTCCCTCAATGTTTAATTTTTTTATCCCTAAAATTCAAGATTAAAAATTTCATTTTTTGTAGAGCTGTGGCTTAGAACTATCTTCATTTTTAAAAAATCTAAATATTTATTTTCTTTCATTGCAAGTGATAGTTTGGCTAATCCTTGATTTCTAGCTTGACTGTGTTTCTCTCAGCACTTTGAAGAAACTATTTAACCCTCTTGGGTTCTATTACTGTGCTAGAACATCTCTGTCAAATTGTTTCATTGTTTTATGTTTCCCTCTTTAATCTCTGCTTTTTTTTTTTTTCTCCAAAATTTCTTTTTGCTTATGTTCAGCCTTTGCTAACATCGTCTCCCACTAGAGGTATAGTGAAATAGATGTTGGATCTTCTCATTATATCCTTCCTCTCTGCTAATTTTTCTTGTGGTCTCCATCTCTTTCTCTTTTTATGCTTCTTTAGTATAGAGTATTTAATGCCAAAAACCAGGCTAGAAATTCTCTTTTCTATGTGCTCTTTTGTCCCACTCTTTGGGTTTTTTAATCCAATGAACACATATTTTTTCATTTTTAGAATTTCTATTTGTTAAAAATTCTCAATATTTGTTACAATTCTCCTGTGTTCTTGAGATATAGTTGTTTCGTACTCACTTTATACTATCTGACCTTTCTGACAGTTTGATTCTGCTAATTTGTTACTCCTGCTAAAACATTTATTTAATTATGGTATATTTTTGCTATTTGAAATGTAAGTTCCTATTCAGTGGAATGTTACCAGTTAGTGCACGATGAGTCTTTTTTATTTATTTATTTTTTTTCTAAAGAGAGAGTCATTTGAATTTTATTTCATCAGGCACGTCAGTTATTAGGACTATATAATAGTGACTTATTTGTCAAGGTTTCAAAAACATGCAAACATGTTAATTTAAATCCAAGCAGACATCAGAGAAGACCTGTAGTTACTACAAGTCAGGTAAGAGCACTTTTTTTTCTTCTCCCGGAGCCCAGGAAACATTCAGTTTGCATGTCACCATCTTTGGTTCTGCATACATTTTTCCTAATGCACAGTTTCACTGAGTATTGGTTCCTTAAAGTGGCCTATTTTTCTCTTTTTGAAGCCCAGATTACTTGGTTGCTGAGATAATTGAATATTCTTCTACCCTCCGAACTAGAACACCACTTGTTACATTTGCTTTCTATTTTGTTTTCCAACCTTCTCTCCATTTTTGGTCCTTCACTATTTCTGTATTTTTGTCATGTGAAAGCTCATCTCTGAATATAAAATTGTTTTTTTCAGATGTTATCCAGTATAGTTCATTTCTTTAAAGATCTTATTTATTTATTTGACAAACAGAGATGACAAGTAGGCAGAGAGGCAGGCAGAGAGAGGAGGAAGCAGGCTCCCTGCTGAGCAGAGAGCCCAATGCGAGGCTGGATCCCAGGACCCTGGGATCATGACCTGAGCCGAAGGCAGAGGCTTTAAACCACTGAGCCACCCAGGCGCCCCTAATTTTTTGTAGAGGAATGGTTTCAGATTATATAATTTGACACTTTTATGAAAATGGAAGAAGTGTCTATCAGTGATTAATAGAACTTATTCTGTTTACCTTAATTTGTTTATTCTTTCTTAATATTTTGTTATAAATGGAGAAGATTTACTTAGAATATTTGTAGAATGAAGAAAGCTAGGATAGCTAATGTGGTAAAAACAAAAACAAAAAACAAAACAAAAAGAAAAAGAAACAGAAGACAAACATCCACAGTGAAGTAAAAACATAGAAACAGGATCAAATTTAGTATCAGTGAAATTCTCAAGTGTGACTTAAAACATGCTGGAATGACTGCTTTTGTTATAGCATCTTGAAAACCATGGTCTGTGTGGGACAAAGAAAAATTACTCCCCCCCCCAAATAAAAGGAATCAGAGGTCTTCAAATATTTTAGTAATGGTGAAAGAAAGACATTTTCTATGCTGCTCTGAAAGATGAGTTAGAATTAAAAAATCAGGACTGCAAGGGAAAAATGCTGGATCAATATCTATATATATATATATACATATATATATATATGTATATATATATATATATATATATATCCTTAAAACCTTTTTGATAATCAGAGATTTTATCAAAGAACTGCCTTCTGTCCAAAGCATTTACAATTATTACATAAGGGAATACATGAATAACTACTTAAGATGCTGTAGATGAGGTTCCTGTTCTCAGGGAAATCTCACTGGTTGCATAAGTGTTCCTGAAAATCTGAGTCTATGATTCTATGATTAGGTATTTTCTGTTTGTTTCTAGGAAAATTTTAAAATGTGTCACCCACTCGCTGATTATGAAGCATATATACAGCCATTATATTGAGTGAAATGTTTTTTTACTATACGATTCTTAATGCTACAACTTGTATTAGATGATTCAAAATACTTGAAACAAATTATTAGGTTGCCAAGTTATGTGATGTATTACATCGGGCACTTCAGATTTCCTAAAAAAAAAAAGTTCAATGGCTCTACAGTGCTTTAGAAAAGCTCACAGGAAAGAAAACCTGTATAAGCTCTTATCCCCTACATACATATCAAATATAAATTTGACATTATATGTGATAGAATAATAAAGACATAATAAAATTTTATGTCTCAGTTTAGAAAAATAATCTTCATCTTTTAAATGCAATATCAATAGTTAGCTGTGTGTCAAGACTAATACAGATTATGTTAGCTAGCTTATTCACACACATTTACAATTTTTAGCTAAATGTGCTCAGCTTGGTTTTGTATATTTAGCCCTTCTATACATACTTATTGAGCATATTATTTTTGTGAAGGGTTCGCGGGTGCTGTACATACAGTGAAAGGAGAAAATATAATTAAGCATATTTTAATAAGATTATGTTATAGTGGGCAGGAAATACATTAAAGAACCACCAAATAAATACAAAAATAAACCTTGGGAAATTTCTAAGAGAGGCATTTGGTAAGATAAAATATTTATTAGAGGAATTTATCAGGGAAAACATCTCTAAGTAAATGATGATTGATCTGAGACCTGTAGGCATTAATTAGATTAAAAAATGATAAAGGTGGGGTAGAATTGTGAAAATAATTTCAGGAAGAGAGAACATCTTGTGAAAATTACCTATTGGAGGTTACTGAGCTACAGACACTGAATGAAGGTCCTGTGGTTGGATTGTAGAAAATGAGCAATGAGTGTGCCTGGGTGGCTCAGTGGGTTAGGAATGTGCCTTTGGCTCCGGTCATGGCTCTGGGTCCAGCCCCATGTCGGGCTCCCTGCTGAGCAGGAAGCCGGCTTCTCCTTCTCCTACTCCCTCTGCTGTTTCCCCTCTCACTGTCTCTCTTTGTCAAATAAATAAATAAAATCTTAAAAAAAAAAAAGAAAGAAAATGAGCAATGACATCACCAAGGTGAGATTTGCCAGAATTATATCAGTATTTTTCTATAAAAGAATAACTTCTATAAATTCTGAATTTGAAACCCAGCAATGAAAACAAATATTATATAAAATTGTGTTATATAGACTAACTCCTTTTATTTTTTCTAAGATTTTTTATTTATTTACTTGACAGACAGAGATCACAAGCAGGCAGAGAGGCAGACAGAGAGAGAGGAGGAAGCAGGCTCCCCGCTGAGCAGAGAGCCCCATGTGGGGCTCGATCCCAGGACATGGGGATCATGACCTGAGACGAAGGCAGAGGCTTTAATCCACTGAGCCACCCAGGTGCCCCAAGACTAACTCCTTTTAGAAACATTTACATATTTAACTCTAATACTTTTATTTTATTTTTAAAGTAACTACAGGGTTTTTTAATTTTTTTAATTGAATAAAATCTAAGTTTATTTATTTTGATTGTTTTAGGTTTTTATTAAAAAGCTAGTTAGTTAACTTATAATACACTATTGGTTTCAGGAGTAGAATTTAGTGAATCATCACTTACATACAACACCCAGTGCTCATTACAAGTGCCCTCCTTAATACCCATCACCCATTTAAACTATCACCCCACCCACCTCCACTCCAGCAACCTTCAGTTTATTCTCTAGAGCTAAGAGTCCCTTATGGTTTGCCTTCCTTTCTTGTTATTTTCCCTTCCCCTATGTTCATCTGTTTTGTTTCTTAAATTCCACATGTGAGTGAAATTGTGTGGCATTTGTCTTTCTCTGAGTGACTTATTTCACTTAGCATGATGCCTTCTAGCTCCATCCGTGGCATTGTAAATGGCAAGATTTCATTCTTTTGGATGGCTGAGTAATATTCCATTATATGTGGGTCCACTTTTGTCTCATTCTCTGTACACACACACACACACACACGTACATATAAATATAATACATATTTATGTACACACACACACACACACACACACACACACACATATGCGTGCCACTTCTTTATCCATCCATCAGTTGATGGCATTTGGGCTCTTTCCATAATTTGACTATTTTTGAAAATCCTGGTATAAATATCATAGTGTATGTGTCCCTTTGAATCATTATGTTTCTATCCTTTTGGTAAATCTATAGTAGTACAATTGCTGGATCATAGGATAGTTCTATTTTTAGCTTTTTGAGGAACCTCCACACTGCTTTCCAGAGTGGCTGGACTAGTTTGCATTCCCACCAACAGATGAGATGTTGATCTTTTTTAGTTCCTAGATTCTGTATGCTCTTCTTAAACCTCGAGCCTGATGGATTTTGGACTGAAATTTATACCAACTGGCCCTTCTGGTTTTCAGACCTTCATTCATGGCTTAGAACTACACATAGAGAGGTGCCTGGGTGGCTCAGTCAGTTAAGCATCTGTCTTTGGCTCATATCGTGATCCCAGGGTCCTGGGATCAAGTCCTGTGTTGGGCTCCCTGCTCAGCAGTGAGTCTGCTTCTCCCTCTGCTTCTCCGCCTGGCTTGTGCTCTCTCTCTCGCTCACTCTTGCTAACTCTCTCTCTCTCAAATAAATAAATGAAATCTTAAAAAAAAAAAAAAACAACTACATATAAATTCTCCTGGGCTTCTAGTTTACCAACTGCAGGTCTTGGACATCTTAGCCTCCATAAACAAGTGAATTAATATTTTATAGTAAATCTTTCTTCCTTCCTCCCTCCATCTCTTTCTTGCTCTCAACTCTCTTTCTCTCTCACCTAAAGGAAATAGTTTTGTTAAAATGAAAGTCAATTTTTATGCACATTTTAATATTTGATCTTCACTTTGATATAAATCTTAAAAAATATAACCTATACTCTGGTATGTACTATATTTCAAATATTGTGTCATTACATGGGTTGCTTAGTTGTTTTTCCCAGTTAGAATTTTTGAATTATTTTTGTTTTTGAAAGAGAATTAAATGAATAAAAATGATTTATTTCTACACTGCAAAATTACTTGCTTAACATTATCAATAAGTGTATCTTATCTACCACAGTAGAATAACAGATGAATGCCTTAGTATCTGCCCATCAAACACCAACATAAAGAAAATAAAAGAGTAGGTGTGTTTTTGTTAAGAAACTAGAAAACTCAAGCTCTCTTCTAACTGCCTAAATAATCTTATAAAAATTTCCTCTTTTTCTTATTTTTTGTTTGTTTTACTCATCTATGAAATGTTATATGGACTAAATGGTTCAAAAGATTCCTACCACTCAACTTTTCTGATAGCAGATTTCAAAAATATATAAAATGTTTCATTTGTAGCAAACAAAATAAACCTTGGGGAAAAGATATTTCAGAAAAACAAAATGTAACCTGAGGCATATATGTGCAATGAAATTACAATCAAAACTTGTCAAAACTTAGTCGATTATTGAAATGAAGTATAAAGAATAACTATGTATGTGAATATCATATCATTTCATTTTTAGAACTGATTGTTTCTTTACAATTACCTAATACATGATGTTCAAAGTGTTGGGCCTCCAGATGGTTAAAATTGGGATTATTTGTATGATTTGCTCGATTCAAGGTTCTCTTCCTCAAACAAATGCAAAGAGAATTAATGTTTCAAACAACATAATCAGTTTCACTTTACTGAAGCATTCTTTAATGACAAATATATAACAAATAACAAAGCTACAGAGATCTCAGATAAATGGTACTCTTTAACTTTTAAAATTTTATTAAGCTCATGGAATTCTATTAAGAACTCTATTTGGCTGCAGATTGGGTTTCTAAAATGCAAACAGTCTTCTTCATTTGCCTCCTTTTAATCTCTCTTACTTTAAAACAAAATAAAACAAAACAAAACAAAAACAGTATGGAAAGAAATTCCATTTTCACTTTTAAACCATATTTTAGTTAGAATATCCAGTGATTTTCTTTCATCATTGCAGAGTTTGAAGTCTCTTCTGGCAAGCCAAAGAACTATCTGCTTCATTTTCACACTACCGAGAATTCACTGATCTTCAAATTAATATACTAAAACAGTGCTTTTGAAGTTTGATGACTTCTCTTTTAGAAAAATTTATACACTAGAGAGAAGTATCTCATATGTCATCAATCATAGAACAGATCTACATATTTTTTAAATTATTCTAGGGCAAAAACACAAAAGTAAATAGATTCTTATACATGAAATTCAAACATGTAACTATATGAGGGCACCTGGGTGGCTCAGTCAGTTAAGCGTCCACCTCTTGATTTTGATTCAGGTCATGATCTCAGGGTCATGGGCTCAAACCCCACGTCCAGCTCCAGGCTCAGCACGAAGTCTGCTAAAGATTATCTTCATCTTCTTCTCCTCTGTTCCTCCCCCTGCTCACACACACTTTCTCTCTAAAATAAATAAAATCTTTAAAAAACAATATCAACAATAAGAAAAAGAACAACAAGAATAAATTATGTATCTATCTTTTTATCAAAAAACGTTATATTCAGTCTGAGAATTTAGATCTATAACCAGAAGATGTCTTGACAACCTAGAGATTATATAACTGATTGTTTGATTTTCTTTTTTTCCTTCAACAATTTCTTTTAAGAAAAATGTAGGTCAAATCAGAATAGAAGCAGAAAGCATGCTTTGAGTGATCTTCATGCTCACTCATTCACTCAGAGAATATATAATATGGAGTACACAGTCCAGTTATATATTTAGGAGTGGATTGAAGGGTACAATGCTAATTTAAAATACTCCTGTGAAATAAAAACACAGTTCAATGCCTGATGGATATTTTTAAACTATATTTATCAATGTGGACACACTGAATAATAAACTACACATGGATCAGTTACTAGTTGAGAGACACTTGCATACCAAGTAACAGAAAATAAGCACACCAAAACAGGGAGGAAGCATTGACACATAATCATGCCATAAACCCCACTCCCAGCAGTGTCATACAATTAGTAGGGAATGCACAACTTCTAGCTTCTAAGAAGAGAAGGCTTTAGAACAACACATTTAGTGCCCTAAATTTTTGATTGCTACCTGAGAGGCTGACTCCTATTTTACCTGTCTCTGAAAGTTAGTGACACCACATTTGCTGGTCCCCTGGGAACACAGAAAGCAAAAAAGTGGTTTTAGATGGATGCACTAGCACTCCCCATGGTTCCTTGGCTGGGTCAGTGCAGTGACAGCAGGAAATAAAGCTCAGCTCCCAGCTGCTTTCTAATAGGAATTAGATGACACCTGTAACATTTTGACTTCTCTGTTTGCTACCCAAATGCTTGACTTCTAACTAATTTGTCTTGGCAGTTGATGGGACAGATGATCACTACTTCCCTGGGAGTTTGATTGGACATGTAGGTACTCTTCATGGCTTTTTCCCTCAGCTCATTCCAGCAATAAAACCAAGATTCCAGTTTCTTCTTGAAAAGTGCTGAACTACAGTTCTAGAACCCTGACTTCTAACTGTTGCCTGAGGTCTGCCTTCTAATTCTCTTGTTTTTGGGAACTGATGGGGTGGGCATTCACTAATCCTGTGTCCAAAGAAAATAAAGCAATGGTTTTGAATAGCCCTGTGGACTCTTTCTGTCACTCCTCCGACATGCTCCATATACTGTAGCAATAAAGCCCAGCTCCCAGCTTCTTCCTAGAAAAGGTTAGATTGCACATGAATGCACCAACTTCTCTTCCTAAGGGACTGGCTTCTTACTCATCACTGAGTGGATGGGAAGGCAATCATTAATCCTTTGGGAGCTTGAAAGGACATGTGGAAATATCCCAAGGCTCCCCCCAACCCTGGTTCACTCCATCAATAAAACCAAGTCTCCTGCTTCTCCTTAGATGGAAGTAGGTTGCACATTTAACCCCTCAACTTTTCTGGATGCCTCCCAAAGGGCTAGCTTCTGTCTCTGACAGCTAATGGGACCCTGCATTTATTAGACCCCTGGGAGTGACAAGAGCAAAGCAAGAGTGGAAGATCATGTGGTCAGGACAAATGTGCAGACGTTTGTCACAGTTCCTCTCCCAGCTCAGGAAAGAAAGAAAGAAAGAAAGAAAGAAAGAAAGAAAGAAAGAAAGAAAGAAAGAAAGAAAGAAAGAAAGAAAAGGTAAGTATTGACAGGGATGTAGAGGGGGAAAAAACATTTACACACTATCAAGGAAAGTGTAAATAATAGATATAGCCATGTGGGAAAAGTATGGAGGGTCCTCAAAAAATTAAAAAATAGAACTGACATATAATCCAACAATCCCTCTTATGGTTATATATCTGAAGAAATTGGAGTCATTATTATGAAGAGATATTCTTCAGGAACTCCCCCACGTTGCAGCACTGTTCACAATAGCCAAGATATGGAAATAACCTCAATGTCTGTTGAATGATCAAGAAATACAATGTTTCTGTGTGTGTGTGTGTGTGTGTGTGTGTGTGTGTGTGTGTGTGTGTGTAGACATTAAAAAGGATATCCTGCCATATGCAACAACATGGATGAATTTGGAGGACATTATGCTAAGTAAAATAAGTCAGATATAGAATATAGGGGCCCCTGGGTGGCTCAGTTGGTTAAGTGTCTGCCTTCTGCTCAGATCATGATCTCAGAGTCCTGGGATTGAGCCTTGCATCAAGCTCCTGGTTCATTAGGGAGTCTGCTTCTCCCTCTTTCTCTGACCCTCCTCCCTTCATGTGCCCTCACTTGCTCGCTCTCTCTCTCTGTCTCAAATAAATAAATAAAATCTTTTTAAAAAAGGAAATACAAATACTGCATAATCTCACTTATATGTAGATTCTAAAATTGTCAAATTCATAGACACAGAGAGTAGAATGGTGGTTGACAGGGAAAAAGGGAAGTTTTATACAAAGGGGAAAAAAGAAGTTTTATACAAAGATTTAGTCATGTAAGATGAATAAGTTCTGGGGATATGGGGATACAATATCATCTTGTAAACGTGAAACTTGCTAACAGAGTATGCCTTAAGTTTTCTTACAACATGCTTGGAAACTAGGTGAGGTGATTGATACGTTAAATTAGCTTGATTTTGGTGATCATTTAAAAATCTATACTTATATCAAAACCTCAAGTTGTACACCATAAAAATATATAATTCCTTAGGTGCCTGGGTGGCACAGTTGTTTGAGTGTCCAACTCTTGGTTTCGGCTCAGGCCATGATCTCAGAGCTGTGAGATGGAGCTCTGCGCTCAGTGCAAAGTCTGCTTGAGAATCTCTCTCACTCTGTCCCTCCAGCTGACGCTCTCTCTCTCTCCCTCTCTAAAACAAATAAGTTTATAGTGAGATTCCACTATAATGCCCCCTGGTATATTGCTAGTTATTAAAGAGTTAAATGATAAGTGAAGTAGGTTATTATATTCATTGTTATTGCTCAAGATATAATTTCCTTTGTCTAATGGACATTTCTTGCCATTATTGCCCCATTACTATCTGTGGGTTGGTGGACAGCTGAAAAGAAAGTTCAATAACCATCATGGCGAAAGTATCACAGCAGTAATATTTCCCCCTTCTATATGTAATTTATGTTTCTGCTATTATACTCACCAAATAATATTCTAAAGTGGATGATAATGATGTATTTCTCACAGAAACTGGCTGAGCTAAAAATACTCATGATAGACTAAGCCTTGCAGAGAAATCGGGTCAGTTCACTCTCCATAAACTGAAGATTACTACAGCTTTCTACAAAAGCAGGAAACTCAGAAAGACTTAGTAACAGCTATAAGTTTCCTTTTCTATGACATCTATTAAGGTTATGGTGATGAAACTTATATTAAATATTATTACTACCCCTCAATATTTCTTTTCTACACAAAATATTTAGCTGTGACTATAATAAAAATGTTACTTCCCATGTGTACCAAAAATAATAGCATAATTCCATATTTTAAACATCACACGTGGTCAGTATATTTAACTACACTGATTTGTGTTTTGAGCAAGTTTTAATTACTGTGATGTCAGAGTGGCTTTAAAATTCAGCAAATTTTTATACAAAACATGCTTTAAATTACTTCACACTTCGGTGAAATTCACTCAGCTTTAGGCTAAATATAGAAACTTAACCGTCTACCACACTTATGTCAAAGCTGGTTAAGAGGGGGGAATAGAAAAGGTAATCCATTCAGTCAAAATCTCCAGGGAAATGTAACATGCACAGAACACTATGTCCCTTCTGGCACACTGCTATTATTTTATTTACTTTTTACTGAAACTTTTTTATAAGCTATCCTAGAAAAGAATAACACACTTTTAAATGATTTGTGCTTCGTGTGTACATTTATTAAATTTAAGACTGAGCCACAGAGGGGTTTAAGCTTTTCTGGCTAGCCTTATAGTTTAAGAGATTTATGTATTTTCTATTTAAAATTCTTAAATATTATATAACTATACCTTTTATGCTAAGGCTTAATATAAGTGATAGTTCAAGGTATCTCTAATCTAATCATGGTAAAATGGATGTGGAGCCATTTGAGGGTCATGTCAATTAAAATAATTCCTGGTTTTGAAGGAAAAACACCTGCAGCTAGGCAGGGAAGGTTTCACTATCTTCAAAATAACTGGAAAGTACTCCCTTTGGAGTTTATTACTTTATATATTCTAACACTGTGATTCTGGCCCTACTGACTTTCTAAGCTAACTTCCACGAATCTCATCTAATTATTTAATTTGTCTATCATTTTTTAAATGAGGATGACTCCACAGTTTGAAACATGACAACCTTGACAAGATTCCAATCTTGGCTCTCCACTTACTCATAGTGTAGCAATGATAAATTATTATACCTTCCTCTGCCTCAAATTTCCTTATCGGTTAAATATTTATAATAGCAGTTGTAGTTCACAGAAGCATTTAAGGATTAATAAGATAGTACCTGAAAGCTCTTAACATCAAGTGGTCCAGACTGTACCATCAGCCAAGGAATATTAGCTGCTATTATTTCTATTTCTTTTCTAAATTAGGTTTATGTACCTCCAGCTACCTTTAAGATCTCTTCATCAGAGTTGCATCACCAGTAATGCACACAGGACAAGGTAAACATTAAATATAAAGTAAAACAAAATAGATCTCTTGTCACAAACTGTCTCTATAATGAGACATCTAGAATCTCATTCACCCAGGTTTGAAGCATGAAATTATCTGTATCTTCTCTGTTTCCCCCTATGCAAGTATTATATCTTCTGTATTTTCCTTCCCCAGAATCCCTTTCAAAGGTTCCTCTCCAATACTAGCTGTCTTCATATGTCTTACCTACACCACTGCCTCTGAGACTTACAGTTTCCTAACTATTCATATTGCCTTCAGTTGTTTCTACTCCATAAGATCTAATCCCTTGCAGTTATATTGATCTTCTGAAATGCACTTCTTGTCACATTACTTTTCTGGCCAGAAACTTTCCGTGGTGCTCTGAAGCAAAACAAAGTCCAGACATCCTATTCTATCATTCAGTACCAACTTACTTCAGAAACCAGTGCTATGTATGTCTTCTTAACTTACATCCTTATGAACGATGACTGTTTCCTTCAAATCGTCTATCTTTTCCAACTGTATACCATTTCTCACAATTTTCCAATAGCTTCCCTTGCATGTAGTGTACAGTGGGCTGTTTTTATTGAATGAAGGCATGGGTTACAATGTAATTCAAAATAAGAACTGTCATCGAGTACGGAGTCTGTGTTCAGCTCCCTGCTCAGTGGGGAGTCCGCTCCTCCCTCTCCTTCTTCCCCTCCCCCCCCGCTTATGCTCTCTCTCACTCACTCTCTCTCTCTCAAATGAATAAATAAAATCTATAAAATAAAATTAAAAAAAAATAAGAACTGTCAGATAAAACAAAGTTCTGAGAAAGATAATGTCTGTAGAATGTACTAGTTTCTTAGAGCTCTTATAACAAGTACAAGAAATTTGGTGGCTTAACAGAAAATTATTCTTTCACAGTCCTAAAGGCTAGAATTCCAATATCAAGATTCTAACAAGGTTGATACATTTTGGAGGATTTTGTGTTCTGTGCTTTTATACTAGCTTCTGGCAGTTACTAGACATTCTTGGTTTTCCTTGGCTTATAGATTCCTCATTCAAGCTTTTGCATCCATCTTTGTCACGTGGATGTCTTTTGTCTTGATGTGGTGTTCTCTTTTGTCACTCTTGTCACTCTTTACTCTTAAAAGGACACCAGTCATACTGGATTAAGGGCTTCCCGTACTCAGTATGACCACCTCTAAACTTTACTAGTTATATATGCAATGCTGCTATTTACTTTTTGAAAGATATTATTTATTTATTTGTGAGAAGAGAGTGCACACATGAGGGGTGAAGAGGGACAGAGAGAGAGAGAGAAACAGCCGCTCTCCTGAACAGGGAGCCCAATGCAAGGCATGATCCCAGGACCTTCAGATTATGACCTGAGCTGAAGGCAGATCCTGAACTGACTGAACCACCCAGGGGACCCTGCAAGGATGTTATTTCTAAGCCAGCTCACATTCTGAGGTGGTGGGGGTTTAGATTTCAATATATCTTTTTAAGAGACACAATTCAACCCATAAGAAAAAGTGAGTTAAAAACAAATCATAGATGCTGAGTGCTGGACCCAGATTCGGTTGGTCCCTTCCTTCCTGAGTTGTTCTGTCACTACCTGGGTTGACTGGGCTCTCCTATTACTTACAGAGCTCTCCAGTGTTCAGCAACCACTCAACTGTCTTGCACTTCCAATTTCTTCATCTGCATAAAAATAATAATAGTTCCCACTTCAAGGCATATTGTGTGGATTAAAGAATGTTGAACGTGAGTAAACTGTGTAAAATGGTGCCTGACTGCGTGTAATCAATGTATGTATTATTCTTTTATTATTAGAGGTGCCTGGGAGGTTAACAGTCTCACAGGCCCAGTGAGGGCGTGGAGGATTTGACTTCTCTTTTTAATTCTCCACTCTTTTTAATACTCCACTCGATGTTTTCCTGCTTCTCTGACTTCCTTTCTTATTTTTTTTCCTAGTTTTTGCCTTTCTCTACTAACTAAGTTACCTATAAGAACATCTATGGGATGTCTTAATTAAAGGTATAAGATTAAGGTACCAAGGTGTATCTGCCTGAAGCAAATAAAGTCATGGAAAAGAAAATGATTGGCCACTTTTTTCCTAAATGTTGGAGTGCTCCACAGTGAAAACTAGTGCCCTGGCTCTTCTCCATTATCCTTACCTTCGAAATAACTTCCAGTCCCATGTCTTTAGACACCATCTTTAACACAATGAATTCTACTTACAAATAAATAAATTCTAAGTTGGTACATACCTAATTAGTTACCTACAAAGACATTGCACAGAATTTTCTAGGACCTTACTAAAACTGTTAAAATTGAACGAGTCAAATTCACATTGAGTGAAAAAGAATTATTTTTAAAACCAATTTTATAATATGAAATAATTACAGGGGCCCCTTGGTGGCTCTGTTGTCATTCAATGTCTGCCTCCCACTCCGGTCATGATCCCAGGGTCCTGGGATGGAGCCTTGCCTCAGGCTCCCTGCTCAGCGGGGAGCCTGCTCCCCCCCCACTCCCCCTGCTTGTGTTCCTTCCCTCGCTGTGTCTCTCTCTTTCAAATAAATAAATAAAATCTTTTTAAAAATATGAAATAATTACTGAGGAAATTTATTTTAATATCTTGCGCAATTCCTTATCGCCCTACCTCTCCATACAAATTTTAACTACCTATGTTCTTTAAAACCTGATTTTGGGAATATTTGGTTTTAAATTTATAATTATAAACTTTCTTCTTTTATAATTTATATTTTTGACAATTTCACGTATACATCAAAAACATGAAAAGAATGAAAGAGTATCCTTAGTATAAATAGAATAGTAATTCATATTAATGATTCTCCCTAGATTTAAAAAAAGCCTAATTTTATAACAAAATGACAATCTCTTTTCAAATTGAATTCCATAAATGTTCAAAAATTGTAATCATTTCCATCACATATCTATTCTCATACTAAAGGAAATTTCTAAGGGAAGCCAAATTTTAGGTCATTTTATCTCATTTTATTTTTTTAAAGATTTATTTATTTATTTTAGAGAGAGGAAGAGAGAGAGTCGGGGAAGGGGCAAAGAGAGAGGATGAAAGAGAGTCCTCAGAAGACTCCCCGCTGAGCAGGCACCCCCCCTCCCCCCCAACACACACACACAATGCAGGACTTGATCCCAGAACACTGAGATCATGACCTGAGCCAAAATTCAGAGTTGGCAGCTTAACTGATTAAGCCACCAGGTGCACCCTAGATGGTAATTTTAAATTAATTAGCAACGCATAGAATATTATACAATTCTTTATGACCAGGAATAAAAAGCTAATATATCTACATAAAGAGCTTAAGTAAATCGCAGCAGTTCATAGTCCCAAAACATCTTGAAAAATTACCTATATTATCCCCACTTTTATTGTAAATAAATGTTAGTTTTCATAGTGGATTTAAATTTCTATATTTTATTTTATCTTATAATGATAGAAGGCTATTTCAAATTTACATATAAAGCTCAATTTCTATAACTGTCTTTACTATATTGCATTAATATATTCAGTATTGCTTTGGAAAAACTATATTGTGATTTATATTGTTATCTCATATATAAAGTAACATTAAGAATTTCCCATGGAATATATGTAATATCTTTAATGATTCAAAGAGTGTCTGGCAAAAGTAACTTCCATAAAAGTATTTATTAAATATTAAATACAATGAATGTATTTCTATACATTCTGTTGATTTAAAATAATATGTACTAGCTTGTGGGCACTGGTTCAAAAGAGGGAAAAGCTGAATAGAAAAACCAGATACTTTCCATTGAAAAGTATTAATGGCTATTCTGAAGAAAGCTTTAAATAGTTTCTGAGTGTGTGTGAAGTTGAAATAGACTTCACACTCTTAAAACATATGCTCTAGAAAAGAAAATTAAACTTATATATAAATCATTATTTCACATAATATTAAATATAAGATTAAAAGGAAATACCAAGAGTTAGTATTTGGTTTTCAAAAATCTGCTTCCAGGGCGCCTGGGTGGCTCAGTGGGTTAAGCCGCTGCCTTCGGCCCAGGTCATGATCTCAGGGTCCTGGGATCGAGTCCCACATCGGGTTCTCTGCTCAGCGGAGATCCTGCTTCCCTCTCTCTCTCTGCCTGCCTCTCCATCTACTTGTGATCTCTCTCTGTCAAATAAATAAATAAAATCTTTAAAAAAAAAAAAATCTGCTTCCAGCTGGGCAAAACAGGAAATGTTTTGACCCGGGGCTTTCATACACATAAAATGAACAAGTAGAGTAACTCAAGTAGTGTATAGTGAGCATTTTAATTGGTTTAGAGTTTGAAGCAAAGTAAAGCAGAGAGATTTTGTAGCAAGAAATATGATTAGACAAAATTGGAAAAGTCGGCTTGGGGACAGACAGTTCTGAATTTCACAGAAAAAAATTAAGGTAGATTTCATTTGGTATATAAGAAAGACTCTTTAAAAGATTTTTATGCAAAATGTAACACAATTGGGGTGGCTTTAGGGAAAGTAATCTGACACCATTGTGTCATGTGGATTAGAACAGGGGTTGAGAAGTCTGTGGGAGTTTAATGCAGTAGTTCAGGGCAGTATAATGAGTTTAAAGAAGGCTGAAGTGGAGGGGCTATGAGGTTGGGGGGAAAGAGGTTGGTGAATATAAAGGTGTTACTAAGACGTAAGAAATAGAGATCCAAAAGAAAAGAATGCTTAGGAGAGAAATGACTCCATTCTGGACATGTTGTATCCATGTGCTATAAAGAATACCCACATCAGAGATGTTTAGCAGTTATTGGAAATGTTATATGATAATCTAGTAAATGACCTAAGGTCTACACATTCTGTTACAGTTTTCTTTCCCTGAGTTGCTAGGTCTGAATTTTGAAAAGTGAAGATTTTGACCACCTATACCAGTATTCCTTGAAATGCTCCCAAAATGCAGATTCTAAAAGCCATTCCCTATATTACTAAATAAAAATATATATCTAAATCCACTAACTTTAGAACTTCACGGTTTTTCTTCATACTATGCTCTATCATTAAGTTATAAATATTAATTTGGGGCTAAAACACAATTCAGATAAATCTTAAATTATAAGGAAAAGTAAATTATGAGAATAAAAGCATATTTTTGAACACTGTGTTTAACTTTGATGCTCAAAGAGGAGACTTCACTTTAAGTTAGTAACAGTAATCTATAGAGTCTGCAATAATACTTAATTTTAAATCACAGTGCAATATTGTTGATTAATGAATACAGGAATAGCATTTTTATCTGAAATTGTTTAGTTATAGTCAGTGCTATAAATGGCCATATTTTATTTCCAAGCAAAAGTAATACACATAATTAGCTTTTATTGTTGTCTGTTTCACTACTCCTATGTTGACATATGTTTTACTCATACTTTTATGAACTTATCTTCTGTTTTGAATAAATTAGTATTCCACTGAAATCACAGGACACGAATTTTCTAGACCTATCACCTACTACATGACATTAAATTGTGTAGAACCATCAAAATGATTGTGAAAATATTTAGCAGATCAAACAAAGTCTTTGTAAATGTACTTTTTTTTTTAATTGAGTTGAGAAGCATTTCTCCATAAAAGATAGAGGCAAAATTTTAACAAAAAGTTATACTTCTTTCTTGGTTAGTTCCTCAACCATTTGCATATGGTTTTAGGTGAAGAATATAAAGGAAGTGAGAAGATTTGGGGAAATTTAATTACTTGTATTTGGGATCTAACACTTCTGTCTTTATATGCCTTAAAAAGCAGACAATTTTATAAAAGGGAATCTAAAATTGTTTTATTAAAATTGATTTTAATCTTATTCTATAGAATTGGAATAGAAAGACCAGATTTCACGTATGCATACATGAGACAAGGCTAAACTTATTCCAATGATAGATCCTTTCTGGGAAGTCAGAGTTTCAACAGCATTGAGGAAGAAGTCGACCAGGTACCAGGTCACTAGAGATCTAGTAATGTTACCAGACAATAGTCATATGGATGTATCCTAGTAAGGGGATCCCAAGGCCTGATGTGTTTGATTTAATAATGACTGAATAAAGAGTAACTTGAAAGGATTGAAAAGCAACTTGCAGAATTGTTTTTACAGGGAGAATGAGTTATATCAGAGTAAATGTAGGCAGGATCAGAAGATGAATCTGGAAAGATGTTTGCCATATGGAGATACAAACTATGACATTTCCTAAAAACGGGATTTATATAACAATCTAGATCCAGATCTGGACTGGGTTGAATCATGCAAATTTCAGTGTTCTTCAGAATATAACTGAATGGGATCTAATAATTGCAGTTAGCTAAGAAAAAACTGCTTAAGATATCGTTAAAAGAAAAAGAACATTGTCTTCCTGATAAAAGAAGTTGCTGAGTAATTGTACATCAGATTATAAAATAATCTATAAAGAAACCATTTATTAGTCATTTAAAAGTATTCTGATTATGTTTTAAGCAACTATGATTTTAACGGAAAATTTGTAAGTGTCCCCTGATTAAATGCCACCTTTTCTTGGTTAAAATGCCTACTGAGGTACAAAATTAGATTATAACTCACACAAACATGAAAAATTAAGAATGTCAGGCAGTTGGGGCACCTGGGTGGTTCAGTCTTTCAGTGTCTGCCTTTGGGTCAGGTCATGATTCCAGGACCCTGGGATGGGGTCCCACCCTGAGCTCCTTGCTCAGTGGAGAGCCTGCTTCTCCCTTACCTGCTCTACCTGCCACTCTCCCTGCTTCTTTTCCCTCTCTCTCACTGTCTCTCTCTCTCTCTCTGTCAAACAAATAAATAAAATATTAAAAAAAAAAGAATGTCAGGCAGTTAAGGAAATAAGTATTAATGTTAAGGCTGATGAAAAAGAATTAAGAAAAAAATATACTCTGTTTGTATCTTAAAGTTTGTCAAGCAACAAGTCAAAACACAGACCGTATGACAAAAGAGAAGGTCCCTGCTGGCTCAGGTTATCTTTCTACAAAGGGCAGAGTATCGTTGCTCCTCCCATAATATTGCCTTCCTTTCAAGTGTGTAGTCACTTCATTGGCAAATTTATCCCTCTGGGTAAAAGGCTGCAGGTGGCAGTAAGCATAGTTGTTGTCCCAAAAATAAACCCTTGGATGCATGGCCAAATGATCTTCAACAAACCATCAGTTGGGGAAAAACAAAACAATGTCTTCAATAAATGGTGTTAGGAAAACTGGGTCTCCGCATGCAAAAGAATGGAGTTGCACTCTTACACCACCACAGACAAAAATGAACTCAGCATGGATTAAAGACCTAAAGATAAGATCTAAAAGTGTAAAACTTCTAGAAGAAAACATAAGGACAATGCTTTATGATATTGGACTTGACATTGATTTCTTAGCAATGACACCAACAGCACCAAAAGATAACGAAAGCGAAAACAGTGAATAGGACTAGATTAAACTTAAAAACTTTTGTGAATCAAGGACAAAATCAGCAGAATGAAAAGGCAAACTAAGCAATGGAAGAAAATATTTGCAAATTATACATCTAATAACAGTTAACATCCAGAATATATGAAGAGCCACAACAAATCAACAACAACAACAAAAATTAAATTCTTCATTAAAAATGAGCTATGGACTTGAATAGAATTTTCTCCAAAAATGATATTTGAATGGCCAATAACTATATGAAAAGATACACATCACTGATCATCAGGGAAGTGCAAATAAATCCACAATGAGCCATCACCTCACACTTGGTTACTATTAAAGGAAAAAAAAAAAAAGGAAAGGGCAAGTGTTGGTGAGGATGTGGAGACATTGGACTCCCCATGCACTGTTGGTAGAATTATAAAATTTTGCAATCACAATAGAAGTATGTATTTTCTTCAAAACATTAAAAATACAACCACCATATGACCTCCTTCTGGGTATATGTCCTAAGTAATTAAAATCAGAATTTCTAAAAGACATCTGTACATCCATGTTCATAACAGCACCATTCACCATAGCCAAAAAGTAGAAGGAACCAACAAGTCCATCAGTGGATGAATGGATAAGGAAAATGTGGAGGATATATTTATTTATTTATAATAAATGAAATAAAATAAAATAATATTCAACAGGGAAAATAAAAAGAAGAAACACTATGAATGATCCTGGAGGGCATTATACTAAACGAAATAATTTTTTAGTATTTTTAGTAAAAACTGAATTTTTAGTAAAAAGTGAGAGCAAAAATAGTGGTTGCCAGAGGTAGAAGGTGGAGAAAATAAGAGGTTGGTAGAAGAGTGCAAACTTCCAGTTATAAGATGAATAAGTATGAGGAGCTAATGCATAATACAGTGGCCACAGTTGATAATATCGTATTGTATAACTGAAATTTGCTGAGAGAGTAGACCTTTAATGTTCTCATTTTTTTAAAAAAGTATGTGAGGTGATGGATGTGTTTAATTAATCAGTGGGGGGGCACTCTTTCACAATGTTTATATATATCAAATTGCCACATTGTACACTTTAAATATCCTGCATCTTTTGCTAGTTATACTTCAATTAAGCAGGAGGAAAAAATGGAAGAAATCCTGTGACAGGCTACAACATGGATGGACCTGGAGGGCGTTATGTTAAGTGGAGTAAACCAGTCACAAGAGAACAAATACTGTATGATTCCACTTAAATGCAGTAAATAAAGGAATGGTGGTTACCAAAGGCTGGGCGAAAGGGTAAAAAATTTGTATAATAGGTTTGAATTTCGTATTTGCAAGATGAATAAGTTCTGGAGGTCTGTTTTGTAACAATGTCAATGTATTTAATACTTACTGAAATATATGCTTAAAAATGGTGAAGATGGTCAATTTTATGTTATGTGTTTTTTATCGCAATAAGAAAAGAGAAAACATTTTTTTCTGAAAAGGTGTTTTTGAAGAGGCAGAAGACCATGAGGAGCCAACAGGTTACTCTGTGTGTGTGTGTGTGTGTGTGTGTGTATGTATGTATATGCTTTGTACACACCACACACACACACACACACACACACACGATAAACTAGAACAGAACATAAAGAATTTATGTTCGTGGGCTACAACAGAGTTTTGGAAGGTCATATTATGAAGCTTTTTGCAAATAAAGTTTTCAGGGTAAGAGTCAGGGGAAAGGAGAGTTGTTCTGACTCCCTTTCTATTTCCTTAAGTGTTAGTCTGTGGTAACATTCTATCCCAATTCTCTCTCACACAAAAGGCATGAAAAGAGTGGTTTAATCCTATTCTTTTACAGAAGTATGAAAAAATAGACCAGTATGATTTCAACATAAAGAAGGATTATAAAAGGAAATTTGCAGGCATGGCATAGACTCACTTTCATTATAGAATACAGGTTTATATTTTGATAAGAGCCCAGAGATCTTCTGTATCTTGATTAAAACAAATAGACACTGATTTAATCTGTTTTCCTTTTATTCTGCTTTCATGAGAAGAGAAAAAAAATCATAGTTTTTAGTGATGTCAGTGGATTTTAGGTCTGCTTTGGGATTTTTGTTTGTTTATTTGGTTTGGTCTTCTTGAGGGTCTTAATTAACTATAAGGGATCACACAAAATGAAAGAGTAACCAATGAAGAAAAGCCTATTAGAAAGAAAAGACAGGGAGGAGCAACGCTTGTTGAGAGAAATCTAAACACTCAAGGCTTTTTAAATGGTTTTTTTGAGGTACCGGCTACCTACCGTAAAAATCCGATTAACTGTATGATTTAATAATTTAAGCCAATGTATAGAGTTGTACAGCAACCAGCATCTCAGTCCAGGTTTAGAAAATTCCCTCACTCAAAACAAACAAACAAACAAACAAACAAAAACAAAACAAAACAAAAATCCCTTGTGCTCATTTGCAGTCATTCTCTATTTTCTATTTCCACACCAACCTCCCAAGAAATCACTAATTTATTCTCTTACTCTATAGGTCTGCCTTTTCCGGAATAACAATCTATCCCTGAAATGAACAAAGCTACATCTTAAAAATAGTTTAAACAAGTTGTCAACTGAATCTCATATCCCTGACTCTGTTGCTCAGAATTCCAAATATCAGAGCTTTTGTGAGAAACAGCCCTGCCTATGTTTCCAGAAAAAGAAAAAAAAAAGAAAAGTTTACAAACATGCCAACTAACTGTTGCAGGAGGGTAGCTTCATTTATTGTTGCTTGGAATAATCCTCCTCTCAGTCCTTGGCTACAGAGGTGGAATTTATTTCTGCAGTACTCCTTTGCTATTTATCAGACATGATTCCGGTGACACGAAAAACCTCTTCTAGGCACCTGCTTTCCCTGCAGCTGTTGGTTATTCACTCACCTCTGGCCGTGCTTGGTTCTTATTCTGTAACTGTGATCTTACCCACAATCCCATGGTTTTTCCAGATGAGAAATTCTCAGTGGAATCAGTATAAGGGACTACATCTCTTTTCGTTATGAATACATCTCCTAAATGTCAAATGCTCACCTTCGTGAAAGGGTCACCATTTATTGCCCGAAGTATTAAATGCACATACTGGTGGTAATTCTGAACACCTCGTTGTAGCTACCCGGGTGTTCCTGGTAGGCATTGTAATGAATTATGTATGAGAAATCTTCATACTTTCAGTTTTTTACGTGGTCAGGGCCTGCATCTGCATTCATTCATTTAGAACCTGCTGGGAAATCGCAGGCTGCTCTCATGCTAGGTTCTAGATTGTTCTTGTGACCTGCCGTCCTTCATTGCCATGAAGTTAAATTTGTATGTTTAATGTTTCATCCAAGACATGACAATGAAATTTACTTATACTTTCTTAAAATGAGGACAGGCAAATGGTCTGTATCCTAGCTTAAATGGACCCTGCTTTTATTCAACTTCAATGAATTGGTTGGTAGAGGAGAAATTTAGAGTCATTCGGCAACCACCTGCAAGAGACCTGGTGAGTCAAGATATCATGACATTTTGCACAGATGAGAAAGAGTACCCTTAAAAAAAAAAATGTCAACATCTTTCTATTTTGTCAGAAGGCAGAGAAATAAACAAGCTGTTATGTGAGAGAACTCGGTGTTACCTGGGAGAGCAGTGACAGAATGACAAGGTTATAAAGGGATCTATGTCGACCATTCTCTCTCTCTCTCTCTTTTGTTAAGTTGCAAGTCATCAGATTCTGAACTCTCATGAAAAAAAATACCAACTGGTAAATCAAAATCACAGTTGAGAACATCTGGTACTGTCATGACTGTTGTTTGGAGACCATTGAGAGTTCAAGCAAATTAAAATTTGAAATGTGTTTTTCCTTCATCCTAAATTTAAAAAAAAAAAAAAGGATTAGGTTAAAAGTGATCGATAGTAGTTGAATTTTTTCCTCTTCATGCTTTTTAATATACTATTCCGCAATATTTTTTTCTTAATTGCCATAAAATGCAATTCTTCCTTAAGAGAAAAATCACAGTAGGAGAGAGGCAATATGATCTAAGGAAAAACTGTGGGCTGTAGAATCAGACATAGATTTAATTTCCAGCTCTGTGCTCACTGTGCATTTGAACTTTTATATAAAAACAAACAAAAAACTAATAGGTATTATCTAAGTATTTATTCATGACATTGGTAGTTTAACCATTGGCATTGACTTTTAAAGCAACTTTATAATGTAGGTGGTCTGATCTCACTTCCCCACCTGAGACCTGAAAGCAAGTTAAAGTAAAACTAGAGATACATTTGGATCTAAATCTATGCGACTCCAAAATACATTTTACTTTCATTTTAGTTTTTTTTTTAACAGAAATTTTAGTGATTTCTTATAACAAAGTTCAAATATATGTGTGTGTGTGTGTGTGTGTTCAATGATTTTACAAACTGATCGTATTTGTCGTGTAACTAAACCTTAGTTCAAGAAACAAAATTTCCAGCCAATATTACCTCCAGAAACTCCCCTTTCTAGTCTCTGCCTCCCCCAAAGTAATCACTGGCCTAACATCAAAACCACAAACTAGTTTTCTCTGTTTGTGAAACTTATATAAATGGAATCATATGGTATAAAATTGTGTCTGCCTTCTTTAGTGCAATGTTATGTTAAGAGATCTGTCTCTTTTTGGCATATAACTATAGTATGTTCAGTAGCATTACTGTATAATATTCCATTGCATGAACCTACATATATTTTTTTTAATATTTTATTTATTTATTTATTTGACAGAGAGAGAGAGAGAGAGATCATAAGTAAGCAGAGAGATAGGCAGAGAGAGAGAGAGAGGAGGAAGCAGGCTCCCTGCTGAGCAGAGAGCTGGATGCAGGGCTTGATCCCAGGATCCAGAGATCATGACCTGAGCTGAAGGCAGAGGCCTAACCCAATGAGCCACCCAGGCGCCCCAAACCTGCATATATCTTAAGTAAGGCTATGGACATTTTTGTGCATGAATTTTGGTAAATATTGATAAATGGTTCTGTTGAATATATACCTAGGAATAAAAGTGTGGATCAGAATACACTCCTGTTGCTTCAAAAATTCATTTGCTTAGTATGTCCAGAAAGCATTTGCATTCTAACAAAAATATGTTATGTGTAAAATATGTATGGCAAATATCTTAGATTTGTCATGTTATGAAGATGTCAACATAATGCTAAAATAGTAAACATACCATAAAAGATATCAATTTCAAAGAGCATTATACTATAGCTAGGGGCTCAGAGTGGTAAACAAAACTCAGTCCTTGCTTTCACTAAGCTTAGAGTCTGTCTTCAAATAATAGGTTTATTCATAATTACCAAGCCACATCTTCCTTCTCTTTTAATTAGCTGCAATGTAATGTTCATTATTAGAACTACCACTAAGTTCATTGGAACTGGTGTGTACCACCCTGACTTAAAAAGAAGAATTATATTTTGGGGTAGAGAATAGAGACAAACAATTAAGGTTAGAAACTCAAAGTCTCTGTTTAATTCAGTAAATATCTATTTAACAACTAACTCAGAACTCTGATTGCTTATATAAAAAAATTAAAACATTGTCACTCCTATCAAGAAATTTATAAATTATTTCAGAGTTAAAGAACTTCACTTTGATTATGAGTGATTTATGTTCATGTTGAATTACAGTTTTGTTATTTGTTTTTTGGTTTGAGTTTTGTTTTTTTTTTTAAATGATGGATAGTCTGATGTATTTGAATTTGAATGACAGATACTGGCCTAATGATTTAACAGTATTTTAAAGCTTTAAATCAAATAAATCATAAAATTTTCAAACTTTTCAGAAGGCATATCTTAATTTTAAATACACAATACTGCTTGGTCTTTTTCTATAAAATTTTTTAAAAAATGATTATTGACAGAAAAGCTTTTAAATTGTTTTAGTCAAGCTCAAATAATAAAAGGATTTAAAAAATAAAACATGAACTAAAAAGAGTTTTACCAGAATATTGAGCTCTCCTTGGTATTCATAGAAATCAACACAATGTCCATTAGTGCAGAATAAAAGACATAAAACAATTCAGTGTAAAAAAATGCCCTGCATTAATGGAACATTAAAGTTATGATTTAAACCCACAAAATTCAGGAAATTCAGAATTAGAACTCCCAAGGTAACCTTAACTGTGACCTCTTGTGCATGTACACTGTTTAAAAAAGTGAGATTTTTGCCTTCCTGATCACATATCACTATGAAAAACAATTCTGAAGGGGGAAAAAGGGCACTTCATTTCCTCAGAACCACTATATATGTTTAAAGTTTTATACCCACTTAGAAAATCAAACCATCCATCTTTTGCTACCAGATGAGCTAATTATGAAATAAGAAGGAGTTTTTAAAACACACTATAGAAAGCTGTGATAGCTGCGACATAATGTACACACACTTGAATCATAGGAATCTGGGCTTTTCTTTTAAATGTGTCTACCTATAAAAACATATTTATATTACAGATTGACAGTGGGGAACATTATGAAAATTGAATAGTACGTAAGGAAGAAGGGAAATAATTGAACGGAGAGTCAAAACTATCATGCTTCATATTTTTAAAATCTATGCTTTTCTGTGTAGATATTTGCTTTCTACAAATATGGCTTCCTCACTTGTAAAATGAGAGGACAGAGCTAAATGACATCATAGTTTCTTCCAGCTTTAAAAGTATATGATCCCGTGACTTCACATAAATTTACCTTCTAGATGAGAATCATAAATTTGACATCATATTAATAAGTAAATCATATCAGGGCTTAGTGAGAGAAGCCAAGAAAGAAGTTGATGTTGATAAACCACTGGGCTTCTTTTAGGTATGACCAGCCTCTCTCATTGATATTGCCATTTCTTTTGACTCTTTTAGTTAAAAAAAAAAAGTTAACTCATCTATCTATCTGAACATTAGTCTCTGTGACTGGGGTTAGGGTAGGTATATTTTAGCAAATTGAAAAACATTCATCAGCCCTCCTGGGATGTATTCCTCAATGTAATGGATATGAGGTTACGGACTGCAGAGAAAGCCAATATTGAAGGAAGTCCCTTTCAGTGTCACCGTAGTATAGAGCTCTGCCAAGCAAAGTCACCAAGGACCATTTTTTTTCCATAAGGAAATATATTTATTGAAAAGACAACTAAAAGCATACAAGCTCTCATGCATGCACACATGCATGTGTGTCTATGAACTGTGGCACAGCAGAACTATCAAAACTACGTTCCTTTCCCAGCAGCCGGTACTTGCATCTGTTTGTCAGAGGGCTGCCCCCCAGGCTGCCAAAACCTGTTTTGCCTACATGCACAGAGTGTGTGTAAAATCCCAGAAGCTTCTGGGATTTGACCGTTCCAATGGTGGCTGTTACGTCCTAACTGGTGCATGCTTATCAATAGTAGTGCTTCCTTTTTTCTCACGCTGTGACCTCCACTGCCTTCTCGGTTTCTCTGCAAGGCTGAGGCAAAGTTATCTACCCTTCAAAGGATTTTACTCAGCTTCACATCTCATGCTAATATATTGCTGGGTTGGTTTGGGGAATCCTAGCATGAAAAGAAGCCTAGTTTTTAAAGATGTGCATATTCGAGAATTGCCTTGAAAGGATATTGAAGAAGGCAATCAAAAGGCTAGAAGAAGGTTCGCCTGGGTGGCTCAGTTGGTTAAGCAGCTGCCTTCCGCTCAGGTCATGATCCCAGCATCCTGTGATCGAGTCCCACATCCGGCTCCTTGCTCGGCGGGGAGCCTGCTTCTCCCTCTGCCTCTGCCTGCCATTCTGTCTGCCTGTGCTCATGCTTGCTCTCTCTCTCTCTCTCTAACAAATAAATAAAATCTTAAAAAAAAAAAAAAAAGGCTAGAAGAAGTGGACATGTGAAGAAAGACCTCTTGTATAAATGCGAAGCTTTCTGGCCAGTCAACTGAGGTAGAATGGTGGTCTACTAGCCCTGTTCTACCACGAGTCTTGTAGCCCCTTGCACCCGCTCGCCACCAATTCTTCCCAGACCGCCTGAAGGCACTTGAACTGCTGCTGTGATCTGCGCCTGCTTCCAGGAGCTTGCCCAGAACATGGGCCACACGTTACGCCCTCTATTCACTTTAATACACCGGTTAGCCTGATGCCCAATCGAAGGCCTATTAACTAAGCTGTCAATTTCTAAAAGCAAGAAACCACCAAAAAATCATGACTTTTAGTTTTAGTTAGATCAAAGGAAGCAATTATGCTTTGTTTTTAATTGCATGTGTTTGAACCTTTTGTTTGGGTGAAAATACAATTAGTTCCAAATAATATAGAATGATACAAGCAACATAGGGATTCTGTCTCAGGGCAACTCAAGCCTAATAACCATCCGTGAAGCTGAAACTTCGTGCCCAACAATTGTTTCACCCAAGAGCTGAATTCAATCTCCAGGAAAACCGAAATATCTTTGGATTTCCTGTGGTAAATAAAGAATCACTGAGATCACTCTTGGAATCCTGGAGGGAGAGGTTTTTATGGCCTATTTACATGAACAAAAATGTCACTTATTGATGAATATACTATGAAGAAAATAATATTACAATGTTACCTAAAAACTACTTATGAAAAGCCAAGAAACCTCTCTGTTACATGTGGTACAGATTTAATTACTGAAAATTTTTTACTAGCTTTTTTATATACAGTGGAATAAGTTGGAACAATAGCCACTAAGGAGCCTATGGTATATCCTCTTCTTATTGAAAAACAAAGTGAATTCTGGAGAAAATAAAATATCTTATAAATCAAAAACAAATCTCAACTATTTTCATGTTTGCTTATTATCTTCTGAATACTGTCATTAGGGATACTCATATTTTATGGTTGAAATAGTAATACCTGAATCGTTCCATTTCTGCCTTTTAATGGAACTTCATTTCTTGTTTATATGACACAAAAATTTGTATGATTATTTGAAAGACAATAATATCCTACCATGTTAATACACTATAATTTACTTAATTTTTTATTGTAAGACATTTTAGCTATTAGAGAATTCACCTCAGGGAATAACCATGTGCATATTGCTTTTTTTTTTCTCTTCTTGACAAATTTCCAACATGAAATATTATGACAATACACAAAGTGACATTGTAACTAGTTGAAGGTGAGGAAAGGAGTGTTTAAAATTTAGACTGCAATCTTAACGGAAGTGACTGTCAATGATAAATTAGCTACTGAGGTACGAGGACAGAAATCCTGTCTCCTAATGGGTATGCAGACATTTAAAAGTAAGTTCCCATAGATGTCTGTTATCTAGTCAGCAAACCAACCAGTGGTTCCTGAAAGAGTAATAGAAATGTCTTAGATTTAAACATCCATTCAGTGTCACAAAATACTTTTAAGTACCTATGAAACCATTTTTATCACCTTCACCTTCAGATTAAAATATTAGGGAACAAACACTAGTACCTTCACATGGAAATAAAAATATGGATGCTACACATTTTACAGGGTAAGCATTAAAATTTTTTGAGTGGGCACTTCGTTTTGCACAGGTAATAGAGTTGGGGGATATTGTTTCCTTATACAAAACAAGTGTTCTTACTCTGAAATACCACTGCAATCAAGGCTAATCCCATTTTAACAAATACCCTTCCACCAGCCTGAATGCCTTGTGGTGCTCTCCTTCTCTTTCCTAATACAGCTACATTTCTCTATGGAGGAACCAACCCCTTATAATAACTTTCCTCACAATCACTTCTCAGCCTTTGTGGTTGCTGACCCTACCATTTGACTGAAACCTCTCTAACAATAGGCAGCAATAATCTGTGGTGAAATCTGAAGAACACTTTCCAGTCTCTTCTTATTCGACCTCCCTGCCATATCTGATATTTTTTGATCACTTGCTCCAGGAAATTTTATTTACCCATGGCTTCCATGTTGAAAGTCTTTCCTCATTGTCCTATAACTTTGCTATCTTAGCTATTTTTTTTCCCCAATCTTTTAAGGTTGAGGCTCCCCAAGGTAATATCCTACGGTATTGCCTTCTTATTTGACACTTATGCCTGCTGAAAGCCTATTCATTTTCATTACTTAAAAATTACCTTCTCTACACTGATTCCATAATTCAGATTTCCCATCCAAACCTATGTAGAGAGTAATAACATATTGTAAAGTCAATTTTCTTTGTACATCGATAGCTTGGGTTTGTTTAAAACTGAACCTATTTCCTCATCTCAAGACCAGCTATTATTATTTCAATATTTGTTCTGATAAGAGACACCATCATCTACTTAAACAGCCAGAATAATGTCCCCCTCCTTATCACCACCACACCACCCTCCTCTCTCCACTTACACAGTCAGTTAATTATTATATACTGTTCTAAATATCTCTGTAATCTTTCTTTCACTTGATACTCTCTGCTCTTCTTCCATAATGCCCTCTTTCCTAAGCTATTAAAGTCATATCCAACTCATATCCTAATAGTTTCACTCTAATCTTATCTCTTACCATGTTTCTGCCTCTTGCTCAACAAAGAGAATTTTCTAAACCACAGTTTGGATCAATTTACATCCTGTTTGATCCATTGAACTTAAACCCCCTTAATTTGTATTTGATTTCATTTAGCTGTCTATCCAATCATACATCCACTCTTTGGACAGAGCTAGCGGTAAAGAGAATACAAAGGTTCTGGTCTCATGGAGCTTATAGTTGAAGACAGAAGACTAAAATTCAGCTAGCAATGACATATGTATCATAAAAATGAAAGCCAAGTTCCTGCGGAACCCTGTAAATAAAGGATTAGCAAAGCTTCACAGTCAGCCAAGGGCCTTGTGATCAACTGTAACTTGGAAGTTGCCTGTGAATTTCCTAATTGAAGGTGGAGAAAATGGAGGCATTGGGTCATAGAGAAAATTGCGTGGAATGATTGTCCCAAACAGAGGGAACAACTTTAACCAGACTCTAAGGCAAAAGAGAACATACAGTTTCAGAAGAGCCTGATGGGGGGGTAGAGCACAAGTGTTTCGCCTTCATTGAAAAGGGTGAGGGAGAGTAGGTACAGATGGAATGTAAGGGGTTTATTGAGATAAAAGGATGGTGACTTGACTGTTGCACTAAAGAAGTGATGTAACTACATGTATATTTTAGGACAAATAAGCAAGCAAAAAACCAGCTAACAAATCATAAACTCGCTGGTTGCAGAGGATCTTCATAATCAAGTTCCTGCCCACAGACCATGCCTCATCTTCCACTCATTTCCAGCAGCTCCATTCCTCGAATCCCAATTGTCTTTTACCGATTTAACATGGCCTTTTCCTAGCATCTGTAGTTATGGGCCTCCACATCTAGACAAATGCCTTTTTTTTTTTTTAAGATTTATTTATTTATTAGAGAGAGAGAGAGGGAGGGAAGGGGCAGAGGGAGAGGGGAGAGAGAATCTCAGGCAGACTCTATAGTGAACTCAGAGCCAGAAGTGGGCCTTGAGATCCCCTGAGATCACGACCTGAGCTGAAACCAAGTGTCTGCAGTCACTTAACCAACTTCACCGCCCAGGCGCCCCTTGAAAATGCCTTTTTTTGCTTCTAAAATTTGCTTCCTCTTTTCTCAAACTATCCCAATCCACCTCACCCTGCAAAAGGAGTTGGAGAATTTTCTCCTCTATGAAGCCATCTTTAACTCCAGGGTGGGGGCGGGGGGTAGGAGAGAGAAATTTATTTGATCAACTTGTGGTATTTTTCTACTGTTTCCATTACAAGAGTGGAATGCTGAAGTAGTAAAAAGGCTTCCCATGAAAGTAAGTAATCTTCTCTACAGAATCCCTGACAGATGGTCATGCAGACTTTGCTTGAACATTCAGTAACTTGAAGCCCATTCTTTCTAATCCAGACCATTGTTTAAAGTGTTGAATTTTTAAGACTGACATTTGCCTTATAATTTCTGTCCATCATAACTAGTTTCTTTTCCCTGAGAGTATGTGAAATAAGTGAAAGAAAATGTTCCTAGTTACTTTATGTTATTCAGTGCACTTCTCTGGACAATTGCTGTTTGATAAAGCCCAGCATAAAACAAAGCATTGATGAAACAAAATAGGAAAGCCATATTTGCAGCTAATTTTGTCTGATTATTAAATTCACTATCTGATCTTATTGGAAGCATCTGTATTTGCCCTTACTTCTTAAAGATTTTGGCCCTTAGTTTGCTGACATTCTTTCTAATATTTCTTTTGTTCTGAACTGTGAGGACTTTAATATCCTGTAGATGATCTTTCTAATACCCTTTACTTAATATTCTCTACAACAATGAATTACAACATATACATCTCTGGCATCCACACTAAGCACAGCCATACCTGAAACCTCATTACCAATAACATAATCCTCCACAAACACAAATTCAAGAATTCCCTTCTCATATCTACTTGCTCCTCTTATTTCTCTGGATGCTAACTTCAGATTTTTCTTTTTACTCCAGTTAAGATGAACAATCCATCCATTGTTAGCACTCTTATAAGAAGAAGTACCAGGGGGCTTTCTTTCTTTTTTTTCCTGCCATGTGAGACCATACTACAATGTTTACCGTCTGCAAGCCAAGAAAAGAGATCTCACCAGAATCTTACCATACTGACACCCTGGTCTTGGAATTTCTGCCTTCAACTGCAAGGAAATAAATGTGTGTTGTTTAAGCCACCCACTCTATGGTATTTGTTATGGTAGCCTGAGTTAAGACAGTATAATTCTTTAAATAATATGGGGAGAAGAAGAAAAAAAATGAAAAAAAAAGTTATATAACAATGCATAATTTTTCTCTTATGACATTATGCCACTATTTTATTTTTAATTGAACTTTCTAAAACATTGCCTTTCTTTCTTTCTTTCTTTCTTTCTTTCTTTCTTTCTTTCTTTCTTTCTCCTTCCTTTCCTGGCCTACTTCCTCAAAGATTTTCTCCATTTTATCTGGAAATTCTTCTTCTTTTCTCAAAGACTAGAGCATATGGTTGCTTATTTTAAGAACTTACTATTTCTTATCTACCCATGTGATCATTCTGCTTTTATTGCTCACAAAATTTTTGACAATATCAGACAGGAAAACAGAGATAGCTGATTGAAGTTTGTTTTATTGCTTTCATCAGAATCTATACTGCTTGGATCTCAAATTGAACAATATTTTTCTGGGTCCATTCTGAAAACATCAATTGTAAATTGCCACTCTAAATTATCTACATTTAATATTTATTTTTTAAGAAAGACATTGTGGAGGTAAATTATTATATTTATGGATGAGTCTATTATCTGATTCATTCAGCAAAAATATTTTAAAACTTAAACAGTTATCTGTAAATCACTAACTGAAATATTATCATTATTTCCTTATACAAAAATGTGATGTTTATCTATAAGCAAGAATAAGTAATTCACCTTTCTTTCTTTTAGTTCCATGTAATTAAGCAGCACTGTTCTTGGATTCTCTGCTTGTTCTGTCTTCATGTTTTTTGTACCTAAAAAATAAGATTCACTAAGAAATATATTTCACTATGAAAACAGTTTTTTTAAAGATTTTATTTATTTATTTGACAGAGATCACAAGTAGGCAGAGAGGCAGGCAGAGAGAGAGGAAGGGAAGCAGGCTCCTTGCTGAGCAGAAAGCCTGATGCAGGGCTCGATCCCAGGACCGTGGGATCATGGGATCATGACCCAGGCTGAAGGCAGAGGCTTTAAGCCATTGAGCCACCCAGGTGCTCCTGAAAACAGTTTTTTAAATGCAATTCACCAGGATGTTAACATTATTTTTTAAATTTTAATTATTTTATTAAACTATTGTATCCAGTGTTTAAAGATTAATGAATTAAAATTACAATGTAGAATATGAAAAACTGACTAGATGAGCTTACCAACAAACTAGACACTGCAGAAGAAAAGATAAGTAAACTTCCACAGATTAATAGACATTATCAAATTTAAAGCATACTCAGATAAAATGTTTGCAAGCAATTAACAATGTCTCATTTTGCATAATATCAAACATTATAATATAAGTGTAATTGGAATCCCAGGAGTGAAATTATGCAGAAAAATATTTGAAAACATACTAACTAGAAACTTAACACATTTTTTGATAAACCTATTTATCCAAAAGTTTGACTGACGCTAATGGTAAATCCAAAAAAATAAAAAAGATGTGTAGGTATGTAATAGTTAACATTCTGGAAGCCAACATGTCAAAAGAAAAAAAGAGAAAAAAAAAAAAAAGAAAAAAGAGAAGGTAACTAATGCATAAACTATCTTACGTGTAACAAACAACATATAATGATGGCTTCATTTTCATCGGAAACAGGTCAGGAAACAATGGGATAACATCTTTGAAGCTGGAAAATGAAAAAAAAAAGTAAATTTAGAATTCTATATCACACTAACTTTAAAGTTCAGTATAATTCCAATAAGGGAAACTCAAGGAAATGTTATACCTACCAACACACACAAGAAGAAGTGCAAAATTTAAAAAAAAATCAGGTTATACTCCAAAAAGGAGAAAGGAAATAATTAAGGTAAAAGAAAGAAAAAAAAAAGAAAAAAAAAGAAAATGAGAAAGAAAATCAATGAAATGCTAAGATTATTTTTTGAAATTAAAATCAACACAGGTTTGGAGGCCAAACGGGGAAAAGAAGAATTCTGGGTAACAAATATTCTCATCCTACATAATCTAAAGTAAAAAGAAACAATCTTGATATGACAAAATTTAAGAAAAGAGAACCTTATATTTTAAGAAGAACTGGAATAGTATAGTTTTAGAAGATCTATTTATTTATTTTGAGAAAGAGACAGAGAGAGAATGCAAGTAGGTGGAGGGGTAGAGGGGAAAGGAGAAAATCCTCAAGCAGGCTCTGTGTTGAGCATGGAGCCCAACCCATCCCAAGACCTTGAGATAACAACCTGAGCCAAAATCAAGATTCTGTCACTTAACCAACTAAGCCATCCAGGCACCCCTGGAATAATATTTTACTTAGTTATATATCAGGAAAAAGAAAGTGTCAACTAGCAAGTGATGCCTAAAATTAATTCAAGGGTAATCAAAATAACATCAATAAGAATTAATAGCTAACTGTTGAGTATGTTTGCTTTTGGAGATTGCTTGAAGAGGAAGAACATTGAAATAATTTTTTTTTAAAGATTTTATTTATTTATTTGAGAGAGAGACAGTGAGAGAGAGCATGAGCTAGGAGAAGGTCAGAGAAAGAAGCAGACTCCCCGTGGAGCTGGGAGCCCGATGCAGGACTCGATCCCGGGACTCCAGGATCATGACCTGAGCCGAAGGCAGTCGTCCAACCAACTGAGCCACCCAGGCGTCCCTGAAATAATTTTTATGTGGAGTAAGATAGTTGCTTCTTGGGGGTGGGGGTGGGATGCCTATATTATTTTAAAGTTAAAAAAAAACATGCAACAGTATTTCAGTAAACCTAAAAAAAAAAAAAAAAAAAAAAAAAAAAAAGCTAGATGGTGGTAGAACTAGAAGATATGCCAACCAGCTAGTAAATCATTAGAGTAACAACTGTCTTTTATTTTCAAGAGTCCATGTTAAAAGAAAAAAAGTATACAAAAATTATATTGAAGAATTGTTTATTGAAAGTTGCAGCCTAACCCAGCAGGACATACATGTGCACACATGCAATTACACATAGGCACATCCTCACAAACTACATACAAATTGAATATGTATTCTGCCCTCTGAGTATATTGCGTCAAACAGAACCAGATATGTTACAGTACCTTATGACTATGATATTCTCAATGTAGAAAAGAACCCCAAAAGCTTTCTGTGGAAAAGCTGTATATTTTTAATAATACATCTAAATATTAATTTACATTTAAAATATTTGAATATAAACATTTAAATTGCTGCTTTATTATTTATTTTTAAAGATTTTATTTATTTATTTGTCAGAGAGAGAGAGATCACAAGTAGGCAGAGAGGCAGGCAGAGACAGAGGGAGAAGCAGGTTCCCTGCCGAGCAAGGAACCCGATATAGGACTCCATCCCAGGACGCTGGGACCATGACCTGAGCCGAAGGCAGCCGCTTAACCAACTGAGCCACCCAGGCGTCCCTAAATTGCTGCTTTAGATGACAATTGCTAAATAACCTGAAACTCTTAGCTTTTCAACTTTCACAAATCCTCAAACAAAATGCATTTTGATTATGCCCCTCTTTGCCAACTGTACAAAAGTGTATTGATAAAAAGCTGTGTTTTGTTTTTATTATTTTTTTTACTAAGTTTTAACTTTTAATTCCAGTGTAGTTAACTGGAATTAAATATAGCACTACAGGGGCGCCTGGGTGGCTCAGTGGGTTAAGCCGCTGCCTTCGGCTCAGGTCATGATCCCAGGTCCTGGGTTCGAGCCCCACATCGGGCTTTCTGCTCAGCGGGGAGCCTGCTTCCTCCTCTCTCTCTGCCTGCCTCTCTGCCTACTTGTGATTTCTCTCTGTCAAATAAATAAATAAAATCTTTAAAAAAATATATAGCACTACAATAGTTTCAGGTATACAATATCGTGGCTCAGAAATTCTATACTCAGTGTTCATTATGACAGGTGCACTCCTGAATCCCCATGACCTATTTCACCCATCTCCCCACCCACCTCCCCTCTGGTAACCAACAGTTTGTTCTTTATAGTTAAGAGTCTATTTCTTGATTTCTCTCTCTCTCTCTCTTTTGCTTATTTGTTTTGTTTCTTAAATTCCATAGGTGAGTGAAATCATGTGGTATTTGTCTTTAACTTATTTCACTTAGCTTTATATTCTTTAGCTCTATCCACGTCATTGCAAATGGCAAGATTTCAAGACTTTTATGGCTGAATAATGTTCAATTGTGTGTGTATATATATATATATATATATATATATATATGTATGTGTGTATATATATGTATGTATACGTATAGCACTTTTTCTTTATCTATTCATCCATTGCTGCAATAAACATAGGGGTGCATGTATCCTTTCAAATTAGCATTTTTGTCTTCTGTGGGTAAATAGCCAGCAGTGCAATTACTGGATCATAAGGTTGTTTTATTTTTAACTTTTTGGGGAACTCCATACTGTTTCCAGACTGACTGTACCAGTTTGCATTCCCACCAACAGTGCAAGAGGGTTCCATTTTCTCCACATCCTTGTGAACACGTGTTACTTGTGTTGTTGATTGTAGCCGTGCTGACAGGTGTGAGGTGGTATCTCATTGTGGTTTTGATTTGCATCTCCCTGATGATGAATGATGATGAACATCCTTTCATGTATCTGTTGTCTGTCTTCTTTGGAGAAATGTCTGTTCATGTCTTCTGCCCAGTTTTTAATTGGATTATTTGTTTTTTGGGTATTGAGTTTTATCCGGTTTTTAAAAAACATTTTGGAATACTAACCCTACAAAGCTGTTTTTTTTTAAATTGTGACTGGGATTTTTGTTCAGTTTGGTCAGATCAATGCTCTGAAGATTTATTTTATTTTTTAAGGAAATCTCAGAATTTTGGTGGTGCCTTGCAAGTCGCAGAAGTCATTCCACAACTAGTGTCTGCTTTTCAAAGAGATTTTTTCAAAGGCAAAAAAGTAGCTGAATTTTAAACAAAAGCTAATATGTTTTATACTAGCTAAGATATGAATCAAGTACAAAATTTACAAAAACATGATCCATTATTACAAACAAAAAACTAGTGGCTCCTTTATACCTATTAGATTTCTTTAGATAGTTTTCCCTATTGCTAATGTTTTGAGTTAAATGGAAAGCATTTCATGAAAATAAGGGTTATATTGTTTCCATGCCTGTTTATCACACAACCAGAAGATCATTCCAATATGGCTCCTGTCTGTAGAGACTTCTAGAATGATTTTTCACATCAGTTCACATCAAGAATCCAGTCCATTCAGTGCCTCCTTCCAGCATTCAAGTTCATACTTTTAATATATGGCTGTGTGTACTTTATGATCTCCTACTTGCTTTTCATTTTCTTCCTTGTTTCCAGCCTTTCTTATATGCCCTTTCTTCCATCCAGGAGAATCGATGACTCCTTCCTATTCCTAAACCTGGTAACTATGTAGCTCCTCATATAACCTGGATGAAACCGTGAAATTTGGTTTAGATTGCAGATGAGTACGAACGCTGGGTCAGGTTCAGCAAAATTACTTTCTCTGTGTTTTTGCCGTCATTAACAAACTAGGTGCCCAAATGGTGAATGAACAAGGATACAAAGGAAGAGACTATCACCCTATGTTCTCTTACTAAGCTAAAACTTTTAGACATTTGGTATGAAAACTAAACAGAGAGACAACAGGTTTGTTGTTTTTAAAGCCCTAATGACTTTTGTATGATCTGTTAAAACAATTCATTTATTGACTTCCCCAGAGAGAAATTCATTGAGACCCCAAACAAGTCTCACTCAGTATTCTTTATAATAAAATGTTTAACTGCCCGCTTTACATACCTACTTCAAGCTTACTGAGCAGAGGGTAAAAGGACCTACATTGGTATCTAGCAGGCACTCTACCAATATTTATTTATGTGTCCTAATATTTCTCATGTGCTACTATATATCAAGTTGTTAATGGAAAATGAATAGAGAGTAAGTGAGGCAATATTTTGGTGAAATATAATATGGAGGTTTATCCCTCCCTCCCAAAAAAATGAACCACTTTCCAGGAAATAACAACTGACGTACAAGATTTTTTTTTTTTTTTTTTTTTTTAGTGGACTTCTCATCTTCAAAAATAGAAGGTGGAAGATGAAGGGAGAACATCTATTGACTACTGAGAAGTTCAGACGGTGATTCAACTGTCATGTCCCTGACCAAAATTTCAAACCTACCTGGCATTTGTGAACAACAACAAAACTTGAAAGAATGTACCTTTTATGGATCTATTGGAAGGAAATCATCAAACAGTATTCTTAATGAAAATATATTTGAATTAAGAACATGGATTTTCACAGGGAAGTTAAAAGGAGAGGGTAAGCGCTGGTGGTGACCAATGAGTCCTGAAACACATTTAGTTTAATGTAAATGGATGAATGTGCAATATTAGTGGAAAGGAAAAATTAGTAAATACGCTGAAACAAAAATAAAATAAAATAATCCCCACACAAAACAAGCAATTGGGAGGAAGGGATCTAGGAGGTGGGTGAGATTGTTAAGGTTTATTTTCCTATAGGAAAACATTGTCTTATTTCACAGCATTGCCCCCAATAATTTTTGCTTCTCATTAGTCACGCAGAGCCTTCACTGCTTAGAATGTGAGCTGAGTACTCTTGACAGAGACAATAAAGCTGAATAGTAGACACAACTTCTGCCTGCTGAAAGGTTGTCAGATGATGGTGGGAAAGACACATTTTTAAATAGAAAATAGAAAAATGCTCAGGAAGCTGTGAACTTTAGAAGTGACTTTATGCATGCAAAAGGGAGACCAGGAAGACAGATGTTTTCTGGGAAGGGTTCGGTAGGAAGGGGGAAGGGTGGGAAGTCATTAATAGGATTGAGTTTATATTGTTGCAGGTTAAGTTTCAGCTCTCTGCCGTTTCCTGGAAGCATGGCCATCAGAGAAGAACGACCAGCTGCCACCCAGACTCCTGGAGCAACTGTGGAATAGCAAATAGCTAGACTGTCCCTGAAAAAGTGCCAGTTTGCGTCTCTCCCCAACCGCCCCTCACGCGCGTGTACACACACATTCCCTCTCTCTCTCACACACACGCGCGCACAGAACAGATTCACTGCACATTTTTTTTTAATTGAAAGCATGCAAATGTGTCTTTTTCTTACTATCTCAAAGTTGAATATGTATCTGCATAAGAAAAAAAAAATCCCCCTTTTTAACAGATAAACTGAAACCCATCTCTGTGTAGAGAAAGGATTTAGGTCTCAATGCCCTGCTGCAAACACAGTCATTAGAATACAAGGATAATTAAGCAGTTTTCAAATCCAATGGGAAAGAGTGGGATCAAATGTACCCCCAGCTGGCATGGGGAGCTGGGAACTGGCATCTGTGGTTTATAATTCCAACCCTTATGTTGTAAGGGAAAATTCTCATATTCTATTAGGGTCTATTTTCAATTGATCATTGTCTCTTTCAGTTGTTTCATTTAAAAGCCTTGTAATTAACCTTTACCTAGAGGTTTCATTTGCAGAAAGGGATGGCATATTTTTGGCTGTGTTGTTTGAGGAGCAGAATGAGATCAATGTAATCAATAAGATTAAAATAGAATGTATTCAAATTGTTCAATGCAATTGGACACATTTGACATATCTTAGCACATTAAAGATGAGATTGAGGAAATAAGTTAATTTCAATTTAAAATAATAATGAAAGAGCAAACTAAATGGAAAATAAGCTACCCAAGGGAAAGAATCTTGCAGAGTTTTCTTTTGCCTTACTAAATTGAGTTGACAACTGTGCTGAGATTTCTAGTCCACTTGTTATCACTACCATCACTATCATTGGGTCACCTTGTCATACATCACATTAGTTACACACACTTCTGTAGAAACTGCAATAATCAGTATACATCCAGACAGTTTTCACTGTCATCTCTCCAAAATATTATTGACCAAATGGAAGCAATTCAATGTATTAGCCAGGATTAGGACCTTCAAAGTTCAATCAGCAATTTAAAAAAATTAAAAAACACACATACTTGATGCTCTAAATAAATTGAGATTTTTAAAAACAGCAACATTTTCACAGATTCACTTACCTATTGTTCTTGTTCTCTCCTTTTTCTTTTTTTTTTTTTTAAAGATTTTATTTATTCATTTGACAGAGAGAGATCACAGTAGACAGAGAGGCAGGCAGAGAGAGAGAGAGAGAGAGAGGGAGGGAAGCAGGCTCCCTGCTGAGCAGAGAGCCCGATGCGGGGCTCGATCCCAGGACCCCGAGATCATGACCTGAGCCGAAGGCAGCAGCTTAACCCACTGAGCCACCCAGGCGCCCCTGTCTCTCCTTTTTCTATCACTTCGGGAAAAGGTGGCATCAGAAACAGCATAACAGCCAACAAATAAATTTCATGAACTAATGTTATACCAATTCATTAATTTTGCTAAATAGTCTTCTCTCATTTGTAATTCGTATGATAGCATTAGGGATAATACAATGGGGAGAAAGAAATGGAGAAAAGAAACAAAGTTCTGGATATAATTTGCAAATAACTAGCTCCAAATGAAGAAGATATTTCCATACTCTTCATCATGTCATATATGTGTGTATATATATATATATATATATATATATATATATATACCATTTTTCTTTTACAAAACAATGCTACAAATACAAACAAGAAAAAGTAAAGTAAAAGAAAGAATTATATTTTCCCTGCTATTAGAATGAACTGGCTTTGTGTTATTAATAGACCCAAACAGCTTTTACTAGTATCACTCCCATGTCACAATGTGTTGACACATTATGTATTTTCTAACACATTTGGAAAACTAGGTTTCCCTAGTGAATCTCAGTATCTCAGAGGATGAAAACAAAATCTGAACACTGTCAGAAACATCCAAATCTGCTCTAATTTAGAGACTCAGTGGACTGCCCAATTGCCATGAGATGTTCATTATGTGAGAAGATATAAACCTTTTTCAAGTTTTTACTTATTTAATTATTTAACTTTCATTTTTGGCACTTCACTTTCTGCTATTGTATTTGCCATCATTCTTGTTTGCTAGGTCACATATCCAAAATAAATAACAGGAAACAGGAAACTTTTAAAAATACTGAAATTATAATATATTTTCTATATATTTATAATTTATATGTAATATAAATCAATATAATATAATAATATAATATAATATCTAACTTAATATATTAATCACTGCTATTAGCTTTTGTGAACTTCGCTCCATCATCATATATCTCATGTGTATGGAGAGAGAAAAAATTAATGTATGCATATATCATCAAATAATCTTTGAACTCCTGATTCTCAATACCTACATTCTAGCCAGTATTTGGATTTAATAATTCTCTACAGTTAGATATTTGAATTTCTTTTACCTTTTTGCAATCAGGGTTGCCAAGTACATTCACAAATATAACTTATTGTCTCCACTTATTATTATTTCCTCAGTAGATATCCTAAAATGAAATAACATGGTCTAAATTACTGAAATCTTTACTATGTATACTCTAATTTTACTTTAGAGAAAGACAATCTGCCAAAGTGGAAAAGGCACAAAACTCCATGAGTTAGGAATTTAATACCCAGTTACGCTATTTAATGGTTACTTTGGAAATTTACATGAACTATTTGAGCCTCAGTTTCCTTGCCTAGTCCAAGAAGAACATACATTTTACTCTAGAAATTACTTGAGATATCTATCTATCTATTTTGAGATATCTATCTATCTATTTATCTATCTATCAATAGATAGATATCTACCATAATGTCTGGCAAAATAGTGTTTATAACTCATAAATATTATTACTGAAACCTACAAGCACTGCATTATGGTTGAGAACTTGTCCTCTAGTGAAGAAATTTTGAAAATGAATACTGGCTCTGCCACTCCACTGATTATGAAAACTTAAACAGTTTTGAATCTCTCTATGCCTATACTTATTAATAATAATAATGCTTATTTCATAAGTATTTTATGAGGTTTAATTTGTGGTACAATATAATTAAGGTCCCAGAAAAATGTCCTGCACGTAAGGTATGCTTGATAAATATGTGCTACTACATTATTTTTAATACTGCCAAGTTCACTTATCACCTACTTAAGGCATATATATATATTTTTTTTAAGACATATATAAATGTTTTACTTAAACATTTGAGAGAGAGAGAGAAGGAGAGCATGGGCAGGAGAGGGCAGAGGGAGAAGGAGAAGCAGGCTCCCCACTGAGCAGGAAGCCCAACATGGGGCTCCATCCCAGGACTTTGGAATCATGACCAGTCAAAGGCAGACACTTAACCAACTGAGTCACCTAGGCACCCCTTAAGGTTATATCTTATTTAAAAAATATATCTTTTGGGATACCTGGGTGGCTCAGTTGTTTAAGCATCTGACTTCAGCTCAAGTCATGATCCCAAGGTCCTGGGATCAAGTCCCTCATCGGGCTTCCTCTGCAGGGAGAAAAAAAATTAAAAAAAAAAAAAAAGAATAAAAAAATAAGAAATACATTTTTTTTGCATTGCCCTAGTTATGAAAGGGTAGTTTCTTTCTATTTGTCTTATTTTGGTTACTGTGTATTGAATATCTTTCCTTTATATTCGTGGAATCGACTAATACTACATATTTTTCTCTATGTGATAGGAATTAAGAATGTCGCCTTTCATATTTTCTTGCAATTCCTTCCTAGTTTTATATGTTAACTTTGTTGATGCTTTGTTGTTGTCATATTTCCTTTGTAGATTGTCAAATCCAGGAAGTATCTTTTGGTTTTGCTTTTCTTTTATTCAGGTAAATATTCAGTTTAGAAGGAGTTTATTTATTTTTAATAGCAGTTAGAACATTGTATTTTGTAATTTTATTGGCTACATTTAACTCTAACTAGTGTCCTTTATGCATTTTATGTATTTATTAATTTGATACTGTGTGCTTTGGATTGAATGTTTGTTTCCTCCAAGACTCATGTTGAATCCCTAGTCCTCATTTGGAGGTGAGGGCTTTGGAAAGCAATTTATTCATGAGAGTGGAGCCCTCCAGATGGGATTAACATTCCTATAAGAAAACAGAGGAGAAAAATTAACTCTCTCTCTCCACCATGTGAAAATACAGCAAGAAAGTATTCATCTGAAAACCAAGAAGAAGATCGTCACTAGAAACCAAATTGGTTGGCACGTTGATCTTGGACTTTTCAGGGTTTCAGAATTGTGAGAAATAGATGTTGCTTAAGCCATATAGTCCATGGTATTTGTTGTAGCAACTTGAGCTTTTGAAGACACTGGAGAAAGCTCAATATAAAATTTATATTACAAAGAGTCAATTTGTATGGAACCACAAAGGGCCCAGAATAGTCCAAGCAACCTTGTAAAAGAAAAGCAGACCTGGAGGCATCACAACTCCAGACTTCAAGCTCTGTTACAAAGCTGTAGTGATCAAAACAGTATGGTACCGGCACAAAAAAAGACACATAGATCAATAGAACCAAAGAGAAAACTCAGAAATGAACCCACAACTATATGGCCAATTAATCTTGGACAAAACAGGAAAGAATATCCTTTGGGAAAAAGACAGTCTTTTCAACAAATGGTGTTGGGAAAACTGGACAGCAACAAACAGAAGAATGAAACTGGACCACTTTCTTACACCATACATAAAACTAAATTCAAAATGGATGAAAGACCTAAATTCGAGACTTGAAACCATAATAATCCTAGAGGAGAACACAGGCGGTATCTTTTTTGACATTAGGCAAAGGAAATAAAATCAAAAATAAACTATTGGGACAACATCAAAATAAAAAGCTTCTGTACAGTGAAGGAAATAATCAACACAACTAACTGGCAACCTATGGAGTGTGAGAACGTATTTTCAAATGACATCTGGTAAGGGTCAGTATACAAAATATATAAGGAACTTATAAAACTTAACATCCAAAAACCATATAATCCAATTGAAAATGGGCAAAAGACATGAATAGACGTTTCTCCAAAGAAGGAGGAGGGGCCAACAAACACATGAAAAGATGCTCAGTGTCACTCATCATCAGGGAAATGCAAGTCAAAACTACAATGAGATTTCACCTCACACCTGTCAGAATGGCTAAAATCAACAACACAAAAAGTAACAGGAGCTGGTGAGGATGTGGAGAAAGGGGAACGCTCCTGCAAAGTTGGTAGGAATGCAAACTGGTACAGCCACTCTGGAAAACAGTATGGAAGTTCCTCAGAAAGTTAAAAGTAGAACCACCTTATGATCCAGCAATTGCACTACTAGGTATTTACCCAAAGAATAGAAAAACACTAATTCAGAGGGATTCATGCACCCCAGTGTATAGCAGCATTATCTATAATAGCCAAATTATGGGAGGAGCCCAATTGTCCATCAACTGATAAACATATATATATGACTTCTTCTCGTCATATGTATACACACATACATACACACACATGTATGTATGTGTGTGTGTGTACATATATATGTGTGTATATATATATGGAATATTACCCAGCCATAAAAAAGAATGAAATCTTGCTATTTACAATGACATGGATAGAGCTAGAAAGTATAATGGTAAGCAGAATAAGTCAGTCATTGAAAGAAAAAATACCATATGATTTCCCTCATATGTGGAATTTAAGAAAAAAAGTGAGCAAAGTGGGGGGAAGAGAGAGAGAGAAAGAGAAGCAAACTAAGAAACAGAGTCTTAACTATAGAGAACAATCTGATAGTTACAAGAAGAGAGACAGGTGCGGGGATGGGTGAACTGGGTGATAGGGTCTAGAGGTGCACCTGTTGTGGTGAGCATGAGCATTAGGGGTTATAGGAAAGTGTTGGATCACTATATTCTGCACCTAAACTCATATTATGCTATGTCAACTAACTAGAATTTAAATAAAAGCTTAAAAAAAACCCCAAAGAGTCAATTTAATAAAAGCCACTTCTCAATAGTTATCTTCCCATCATGTATTTGTGATGATTTTTAAATTATATTGGCCCATCTATTCCATTCCATTGATTTCTCATAATTAAACAGTGCCACACTATTTTGCTTTTGTGGGGTCTATGTTTTTTATAAGAAGACAAGTGACATAATTTGTTCTTCTGCTGTGAGACATTTAAGATACCATATTCACTTTTTATAAAAGTGAATATGTATATACTTATATACATACATAAAAATATACATACATACATAAAAATATGTATGTATATAAATATAAAAATATGGTTTTTAATTGCAATCTCAATATCTATTTTTTGTCTTTCTATGTAATGATATTTGTATTAATTTTAATAATTCTGGAGAACAGTACATTTAAACTTTTTTATTAGTAAAATTGAAATATTTATTTTGATATTTGATACTTGATATCAAATATCAAAAAATATTTGATAAATATTTATCAAACTTCCACAAATCTTGGAAAAAATATATAGTTTGGCTAAAATTACTGGATTACTGGTTATCTTATTATGGTTTGACTCTCAATATGAAGAGTGTATTTATAACTTATTATAGAAATCAGATACTCAGTGAGCAAAGCAGAATAATTTGTACCTTCCAATCCAAAGTATTATGAAAGACCCTATTGGGTTAAAGGCCTACATATCTTCTATCCAACTAGGAAGACTGCTAACCCATTTAATTAGCCTCAGCAGAAATGATAAAAGTAGAAGGAAAACTTCAAATTTACTTAATCTTGGATAAAGAGGAGTGCATAAGTTTTGATAAAAAATTATATCTGAACTCTCTTGATATCACTGAAGGCAAGTAATTTAGTGGTCTCAAAATCTCTAAATAATTATCACTTATCCACTTTACCTAGGAAGAAATATACACGAGAGCACTACATCAGATATAAATGATTTTTAAGGTTATTCTTGGATCATCTCATGCACAATATTTTAAAAAACATAATCAACACATAAGACTTTTGCTCCAATTAGTGCTAATTTCTCACTGAGAAAATATATAAAACAATTATCTGCATAATGTCTCTAGTTTAATATATGATAATATTTAATGAGAAGAGTGTATTCACTCAACACTCATGAAACATCAATAGTCTTTTAATATTAATGAATGCAACTTCACACACACTAACTTAGTAGTGAACATATTCAATGTCCTTATTTATGTTATCTCAAAATGCATATACTATATATACCCAACAGTAACTTAATTATAAACAGTGATCATGGCATTACCTATAAATGAAATACGTTTAACTAAGGATAAATTTCCTTCCAGAAACAAAATACACATAGTCTTACTTGCAAAATGAAAATTTTAAATTTTAATTTCATCTTTTCATGATTTAAAAAAAAAGTCTATTTAACCCTGCATATAAACATTTATTCCAGCAAATCAATAATCACTTAGCTAGAAAAATTGAATATGTCAGATGAACATATTCTAAAGCTTTCTTTTCACTTTCATGTTCTTATTTGGATTATGAATTATGGTTGTTTTTGTTTTGTTTTTTAAGATTTATTTATTTATTTGACAGAGAGAGAGAGAGAGAGCACATGCACAAGCAGAGGGAGCGTCAGGCGGAGGGAGAGGGAGAAGCAGACTTCCTGCTGATCAGGGAGCCTGAAGCTGAACTGGATCCCAGGACCCTGCGATCATGACCTGAGCTGAAGGCAGATGCTTAACCCACTGAGCCACCTAGGTGCCCCTGAATCTGACATTTTAGAGACAACGTTTAATTTTCTGTGTAACCATTTGCCAAACAGTATAATAATTCTCTGAGTCTTAGTGTAGAGAACTTACTAACAATAGCCAAAATCATAGCTCACTGAATTTCTAGGATTACTCTTTTTATATAGTCAGTCTATGGATAACATTGTAACGTAATCCCAAATAAGGTTAACAGAGGAATATACACAGTTTTCAAAGAAGAAAAAAATGCCACAGTATACAATGTTCTTAGATATGAAGCTTAGTTCTTATGAATTTCAAAAGTAGATTTATTTACTACCCAGCTCATAATAGTTTTAACTAATAATCTAAGATTTAGAAAATAATTTGCTGAGTTCACCTATAACCTTTTCCATAATCTGTAATCGGAACTTAAACATAAATCAGACTATGGGGCTGAAGTTTCAAGCTTCCAGACCCTCAGCGGTCAGACACTAGAGCCGAGAAGAAAGTTTTCCTCTGTAATAAACCATTCCATTTAGAGCACAGTGTCAAAACAAGGCTCCCTACTCTAAAGCAGGCATCAGGGACAGAATCTGTTTCTGAGAAGTAAATGGAACAAGCTGCTGATTATCACTCCCTGAGGCTATGAATTATTTGGAGGTCCTGGAAGAGGTGGTGATTGAGGCAAACCACCATGATTGCTGGTGCTTGATTATGCAATATCCGCTCTCATCAAGTGACAAGGTCCCCAAGCTGCTTTTGCATTTCTAGGGACTGGAGTTAGTTGAAGTCATTGCCAAAACTTCTAGACAGAGAAAGTAAAACACAGAAATAGAGATGCAAAAGGGAAAGTTAAGCTACATCTTGAATGAGTCACAATCACAAAAACACATGAGTAAATACAACATCATAAAACAAACAAAGAAAACTAGTAGATACAATTTACTCCAAATTAGTTGACTTATTGACATAAAATTAGTTTTTATTAATTATAATTTTAATTGTCAAAAAGAAATGGATGAATAATGTCAAAAAACACAATGACAAAAATTATAAAACAGGAAAAAATTAAAGATATATGTATATAATGTGTATATGTATATAAAATGAATATAGAAGTTACAGAGATGTTATTGTGTATGTGTGTGTGTGTGTTGAAAACAAAACTAAGACTGTGAGGGGACATATCTGACTCTTGATTTCAACTCAGATCATGATCTCAAGGTCCTGGGATCTAGCCCCATTTTGGGCTCCATGCTCAGGGACATCTGCTTGAAATTCTCTCCCTCTGTCCCTCTCTGTGCTTGCTCTCTCTCTCTCGCTCTCTCAAGTAAGGGCTATAAGATAAATGTAATAAGAATTTAAAAGACTGACAGTTGAGTAGCAGTATTTCAGCAGGAATAACTACACAATTTTAGAATTAAGAAAGTACATCAGTTCTCAAGTTGAAAAAATATTCTAACTCACTCTAGTATACTCATATTTTCTATGAGCCCTAGACTGAGTCAAGGAAAAGTTTAAAATTATTATACAGAAATATCCAAATAGTGAGACCTAAGCAAGTGTCCCAAACTTGAAATCTTCTGCAGCATACAAGTAGATCGGCTATCCTAAAATATTTTAAAAATCACAATCAATAGTGTGTTGCAACCTATTCTGCTGTTTGCTTAATTCAGGGGATTCCATCTTCTCACATTCAGAACAAAGGGGTTCTGAGAACATTAAACATGAGAATTAAATATGTCAAAGACCATTTCATCTGAATACAGTTATCATTAGATAGTGAAAGTGAGACTATTAGTGGCACTGCTGGTTGAAATTTATCCTGTTCGGGCGCCTGGGTGGCTCAGTGGGTTAAACCGCTGCCTTCGGCTCAGGTCATGATCTCAGGGTCATGGGATCGAGTCCCACATCGGGCTCTCTGCTCAGCGGGGAGCCTGCTTCCCTCTCTCTCTCTGCCTGCCTCTCTGTCTACTTGTGATCTCTGTCTGTCAAATAAATAAATAAAATCTTTAAAAAAAAGAAAAGAAATTTATCCTGTTCAAGGAAGAGGAAATGTAGTCGGGGGCACCTGGGTGTCTCAGGGGGTTAAGCCTCTGCCTTCAGCTCAGGTCATGATCTCAGGGTCCTGGGATTGAGCCCCACATCAGGCTTTCTGCTCAGCAGGGAGCCTGTTTCTCTCTCTCTCTCTCTCTCTCTCTCTGCCTGCCTCTCTGCCTATTTGTGATCAAAAAATAAATAAATAAAATCTTTAAAAAAAAAAAGAAGAAAGAAAATGTAGTCAGAAAAAAAAAATGTTCATCTGAAAGGAAAAAAAAAAAGATGCTCACTGTAATTTGTCAAGCCACATCATTTTTTTTAAAAATTTTATTTATTTATTTGACAGAGAGAGGTCACAAGTAGGCACAGAGGCTGGCAGAGAGAGGGAAAGACAGGCTCCCCACTGAGCAGAGAGCCCGATGCAGGGCTCGACCCCAGGACCCTGGGATCATGACCTGAGATGAAGACAGAGGCTTTAACTCACTGAGCCACCCAGAAGCCCCAAGCCACATCCTTTTTTGAGATAATTGAGATATCTCAATTAACTCTTTTCTTATACTTCAATAATGTAGGCATATTTCAAGGATTTGAATATGATTCAGGACCACTGGAAGGAGGTTTATAAGGAGAGCAGTAACCAACTCAAGAGTAAATAGGGTCCATGGGTCCTGAAGGAATTAGTATAGCTTCCAAAGAAAATTAACTTTGCAGAAGACAGTAAGGCTTTTAGAGCTTCTGACTTTTCTATCCTGATGAAGGCCAAAAATCCTATTAATGTTACCATTTACCTCATCTTACAGCTAGTTCAGATTATTTTCTCTGGACAAAAGGAGAAATAGGAAGAAAAAATCATGAAGTGACTATCCTAAAGCAACTGGTCTCAAATATGTAATGTGTATCGTATCTTTTCCTTTACATGGATCTATCCTCTTTGAAGATATATATGTTTTGAATATTGAAATTAAATGGAAGAAAAATTTTAAAGTATGACAATTGTAAGAGAATATATTCAACTTGTAATCAATCATATTGAAGTGTAAGATGCTCAATTCAGTGGGAAAAGGAAGGAGAATTTTTGAGAACTCACAGCTATGTCCTGTTACTTAAATTGCTGACAGGGCCAAAAATATACCTGGGAACATTGCTTAGTACAGCTGGCAAGTCAAGGGAGCAGATATTTAAGTGGTAAATAGTAGAAGGTCACACGCTAGTGACTGCACACACATGCTGAAAACCAACAGGGTATCAGGGGGAAGCATAAAGTTCAGTGGAGTTAATACCACAAAGAATCTATATACGAGCACATCACTCAGCCTAGATTATCAACACTAAGTATTTTCTGATCCCTGTCTTTAGTTGATCTGTCCTCGTAAGTAGTGAAATAAAATATTTGAAAAGTGGCATTTCCTGGTATGACATTATTTATAGTATACAAGGGTCATCTTACATTTAAGCTGTACACTTTTAACTTCCTCTCTGCCATCGAGGGGTATTTTTCATATACGTAAGTGTTTGCATAATAATTGTGCTGTTTTCAATCCATAAGCTTTCAGCCTTTTTAGTTAACCTGTGGTGAACGCTGATTCTATGTTCTTCCCTGTAAACCGATCGAATCCACAAATGAAAAGAGAGAGTAAGGAGCAGGAGGAGGCAGAGAGAGAGAGCTGAGAAAACAGTAAAAAGTTTACTATGATGATTCCTGGGGGAGAGATAGATATAAATTCTGAAGAAAAGGTGCTCAGCGTTCAATGTGGTGCCAGTAAGTGGGGTTTTGATAGACACGTCAAGACCATGAGTTATTTGTTCCTTACATAAAGATTCTCATCTATACCCAAATCTTGTTTTATATTTTATATTTATATTTATATATTTTGTATCTAAAAATTCAGCATCTGTGGAGTATATTATCAATACTGCCTTGCAAAGTCTTGCAACCAAACGGAATTATTTTAAGCTAGAGGACAGCTTACCCTGAAGCAAGACTATTATCATCTTCTGGGATCTATATGTTTATACTCCATCATTGAGAAAAATCCTACACCAGCTTATGTGAAGTAAATGGAAGGATCATTAAACCATTAGCTCCAGAGGGATGCCAGCCCCCTTCAAGCATAACATATAGGCCTCCATAACAGAACACATTCTCTCACTCCATTCATTCTTCCAGTACATCTGCTTCTCATCGCTACTGGATCATTTACTGGATCAGCGGAGGAAGATCTAGGACAAGCCTCGACAGATACTATCGCTACTGTTACTGCTTTATGTGGAAACAGAGGCGCTCCACTGGCAATCTAAGAGTATCCCAGCTGATGTACTCAAAGTAGGCTTTATTTGGGGGTTAAATGCATTATTAACTTAAGCACGTTTGAATATCAGTTGAGTGGCAAATAATTAGTGAACACATTTGGATTCTTCTGGCTCAGGAATAAGCTTCCTGCTGGACCTTTTGTATTTTTCTCACACTTCTTGAACTTGGATTATGTTTACATTTCTATGCCCTTCCATATTTTTCTGAGTTTTCATAATAAAGAAATCTGTGGTGCTATATCAGAGACCAATAGTGTATTAGGAGAAACCACTGGTATTTGTTACTCTCCTTTCCTACAAATAATAGGCATTCATTTTAAGGGCACCTGGGTGACTCAGTTGGTTAAGTGGCTGACTTCGGCTCAGGTCATGATCTCGGGGTCCTGGGATTGTACCCCCGTTGGACTCTCCAGTCAGTGGGGAGTCTGCTTCTCTTCCTATCCCTCTGTCTCTCCCCCCACTCATGTGCACGCATGCTCTCTCTCACTCAAATAAATAAATAAATAAATAAAATCTTTAAAAAAAAATAGGCATGTATTTTAAGGAGAAGCTTATAAGGCCTCCAACTTTGCAGTTTAGCAGACTGATATTGTCATGACAGAGTTATTGATTCAAGTATATATGGTGGGAGCTGTTTCTGTGAGTGAGTCTTATAATATTCTTATCTCCTCTTATCACAGGCCAGATCATACTGTATTCATGGATGCATACTCCTCTCACACAAAAGATTATTGGTTTCAATTATTTGCCAATTAATATGTTCCAATTATGAACCAAATATGACTAGAACAAAGGCCCCAGACACGTAGTTAAAGGTTTATTAGAAACAAATTTGTTCATTTCTTCAAATCTGATTCAGCCAATGATCTTGTTCATTTATTCATTCATTTGATTTAAAAAATGCTTCTCACACCTACAAGGTGTTAAGTCTGCCTCTAAACAGTAGGTATCCTCTAAAGAACAAACCCTAGGGACGGTTGTGGGGGTAGATAATAAGGCAAGGTCAAAAAAGTCAAAAGGGGATTTTAATAGTGTGGCGATTTCAATGATGCTAACTCAATTCATCTCATAATCCATATTCCACCTAGTTCAAAATTGCCTTTGATATGAGCACACACAGAAATCCTATTTTGACACTCTATTAAATAGCTCAGAAAGCTTAAAGGAACCATTTCTTCCTTGACTTTAATGTATGATCAAATCACATACTAGAGTCAAGTCAAACTTCTTTCTCTTTAACCGAGCTGGGTTTTTTGTTTTTTTTTTGTTTGTTTGTTTGTTTTGTTTTGTTTTGTTTTTCTTCCAGAACCTTCACAATAGTTCAAGTGCCCTGAATTAGGGCATTGGTGCACTAGCAGGCAAATGTGCCTGCACATTTGTCCCAACTGTCCACTCTGAACTATTCTATAGAGAGGGAAGGAAGTAACACCAACTATCCAGTCCTGCATTATCCAAGCCAGACAGGGATTGTTCCTGAGGAAGGAAGTCACTAATGGTGCATTCGCTACTTGTTCCTCTGGAACCACTGATTCAACCATACAAGCCCCTACTTATTTTTCATCCAAAGAGAATCAGAGCAATTGATTTCAGTCTCACAATATTATATAAATTGTAGGAACTCAAGTTTGTCAAAGTCAGAGCAGAACAATGACCTCAGTGCTTATGTCTCAAAAAGATGGTTATATCAGAAGCCAGACTCCACATGTATTGGCTCATTTCCTTCTAAGTTCCAGTCATAGAAATCAAAGTGAATTATATGGGTGACGTTAGTAAATCATGTTTTTTCTATTCTACATATGCAGCACCATACTGTGATATTACTGATTTAGTTTGAATTTTAAATTAAGATATTCTCAAAAATTAAAATTAAGTTCACTAAAACAGAGGTTCTGTGAGGGCAGGGGATTTTTTTTAATTATCATTCATTTGTTTTTACATCCTTAGTACCTAGAAAAATGTCAAGCACATGACAGGTGTTTAATATGTTGAGTGAAAAAATAATTCTAAGTATTTTTTCTCCTTTCCATTCCCCCTCCATGAGACAGGCAGCAGATTCTGAAGGAAATTCTTTCTCACGAATTTCCACTTTATTTCATTTCTTCCCATGTACCTCAAAATGAGGGAATTAAGAACACTTTAGGGGGGGGCGCCTGGGTGGCTCAGTGGGTTAAAGCCTCTGCCTTCGGCTCAGGTCATGATTCCAGGGTCCTGGGATCGAGCCCCGCATCGGGCTCTCTGCTCGGCGGGGAGCCTGCTTCCTCCTCTCTCTCTGCCTGCCTTTCTGCCTACTTGTGATCTCTGTCTGTCAAATAAATAAATAAAACCTTTAAGAAAAAAAAAAAAAAACACTTTAGGGAACATGAGATAAAATTACTACCAGTATGGGTTTATAAAATCCACAATGCTTAAGGACCCTTTCAGCTGTCAGTAACAAAAATCCAACTTCAAAGATTTAATATGCAAGTAAATTACTGTTTCACAAAGCTGACAAAAACCCAATGATATATTCTTCAGACATGGCTGAATAGATGCTTCTATTATGTCCTCAGGGATCTGACTCTCTCTCTCTCTTTTTTTCCCCTATCTCTCTCTCAGTAATGTTTTTCTTTTCACTGACTTTCTTATCCAGCAGACTTCTGCATATGGATTCAAGATGCCAGTGGCATATCCAGGCTTACATGACATTATAGCTTGAGTTTCCATAGAAAGAAAAAGTGTGCTTCCTGATACATTGCTCTGATAAATGTCCAAGAAGAAATAAGATGGTCTCAACAGAATTTACATGGACAGCCCTGAACCAACCCCTGGACTGCTAAGCTTGGGACTCCTGCTGATTTCTGGGCTGGAGGGAAAGTTCAGTAAAAATAACTCTACCCATGAACTAGGTAGACAGAAAAACATTGCCAACCACTCATAGACCACAAGACACTGAAAAATTTCATTCTTGCTTTCTTCTCTGCTACACGTCAGCTCACTTTCTTTCTTATTCCTCATTATCTTTGTTTCAAAAAGATTGCTCTTATTTTTTTCTTTCCTAAATACATCAAAGTGCATTCAGTTATGAAAGATTTTACACATGCTGTTCTATCTTTCTGGAATATTCTTCCTTTTTCTATGTTTTACATCCTGACCACTTCATATTTGTCTTGCAACACTCGATTTAGTGACTACTTTTTCATGGAAGCCATCAAAGGTATTCTAGTTTAGACAAGATCCCTTGATCCATGCTCCCTGTTAGAAAATGTATATGGTTCTTTTCAGAACTTGTCACTATTGTAATTATATATTTTCTAAATATCTGTTGGCATTTGATCCCTTTACCTGCAGGAGTGCTCCAGACCAGTGCCTCCCTCAGTGTTACCACAGCTTATGACACACTGGCACATGGTAGGCATGAGACATCTTTATTAATGAGTCAAAGAAAACGAGTTAAAGAAATGATTCGATTAATTAAATGTGGACTAACTGGCTAATGTAGTGGGAGAATGTTGTTGTAGTTGTTTTTATAAAGGGTAGATAATAAATGTTTTGACTTTGTAGCACATGCAGTTTCTCTCAAATATTCTTCTTTGTATTTTGCTGGTATGTCTTTCTGTTTGCTTTTTTACAATAGTTTTTAAATGTAAAAAACATTCTTATTGCCAAGCCATATTAAACACTGACCAGATTCGGCCTGTGGGTCATGGTTTGCCCACCTCTGCATCAGTATGCTAGTAGTTACAATTTGTTTTGTAATTGCATAATTACAGTAAGGTTCTAATTCTATTCCTAATAATAATAATAATAATAATTGCTTTGGTTTTGTTTCTGAGATGAACACTTAACTTTCTACTCTACATAAATTTTGCTTCTGTTCTCAGCAATACCCAGGCTAGGACCATATTGTTGTGTTTTCTTTTCAAACTTATTTGTTACCAACTTTTTCTTCCTACAAAATGCCTGTGAATTTCTTCTAATCTCCTGCTATCTGTGCCACACTGTGCCTTTTCCATTCTTCAGCCAAGTGCACCTGCTGTCCTAGCTTCTTGTGGCTGTTTCCAGGTTTTATGCTGCATCATCATCCCTTCTGCTTTCTGCTGTATACGGTATAATATTTCAGTAGAAGGAGGAATGTTTATTTAAAATAAACTGAGTAAAACAGACATTCTGAGATACCGACACCAGGGAAATAGGCGTGCCATCTGCCCTCCATAAGGAGCTCTTTGCCTGAGGGACATAACCGTATCACCCAGGTAAGCTCTTGCTAATGTGTAAATAGTACAGCAACCTACAAATCGTGGTTGTCATTCTAGACCTTCTGTTCTTTTTCTGCCCTCAGTTCTATAGTATATTTTCAATCCCTTTTTTCCCCCTACTATATATACTTTGACATCTCTTCCCCTGGAATAAAACAACCACTAGTCTTGTGAATGGGGAACTCAGAACATCTCTCCCATTATTTTCTCGTGCCTTCAGTTTCTCAGTATGAATTGTAAGATTTATTTTTTTTAGAAAAAAAGTGGCATTTAAAGTACTGCTGTTACATAATTAGAGGGTAATAAGGTAAAACTCAAAACATATGCATGTGGAAGTATTTTAAAAGCTATCTCTTGGGAATACATATTTATAAAAATAAGCGAGCATGCTGTGTCTTGCAAACTTAAAAAAAAAAGAATCTGTCATCAACTTACTCAAAAAAGAATCAAACTGTGGCAAAAATAAATTACTTCCCAAAACTTACTATGGGCAGCTATAAACAACACATAGTTTAATAGCTCTTCATCCAATATGACAAATGTTATATTGAGATAAATTTTACATACAATAAACTGCAGAGAACGTAATTTAATGAGTTTCTGTAAATGCAGACACCCATGTAAGCACCAAAACAATTAAGATGAAACATGTTTCCATCCCTCCAGAAAGTTCCTTTACGCCCACTTCAAACTAATCCTCATCTACTCATAAGTAAACCCTATTCTTATTCCTATCTGCACAGAATTAGTTTTGCTTATTCTTAAAGCATAGAGTATGTATTATTTTGTTGCTGACTTTTTTATCATAATGTTTTGAGATTTGTCTGTGTTTTGCATTTTAAAGGTCCACTCCTTTCATTGCAGAGGATTGTTCCATTGTGTAAATAAGGGGTCATGAATACATCCAAATAGTTCATCCATTACCCAAATGGAGGACTTTTGAGCTATCAGTTTTTATCCATTATGAATAAAGCTACTATAAACTCTCATGAGCAAGTTTTCTTTGGTGGACGTAGGTGTTTATTTTACTTCACTAAATATCTAGAACTACATTGGCTGCTTTATAGGGTAGGTATATCTTTAAGTTTTAAGATATTGCCAAACTCTTTTCCAAAGTGGTTGCACTGTTTTACATTCCCATCAGCAATGTCTGTGAGAGTCGATTGCTCCAATCCTTGTAAAAATTTGGTGCATACAGTACTTTTAATTTTTTCCATGTTATTAGGCAGGAGATAGTTTCATATGTATTTCTTTCTGATGATTCATGATGTTGAGTACTTTGTTGCTTCTTGGCTTTTCATATGATTTCCTTTATAATTTTTAAGCTACTTCATTTGTTATTATATTACTGTTAATATTATTATCAGCCTATAGGAAGTCGATATATCCTGAATATAAATATCTGTTTTACGTATTCTTGTCTGACTTATTCATTTCCTTAAGTAAGTTTCAAAAAGCAGTGAAAATCTTTTCTAAATAGGCTTTTTATTTTATTTTTTTAAGGATTTTATTTATTTATTTGACAGACAGAGATCACAAGTAGTCAGAGAGGCAAGCAGAGAGAGAGAAGGAAGCAAGCTCCCTGCAGGGAGCCAGATGCAGGGCTCGATCCCAGGACCCTGGGATCATGACCTGAGCTGAAGGCAGAGGCTTTAACCCACTGAGCCACCCAGGTGCCCCAGGCTTTTTATTTTAAAACAATTTTGTATATACACAAAAATTTCAGATAGTACAGGAATCCCCATATATTCCACATCGAGTTTCCTTTATTAATAATATCTTATAATAATATGGTACATTTGTTACTGTTAATGAAGCAATATCAGTGCACTATTAGTAACTGAAGTTCATACTTTTTGAGATAAGTTTACTTTTTGCCCTAGTATCTTTTTTCTGCTGCAGGATCCCATTCAGGATAAATATTACACATAGTAGCTTTGTCTTCTTAGGTTCCTATGGGTCATGACTGTTTCTTAAGTGTCTTTCATGATCGTAACTGTTTTAGGAAGTGCTGTTCAAGGATTTTGTAGAATGTCTCTCGAGTGGCATTTGTCTAGCATTTTTCTCACTATGAGACTGAAGTTCTGTATATTTGAGAGGAACACGGTGAATATCAAGTGCCATTTCATCACATCATTAGATACATACTATCAACCAAACTTACTATTGTTGTGGTTGACCTCGACCAACTGGCTGAGGAAATATTTGTGAGGTTTCACCACTGTAAAAGTTACACACATCCCCTTCCCCTTCTCATTCCTTAATCTATTATTTGGAAGAGAGAGATTCACTATACACAACCCAAACTTAAGGGTTAAAAAGCGAAGAGTGCCACCATAAGGGAAATATTTGAATAAATGGTTTGGAATTCTTTGGCACTGGAGATTTGGCTTTTCCCCCATTATTTATTTCCCCCATTATTTATCGATTCAATAATTTTATCAGTATGAACTCGGGGGCGTATATTTAATACTTTGGGTTAAAATACAATGGTTTGTGAGTTTTTGTTGCTCAAAATGTTCTAGTTTTGGCTACTGGGGAATTTTTCAGTTGACTGCTGTGTCCCTTTAACATATGCCCTCATTTTCTTCAAGTGTATGTGTGTGTGTTTATGATTTATTGATTTATCTGTAGTTAATCCTGTTTATTTCTAGAGCAGTTTTAGAGTTAACAGAAAAAATGAGCAGAAAACAGAGAGTTCTCATATTTCTCCTTTCCCCATACCCCTAATTCTTAATATTTTGCTTTACTGAGGCATATTGTTTTGACTGATGAGCCAATCTTGATACATTATTACCTATAGTCCATAGTTTACAACAGAGTTTCCTTTTTGTGTTGCATATTCTATGGGTTTTGACAATTGTGTAATCATATGTATCCATTACAGTTTCATATACAATAGTTTTACTACCATAAATATCCCCTGTGCTCCAACTGTTTATCCCTACCAATATCTTAACTAAGCCCCCTGCAGATTTTTCTCTGCTCTCTGCAGTTTTACTTTTTCTAGAATGTCATTTAGTTGGAATCATACAGTATGTAGCCCTTTCAAACTCTCCCCTTTGTTTTTTGTTTGTTTGTTTGTTTAAGATTTATTTATTTATTTATTTGAGAGAGAGAGTGGGGGGATGGGCAGATAGAGAGAATCTTTCAGACTCCACATTGAGTGCACATCCCAACATGGGGCTTGATTGCATGACCCATGAGATCATGACCCGAGCCAAAGCAAGAGTCCGATGCTTGATCAAGTGAGCCACCCTGGTGCCCCTGGATTCTTTTCTTTCAGTTAGCCATACGCATTTAAGATTTCTCTATGTCTTTTAAAGCTTGATAGCTCGTTTCTTTTTATCACTAAATAACATTCTGTTGAATGACTAAATAACATTCCACAGTTTATCCGTTCACTTATTGAAGAACATCTTGGTTGTTTCTAATTTGGGACAATTATGAATAAATGTATTATAAGCTTTTTTATGCAGATTCCTGTGTGGACATACATTCTCAACTCATTTGAGTAAATAGCTAGAAGAATGATTCCTGTATCATATGTTAAGCTTATATTTAGTTTTTAAGGAACTGCAAACTTCTTCTAACGTGGCTGTTAACATTTTGCTTTCTGACTGGTAATGAATGAGAATCCCTGTTGATCCGTATTCTTGCCAACATTTGGTGATAGGAAAGTTTAAGTAACCTGGCTCTCACAGCCTGTCAACAGTATACTTATTTGTTTACTTGCAGTGTACTGTAGAGTGTATTGGAATTATTAACCAATAACTCAGTGTGAAACAACATTATTAGCTAGAGTGCAGTGCTTGTGTACAGCTGTTTTTGCTTTTAGTCTTACAGAATCCACTCATTTCCAAAATTATTTGTCAGTACTTTTTTCCTGACTCCCTCCCATAAGGGAGGCTGTTTCATTTATTTGTAGTGCAACTAGATGGTTTCATCATAGTTCAGATTCCATTCTCAGATGCCCACAACTCCTAAATGATGTTTTAAAATTTTCATACAAAAACATTTTACTTTTTGTACTGTAAAATTCTTTGAGTTTTGAAAAATGTGTTATATCATGTACCCACCATTACATACAGAATAGTTTCATTACTCTAAAAAATTCCCTGTGCTTCACTTATTCAATCCCACTTTCTCTTCAAACTTCTAGAAACCACCACTTTTTACTGTCCTTATAATTTTCCTTTTTCATAATGTCTTATAATTGGAATCATACAGACTATAATGTAGTCTTTGCTGTCTGACTTCTTTCACTTATCAATAAGGGTTTAAGATGCATCCAAGTCTTTTTGTAGCTTAACAGCTGATTTTTATTCACTAAATATTAGTCTTTTGTATTGATGCATTACAGTTTGTTAGAAGAATGTGTATTCTGCTGTTTGTTAGAAGAATGTGTATTCTGCTGTTGTTGGGTGGAATATTCTACAAATGTCAGTTAAATCCAGCTGATTGATGGTGCTACTGTGGTCAATTGTATCTTTACTGAGTTTCTGTCTATTTTATCTATCAATTACTGGAAGAAGGTTGTTAAAGTCTGATTATAATAGTGGATTTCTTTTTCTCTCAGTTCTATCAGATTTGACCTTGTGTATTTTGATGTTTTATTGTTAGTTGGATAGATGTTTGGGATTGTCATGCCATCTTGGAGAATCATCCCTTTTTCAAAATATAGTATTTCTTGTTTTTCTTAATAATATTTTCTGAAGTCTGCTTCACTTGAAATTAAAATAGATTTTCCAGGGTGTGTGTGTGTGTGTGTGTGTGTGTGTTTTGTTTCTTTAGAGTTAATATGGTACCTCTTTCTCTATCCCATTTCTTTAAGTTGTTTTCATCTTTGTATTTAAAATGAGTTACATACAGAAAACAACTGGTTGGTTCTTATTATTATTGTTTTATGCTCTTTGACAACCTACCTTTTAATTGGTCTATTTAGATAATTCACATTTTCAATAATTGTTGACATGGTTGGACTAATATCTACCATGTTGTAACTAATCCCTATTCATTAGTTTTTTTTTTTTTCTTTGTCTTCTGCCCCTTCATTTTCTCCTTTCTCTGGTTTTGAGAAATTTATGCAGTTTCATTGAAATCCCCTCTTTGAATTAAAATAAAGAAAGTATTTGCCCTAAAGTTTCAAATATACATATATACTTTTTAACAGCAGATTCTTAATTCCTTCCTCTAATCTCTCATGTCATTACTGCCATTCATTTCATATACATATGCTGTAATCACCCAATACTTTGTTGTTGTATTCCTTTAAATGAACCTTTATCTTTTATATAAAGTTAAGAATAAGAAATATAAAAGATTTACTTAATCCTCATTTATTTCTTTCCTGACATTACTCCTCTTATGAAAATTTGAGTCCCTGGCTTATATTCTTTACTTTCCCCCGAAGAACATCTTTTAACATTTCTTGCATAACCATGAGTTCTACTACTTTTTGTCTGAGAAAGTCTATTTCTCCTTTGCTTTTGAAGGGAAATTCTCCTTGACATAGAATTCTAGGTTGGCACTTTTTTTTTTGCTTTACTTTTGTTTTGTTTGTTTTTCTAACAATTCAAGTGTATTAGGTGTTTTCTATTATTGTTTGCATAGTTTCTGAGGAGAGGCCCATTGTAATTCTTATTTTTGTTCTTCTTTACATAACGTTTTGTTTTTCTCTGGCTTTCAAAACCATTTTTCAATGCTTTCTTGAATTTTGACAACATAGATGTGATTTTGTTTGTTTTCTAATTTATTTTGTTTGATATTCTCTGAACTTCCTAAATCTGTACTTTGATGTCTGTCTTTAATTTTAAAGAGTTCTTGATCGTCAGTTCTACAAATATTTCTTCTCCTCCACTCTCTTTTATCTCCTTTCAGTGTATTGATTATATGTTATACTTTTTAAAATTGTCCCACATACCCTGGATGATCTCTAATGTTTTTTATCCCCTCATTTTTCATCTTTCATTTCAGTGTAGGAAGTTTCTATTGACTTATCTTCAAGCTACTGGTGCTTTCTTTGGCTATGTCTGGGCTACTGTTGAGTCTATCCAAAACATTCTTCAATCTGTTACAGTGTTTGTAATTTCTAGAATGTTTTTCTGATTCTTTCTTAGTTTCTCTCTCTCTCTCTCTCTGCTTGTATTTGAATGTCTTCTCTTATTTCCATTAGAGCCCTTAATATATCAATCATAGTTACTATAAATTCCCTGGCTGATAATCCCAACATCTGTGTCATATCCGAGACTTGTTCTGATACTTGTTCTGTGTCCTCAGATATATTTTTTTTTCTTGCTTTTTTGGCATGCTTTCTGATGTTTCTTGAAAACCAGACATGTTCAAGAGGTTCTAGAACCTTAGGTAAATAGGCTTTAAGGGGAAGAATTTGTGGTATTCGGGCTAGGGTTAGGTTGGATTTCATGTTTGCTAAAGATGTAAGTGCCAGAAGCTTCGAACCCCTCTTGGGTTTTTGTTGCCAACTTAACATGGGGCTTCCCTCACAGAGCCTGCTTCTAGCCCTCCTTTCAGCAGCAATGGATTCTTATTATGCCAACATCCTGTTGGTTTGGGGGAAGAGAAGGGAAGCCTTTTAAAATCTTATGGCTACATCTCCATCTTTTAGTGGGCCTCTGTCCCTGGGTTTTAACTTTCACAGTGTTTTTGTTGTTGTTGTTGTTTGCTTGCTTTGTTTTTTAAAGTGGTATTGTCCCCTCCCCTTATCTGAAAGTAAGACCTTAATGGGAGATGAAATTGGAGGAAATTCTTCTCACTGGGATAAAAAGCTTTAGTAAAATGTTGTTACCCTGGAGACTAGGCCTTTGTAATGGGGAATGCTTTAGGCACTGCCAGAGCCTTGAGGGGAACTTTGAGAACCTGGTGAGTTTTCCGAAGATAAAGTTCACAAATTTAATAAAGATTAAAGTTCACCCCTATCCCCAAGGTCATACCTCAGAAGTTGTTCACTCTCAAGCTCGTCCACATTCAAACTCCAAAAATTCATCAAAATTACCTTTGAATGTCCTTCAAGTTTATAGATTCTGTGTTTGTATTCCAGGTAAGCAAATCTCAGCTTTGAGTCTCTGGATTCACCTGTTTCTCCAGATTTCAGAGTGGAGATTTGCTTTGCAACCTCAGGTCTTTGGTGGGACCAAAAAAGTAATTAAATTTCAGTTGGTTAAGTCAATTATTGATGTAAATACAGATATGATAACCTATAAGCTTTATACATATTGGGACTAAAACTCAAAATCTGAATATTTTAATTTTGAAAAAGTCAAATTTACAAGTTTTTCTTTTTTTTTCTATGTTCCCTTTTTTCCCCCTTTATTCTAAGAAATCTTTATCTACCCCAAGGTCATGAAGATTGTTTCATACATTTTCTTCTGGAAGTTTTATAATTTTAACATTTATGTTTAGGCTTGCCATTCATCTTAAATTAATTGTTGTCAATGGATTAAGTAAGGATTTAAGAGATTTTTTCCCCCTACGTTTATTGAAAAGATACTCATTTGTTGAAAAGACATTCATTGTATAATAAGTAACAAAAATGATGTGTACAGCATAGGGAGTATAGTCAATGGTATTGTTAATAGCATTGTATGGTGACAGATGGTAGGTGGTGGGCATGATGTACTGTATATAGAGAAATGGAATCACCATGTTGTACACCTGAAACTAATGTAGCATTGTGTATAAATTATACTCAGATTATTATTATTATTATTTAAGATATTCTGGACACCTGGGTGGCACAGTTGGTTGGGCTTCTGACTCTTGGTTTTGGTTCAGGTCTTGATCTCAAGGTCATGAGGTTGAACCCTGGATTGGACTCCATGTTGTGTATGGAGTCTGCGCAAGATTTGAGATTCTCTCTCCCCTCTCCCTCTGCCCCTCCTCTCTCAAATAAGTAAATAAATCTTAAAAAAGAAAAAGACATTCATTCTGAATTTCTTGCACTCTTATTGAAAATCAGTTGTATAAATGTGGGCTATTATCAGTTTCTGTCTTCGGCTTCATTGATCAAGTTTATAAAACTTAGGTCACTACCACAGTGTCTTACTACTGAATCTTCATAATGTTTTAATGTTTGTATTAAATAGTCATTTATTTTTTAAAATAATTTAAAAGAAACACAGGTATTACCTTTTGTATTTCCCCATATACTTACTTTTTGGATACTTTTCATTCTATAGATTCAAGTTCCTATCTTGTGCTCTTGTGCAATTTTCCTATTATAATAGAAGAATTTTCTTTAGCATCGCTTGTAGTGGCATGAATTTTCTCAGTATTTGTTTTTTTCTAAATTGTTTTTATTTTGTGCTCTTTTTAAAAGGAGGTCTTCATTGGATATTGAATTCTGAAATGACAGTTACTTTTTCTTTTTGTTGTACTAGTTTATTAATGATAAGAAGTCTACTGTCTTTCCAGTCATTGTTTCCTGGATATAATGTACTATTTTTTAAGCCAATTTCAAGAATTTTTCTAGTTCTGATTTTCAATGGTTTGCTCATGTGGGCCTTTCTTCACCCAATATATATATATATATTTTTTTTGCTGAGTTTCTTAGATTTCTAATATACTGTTATCACTAAATTTGCAAGACTGTCAGTAAGTATTTTTTCAAATAAGTTTTTTTCTTTCCCATTCTTTTTCTCTATTCATTCTGTTCTTTTAGTTAGATATGTACTAGCCTGGTTCATAGTTCTCACAACTCACTGAGATTCTATTCCTTTTCATTTTTCATTTTTTGGTATGATTTTTTTTCTTTTTATTTCATATTGGGTCTTCATTAAATTTTATATTCTGTACTTGTGTCCAATCTGCTATTAAGTCCATGCATTTTCCTTAAATTTCAGATATAATAGCTTTCATATAGAATTTTTATTTGATTCTTTGGTGTAGTTTCTACTTCTTTTTTGAGATAGTCTCTTTGTTTATTATGACCGCATTTTTTGTGTAAGTCCATGAACTTAAGAATTTATAATATCTGCTAAGGAATGCCTAGCTGGCTCAGTTGGTAGACCATGTGACTTTTAATCTCAGGCTTGTAAATTCAAGACTCACATTGGCTGTAGAGATTACTTAAAAATAAAATTAGAAAAAGAGAAAATGTATAATATCTGCTTTATATTCTTTTTATTACTCCATAGCAAATGACATAAACTTCACTGCTTAAAATAATATCCATTCATTATCTCACACCTTTTAAGATCATTGATCATGGTACACTCTATTAGTGTCTGCTACATGCATAGGCTCCCACAAGTCTGAAATCAGAGTGTCAGCTGCTCTGGGCTCTTGTTTCCTGGCTCTGGGAAAGAATCCATTTCCAAGTTCATTCCTATCTTTGGCAGATAAATTTATTTGTGGTTGTAGGACCAAAATAACCATTTTCTTTCTAGCTCATGGCCTAGGGCTACTTTCAGCTTTTAAGAACTCTCATTCTAGAAGCCACTTCAGGGTTTGCATTTCATCCCTCCATCTTCAAAACCAGTACTAATGTTTCACCATTTTTGTAATCCAAATCAATAAGAGAGAAGATTATCTGCTTAAATGTTAGTCTCATTCAAACATATTCTCCAAGTTATCAAGCAATATTGATCACCACAAGTAGTAACCTTAATTTTATCTGCTTTATGTTTTCCCCTGTTACATGATATGATCACGGTTGTGATAGCTCATGGTATTATAGTCCCAGGAATTAGGACAGAAAATCTTGGTAAGTCATTTTAGGATTCTGCCCACCATGTTTTAAGGTGCTTTTCTGTTCATTTTAATACCCATGTTAACTCAACTTCTATTTATATGGGCTGCTTTTTCTCTTGATCTTTGGTCCCGTTTCCTGTTATTTCATGTCTAGTTATTTTTCACTGTAAACTGGATAATGTGTATGATGGTGTGTAGAGAATGAATTTTGATATCATCCTTGAAAATATGTTTATCATTTTTTTTTCTAGTACAAAATCTAATTACTGGCTGTCAGCTTAAATTTGTGGACGCTTGGTGTCATCCTTTCTTTTTTTCAAGGAAAACTTCTTTAGTCCTGCGATGCAGTCTTAATTTTAAGGTGTGGTGATTTTAGGTCTTAAATGATACATCTGAAATGTTTACTATGTACCTGCTAATGTTTTGAGCTCACCCTTCATACATTGTTTCTCCTGTGGCTCAGCAGTTTTAGCTTTCCAATAGTTATTTTCTGGCAGATTTCTCAAATTCTCCCTTTTACATATGTAAGTCAGGATCCATTCAAGGACTTAAAGGGACTTATATGCAAATTGTAGAATTGCCCCTTTGGGAAGCCTTCTTTCTTTGCAGGACTTCTTCCTCAACTTCCAGCCAGTCTGGTAATCAGAACTCTTTCAACACCTTAAATCAACAAGACTGCATCTTTCTACTTGAGTTCTACTCAATTTATGCCCCAGAGACTGAGGATGTCACTCAGGTTATAGTATTATCAGAATTTCACTTCAAAAAAAAAAAACCCAAAAAACAAAAAAACAAAAACCTTCGTAAATTTCCTTTTTTTTAAGTTGGCATATACTCAAATTTCTATCTGATTTTTTTCCTTGTGCTTTCCTTTTATAATTATTCTACTTCCTTTCTCCCAAATAGTTAAGTTTTATTTGTTTATTCATTTAGTTAATTTTATATTTTGTCCTCTCTGTGAGTTTTGTCTGATACTGAGCTGTGTTGTTATTACTGAACTAGAACCTCCTATTGACATTTTATTTACAATGCTAGCAAATATTTAGATGATGATGATAATAATAGTAATGATAATAACTCCTTAATTTTGGTTTGTCCATAAAATTGGAAATTCATTTTAAATTTATTTAATTTTGTATGCAAACATATATACACATAAATTTGCACATGTGTTCATATACATATACGTATACATGTTTAGTAAAAATGGGATTTTCTGTACTGTATTTGGAGGATGTATTCAAATCATTATATGCCATTTAATTTGCACTATTCAAAATTTGTAGCACCGTGCCTTGTCTAATCATGCATCCTCTTCAAATTGTTTATTTCTCTAAGATCTAATTCAATTTTCGTCTGCCAAATAAAGAATTCTTCCACAACCGTTAACACTCACTGATATTTAAAACATGATTTAGCACTACTTTTCATACTGACTTGGCTTTCTCAGTTTTTGAGTCATATACATGACTCATGACTCCTCAACTTGAAAGCAAAATTCTTCCAGATAAGTACAAAGTTAAAGGCTCTTTTTTAAAATGATTCATAGGAAATTGAACTGAAGATCTATATTCAGATAGATGTAACTTGTAGCTCTGACCTAACACTTGGCTGTGTGACTTTGACACACTTCTTAAATTTTCTGGCCTCATTTCCCTCCTCTGAAGATTTTCTGAATTGTAATATGGTCTATGTTATTCTTTTTCTAGAGTCATACATTAATGTTTCAGACACACTTTGTTTTCAATAATCTTTGCTGATGGAATGATAATTCTACCATCTTATTTGACCCGGTGTGCTGGGTCAAATAGCTAATTAGATCTGTGTGCTTCTGCTATTGCAACACTTTCAACAAGTAAAATATAACACTTTTTGATAATAGTCCTAAATGATATATCCCTGATATCAACAATAAAGATTGCATAGCTATTTTAAAGCATGCAGAAGATATCAAATTGGATACACCACTGTGGCTGAAAATTTCCAATGTGAAATGAGTAGGATGGTGAGACACAGAATTTCTAAAACTTTAACTTTGATTTGAAATGATACCAGGCTTATCAGTTTTGTGCTTTGCCTCAACTATCTGGGTGAAATGCCTGTCTTTTAGTAAACAGATTTAGCACTGGAAAATTTAGAAATTTTTCCTTGGGGGAAGGGGAAGAAAACCAGGCCTCTTCCCCCTCCCCTGAAAATATTAACTATTATGCAAATCTCACTTTAAGTTGTGAAATCCCTAACAACTGTAATAATTAGATTGAAATCAGAAAAAAAATAAAAGAGGTGGTACTCTATTTAGTTTACCATAATAAATAAGCTTATATATGATACATTTTATCCCTAGATGCCAAATCACTCAACATCTGAAAAGTGTGAAATAATTTGCACAAACATATATTACAGTTAGCCTATGATTTAAATGAGAAATCTAAGACCCTCAATTGATTTAGTTATGCAATTATATTATTCTTCTATATTTTAGAAGAATATTATAAGCTATATTATAGCTCTCTGTTCACTGCAGTCATCTTATTGATCTATTTTTAGATGTAAACAAATCTGGAAAAATATGTAAGCCATGTTTTGACAATTATAGAAAGATAAAACAGATTTTTCACAGTCATGTCTGTGTTTATTATAATGGGATAATTAATTATATTTTTTGGATTACTGCCCCTTTAATTCTGTGAAATTCTAATCAAACATATTTGCAAGGATCCAGAATAAAACTTCAGGTAGATGGTTTTGATCAATGCAATTTTAATTGCTAAAAAACAGGTAGGGGACAGCTGAAATGGTTAGAACAAGTTATAATTTGAAGTTGTTATGTATAGTAAGTTTATTTTCTTCTTAAAGGAAAAGGTGTACTAAAGATGAAAAATTGGATTTTTTAAATTGTCTCCTTACTTTTTGTTCCCATTTTTTCTTTCCTGTAAGTCAGAAGCAGCATAATGGGTTTTCCTAAGGATATTGATGATGGTGATAAACATGATTTTTATGAGGTAACATACTTGAAGTGTGCTGCATGAGCTCTGGCATAGGTGGGGAACTATGTAAAGAAAGGGCCATATTGCCATTGCCATTATTCACTGGACTAAAGTTACATTTGGAAAAGAAAGAAAATAAAAAATGTTGGTGACATTAATAGATGAAAACAAATGTAATTATTTTAATTTTATTATATCTATGCTAAGTTCTCATCTTTGGTTTATAATACTGGTAATTTTCACATTTTGCATAAGATAAAAATGGATTTGCATATTTCCCTTCTACTTCCATTAATTACCTTATTCTGAAGTGTAAATTACCTCTTTTAATTCTTAAAACAAATCTATGAGTAGGTCTATTATGTTCTCCGTTTCACAGATGAGAAAAATGAGTTGTAGAAGGGATAAATGACTTTCCTAGCATTGCATAGCTAGTTGACAGCAAAGCCAATATTTGGACTCTGGAATTTTGCTTGCAGGATCCATGTTTTTAGCCACTTCACCATGCTTCCGACAGTCAATGAGCCTTTCCTAGATAAGAGCTCCAAATATTACAGACAGACAGGAAGCTGAATGCTAAAACGACCATGTTATGTGATATTGAAGAAACTATTGTTTTCCTACTCCCTTAGTCTGTCATAGACTTCTCAGCTGCTGAGGTCATCAAAGGAAAATAAAGACTGTTATTTGATTCTTTCTATGGGGACATGGGTGCCTAAAACTGCTAACCATTAAGATAGATAAATACATGGGTTTTGTTTTGTTTTGTTTTGTTTTTAACCTGGAAGGGCCCTGGTTAAGTGAGAAGATATACACAGCTTACATTTTTAAAAAGGGAAAATGCACCAGCAATACACTTAGTTAAAATATAAGGAAGATATTTTGGGGTAGAGGTGGATTAAGAGAGTAATGAGGGCATAGAGGAGTAACTACAGAGGATAAGGGCAGTTCATGAAAGAGAGAAAAAATAATTTGACAAATATTTCTGTGGACTATAAGTTTACTTTAGTTTTGATACATATATTTAAAAGAATAGAGCTATTGATAAATTATTACCTATTTTATAAAGGCACTCTGATCTTGAACTGCATAAGAAACACACACATATACACATTTGCATACATACACACTGAGAACCAGATATGGCTACCACCCTCACTCAAAAAAACCTCTGTTTCTGCTTTAAGCTAACACTGGAGAGTATATCTTAGCATTTTTCTATATAAAACGCATTTTACATGGCATTACTGAAAAAATGTTGATTTGAGTGAATGTGTTATTGTGTACACTAGCAATAATTCTCTTACAACGCAAGAGAGAATTTCCCATCTAAAATCCCATTTCAACATCTACTTCAAACCAGCTCTATCTTGGGAACCTTCCTCTAAAGAGATTGAAATGGGAGTCTTTGCCTACATTGTTTATTCCCCATAGGGAGCAGTTTAGCTCATTCTTAACCCCCTCAGTCCTAGGCTTTAGTTGAAACACTAGATTGGAAGCCTCTCTGAACTACTTTAAAATGATAATCATCCAACAAAATTAACTCCCTCCCTGGGGAAAAAAAAAAAACTGCATTCATATTAAAAAAATATATTACATTTGGCCATATTGATAGCTAAACATAACCTGAATGCATAAGTAAATACATAAAAATTATTTTTCAAGGAAATACATAAGTATACACTATTTTTTAACCTAAATAATTTACCAATGACTATCTAAGGGCCTTCTCCCTTTCCGCTTTCCCCTTAGAGAACTCTAAGAAACAAAGTTTTATGGTTATATATTCTTTAATTAAATATTTGATTCACTTAAATGTGACACAATGCTTGGAGTAATTCTACATATCCTTTATAAGATAAAGTGAGTCTAAAATCCTTTTTAAATACTAATAATTCATTTTCTCTGATTAAATCTATGTTTGATTTACTAATGACTAATATTCATATAGTAATTTTTAAAATCAAAAATACAATTATATATGTGTGTGTTTTCAAGGATGATAATAGTTAACTTTTATTTTTCAGACTTTCTGAAATGAACACAAAGATATTTTAAAGTAAGCCAAAATATTAGAAAACTTTTGCTGTGTATCATTGAAACAGTTGATTTTAAGGAAGACTAAACCAGATTTGGCAAAGCACATTATGAAAGCAACACTGTTTTGCATTTATAAGGGAGATTACCTGGCATATTCCCATAAAACTTTTAATGATTTCAAATGTATTTTCAGGCCGCTGTAATTTGTTTAAGTCGTATTTTACTATGGCAAGAACACTTAGCTTGAGATCAACCCTCTTAATAAATTTTTCTGGGCACGAAATAGTATTGTTAATTATAGGTATAATGTTGTACAGCAGATCTCTAGACCTTATTCATCTTGTGTAAGTGAAACTTCATGCCTGTTGATTAGAAATTTCCCATTTCCCCCTTCCCTAGCCCTGGCAACCACCATTCCACGTGTGGTTCTATCCATTTGACTAGTTAAGGAACCTCACATAAGTAATTGTCTTTCCATGATATCCTCCAGCTTCATCTCTGTTGTCTCGTATCGCAGAATTTCCTCCTTTTTTAAGATGGAATAATATTCCATTGTATGTACATATTCCATTTTTAAATCCACTCATCCACCAAAATGGACACTTGGAATATTTCCACACCTTGGTTCTTGTGAATAGTGCTGTAATGAATATGGGGCTGCTAACACCACTTCAATATCTCGATTTCAATTCCTTTGGATATACACCCTCACGTGAGATTGTTGGGTCACATAGTAGTGCAACTTTGGATTTTTTGAGGAACCTGCATGCTATTTTCTATAGCGGCAGTTGTATATTTAAAGTACTAACAATACTGAGAGTAATACAGAAGGAGATAAAGGCATTTCCCCCCCACCTCCATTTTGTAGATGAGGAAATGACGGTAGAGAGAATTTAAGTCATCTACACGATACCGCAGCCACTGAATGACCGAGCCATGAACTGCAGCACACATTCTCTAATGTAAAGTAATACAATGAAATATTTTGTCTCTCATCCCATTGACAGCACAAATTCTAGTCACCACTGTTACATCACTGTCACTGACCCCAAGACGAAAGAGAAAAAAGAGACAAGAAAAAATAACATTCAGGGCTCTGCCCAATACACCCAGCTCTACAAATATACTGAGACTGATATCTTACCTCCCCCAAAATATATCTCAGTTTAGACATTATCTTTTTTTTTTTTTAAAGATTTTTTATTTATTTATTTGACAGAGAGAGAGATCACAAGTAGACGGAGAGGCAGGCAGAGAGAGAGAGAGAGAGGGAAGCAGGCTTCTTGCTGAGCAGAGAGCCCGATGCGGGACTCGATCCCAGGACCCTGAGATCATGACCTGAGCCGAAGGCAGCGGCTTAACCCACTGAGCCACCCAGGCGCCCAGTTTAGACATTATCAATGAAGCACCAAAGACACATACAAATGCTTCACTTAGACTAGAATTTTCTAAATGAAACCATGCCTATTCCTCTGGATAGACTCAGTCAGTATCTACATTAAATTGAAATTTGCTTAACTCAGGACTAAAAATCAGTGGAGTTTTTCCAAAACCTATCAAAAATATTATTTAACATTTTAAAAACAAGTTGACTGCATTTTCAAAAAGTTCAAGTAGTTGTATTATTTTGTTGATATAACCACAAATACAAAAGCTGGTATATTTTAAAGCAGCAAAATATAGTTTTATCTTGCATAACATTTTATACATACTGTGCTATTTTATATATTCTCTCAGTCCCCTAAATGTGTCATTGAGTCAGTGAATGATTGTTTGGCAGTTTTACATTTATAATTGACCAATAGTGAAAATGTAAATGAGAGAAAAAGTATAAGATGTTGTCAGATGGTGATCAATTTATAGTACAATTTTTCCATGTAATGTTCTATAATTGAAATGATATTTGGAAGACATTATCTTAGAAGAACTTTTTCCTGAGGGCATACATATGGAGCATTTTCCAAAACTGCCTTTGTTAAAATTTTATTGAAAATAAATTATTTAAAAATTTTATTAATATTAACCCTTCAGAACAATTAGTAGTACTTTTTCTTTTTATAAGATTTTATTTATTTGACAGACAGAACACAAGTAGGCAGAGAGGCCAGCAGAGGGAGAGGGAGAAGCCGGCTCTCAGCTGAGCCGGGAGCCCAACGTGGGGCTCAGTCCCAGGAACCTGGGATCATGACCTGAGTTGAAGGCAGCCGCTTAACCGACTGAGCCACCCAGGTGCCCCAATAAGTAGTACTTCTATGATGATAATAATATCGAGTACACAAGCAACTAGAAATAACTCAGTGCTTGAATATGATTTGCTGTTAAGAATATGGTAGTGAACAATGGTTTTTACATAAGTCTCTTTAATTCTTAAGTCTGTGTGGATCTTATTTTTTTTTTTTTAAAGATTTTATTTATTTGTTTGACAGAGAGAGAGAGACATCACAAGTACGCAGAGAGGCAGGCAGGGCGTGGGGGGAAGCAGGCTCCCTGCTGAGCAGAGAGCCCGATGCAGGACTCGATCCCAGGACCCTGAGATCATGACCTGAGCTGCAGGCAGAGGCTTAACCCACTGAGCCACCCAGGTGCCCATCTTAAGTCTGTGTGGATTTTAAAATCTGAACATGGACAAAACAAACAAACAAAAATAAACATCCCCAAGCCTATAAAGCTTCAGCTAATAATCTCCCACAGATCTTCATTATAGCTCCTACCTTCATTCAGTACCACAGATTAGAAACTTTTAGAACCTAGGTTTAGATGAGGTTTCTCAGGAAAGCCATGAAAATGAAAGAACTGGAATTAAAAGCCCTCGGCTGCTTTCCAGTTTATACATGAAAAATAAAGACCATTGACTATCTAAAGTCTTCATTTGCTTTTGTTGTTTTTGTGTGTATTTGGTTTTTGAAAAAATAGATATTACTTTAAGTTAAAACTCGATATTATTTTGGTTTCTTTATGGACTTATTATTCTGTGCTCTACTGTACTTTTTGCAGATAAGGAGATAAAAATTTCTTTGGGGAATTGAAACATACCCTGCACCAAAAGTAATAATATTTCAAAACTCTATTTCAGAGAAAATTATCATGATGAAAGCTTCTTTGTAGTCTGCGTTGACCCATGTGCCTTAACCTTTGTCAAATAAGTTATAGCCCACAGAGCCACAGTAATTCTACATGGGACATAAAAACTGGTTTTTCAATTGGTGAGGTCACGGTAAATCAAAACAAAACAGCTGAGGTCATCAGTTTGTTTTTCACTGTCCCATTAATTCCATCCATCAGCCATAGGTTGGTACCCTAACCTTGGAGAGTGGTCCTGAAAATGTAAATATTTATTTTCTCAAATTTGGGGAGTGGGGTAAGACAGTGTAAATGGAAATATGCAAATAGAGAATCAGTCTTTCATTTAAAAAAGAAAGGATAAAACTGCTAATTCTGCAAAGGGGGTTGATAAGCAGTGTGGCCCACATGACTCTACCATAAAGGTGCATTATTTGCATAAATGAGTATTGTTGTTGATTTAATCCTCTACTTCAAACATACAGCTTCACGTTAACAAGTGCCTTAGTCTCCAAAAAACATGTGATTCAGTGTGCTTCTAATTCTGTGACAATATGCACAAGAATAAATAAATGTTTAAGTATTCATTTGTTTGACAGATCCCAATTTTGCTAAAAATCAGCTTGTTAACCCTGAGCAAGGATTAATATTTTTCTGACACATTTTATTCAACTTTCAAACAATGATTTTGGAAAAGCTTACTTCCAAGGTTCCAACCAGACCCAAGATTTTATGATTTAGTGAGTTAGTTAACAATCAACATGTCATAAAAGAGGTCACATAATGTAGTCACAGACTAAAAGTTAGATCATGCGGCAATCAGAGAACACTGTTAAATATCACAATTCATCCTTTCTGAAGTCTTTGCTATAGGACATCAAAAAAGTTTTCATAACGTGATAGCCAAATACTAAGACATAATGACTGGTTATTTAAATTTTTTTTTTAAGATTTATTTATTTGAGAGAGAGAGAGAGAGTGCACAAGCCAAGGGGCACAGGGAGGGAGAGAAGCAGACCCTCCACTGAGCAGGGAGTCCTAGGGCTCAATCCCAGGACTCTGAGATCATGAGCTAAGCCAAAAGCAGAGGGTTAATCAATTGAACCACCCAGGTTATAAGTTATTTAACTTATAACTAAAATGTCATATAGCAAATGAATGGCATATGTTAAAATTAGTAACTTTATGATTTAATTTGGTGAGAAAAAATAAGACCTATACAGAACAATCATTAATTAAATGTTTGGAAAGCATAACTGAACAGTTTTATTTTGACATTACTAAATTTTATGTGCAGGAAAGAAAATAACCTTGTTGATTAATGATGATTTTAACATGGATAAAGTTGTGGTTTCCCTTGCATGGCTATTGATCACACCTCACATTAATTTTTTTAAAAAACAATGAGGTTAATGGAAGGCATTCTGCCTTGGTAATTTCAGATGGTTTCAATAAATTAACAGAATAATAATTTAATACTACTATTTTCAAAATTCTGAATTTTGTAGAATATACACATTTTATTGCGAAACAGAAAGAGCCATTATTTTAGCTTTAAATGATTTTTTTTTATATTTAGACACAAATTAGTGAGCATATTTTATTATTATATTATTAATTCAATAACTAGGTCATGACTCAGTTGGTACTAATACTTATTACCAACTACTTACTATTTAATACAACATTTTTTTTTTCTATCTATGTGGTGCTCTATGTACTTATAAGAATCCACCCAGATGTGTATGCCTACATGACAGCATCAAAGGTCAGTATTAACACAGTAAATCTCGTAGGAACACAAATTAACCTGTAGAAAGCTCACATGTCCAGGCAAAAAAGAACTTTTTTTTTCATTAAGAATTTCTAAACATACTTCAGATGTTTGATGACAATCTACAAAGTACATGATCAAAATAATTTCATTACTTGGCATTAAACTTATTTTCTTAGTGGATGTTTTCTTGGGAGTTTATGCTGATCAGTAAAGGCTTAAAAATACTACTTTACTGTAATACAATAAGAGATATACATATTTAAGTTACATCAAACTAAATATTATGTACAATTTTTGAATTTATGGTAAATGTAAATTTATATACGTCATATGAATTTTGAGAGTTTATTATTGAGATCTACTTTTCAATAAGATGGCAGTTAATGTAAGTGTTTTAATTAAATACAAATTATCTTTGACTTTATTCTGATTCATTTGCTTTTTTTCTTTCCAAATCATTTATTTCTGATTTAATATTTATTCATTCTTTAATCTTACTGTTTTTGATTTATTATGCTTTTTTTGTTTTTTTAATTATGTTCAATTAGCCAGCATATAGTACTCCATTAATTTTTGATGTAGTGTTCAATGATTAATTAGTTGAGTATAACACCCAGTGCTCATCACCACATGTACCCTCCTTAATACCCATCACCCAGTTATCCCATCCCCCCAACCCCTCCCTTCTGTAACCCACAGTTTGATTCCCAGAGTCCAGAGTCTCTCCTGGTTTTTCTCCCTCTCTGATTTCTTCCCATTCAGTTTTCCCTCACCTCCCTTATGGTCCTCTGTGCTATTCCTTATATCCCACATATGAGTGAAACTGTATGGTAACTGACTTTCTCTGCTTGACTTATTTCACTTAGCATAATCCCCTCCAGTTCCATCCATGTTGATGCAAATGGTGGATATTCATCCTTTCTGATGGCTGAGTAATATTCCATTGTATACATGAAGCACATCTTCTTTATCCATTCATCTGTTGAAGGGCATAGTTTGGCTATCATGGACATTCTGCTATGAACATTGGGGTGCATGTGCCCCTTATTTTCATTACATCTGTATCTTTGAGGTAGATACCCAGCAGTGCAATCACTGGGTTGTAGGGTAGTCCTATTTTTAACATCTTGAGGAACCTCCATACTGGAGTGGCTGCACCAGCTTGCATTCTCACCAATAGTGTAAAAAGGGTTCCCCTTTCTCCACATCCTCGCCAACACTTGTTTTCTGTCTTGTTAATCTTGGCCAATCTAACTGGTGTAAGGTGGTATCTCGCTGTGGTTTTGATTTGTATTTCCATGATGGCTAGTGATGTTGAACATTTCTACATGTGTCTATTAGCCATGCGTAGGTTCATTCACTTTTTAATTTAATTTTAAGAATCCACACCTAGGCCTCCTCATTCCTAGTACTGTATTCTTCCAAAATACAATGCTGTCATTTTTTTAATTAATGAAAACAATAGTAGCCATTTTTTAATGTTAGAAACCTGTCACTTAATAGGTTAAAGGTCCTCATTCCCACTTAACATCACCTGGGAACCAATTGCCATTGCTTAGAAAATCAAAGAGCAGAATCTTATTATACTGAGATCTCATCTCAATGAATTTGCATGTACCTTCAAAATATTCTTATTTGGGTTATCAAATTAGTTTCATCTAAAAAAATCATTAACCAGAATTTACAAGTGAAAAATGTATAGTCTGCAAGCTGGTTAGGAAGACAGGTTAGAAGATACTGAAGATAGGAGCTTCTGGGTGAGCAGCACTGAAGTGGGGCATCGAGCATGAAAATGGTCTCAACTATTTTTCTGAAGTTTTTCAGTCAATGAAAACAATAGTAGTCATGTATGATGCTGAAGGCAGGGTGAAAGAGAGATAAATTCAACATATGGGAGGTGTGGAAATGTAAGAAATGTTGGAAATCAGAAATGGAATCCATTCCTTTTTGTCTTCCAGCTTTTAGAGACAGAGGGCATACTTGACTCATCCATCCTCAAGGTCAGTAACTTAGCCGGGTCCCTCTCATGTCACCATCCCACTGGTTTTCTTCCTCCATTTCCATAACTCTTTTTGAACTGAAAAATGTTCTCTGCTTTTAAAAACTTATATGATTATGTTGAGTCTGCCAGAATATTGCAGGATAAAATGAAATACAGTTGCAAACTGTAATTTTTGAAATACAGTTGCAAAGCGTCTCTTAATATATAAGACAATATATTCACAAGTTTCAAGGATTGGGGTGTGTACATCGTTGGGGGCCATTCTTCTACCTACAACATGCACCTCCTTACCCTGCTTTATTTTTGCATGTAGAACTTACTACCGTCTGTGGTATTTTATGCTTATTCATTTGCTTACTGTTTTTCTCCTCTTAGCTGAATGCAAACTTCTGGAGAACAAAGACTTTGTATATTTTCTTTATTGATATATCCCCAAGGCCTAGAACAGTCCCTGGGACATGGGAGGCATTAAAGAAATATTTGTTAAATGATGGGGCACCCGGGTGGCTCAGTCCTTAAGCGTCTGCCTTCGGCTCAAGTCATGATCCCAAGGTCCTGGGATCGAGCCTTAGGGTCCCTGCTCTGCAGGAAGCCTGTTCTCCCTCTCCCATTTCCCCTGCTTGTGTTCCCTCTTTCTCTGTGTCTTTCTCTGTCAATAAAATAAATAATATCTTAAAAAAATAAATATTTGTTAAGTGAGTAAAAGAAGCCAGGTGTATTTAATAACTAAAATAAATATTCATGACCAGGAATAGTAGACTTAATATTGAAATTAAGAAATATTGCTAAAGGGGCACCTGGGTGGCTCAGTTGTAAAATTGAGTTGACTCAATTTTAGCTCAGGGCATGATTTCAGCATTGTGAGAGTGAATCCCATCTCAGGCTCTTCTGGGCATGGACCCTGCCTAATATTCACTCTCCTTGTCTCCCTCTGCTCCTCCTCTCTCTTTTTAACAGAAAAGAAAGAAAATAAATATTGCTCAAGAAATCTGTGACTTCATTTAAATATAAGAATAGACTTTACAGGTTTAATGAAATAATATATGTCATGTGTTTTTTTATTATAGCAATCTGTTTGCAAAATAACACATCTCCAAACCCATCCAAGGAACTGTAGGGTTAAGTAGATAAAAATGAACAAATCCTATATTGAAAGTTTATAACCAGTGACACTTTTATTCTTTACGAAATACAAAGCACACAATAGCACATTGGCTGTTAAGCTAGATTTCCTCCCCAAAATTCCAAAGTGTATGTGGCAGGGAGAGTTGCTGGAGAAAACAAATGAAGTCCAAACATTTGATAATGAGTATTGCACATCAATGTCTTCTTTTTTTAAAAAATTTTATTTTATTTTATTTTATTTTCATTTTTCCAGCATTCATTGTTTATGCACCACACCCAGTGCTCCATGCAATACGTGCCCTCCGTAATACCCACCACTAGGCTCACCCAACCGCCTGCCTCCAACACCCTCAGTTTGTTTCTCAGAGTCCACAATCTCTCATAGTTCATCTCCCCCTCCGATTTTCCCCAACTCACTTCTCCTCTCCATATCCCAATGCCTTCTGTGTTAGGAAAGAGTCAATATCATAAAGTTTCACTTATTTGTGGAGCATAAGGAATAGAACATCAATGTCTTCTAATGAAAAGTGTTAAAACTCATTGAAATAATGATCATCTGAATTTAATTCCCTTTGGCCATGGTCATAAATCTATCCTGATTGTTATCATTTTAATTTTTCATTATACTTTATTTTTGAAGGATTGCACATAAAAAATAACATTATATTTTTGTTTGCATTCAAGCAAAAATCTACATATTCATTTTTACTGACTTCAAAAATGAGCACATGCCATGTCACCTGTACAAGGGACTGTAAACAAGGAGATAACAAAAGCAAAAAGATCATAATATCATGATAAGGATTTTCAAAGTTTTATTAATTCATGTCTGCAATGTACTCCCCTTGATAATATCACATAGCTATTTGTGTATGACTGTATATTATGAAAAATTTAAATACCTCCACCTATTACATACAGCTCATACAGCTGTGTCAATACTGCTAATAGACTAAAGACTTACATTTTCTGATCTGTATGTGCTTATCAATTTCACAAATTTTGCAATGGCTTCTATTTGTGTATAACTTTTTCTTTAAGAAGAAAATATAAAAATTAACTAAATGACACATTATACTAATCAGAGAGACAAAGACAGAGACACTTAAGAATGTATGTAGAGGGGCGCCAGGGTGGCTCAGTGGGTTAAAGCCTCTGCCTTCTGCTCGGGTCATGATCCCAGAGTCCTGGGATCAAGCTCCCCATCGCATCGGGCTCTCTGCTCAGCAGGGAGCCTGCTTCCCCTCTCTCTGCCTACTTCTCTGCCTACCTGTGATCTCTGTCTGTCAAATAAATAAATAAAATCTTAAAAAAAAAAAAAAAGAATGTATGTAGAACTTTACTAGGATAGTGAATCATAGAGTCATATTTTAGCACAGTCCACTTTACCCTCCATCCTGTTTTTTTGGTGGGGAAACAGCCCTTTGTGATGACACCACCTATCCCAAGCCAGGTCTATAAGCCTCCAATGATGAGGCTGAGCTAGGAGGCCTCCCTACCCTGGGGCTCTGATTCAAACTCAGTACTTTCCCACTTCCAAGTGCCTGCATATCTTCTTCAGTTGAGGCCTTCTCTCCTTGATACTGCCTCTCCCAACCCCAGTGCAAAATGTAAGAAACTAAAACATCTAGACTGATTAATATTGGAGTGAGCATGAACTTATTCAAAAAAATGTGAAATAGGACTGGGTGAGTTACAAAAGGAGACATGAGTGAGAGTGCAAGGCAGCTCAGGATTAAGACGGAAAAAGGAATTCATCTTGAGAGAAAGGGAAGCAAACCATAAGAGACTTAACTATAGAGAACAAACTGAAGGTTGCTGGAGGGAGGTGGGTGGGGGGATGGGCTAGATGGGTGATGGGTATTAAGGAGGGCACTTGTTTTGATGAGCACTGGGTGATATATGTAAGTGATGAATCACTAACTAAAAAAAAGGAATTATTTTTAATAAACAAGTAAAAGGTGTAAACTTACTTTGATGATTGTCATATCGTGTCTAGACAAACACATTTGAAAGTTTGGGGCACCTGGGTGGTTCAGATGGTTGGGCATCTGCCTTCACCCCAGGTCATGATCTCAGGGTCCTAGAATTGAGCCCTGCATCAGGCTCTCTGCCCAGCTGGGAGCCTGCTTCCCCCTCTCTCTGCCTGCCTCTCTTCCTGGTTGTGATCTCCCTCTCTCTGTCAAATAAGTAAATAAAATATTAAAAACATAATAAAATAAAGTAAAAGTTTTAGGGTTATGTTATATGATATGAGGTAACATTGAAAGTATTGAGAGTATTACAACTTAAGTGTTTCCTATAGTTTGGAATTTCTTTTTTTTTTTTTTTTTAAATAGAGAGAGAGAGCGAGCGAGCATGCATGAGCTAGGGGGAGCTAGGCAGAGGGAGAGGGAGAGAGAATCTTAAGCACACTCCCCATCCAGTGAGAAATCCAATGCAGGGCTCCATGTAGAGCTTGATCTAATCACCCTGACATCATGACCTGAGCTGAAATCAAGAATCATTCGCTGAATGGACTGAGCTACCCATGCACCTCTTAATGTTTGGATTTCTATGTTTAGCCCTTGTTATATTATTAAATGATGTTCTCTTGTTTTTCTTAAATATTGATCATTTTCTTTTTACTTTAGGGGAAGACCATTTTACTCTATGAGAATGATGGCAAATAATTTTTTTAAAAAGTTGATAAAAGAATACACATAAAAAATTTCCACTCCTGGAACAGTATTTACAGAAATCAACTCAGGAATTTGACAAGTGATCATTCTTATTCTTGATTTACTTTTTTTCTTAAATTTAAATTTAACATTTTATTTATTTATTTATTTATTTATTCATAGTGAGTGCAAGCAGAGAGTAAAGGGGTAGAGAGAGAGAAAGAGAATCTTTTTTTTTTTTTTAGTTTTTTTATTTTTTCAGCATAACAGTATTCATTATTTTTGCACCACACCCAGTGCTCCATGCAATCCGTGCCCTCTACAATACCCACCACCTGGTGCCCCCAACCTCCCACCCCCCACCCCTTCAAAATTCTCAGATCGTTTTTCAGAGTCCATAGTCTCTCATGGTTCACCTCCCCTTCCAATTTCCCTCAACTCCCTTCTCCTCTCCATCTCCCCTTTTCCTCCATGCTATTTGTTATGCTCCACAAATAAGTGAAACCATATGATAATTGACTCTCTCTGCTTGACTTATGAGAGAAAGAGAATCTTAAGCAGGCTCCATACTCAGTGCAAAGCCCAAAGCAGGGCTTGATCTCATAATCCTGAGATCATGACCTGAGCTGAAATCAAGAGTCCAGAAGCTTAAGATACTGAGTCTCCTACACGCTCCAGATCTAATATTTTAAAACAGGCAGTAATTGAACTGGTAATAAATTTTAAAAATCACCTACAATTTGTGCTTGATTGTGTATTTTTTATAAAAACCTTATTTTTTTAATTTTTAAAAAATGATTTTATTTATTTATTTGACAGAGAGGGGAAAAGAGAGAGAGTACACAAGCAGGGGGAGCAGCAGAGGGAGAGAGAGAAACTGGCTTCCCACCAAGCAGGCAGCCTGACGCGGAACTGGATCCCAGGACCCTGGGATCATGACCCGAGCTGAAGGCAGATGCTTAACTGACTGAGCCACACTGGTGTTGCTTTACAAAGACTTTAAATCCATTTGTATTAAATGAGTTAGGATAAGAAATGCAAAATGTTAAGTATTATACCCTACTTACCCTAAGATCTTTGTATGTAACTGAATAGTTACTGTACCAATCAAATAGTGAAATTTATGCAATGTAAATCTTTGTCTATAAAAAGAGACTCTTCTAAGCAAAGTGAATTTATTTTGGCTCTTGGTTTAACCAAAGGCTGAATGAGATTGTGTTTAAAAAAAAATTTAAATATTAAAAAAAATAAATAAATATTTGATAAACCTTGGTGACTTTTCATCCAAAGTGTACTTTGACTCAGGGACCATGGTATAAAACGATTCAATAAATCTTTACATATTAAATAAATAATTAAATAATCAAATAATCTTTACATTATTAATTAAATATCATGGTTTACTATATAAATGAATTGTTCCAAAACAGATTTTTCTCTCCCATGATTTCCCTAAAATATGGTCTGCTACCAAAGAATTAACAAATGGATCAATATATGTTTTCGTTTTGCTTTTTCTCGTGCTGAAATGTGGCTGAAAAGTTGGCAAAGATTAAAGTACTTCCTCAGGGGCTAGACAGATGTGACTTTGGGGCATTGTAGCACTGAAGTATGTTTTTGTGCTATTCCAGTGACAGAGAGCATAAGCAACATGATGTTCTTAGGGCAATAAAAGAGGTGCATATATGCATAACGTGTCTGATAAATTAGGAATTTATTGTGGCAGGAGTTATAGATAATCTGCAGTAATGGAACTGCTTGGCCAATTAGGTGTCAGGAGAGCATGATTTAAGTACAACCAGACAAAACAGGAAATGATTTCTTCTCAAAGTCACTGGAATAAAGGACATTCCATCATGTTTCTAATTTCATCTCAAGCCTCACTTCATCTAGGAAATTTCTGTGACCCTCTTACCAGCCCCTCATCCTGTTTGCCCCCTCCACCCACCCCCAGTTAGGTCAAGACTGCAGTAGAATCAAGTGCCTTCCTTCAGAACACTGACCAAAGTGAATAATAATATAATAATTCGTGAGATTAATATAATTATTCTTTTCTCCTGCTAGAGAGGGAGCTCTATGCAGTTAGCTATTTGAGCTATTGATTACCGTCACACCCCCAGTGCTCACCAAAATTATGCACATTGTAGCAGCCCAACCAGTAGCTGGTGAATGAACAACTGAATATATGAATGAATGAAATTTTACCTGTTTTCATTGAGGCCTTATGCCAATGCCTTGACACCAGAGATCAAATGTTACAGAGTCAAGCCCAGCTTAACATGAGCCAAGCACACTTTATTGTCCTTGTTTACTAATGACAAATTTATCGATGTGTTTGTCTGTTAAATGTCAACATTGATTACTGTTCAAACATTTGTCTATGACAGGACCTTTTTAGTCCATGGGTGACATCATTCTGCATCAGGGTTGTCAGCGGGTTACAAAGCAGTTCTGCTACAAGATCATGCGCCCTGATGCGAAATGAAACACGGAGCCTCTTGTCCAAAAGTTATTAAGAAATTCCCAAGTGTACCCCAGCGCATTAATCCAAGAGTGGCCCCTTTTTAAGCACAGAATTGTGTGTGACTATACAGATTGCATTCCCATAAAGAGAACCCTGTCTATAAGAAAAAAAGATATTTTTTGGTTTTCTTTAGTTTTGGAATCTAATTTTATGAAACTCTCCCCTTCCTGTCTCCTCTCATTGTTTTATTTCCCACTTCCTCATCACTTCCAATAATGTCATCACATGATTACACAGGAGTGAGTGTAATCACAAGAGGGGTAAGGAAAGACATTTGTATGCAAAGCAAACTACCACCAGCACTGGAGATTACAAGAAAGGAGTTCAGAACTCCTCCTCCTTCTGGTCTGTTCTCTTGGCAACTGTGATAGGACTTTGTTTAATCAACAGGCTGCTAGGATGAAGCATCATGGCCAGGAATTTTCATTGCCATTCTTCTCCTAGCATGTTGATTGCTGAAATGAAAACCGAAACTGACATTCATCAGAGTTGTTAACATTGTATTTTGAAATCATGAGAGTAACTACTTCTACATTCACGACACACTTGGCAAAATTCCCTTCATTCTTCCCCTTCATTTACTTTCGTGTATCACTTGTCTTCATTTCTGTCTCTCTCATTAGACGGTTAAATCCTTATTTAGCCAGGACCATGGTTATAGCTCTCCCCCACAATTTCATAAATAGCATATGTTTTGCAGTGATTCTGCATATATATACACATATATATGTGTGTGTGTTAAAAATAATAAGTGATTGCATAAACAAATCTCTTATTTGTAAACCATGAGTTTTAAGTCTGGGTTTCTTTCCTTTCTAGATTGCTTCAAAGCTACTGCAGCCCACGGACTCTCAAATTTTACCTCTCAGAATCACTTAAAGACATTTGAAAACACAGAATGCTGACCACTCCCGTAGTTTAGAACTGACCCTCTGACTCAGTAGTTCTGAGACTCCTCATTCAGAACAAAGTCCCAGGTGATACTAGCATTGGTCTGTAGACTGCATTTTGAGAACCACTGTTCCAGACATTAAAGAAAAAATTATTCAGTGACACTGCTAAAGCACAGTAAAGAAGACTTTGTCCAAGGGGGCCATGGTAATTGGTGTAGGGACCACTGCAATGGGGTCTCCCTGTGGGAAAGAGAGATTCAACTCTGAACACAGCACAGGCAAGTGGGAATTTAGAGCCAAGGAGCATGGTGGGGGTCAGTGGACGGAAAATTACTAAGAGGAAACATCAGGCCTAACGTGGGGGCAGGAGGGGATTTCTGGCTAATGTGACTGTAAAGGATTCTTGCTGAAGGCAGAAAACAGGGAATGGATATCATCTGAGGGGTGGTGAAACAGGAAGAACCTCCTCAAAAACTGAGGAGGCTCAGATATTGTTCACAGTCCATTATATAAAAGGTGGGATTCCCTACGCTTGGTGTCCCCCTCAGTTATGCTGCAGAGACAACGCATGGGCAACACTCGCCTGAGCCCACTGCAGGCTTGTTCAAATGACATGTGGGAGTCAAAGGAAACTGACACAAATATGACAACCGTGCTGCTTCCTACACCTTTTGTCTCTGACTGAGAAGTCTCACATTTTTCTGCTGAGTATCTGTGAAGCTGGCAAACTAATTTTATAGCTTACGAGTAGGTTAAAATACCACAAAATTAAGTTATTGACAAATAATGAGGGAAAGAAAGGAGGAGGAAGGATGAAATATTTTACGAAAAAAATAAATAAAACAATAGATATGATGTGTCTAATCTTTCTATAATAATTTATTTAAAAATACTATCTTTTCTTAAAAAGAGTCAAAGAATTCTTAGAATTTTTTAATGAGTTTATTAATTAAAATGCTATTTGTACCACTCAGACCTAGTCTTTGCATTAACAATACAACTTAAAATATAAAGTTAAAGATCATATTTTTAGGGGTGCCTGGGGGGCTCAGTCAGTTAAGTATCTGATGATTTCAGCTTAGGTCATGATTTCAGGGTCATGAGATTGAGCCCGGAGTCTGGTTCTGCACTGGGCATAGAGCCTGCTTAGGATTATCTCTTTCCCTGTCAGTCTGCCCTACCCCCATTCACACACTCCCTTTCTCAAAAAAAAAAAAAAAAAAAAAAATAGAAAAGAAAAAAGAAAAAAAGAAAGGTTATATTTGTGTTCATTAAATGCAATTGTAGACACATTATATTTATGATTTATTGTTTGTCACTATTTTTTTGTTTGAAATACTTTTCTTTCATTCACTTTTTTAGGCATAAACTGAAATCACAACCAGACAATGGAAAATTCATTCCTGATTACTTTCACTGCACCAATTTTTGAAAATTTAAAATAAGCCACTAACCTTACTCTGGGATGGATACAAGCAATCAGATTGAATAAGTATTTACTTTTCAATCAACATGAGAAGTATTCAATCTCCCCCCCTCCCCCGTCTGGCTAAGAAGATGGGATTCAATTTACTTATAAATCTTTTCATATGTAACCAAAATTTTTGCATTAAAAATGGAAGGGAAAAAAAATCAAGCAGTGTGATCCATGTTTGATCTAAGAAAATTAGGAGAAAACCAGTCCCGACTTTTACACCCAAAGTACACAGAACATAAACTTATAAAGGGGAAGGGGCAAGAAGACAAAAGTAAATTTAAGATCAAATGTTCTTTCATTTACTCTTGATTGTTTTTCAAAATAATTACATTTTTAAAAACATAACTGGCTGTGTGATAATTTAACTTTTCCCTGGCTCAATCCTCCATCTTCCCACTTCCAAGTAACTTGATCTAAGAAATGTTGAAATATGATTAAACAGTAGCAGTAACAAAAGTTACTTCTGTAACAGTAACTTCTGTTACTGTTAGAAACAGAGGTTTCAGTTAACAGTTCACTTGCAGATAGCAGAAACCACTCTAGCCACTTTAGGTGATAATAATAATAGTAATAATAATAATAATTGCATTTTTAATGTAGATGGTAGTTTACAACACGAGTAGCAAGAGAAGGGCCAGCTGATTAGCAAATGTACTTCCAGCCCCAGAATCACAGGTCCCTTGCTGTGGTGCAAACAGCTGTCAATACTGCCTCAGGTAAGGGTGACTGCAAAACCGGGCTCCCTCCATGGTGTCCAAATCAATGTCTTCCACCTTCTCTTTCTCCTTATTTGACTCAATTTCTAATTTAAGGATCATGAGGACATCTGAAAAACAGCATATGAATCACTCCCCACCCCCACCCCGAACACTCATTGCCAGAGGAATGTAATTTTTAGTTTTCCAGACTCTACAGTCCATAAGGCAGACTGGAAGGAAATAAGAAAAGAAAAATGTGTCAAAAAGCTACGCAAAATTGTTTTTCCTCCAATGTATTTATGGAGAAGGAAGCAGTGTAGACATTCTTTACATTCATCTCATAGCCATGGAAAGAGAACTAGGTTGGGTTATTTCCTATTACATTGGAAATGGATGTTCTCTCTAATACCATTAGAAGGAACCCAGGAAAGGGTGGCTGAGAAGCTATTGATTTTAACAGGTATGTAGCTCTTTAGTAAACGACACCCTAAAGATGGACAGTTATGGTTTAGCAACAGCATGACAACTTCCAGACATCCAATTCCACACTAAATAGAAGGTTGTTTTATTTAATTGGTTTTAACAAAATTGAGTATTTTATGCTTGCTGAAGGGGGTCAGCCTTCACAGAGTCCCATTATTATAATAACAGAATGCTCTTCAATTTCTTGAGTGTTTTATGATTATAGTAAGGCATCTTCTGTGCAACTTCTCATTTAGTTTTAAAAGTACAGAAATACGGGCACCTGGGTGGCTCAGTTGGTTAAGCATCTGACTGTTGATTTCTGCTCAGGTCATGGTCTCAGTTTGTGAGGTAAAGCTCCGAGTGGCGCTCTGCACTGGGCACAGAGCCTTTTTAAGATTTTCTCTCTCTCTCTCATTCTGCCCTCCCCATCCCTGGCAAAAATCTTAAAAAAAAAAAAAAAAATATATATATATATATATATATATATATATATATATATATATATATAGGCTGATGACAGCTATATATTTTATTTTATTCTCCTATGATGGACATGTGATCTCTCCTTACAATGAAGGACACTTATGAGTCACTGAGTCATTCATCGCATTCATACAGACCTTACTGCCTGTTTTTCTGACTTTTCATGAGCTACTATTTCTTAACATTGGTGACTGTAAGAGTTTATTTAATTTGCAGAACTAGTTTACAAAGTATTTCTAGAAAAATACAAAAGAAAGAGAGAAATTAGCAGAATCCCAAGTTAACCCATTTACAGAGTGAAAAAAAGAAGGAATTGAAGAATTATAGTTAATAAAACAGAACTCCTTATCAAAGGTTTTAATTTTTAGGTAATGCTCTGTTCTGTATTTTAATTTTTATTACTAAAGCTTATATTCAATAAGGTAGCATATGAGTCTCTCTTTTTAAAAGAATGCATTAAAAAAAATAAAAGGACTGCAATAAGTAAAATGGGATAAGTTTTTTTTTAATTTAATTTAATTAATTTATTTATTTTAAACATATATTTTTGTCCCCAGGGGTACAGGTCTGTGAATCGCCAGGTTTACACACTTCACAGCACTCACCATAGCACATACCCTCCCCAATGTCCATCACCCCACCCCCCTCTCCCAACCCCCCTCCCCCCATCAACCCTCAGTTTGTTTTGTGAGATGAAGAGTCACTTATGGTTTGTCTCCCTCCCAATCCCATCATTTTAATCCATTCATAGTTTGAATGCTCTTTCTCTTTTTTATATCTATAACTTCTGAATTTTGGAATACATAGTTGTCTTGCTTATCATTTACCAAATACATTACCTGGTCTTAAAACAAAATGCAATACCAGGCAAAACCATTGTTTCATATTTTAAAGTTTTAAAATATTATTACAATCATTTTTGCAGATACCATTCTCCAATATCATGACAAATTTTAATTGCATTTATTTACTTATTTATTTAAAAGATTGTGTTTATTTATTTGACAGAGAGACACAGTGAGAGAGGGAACACAAGCAGGGGGAGTTGGAGAGGGAGAACCAGGCTTCCTGCCAAGCAGGGGCCCTATGCAACGCTCTATCCGAGGACCCTGGGATCATGACCTGAGCTGAAAGCACTTAATGACTGAGACATCCAGATGCCCCAACAAATTTTAATTTTAGACAAGAATAACATTTTCATTTTTTTCTCCAGAAATCCAGAAAATAAACTACTATAAGATACATTGATATGGTGGCATTGTCGCTATTTGTATCCAATTCTGTTACCTCCTTCTCTGATAATATCAGAGATATTTCGATAATTAGCTGGGCATATGGCTTTCCAGAAAAGATACTGCATTTCCAAGTTCCTCTCACAACAAATTTGTGGCCAACTATCTTGTTTCCAGCCAATGAAATCATAGAAGAATCCAACATAAGAGGGCATCCTTTCCTTCTTCGTTTTATACCTCTTTCTATAAAGCAGATGTGGTGGTCACCTCTCTTGGATCATATATATGAGTTCAACTCCTAAGATTATTTAGGCATAAAAACAGAAGAAACCCGAGTTTCTGATGACTACCCAGAGCACCACAATGATATCAACTCAGAGATTTTTTTAAGAGAAGAACAAACTTCCATCTTGTTAAGAAGTGATTATTTTAGGAATACATCATCACATCATGTATTTTCATGAATAAAATAGCATTTCACATCTGATCTCAGCCTTTGGTTAATTTTTAAACTAGATCCATTTAAATGTAATCCAAACAGCTCCTCACATCATGCAACCATTTATCTTGAAACTAACAACAAATATACAAAATAGTTAATCTAGTAAAAGGCCATCATGTACGTACACACCAGCACCCCTACGTTTAATCAAACACTGTATAACATATAGAGAATATGAGATTCTATAATTTCTCTTGAAACCAACTTTAATATGTCCATGGCAATAGTACATCAAACACACATGTATATTAATGTATATTAACAAAGACATTGCAGGAGAAAAATGGAATACTTATTTGCTTATTTATTTCTTTAGCTGACTCTAAACTTAGGGCACTCTGTTGAAGAAAAAGAAAAAAAAAAAAAACTACGGGTAAGCAATCCAGAGATAAATTGAAGAATCCTAACTCTATTGTTACACATATTACAATTTTCTAGATTCTTGTGCTCTCATCTGTGAAATCAAGAGTTTCTAAAAGTCTGTTTCTCCTCTATTATTTTGTTGAGCAGGAATATTTGTTATTTTAAAATATAAAACTAGTTGGGGACATGGGTCATATAATAACATTTGGCATATTAAAACTTTTTTGAAATATAATTTAATATCTCCCTCCTGTTCTCTGCTGCCCCCAGATTGAGTTTCTTTCTTTCTCATCATGCTGACTATATAAAGAAGCTACTGATGTACTAATCAAATATGTACTTAGGATGTGGTATGACATCTCAGAAACAGTACTAAACTGGAATTAAAAATATATGTAAATATGTATGTTTTATATTTATGTAAATGTAAATTATCAACTCATTGTAGTTTTAACTCTTTCACTAGTTAGCACTGTCATCTTAAGCAAGTCATTTAACATTTCTGAGCAGTATTATCTGTTCTTATTAGAGTCTTGCCAGACAAGATTACCTTCATTCCTCCTCGAGTTTTAAAATTATTTTATAATATATTATTTCATTGTATGTGTGAAAAATGTATTCACTTTAAAGACAAATCTACATGTAGCCAGAAAAATAGAAAGGTGTTCTTTATTTTCTGGAGCTATACTGACATCCTTTGGTAAGGTTTTGACCGAATATAACTTAATGTAGAGATAGAAGAACAGAGAAATGGACAATTAGATGGTTGATAAATAAATTAGATGGTTGATAAATAAATAGAATCACCCAGATGTATTTACATCTACCTCCACACACATTTGGGCATGAAACTCAAATTTCTGAGAAAAAAAAATATATGGATATATATATGCATATATACATATATATGCATATATATAAAGGAGACTGTGACAAGTCCAAAGTCTAAAGATTTTAATGGCATTAATTGCATATTTAAGTTATGAATAAAATATTTTATCTGCAGAATATAAAAATGCAATGCATATAAGATTAAGGAGACAGGACTGCCTCACAGACATTCCAAAACGATCAGTAAGGTATGATCTCGTATGGCAATAAGTAATAAAAATAAGGTATTTGGGGAATCAAAAAAGAAAGTTCACTGCAAGCAAAAATAAATAAAAATCATAAACCTCCACCCAAATCACTCTGGTAACGTATCAGATCTGGCTGCAACGTGACTTGGCACTCCGTTAATACTTGTATTTCAGTAGTCTGGTGTAAGGATGGTGCAGGAATATATATGTCAGAAGAAGAAGTGTCTATTAAAGAAGAATTGCAAGCAGCGGTCCAGTTCCTGAGATTGCGTTAGGGACGCAGCCGGATTAGATTGGGTTGATTACCTTAGCCTCGAAACAGAGAGTCTTTCTGCCCTGCGGGGGAGGGGAAGCCTTTCATCCCCAGCCCTCGTCTCGGATGCGCCCTCCCCTTCGCATTCACTTGCAAATAGCTGTGTGCTAGCAAAAGCCAGCACTTCCCCAGTCTCTAACCTTCCCATGGCGAGTACTGCCGCTCTATCAGCAGAACCTTTCTCTCCGGGTGAGGAAGGGCTTTTTCCCCCTCCTCTCCTTTTTTCCCCCCTTAATCAGAAGCCCTGAATGAAAGCCAATCAGAGAGAGCTCGCCCCCGTGTTCTTCGGTTCCCTGCCGTCCAGAGTTGAAAGTGATGCTGAGAGAAAGCTTGAGTTAGATTGAAGTAGCATCAGTGATAGAAAATAACAGCCGAAAACAAACAAAAAGGGGACGTAGTGACAATTTCTCCAGGGTGATTTTGGCTGGAACCAACTTCCGTTATCCAGAAGCTGATAAAAAAGGTAGGAAGACTTCATCTCTCAACCCCCCCCCCTTTCTCCCCCCCTAACCCCCTTAAGGTCTTTTATTTTCTTTCCCTGGGGGATGGGAAATGTTTGTTTTTAAGTTGTATTTAACAATTATTTCCAAATAATTATCTTTAACACATGAAGAAATCAATAAGCATAAAACTCTCTATATTAGATTCTAGAAACAACTGCTTTGAATATCTCTAAGAGGTAATGTAAAACTAGATAAATTATATATTATGCTCAACAGTGGGTCATGATATTAGAGTTTGTGAATTCATTCTCTCTGAACAAATGCCAAAAATATATCATGGAGTGTAATTTGTCATGCTTATACTTGTTCGTCTTTATTTTAAAAATCAGTTGAAGAGGTAACCTTGTTGCTGTGAACTCTAGCATCATCTAACATTACTTTGCATTCCATATGAATGGATCCACTCTGCACTTATTTCTGGTCATAGTTCATCGTACGTTCAATATAAAGAGAAATGACAGGCAGAAGACAGATTCTTTGAAACTGTCAATGGCCACTAAGCATCTACATAAATAAAATAGATTGGCATTCATCAGAAATAGAAGAGGCATAATTCTTACATTCACATTGTGTATCTGAGTCAGAAGTGAGAGGGGAAAGGGGACGAAGGGGTCTAAATGCATGTAGTCAGCAATTGCAGCATTTATTGTCTCTGCTGCAATAAAATCCATATTTTATGTGGTGTTAAATTAATGCAGCACATTGCAAGTCCAAATGCATGTCCCCAACAAGTAACTACTGATAACACTGTAAGTATGGGCAAAAGCAGTAATCTGAAAGTGTTTTTACGTCGCTATAATAAAAACCTACCACCTCCTTATCATTAAAAAGGGGAGGGGGGTCTACAGGTGCAATCAAAGACAAACATCATTTTAAAACTGACCTATCATCTTTTGCTTAAAAAAAAAAAACAACAAAAAACAGAAACCTCTTTCCTATAATAGTGGTTCTTCATTCCAGTAAAAGCTTCTGTTATCCAAAACTGCACATCCATTACTCTCAGCTGCTGGGAAATGCATTATTCTTCTTCTTTTTTCTTAAAGGATCTATATTAAAAATCATCTGTCCCTCTGATGCTGACAACTGTTATACTTCAATGCATATGTTAGTAGACTTTTTCCCTCTACACCATCCCCCTCTCTATCCTTCTTTAAAATGTAGCTACAAGAGCTTCTCTGTGGTGAATAACACTTGGCAAGAGTGTGCTCATTTTTTTAGGTCTGGTATGGTGAGGATTTTTAATTAGTAGAACTTTCATGAAAACATTATGTCATTGACAAGAGCTCTAGGTTCATTTTTAGTTAAAGAGATGAAGAAAAAAGGAAGAGGTTGTGTCATAGAGAAGTAGGTAAATAAGTTGCATAAATCATCCACCTTGTCCCTGTTCCCTGCGGGGTAGTAAATGAGGCACATATGTATTCAGTGTGTATGCATAAGGAAATAGTAGTTTATGGGGCGGGGGGAGGACACACATATAAGCAGAATGTGTCTCTGTCTTAGAGACCCTTCAAATCCGAATCCATTCTGATGATAAAAACATAAAGAAATGCTTCTTTCATTTGTTTTCACTTTTTTTTCCAGCTGTTATTAAAGTATGAGTCAATGTCTGTTTTCATGAAATCAGATACTTTTTTGGTTTCAAATACTTGTTACTAACAAATTGACTTTCCTGGTGAATGCATATGCCTTCCCTGACTCCAATCAAAGAATAGAATTCCGTGCACTTATATGTCTTGTGGAGGAGAGTGGAGGGGGGAAGCCAGGAGAATAGGAAGGAACATATAGTGTGTATAGCATCCACATACATATGCATGTATGTGAGGTCAGTGGTTAAATTCCCTAGTACCTGAATGGTGCTTTAGGTGATATTCCCAGATGTTTATAAAAACTAGCTATTTGGTGATACCAGTACTAGACAGGTATTCAATTTAATTTTACACTATTATATATATATATATTTTTTACTATATGGAGATTTTTCTTTAAAAAAGAAAAAAAAGGATAGAAAATTGATTTTTCTACCTAGGGAGATATAAATTTCTGGCACATTATTAAGAAAGTAGTATAATATGAAAGAGGTATGATTTTTTTTTTTTTCTTGAAAGAGTATACTTGAAACTGAAAGGTTAATTCCAAAATATATGAACCCTGTTCAGGCTCTAGGATTCATTTCATGATCTTCACTTAATTTCTCGTATAAACAAATAACTGAGGCAGAGTATATATTATCTAAGGGATTTTTGGACATATGACTTCTTTTCTATGTCTTAACCTACTTTGCAGCAAGTGATAACACTGTGTCCTCCTGGAATATGTCATTTTTATACCAAATCATTCCGCTAGGCTGCAGCACACGAACAGCATTAGCAGCAATGATGCTGATTCAGCAGCAAAGTGAACCATATTTTTGTTAAGTGTTATTATCAGTAAGAGTGTTGTATAGTAAGCAATTAATACAACTCATGGATATAAACCCAACTATCTCCAGTCTATCCCTTGGGTTTTAAAAGCACCAGCCATAATACATTGTGATTTCGACTATGCAAATTGCATTCTAATACTGTTGCCACATTAGAAATGCTTGTAAAATACTGAAATAAAGTAACAAAGTATGAGCAGAGAAATATAAGCATTATTTGTATCAACCATAAGTAATTTTATGCAGAGATTTGACCTCCAAACTTCAGGTCTATGTTTGAAAACTCTAGTTTTGTTTAACCTAAAATATTATCTGGTTAGGGTTTCAGAAAAGCCACTTTACTAACCATATTATATTTAGCAGTCATGTCTGAAATAGGCTGAAGTTAAAAACCAAGTAGCAAGAACGGTGCCCTCATTCTTGTTAGGCTTATACTGAACAATGGTGATTTGACGAAGCATTGTACTAAGTATATATGGTCCCTCTTATGACTATTTTGAAAAGGAAATCAGAGCCCAAGGAATATCATCATGAACACATATTTGAGAAATGAAAGCAAACATAGGAAAATATATTTTCCCTTTCTTGACACTTTGTTCAGACCAGTGAGTTCACTGAGAAAATTTTCTTTTGTCATAATTAAAATAATTTGAAATATGCAGGTAGAAAGAAATGCCCTAAATTTAAACATTTTTAAATCTGCCTTTTTTTTTTTCTAGTTGAAGCAATTGGGTTATGTCCACAGAGCACTAATATAACATTCCCTGCTTTTATCTCTAACAAGTTCAATACTCAAAATTATAGATTTCTTTTTTTCACGCCTAAGAACGAGAAAATTTCAATCAAAAAGGAGTGCCTGTTTTCTAAGATAACAATATCAGCTCAGGGTCACCTCTCTTCACTTCTTCCTTTCTTGCTAAACAGCAGCCTCACTTCACTTGACATTTCAGTATGAGACTTGGAGCCCTTTCAAATCTAGTTGTGTTGTCTTTCATAAGGATATCTAAAGCATGAGGCCATTTTTGCCTTTGCCATACCTCCTTTGTCACTGCTCACTTCAACTAACTCAAAAGGCAAACATTGTAAGAAAGCATCTATCACATTAAAGTTGCAGATTGCTGGGAATGCATTATCCTTAATGTTATATTAACATTGATCAGTTAAATAACCTGAGAGTTTCGTAAAAAAATTGTTTCAAAATAACTTTCACTTAACTCTTTACTATCAATGCAACTTCTTGCCAAAAAAAAGTAACTTGATCTTTTAAAGAATAAAGATGCTATGTTTTCACAAATGTCTTTATATTTTTATCCCATTTTTCTCTTGAAGTGCATGTGATGATCTAACCTCTCCAGTACTAAGAGATGTTTGTTAAACATTACCACATTGGTGGTGGATTTAAAGAAAGGGGAAACTGGAAATTGAGTAAGAGTGAATAAAATAAAATTAGATTTTACCTCATTTTAAGGACTCAGAACATTTCTTGAAAATAATGACTGCCTTTGGGAGTTGAAATGCCCTCATAGAACAATCCCTGGTAGCAGAGGGATGTAGTAGAGAGTTTGTCAGTAACATTATAGAGCACTTTACCAAACCATGTGCTCTCTATATGCTCCCCCTTCTTTTGGAAAGCAGCCTTGATTCTCCATACTCTCCATGATGCACAAATACATAAAGTTGAGTAACATTTTGACTTCAGGACAGAATTTAGCAATAGGCTACAAGGTATAATACAACATTGCTTCACAACAAGGAATTCAGCATTAAATGACATGTCTAAGCACTTCAGAGCCCTGCTGATGCTCAGAAATTTTGCAGTGCACTCTCTCTCTCTTTCTCTCTCTCATACCCCCTCCCTTTTCCCCCTCTCTCTGTCTCCCTCCCCTCCATCCCCTCCTTTATTTATGGCAATTACCAAGGTCCTTGAATGAGTGTTCCATATGCTTTTTAAAAAATATTACCCTATATGAAATAATATTTCTCTAAATCTTGTGGTTTTTATAGCCAGTATTCTATCATCAATCACATTCTACATTTGATTTATTACATTATTCTTTGCATTATAGCATAAAGTGTATGACAGTTCAGTTGGCTGGTTCATGTCCTTTAAAACAAAAGCAATTCTTTTAGATGTTCTAACACCTAGGCTTTTAAGGAATTGAAATTGGCATCAATGTAGCTTACTGCACTAGCAAGCAAAGTATGGGAAATTCAGCATTTATTAATGGAATGACTTCTCCAAAGTATCAGAATGTGGAGTGCATAGACATGAGTTATTATGTTCAGTACCTTGGTTTATTGATTGGGAATCTTTGTTGATTTACTGTAACAGAAGATATTGAGATAATTTGACAGTCCTGGTTTTAAAAATAAATTAAACATAAATTGCACTTTCCAGGAAGCAGTCTTTCATTAGACATGTTGATTCTTCTTTGTTGCATGATGCAAATATTGCCAGTTTGTAATGTAAGAATGTAAATTGATACATAATGAGCAAACATCTATTGTAGATATTGTAAAGAACTAGCATCGCTCCTTCTCATTTTCAGTAGAAAATTTGGGAGACATAACCTGTAACCATAATCAAGTTAAGCAGAATATATGGAAAATTAAAATAATCAATAAATTGAGTAAAGTAGGTTTCTTAACTTGGGTTATTCTGGTAATTCTCTGCAATGTTCACACAGTACTAACAAATACAAGACTCAAAGTTGAAATTTGACATGGTTATATGAGTAGATCAAAGATAATCAATGTATTTGCCTAGGTTATTGAGAACTTTTTTGCATAATGCTAATATAAATTTTTAAAATGTAACTGATTCGCCTTTTGTATGTAACTCTACACCCAGTAAAACCAAGTTAAATCAACTCCATTTGAAACCATGGTAACTTCTGGGATTTCTAAAAGTAATGAATGTTTCCATAATTCTTGAATCATACTTCAAATTTAGATGAAGGACATAATATTTCTGGATAAATTAACTTACAAGAATTAATTTTAAATTATTAATGTTTTATTTAGGTAGATTTGAATATATTTATACTATCTGAGGGACTTTACTGATTTTGTATTTACCATGTAAATCTAAATGTAGAATATATTTATTATTTTATTTTAAATATTTGCTTTAAATAAACTAGAATATTCAAATTTTACTACCTCTAATTCATTGGTTTAAATATAAATAATATGAATCACTCTACGTTTAATACCAACAGTATAGTATTTATTTGCTGTGCTTTTAAAGAAAAGGGAAGAAGCCATTGGAATAAAATAATATATGTTGACTTATTAAATCAAATAAGCAAAAATTAAGTACACAATGACTAAACATTAGCTTAATCAAGTGTAAAATTTTCTTCTTTTCTTTCTTTTTTTTTCCTTTTTGGATTTCTTCCTAAATCATGGTAAGTTGGAGGTTGTTCTTTCTCTGTCGTCTTGAACAGTATTTTGTCACCAGAGTGACTTTTTGATGTTTAGTCTGTGAAGAGAGAAAACCACCAACATGCACATTTATTCCTCTCTACATCTAGTTTCCTAAGTTTGAGGACAGTGGTCCTCCTTATCCATGGTTTTGCTTTCCACAGCTTCAGTTACCCATAGTCCACTGTCATCTGAAAGCAGATGATCCTCTTTCTGACATATCCTCACAAGGTCACTAGTGGCCTCATGCTGTGACACAGTGCTTACATCATTCACCTCATTTCATCCCATCACATGGGCATTTTATCACCTCACATTATCTTGAGAAGAAGGATTAGTACCCATATTTTGAGAGAGAGAGAGACCACATTCATGTAACTTTTATTATAGTATATTGTTACAATTGTCCTATTTTATTATTCAGTGTTAATCTCTTAATGTGCCTATATAAATTGGACTTTATCACAAATATGTATGTATCAGAAAAAAAAAAGAACTTTATGTATGGTTTGCTACCGCCTGCAGTTTCAGCCATCCACTGGGGGTCTTAGAATGTATTTCCAGCAGATAAATGGGTACTGCTGTAAAAGCCTTTGCCTATAAATAAAAACCTATGGAAAGTCTTTATTTCTTGATCAATTCCTTCTCCAAGGCTTCAGCTATTTTTTTGGAGATTTGTTCAACATAGCATCCTAAATACAGGCATGGATCTAGAGGCACTCTTCCCTCTTTCTCCTTGACTTTTTCTTCATGTGTGTGCATGTGTATAATTGTGTGTGTGTGTGTGTGTGTGTGTGTGTGTGTGTGTGTGTGTGTGTGTATTCCCACTGAAGTTAAGAGTGGAGATTTTCTATAGAATGTCTCTATGAAACAAAGGAGGATTTTTTTTTTCTTACAGACATAAAACTTTCTGGGTGGATGCAAGTAAAAATATGAGAACTCTCCATATTGTCTAAGAATGTCTTCTGTTCTAGCTACTATGCCTTTTAAAATTTATGCCCAAATTTTCCACATTTAATACCTAGTTATTTCTACATTTTGAAAATTAATTTGTAAAAATTCACTATCTTGGGAATAGACACAAATATTCTTTCCAATACTAAAAAATAAATAAATGCTGGGGAAATGAATTAGCCTTACAATCTAAGTTACAATGGATCATTTCTTAACTAAACTTTTTTTTTTCCTTAGAATTGGATTAGTGTCCATCAGAATATGAAATTTGAACAAACTGGGGGGAAACAGTGTTTTCTTTTTTAGGACAAAGCCATGTGACTGTTAGGTGTACAACCTGTACTTGGCATCCAGTACATAATCTTGACTTCAGAGCAAAGACATCAGTTCACTTCATTTTGTAGGTGGGATCTGTATCAAACTCATTTCTGGGCAGGTTCAAGGTTAAAAAAAAAAAATGTGTGAATTAGAAGAGCCTTGTCCTTTGTAGAAGCCAACTAAGATGTCCGATATAAACCATTGTCCTCAAAATAATCCTTGTGAGAATTGTCAATTTTTAGTTGTGGCAGCAGGTGAAGTACCATGGTTATCTGAAGTTCGCAATCATTAATTTAACTCTCTTTGGTTTTAGGCTACCATATTTTTTTGCATGTTATATTTTTCATTTTCATCTTTATAAATTTAAATAGTTTCTTGGAATCTAAACAATACCCTGTTCAATTTTCCCTCAGCTTCTGACTGATTTTATTCATTTTGGAGGAAGTTTCTATGAGCCGGACCCTTAGTGCCACATCTAGAGATATAAAGATGAATCCAGTGCAAATCTTGTCCTTGAGGAGAGGTGGTTCGAATGTAACCTAGTCACGATAAATATACTCACAGTAAATATTAAGAAATATTAGACAGATATGTTTTAAATATTTCAATTTTCATAGAATAGCAATGAATTAGGTACCAGAACATCATTTAGGCATTCACCCATTTCTCCACCTAACACAAAATCTTCAGTTTTGATTTTCTGTTATTTAAATCACTGGAAAAAACCTCTCAGTATCTGGCTTAATTCATTCATTCTCTCATTCCTCCATTTGGCACATATTCTTTAAGTCCCTACCATAAGCCAGACACACTGCAAGCATCCAGAGATACACACAAGGAGAGAGAGAGAGAGAGAGAGAGAGAGAAACCCAACTAAAACAAATAAAACCTCTGCTATAGTGAGGCATGAGATGAATAAACACATGATTTGTAATTATTGCCCAGTTTTGGTAAGAAAGATGAGTAGAGTAGTACTGCACACTTTTAAAATGAATAATATGGAGCTCTAATTCACCTATTTTAAAAAAAAATTGTATTCAGATCCACATGGTATCTTTCAAGAAAATGTCAGAATGCATTAGATTAGTTCAAGATCCATTTTTGTGTACCCTCAGATTCATTCAGTGGATTCTGAATTGGTGTTTCAGTTAGGAGCCGCCCTCTTGGCTGGTGATGTATGGTTTTTTTGTTTTTTTTTTTTTTTTAAGATTTTATTTATTCATTTGACAGACAGATCACAAGTAGGCAGAGAGGCAGGCAGAGAGAGACGGGGAAGCAGGCTCCCCGCCAAGCAGAGAGCCGGATGCGGGGCTTGATCCCAGGACCCTGAGATCATGGCCTGAGCTGAAGGCAGAGGCTTTAACTCACTGAGCCACCCAGGTGCCCCTGGTGATGTATGTTTTACTTCCTTTTGGCGGTAGCCAATTGTCATCTTGCATCAAGGACTCAAATTTGAGACCAATATGTGCATCGCAGACAAGAAGCCTAATAAAAAGGTTGTAACTGAAGACCAAGTAGACCCCCAAAATCTATTGCTGAAAATTGTTAACAGAAGCTCTCACATCCCCTCAACTAATTAAAATACTCACTGTCATGGAAGCCATTGAGTTTGCAACTTGGTCACTCTGAGAAAAAGTTTTCCTGATACGGTATTCTGTTTTTGTGAGGACACCTGATGAAGGTTATATATAATAGAGAGCCTACGCATTCATAAGGCAAGATGCCAGATGCATCGAGATTGCCTTTCTTGGAATGGTAAGACTGGCAAGAGTGCCTTTCCTAGAATTTCTTTGATGAATAAAAGTGTGGAGGGTGGCACCAAGCTGTCTGGCTTCAAATCCTGTCACTTAATATGTATTTAATATTTAATATTCCAGATAGTTTTTCATCTGGAAAATGAGGTGAAGAATTGTACTTACATAATAGTGCATTTGTTATGATTTTTAGAAATTATAAATGTAAAATACAATACGCCTGAAAATAGGTGTTCTAGTGCTACACGTTATTGTTACCTATTATTTTTATTGGTATTACTATTACTATATATAAATTCATGTGATCTATGCTTTTTTTTTGAAAAAATTTTTAAAGATTTAATTTGAGAGAGAGGAGGGAGAGAGAGAGAGAGAGCACAAGCGGGGGTGGGAGGGGCAAAAGGAGAGGGAGAAGCAGACTCCCCACTGGGTGGGGAGCCAGCTGCTGGGACTACATCTCAGGATCCTAGGATCTTGACTGGAGCCAAAGGCAGAGTCTTAACCAACTGAAATACCCAAGTGCTCTGGACCTATGCTTTTTAACCCACTGAGCCACCCAGGCGCCCTGGACCTATGCTTTTTAAAATTAATATTGAAGGTGCTTTATTTTGAAATAGCATACAATATGACTTTGGGCTACCAATTTTTCAAAATTTTAAAAAATTTTAACTTATACCATATAATAGTAATTTTGTGCTTGAATGGAAAGTTCTTGTTGTTTTAGGTCAGATTCTGTCACTAATTCTACTGATAACATCACAAACTCTTTATTTCAATTTTTTTTTGTTTGTTTGTGAAATGGGAATTTGAATCATATAATTTCCAAAGACAGTTTATCCATGGTTAGAATTCGAAAGGGCTCATATGATCTACTGCGGTAAGTGACAAGGGCTCAGTATATAACTGTTATATAACTGTTATGCTCATCCCCTACTGATTATGAAAATGTTGGCTGCATAAAGAAAGAGTGTAACCAGAAAACTTGAATTACATTCTCAGAATTACATATAGTAATTGCATGAACTAGGGAATTAATGGATATGAATTTTGAAAATGATGTTAAGGACCTAAAAAGGGGACAGAGGAGGGAAAAAGCATTAGAAAGATAGAGACTTACAATTGTGAGTTCCATAAGCCACATAAACTCACTCAGGTGAAACATGAACCATTTCTGAATACATTGTAGTAATGGTTCTTTTCACAGATTCTCCTTCTTGAGGTCAGAGTAATGAGAATTAGAACAAGAATGATGAACAGAGGTAGTGTATTATAGAAATAATCCCATTAAAGTTTGGATACTCATAAATCTCGAGAATAATTCTGCAGTCTGTATTACAAGCTGAAAGGTCAGTGGACTACCGCTTTCTTACACTAGGTTCCAGAAACTGTCTGATGAAGATGTAGAATCTTCAGCAAAATGTGGAAATTTTAACAGGTTTTATTTAGATAATTCTTTCTTTTCATCCTTCATATTTAAGGTGGTATGAAGATCAATTTAAAGTCACTTTTTTCCCTTCATGTCTTGGGGCTCTATATGGCAATTTAAAAAGCATCTGAAATGAATTTTATGTTACAGAAACAAACCAAAACATTAAGGTCATAAAAATACATATTTCTGTTAGTCCATAAATATCTTTCATTCTAAAACTTCATTTTTAAAATCCAGCATTATATCACAGTTTTCATTTTTTAAATTTTATTTATAACCCAGGACTAATTAATATACATATTTTAGAAGTTCACATATTGAATGAATATACTTAGTACTTTATTATCCAACCACATGTGAAGGAGAGGTGAGTTATCGTAGAGACTACAAAACTTAGCCAACAGATATAATTCTCTGAACATAATAAAGTTAGTCATTTTTGTCATAGCTGTAGATTTATATTTATTACATATTTATTTATTTATCTAATCAAATTCACTGTCTTCTTATGTCATCTTTATTATATGCTGTGATTATTTAATAGCATTCATTTTCCCCCCAATTTTATTATAATATTTGGCTAAGTGATTTAATCTTATGGCTGATTAAGATGTCTAACTTAAAATATGTTATTATTAGATATTTTAGTTTACTACATTTTCTCAAATCATGTACTTTTAGAATTAAGCCTTCCAAAGATTAAAAATTAGATAGGATTTCTCTTTATTTTTAAAATTCTTTATGTTAGAGAAAAAGTTCATTAACTTGCAGGTATTTTCATTTAGCTGGAAATCAGGTGAGAATCAAATTATGCAAAATTAAAGGCAAAATTAATTATAAAAGCCTAAACAAAAGAGATGTTGTTGAATAATTAATTATGCAGGCTAAATAATTATTTCCCTTCAAAATTCTTCAAATTCTTCAAGGTTTTAAACCATTTGATGTGTTGTTTTGAATAGCTGCATTTTAAAATACTATCAATTGTACTTCAAAAAATTAATTAGAAGGTTGAAATGAGTTTATATTTCTGAAGTATTGTCCCATTTATAGGGTAAATTATTGCTAATATTTCTGGTAAAATTCTACTCACCTTTTAAGTGGTAAAATAATAATCTGCGGTCTTTGGAGCCACCTTGTGGTCATATCATAACATATTAGGGAATACTCTGGTTTCAGGTTCTTTTCCAACTAAACACTTGGAAACATTGAAATCAATGTGAACTTAAGGGCTAAGAAATAGCATTAAAAATGGATCTTTTTCGATGAATTCAATTTAATTTTTACATGTATATGTACATGTAAGGGTTATTATTTTATAAAATCTAAACAAAATATTTTAAACAAGACTTTTGAAGCAAGATACAATTTTTAACTTAAAATATATTTTGTTGTGTAGCTTCAACTCAACCCGAATGACTGCTTAAATGTTCAACTTTCTCAAGCAAAGTGTCTTCTAACATCTTCTGGTGTACATCACAAAGAAATCAAGGGCTCTGTTATTGCAAAACTTAAATGTAAATATGCAGATGGCATGAAAAGCAAACAAATGACCATTACTGAATGTGCTTTTCAGTTGAGCTCATTGAAAGTTTAGGAAGACAAATTTGTTTGCATTCATTTTTCCATAAATACTAGAATAATTTTTACTTTGTGAGGCATAACCTAACCTCCAAACATCAAACCTTTTTTACTGTTTTCTTCTTCTTCTTCTTCTTCTTTTTAAATTAACCAAATAACATACTTGCATCAGAGCAGGACTCACAGTTACCACATCTCTTATTTACAATGAAATACCTACACTTAAGAACAAAACAATAAAATTCTTTTCCAGAAACTAAAAATAAGCTCTTCTAGATTTTAAAATCTGGAACAGTCATCCCTTATATGGTTTTACTCCTCATTGTTTAATTTATTCTCTACAGGTAAAAATAAAGAAATTTGATTAGAATAAATTTTCTTCACTCATTGCCCATAGCAAAAGATGAGGAAAAAATTTCCTTTGATTTATTTCTATGTCTAGAACTATATCTATAGTTATCTCTATTTCTCTATTTGTCCGTACCACTGGGCACATTTATGTTACCGTCCTGAAATAACACTGTTCATCAGCATATCTTCATCATCGTCGTCGTTGTCGTCGTTGTCACCTGACTAAAACTTCAGTTCCAAGACTGGACATGGGTTAGCTTAATCCCAATTACACCCCACAATGTGATCAGCTCCTGAATTGTCTCTCTTTGGGTAGGTGGGATGATTGACTTCAATTAAAAGAATAGAATTCACTGGGAACTGAAGATAAACTCATAAAATTACAAAAAAATCTTATGATGATTATTGCCACGTTCTGTGTGAAAGCCATAAGGTGTTCACTTTTATAGAGCAAATAGTTTTCTGTCTCAATTTTGAACACACCAGGTTGCCTCTTAATGTAAAACAAGTGGTCGGGGCATGTTATTTCTCATGCACAGCCCGATAGTCTGACTGAAAACAAAGATTACCTTGCTTCCCATTAAGCTATATTCCCTCTGTCAACAGAAGTGCTTCTATTCTAAGAGGTATTACTGTTGATTTGCTTTTATTCTCAAAAGACTGCTAGGGCTCGTTTTTATTTTTTTTCTGCTGCACACTGTATTATTTCAAACAAACATATAAAGTATTTCAACTCCAAAAGGGAGAGAGAAATTTAAATATTGTGTTTAAGGGTTTAGAAATGTTTAAAGTTTAGATGAAACCTTTTGATGACATCATTCTCACATTTAGGGCTATTGCTTTGGGCAAAGTTTTTTTTGCAGAATGGATGGTAAGCAGACAGTCATAAATATGGAGAGAAACTTATTAAAAACACTTGCCCTGGTGAGTAGAAACTCAGAAACAACCCCAAACACTTTGAGTTAAAAAACTTCTAGTTCCTTCTCAGTTTTAGTTTAAAACATAGCATACCTAGTTAGCCTCAAGTGATAAGAGAGATGTCCATCATTAACCATCATTCCTAAGACCATATTTGAATATTCTATCATTTTTACTTAGGACTAAAAATGCATTGTTTGTACATTTTAATTCTCCTCCCCCAATATGATTATTTGATTAATCTTTTAAATTCTAACCCTATAAAATTATAAAATTGATCATTTTTCTGATTCCAACTCAATGCTACCGAAGAGGTTCAAATTACATCTTTCCTCCTCCGTTCAACCATATATATTTTTTAGAGTTTTTAATATGTTTTGTAGAGTTTGCTAGGAACTTAGGTAACAGTTATAATTTGGTCCTTTCCTCAATGAGATGAAATACAGTAGGAGAAAGCAACATTTAAAGGTAAATACAGGGGTGCTTGGGTGGTGCAGTTGGTTAAGCATCTTACTCGGGTTCTAGCTCAGGTTGTGATCTCAGGGTCCTGAGACTGAGCCCCCATGTTGGGCTCTGCACTCTAGGCAGAGACTGCTTAAGACTCTCTCTCCCTGTACCCTGCTCCCACCCTGTGCTTTCTCTATATATAAAATAAGTAAATAAATCTTAAAAAACAAAAAGGTAAACACAGTTATAATTATTTAGTGTTTCGCTGGTAGGATAAATGAGGTTTTAGGGGAATGTAGATGAGGGAACATGGCAATTTAATCATGGAGGAGATGAAGGGGAACTTGAAAGGTGTTATTTCATTATTATGATTCATTATTTAATTGGTTATTAAAGGTGAAACTAATGAAATAAGAGACATGAGTATGTGCAAATCCAAACCTCCTAGGTGATTTCTCTCTCCCTGCTTTAATCGTTCCTAAAGTATATTTTTCTTAATTCATTTTTCATATAATTATTCAGTTACTTATTGATTTTTCATTGTAAAGAAGGCAATAAATTGGGTACCAAGATGTGATGGAAAATAAGTAATATTCAAATTTCTAACCTCAAATGCTTTCTGATATTTTCCAGGAGATAAGCAAAACAGAGATTACAATATGGTCTGATACTTGCCAGAAACAGTATAAGCACAGGGTACCATGAAGTTAAAGAGGAGGGCATATCCCAATCTTAGAGTCTAAGAAAGGCTTCCTTCAGAGATGAAGATTAAAACTGAACCCATAAAGCTGTGTCACTCATTAGCTTAAAAATTTTCCTGCACATTTCCATTTTGACAGATACTACTAGGAGTGGTAAATTATTCTCACTCCAGAGTTGGGAGTTCTCACTCCATGGTTTCACCTCTGCCACCAAACAACGTGTGAATCTTGGCCAAGGTATTTAACTAGCTAAGGCTCAGTGTCCTCGTCTAGAACATGGGACAATGATGGCTACTTCTTAAACCTACTAAAAGGTTTAAATGTAACTGAACTTTGTAAAACACTGGGAGATTTGTTTTGCAATTATAAATTCCTAGTAAATATTATCAACCTTATTACTGTTTGCAGGGTGAAGTCCAAATTCTTTAATCTAACCTGATCTATTTCTCTCTTCTTTTAAATCATTGTAGGTCCTTCTCCATGCCCCACCTGCCCTCACTTAATAGTTTGTTTCATTAATACAGACAAATTGACAACTCTCAGTTCTAGATCTCTCCTTGTCCTATATATTATTTAATTATTATTAGTTTCCATCACTCTGGCTTTATTTATATTGCCACTCTGCCCCAAGGTTCTCCTTATTAAAACTCTCACATTTAGGTAGGCTCCAAATGATACTTTTTTCTCGAGAGGCTCTTTCAGTTCTCCTGCTAGAAAGTCTCCCTAGCTTTTAGAAAAGTCTTAACTCTTTGTTTACACTTCTTTGTTACCATGGGCCATCATCTGCCTTGAGTTATTTTATTTTATTTTTTTTTTTGTATATGACTTCCTTCTTTTTTATATATAATTACTTTTTTAAAACCAGGATCATTTTCATTTTTATCCACAACACCAGCACTGAGCTCAGTAACTCCCACATAGCAGCAAATGTGTGATAAGGAAATTCATGCATCAGAAAAGTAGAACATGTATTACGGATCATAATTTAAAGATCAATATACTACCAGTAACTGAAAGACTAACTCATTGAAGATGCATTGAAGATGTCCTTTCCAGTGGACAGTAGTCACTATCTTTGCTTTAATCACAGGCAACTTTCTCTTTTGGAAGCAAGAACTCTAAAGCAGTTTTTTTTTTTTTTCTCAAACTGATTATCTTATTCATTCAATATGCACAACTGACCCCATCCCAGACCTATTGCATCAGAATTTTTGGACTTATGGTATGGCTTTTTGTATTTTAAAATTCTTGCTGAATAATTTGAATGTGCACACCAGATAAATGTAACTAGAAAATACTGTGGTGTTTTTATGTCTGAGCCCATAAACGGATGACAAAATTGGTTTTAAAAGGGAAAGTTTCATAAATACTTTGAAAATAACAAGTATTTTTTTTCTTGAAACTAACCACATCGAAGGGGATAGTACTCATTTAGAAATATACACACTTTTATTTGATTTGTTTTAATTGATTCTTTCTTTATAGCCATTT